>NC_067245.2:91732034-92982034 GCF_019359855.2 Lolium perenne | reverse complement strand
TTTGGAAAACGCCAGGGATACATGAAAATTTCGCCAGTGGTAATATTAACAGGAGCAAAAATAAAAAAACTCGAATTTCACAATATATACACTAGAATTCATAGCATATACATAGAATATACAGGCAAATACCAAAATGACAGTAAAATAGACATCATTAGCAAGATACACATCATTGGCAATGATACACATCATTAGAAAGTCCCGAAATGTCCATAACATGCATGCATATGCATCAATAACACAAGTGTCAACCATATGGTTCAAACATAAGATACACAAATACATATAAGTCCAGTCGACAACCTAGCTAAACAACAATGACATAATAAACTAGAGAGGCGGTGGCGGCAAGCAGCATCACTGCTGGCACCCCGCCGCTGCACTCTACCGCTGCTGGATCGCGCCTCTCACCGCTGCTGGAGCTCGCCTCCTGCGCCCATGCTTCCGGCTCAAGGGTGCCGGTGCTGCCGGGACAGCTTCACCTCCCTCCCTGGTGGCCCGCTCCCATCCGGCATCCGTCTTGACGTGAAGCCATGGAGGCAAGGCCACTCGCCGTCGCCTCCCCCGCCCGAGCACCATGCAATGTCTTGAGCTGGTAGATCTGCAGCACATGTTGATTTATACGCATCAATACAACAGTATATGAATTTTTAAATGCGGCAGTATCTGAATATTACAATGTACAGCAGAATATATGTCAGTGTTTACAGTGAACATCAGCACAAAAGAACAAAATTGCAGGTTATGTGAAGCAGATCAGGACAATTTGCACACAGATCACACACTTAATCCTGTAAACATTGAGCCAGAACGTGAATGATTCGTTTAAACTGAAAATTTGGGTTGAAGCTGAACACTTCAGGTCATTCGGAAGCATGTGCACAAAATCACTCTTACACAAGCAAGGGCATGTCCTAGAACCCCAAAATCTACACGCCGAAAGGAGCAAGCAAGAAAGGAACCAGACCTGCATTGCATGAGGTAGGTGGATCCTTCTGCAGGTCCTTGATCTCTTTCTGTATCCTCTTAGACACCATCATGCATACACTTGCTGTGTCCACCTATTTATCCAAGAACCAGAACTTAGAGATAATCAAATCTGCTGCGCTATACACAATCAGGAGAGGAATTTAAACAGAACCAACAATGGAACCGGGGAAAAGGGCCAGGAGCAAGCTATATATGTAAATGAACCCCCAACCCTCTCCTGTTTATCTTGATGCTAGTTGCAGCTTGCTTGCTGCAGGTTAGCATGCTAGTTTTATTTATTCGTCTTCATATATAGCTTTCAAAGTCTAGTAGACAGACTATTGCTCTTTTAAAGCATTGATGTTTGAGGACAGCATACTATGATTGGCTATTTACAGTTCATCAAGTTCCCGCAAATTAATTTGCATGCGGAGTGCGTCGTTGTCATCTTACAGTAGCCTTTAGTCTACTGGAACAACACTACAACAGTACTCCCACCTAAATGTATTGTCAGAGGTAATTGGCCAATTAATAACCTGAGTACGCTTGTTCATCCTCACATAAAACATACTGGTGTATTGTATATCAGATCTCTCTAAACTATCTATTTATTGAATATTTTATTCAGGTTTGTGAGATAGATATCACTGCAAAGAGTTGCACTCTCATGTGACCTAGTCATTTTTTGGTCATCTGGTAGATACAATGTCAACATAATTTTTTGGTCATTTGGTAGAAACATTAGGGAGAACTAAAGTGAGCTGAATAGTGTTGAAATGTCAGAATGAAATACTCCAAAAAAGGTTTAATACCATGACCAGTAATGGATCATTAGCTTTGTTTGGTAAACCTTGCAATTCAATTTGAAAGGTGACTTTGAAGTTTATTTTGTCCTTAACAAAAAAGATTCAGTTTGGAATTAATCAAACAAGAAAATTTGGTTTATTTTTGTGTGTGCTTTCTATGTTCCCAAATATGCTCTAGTCAAGATTAAACATTTGACTCATTCCTGTTCTTAAAGTAAAAAAATCCATATCATTTGCCATGAGAGCATCGATGCGCGTAATGAGGTGAAGAAATTTTCTGGGCGGGGAGCGAAATTGGAGTCGGGAATTGGGGGAAAAGGGTGAGGGTGTGAGCAGGCACCTTGAGCTCGACGTTGATGACGCGGCAGGGCAGCTTGGAGGGCAGATCGTAGAGGCGCATCTGGTTGCCGGCGACCTGGTTCATGGAGGCCTCCACCTAGAAATAAGACAAAACAAAAAACACATCGAGAGCGTGAGAATTTGGCGCGCGAACCGAAGGGGAAGAGCCGAATCGCGAGGGGGTGGTGAGGAATTGAGCGAAGAGGAGGAGGCAGGGAGCGTGCGGGTACCTGCTCGATGTGTCCCTGCGGGAAGTAGAGGATGAGGTCCCCGACGCGCGGGATGGTGATGAGCGGGCCGGCGCAGGCGTGCCAGAGCTCGTCGAAGAGAGGATCCCCCGCTGCTCGGAAACGACCACGGAAACGTGACGAACTAGAAGAGGAGACTAAGGGAGAAGGCCCGTGTTGAATAGATCTGGAGGCGCGCGTACCTGCGGAGGGCGTCTGCGGCGGCGCCATGGCTGCAGCAGGCATCGCTGCAGCAGCGTCGTGGGCGGCGTAGCCTGGGGACGCCCGAGATCGTCTTCTGCGACCAGATCCGGTGAGTAGGCGGCGAAAGCGAGCCGGAGGAAAGGAGGGGATCCTGAGGACGGGGAGAAGGGGCTTTGGCGGCCCGACGGCACGAACTTGGCCGCCATCATCTCAATCTGCGGTGCGGGGAAGGGGATGCGCCCGCCGTGGGTGGCCGTCGCCGCCAAGTCTGGGTGGGGAGGAAATGGGGATGTAGGTTTCCTTTCTATGTGAGAGACTTGTGCGTGTGTGGCGATGAGGGTGTGGGGTGGAGAAATCCAAGATGACCAAATACCCCCGGCGAAAACGAAACACGGACGCCGGCAGTAATTTCGGCCCAAATGGCTCACAGCAGCCCACTTTATCCCTGGCACGTGTAAATCTGTTTCGCCGGCGGTAGTTAATTTACCCCCGGCATCTTCGAGACAATCTCGCCGGCGGTAAGGAGAGGCCCATCCAGGTGCTCTTAGCCCACCATACCCCTAGCTGTTACAATCCTGATTCGCCGGCGGTAAGTGCCCTATCCCCGGCGACCTGAAATCAACTCGCCGGCGGTAACGTGAGGCGACCCTGGAAGGGCTTACCGCCGGCATCTTGAAATCATACTTGCCGGCGGTAAGGAGTGCGGCTATAAGCCTTTTCCTAGTAGTGCCACTAACTGTGTAGGATTACACGAACCCTCAATGCCGGAGTTAACAAGCTCCACAATATTCAATGTTCATATTTAAATAACCTTAGAGTGCATAACAGATCAACATAACCAAACCAAGTACTAACATAGCATGCACACTGTCACCTTCACACTACGAAAGGAGGAATAGATCACATCAATACCATCATAGCAATAGTTAACTTCATAATCTACAAGAGATCACAATCATAGCCTACGCCAAGTACTACACGATGCACACACTGTCACCATTACACCGTGCAGGAGGGATAAACTACTTTAATAACATCACTAGAGTAGCACACAGATATATTGTGATACAAAACACACTGCAATCATAAAGAGATATAAATAAGCACTTCACTATGCCATTCATAACAGTGAATAAGTATTCTGTGAAATATAGCCTAAGAGACCCACACGGTGCACACACTGTCACCTTTACACACGTGGGACAAGGAGTCTCCGGAGATCACATAAGTAAAACCCACCTGACTAGCATAATGACATCTAGATTACAAGCATCATCATATGAATCTCAATCATGTAAGGCAGCTCATGAGATTATTGTATTGAAGCACATAGGAGAGAGATGAACCACATAGCTACCGGTACAGCCCCGAGCCTCGATGGAGAACTACTCCCTCCTCATGGGAGACAACAGCGTTGATGAAGATGGCGGTGGTGTCGATGGAGAAGCCTTCCGGGGGCACTTCCCCATCCCGGCGGCGTGCCGGAACAGAGACTCCTGTCCCCCAGATCTTGGCTTCGCGATGGCGGCGGCTCTGGAAGGTTTTCTCTGGTTTCGTCGAACGTGGTAGGGTTTTCGCGACGGAGACTTTAAGTAGGCGGAAGGGCAGCCTCAGAGGGGGCCTGGTGGGCCCACACACTAGGGGGGCGCGCCCCACCCCTTGGCCGCGCCGCCCTGGTGTGTGGGGCCCCCCTGGCTCCTCTCCGGTACTTCTTCGATGCTCTGGAACCTTCCGGGAAAAATAGGATGTTGGGCGTTGATTTCGTCCGATTCCGAGAATATTTCCTTACTAGGATTTCTGAAACCAAAAACAGCAGAAAACAGCAACTGGCCCTTCGGCATCTCGTCAATAGGTTAGTTCCGGAAAACGCATAATAATAACATAAAGTATGCATAAAACATGTAGATATCATCAATAATGTGGCATGGAACATAAGAAATTATCGATACGTCGGAGACGTATCAGAGGGTTTTTGAAATTTCCATGCTTGAAATCAAAAACCACTTCTCTTCATGCTTGACTTCATAAGACAAAGTTTAGGGTTAGGGGTAAATACATGATTTTTCTGGTTTGAATATGTCTAGACCTTGTTTATCTACTTAATTGAATGCTTACTATATGACATGAGAAGACTATGTGCATTGGTTTTTCATTTTATTGTTTTTTTTTAATTTTATGCCCATTTGAATCTTGGTCAAATCCTAGGTTTGACCATGATTTAAACAAGTTTAAAACATGAATATGAAAAATTAAGGATATATCCTTCTTAGTCACTCCAAAATGAAGCTCTTGGGAGGGTTTTTGAAATTTCCATGTTTGAAACCAAAAACCACTTCTCTTCATGCATATGCTTGACTTCATAAGACAGAGTTTAGGGTTAGGGGTAGATATATACATGATTTTCTAGTTTGAATATGTCTAGACCTTGTTTATGAACTTGAATGATCTTACTATATATATGACATAAGAATACTATGTCCTTTGTTTTTTCATTCTTTTATTTTTTTCTGAAATTTTATGCCCATTTGAATCTTTTGGTCAAATCCTAGGTTTGACCAAGATTTAAACAAGTTTAAAACATGAAAATGATAAGGGAAACCTCCATACTTCTTAGTCACTCTAAAATCAACTTAATTGAATGCTTACTATATGACATAAAAAGACTATGTTCCTTGTTTTTCATTCATTTTGAATTATTTTGAATTTTTATGCCTATTTGAATCTTGGTAAAATCCTAGGTTTGATCAGTTTAAACCATGAATATGAAAAATTAAGCATCTATCCTTCTTAGTCACTCTCCAAAATGTAGCTCTTGGGGGGGTTAAAATTTCCATGTTTGAAACCAAAAACCACTTCTCTTCATGCATGCTTGACTTCATAAGACAGAGTTTAGGGTTAGGGGGAGATATATACATAATTTTATCTGGTTTGAATATGTCTAGACCTTGTTTATCAACTTTAATGCTTACTATATGACATAAGAATGCTATGTGCTTTGGTTTTTTATTTTTCTATTTTTTTGAATTTTATACCCATATATTTGAATCTTTGTGAAATCCTAGGTTTAACCAGGATTTAAACAAGCTTAGAACATGAAAATGAAAAGGTAAGCCTGGATCCTTCTTAATTAGTCACACTCTAAAATGAAGCTTTTGGGAGGTTCTTGAAATTTCCATGTTTGAAACCCAAAACCACATCTCTTCATGATTGACTTCATAAGACAGAGTTTAGGGTTAGGGGTAGATATATACATGATTTTCCTGGTTTGAATATGTCTAGACCTTGTTTATCAACTTAGTCGACTGCTTAATATATATATGACATAAGAAGACTACGTGCCTTGGTTTTTCATTTTTTGATTTTTTTAAAATTCTTATGCCCATTTGAATCTTGGTCAAATCCTAGGTTTAATTAACCATGGTTTAAACAAATTTAAATCATGAATATAAAAATTAAGCATGTATCCTTCTTAGTCACTCCAAAATGTAAATCTTGGGAGGGTTCTTGAAATTTGCATGTTTGAAACCAAAAACCACTTCTCTTCATGCATGCTTGACTTCATAAGACAGATTTTAGGGTTAGGGGTAGATATATACATGATTTTTCTGGTTTGAATATGTCTAGACCTTGTTTATCAACTTGAATGCTTACTATATGACATAAGAAGACTATATGCTTTTGTTTTTAATTTTTCTGTTTTTTTAATTTTATGCCCGTTTGAATCTTTTGGTCAAATCTTAGCTAGGTTTGACCAATATTTAAACAAGTTTAAGACATGAAAACGAAAAGGGAAGCCTGCATCCTTCTTTTAGTCACTCTAAAATGAATTTTTTAAGAGGTTTTTGAAATTTCCATGTTTGAAACCCAAAACCACTTCTCTTCATGATTGACTTCATAAGACAGAGTTTAGGGTTAGGGGTAGATATATACATGATTTTTTCTTGTTTGAATATGTCTAGACCTTGTTTATCAACTTTAATGCTTACTATATATATGACATATAAGAATGCTATGTCCTTTGTTTTTTCATTCTTTTGATTTTTTTTTGAAATTTTATGCCCAGTTGAATCTTTTGGTCAAATCCTAGGTTTGACCAAGATTTAAACAAGTTTAAAACATGAAAATGAAAAGGGAAGCATGCATCCTTCTTAGTCACTCTAAAATCAACTTAATTGAGAATGCTTACTATATGACATAAGAAGACTATGTGCCTTGGTTTTTCATTTTTTGATTTTTTAAAAATTCTTATGCCCATTTGAATCTTGGTCAAATCCTAGGTTTGACCATGGTTTAAAAAAATTTAAATCATAAATAAAAAAATTAAGCATATATCTTTCTTAGTCACTCCAAAATGTAAATCTTGGGAGGGTTCTTGAAATTTCCATGTCTGAAACCAAAAACCACTTCTCTTCATGCATGCTTGACTTCATAAGACAGAGTTTAGGGTTAGGGGTAGATATATACATGATTTTTCTGGTTTGAATATGTCTAGACCTTGTTTATCAACTTGAATGCTTACTATATGACATAAGAAAACCATGTGTTTTCATTTTTCATTTTTCTGATTTTATTTTTATTTTTCATGCCCATTTGAATCTTGGTCAAATCCTAGGTTTGACCAAGATTTAAACAAGTTCAAAACATGAAAATGAAAAGGGAAGAATGTATCCTTCTTAGTCACTCTAAATGAAGTTTTTGGGAGGTTTTTGAAATTTCCATCTTTGAAACCCAAAACCACTTCTCTTCATGATTGACTTCATAAGACATAGTTTAGGGTCAGGGGTAGATACATGATTTGTATGGTTTGAATATGTCTAGACCTTGTTTATCAACTTTAATGCGTACTATATGACATAAGAAGAGTATGTGCTTTGGTTTTTCATTTTTCTGTATTTTTTTAATTTTCCGCCCATTTGAATCTCTGTCAAATCCTAGCAGGTTAGACCAAGATTTAGACAAGTTTAACACGTGAAAACGAATAAGTAAGCATGGATCCTTCTTAGTCACTCTAAAATGAAGCTTTTGGGATGTTCTTGAAATTTCCATGTTTGAAACCCAAAACGACTTATCTACATGCATGCTTGACTTAAGACATAGTTTAGCTAGGGTTAGGGGGTAGATACATGATTTTCCTGGTTTGAATATGTCTAGACCTTGTTTATCAACTTAGTTGAATGCTTACTATATGACATAAGAAGACTATGTGCCTTGGTTTTTTATTTTTTTTGATTTTTTTTAAATTCTTATGCCCATTTGAATCTTGGTCAAATCCTAGGTTTGACCATATGGTTTTAACAAATTTAAATCATGAATATAAAAATTAAGCATCTATCCTTCTTAGTCACTCCAAAATGTATATCTTGGGAGGGTTCTTGAAATTTGCATGTTTGAAACCAAAAACCACTTCTCTTCATGCATGCTTGACTTCATAAGACAGAGTTTATGGTTAGGGGTAGATATATACATGATATTCTGGTTTGAATATGTTTAGACCTTGTTTATCAACTTGAATGCTTACTATATATATGACATATAAGAATGCTACGTCCTTTGTTTTTTCATTCTTTTGATTTTTTTCTGAAATTTTATGCCCATTTGAATCTTTTGGTCAAATCCTAGGTTTGACCAAGATTTAAACAAGTTTAAAACATGAAAATGAAAAGGGAAGCATGCATCCTTCTTAGTCACTATAAAATCAACTTAATTGAGAATGCTTACTATATGAATCCATAGGAAACTTTGTTCTAATGCACTATAATAATCAACTGAGTTTTTACACCAACAGGTATGTCACTTACGTGTGGTGCCCATGCGTGAGGTCCCGCACTTCAGTGACCACAAGTCACGTGCAATAGGTACGCAAACTCCCAGCCATTTTCTTTGTCAAGAGAAGACGCATCAGGATGCGTATTGGAAGTCTCTGGGTCCTTCGGGCTCCTTCGGTTGTCCCTCTCACAAAAAGAACAAATCTCTCTCATTCTCGGCCTCGCTCGACTCGCTCGCTCGCTCGCACCTCCTGCTCACTGACAAAACCTGCACAACAGTCAACATCATCACCCGAAAAAGGG
This sequence comes from Lolium perenne, assembly GCF_019359855.2. Classification (NCBI taxonomy): domain Eukaryota; kingdom Viridiplantae; phylum Streptophyta; class Magnoliopsida; order Poales; family Poaceae; genus Lolium; species Lolium perenne. Next base: position 92,973,418 of record NC_067245.2, on the reverse strand, counting down.
AGACACCATAATGCACTCCCTTCTTCTCTCCTTCCGAGTGATCCCTCTTCCTCCGAGTTTCACTCGACGGGCAAACACATATGTGCTGCATAGTAATAATAAAAATGTACTCCGTAGAAAAATCGACCTACGAATCTAAAATTAAATAGGTTAAACTAGGGTTTTCCCAGTACTACAGATCAAGGTTAAAAAAAACCAACTACGGGGTTCGAACAACCCCATTTCTAATCAAAGATTTTTTTCGACGTCATCCAAATGGCCTCAAACTATAGCATGGGTGGATCCAGACTATAGCCAAGGGGGGCAGCTGCCCCCACTCAATTTTCTGAAATCTTGTAATATGTTAAGCTAAAGGCTGGTTTGCCCGCACTTAGAAATGATATTTGCATCACTTATCATATGTTTGCCCATTTGAATCTTGTCAAATCCTAGATTTGACCAAGATAATTTAAACAAGTTTAAAACATGAGAATGAAAAGGGAAGCTTGTATCCTTCTTAGTCACTCTAAAATGAAGTTTTGGGAGGTTTTTGAAATTTCCATGTTTGAAACCCAAAACCACTTCTCTTCATGCTTGACTTCATAAACATGAAAATGAAGACTATTTACTAACGGAGGGAGTAAGCACTCTTGCTATCAAAAGTACCAAACGATGCATACCAAAATGATTTTTTAGAGGAATACTAGTTCAGATTATTTAATTTTATATTAGCAGGCCAAAATCGAACCCCGTAGTTGCATTTTCTGAAATTGATCCGTAGTACTGGGCAGAACCCTAGTTTAACTTATTTAATAATAGATTCGTAGGTCGATTTTTTTACGTTATTATTATTATTATTACTAGGCAGCACATGTGTTTGCCCGTCCAGTGAAACTCTTTCATTTCATTTTTCTTTTCCGCGAGGTCGGGAGTCGGAGGAAGATGGATCACACGGGAGGAGACGAAGGGAGAGCAGTCACGGGGCCCCACTTATTTATGGTGCCTATATTTTTTCGGGTGATCTTGTTGTTGTGCAGGGTTGTCAGTGCGCAGGGGGTGCGAGCGAGCGAGGCCGAGAATGAGAGAGATGGTTTTTTTTAGAGGGACAACCGAACGATCCTGAAGGACCCAGATTTCCAATACGCAATAGAGCACAGTTTAAAGCAGGACACAAAATAAACAGGAAATTACATCTAAATCCCTAAGATTTACATGGTAGACCCCAGGCTGAAAGCAAGAAATGCGATCGGGTCCTTAACAGCCACCGTCCGGATTGATCCTCGTCACAGCCGGGCACGAACAACTTGGCGCGACCAAATCGCCATGGCTACAGAGCCTGCACACCATGGCCTCCGAGCTGAGCTAGAAACGCCCTGCCAAAACTGGCAGCCAACGGAGGTGGATAATTGGAGAGATGGAGAGACAGAGAGAGTCTTGATGCCTCTCTCTTGACAAAGAAGATGTCTGGGAGTTTTCCTACCTAGCGTACGTGACTTGTGCTCACTGAAGTGTGGGACCTCATGCATGGGAACCACATGTAAGTGACAGACTTGTTGCTCTAATAACACGGGTGATTATTATACTGTATTAGTACATAGTTTCCTATGGATCCTTCTTAGTCACTCCTAAATGAAGCTCTTGAGAGGGTTTTTGAAATTTTCATGTTTGAAACCAAAAACCACTTCTCTTCATGCTTGACTTCATAAGACAGAGTTTAGGGTTATGGGGTAGATACATGATTTTTCTGGTTTGAGTATGTCTAGATCGACCTTGTTTATCAACTTGAATGCTTACTATATGACATACGAAGACTATGTGCTTTGGTTTTTCATTTTTTGATTTTTTTTTGATTTTTTATACCCATTTGAATCTTGGTCAAATCATAGGTTTGGCCAAGATTTAAACAAGTTAAAAACATGAGTATGAAAAACTAAGCCTCTATCCATTTTAGTCACTCCAAAATGAAGCTCTTGGGAGGGTTTTTGAAATTTCCATGTTTGAAACCAAAAACCACTTCTCTTCATGCTTGACTTCATAAGACAGAGTTTAGGGTTAGGGGGTAGATACATGATTTTTCTGGTTTGAATATGTCTAGACCTTGTTTATCAACTTAATTGAATGCTTACTATATGACATAATTAAGAAGACTATGTGCCTTGGTTTTTCATGTATTTTGATTTATTTTGAATTTTTATGCCCATTTGAATCTTGGTTAAATCCTAGGTTCGACCATGATTTAAACAAGTTTAAAACATGAATGTGAAAAATTAAGCATCTATACTTCTTAGTCACTCCAAAATGTAGCTCTTGGGAGGGTTTTTGAAATTTCCATGCTTGAAACCAAAAACCACTTCTCTTCATGCTTGACTTCATAAAACAAAGTTTAGGGTTAGGGGTAAATACATGATTTTTCTGGTTTGAATATGTCTAGACATTGTTTATCTACTTAATTGAATGCTTACTATATGACATGAGAAGACTATGTGCATTGGTTTTTCATTTTATTGTTTTTTTTTAATTTTATGCCCATTTGAATCTTGGTCAAATCCTAGGTTTGACCATGATTTAAACAAGTTTAAAACATGAATATGAAAAATTAAGGATATATCCTTCTTAGTCACTCCAAAATGAAGTTCTTGGGAGGGTTTTTGAAATTTCCATGTTTGAAACCAAAAACCACTTCTCTTCATGCATATGCTTGACTTCATAAGACAGAGTTTATGGTTAGGGGTAGATATATACATGATTTTCTAGTTTGAATATATCTAGACCTTGTTTATCAACTTTTGAATGCTCTTACTATATATATATGACATAAGAATACTATGTCCTTTGTTTTTTCATTCTTTTATTTTTTTCTGAAATTTTATGCCCATTTGAATCTTTTGGTCAAATCCTAGGTTTGACCAAGATTTAAACAAGTTTAAAGCATGAAAATGATAAGGGAAACCTCCATCCTTCTTAGTCACTCTAAAATCAACTTAATTGAATGCTTACTATATGACATAAAAAGACTATGTGCCTTGTTTTTCATTAATTTTGAATTATTTTGAATTTTTATGCCTATTTGAATCTTGGTAAAATCCTAGGTTTGACCAGTTTAAATCATGAATATGAAAAATTAAGCATCTATCCTTCTTAGTCACTCTCCAAAATGTAGCTCTTGGGGGGGGTTAAAATTTCCATGTTTGAAACCAAAAACCACTTCTCTTCATGCATGCTTGACTTCATAAGACAAAGTTTAGGGTTAGGGGGAGATATATACATAATTTTTTCTGGTTTGAATATGTCTAGACCTTGTTTATCAACTTTAATGCTTACTATATGACATAAGAATGCTATGTGCTTTGGTTTTTTATTTTTCTATTTTTTTTGAATTTTATACCCATATATTTGAATCTTTGTGAAATCCTAGGTTTGACCAGGATTTAAACAAGTTTAGAACATGAAAATGAAAAGGTAAGCCTGGATCCTTCTTAATTAGTCACACTCTAAAATGAAGCTTTTGGGAGGTTCTTGAAATTTCCATGTTTGAAACCCAAAACCACATCTCTTCATGATTGACTTCATAAGACAGAGTTTAGGGTTAGGGGTAGATATATATATGATTTTCTTGGTTTGAATATGTCTAGACCTTGTTTATCAACTTAGTCGACTGCTTAATATATATATGACATAAGAAGACTACGTGCCTTGGTTTTTCATTTTTTGATTTTTTTTAAAATTCTTATGCCCATTTGAATCTTGGCCAAATCCTAGGTTTAATTAACCATGGTTTAAACAAATTTAAATCATGAATATAAAAATTAAGCATATATCCTTCTTAGTCACTCCAAAATGTAAATCTTGGGAGGGTTCTTGAAATTTGCATGTTTGAAACCAAAAACCACTTCTCTTCATGCATGCTTGACTTCATAAGACAGATTTTAGGGTTAGGGGTAGATATATACATGATTTTTCTGGTTTGAATATGTCTAGACCTTGTTTATCAACTTGAATGCTTACTATATGACATAAGAAGACTATATGCTTTTGTTTTTCATTTTTCTGTTTTTTTAATTTTATGCCCGTTTGAATCTTTTGGTCAAATCTTAGCTAGGTTTGACCAATATTTAAACAAGTTTAAGACATGAAAATGAAAGGGGAAGCCTGCATCCTTCTTTTAGTCACTCTAAAATGAATTTTTTAAGAGGTTTTTGAAATTTCCATGTTTGAAACCCAAACCCACTTCTCTTCATGATTGACTTCATAAGACAGAGTTTAGGGTTAGGGGTAGATATATACATGATTTTTTCTGGTTTGAATATGTCTAGACCTTGTTTATCAACTTTAATGCTTACTATATATATGACATATAAGAATGCTATGTCCTTTGTTTTTTCATTCTTTTGATTTTTTTTTTTGAAATTTTATGCCCATTTGAATCTTTTGGTCAAATCCTAGGTTTGACCAAGATTTAAACAAGTTTAAAACATGAAAATGAAAAGGGAAGCCTGCATCCTTCTTAGTCACTCTAAAATCAACTTAATTGAGAATGCTTACTATATGACAAAAGAAGACTATGTGCCTTGGTTTTTCATTTTTTGATTTTTTTAAAATTCTTATGCCCATTTGAATCTTGGTCAAATTCTAGGTTTGACCATGGTTTAAACAAATTTAAATCATAAATATAAAAATTAAGCATTTATCCTTCTTAGTCACTCCAAAATGTAAATCTTGGGAGGGTTCTTGAAATTTCCATGTTTGAAACCAAAACCACTTCTCTTCATCCATGCTTGACTTCATAAGACAGAGTTTAGGGTTAGGGGTAGATATATACATGATTTTTCTGGTTTGAATATGTCTAGACCTTGTTTATCAACTTGAATGCTTACTATATGACATAAGAAAACCATGTGTTTTCGTTTTTCATTTTTCTTATTTTATTTTTATTTTTCATGCCCATTTGAATCTTGGTCAAATCCTAGGTTTGACCAAGATTTAAACAAGTTTAAAACATGAAAATTAAAAGGGAAGCATGTATCCTTCTTAGTCACTCTAAATGAAGTTTTAGGGAGGTTTTTAAAATTTCCATCTTTGAAACCCAAAACCACTTCTCTTCATGATTGACTTCATAAGACATAGTTTAGGGTTAGGGGTAGATACATGATTTGTATGGTTTGAATATGTCTAGACCTTGTTTATCAACTTTAATGCGTACTATATGACATAAGAAGACTATGTGCTTTGGTTTTTCATTTTTCTGTTTTTTTTAATTTTCCGCCCATTTGAATCTCTGTCAAATCCTAGCAGGTTAGACCAAGATTTAGACAAGTTTAACACGTGAAAACGAATAAGTAAGCATGGATCCTTCTTAGTCACTCTAAAATGAAGCTTTGGGGATGTTCTTGAAATTTCCATGTTTGAAACCCAAAACGACTTATCTACATGCATGCTTGACTTAAGACATAGTTTAGCTAGGGTTAGGGGGTAGATACATGATTTTCCTGGTTTGAATATGTCTAGACCTTGTTTATCAATTTAGTTGAATGCTTACTATATGACATAAGAAGACTATGTGCCTTGGTTTTTTATTTTTTGATTTTTTTTAAATTCTTATGCCCATTTGAATCTTGGTCAAATCCTAGGTTTGACCATATGGTTTTAACAAATTTAAATCATGAATATAAAAATTAAGCATCTATCCTTCTTAGTCACTCCAAAATGTAAATCTTGGGAGGGTTCTTGAAATTTGCATGTTTGAAACCAAAAACCACTTCTCTTCATGCATGCTTGACTTCATAAGATAGAGTTTATGGTTAGGGGTAGATATATACATGATTTTCTGGTTTAAATATGTTTAGACCTTGTTTATCAACTTGAATGCTTACTATATATATGACATATAAGAATGCTACGTCCTTTGTTTTTTCATTCTTTTGATTTTTTTCTGAAATTTTATGCCCATTTGAATCTTTTGGTCAAATCCTATGTTTGACCAAGATTTAAACAAGTTTAAAACATGAAAATGAAAAGGGAAGCCTGCATCCTTCTTAGTCACTATAAAATCAACTTAATTGAGAATGCTTACTATATGAATCCATAGGAAACTTTGTTCTAATGCACTATAATAATCAACCGAGTTTTTACACCAACATGTATGTCACTTACGTGTGGTGCCCATGCGTGAGGTCCCGCACTTCAGTGACCACAAGTCACGTGCAATAGGTACGCAAACTCCCAGCCATTTTCTTTGTCAAGAGAAGACGCATCAGGATGCGTATTGGAAGTCTCTGGGTCCTTCAGGATCCTTCGGTTGTCCCTCTCACAAAAAGAACAAATCTCTCTCATTCTCGGCCTCGCTCGACTCGCTCGCTCGCTCGCACCTCCTGCTCACTGACAAAACCTGCACAACAGTCAACATCATCACCCGAAAAAGGGAGACACCATAATGCACTCCCTTCTTCTCTCCTTCCGAGTGATCCCTCTTCCTCCGAGTTTCACTCGACGGGCAAACACATATGTGCTGCATAGTAATAATAAAAAGGTACTCCGTAGAAAAATCGACCTACGAATCTATAATTAAATAGGTTAAACTAGGGTTTTCCCAGTACTACAGATCAAGGTTAAAAAAAACCCAACTACGGGGTTCGAACAACCCCATTTCTAATCAAAGATTTTTTTCGACGTCATCCAAATGGCCTCAAACTATAGCATGGGCGGATCCAGACTATAGCCAAGGGGGGCAGCTGCCCCAACTCAATTTTCTGAAATCTTATAATATGTTAAGCTAAAGGCTGGTTTGCCCGCAGTTAGAAATGATATTTGCATCACTTATCATATGTTTGGCCATTTGAATCTTGTCAAATCCTAGATTTGACCAAGATAATTTAAACAAGTTTAAAACATGAGAATGAAAAGGGAAGCTTGTATCCTTCTTAGTCACTCTAAAATGAAGTTTTGGGAGGTTTTTGAAATTTCCATGTTTGAAACCCAAAACCACTTCTCTTCATGCTTGACTTCATAAACATGAAAATGAAGACTATTTGCTAACGGAGGGAGTAAGCACTCTTGCTATCAAAAGTACCAAACGATGCATACCAAAATGATTTTTTAGAGGAATACTAGTTCAGATTATTTAATTTTATATTAGCAGGCCAAAATCGAACCCCGTAGTTGCATTTTCTGAAATTGATCCGTAGTACTGGGCAGAACCCTAGTTTAACTTATTTAATAATAGATTCGTAGGTCAATTTTTTTACGTTATTATTATTATTATTACTAGGCAGCACATGTGTTTGCCCGTCCAGTGAAACTCTTTCATTTCATTTTTCTTTTCCGCAAGGTCGGGAGTCGGAGGAAGATGGATCACACGGGAGGAGACGAAGGGAGAGCAGTCACGGTGCCCCACTTATTTATGGTGCCTATATTTTTTCGGGTGATGCTGACTGTTGTGCAGGGTTGTCAGTGCGCAGGGGGTGCGAGCGAGCGAGGCCGAGAATGAGAGAGATGGTTATTTTTAGAGGGACAACCGAACGATCCTGAAGGACCCAGATTTCCAATACGCATCAGAGCACAGTTTACAGCAGGACACAAAATAAACAGGAAATTACGTCAAAATCCCTAAGATTTACATGGTAGACCCCAGGCTGAAAGCAAGAAATGCGATCGGGTCCTTAACAGCCACCGTCCGGATTGATCCTCATCGCAGCCGGGCACGAACAACTTGGCGCGACCAAATCGCCATGGCTACAGAGCCTGCACACCATGGCCTCCGAGCTGAGCTAGAAACGTCCTGCCAAAACCGGCAGCCAACGGAGGTGGATAATTGGAGAGATGGAGAGACAGAGAGAGTCTTGATGCCTCTCTCTTGACAAAGAAGATGGCTGGGAGTTTGCCTACCTAGCGTACGTGACTTGTGCTCACTGAAGTGTGGGACCTCATGCATGGGAACCACATGTAAGTGACAGACTTGTTGCTCTAATAACTCGGGTGATTATTATACTGTATTAGTACATAGTTTCCTATGTATCCTTCTTAATCACTCCAAAATGAAGCTTTTGGGAGGTTTTTGAAATTTCCATGTTTGAAACCAAAAACGACTTCTCTTCATGCATGCTTGACTTCATAAGACAGAGTTTAGCTCGGGTTTTAGGGGTAGATATATACATGATTTTCTGGTTTGAATATGTCTAGACCTTGTTTATCAACTTGAATGCTTACTATATATATATATGACATATAAGAATGCTATGTCCTTTGTTTTTCATTCTTTTGATTTTCTTCTGAATTTTTATACCCATTTGAATCTTTTGGTCAAATCCTAGGTTTGACCAAGATTTAAACAAGTTTATAACATGAGAATGAAAAGGGAAGCTTGTATCCTTCTTAGTCACTCTAAAATGAAGTTTTTGGGAGGTTTTTGAAATTACCATGTTTGAAACCCAAAACCACTTCTCTTCATGCTTGACTTCATAAGACAGAGTTTAGGGTTAGGGGTAGATACATGATTTTGTATGGTTTGAATATGTCTAGACCTTGTTTATCAACTTGAATGCTTACTATATATATGACGTACATATAAGAATGCTATGTCCTTTGTTTTTTCCTTCTTTTGATTTTCTTCTGAATTTTTATGCCCATTTGAATCTTTTGGTCAAATCCTAGGTTTGACCAAGATTTAAACAAGTTTAAAACATGAAAATGAAAAGGGAAGCTTGTATCCTTCTTAGTCACTCTAAAATGAAGTTTCCATGTTTGAACATCTACTGCAGTATGTGTGAACATGTATGCACTATGTGTGCTATATATAACTAGTATGTCTTTCAAATTTGAACCACATTTGAATAAGTTTGAAATATTTGAAATGGGGCTTTTGGCTTAAATGTTCGAAACCCAAAACGATTTCTCTTCAAGCTAGATTTCATAAGACCGAGTTTAGGGTTAGGGGGTAGATACATGATTTGTCTGGTTTGAATATGTCTAAACCTTGTTTATCAACTTGAATGCTTACTATATGACATCATAAGACTATGTGCTTTTGTTTTTCATTTTTCTAATTTTTTTCTGAATTTTATGCCCATTTGAATCTTGGTCAAATCCTAGGTACACGTTTGACCAAGATTTAAACAAGTTTCAAACATGAAAACTTGCATGTTTGAAACCCAAAACCACTTCTCTTCATGATTTACTTCATAAGACATAGTTTAGGGTTTTAGGGGTAGATATATACATGATTTTCTGGTTTGAATATGTCTAGACCTTGTTTATCAACTTGAATGCTTACTATATATATGACATATAAGAATGCTATGTCCTTTGTTTTTTCATTCTTTTGATTTTCTTCTGAATTTTTATGCCCATTTGAATCTATTGGTCAAATCCTAGGTTTGACCAAGATTCAAACAAGTTTAAAACATGAGAATGAAAAGGGAAGCTTGTATCCTTCTTAGTCACTCTAAAATGAAGTTTTTGGGAGGTTTTTGAAATTACCATGTTTGAAACCCAAAACCACTTCTCTTCATACTTGACTTCATAAGACAAAGTTTAGGGTTAGGGGTAGATACATGATTTTGTATGGTTTGAATATGTCTAGACCTTGTTTATCAACTTGAATGCTTACTATATATATGACGTACATATAAGAATGCTATGTCCTTTGTTTTCTCATTCTTTTGATTTTCTTCTGAATTTTTATGCCCATTTGAATCTTTTGGTCAAATCCTAGGTTTGACCAAGATTTAAACAAGTTTAAAACATGAAAATGAAAAGGGAAGCTTGTATCCTTCTTTGTCACTCTAAAATGAAGTTTCCATGTTTGAACATCTACTGCAGTATGTGTGAACATGTATGCACTATGTGTGCTATAACTAGTATGTCTTTCAAATTTGAACCACATTTGAATAAGTTTGAAATATTTGAAATGGGGCTTTTGGCTTAAACGTTCGAAACCCAAAACGATTTCTCTTCATGCTAGATTTCATAAGACCGAGTTTAGGCCTGGTTAGGGGGTAGATACATGATTTGTCTGGTTTGAATATGTCTAAACCTTGTTTATCAACTTGAATGCTTACTATATGACATCATAAGACTATGTGCTTTTGTTTTTCATTTTTCTAATTTTTTTCTGAATTTTATGCCCATTTGAATCTTGGTCAAATCCTAGGTACGTTTGACCAAGATTTAAACAAGTTTCAAACATGAAAATTTCCATGTTTGAAACCTAAAACCACTTCTCTTCATGATTGACTTCATAAGACATAGTTTAGGGTTTTAGGGGTAGATATATACATGATTTTATGGTTTGAATATATCTAGACCTTGTTTATCAACTTGAATGCTTACTATATATATGACATATAAGAATGCTATGTCCTTTGTTTTTTCATTCTTTAGATTTTCTTCTGAATTTTTATGCCCATTTGAATCTTTTGGTCAAATCCTAGGTTTGACCAAGATTTAAACAAGTTTAAAACATGAGAATGAAAAGTGAAGCTTGTATCCTTCTTAGTCACTCTAAAATGAAGTTTTTGGGAGGTTTTTGAAATTACCATGTTTGAAACCCAAAACCACTTCTCTTCATGCTTGACTTCATAAGACAGAGTTTAGGGTTAGGGGTAGATACATGATTTTTTCTGGTTTGAATATGTCTAGACCTTGTTTATCAACTTGAATGCTTACTATATATATGACATATAAGAATGTTATGTCCTTTGTTTTTTCATTCTTTTGATTTTCTTCTGAATTTTTATGCCCATTTGAATCTTTTGGTCAAATCCTAGGTTTGACCAAGATTTAAACAAGTTTAATACATGAAAATGAAAAGGGAAGCTTGTATCCTTCTTAGTCACTCTAAAATGAAGTTTCCATGTTTGAACATCTACTCCAGTATGTGTGAACATGTATGCACTATGTGTGCTATAACTAGTATGTCTTTCAAATTTGAACCACATTTGAATAAGTTTGAAATATTTGAAATGGGGCTTTTGGCTTAAACGTTCGAAACCCAAAACGATTTCTCTTCATGCTAGATTTCATAAGACCGAGTTTAGGGTTAGGGGGTAGATACATGATTTGTCTGGTTTGAATATGTCTAAACCTTGTTTATCAACTTGAATGCTTACTATATGACATCATAAGACTATGTGCTTTTGTTTTTCATTTTTCTAATTTTTTTCTGAATTTTATGCCCATTTGAATCTTGGTCAAATCCTAGGTACGTTTGACCAAGATTTAAACAAGTTTCAAACATGAAAATTTCCATGTTTGAAACCTAAAACCACTTCTCTTCATGATTGACTTCATAAGACATAGTTTAGGGTTTTAGGGGTAGATATATACATGATTTTCTGGTTTGAATATATCTAGACCTTGTTTATCAACTTGAATGCTTACTATATATATGACATATAAGAATGCTATGTCCTTTGTTTTTTCATTCTTTTGATTTTCTTCTGAATTTTTATGCCCATTTGAATCTTTTGGTCAAATCCTAGGTCTGACCAAGATTTAAACAAGTTTAAAACATGAGAATGAAAAGGGAAGCTTGTATCCTTCTTAGTCACTCTAAAATGAAGTTTTTGGGAGGTTTTTGAAATTACCATGTTTGAAACCCAAAACCACTTCTCTTCATGCTTGACTTCATAAGACAGAGTTTAGGGTTAGGGGTAGATATACATGATTTTTTCTGGTTTGAATATGTCTAGACCTTGTTTATCAACTTGAATGCTTACTATATATATGACATATAAGAATGTTATGTCCTTTGTTTTTTCATTCTTTTGATTTTCTTCTGAATTTTTATGCCCATTTGAATCTTTTGGTCAAATCCTAGGTTTGACCAAGATTTAAACAAGTTTAAAACATGAAAATGAAAAGGGAAGCTTGTATCCTTCTTAGTCACTCTAAAATGAAGTTTCCATGTTTGAACATCTACTGCAGTATGTGTGAACATGTATGCACTATGTGTGCTATAACTAGTATGTCTTTCAAATTTGAACCACATTGGAATAAGTTTGAAATATTTGAAATGGGGCTTTTGGCTTAAACGTTCGAAACCCAAAACGATTTCTCTTCATGCTAGATTTCATAAGACCGAGTTTAGGCCTGGTTAGGGGGTAGATACATGATTTGTCTGGTTTGAATATGTCTAAACCTTGTTTATCAACTTGAATGCTTACTATATGACATCATAAGACTATGTGCTTTTGTTTTTCATTTTTCTAATTTTTTTCTGAATTTTATGCCCATTTGAATCTTGGTCAAATCCTAGGTACACGTTTGACCAAGATTTAAACAAGTTTCAAACATGAAAATTTGCATGTTTGAAACCCAAAACCACTTCTCTTCATGATTGATCGACTTCATAAGACATAGTTTTGGGTTAGGGGTAGATATATACATGATTTTTCTGGTTTGAGTATGTCTAGACCTTGTTTATCAACTTGAATGCTTACTATATGACATAAGAAGACTATATGCTTTTGTTTTTCATTTTTCTGTTTTTTTAATTTTATGCCCGTTTGAATCTTTTGGTCAAATCTTAGCTAGGTTTGACCAATATTTAAACAAGTTTAAGACATGAAAATGAAAAGGGAAGCCTGCATCCTTCTTTTAGTCACTCTAAAATGAATTTTTTAAGAGGTTTTTTGAAATTTCCATGTTTGAAACCAAAAACCACTTCTCTTCATGCTTGACTTCATAAGACAGAGTTTAGGGTTAGGGGTAGATATATACATGATTTTGTATGGTTTGAATATGTCTAGACCTTGTTTATCAACTTGAATGCTTACTATATATATGACATATAAGAATGTTATGTCCTTTGTTTTTTCATTCTTTTGATTTTCTTCTGAATTTTTATGCCCATTTGAATCTTTTGGTCAAATCCTAGGTTTGACCAAGATTTAAACAAGTTTAAAACATGAAAATGAAAAGGGAAGCTTGTATCCTTCTTAGTCACTCTAAAATGAAGTTTCCATGTTTGAACATCTACTGCAGTATGTGTGAACATGTATGCACTATGTGCGCTATAACTAGTATGTTTTCAAATTTGAACCACATTTGAATAAGTTTGAAATATTTGAAATGGGGCTTTTGGCTTAAACGTTCGAAACCCAAAATGATTTCTCTTCATGCTAGATTTCATAAGACCGAGTTTAGGCCTGGTTAGGGGGTAGATACATGATTTGTCTGGTTTGAATATGTCTAAACCTTGTTTATCAACTTGAATGCTTACTATATGACATCATAAGACTATGTGCTTTTGTTTTTCATTTTTCTAATTTTTTTCTGAATTTTATGCCCATTTGAATCTTGGTCAAATCCTAGGTACACGTTTGACCAAGATTTATAACAAGTTTCAAACATGAAAATTTGCATGTTTAAAACCCAAAACCACTTCTCTTCATGATTGATCGACTTCATAAGACATAGTTTAGGGTTAGGGGTAGATATATACATGATTTTTCTGGTTTGAGTATGTCTAGACCTTGTTTATCAACTTGAATGCTTACTATATGACATAAGAAGACTATATGCTTTTGTTTTTCATTTTTCTGTTTTTTTAATTTTATGCCCGTTTGAATCTTTTGGTCAAATCTTAGCTAGGTTTGACCAATATTTAAACAAGTTTAAGACATGAAAATGAAAAGGGAAGCCTGCATCCTTCTTTTAGTCACTCTAAAATGAATTTTTTAAGAGGTTTTTTGAAATTTCCATGTTTGAAACCAAAAACCACTTCTCTTCATGCTTGACTTCATAAGACAGAGTTTAGGGTTAGGGGTAGATATATACATGATTTTGTATGGTTTGAATATGTCTAGACCTTGTTTATCAACTTGAATGCTTACTATATATATGACATATAAGAATGTTATGTCCTTTGTTTTTTCATTCTTTTGATTTTCTTCTGAATTTTTATGCCCATTTGAATCTTTTGGTCAAATCCTAGGTTTGACCAAGATTTAAACAAGTTTAAAACATGAAAATGAAAAGGGAAGCTTGTACCCTTCTTAGTCACTCTAAAAAGAAGTTTCCATGTTTGAACATCTACTGCAGTATGTGTGAACATGTATGCACTATGTGTGCTATAACTAGTATGTCTTTCAAATTTGAACCACATTTGAATAAGTTTGAAATATTTGAAATGGGGCTTTTGGCTTAAACGTTCGAAACCCAAAACGATTTCTCTTCATGCTAGATTTCATAAGACCGAGTTTAGGCCTGGTTAGGGGGTAGATACATGATTTGTCTGGTTTGAATATGTCTAAACCTTGTTTATCAACTTGAATGCTTACTATATGACATCATAAGACTATGTGCTTTTGTTTTTCATTTTTCTAATTTTTTTCTGAATTTTATGCCCATTTGAATCTTGGTCAAATCCTAGGTACACGTTTGACCAAGATTTAAACAAGTTACAAACATGAAAATTTGCATGTTTGAAACCCAAAACCACTTCTCTTCATGATTGATCGACTTCATAAGACATAGTTTAGGGTTAGGGGTAGATATATACATGATTTTTCTGGTTTGAGTATGTCTAGACCTTGTTTATCAACTTGAATGCTTACTATATGACATAAGAAGACTATATGCGTTTGTTTTTCATTTTTCTGTTTTTTTAATTTTATGCCCGTTTGAATCTTTTGGTCAAATCTTAGCTAGGTTTGACCAATATTTAAACAAGTTTAAGACATGAAAATGAAAAGGGAAGCCTGCATCCTTCTTTTAGTCACTCTAAAATGAATTTTTTAAGAGGTTTTTTGAAATTTCCATGTTTGAAACCAAAAACCACTTCTCTTCATGCTTGACTTCATAAGACAGAGTTTAGGGTTAGGGGTAGATATATACATGATTTTGTATGGTTTGAATATGTCTAGACCTTGTTTATCAACTTGAATGCTTACTATATATATGACATATAAGAATGTTATGTCCTTTGTTTTTTCATTCTTTTGATTTTCTTCTGAATTTTTATGCCCATTTGAATCTTTTGGTCAAATCCTAGGTTTGACCAAGATTTAAACAAGTTTAAAACATGAAAATGAAAAGGGAAGCTTGTATCCTTCTTAGTCACTCTAAAATGAAGTTTCCATGTTTGAACATCTACTGCAGTATGTGTGAACATGTATGCACTATGTGTGCTATAACTAGTATGTCTTTCAAATTTGAACCACATTTGAATAAGTTTGAAATATTTGAAATGGGGCTTTTGGCTTAAACGTTCGAAACCCAAAACGATTTCTCTTCATGCTAGATTTCATAAGACCGAGTTTAGGCCTGGTTAGGGGGTAGATACATGATTTGTCTGGTTTGAATATGTCTAAACCTTGTTTATCAACTTGAATGCTTACTATATGACATCATAAGACTATGTGCTTTTGTTTTTCATTTTTCTAATTTTTTTCTGAATTTTATGCCCATTTGAATCTTGGTCAAATCCTAGGTACACGTTTGACCAAGATTTAAACAAGTTTCAAACATGAAAATTTGCATGTTTGAAACCCAAAACCACTTCTCTTCATGATTGATCGACTTCATAAGACATAGTTTAGGGTTAGGGGTAGATATATACATGATTTTTTGTGGTTTGAGTATATCTAGACCTTGTTTATCAACTTGAATGCTTACTATATGACATAAGAAGACTATATGCTTTTGTTTTTCATTTTTCTGTTTTTTTAATTTTATGCCCGTTTGAATCTTTTGGTCAAATCTTAGCTAGGTTTGACCAATATTTAAACAAGTTTAAGACATGAAAATGAAAAGGGAAGCCTGCATCCTTCTTTTAGTCACTCTAAAATGAATTTTTTAAAAGGTTTTTTGAAATTTCCATGTTTGAAACCAAAAACCACTTCTCTTCATGCTTGACTTCATAAGACAGAGTTTAGGGTTAGGGGTAGATATATACATGATTTTGTATGGTTTGAATATGTCTAGACCTTGTTTATCAACTTGAATGCTTACTATATATATGACATATAAGAATGTTATGTCCTTTGTTTTTTCATTCTTTTGATTTTCTTCTGAATTTTTATGCCCATTTGAATCTTTTGGTCAAATTCTAGGTTTGACCAAGATTTAAACAAGTTTAAAACATGAAAATGAAAAGGGAAGCTTGTATCCTTCTTAGTCACTCTAAAATGAAGTTTCCATGTTTGAACATCTACTGCAGTATGTGTGAACATGTATGCACTATGTGTGCTATAACTAGTATGTCTTTCAAATTTGAACCACATCTGAATAAGTTTGAAATATTTGAAATGGGGCTTTTGGCTTAAACGTTCAAAACCCAAAACGATTTCTCTTCATCTATATTTCATAAGACCGAGTTTAGGCCTGGTTAGGGGGTAGATACATGATTTGTCTGGTTTGAATATGTCTAAACCTTGTTTATCAACTTGAATGCTTACTATATGACATCATAAGACTATGTGCTTTTGTTTTTAATTTTTCTAATTTTTTTCTGAATTTTATGCTCATTTGAATCTTGGTCAAATCCTAGGTACATGTTTGACCAAGATTTGAACAAGTTTCAAACATGAAAATTGGCATGTTTGAAACCCAAAACCACTTCTCTTCATGATTGATCAACTTCATAAGACATAGTTTAGGGTTAGGGGTAGATATATACATGATTTTTCTGGTTTGAGTATGTCTAGACCTTGTTTATCAACTTGAATGCTTACTATATGACATAAGAAGACTATATGCTTTTGTTTTTCATTTTTCTGTTTTTTTAATTTTATGCCCGTTTGAATCTTTTGGTCAAATCTTAGCTAGGTTTGACCAATATTTAAACAAGTTTAAGACATGAAAATGAAAAGGGAAGCCTGCATCCTTCTTTTAGTCACTCTAAAATGAATTTTTTAAGAGGTTTTTTGAAATTTCCATGTTTGAAACCCAAAACCACTTCTCTTCATGATTGACTTCATAAGACATAGTTTAGGGTTAGGGGTAGATACATACATGATTTTTTCTGGTTTGAATATGTCTAGACCTTGTTTATCAACTTTAATGCTTACTATATATATGACATATAAGAATGCTATGTCCTTTGTTTTTTCATTCTTTTGAATTTTTTCTGAAATTTTATGCCCATTTGAATCTTTTGGTCAAATCCTAGGTTTGACCAAGATTTAAACAAGTTTAAAACATGAAAATGAAAAGGGGAGCCTGCATCCTTCTTAGTCACTATAAAATCAACTTAATTGAGAATGCTTACTATATGACATAATAAGACTATGTGCCTTGGTTTTTCATTTTTTGATTTTTTTTAAAATTCTTATGCCCATTTGAATCTTGGTCAAATCCTAGGTTTGACCATATGGTTTTAACAAATTGAAATCATGAATATAAAAATTAAGCATATATCCTTCTTAGTCACTCCAAAATGTAAATCTTGGGAGGGTTCTTGAAACTTCCATGTTTGAAACCAAAAACCACTTCTCTTCATGCATGCTTGACTTCATAAGACAGAGTTTAGGGTTAGGGGTAGATATATACATGATTTTCTAGTTTGAATATGTTTAGACCTTGTTTATCAACTTGAATGCTTACTATATATATGACATATAAGAATGCTATGTCCTTTGTTTTTTCATTCTTTTGAATTTTTTCTGAAATTTTATGCCCATTTGAATCTTTTGGTCAAATCCTAGGTTTGACCAAGATTTAAACAAGTTTAAAACGTGAAAATGAAAAGGGAAGCCTGCATCCTTCTTAGTCACTATAAAATCAACTTAATTGAGAATGCTTACTATATGAATCCATAGGAAACTTTGTTCTAATGCACTATAATAATCAACCGAGTTTTTACACCAACAGGTATGTCACTTACATGTGGTGCCCATGCGTGAGGTCCCACACTTCAGTGACCACAAGTCACGTGCAATAGGTACGCAAACTCCCAGCCATTTTCTTTGTCAAGAGAAGACGCATCAGGATGCGTATTGGAAGTCTCTGGGTCCTTCAGGATCCTTCGGTTGTCCCTCTCACAAAAAGAACAAATCTCTCTCATTCT
Organism: Lolium perenne; assembly: GCF_019359855.2. Taxonomy (NCBI): domain Eukaryota; kingdom Viridiplantae; phylum Streptophyta; class Magnoliopsida; order Poales; family Poaceae; genus Lolium; species Lolium perenne. The sequence continues at coordinate 92,955,435 of NC_067245.2, read as the reverse complement.
CGGCCTCGCTCGACTCGCTCGCTCGCTCGCACCTCCTGCTCACTGACAAAACCTGCACAACAGTCAACATCATCACCCGAAAAAGGGAGACACCATAATGCACTCCCTTCTTCTCTCCTTCCGAGTGATCCCTCTTCCTCCGAGTTTCACTCGACGGGCAAACACATATGTGCTGCATGGTAATAATAAAAAGGTACTCCGTAGAAAAATCGACCTACGAATCTATAATTAAATAGGTTAAACTAGGGTTTTCCCAGTACTACAGATCAAGGTTAAAAAAAACCAACTACGGGGTTCGAACAACCCCATTTCTAATCAAAGATTTTTTTCGACGTCATCCAAATGGCCTCAAACTATAGCATGGGCGGATCCAGACTATAGCCAAGGGGGGCAGCTGCCCCCACTCAATTTTCTGAAATCTTGTAATATGTTAAGTTAAAGGCTGGTTTGCCCGCACTTAGAAATGATATTTGCATCACTTATCATATGTTTGCCCATTTGAATCTTGTCAAATCCTAGATTTGACCAAGATAATTTAAACAAGTTTAAAACATGAGAATGAAATGGGAAGCTTGTATCCTTCTTAGTCACTATAAAATGAAGTTTTGGGAGGTTTTTGAAATTTTCATGTTTGAAACCCAAAACCACTTCTCTTCATGCTTGACTTCATAAGACAAAGTTTAGGGTTAGGGGTAGATACATGATTTTGTATGGTTTGAATATGTCTAGACCTTGTTTATCAACTTGAATGCTTACTATATATATGACATATAAGAATGTTATGTCCTTTGTTTTTTCATTCTTTTGATTTTCTTCTGAATTTTTATGCCCATTTGAATCTTTTGGTCAAATCCTAGGTTTGACCAAGATTTAAACAAGTTTAAAACATGAAAATGAAAAGGGAAGCTTGTATCCTTCTTAGTCACTCTAAAATGAAGTTTCCATGTTTGAACATCTACTACAGTATGTGTGAACATGTATGCACTATGTATGCTATAACTAGTATGTCTTTCAAATTTGAACCACATTTGAATAAGTTTGAAATATTTGAAATGGGGTTTTTGGCTTAAACATTCGAAACCCAAAACGATTTCTCTTCATGCTAGATTTCATAAGACCGAGTTTAGGGTTAGGGGGTAGATACATGATTTGTCTGGTTTGAATATGTCTAAACCTTGTTTATCAACTTGAATGCTTACTATATGACATCATAAGACTATGTGCTTTTATTTTTCATTTTTTCTAATTTTTTTCTGAATTTTATGCCCATTTGAATCTTGGTCAAATCCTAGGTACGTTTGACCAAGATTTAAACAAGTTTCAAGCATGAAAATTTCCATGTTTGAAACCCAAAACCACTTCTCTTCATGATTGACTTCATAAGACATAGTTTAGGGTTAGGGGTAGATAGATACATGATTTTTTTGGTTTGATAATGTCTAGACCTTGGTTTATCAACTTAATTGAATGCTTACTATATATATGACATAAGAATAATATGTGCTCATTTTAATGATTACTTTTTGAATTTTTATCCCCATTTGTTGAATCTTGGTCAAATCCTAGGTTTGACCAAGATTTAAACAAGTTTAAAACATGAATATGAAAAAGTAAGCCTGTATCGATCCTTGGAGGTTTTTGAAATTTCCATGATTTTTCTGGTTTGAATATGTCTAGACCTTGTTTATTAACTTGAATGCTTACTATATGACATACAAAGACTATGTGCTTTGGTTTATGATTTTGTTTTTGAATTTTTATGCCCATTTAAATCTTGGTCAAATCCTAGGTTTTACCATGACTTAAACAAGTTTAAAACATGAATATGAAAAAGTAAGCATGTATCCTTCTTAGTAACTCCAAAATGAAGCTCTTAATTAGTAGGGTTTTTGAAATTTCCATGTTTGAAACCAAAAACCACTTATCTTCACCATGCATGCTTGACTTCATAAGACAGAGTTTAGGGATAGGGGTAGATACATGATTTTTCAGGTTTAATATGTCTAGACCTTGTTTATCAACTAAATTGAATGCTTACTATATGACATATATAAGAAGACCTTGGTTTTTCATTTTTTTTGAATTTTTATGCCCATTTGAATCTTGGTCAAATCCTAGGTTTGACCAAGATTTGAACAAGTTTTAAACATGAATATGAAAAGGTAAGCATGTATGCTTCTTAGTCACTCCAAAATGAAGCTCTTGGGAGGGTTTTTGAAATTTCCATGTTTGAAACCAAAAACCACATCTCTTCATGCTTGACTTCATAAGACAAAGTTTAGGGTTAGGGGTAGCCACATACATGTTTTTTATGGTTTGAATATGTCTAGACCTTGTTTATCAACTTAATTTTATGCTTATTATATGACATAAGAAGACTATGTGCATTGGTTTTTCATTTTATTGTTTTTTTGAATTTTATCCCCATTTGTTGAATCTTGGTCAAATCCTAGGTTTGACCAAGATTTAAACAAGTTTAAAACATGAATATGAAAAGTAACATGCATCGATCCTTCTTAGTCACTCCAAAATGAAGCTCGCGGGAGGTTTTTGAAATTTCCATGATTTTTCTGGTTTGAATATGTCTAGACCTTGTTTATCAACTTGAATGCTTACTATATGACATACACAGACTATGTGCTTTGGTTTTTGTTTTTTTTTGAATTTTTATGCCCATTTGAATCTTGGTCAAATCCAAGGTTTGACCATGACTTAAACAAGTTTAAAACATGAATATGACAAAGTAAGCATGTATCCTTCTTAGTCACTCCAAAATGAAGCTCTTGGGAGGGTTTTTGAAATTTCCATGTTTGAAACCAAAAACCACTTCTCTTCACCATGCATGCTTGACTTCATAAGACAGAGTTTAGGGTTAGGGGGTAGATACATGATTTTTCATGTTTGATATGTCTAGACCTTGTTTATCAACTTAATTGAATGCTTACTATATGACATAAGAAGACCTTGGTTTTTCATTTTTTTGTTTTTTTTTTGAATTTTTATGCCCATTTGAATCTTGGTCAAATCCTAGGTTTGACCAAGATTTGAACAAGTTTAAAACATGAATATGAAAAAGTAAGCATGTATGCTTCTTAGTCACTCCAAAATGAAGCTCTTGGGAGGGTTTTCGAAATTTCCATGTTTGAAACCAAAAACCACATCTCTTCATGCTTGACTTCATAAGACAGAGTTTAGGGTTAGGGGGAGATACATGATTTTTCTAGTTTGAATATGTCTAGACCTTGTTTATCAACTTAATTGAATGCTTACTATATGACAAAAGAAGACTATGTGCCTTGGTTTTTCATTTATTTTGATTTATTTTTATTTTATGCCCATTTAAACAAGTTTAAATAATGAATATGAATAATTAGTCACTCCAAAATGTAGCTCTTGGGAGGTTTTTTGAAATTTCCATGTTTGAAACCAAAAACCACTTCTCTTCATGCATGCTTGACTTCATAAGACAGAGTATAGGGTTTGGGGTAGACAGCACGCGCCGACGCGTGGACGCAATTTATTCTCTGTCCCCCTGACATGCACTTGCCAGTGTCTTCAACGATCCCGACACGAGCAGTGAAGCTTTTATTGGAGCCCAGCGGAGAGGGGCTCCATTTCTCGAGCGGTAGCGAGGTGACATGCACCTCGTGTGACATGCGGCCTAAATCCAAATTTAAACATTGCGAAAAAATATGAAAAAATCATGCACGTTCACAGCACATATTAAGATAACCCCTAAAAATTTCAGATCAAAATTCGAAACATACATCGAGAAAAAAAAGAGAAACTCTGATGTGAATAGTCTACAGAGAAACTCAGATTTGAATTCGGGAACTATTCAGGACAGATTTCTCTTTTTTGTTTCTTGATGTATGTTTAGAATTTTGATCTGAAATTTTTAGGGGTTATTTTAATATGTGTTGTGAACATGCATGATTTTTTTCAGATTTGTTTGCAATGTTTAAATTTGAATTTAAACCGCATGTCACACGGTGACATGCAATAGGTGCATGTCACCTGATCTGCGGTGACGCTGGGGCTAAAAAGAAGACCTTTTTTTTCTCCATCAAGTCAATGAAAAAATACCCCTTTTTTCACCTTGCGCGACATGAGGAGCAGTTCGACCGGGGGGAGTACTGTTATCGGGTCTGTTCGTCGCCCTCCTCCTCCCCACCTCATTTCCTCCACTGTTTCACATATTTTAGCTTCTATTTATGCGGTGCCGTGGAGGTGGGGGTCTGGTCGTCTCCCTCCTCCTCCCCACCTCATTTCCTCCACTGTCTCGCAACTCCTTGATCTACTACTCCTATCCATATACATGCCACTCAAATGGATGTATTTGTAGATACATCCATTTTAGTGGCAGTTATTATGGACCAGAGGAAGTACTAATAATATGAGGCATGTTTTTGAGTTGGCCCTGTTTAGTAGAGTTTACATTTAAGAGTTTACATCTTTCTACCACCATTATTTTTGATTTAGCTTGTCTTTTGTGCCCACCATTTTATCGAGCAGGGTTAATGCAAGATCCAAAGCAAACTAGCTTGTCATGACATTTTTTTGGCGGAGTGCATCTTCTCATGGCGAGCTAGCGACTTTGCCTACTAGAGTTTTTTTTTGTTGAACTACATTTTTTGGATTTTTCCATTTTATTTGTGCATAAGCTATGAGCCGCCCGCAATTCAGCACCATATATTCGAGTAGGATATTAGCAGGATGCTATCTTCTAGTGCTTTCTTTTCCCCTATATCCAGCCCCACCCACGGACAAGCAAGGACCTCTCTCCCTACCTCGCTCCCTCTCAGTCCTCCATCCGTAGCCGACATCCACCGCGCCGGAGCCAGCTCAGCGACGCCGTCAACCACACTCCATCTGCTTCGTCGGATCTGCTTCCCGACTCACTGGTTCATCGTACCGGCCGGCGAGATCGGTACACAAAGCGCCACCATGATCCACCGAACCAAACCGAACGGCCAACGCACCACCTCCCTAGTCGACCAAGGTTGAACACTTTGTCCGTCAGCTTTTGTTATGTATTTGATTTCCGAGACTAGTTTATTGCTTGCTTCCACTGCTTGTTATTAGCATCTGTTTTTTTTGTAATGCCTGCTAGATATTCCACTCGAGAATGCCTATGAAGAATCTCGGAGGCAAAATATCTTGCAGAATAAGATAATTGCAGCCTTGATCGGCATACTGTGGAATGGGACAAAATCACCGCACCCCAAGTCGTTGCCGAGATTTTTCACCCATGTGATGTGCCGCCAAAAGGACGATCCCGTGGGGCTGCTGCTGAAGAAGGTATTTAGCCGCACTGCTCAAATTTCATATGTGTTGTTTGCTGATTGATTTGATGAACTTTGATTTGCAGCAGCTAGCCACTGCTCATGTTCCTAACAAAGACAGTGAGCGCGCGTTGATGCGGAACATTGGTAGAAAGGAGGCGGGATTTGGTCCTATTGTTCTAGCAAGCAATCATTTGAGGGGCCACCTAGGATCAGCACATCTGGATCCTCCTGAGCTCAACATTAAGGAGGTAATTTTATAATAGTGTTTTAAACATGACATAATCTAATGTACTGAAAGAGATCAACTGTCAACAGGAGTGGAGTGGTATAGATGGTAGAGATATAGATATAGATTTCAGATTTCCTAATTTTTTCTTCAAAATAGGGTAGCCCCGGCCTCTGCATCCAAATGATGCACCCACCCTTTTATTGCAATGTTTTAGACTCCATTTAAGGTTTAGAAACTCATGGGTTGCTCAAAGTGGTGACATGAATCAACCAACATATTTCCTTTTAATCTGCTGATTGATTTAATGCATGGCAAATCGCAGAAGCAAGTGACTGCTCATTTCCCTGCCAAGCAGCATTGTAGCACAGATGTCCAGAGTTCCAGTGACGCAAACGTTTGTAGGAACAAAACAGAAGGATGTGGCACTGGGGAAGCTAAGATTAGGCGTCTTCAAAAGGACTTGGATGTGGCCACTTGGCGGAACAAAGAAATGAACCGAGGATGGAATTCTACAATTCAAGATGGCCTACATGCTGTTGCTGATCTGCAGAAGCTAGTGGCTGGCAATTTGGTTACCGCTTTGGCTGATGCAGATGTCCATGAGATCAACTGGACGATCTTGGAACAGGTGAAAGCACGAGCAGAAACTCTGCACTCATCTTTGCAGGTAGATGATTTTCAAAGGGTGATGCAAGAGCCGCTATATGAATAGATTGTTGTTTCAGTTGATGATGTCCCTGGTTCTTTTGTTTACTTATGTGCTGGTAGTACTTAGGGGAACTAGCTTGTACAAGTATTTTTTTTCCGATAAAGTTGTACAAGTAAATGGCACATGCTTCGCATGTTAGACCAATTAAGTTAAAAAGCTTCACAAAATTCTGCTATCATGTAGGCGGGCTTGCATTCGCTTTCAACCCAAGTGACTGTTGACTGCAATCTGTAATATGTACCCCTCTGTTGCACTTAATGGTATCCAAGCCCTTGGGCCCCCCTCCTTTGTTAAAAAAAGATCAAATTCTTTTTGCATCGAAGTTGTTTCACTAAAAAAAAGAGCTCTCACGTGCAAGGCACGTACAATTTACTAGTATATACTACTAGTAGAGATGGTACACCTAGACATTAGAGATTTGTTTGTTTTAAAGATATTTTTAATTGTGTACAAGATGGAAAATATAACTTTAGCAAATTCCTAGTATTTTTCATGGTCGATGTAAAAAAATTATTTTTCATGGTTGATGTAAAAAAAACAAGTTTTTTTCATGGTCGATGTAAAAAAAAAGAGAAAACATGTCTCATAAAAAGCCTTATGGTTAGCACAATTTTTTTACGGAGTAACTCTTTTTTACATAGCCCAAATTACTATTCGATTTTCCATTGAAATATTTTATGTGTATATAGCAAGCGAAGAAGTACACATGCATTTTTCATTTTATTCTTTTTTGACATTTCAAAATGTATAGAAGATGAATTTCGAAATAAAGAGATCATATGCACCCCAGAACCAACAAGCATATCCCCTTGACCCCGAACCTACACAGGGCCCTTTTGTTGTGCCTTTTTTTTGCATTTTTGGCTTTTGGATTTTGGAAGCCAAAAGAAAAGATCCTTTTGTTTTTGGCTTCCAAAATCAAAAGCCAAAAAAGCACCTATTTAGGTGCTTTTTTTGTCTTTTGCCAAAGCCAAAAAGCCAAAAAAAAGCCACAACAAAAGGGCCCTCAGCTTCAGACCTGGGATTTCGTAGGCTAGGGTTCCACAGTTTTCCACCAACCAGTAATAATAATTTCAACTCTGCCCCAAAATTCCCGCCGAAATCCCCCCCCCCCCCCGCTTCCAAAATTCAAAGCGATGTGAAATAAGTACAGTGCCGATCTTATCCCCCCGGACCGCTCAATTCAGACCTATCACCGGCGGCGCCGAACCCTGCATCTCTCTCTCACGCTTGCACCTTGCATGACCCACCGGATCATCTCACACGCCGGCCCACTGTCCCACTCCCACACCAGCACTACTGCCTTCTCATCGGCCACCGTAGTGACCGACGACGTTCCACCGTCTCCCTTGCTTTTTAGCAAGCCGGAGTAGCTTCCACCTCCCCCCACCCCCACCGACGACCACTGTACCATACGAGCTCCTCCGTAGCCGACTTCCACCGCCGCCTTGTCAGCGACATTCACCATCGCCGGGTTCTCGTATCTTAATCCCCGACTCCTTCCGTCCACCGGACTGGAGAGATGGGTACACAAAGCGACTCCATGGTCCACGGCAGGAAACCAAAGCGTACACGCACCCACTCCCAAGAAGGTTGATATGGCCGCTTTCGTTATGCAGGTGCTTTCGAAAAGTATTTTTTTGCTTACTTGCACCGCCATCTCATTAGCATTTTTTTTGTAATGCATGCTAGATATTATTGCACTACAGAATGAATTAAAAGAGGAATGGAGACATAAGATATGTAGGAGATTTGCAAGCCGTGTGGGCACAAACATCTGTAATGCTATTGCCTCTAGTGCAAACCTGAACAAAATCGGAGAAGAACCCTTTCCCCACCCCAAAGATAAAGAACAATGTTATGATTCACAATTTGATCCTGCTGAGCCTCTTGGAGAGCTGACTCAGGAAGATGCCTTGCCTGACCATTCTCCTCAACCCCACCAGGTGATTTCTGTTTTTTTTTACTTTGAGATATCTGTTGCAACTTCCATGTGTTGTATACTTGTATCCTGAATCCCACCAAACATGTTCACATGCCACCTCTAGGTCTCCTTAACGCATCATATATATGTTTCAGCATGCACGTCATCCTTTACTGTTCTTCATTCTATTCCATTTGCATATCATCATATATGGCACTTCTGTAGAGTGAAATATTGTTTATGTGTGCTAGAAATCTGCAGCTTCAAGTAAGAATTTTGCAGGAACCACCACTGAGAGGAAGACCTTTCAACAGGCAACTGAATTGGTGATAGAACAGCTGCAACCAAAAAAGAAATCTGCTTCTGCTACTAGACAGTCTCAGCGATTCATGGCACTAGTTGAAGAAAATAACGCAAATGCTAAGAGTACTGAAATAAAAAAAACGTGGTGAACACCCCAAGCGGTTGAATCAGCCACCTGTTACCAATCCAGTCAACCAGCGACAATCGGCAGCAGAACCATTTTCCACAGCAACTTCTCAGCCACAATTGGCAGCAGAACCAGTTTCCACAGCAACTTCACAGCCACAATTGGCAGCAGAACCAGTTTCCACAGCAACTTCTCAACCACAATTGGCAGCAGAACCAGTTTCCACGGCAACTTCTCAGCCACAATTCGGATCAGAAGTAGCTGTGGTAGGAAATACTGCCCAAGGACACACTGTACCAGTCCCAGCTGACACAACCACAACTGGCCAAACACTGCTAGCACAACATCAACAAATTGTTGATGATCTCCCACTGACCCATATTAGTCCCGCCAATCCTGCCATAGACAACTCCAATGAGGATGAGCCCCACACCGAAGAAGGTACATTTTCCAATGCTTATAGTTTCATTCTCCATTATAAAGTTATACTTTATAGACAAATATGTATATATAAAAAAAAATATATCTACCTTGATAGCTTGATGTAATGCTTAACTTTGTAGTTGCACCACGATCAAGAAAAACGAGGGGCCCAACAGTAGGGAAAATGTTCGTAGCTAAGCTTGCTGGGATGGAATCAAGATTTCGCCTTTCATCTATCATAGGTGGCAGAAGGCCATTTGGACCCCGAGAAGAATCTTGTAAATTAGCATCGGATGTAGGAATTTTCGTCAGGAATGAAATTCCTATCTTCCCAACATGGAAAGAGCACGTAGACACCTCTGCGCATTTTGAAAAATTAGTGCACAGGTTACACATAAGTCATCTTTCTCTTGGTAATGTTACTCATACTAGTATACCACATTGGCACGTCCCGTTCCTTCTAGCTTGTTGTTGGCTCTATGCATATCGCACCAACGGTTTATATTGTTGTGAACAGTTAAGGTTCGAGTTCGATGATGACCAAGAGGAAGTAAAGCATGTTCTCAACAGTCTATTCTCAGACTGTCTACGCCAGTATCGCAGCAGGCTAAAGAAGAAATACTTCACTAGAAAGATTACTGGGAGTGTTCCAACTAGATCTCCTCTTAAGCAAATGACTGACAAACAGTGGGGAGATCTTGTGAAGCACTGGTCTGATCCAAAGAATATGGTATGATTTGTAAGACTGATACCAGATCACATCTTGGATTCTTATTTATAGCAGTGTCTCACTAGTCTCCTTTTTGCAGAATTTGGCTAAACAGAATCAGAAAAACCGCGGTAAACTAGTTTTACCTAGCCGTACGGGATCTCGTAACCTTATAGTGCACATTCGGCAAAAAGTAAGGACATGTTGTTTTATACTGCTATTTAGAAATATTGTAGTAAAAGATCATGCAGAGTATATACACCAGTGTGCAGCTTATATTATGATCCTCCATTTCAACCGCGTTATTCGATTTATAAATGGTAGTACTAAAATGCAGATGTTACATAATGCAAGTAAAAGGGAACCAAACAAAGAGATGACTCTGCCAGAGATTTTTGAAGCATGCCAGAAGAACAAACTTGAAGTGATTGGAGAAGTCGCACAGAGTGTTCTTGTAAGTCTTCTCTAAGATTGAAATTTTGTGACGACTCACATCCCAACTTGTAGGAGTAGTAAAGTACATGTCAATATGATATTATAGATGTTTATTAAAATTCATGTGATGTGAATCAGACATGCCAAACTGTAGGAATAAAAGTAGGTCATACACATGATAAGTCTACTATCAGCAAGTTTCTCTGTAGTAACTATCATGTTTACACATGTGTACGAACTGAATTTTTTGCAGGAAGATATGAAATTAGAGATGGCAAAAGCCGGTAAAAACGGTCTGGAAAAAACCGATGAAGAATGTGTGAAGGCATTTTCCATGGCAATAAAAAAGAAAGGCATTGCCAAAAACACTTTCTTACGGAATGCTGGACTGGTGAAGTGCAAGTCCATGTCCAAGTCAAAGTATTTGCATGCTCAAGTTCTAGAGGAGCAACTCCAAGTAGAACGAGCTGCATCAGCTGCGCTAAGACTAGAAGTCGACAATTTTAGAACGATAGCAGCACAGAAGGAGGCCCTACTGGAGCAGGTTAGGAATGCTAGTAAGTAGTAAGAAGAGTATCTGCTAGATAATTGGAGATGAACGGGGACGTGACAGTCAAGATCTTGGTCTTGTAAAATGGTTCCTTAGTCTGAGCATATTTCGTAGGTGCATTTATCTGCAATTGCTATGATCTTGGTGGTCGTTTCCTTGTTGTGATGTGGATTTTTTTTGAACCGGAACCCTGCTGATTGTTAATATTATAAGTGGATTACCTAGCCCTTTCCATCAGTTCTGACTTGTGGTTCCGTTGGCTTGTGGATGAAGCTTGACATGGTATCAGAGCCCATAGTCTCAAGTTCGAGTCGTCGCTTTCGCAAACCTTCTCTTCTCTTCTCCTGGTCTAGCCCTTTCTGTCAGTTTGGACTTTTTGTTGCGTTGGCTATGTTGAGATGTATAAAGTGGATTGCCTAGCCCTTTCCATCAGTTCGGACTTTTGGTCGCGTTGGCTAGTGCATTAAAGCTTGACACTGATTTTCTGTGATCCATTGGTTTCCAGCTTTCTACATATAGTCCAGGTCTAGAAGCTTGTCAACTGGTCTGGTTCATTCATCGCTGTATTGAGGGCAATGAACGGAACAGTGGCTTCTCCTTTGTGTTGTGCTGCAACTCAACAGCTGTTCCTGCTTCTGTAGAGGCGAGTTGTGAACAGAGATACTTATGTATGCTACTCAAATACAATTATAATCAATAGCTTAACAACCGTCTAATTCAAAATCTCAACACTGTAGCATTTACCTCCTGCCTATCGAATACAATTATTTCACACACTGAAATATTTTGTACGCATTTTGAATTGGAGAACATGGGAACCGACTTTGGTTCTGATTATGACTTGATGTGACCCTAGGCCCTGGATTCCTGAGCAGAACGTATGTGTTAAAACAAAGAGATTACAAAGTGCTAATTCCCTTTTTTTGTAAGTCCTGATGGCATTGACACTCCTCTCTTACTTGCTAATTTATTTTTTTGGTGTTTATATATAATAGAGAATTACCAGCTTATTGTCGAACCCGTTAGATTTTGGGCAATGATTGTTAAGTGGCTGCTTCCTAATTAAAGTTTATGATGTCATGTAGATGGATTTGTGAAAGATGCAGCGTGTCGTTCTTCAGATCATCTACATGGGATTCCCATCTACATGTATGTTCAGGGTTTGATGGAGTACTTCAGCTCATAGGAGCCACATACGATCCTGCAATATTTGCATTTTTTTTGACCTTGCACGATATGCATTCAATGTATCGCCAAGGCGCGTCCGTGAGAACTCTTCGTCAGACTCGTTTTGGCACGCGCAGTTCCCGAGCGAATCAAATGAATTTTGACCGTTCTCTTAAAAAAGGGAACTGTGACCGTTGGATCAAGCGTTGGAGAACTGATGTGCCAACGGCCAATAATTGCTTGTGCATCATGGGTGATGGCTTATCTGATTTCAAAAACTGAGTTTTTTTTATATATAGTGGATAGGTGGACAGATATAGATATAGATGGACAGATACAGATATAGCTTCGACTGTAGCCACACTCAAACTCAAAATCAGTTGAGCTGCAAAACCACTAGCCAATTAACTCCGAAATATTTCAGAGGCATTTTTGAATTGCAGTTCGGAGGACATGGGAGTAACTGATTTTGTTTGTGATAATGGCTTGATATGATCGCTGGGAATAAATGCCTGAGCAGAGCTACTTTGCATGGTCTACCATTTTTACATTAGACTAGTCATAGTGGTAAGTACTACCTCCGTCTCAAGGAATAAGGCCCACGCGTATTCCAAGACGAACTTTGACAATAAAAATTGAGCAACACAATCTTGATTATATTATACTCCGTATGTAATTAGTATCGTTGGATTCGTATTGAAAAGCACTTTCTAATGATGCTAATTTTCAACGTGATGATGACTTGATGTGATATTTGGCCGTACTAGTACGGTCTCATATTTTTGTATTACTTGCACTGTAGCCAAATTCGAAATCTCATTCCAGCGGCAAAACTTCCCGTCCAAAAAATACAAATATTTCACACGCTTCTAACTTCCCATTCTACCCTCGTAAAGATGACAACAATGTCCATGTATAAGTCGGTTGGTGGGGGGTCTACCCGTCATTTGTTTCGATCACCACCTCCCTTGCCCCGGAAACTAACCGAAAAAAATTCATTCCCCTCAGTCTCTCCTCTGAGACCACACCCACCGGAACTTCCCAAGTCTCTCTCTCTCTCCCACCTCCACGACCACCGCACCGGAACATCCCCGCCGGACTTCCCTGGCCTACCCGAGGCCTCGCGATCCTCGTCATCCGGCTGCCTGCCGGAGCCGCTTCATCGACGCCGTCATCAACCGGACCGGATCATCCCCGCCGAACCTCGAAACCATATGCTCATCCAGCAGTCTACCGCAGTCGCTTCAGCTGCGGTATCGTCCATCCCACCGGAGCCGCTTCGCCGGATCCGTTGTCCACCGCATCAGATCTTGCTCACCGACACCGCTGTGCATGAACCGGATCTGCTTCACCGGCGCCGTGCATGATCTAAACTCTTCTACTGTCGCTTTTCTATTGCTTGCCTGCAAGTTCTTGTTTAATCTTGGGGGAACCTGTTTGTGCTAACGACGCGCCGTTACGTTTTTGCAGATGAGATGAGTAACCATGAAGTGTAATGGCCGTCTCTCCAACCCCAAGAAGCACATGTAGCGTACTTCATCACCGGATCTATCAACCCTAGGAAGATCTGCTGTGACTCCCACAGAGTGCTTCTCCTAATGTAAGTCCCTTGTTTTAGCGCCATGTTCTGGGTTCAGATGCTTGTTTGTCTGAAGCTCTTTTAGTTCATTCCTAGCTATGACCGTAACACCTTGCTATTTTCTACTTCATTTCTAACTTTAAGCGATTGAACATTTTGGTTTGCATTCCCTGCTCTATAGATTTAGCCATCATAACTTCTATCTTGCTCAGTCGTTGTTACAAAAATTATAGGTATTATAGTAACATCCTGCTATTATTTAGTTCATGGCCAATTTTAAGTAATTGCACATGTTGGTTCGCATTCCCTGCTCTATAGCTTTTGGCATCGTAACTTCTATATTTGGTTTACATTCCCTGCTCTGTAGATCTAGCCATCATAACTTTATCTTGCTCAGTCGTTGTTACAAAAATTATGGCCTGCTACTATGTTGTTTGTGCCAATTTTTTACTCCATGAACATGTTGGCTTGCATTCCCTGTACTACAGGTGATGCCATTGTTTTGTATCTAGTTCATTGTAAGCTAACAAAGTAAGGACTTAGTTTGGCATGCTATCACTCTGCTATCTAGCCTGTAGTACAAATAAACTTGTCATACTACTAGATAATAATTTTGCGTGCCATCTTGTTCTTCAAAAGCTGCATTATTGACTTGTTTCTCTGACTTGGCATGACGCTCACATATGGAATGCTGAACATATTGGTTTGCATTCCCTCTTATACAAGTTCACAGGTGATCCCACTATATTCTGTATCTGGTCCATCCTAAGCTCCAGCATTAACTATCCTCTATGTGTTGCTCATTACAAGTTTATATCCCGAAACATCTTGATTTGCATCCCCTTTACTATAAGTTCAGGAGTATTATTTAGTTCACGGCCAAAATGAAGTAATTGCACTTGGCACATGTTGGTTCACATTCCCTCCTCTTTAGCTTTTGCCATCGTAACTTCTATTTTTGGTTTACATTCCCTGCTCTGTAGATGTAGCCATCATAACTTCATCTAGCTCAGTCGTTGTTACAAAATTTATAGCCTGCTACTATGTTGTTCATGCCAATTTTGTACTCCCTGAACATGTTGGTTTGCATGGGACTCGACAGTAGTAAGTCTGCTGTTTCATTCTAACATGCTCTGTTATATTGGCTGTTGGTATGCGGCATGCACTCTTTGTTTGCTTATTGTGCGCATTACAATGATCTTGTTATAACGAAGAAATGATGAGTTCCAAATTCTTTGGCAAACAATATTGTAGTGTCTTTGCCTTTCCATTATTGCTGTCTTAACTTGTAATGTCTTTGTTTCAGATATAGGTGCTGCATGGACAACTTAAAAGATTGCCGGATCGCTTCATTGTATTGCTAGGTTTAATTACCATTCAATTTCTCTGGGTTCTGTAATATTTTTTCAAAGCCTTGCAGCTGATGTAATATTTAGTTAGTTTTTATAGTTCTTTCGCGCATTTTTTCTTTATTGCTTGTGGTAAATGAGGCTATCTGACAGAAATCAATGCTGCGTAAATATTCTCAGTATCTAAATCACGAATTCCCATCCCTTAAACGGCCCAATTAAGCGAAATCACATATGTGGCGGCCCGCAAAATCCTAAATCGCCTATTATGCCGGCATATAAACAGCAACTAAACGGGCTAGCCCACTTACTTATTGGGCCAGCCCACTTGATTTACGGTGGACCCCACACTCTAATTGGGCCGGCCCGCTTGCTTTAAGGTGGACCCCACCAACTACTGGGCCGGCCCACTAACTAGTTGGGCCAGCCCAATTGCTTTTGTGGTGGACCCCATATACTAAATGGGCCGGCCCTTTAAGAGGAAAGTGGGACCCACCTGTGTTTTTGGCCCGGCCCACTATCTTGCTGGGCCGGCCCACTTGCTATATGGTGGACCCTACATACTAAATGGGCCGGCCCTTTAACAGGAAAGTGGGACCCACCTGTGCTTTTGGCCCGGCCCACTATCTTGTTGGGCCGGCCCACTTGCTACATGGTGGACCCCACATACTAAATGGGCCGGCCCTTTAAGATGAAAGTGGGACCCACCTGTGCTTTTGGCCCGGCCCACTAGCGTGTTGGGCCTACCACTTGCTATATGGTGGACCCCACATACTAAATGGGCCGGCCCTTTAACAGGAAAGTGGGACCCACCTGTGCTTTTGGCCCGGCCCACTATCTTGTTGGGCCGGCCCACTTGCTATATGGTGGACCCCACATACTAAATGGGCCGGCCCTTTAAGAGGAAAGTGGGACCCACTGTGTTTTTGGCCTGGCCCACTTGCTATATGGTGGACCCTACATACTAAATGGGCCGGCCCTTTAACAGGAAAGTGGGACCCACCTGTGCTTTTGGCCCGGCCCACTATCTTGTTGGGCCGGTCCACTTGCTATATGGTGGACCCCACGTACTAAATGGGCTGGCCTTTTAACAGGAAAGTGGGACCCACCTGTGCTTTTGGCCCGGCCCACTGGCTTGTTGGGCCAGCCCATTTGATCTAATGTGGACCCCACGTACTAAATGGGCCGGCCCGATAGCAGGAAAGTGGGACCCACATGCTGATTGGGCCGGCCCAATAACTTCTTGGGCCGGCCTAGTTGCTTTAAGGTGGACCCCACTAGTTAAATGGGCCGGCCCTTTTGCCTGTTGACCGGTCAAACGAGTGCATTCGGCCCGGCCCACATGCTTAGTGGGCCGGCCCATTAATGTTTTGACCAGTCAACCTTAGAGGTTAGGCCCGGCCCACGTAACTAATGGACTAGCCCAGCTATATAGTTGACCGGTCAAACTAAGTCAGCTGGCCCGGCCCGCAAACTTAATGGGCCGGCCCGCTTAAGACGTGGCAGGCCTCGTGTGGGCCTACCATCTACCACGGGGTTTCAGCGGTTAACGCCGTTAACTGCCAGTTAACGGCGTCTGCCACGTGTCAGTTTGCATGACGTCAGCAGTCAACGGGCTCCCGGAAACACTTGGGCAACGGTCCGATTTTCCGTGGCGTAAGGGCGCCCAAGCGCGACGGACTGAAAAAATCGTCGTAGGACTTTGCCTGACGCAGTTTCCACAACAGAACCCATATCGTCGGGTTAGGCCCATAGGCGACAAAAAATACCCCTTAGCGGACGATTTTGAGACGTTGTCTATCAGAACTTTTCTTGTAGTGTCTTGAGATATACGGTATGAGGTGAGGCCATGAATGCCGCCAACGCCGGTCTTCCCAGCAGTGCATGGTAAGGACTGTCCAAATCCACCACTTCGAACAAAAGATTCTCGACCCGACAATTGTCACGTCCTCCAAATGACACATCCACCCGGATTTTTCCCATGGGCGAACAGGACAAGCCCGGAACAATCCCATCGAATGTTGTGTGAGTTGGCTGCAACATGTTTTCGGTTATGCCTAGCGTATGCATTGTGTGCCGGTACATGATGTTTATGCTGCTCCCGTTGTTTATCAGCACTTTGCTGAACTTGACTCGCGTCGTTGGGCCATGCATTATTGGGTCCACAACCAGAGCGTATCCACCCGGGTTTGGCATTATCTTTGGGTGATCCTTGAACGACCAGGCAATTTCCTGATCTGACCACAGCATGTATTTTGGAACTGCCGGCATCACTACGTTCACTTCCATGGAATGGTGATGCATACTTTTCTTATCTGTTGGCTCAGTGACAAACACGACGCAGCACATGTGCGGATCCTGATAAACATTCCGGCCCAAAGGTGTCGGCGGTGGTGCTTGGTCATTGCCGTTTGCCACCTGATGGACTTCTTGCTGCTGCTACCGGTTTGGCTGAGGCTGCACCGGTTGCGCATTTGCTCCGGTAAGCGGTGGTGGTGGTGGTAACTTCATGAAATTTTGATTTCCGGCATCTTTCATCATGCCCCTCTCTATCAACCTCTTGGTCCAGGAGCAATCTTTTGTCAAATGGTTTGTCGGTCTCGCCGGATTAGGGGGTGTGCCACCGGCATGGTTGATCCATTGCGGATTCCATGGTGTACCTTTCTTCATTTTGCCACGGTTTCTTTTCAACCCATTGTTTCTTTAGACCCGCCCACGGCTGCGATCAGGTTTTCTATCTCTGGCTTCCACTGGCGCCGGAGTGATCCTGCACCGCGGCCACTTGCTGCGGACCATATCTCCGATCCGGAAAATCTTCCCTTCTTTTGTTGTGCCGGTTGTCCCGGTACTGGTATTGGCGCGGTTGGCTCGTTTGCGCTGGCTCAGCTTGAACTGCCGATTGCATTAGATCTCTCAACGGGTAGCTATCTGCCACACGTATCATTTCAGCCAAAGTTGCCGGCATGTTTCTTTGTAACTTCTGCCACAGTGGCGAGCCTCTCCGGCATCCATTGCAGAACCAAGCAATAGCTTGTGCTTCTATCACCCCTTTGCAGGAGTTCCTTGTGGAGTTCCACCGGGTCAAGTAATCCCGGTCTGTTTCATTAGCGCGCTGCTGGCATAGAGTGAGCTATTGCGGTCTGTTTGACCCCCGGTATGTGCTGCTGAAGTTGCTTATAAAAGCTTCCTCAAAGTCGATCCAACCATTTATACTTCCTTGTGGCAAGTTGTTGAGCCAAATACGTGCCGGTCCCACCAGGAAGGATGGTATGATTCTCACGGCCTAACGCCGGTTTCCTCCGCCTGTTGCGGTACCTCCGCCCCCAGCAACATATACAGTTGTCACATAGTCCACAAGCCAATCTCCCGGCTTCATGGTGCCACCATATGTTTTTGTATCACGGGGCAACTGGAAGTTGCATACCGGTGGCTCTTCCCTCATGATCCGCGGGCCAAAACACTGTGGACCCGGTGGACCCTCGGCTTCGATTATCTCGGAAAGATGCACTCTGTCCAGCCTGTGCCTCGCATCCCGGTCTGGCAGGCATCTTTCACCAACACGTTCTCCCAACGGGTTCCGGTAAGCTCCGACCCTTTCCATTCCGGAATCAGCTTCATCATAATATTTCGGTACCACAGCTTTTCCTCGCTGGTACCTTGGTGGTGGCATTTCATCAGCGTATGCTGCTCTTGCCGCTCGATAACTTTGCCCGGTTTCATCTTTATCGGCATAAGCGTTTCCGGCATAGCCCTTTCCTGCATAGCCACGACCTGCCCCTTGGCTTTTTCTACCGGCATAATGTTGCCCGGCTTGTTGTTTTCCGGCAAGAACCGGATCATACACAGTCATCTGCTGTGCGTTTACATCTTTTTCTCTTCTCCTGTCGGGATGGGGGGACGATGCCTGCCCATGCGACTTGCTTCCGGCATTCTTTGCCGACGTACTGATTTTGACGCTGGAGCTGCTTTGTTAACCCTAGCAGGCTCAGCATTTTGTGCCTCTATTATATCAAGCAACACTCTAACTCAATCTTGTTGTTTTGCTAAAGCATCACCGGAAAGCGACTCACACATCTCTACTGCAGCCCTAGCAGCTTTTATTGTTTTATCCGGACTGCTGTACTTAGGTTTTCTACCATGCTCAAAGATACCGACGAGCTCTTTTCGGCAAGAACCTCCCGGCGCAAGTCCTGGTCTAAATTACGACCTCTAAGCCGGTTTCCCGCTACTCTAGCAGGTTGAGCGCTAGCGGAAGCAAAGCCATGTGCAGCATTATACTCACGTAGGGTTAGGTTGAGCTCGCGCTGAGCCTTGATGATGTCCGCTCCTCCGGAGAGCAGTTTTTGCCGCTGCGCCTCCAGCTCAGCTTGTGCCGCGGTAGGGTCGATGTTCTGCGCGATGGGCGTTGCCAGCACGCTCATGGCTGCCTGGAGCGGAGTTTCCGACGGTGCAGCAGACGTTCCGCCGACGATCTCGTCGCGCTCGGTAGGAGGCTTGGCCGGACGCGCGGACTTGGTCTGTCCGATGCCCTCCGCGGCAGCTTCTTTGTCGGCGTCGCCTACGCCAGCCATTAGCACCTCCACGCTGCCAGCAGCGCAGCCGTTGCGCAGCCCGCGAGCAGCAGATCTTGGCAGGTCCGGTGCCACCAGCACCGGCGAGAGGTACTGGCGCTCCGGAACGGTGCCGAGGTAGACGCGGTGGCTGCCGAACTCGATGATACGGCCGTTCTTGGGGAACTTACCGCGGCGAAGCAACCCGCGTTGTCGTTGACGAAGTCCAACGAGCCGAGGCGCTGGACGAGCCCAGACACCGTGCGCTCACCGGAGATGGTGAGGAGGCCCGCCCGAATATGAACTCCAGCAAGCACAGCTGCTGGCCCCACAGTGGGCGCCAACTGTCGTAGTGGTGAACAGACAGATGCCATGGGATGGCTTAAGTTGGGGCCGAATGTGCGCTAGAGGATTCGAGGGAGGGTTTTGGTTACACAGGGATGGATTTCGGGTGGAATACCGATATCTTTATTGATGATCTTGGCCTTGGCCAGAGGTTGAAGATGAACAGTACAAGCACTTTCTCTAGGTGTGACCTACTAACTGATCATCCGTCCCGTGCAGGGGTGTGCCCCCTCTCCTTATATAGGGGAGAGTGTGGCTTACAAAGGAAGAAACCCTAATGGAATCTTGGATGAGCTAAGCTACTTTAAAAAGCTACTTTGGCCCTACTGGCACCAGTTATGACTTTAATCAAGGAGCTATGACCTCCGCAGGTATCTTTAATGGCGTCATCTTGCTTTGGCGCCAGGGCTTCGTTTAGAGCTGATCTGCTTCGCTCATCCTTGTCCTCTAGCTTTCGAGGGAATCTTTGACCAGTGTGCCGACAGGCTACAGTGACCGCTGGTTCCGGTTCACCGGTATCCTATACCGGTATCTTCTTACTTAGCCGCATCGCTTCTTGGAACTAGCACTCCGGTATGCCCCTCTGGGGATACTGGTTTGTACCAACTCCGGTTAGCCAAACTTAAATACCCCGGATCACTCTGTGGCCTGGTTTAACATTACCCAAACATGGCGATCTTGCCATAGTCTTGGCCTACCGGGGGCCATCCCCCCGACAGTCATCCTGACGGCGCTGTCGATGCTCTCCTCTCCCGACGAATATCTAGCGCTGCAGATGAACGGTGTGTCGCTTGATCCCAATCCGTGCCTGGTGTCGCAGTTCAAGAAGTAGTACGAGGTCATATCGGATGACATGGAGTCATCGGATCCAGTCGACATTGAAGATATCGACCGAGGGGTTGGTGGTGGAGACGAATTCGTCGAGTCCGTTAAACCAGCCGATAGATCAATTGACGATGACATGATTGATCTCCCGGCCGATGGAGACGATTTCCTTGTTGATCTGGGGACGAACGGCTCCAGCAGCCGGAGGACTTCTTCCGCGTTGACGTTGCAGTGGACGCTTCCGAACTTCATGCCCAAGCTTCCTTGCATACTCGAAAAAATCGGGCGGGACGAGTCGCTGTGCGGGGTGAACTCGAAGGAACCGAATCGAATCGAACTCCCTGAGCTTGGTGATGAAGGTACTGATGGTGATGCCGGCGGTGTCGATGAAGCTGCCGGCGACATGGCTGGATCTGCCGATGACGGATATTGTGCCAACATGTTTCCCACAGATGGCGCCAATTGTCGAGGGTACTCCTCGGCAATGCCCTCCGTTTGGGGCTTAGGGTAGATGGAATCCTGTAGGCTGACACGAGACATCGGTTATCAAACAAGCGGGGAAAGCGATTTACCCAGGTTCGGGGCCCTCGATGAGGTAAAACCCTTACGTCTTTCCTGTCTGATCTTCATTATGAAAATATCGGGTTACAATGGGGTGCCGAAGGTTTCGGCTATGATGTCGTCGAGAAACTAAGTTCTGCATGGACCTAGCTCTAGACCTATGGTGGCTATGATTGCTAAAATTGCGTGTGTCCTCGGCAGCCTCTCTCCTGGCCCTTATATTGGGAGCCAGGTCTAGAGAGATCTGTCCGGGTACGACTAGGTTACAAAGAGTCCTAGTTCTAAACTTTCCTTGTATTCTTCGTCTCTTTATCTTGTTCTTCAAGAATCCCTCTTCCGAACCGACGTAGTGGCCCACCTGGCTATCGAGTGTCTTTATGGGCCCCTGGTTGGGCCGCAAGAGGTAGTGCAACAACAGTTACCTGAAGGGTAATGCCCACGTCACCGGCAACTGCGCCAGAAAAAGGGTTGATACCTTCGATCCGGATTACGAATTGTAGTATGGTAAGCTTTTTCGGTAGAAAACCTAGGTTTAATCGAACCTTGGGAAGCACTGCTAAATGGTGTATGAAGGAAACGTCTACAAGACTTTGCTAGTGTATTTTATCTTCAGTTTACCGGACATATCTAGTTTACTTTTAACGGGGTTGTGTTCAATGAAGGAAATAGGCCATGGTTAAGGTTCCACCTGCAGCTATGCATATATATAAATAAAGCTCATATGTGTCACAAATAAAATATAGATAAGAGATTTGTAGGTAGCACATCCGTTAATACCCTTGCCCCTAAAGCCAGAGGTGACAAGAGCCTAATGGTCCAACCATTGTCCTGACAACCGCAAGCAACCACAGTTATTAAGTACATACAGACCAAAGCCTTAAGCTAGATGATTGTGCTATAATCCCGAATGAATCACTAAACATGTACCGGTACTTTCCCTTTCTATCACTAAGGTTTCGCGTGTACACGCTGTTCTCCACTCATTGCACCTCTTCCCTTGATCCTCTCTAATGACATGGGTACCTGAAGATCATCAAAGACGAGGCAAAGAGACAAGGATACAAGATTGCAAAAATCCTATTCAATCCTTACACATAATATAAGATTAGATGCACATAGTTTCTGCGAGGATTCACCCCAACCCGCAGGCCGTGAAGACTACTCACACATAATATCAAGATCAAGATCAAACATAGAAATCATTGTGTAAAATACTTAGATTGAAATCACAATATTTTTACAATGGTCGCCATTTCTCAAGGAGATCTCTATTACAATGATGATGGCTATGGCTATGGAGGAGATAGAGGAAGGGATGGATGAATTATGGGAATGTATCTCCTTCGGTGTGTTGCAGATGGATCTTGTGGATAGTGGCTCTGTTTGGTGACGAATGACTCTTTTTTCAGCATCGGTCCCTTCACGGCTTTTATAGGGCTTGACCTCGGGAATGCAGCAGCACACGGTATTGGCGGGGCTTGCCTGTAACGATGCTCGTTAAAGCCTCTGGAACCGCCCTTCTGAGCGTAGTCAACTTTGCCATGCTCCTGACGCGATTTTCTTCAGTAATTGCAGGTCCATTTTCCATTATGACATGATATCATGCACAACATCCAAAAATAGAAGAGATTGCACATCTTTGAATTGATTAGGCATTAGTGAAAAGTTGAGAGGCAAGCTTAGTTAATTTCTTGACTTAGCTAGGGGTTTAAACGCGAGAAAATATGGCGTATTTCACAGCCATCAATGTTATTTTTTGATTTTTTTTTTTGAAAACTAAAAGGCTATCCACGGGGGGTGGGTGGGGGTGTAGAATTTGGGCATACTTACCAATGGCGCACGATAGCAGTAGCACACCATGCCATGATGCGCCATTGGTAAGGGGGACCAAATTTCTACCCATATTGACACACTTAGCAGTGTCGCACCACACCTAGCTGCGCCACTGCTAAGTCTAGGGGAGGGGTTGAACCAGGCACAGCTATAGCAGTGTCACATACTGATCCTGATGCGCCACTAGTATTAAGGCTAGCAGTGGAGCACCTGATAGTGGTGCATCAATACTATATAGCAGTTGCGCACCACTTTTACCGTGTGCAACTGCTAGCGATATTACGGCTATACATTTTCCTACTAGTGGCATGAGAAAAAAGTACGTGGCTGAGGAATCAGTGGCGCCCAAATAATTCTCCTTCCAGCAAAGAGGTTCAACTCTGATATAGGTTATAATTTATCAAATTGGACTCGGCCGAGGATATATTTGTTTTGGCAGTGAAATACCTAAGATTTACCATGACTAAATATACTACACAAATTTTGGTGTATTTTTATCAATTCTGTGATGTTGGATCATAAAAAATAAATGATCAAAATTAATTTGATGCACCAAAAAATAATTAAGTCTTTCTGTCCCTAAAATATAAAATAATACTTTCTCCGATCTATAATTTAAATCATTTATTGGGGTAAATAATCCTAGTCGGGCATGAAAATATACGAAAAGGTTTTCTGCTAAACTTTTAAAACTGGGCATATGCTTCTTTTTTTCTAGCGTGGCAACGTCAAGTGTTGGCCTCACGCCAATTTTGTATGAAATATATCCAAAATGCAAGATCTTGTACCGTAGGAACACATGTTACAAATTTTTGTATGATTTTACGCCCAATATCAAGTTCTTGTACGAGTGGTTCAATTACCTGATACAAGAGTATTTCAGGTTCCATTGTGAAAGACATTTCAGTGTGGAAACACCAAAATTCTTATCAACTTATTCGGATCCAGCTGCCGCCCCTAAATCCAGCCAACCAGGGGCCTTCCTCCCCTCTGTTCAGCGGCAATGCTGACGGATAGAGGAGTGGGGACCCATCTTCTTCATCGTTTGCTTTTTTTGTAGGTATGTTTTCCTTTGGTTTTGTCTCCCTAGCGACATCGACGGGTAGAGGCGGTGATGGCATGTTGGGATAAGGTCTCTCCGGCCTCTCCCTACCTCGTGAGCATCCTATTCGGAGTCAATGAAGGGCTCGTGAGGGTTTGCGTTGCTAGACCTATTGATTCTCTTCGGAACTTGTCAGTTGGTGTGTCCATCAAGGGAATTTCTTATGGCTGTGGGGATCTCCAAATCGTCAAGGAGCTTCGTAAAATTACTTCTTCCTCATCATTTCCGGATTGGATGTGGCTTTCGAGACCCGTTCGGCGACTTCTCGCCCGCAACAAATAACGCCATGCCTGCTTAGGGAGGAGCTGCAGCGGCGGCGCGCCGTCGACGTGGTCTAGAGGTTGAAGATGAATAGCATCTCAAAGATTTTGCTATATTTTTTGTTTTTCTTATGATGCTTTGGCCTGGTGTATGTTTCTTTAAATACCAATGTCCTTTCAAAAAAAAAAGGACTGAGACGAATTTGGGCGCCTCCAAGCCTATTGCAAGGACCAGCCACTACAGCCACACGGCGGTGGGGACGTACTTTCATCGCTGGAGCTAATCGTTGTCATGTGGTTGGTCCTTAATAATCACCCGGAAGTGGTTAGCAAATGTGAATATCAATACAATATAGTGCAAGTCTCCATCTTCATCGAGAAAAATCAAGCGATGAAGCAACACTCCCTGGCAAGATATGTACGTTGGAATGTACCTAAAAAGATAAAATAGCGTATGCAACTATTGCAATATATGTTGAATATACGTCCAGTAGTGATGTATTAGAACTTGTGATTAAGGACGTGTATTTTTGGCCCTCATGTGCACGCTCAACCTATATTCAAAATAGCATAAGATTTATTAAAAAAGTGTGCATATATGGGTAGGAATGTGTATGTCAAATGTGAAACTAAAATAATCCTATTTAATTATGTAACCTACATAAAAAATGTCAAATTGTACTAGGACTATTCACAATATAGGAGTAGATACGGGTGTGGGGATATGGAGGCCGGGCTACAAGTAACCCGGTATCATGTGCGTGAACGTGACATTTAGTTCTAGGTCAAATTCTTTTGACAGGTAATACGAGCACAAAAAATGCAGGATTCGTGATGTGCTGGTGTATGGCATGCAGTCATCGGACTGACCATGTACATGGGCCAAAATTAATGAGGCCCATTTCTTTACAGGTACGACACTTCACAAGGCACATGGTTTTCTTTTGAAGCCACCGTCTCTCTTTCATCTCTAAGCCATGGCGTCTTTTGGTTCTTGTGTTCAATACCAGCTGACGGCACCATGTTCTCCCTTGTCTACCAAAGCAGGTATGACCAGGGGAAACATGGGAAGGTCGGCGAGGTGCTCTAGATCTGGAGGACCTGAGGCTCGCCCGATCGTAGATATGTCACGTTGAGCCCCGTCCTCTTCAGATCAAGCGATGGGGGCTCCGTGGCCGACAATACTCTCCTTCCTCAGCGGCGTTGTGGTCATTGGGGGTGCCGGTTGTCCTTCTGCTTCGATAAGTGGAATGCATGGATCCTGTGGGTGGCGGCATCGTTCAAACTGGTGGTGTGAACCCTAATTTGGTACAACTGTGATTTCATCATAATTTCTTTCATGATTTTTCATGTCAAGTTTGTCAAATCTTCGGATGGAAAAAAATTAATCAATGAGTGTAGCCTGAAAAGGACTTGCAGAAAGTTCAGTGCATATCTCATTATCGATTATGATGGAAATGTGATAAAGTGTGCTTGGTCAATCCTTTTGGATATTTTTCTTTATTTTGTCCCTTTTGAGACGTACTCCCTCCATTTTGAAAAGGAGACAACCTAGTATTTCATGTATTAGTACTACTTACTCTTGGGAGTGGTGTTTTGGAATATAGGAGCATATGCTCCCTCTATTTTGAAATGCATCTTACGCACATTTTGAATTTAAAAAAACCCGTACTTAGATATGTGAATAACCGATCCAAGCTACATTTAAAATAACAACGTCCACTAGAAAGAGTAAAACCACTTTGTTAACCGTGTTGTTTTTTACTAAAAGCTAGAACGTAGATTATTTTAAAATAAATTTTGGTAGACTATTTTAGAAGGAGGGAGTGCGAAGATCACACTATTAGTATTAATGAATTAATCAATATTCTAACTACCCCTCTGTTCATGAATACAAGGCCACATTCTCCGTGTCAAAGTTTGACTAATGATTTAGTCAACCAATATAAGTATGTGTCATCTAAAAATTTACCATTGAAAAGTTCATTGGAATGTGCATCTTATATTTAGTTGACCAAATTATTAGTCAAAATTTGTCTCAAAAAACAAAATGACCTTGTATACAAGAACAAAGGGGGTATTGTGTCTTCCGTTGCTAATTTTATGAGTGCAGAGATGAATATTGAAATTGTTTGTGCAATTTGGTCTGACAGTTTTTTTTTTTGACAGAAACAGACAAACAATTTTAATTGTTAATTTGGTCTTGATCTTAAAAATGTGAGATTTACTGAGTAGCTCACAGGTTGTGGATAGACATGGACCAACACAATCTAGACCAAGACATATGCCATGCGTATGCGACAAGACAATACAAACAAAAGGAAATCTGTGTGCAAAAATATGATGATCGGATGGCACTATGTGTTCGCACATGAACACGTCACCTTGTACCCTCGATGCCGAGTGCGATGCGCGCAGCACGTGCCGAGCGAGGCTCATCGGAAGCGCGGTACGCAAGACAGTCCGGCGGCTCTTTCTAGACCCGAAACCCCGCTCGCCCGGGAGGGACCCGTCAGGGCTTGCGGCGGCTATGGGCTGCCCTACATCGGCCTGACCGCCCCTAGGACCTCGTGGATTTGCAGCCTCCAATCCCGAAGAACAACGAAGAACGAGAAGAAAGATACAAAAGAAAGAGAGATAAAAGTAGATGAACACGAAAAAGTAGTAGATTGATTTGTTCGATTGGTGTTGTTTCAAGAGAAAATGGCTTCTATACCATTGACAAACTCATCAATGGCTCATTTGCCATGCAACAAAGCACAAATGCTCACATACCAAACACAAACAAAATGCAGTGCTTATTTGCCATTGGTTGTTCGTCCACCGTTGCCTCACACAATTTATACAATAAAAGGACTGCATTGCCCTCAATGGGAAATAAGCAACAAGTAGTACAACAGGTCTGATACAGAAAATTGACAGCATATTGAATCTATTTTCAGCATTTCAACCAAACAACAAGGATATAATAGAACAGCTGAAACAACAGGGATATTTCAGCAGCAAAATATTAGTCGATCCAAGTTCAGATCATGCATAATCAGGTTCATATCATCTAAAAGCATAATCAGGTTCACATCGTCTAGAACCAAAAAAACACAACCGGAAGTTGGTTGTTAACATAAGCCTCTCCAGTAAATCATGACACACATGAATAAGTGCAGTATGTAAACAAAACTTCTTTGCGTGCATGCAAGGTTTTTTTTTTCAGGCAGCCTTTTTTACTGGAGGGCACCGAAATTAACGGTTTCCGCAAAATCTCGGGAATCTCGGAAATTTTGAATTCAATTTAACGTGAAAACACCCTAATTTTACTGTCCACGACACACGCAAGTGCATGCTCAGCAGAGCGGTTAGGCCTTTGCTCTTTGAACTGGTAGCATCTTTGAACCTTTGTTGTGACTCTTTTTCATTCGATTTAGCCTGTGCAGCCAATAATTTTTACCAAAATGTTACATTTCGGGACCAACACGCGAGCTCAAAGGACAGCAAGAGAGATTCTACCACCAGACCAAGGTTTCCGGCGAAATTTCCGAAATCTCAGCCGAGAAAAAAAAAACCTGCGTATGTGTTTGATTTCTCTTTTTTTTTCTTTCTTCTCTTTCATAAACTAGGGGTAAACCTGGAATTTTGAGAGAATCTGACAAGAAAACGGTGACATTCTAACGTTGACTTAACGGTGATGGCAAATAAGCACTAAATTTTCTTTGTGTTTGGTACACAAGCACTTGTGCTTTGTTCGATGGCAAATGAGCTATTGACTTGTTCGTCGATGGTACAAAAGCAATTATCTCTTGTTTCAATCGGCCGTCACCCCTCATGTATATAAAGGGCGGTTGGACTTTCCGTGCAAGATGGAAGGTTGGATTCACGTTCAAAACCCTAGTTTGAGTCCAATTCAGATGGCTTGGACCGAACTTTTCAAAACTGTTCGGTTTAAAACTGGCAGTACCTTGCGTGGCAACTTTGATGCAGTAAATGACCTCAAATTAAAATATTGTAAACAACAAAGTTGTTCCTTTCAAAAAAACGAAGAACTTTGTTGACCACATTTCCATCCGAGTTCATCTTCACCATTTCATCAAGGTCGTAAGAAAATATATCAATTCTGACGTTTTCGTCTCTTCTCCAATTTAACTCACGCCTTACCCTAGAGGCATCTATAGTCGGGCGCCCCATATGTGATTATTCAGGTTTTAGAATTAATTTAGCTCCAAAAGTTACATACTAACTCAGATCGCGATGAACCAAAAATCAAAATTTCTTGTTTCAACGAGACGCACAACTTTCGTTTCTATCACTTCTTCATTTGGGGTCATCTTAAATGAGCTCTACTGGAATCCTTCATATCTTGATCCTCGAGGTTACCTCTGACTGTTTGCATAATCGGCTATCAAGCCGGATCATGAAAAAACTTGACATGATGGATATTATGTCTCCTCAATGAGCAAGAAAAACTCGTCGAGTGAATCTTTCCAATTGCGCCTCATCTACTTTCATTTGTCTCGGCGGGATTCTATCCTTTATTAGCTATCGGTCCAAAACGAGTGTCAACACTATGGCACAGATCGCAACCAGAACACGAAGGACAGGATACAGAGCTATACTTAGCTCGGCCTCCTTATGGAGTTTACCGAGTAGACATCTACTCTTTTTGTGTAGGTCACATATAATTAAATTGTTTCTTGAAAATTTACAAGAGCAATTATTACGATGACATGTGTGTGCGCGTATTATTCCAATTTTTCTAACATATTTAAAAGGATTCATTTAGAATTTTAGATTATCATGTCCTACCATACTTGCATGCTTCATCGTAATACTCGTTTACTCCTCTATATTATAAGGGGTTGCCTAGAACTGCTTTCTGTCAGTGTGACCAACCCTTAGATCCGAAGATCTAGAGTTGTGCAAGAATCAAAGGATTAGAAAATCTTGATTGCAGTATCCAACAACTATTAATGTCAAAGAAATGACCATTTTCAGATTCACCAAGCAATACTCACTCTTTTACTTATTGTTTTCCAGAGAGTTCAACCAACAACAGTGGTGAGTGACATCAAACAGCTTGCCTCGGTCCTCATGTTTCTCCTCTTATTCGTTCAAGCACTATGGTCATGATGTGAATGTGGCGGATTTGTTAGCTCGTCGTAGTGAGCCGAACTCTTGTAAGTTTTCTTCTGTTGTTGTTCCGGATTATCTCCCAAACGTACTATGTAATGATGTTTTGTGATCAATAAAGCGTCAACATTCTCTCAAAAAAAAGAACAGCGCGCACAGGATGCTTGAACAACCCTATCCTTTGTACTGCAAGCCCCCGACTGACATGGCTGGCGGGGAGCCGTTTCCCGCGGCAAGCCCGGTGTCCAAATCCGGTCATTTGACATGGTCTCCCTTCTTCTTGAAAACAAACGACCCAAAACGTCTGCAACCATCAACGTTACTCACACGCACGCCGAACGTCCTTAATTTTAGCGAGCTCGCACAAAATCTGCATGCCTAATTATACCTCTTTCCTGCTCCTCCTCCGTTGGAACGCCTTTGCTTCCCACCATTCCTGGCCTCACCCCCGGGCGAGCGAGCGAGCTTTCTTGCCTCGACGCTCCCTCGCTCCCACGCTAGCTAGCTCGCTCGATCGGTCGGCCGGCGAGCGGCATTCTTCTTGGATCGATCGAGCTAAATGGTCGAGGCAGTGCCAATGCCGCTTCGGCGGCGGTGGCGAGTGCACTTGTTTGCCGCCGCGGTGGTTCTTGCCGTCGTGACAGCCGCGCGGGCGCAGGACTACAATAACGGCGGCGATGACGATGACGAGAAGGATAAACCGCAGTTCAAAGCGCAGGAGGCGTGCAACGGCGCGTTCCTGTCGTACACGTTCATGGAGCGCACCAAGGAATACCCGCACCTGAAGAACGCGACGGCGCAGGCGTACGCGTTCAAGGCGCAGGCGACGGTGCTCAACACAATGACGGAGGACCTCACGGCGTGGCAGATGTTCGTCGGGTTCCAGCACAAGGAGATCCTCGTGTCCGTCGGCGGCGCCGTGCTCCTCGACGGCACCGATTTCCCGGCCAATGTGTCCGGCGGCGCCACCTTTGCGGGCTACCCGATGGCGAACCTCCTCAACTCGATCGAGACTGCTGGCGACATGACGCAAATTCAGGTCCAGATCGACATCACCGGCACCCAGTTTGGCATCAAGCCCCCAGGCAAGCCCATGCCCAAGACCATCAAGCTTGCCAATCCCGGCTTCCGATGCCCCGCCCCCACCCACAAAGGTAGTTCGCCCGGACAAAACCTGATGATCAAATAGGTCTGCATGGAGCTTACTGTAGCTGGCTGTGCACATGGCTGCTTGTCAGATAAACTAAATTGAGGCAGGCATGATCTGTGCTGTGCAGATAGCGTGATGTACGTGTGCTGCGTCAAGGACCGCAAGTTCAAGGCGAAGAAGGCCAACAGCACGCGGTACCTGCCGCGGCAGAAGGCCGACCTCACCATCGCCTACGACGTGCTGCAGGCGTTCGGCAACAAGTACATGGCGCAGGTGACCATCGACAACTGGAGCCCCATCGGCCGGCTCGACAACTGGAACCTCACTTGGGAGTGGAAGCGCGGCGAGTTCATCGAGAACATGCGCGGCGCATACACGCTGCTCAAGGAAGGCCCCGCCTGCGTCTACAGCCCGGCGGCGAGCTACTACAAGGACTTCGACTTCACCCCCGTGTACAACTGCGAGAAGCGGCCCGTCATCGTCGACCTCCCCCCGGAGAGGGAGAAGGACAACGCCGTCGGCAACCTGCCCTTCTGCTGCAAGAACGGCACGCTTCTGCCGCCGACCATGGACGAGTCCAAGTCCCGGGCCATGTTCCAGCTGACGGTGTACAAGTTGCCGCCGGACCTCAACCGCACGGCGCTGTACCCGCCGCAGAACTGGAAGATCGCCGGCAAGCTCAACCCACACTACGTCTGCAGGCAGCCCATCCGGGTGAGCCCCATGGAGTTCCCGGACCCCACGGGGCTCATGTCGACCACCCCGGCCGTCGCGTCCTGGCAGGTGGCATGCAACATCACGCGCCCCAAGAAGCGCGCCTCCAAGTGCTGCGTCTCCTTCTCCGCCTACTACAACGACTCCACGGTGCCCTGCAACACGTGCGCCTGCGGCTGCGCCGGCAACGACACCGCCATGTGCAACCAGAACGCTCACCCGATCCTGCTGCCGTCGGAAGCCATGCTCGTGCCGTTCGACAACCGGACGGCCAAGGCTCGGGCGTGGGCCAAGATCAAGCACTGGCGCGTCCCCAACCCCATGCCGTGCGGCGACAACTGCGGCCTCAGCATCAACTGGCACGTCATGAACAACTACAAGTCCGGCTGGTCCGTGCGCATCACCATCTTCAACTGGCAGGACTACACCTTCAAAGACTGGTTCGCCGCCGTCACCATGGGCGACCACTACAGCGGCTACGAGAACGTTTACTCCTTCAACGGCACGAGGATGGGCAAGCCCTTCAACAACACCATTTTCATGCAGGGCCTGCCGGGGCTCACCTACCTGGAGCCCATCACCGACGGCAAGACTACGGACGGTCCCAGGGTGCCGGGGAAGCAGCAGTCCGTCATCTCCTTCAAGAAGAAGGACGCACCTAACATCAATATTCCCAGAGGGGAAGGCTTTCCCAAGAGGGTCTACTTCGACGGCGAGGAGTGCGCGCTTCCCGAGACGATACCAAGGGTGTCCAGTGCGCGCCGGCGGGCACGTCCCGCGAGCCTCTTGCAGCTTGTTACCGGGGTGGCCATTATAATGATCGTGGCTGTTGTGGACTCATTCTGCTTGTGATGTGTACGTGTTGAAACAAAATCAGGGGATCGATGTGTATAGTGATTATTTGTCTTAGGGTGATATATATACACTTGCTGAACATTTATATTTGGTGGTGGTGGGGGATATCTTTCAACTCCAATTCACAATTGATTGATCCCTAAAAGAAGGAACTTTGCACTTCCGGAACTACCACACTTGTGAAAAAACTTATTCACAATCCCTTATAGCGGTACAACAGAAACATTGCGAGTCTGAATATCAAACACTTATTATTACTAGCAAAAAGAGTCCTATTCGGTCCATTGAGGATACCAGTCAAATCCCAATTCTTCTGAAATAACTTATCAACTAGTGGAACTAATAAATTAAACATCTTAAGTGCTCAAGAATTTATTTATGTAAGGTTCTAAACTCCTCAGCTCACCTAGTGATACTCGAGACTAACTACTGCTGAAAGAGCAAAGTCTAAACCCCGTGTTTTGTGTGTTTGATGACAACACTTGAGTTATCTCACCGTGTGCCTTGAGTATCATTGTATTGCCTGCCAAAACCCACCGGCGAGCAGCGACGAGCAACACGGACAGCCGGGAGGCTCCCAGGACTGCTGGTGGGCCCTGGTCCCTCGGGCAACGGCCCGCAATGCTCTGGCACACGTCCTGACGGTCGCAAGGGCGTGCCACCTGACCTATACCTGGTCAGGAAGGTGTTGGATTGCTTCGATTAGCTTCCTGCATGGTAGACACGTAAACATTAAATGAGCCTCGATCGGCTCTCAGGTTACCCTGTGGATCGGCTCAAAGAGCCGATTGCCCCATGGTTCACGTTGGATTTACGATGACATGGGGATCCTGCTTTATCAAAACCAAGTTAAATCAATCTACGACAGTTTAGGGTTTTCACCGCATAACTGGAACATCCTACACGTAGTTGAGCCTAGCAGATACGAAAGATGATGGAAAACTAGTCCTAACAGAGGCCTAAAAACCAACATGAAGTCAATTCCCGGAACAATCCCTTCTAGGACTAGCAAACCACGCCTCACGCACTACCGGATCATTCAACCCGTTTGCAAGGCCTAACCATGCGGATATCAAACTAATCCTTGAAGAACAAGGAACAACTATAACAGATCAGATCTACTAAATAAAGATGAAGCAAGGTGCTGCCCTTACACCTAAGATAGATGTAAAGGCAGCTAGATATCGAGGGGTAGCATAGCTAAGCAAACATATTCAGAAAAGCATCGATGCAAGCCCCAAAACATCTACGATAAGGGTGTTACTCGCCATCAACAAGGCTTCAGTACGAGTAACACCAGATAACGAATAAACCGATACTGCCTAGATCGCAAGGCAGCATGATGCTTACCCGGAAGAAACCCTCGAAACAAGGGGTGGCGATGCGCCTAGATTGTGTTTGTTGTGAACGTGGTCGTCCTCCTTTCTCAATAACCCTAGGTACATATTTATAGTCCGTGGACTTTCTAATTCGGGAATAAACCTAACCGTGTACGAGCTAAACTCTATCTCTTAATTCTAACGAAATCTACCATAATATACAGATACACGGGCAATCTAGCCCAAACTCTCGTACAAGGCCGCTTCAGAGACACTTTATACACAAGTCCTCTAAGCCCATCTCGATCACGGCCCATCTCCTGCTCTGGCTAAATTCTGGTGATAACACATGCCCCCCTGGTTTTGGTAATAATAATTCCAAAACCACTCTGTTTTTTCTTCATCGGGTCACGCGTTGCAGAGCAGAACCGCTTCAATGTCTTTCCATCATGATGCCCTGTCTTCTCAACTTCTGCACGATTGTCAGTTTTGGCACCGCATCCTCGAAAACTGCTCAAGCATTAAATCTCCACTATATCCCCTTTATTTAACCGCGTCGAGCAGTTCGCTTCTTCATCCCCCTGCTCCGTACTAGCCATCGGAAAGCCCTCCTCTACGCCATGGACTCCTCCTCCTCCTCCTCTGCCTCCTCAGGTCTTTCCTCCCTATCCTCTCCCTCTCGTGAGCCGACGCCGGAGTGGGACTCGATGGCGGCGTACGACATCCTTGCCCCAACGAAGTGGGACGAGGAGGATCATGACTCCTCCGTCTGGTCCGAGGATGACAAGTCCTTGACCGACGGAGAAGACAACTTCCAGTTCCTCGTCGATGGGGAGCTGGAGGCGGAGAGCGAGGACGACTTCTTCTCCTGGGACGACTTCACCTCCTCCGACGAGGAGGAGGATGACACCTCCTCCGACGAGTATCCGCCGGCAAAGCGCTTCCACGCCGGGTCGGATGACGACGACGACGACGAGGAGGAAGAAACCCCTGCCGAGGGCTACGGCAGCAACGACGAGGAGCTCGCCGGCAGCAGCGCCGACGGCAGCTATGACGGCGACGACGAGGGCAGCGACGGCCCTTAGATTAGGGACTACTAGCGTAGGACTAGTAGTAGTAATCGGCTCTTCTTTTGTTCTTCCCTTCCTGAGCAATCGGCTCTTCTCTGTACAAACCCTCTTTATTAATGAAGAAAATGTTTCTATGTCGATTTTGCTTTCATATCAATTTTGCCGATTGTCGAACAAGTCAACGCGCAAAGAGCCGATGGCAGCGCATCGGCCTCTACCATAAAACGCGAGTAAGGCCAAATCAGTTGCCTATTTCAAACGGTAACCTGCAACCCTTGTCTGAAAGAGTAAACTCAGATCCCCAAATCGCCGCTCGAACAGATCCAACTTACGGCCACGCGAATCTATGATCTCAATCGTGCAGATTCAACTCCACAGCGAATCCAATGGCGGAATCATCCAACACCAACACTACGGTCTCTGGCCTGAAGGTAATCCTCAACCGCTCCTCGCTATCTGAGCATAGTGTTAGAATTAACAGCAAACATCTGAATTAATGTCTCATTCCGTCATAAATGTTTAGGTATCAGACATTCTGCTGCAGCATCCTTCTCTTCCAAATTCTCTCTGTCTTGGCCCTCATTCTACCGAGAGTCCTGCCCATTTGATTTCATGCGAGGCCAATAGAATTCCCTTCGTGAACCAGAATTTAGATCTAACTTCTTGGGCCGACTGCTTACGAGCCTGGCCTAATCCTTCTGAAGATTGGGTTTCATGGTACAATAGAATATCCAAGAATCACCAAGCCACCTGGGAAACCACAGGAATAGCCGATGCTTTAGCTTTATCCCTGTCTCCCCTTGAGAAACATGAAAACCTTCTGAAAACCATCGGCTACTTTTGGTCTGATGCTTTGAATTGCTTCATGTTTGGCCATGGCCCCATGACACCAACCCTACTAGACGTGGCCATGATCACTGGTCTAGACATTGCATCCCCAAGCCCCTCTGCTTTTATGCTGCCAAAGGTCCCTTTCACACTCTCTTCCAAAACAGAGTGAACAAACTGGGGTGCTTATCTTCGACGCCACATGAAAAACAAAGGCCCTCTAACAGAGAAAGAACACACGGCCTTCCTGAATTTCTGGTTGGCACACTTCATATTCTGCGGCCCTTCACTTGCTCCAACCAAGAATTACCTTTCCTTGGCCTATGAACTTGCCAGAGGCACCCAGCTTGGCATTGGCAAACTGTTCCTTGGAGAGGTCTATCGATATCTCCAACTAATGTCTGTCAAACTGTTTTCCCAAAAGACAGTCAAAACAGGAGGTCCCTGGTGGTTTATTCAACTGTGGGCTCAGTTGTATTTTCAGAACCATGTCCCAAACTTTCCACCTTTGGCCACTTGCACCTTTCCAGATACTAACGGGAAGCCAATCCGGTGCACTAGCTACGGCCAAGCTCTATATAGCATCCCAGGTAGCAAACTGACCCTCAAGGAAGCATTGGAGTGGTTCAGAATTTTCTACCAAGGCCTGGACAATCCTCTCTTCTTTCCTTATACGGAGTGTGAAAATTTTGAAAATCCAGTTTCCTTCAGGCTAGACAGCTTTGCCGATGACGCCAGCACCCGGCAATTGTATTCCATCATGATCCGTCCCTGCTTCCTTCCAGTTGGCATGAGCACCTCAAACAGGATCATCAAACCTGGTTATGAGTCTTATCAGCCGGTCGTAGCAGCCCGGCAGCTTGGTCTTGGGCAGGTATCTCCCCATTTCTTCCTCCACCACTTAACAGAGAGTAGAGCTGAGCTGCCCGATGTCCTCACCGGTCAGAGGTGTTACTCTTTCTTTGATGCTCTAGCCATCCCAATTCCTCACAACCTCTCTTTTACCTCATCAACCGATGGTTTTGAGACCTGGTGGTCAATGTGGAAGACTCATGCCTTCAGGAGAGCTCTGGGACCCCTACTGAAACAACTTGATGCTGAATATGATATCCCTGCAGAACAGGTACCACTACTCACGAATTATCTTGAAGTGGCTTACAATGATTTCCTTCCTTTCATAACCCTACTATGTCTTCTTG
This sequence comes from Lolium perenne, assembly GCF_019359855.2. NCBI lineage: Eukaryota > Viridiplantae > Streptophyta > Magnoliopsida > Poales > Poaceae > Lolium > Lolium perenne. The sequence continues at coordinate 92,918,911 of NC_067245.2, read as the reverse complement.
CAGCAACAAGACGGTCCAGAACCTGTACATGATGACGGCTCCCCCTTCAGATTCCTCCCACCAGCTCCGGTGGTCCTCTTCTGCAAAAACTCACCATCCTTGAAAAAGGTTGTGATGCAGAGCCAGCCGATTTCACCAAAATCGGCTTCCAAGAGCAGAGTATCTTCTAGGCCAGCTGCCCCCCGAGCCTCAGCTAAGGCGAGAACAGCAGTGAGGAAAGTAGCTGCCAGGAAGACCTTGAAGCGCCAAAACCCTACTCCAGCCCAAGAAAGTTTGCACGTAAGCTGATCCATGCCTTGGCTGGTTTCATCTATCCTTCTAGGCTTCTGCAACATGCTTGTATTTCTTTTACAGACCTCTACTGAAGAAAACTCCAGCGAGGAGACACAGTCCAGTCGAAGGGACTCGAGCTCGGGCAACTCTGGGAAAAACCACCACGCAGAGCCAGCCAGACTTGCCACCGTCGGCTTCCAAGAAAAGGTCAGCTCCTGAACATGCTGCTTCCCAAGCTCCAATCAAAGCAGGGCAGGGTGGATTACGCACAAAGAGCCGATGCATCAAGAGAGCTCGCAAGGAACCGCAAACCTCTTCATCGAACCAGGAGATTTCGAATGTAAATACCCTCCATACTCTCCTTGGCTCATATTTCATGCTAACCTGTTGCTGTTCTCATCGGCTAACCACTTCCTTTGCAGACTGATGACACCTCTAGTGGGGAAGTCGAGGAAGTACTGATGCCATCCGCCACCCTGGACCTAGCAACTCCTAAAAGTGTAGCTGACAAGGTTGCCAACTTGGCCAAGCCCACAGCAGAAACACAAGAGCCGATCACCTCTTCATCGGCTGTTCCTCTGGTCTTAGGAGAGGTACACTCCCTTTCCTTAGCTCTACCTTTCTCTTTCGCTGTATACTGACGTTGTTCTTGTTGTTTGTCAGAGTTATGACCTCTCAAGCTTGCTAACGTTCGACCCTGAATCCATCGAACCAGCTACGTCTAAAGCAAGTGAAGAGTCAGGACCCAGCGCTACACATGGTCAACTCCAGCATCTCAAGGCCCTGCTCTCCTCCTCAATTGAGACATTGGTTGAAGACCCCGAAGAAGTGAAGAGCATTCTTGAAGACATCCAGCCTCATCTTCCGGTGACGTTGCAGGTGAAACTCTTGCCAGTTGTGACTCTGTCTGCCTACAGGTCAAGGGTGAAATTGGCTCGTCAGAGAATCGGCCTACGCCACGCCCAGCTTCCGTTGAGAGCCGATATTGCAGACAAATGTCAGCGGCTTAATGAGAACAAGGCAGCTTTGGACGCCAAAACTGACACCTCTGTCAGCACTGCTGAACTTGAGACCTTGCGAAAGGAGTTGGAGGACCTTGAAGAGAGGGTCCGGGCAACCAAGCAGCTCATCCAAGATAAGGAAGTCCTTATTGCCCACTCCCACGAGGAAGCAGAAGGCCTCAAATCTGAACTGAAGACTGATCTGGCCGAAATACGTGCCCTGAACAAGCAGCTGGTGACAGGCAAGGACGAAGATGACGAGGCCGAGATCGCCGAGGTGGATCGTGTTCGTGCTAACGCCCTCCATGCTCTTGAGGTATTCCTTCAGTAGAGCTTCTCTATGTACCCTGATAACTGCTCAATTGAGCTTGTACCTCTGCTTATAATAGTTTGTACCTCTAGTCATAACAGTTTGTACCTCTAGAGTCGATGGCTGTGCATCGGCTTTGCTTAAAAAAAATTATTTTTTACTGGCCGATCGATTTCATGCATTGGCTCCCATATTTCAATGTCCATCATCTCACATACTTGGGAAATATTTCTTGAGATGCTAGCCATTGACAGCCACTGAGCACATACTTCGTAGCCTCGTACCTTATCCGTTTAAGTGCCCCCCGAGCCGAATCTTTCAAGTAATTGAAGATATCGGCTCTCCAGTCATCTGGCTCCAGTAACTGTACTTGAAAATCGGTTACATCTGTCACGTCTTTGTAGCCTAGCGCCATTTGTGCGAGATCGTTTGCTTTTTTTTTGGGCCGATCGCCGGGATCGGCCTTGCCACGTACGTCCGTTGATTTTGGTTTTGCTACTCCGTCAGGCCGGTGGATAAGACCAGCCTCACCCCATTTTTTGAAGCTTCGATGCACTCACAGCCGTCCAAACTGATTCCAGAGATCGGCTATTGGTCGTCTGCATCCCAAATATTCATGCCAGCTAGTGAGATCTCGATCGAGTCATCTGCATGAACGACCTCCACTTCATCTCCATCCCACTGTATCAGGCATTGGTGCATTGTGGATGGAATGCAGCAGTTGGCGTGAATCCAATCCCTCCCTAGCAGGACAGCGTAAGTGCTTTTGCTGTCGACAATGAAGAATGACGTAGGGATTGTTTTTCGGCCCACGGTTAGATCTACGTTCAGAACGCCTTGCGCTTCTGATGCCTGGCCGTTGAAATCGCTTAGTGTGACGTTGGTCTTGATCAGATATGCGTTAGAGCGTCCCAAACGCCGTAGCATGGAGTATGGCATTATATTGACTGCCGCTCCCGTGTCAACCAACATCTTGTTGACAGGCTGCCCATTGATATAACCTCTGAGGTACAGGGCCTTCAAGTGCCTGTAGCTCCTCTCTCGTGGCTTTTCAAAGATAACCGGCCGTGGACCGCAGTCAAACTGTGCTACTGGCACTTCTTCAGCTCTTGGAGCACAAAACTCCGACGGGAGTATGAACACCATGTTTGTGCCAGCCGATGCCTCCGCATCGGCTTTTGCTTGTTTGGGGCGCCATTCTTTCTTCTGTGGGCGCGTCTCTATCTCCAAAGTTTGCTGAATTTTCACGGCCAGATCGGGCCGTGCCTTCCTCAACGTGTACAGGTACTGCGCCTCGGCTTCCTCCAAGTTACGTAGCCTCTGAACCCTCCGCTTTTGGGAATGATTGAGTCCATCAGGGCTTCTTCTTCTTCTTCTTCTTCTTCTGACTCCTCGAAGTCTTCCTCTCGAGATGGCTCAGCTCGTCGGTTCTGAGGTGGAAGAGGCCCTAGACGCTTGAACACTGAAACCTCACTTGCGCCCTTCCTCTGCTGTCTACATTCTGGGCAGTTGTCGATTGTAGGCAATCGGCTCATTCCTGAGTCCCAGCAGTGTTTGAAGAAAGGACAATCCCAGTGTCTGTCCATGCCTTCCTGCTCTCTTGACTTCTCCTTAGCGCAGTGCTCATATCTTTCGTCGTTTCTATCATACCGACGATATTTTCTGCTGTCAACATCAGACCGACGATATCTTTCGTCATCCATGTCGTACCGCCGACGTCGGTCGTACTGATGCTCATATTTATTCAGGAGATGCGCGGAGAGCGGTCGTTGGTACCGCACGTTTCTCACTTGTTCCTCGGTGAGGTACTGTCTGTCATCATATTGGGGCCGGTCGCGTGGATCGGCCTCCTCCTTATCCTTGCCACGGGAGTGACTGATGCCTTCTTTATCCTTGCCATGGCGGTCTACAGGCCCTGCCATGTTAACCCCGAATGAGAAACCTGGCTCGCACCCCGTGGAGTGATTGAGTTCCACCATGTTAACACCAGGAAAGGGGTGCGTGTCTACTTTCATGGCAAACTGACCGAGGATCAGACGGCCCTGTTCTATCGCCATTTGGATCTGCCGACGCAACTCTTTGGAGTCATTGGTGGCATGGGTGAACGAGTGATGCCACTTGCAGTACGGTCTCCCATTCATTTCTTGCGCAGTAGGGATTTTATGGCCTTCGGGTAACTTCAGCTGCTTTTCTTTCAGCAATAAATCGAATATCTGCTCAGTTTTGCTTATATCGAAGTCAAACCCTTTTGCAGGCCCTTGTTGTTTCACCCATTTGCAGGACACGGGAGCTGCCCCCCGAGTCCATTTAGCCACGGCGACTTCCTGGTCTTCTGCAAAGTCTTCAACTTCTTCTGCCTCGACCAGGCCTATCGGGCGCTTGAACTTGTCTTGGTACAATTCTGGGTGGCGCTGTTCATATAATGTTAATTTCTGAACCATGTGTGCCAGTGAATTGTATTCCACTTGGAAAGCCAGATCTTTGATTGGCGCTGCGAGGCCTACCACTCCCAGATCGACTGCTTCTTTCTTAGTTAAACGAACCGAATAACATCGGTTCTTGACAGTCCTGAAACACTGAATGTAATCAGACACCGTCTCTCCCCGCTTCTGCCGGACCTGCGTCAGATCGGCAATGCCAGCCTCGGTAGCTTCTGAGTGATATTGTACGTGAAACTGCTCTTCCAGTTGCTTCCATGTCCGGACTGAATCTGGTGGCAACGAGGTGTACCACCCAAAAGCTGGTCCCGTGAGAGATTGCGCGAAAAACCTCACACGTAACTGGTCTGATGCTGAAATCATGCCCAACTGTGCTAGATATCGGCTCACATGCTCAATGGAGCTAGACCCTTCTGATCCACTGAACTTTGAGAATTCAGGGAGCCGATACTTGGGCGGCAGCGGGATCAGGTCATATTCGTTGGGATACGGCTTGGAATAGCCGCCTTTTTGGCAAGATACCGAACTGGTCTCTCAAGATCGTGTTGATTTGTTCCATGGTATGAGCTGCGGGGGTTGAGCTTTCATGACTCGTTCCGGTGGCATGTTTAGCGAGCCACGCCTGTTTATCAGCGTCTGCTCCAGGAATCCCTCCTGATCCAGAAATCCCTCCTGCTATAATCTGGTTCGTGCGCGCCCAATTATTGCAGTCCGGCACGTATGTGCACACGTATCCATGTGGGATCTCTTTAGGTGGCTCATACAAGAATTGGTAATCGCCAGGATCACCTCCAACCTTGTAGACGACGTATGCCGGTGAACCCTGTGGCTCTGGAGCTGCAAGCGTGAATGGCAGTTGCAGTCTGGTGTGGAACGGTGCCTCTCCCTGATGAGTTCCGGGGGTAGGCCCTGACGGGGAGTACTGATGCTTCATGATTTCCTGAACCACGCGAACCGCAATACGCTCCAAAGTGTTCACCAGGCTTTCAGAATGACGGTGTAGAGAATGAGCCACCATATAATTAACTTCTTCGCGCAGAGCCCTGGTGCGCTCCTCCGAAGGGAGAGACAAATCTACTCCATCGAGCACGCCTTCGAGTGTGAATCCCTTGAACCTAATGCCATGTGCACGGGTCCTTTCGAAAGAGCCGATGAGATCAGCTTCGAAGAGAGCCTTAAGTTCATCATATTTCTTCTTGTGATCCGCAGGCAGATCTTCATACTTGACTGGTTCGTCCGACATCGTAGATGCAAATGTTGACGTAGTTGGTGTAGAGTGTCCCACTGGGCGTGCCAGAATGTGTTGCCTGCCAAAACCCACCGGCGAGCAGCGACGAGCAACACGGAGAGCCGGGAGGCTCCCAGGACTGCTGGTGGGCCCTGGTCCCTCGGGCAACGGCCCGCAATGCTCTGGCACACATCCTGACGGTCGCAAGGGCATGCCACCTGACCTATACCTGGTCAGGAAGGTGTTGGATTGCTTCGATTAGCTTCCTGCATGGTAGACACGTAAACATTAAATGAGCCTCGATCGGCTCTCAGGTTACCCTGTGGATCGGCTCAAAGAGCCGATTGCCCCATGGTTCACGTTGGATTTACGATGACATGGGGATCCTGCTTTATCAAAACCAAGTTAAATCAATCTACGACAGTTTAGGGTTTTCACCGCATAACCGGAACATCCTACACGTAGTTGAGCCTAGCAGATACGAAAGATGATGGAAAACTAGTCCTAACAGAGGCCTAAAAACCAACATGAAGTCAATTCCCGGAACAATCCCTTCTAGGACTAGCAAACCACGCCTCACGCACTACCGGATCGTTCAACCCGTTTGCAAGGCCTAACCATGCGGATATCAAACTAATCCTTGAAGAACAAGGAACAACTATAACAGATCAGATCTACTAAATAAAGATGAAGCAAGGTGTTGCCCTTACACCTAAGATAGATGTAAAGGCAGCTAGATATCGAGGGGTAGCATAGCTAAGCAAACATATTCAGAAAAGCATCGATGCAAGCCCCAAAACATCTACGATAAGGGTGTTACTCGCCATCAACAAGGCTTCAGTACGAGTAACACCAGATAACGAATAAACCGATACTGCCTGGATCGCAAGATGCGATCTAGGCAGCATGATGCTTACCTGGAAGAAACCCTCGAAACAAGGGGTGGCGATGCGCCTAGATTGTGTTTGTTGTGAACGTGGTCGTCCTCCTTTCTCAATAACCCTAGGTACATATTTATAGTCCGTGGACTTTCTAATTCGGGAATAAACCTAACCGTGTACGAGCTAAACTCTATCTCTTAATTCTAACGAAATCTACCATAATATACAGATACACGGGCAATCTAGCCCAAACTCTCGTACAAGGCCGCTTCAGAGACACTTTATACACAAGTCCTCTAAGCCCATCTCGATCACGGCCCATCTCCTGCTCTGGCTAAATTCTGGTGATAACACATTGCTAGATTTGCAAGTGCATGGTGACCTCGCTGGACACGTCAAGATCGGAGGACTGAAGCGTAGTTATGGGTAGCTGTAGGTTTTCTGGTTTTGTGTGTGTTTCGCGAGGTGACATGGCTGGAGAGAAAAAGGGAAGAAAACCAGTTTTAGCCAGGCCGGTACTACTGGTACCTGTAGCGGTAGTACCGCTACCTCTATAGGTACCGCCTCACGGTACCGCTCTGAGTTCTGCGCTGGATTTGTCCCACAGAACAAGTTACGGTACCTTTACGGTACCTTGAGCGGTAGTACCACTTGCAAGTGGTAGTACCGCCCACGGTACCGCTCAAGTACTATAACATGTTACGGCAGTACTGCTCTGGTACCGCTTCGGTACCGCTTTGGATCCAGTAAGGTCTGGACCCTATTGCGGTACCTCAAGCGGTACCGCGAGCGGTAGTACCGCAATGTGTCCACGTGGACAAGTTCTGTGGGGATTCGAACTCAGAGCGGTAGTACCGCTTTCCAGAAGCGGTAGTACCGCTTAGGCAAAAACTAGACATAAAGGTTGGATTTGGAGGAGCCTATTTAAGGGCCCCTTCTTCCCCAATTCGTTTTCATCTCTTCCCTCTCTCTCTCCTCCATTGTTGCTGAGCTTAATCCTTGAGGATCTCCCCAACCATCCAACCAATCTTGCTCAAATTTTGAGGAGTGGTGGAGGAGACCTCGATCTATAGTTCTACCAAGAGAGATTTCACCAATACTTGCTATTCCTTAGTGGATCTTGGTGTTAGGGTTCCTATTGTGGGACATTGGAGGAAGTGCATCCATGGAGGCTAGCTTGGTGTTGTACTAGCTCCATGGATTGTTGGGAGCCTCCTTGTGGTGTGGAGCTCGCCCCAACCTTGTGAAGGAATCACCGCCTCGACCGGTGCCTTAGTGGAGAAGGGGGAGCACCTTTGTGGAGCTCTCTCGAGGAAGAAGGTGAGGCCTTCCTTCGTGGTGTGGCCATCTAGCCTCTTGTGTGAGGCTAGCACCTCCTCAACGCAGACGTACTCCCTTTTGTGGGAGGAACTGCGGGAAACAAACCTCGCCTCGTCTCCGCGCCCTCCGGTTGTCCCGCTCCTTACTCTTACTATCTTGTGATTGTTCCTTTGATTGTTGCACTTGTTCTAGGATCATTGTAGGATCACCAACACCACTAAAGCAATCACCTTTATCTTCCGTTGCACTAAAATTGAAAAAGACTAAAACTTGACGTAGCAACCATTCACCCCCCCTCTTGTTCGCTACGATCCATTCAATTGGTATCAGAGCAAGGTTTTCTTGCTCGGGCTTTACCGCCTAAGAAATGGCCGAACAAGATGCGGGTGTGGCGAATGGGTCACCTTCCCTTGTGCCACCCGCTCCATCATCTCCCGTCGATACCACAACGGCTACGTTGGATGACCTCAAGAAATTGGAGTCATCCATCGTTAACCAAATGAAGGCGATGATGATGGAGTTGGTTGCTCAAAAACCAAACCCTAGTGTTGATCCTCAAGCAAGTGCCGAGAACCCCCCACCAAAAGCTACCCACTTTCCTCTTGTTGATTTTGTCGCGCAAGCGACAAAAGATCCACAAAAGGAAGGGCTTGGGGAGACCGGCACTTCAACAAAGGGGAAGGATGAGACACCGGTTGCGGAACGTCTAGGGGGTTATCATGAGGTGCCACCACCAAGTGATTACACCATAAACGTTCCAAGACCTATGCCACATATCTTGTCGCATGGTTCACCACCGTTACTTGAGTAAAACAACTTTGAAAATTGGCAATTCTTGATGAAATCTCATGTGCGCAGCGCGTCTACCGAGCTTTGGCGCATTATTGAGGAAGGCTACTCACCACGAGATCCAAAGAAATTGACAAGAAGAGATGTGGTGGATGACCAACTTAACGCCACCGCCATCAACATGATTCACATGGCCGTCACGCCAAAGGACCGCGCTCATATCCGCTTGCTCAAGACCGCGAAGGAAGCATGGGATAAACTCGACCATCTCTTCCTCGGAAATGCGAGCATCCAAAGCTCTCGTTTCGATGAAGTGAACAATACGGCCAACAATTTCGTCATGATTGAAGGAGAGACCCCCGAAGAAATGTACCGGCGCCTCATCACTCTCGCCGTACAAATGCAAGATCTTGGAGCAACGTTCGTGGATGACCATTGGATCAAGCACAAGTTCTACAACGCTCTCCTCCCTTATGAGGAAGTGAAGTTGACGGCCATCCGCCAAAATGCCTCCTTCCGTGCTATGACATCCGATGAAGTTCTTAGCGAAGTCATCGCTTTGGACATCTCCAAGAAGAATGCGGAGGATCTTGTTGCTCGCACCCACAACACACGCAAGCCCAACCTTGCATTGAAGATGAAGGTACATGAGGCTAGTGAAAGTGATGAGGATCCCATTGAGTGGGGACTAGATGATCTCAAGATCAATTATCATGAGCACATGGCTCTCGCCGCCAAGAAATTTTGGGATGGAAACAAGTCCCGAAGCACAAGGCCAAGAAGATCACGTGATTCTCCAAGAAGTTTCTCCAAGAGCCCAAGGGAGGGGAAAAAGGGAAGAACATGCTACAATTGCGGCGACAAGAGTCATTTTGTCGCGGATTGTATGTTTGAGAGAAGAGAAGATCATGGTGGAAGACTTATCCGCAAGGAAAAGTTCAAGTCACTCTCAAAAGGATTCTCCAAGTTCTCCCCCAAGTCCGATGACGACAAGGTCTCCTTCACCAAGAAGCCTAGAGCCTTCATCATTCGAGCAGAATACTCCTCCGATGAGGATGAAGAACGTGGGGACAAGAGCTCCAACAAGGAAGGAGAGGGAGTGGCCGCCATTGCCATTACCACTCCCTCTATCTCCCTCTTCGACTCTCCAAATGAGAACCTCGCCACCAACAATGCTCGTTGCCTTATGGCAAAGGCATCCTCGGAGGTAAAATTCCCCTCCAAACCATCAGCCTTGACTAATGCCCTATATATTGATGATGCCACTAGTCTCACCGTTAAACGTGAGATTATGGGTTTGGATGCTTTTCTCACTAACATGCAAGGGGATACCAAGACTCATGTTGGGGCTCTCTTGAGCCAACTTGGTGCGGCACAAGACCTCATAGAGGAGAAGGAAAGGTTGGAAAGGGAAGCGGCAAATGAGATTGCCTCGCTCAAAGAGGAGCTTGAAGATGAACAAAATTTGCGCATGTCTCTTGAAGCTAGTGTCATTGTCCTCGAAGACACCAACAAGGCTATTGTCTCCCAAATCATCAAGGACCGAGATCATACTCTTGGTTTGATGGGTGAGCTCAAAAAGAAGATGCTCTCTCTCGGGGAAGCTAACAAAGAGAAAGATGATGAAGACCCCAACTCTTGCCATGACGAGCTTGTTGATCAAGTTGCTTCTTTGAGAAAGCACAATGCTCTTCTCTTGGAAGTCAATGCTCTTCAAGAAGAAGCCTTGGATGAATATTACCTCTTGTGCAAAGAGAAGACCTCATGTTGCAACCATGAAGAAGAAATTGCCACTCTTGAGACCACCAAGGCCAAGCTATTGAGTTTGAGTATGATACGTCTCAAACGTATCCATAATTTCTTATGTTCCATGCTAGTTTTATGACAATACCTACATGTTTTATTCATACTTTATATCGTTTTGATGCATTTTCCGGAACTAACCTATTAACAAGATGCCGAAGTGCCAGTTCCTGTTTTCTGCTGTTTTTGGTTTCAGAAATCTTACACAGGAAATATTCTTGGAATTGGACGAAATTAATGCCCACGATCATATATTTCACGGAAGGTTCCAGAGCACCGAAGAGGGGCCAGAGATGGGCCAGGGGGCCCCCACACCACACCTGGGCGCGGGCCCACTCCTGGCCGCGCCACCTGGTGGTGAGGGCACCCTGGTGCCCCTCCGAGGCTGCCCTTCCGCCTATAAAGTCTCCCCAACGCGAAAACCCTAAAAAGATAAGCCACGATAGGGGAAAAGTTACGCAGCTGCCGCCATCGCGAAGCCAAGTTCGGGGGACAGAAGTCTCTGTTCCGGCACGCTGCTGGGACGGGGAAGTGCCCCCGGAAGGCATCTCCATCGACATCACCGCCATCTTCATCGCCGCTGCTGTCTCCCATGATGAGGAGGGAGTAGTTCTCCCTCGAGGCTAAGGGCTCTACCGGTAGCTATGTGGTTAATCTCTCTCTCATGTACCTCAATACAATGATCTCATGAGACGCCTTGCACGATTGAGATCCATATGATGAGCTTTGTATCACTATTAATCTATGTGCTACTCTAGTGATGTTATTAAAGTAGTATATTCGTCCTTCATGATGTAAAGGTGACGGTGTGTGCATCATGTAGTTCTTGGCGTAGGTTATGATTGTAATCTCTTGTAGATTATGGAGTTAACTATTACTATGATAGTATTGATGTGATCTATTCCCCCTTTCATAGCTTAAAGGTGACAGTGTGTATGCTATGTTAGTACTCGGTCTAAATTGCAATGATCTATTATGCTCTAAAGGTTACTTAAATATGAATGCTGAATGTTGTGGAGCTTGTTAACTCCGGCTTGAGGGAGCTCTTGTAGCCCTACACAATGGTGTTTGTTATCAAACAAGAGAGTATATGTAGCACAAGTGAGGAGAAGTTATTTATTTATTATGTGATCAATGTTGAGAGTGTCCACTAGTGAAAGTATGATCCCTAGGCCTTGTTTCCAAATACTGCAAACATCGCTTGTTTACTATTTTACTGCATCTTTACTTCCTGCAATATTACCACCATCTATACCACCTGTATTTTACTATCTCTTCGCCGAACTAGTGCACTGATACGTCCAAAACGTATCTACTTTCCCGAACACTTTTGCTATTGTTTTGCCTCTAATTTGTGTATTTTGGATGCAACTAACACGGACTAATGCCGTTTTCAGCAGAACTGCTCTGGTGTCTCGTTTTTGTGCAGAAATCCAACTTTCAGGAAAATCCTCGGAATTTATGCGAAAGGTCCTATTTTCCCAGAGTATTGACGGAGCCAGAAGGGTAAGCCAGGTGGGGGCCCGAGGCCCCCACACACTAGGCCGGCGCGGCCCAGGAGGGGGGCACGCTGCCCTATTGTGTGGCCGCCTCGGCTGGCCCCCGATGCCCTCCTTTGGACTACTTAACACCTTCAACCTAAAAACGCACGGGGGGTTAGACGAAATCGCCAGAAGACATCCAGTACGCCGCCACCGTCGCGAAACTCCATCTCGGGACCAGAAACTCTGTTCTGGCACTCCGCCGGGACAGGGAATTGGAGGAGATCATTGCCATCATCATCACCGACGCCTCTCCATCGACCAGCCATGTTTCCCCCATCCATGTGTGAGTAATTCCCCCGCTGTAGGCTGAAGGGGACGGTAGTGATTGGATGAGATTGGTCATGTAATAGTCATAAGATTGTTAGGGCATGGTGCCTAGTATCCGTAGATGTTACTTTTATGATATTGTTGCAACTTGTTATGCTTAATGCTTGTCACTAGGGCCCGAGTGCCATGATCTCAGATCTGAACATGTTATTGATTCATGAAGATATTCATTGTTTATGATCTTACCTGCAAGTTGTATACACATATTGTTGTCCGGAACCCGAGGCCCCAAAGTGACAGAAATTGGGACAACCGAAGGGGAAGGCGGTGATATGAGGATCACATGTGTTCACGGAGTGTTAATGCTTTGCTCCGGTGCTCTATTAAAAGGAGTGCCTTAATTTCCACTACTGTTGTCTTTGTTACTCTGCTGCTGTTATTTCACTACTGCTACTGCTATAAAACTGTTACTACTGATAAACTCTTGCGAGCAAGTCTGTTTCCAGGTGCAGCTGAATTGACAACTCCGCTGTTAAGGCTTTCAAGTATTCTTTGTCTCCCCTTGTGTCGAATCAATAAATTGGGTTTTACTTCCCGCGAAGACTGTTGCGATCCCCTATACTTGTGGGTTATCAAGACTATTTTCTGGCGCCGTTGCCGGGGAGCATAGCTTTATTTGGAAGTTCACTTGGATTGATATTGTTCGCTGCAAATTCTCCATCATGGGTAAACCTCGCGATACTAAAGTCGCCATATTACCATCCACTACAAGAAAAGGTACAACTCTGAGTACCTCTGATGCTCTTTATTCACCATCTGTGATAGATAAACTTGTTTCACCACCACATGCTGGTACTTCTGCTAGATCTGAAAATTCCTGTCATAATTTTGATGATGCTTCTGCTGTGCTTGATAATGATGGTTCATTAGGATCTTTTCTAGATGCTACAATTGCTAGGTCTAGACAAATTGAAAATACTGAAACTCCTAATGAAAATGCTGCTACACCTGTTAATTCACCTGAGTTTGTTGAATACTCTAGTGATGATCTTGATGAAGATTATGTGGAACTTGATGATGATTTCATTGATAAATGCAATGCTACTACTGATGCAAGAAAAATTAAAAAGTTGCTTGCACAACATACTGTTAGATATAAACTGTCTCCTGATCCTAAATTTGCCACATCTCCTATAAACATTAAGGATAAGGATTATGATTTTTCTCTTGATCTATCTCATATAGCTATTGTTGAGAAAACACCTTTTTGTGGTACTGAAAAAGAAAGTGCTGTAGAACACATGATTGAGCTATCTACTCTGAGTAGCTTGTTTTCTGATGATGTTAAGAAGCGTACTTACTTTGTTGCTAAAATTTTTCCATTCTCATTAAAGCAAGATGCTAAAACTTGGTATAATAGTTTGCCACCTGATTCTATTAATAGTCCAAAAGAATTGCTTGATGTTTTCTTCCGGAAATACTTTCCTGCTAGTGCTCAACATATTGCTTTGCAGAGAATTTATAATTTTGATCAGGAAGTTGGAGAGAAATTGCCTGAGGCTTGGGCTAGATTTTGCTCTCTTATTATAGCTCGGCCTGAACATAATTTGGAAAAGCATGATTTACTTGATATATTTTATAGTGGACTAACCATTGAGTCAAGGGCATACCTGGATTGTTGTGCTGGTTGTGTTTTCAGGAAAAGAAGTCCAGACGACGCTGAAGAATTATTGGCTAGAATAGGCCAGAATCATGATGATTGGTCTACACCTGAACCAACCCCAACACCAATATTGAAGAAGAGGGGGATGATTAAATTAAATGATGAAGATATGAGGGAAGCCAAGAAATTTCTTAAAGAGAAGGGTATTAAATCCGAAGATGTGAAGAATTTACCTCCCATAGAAGATTTATGTAAGATAACTCCCCCTTCATCCATGATTGAGGTACACTCTCTTGAACGCTTTACTAGAGAAGATATTCCGTATTCAAAACCTCCTGCTCAATGCTTAGATGAGTTTGATAATTATATTGTTAAGTAAGAAAATTTTAATATGAGAATAGAGAATCATTTAATGGAAAATTCTCAAGCTATTAGTGAATTGCATGGTATTGTGGAGAGAACCTCCAATGATGTTAAGATGCCTGTTAAACATTTTCATATGGTTCAAACTCAAATTGATCAACTCACTAAAGTGCAAAATGACTTGTTAAAAAATAATTCTAAAGAAAAACATGCTTATGAAGTAACAACTAGAGGTGGTGTTTCTACTCAGGATCCTCTATATCCTGAGGGGCATCCCAAAAGAGTTGAACAAGATTCTCAACGAACTGAAACTAGTGCTCCTTCTAAGAAAAAGAAAAAGAAACATAAAACTGTTGTAGAATCCTCTGAGCCTGTTAATGATCCTAATAGTATTTCTATTTATGATGCTGAAACTGAAAGTGGTAATGAACATGATAAAGATAACGATAAGAATGATGCTTCTGATAAAGAAGAGGTTGAAGAAGAACCTGAAAAGCATGCTAAAAATAAAAAGTACACTAAAGAAGATTTTATTGCTAAGAAACATGGTAATGAAAGAGAACCTTGGGTTCAAAAGCAAATGCCTTTTCCTGCTAAGAAACTAAAATCAAAGGAAGAAGAACACTATAATAAATTTTGTGATTGCATGAAACCTTTATTCCTGCAAATCCCTTTGACTGATGCTATTAAATTGCCTCCTTATTCAAAGTATATGAAATATATTGTCTCTAGAAAAAGGAAAATTCCTAATGAGGAAATTTCCACTATGCTTGCTAATTATTCTTTCAATGGTAAGGTTCCAAAGAAGCTTGGCGACCCAGGTATACCGACTATTCCTTGTTCTATTAAGAATAATTATGTTAGAACTGATCTATGTGATTTGGGAGCGGGTGTTAGTGTTATGCCTTTTTCTCTTTACAAGATACTTTATTTAGATAAGTTGATACCGACTGATATATCTTTGCAAATGGCTGATAAATCTACTGCTATTCCTGTTGGTATATGTGAGAATGTTCCTGTTCAAGTTACTAATAACTGCTTGATATTAACTGATTTTGTTGTGTTGGAAATGCCTGAAGATGATAATATGTCTATTATTCTTGGGAGACCTTTTCTTAACACCGCAGGGGCTGTTATTGATTGCAATAAAGGAAAAGTTACTTTCAATGTTGATGACAAGGAGCATACCGTTTATTTTCCCAAGAGGATTGAGAAAGCATGTGGAGTTAATACAATTTCTAATGTGAGAACTATCAAAGTGGGAACCATTGATTGTCCTATATATGAGCCTGAACAAGGATATCAAAATATTATGATTGGATCAGTGTCAATACAATTCAAGGTAACATGATTGATTTGAGGTTTAATTCTTCTTATGTTATGTAAAATTTATTTGGTGGCAAGACTTGATCACCCTTGTTAACAAATTCATTTTATATGCATAGAAGAGCTAAACAACATCTCTTTCTTCCTCCACTTGATCTACTTGCTGTAGCACTTTTGTTTTGCAAAGTTCTTTAGTTAATTAGAGATTTCAAAATCTTTTTCTGCCCAGTAATAATAAATTTAACACCCAGAAATGTGCATTTTTCAAAGTTTTCAAAAATTCACAAAAATTATACCATTGGTCCTATTTTTCGACGAGGCACCTGGGAACACCTGGGGATGACCAGTGGGGCACCCCAGGGTGGCACCCCAAGGTGGCACCCCACAGGCCGGCGCGGCCAGCAAGGGGGGCGCGCCACCCTGTTGTGTGGGCCCCTCCTTGCCCCACTACATCATCTTTTCCTCCCACTCTCCTCTCTCTCCCGAAAAAACTCGCACCAGATTTCTCTCACTCGCGTTTCTGCTCAAGAGCTTAAGATTTCTCGATCTCTTTGCTCAGCCCAGATTTCTGTCTGAAATTTGGCACATTTGCTCTCCGGTATGTGACTCCTCCGATTATCCAAGTAGAATTTTGTTTGGTTGAGTATATCTTGAATATTTTGCTGCTGTAGGTAATATGTTTAGTGAGCTTGCATGCTTGTTCTAAGTTGTAGAAACTAGTTTTGATGCATGTTTAGTACTCTAACAAGTTCCTATGGTAGTTTCCCTCAAATATATGTCGCCAAATCAAATTTTATAATGATTGTTGAAAAATTTCAGAAAATGGAAAGGAGTAGGCACCAACTCAACCAACAAGAATTGGAGGTGCAACAAGTTATGAGAGTTCACCGCGAAGGAGTATACCCCTCTTACTACCCATGCGTTGATTTTATAAGAAGTGCAGGAATCTTGCGAGATGTTCAGAATCTAATTTCTCGTGCAGGGTTGGATGATTTTATTGTTGGTGAACCGTGCCAATATGCAAAATTGACTATGTATGTAGTGCAGGATTTTGAATTCAATTGGTCGCAAACTAACCCCATGGTTCGGTACAAAATTTATAATAAAACTGTCAACTTGCCATTCAATGATTTTTGTGCAGCAATTAGAGTGCCGCAATGGGGATCATGCAAGAAGATAAGGGGATCGCCGCAAGAGCTCTTGAACCTCTTCAAGATGATTTGTCATGGAAGAAGCTTCTCAGAGGATGGTGGTAAAATCAGTAGCATTCAACTCCCAGCTATTCGCTACTTTGCTTATTTCATTACTAAGTGCGTTCTTGCTAGAAAGAATGCAAGTAAATTATCTATCCAGGACTTAGCTTTTCCAGCTGTTGCATTACAAAGTGATAGGACTTATAACTTGGGAGCTTTGATAGCCTATAGACTTGCTACTAACCGTGAGAGGGGAGGAATTTGCGGAGGTCTCATCGCCTCCCGTTTATTAGCTATGCATGGTGTAGAACCTCACCACCTTGATATTCAGTTTACCGTAGAAAAACTTGATATAGTCTGCATGATTAAACATGAATTTGTTTCTGATTCGTCTAATTTGAGTAACATGTCTTACAAGATAACATTTTATAAGAAAACTTGGAGAACAATTAAGAAAATTGAAAAACTAGTAGGATTGCCTGCACCTGTTCTGTTTAACCTTGATTCCAGGAAGGATTGGTCAGTCACAGAAGGTGAACTGAATGCATACTTGGAGGGAGATGGCCATCGTGCGAGAGGCGGCACGGAGGAGGCCGAGGAACACCTCGACTCGTCATCCGATGCAGCGAGCTCCTCGCATCAACATTATGGTAATGCGGAGCCTCCACGCTATTCTTCTGCACAGGGACCTTATTATGATCATGCCATGTACGATTCGCCGGCGTGGAACCCTGACCCTCGCTGGGAATGAACTCCACTTAGGCCAAAAGGCTAAGCTTGGGGGGAGGTATACCGGCATCACTCATTCTTTGCATATTATGGTTGCTGGATACTTGTACATACTTGTTTAGTTTCTTTAAGTGGTTTTCTAATAAGAGGGATATGATATTTGGGGAAGTGCTGCCTGAAAACAGATTCTGGACTGTTACTAAAAAAACTCGTGCGCACAGCCAGAACGTTATTTTGAGTTGCAAATTTTTGTGCATGTTCCCCAGGCTGTTATCTAACTTTCATTAGTTGAGCACTTTTCTAACTGAGCAACGGAAGATTTTTGTAAAAATCGATTACTGTACTGCTGTCAAGTTTTGACAGATTTCTGCCATCTTGCTTTTCTGTGTTTCTTTTAGTTTTCATTTTCTTGTTTTTGCTTTGTTTCTTTCCTAAAACACAAAAAGACCAAAAATATTTCTGTTGTTTCTCTTTACCATTTGTTTATTTTGGTTTCTTGCTTTCATTTTGCTTTGTTTGCTATCGTTGGTTTACTATAAGAAAACCCAAAAAGATTTTGCTTTGTTTGCTTGTTTCCTTTTGTTTTTGTTTCCAATTCAAAAACACCAAAAATATTTGCTGTTCTTCTTTGGTTTTGTAAATTTCATTATGGAGTTTAATGGTTTTCGGTGGCTGGAGCGTGCTTCCATTCCATATTATTCAAGCTACACAAGTGAAAAGGCAATAATGACGATCTACAACAATTTGACTGTGGTGAGAGGCTGGTATGAACTCTATTTGTTTCCATTTTTGTACATATACTCATCCATGTGAGCGTGCTTAGTTGGTTCATGTGAGGTATATGTCATTTAAGAATGTCTAGTAGTTCATGGTCTCTCATGTTTAGTTCCAATTTATTAATATGAGTAGCATGTCATAAATATTTGCTTGCATTGCTTTATTCATAGATAGATATGACATTGTGGTATCCTCCTCTGAATAATCCACTTGAATCAACTTGGCACATGCTCACACATGCATATGACTGAACAAAAGTCAATTAAGCCTCGATGATTTACTTCACCTCAGAGTTCTTGTATCACTTTTATGCCTCCGTTAATTTATTTTGCCGCAAGCATGATTATGACAGTTACTGCTCTCTTGATTGTCGCTTCCCAGTCTATTGCTAGCCTTCACTTGTACTGAGCGGGAACGCTGCTCGTACTTCCAAACCCCTGAAAACCAAGTTATTCCAGAGTGTCCACCATAAATACCTATGCATGGCATTTCAAACCATTCCAGGTAAATTCTCATGTGCTACCTTTAAAACCTTCAAAATGCTTCTCAATTTGTGTTTATGTTTTATAGCTCATGAGGAAGTATGTGGTGTTTATCTTTCAATCTTGTCATTTACTCTGGACGGACTTTCACAATGGACTAGTGGCACATCCGCTTATCTAATAATTTTGCAAAAAGAGCTGGCAACGGGGTTCCCAGCCCCAATTTATTAACTTTCATAAATTTACAAATAGACACTCCTCCATGGTATGTGATTGTTGGTCGGCACCCGAGGATTCGGTTAGCCATGGCTTGAGAAAGCAAAGGTGGGGAGGAGTGTCATCTAAATAAAACTAAAATAAAAAGGCACTCCTTCATGGTATGAGATTGTTGGCAGGCACCCGAGGATTCGGTTAGCCATGGTTTGTGAAAACAAGGTTGGAAGGAGTGCCACCCAAAAATAAAATTTCATGGGAGCCGCTCTTGAAAGTCTGGTTGATGAGGTAGTTAGAGTACCCATTACCATTCGTTGACAACAACAAACACCTCTCAAAACCATTTTACTTATGTCTTTAGAAAAATGAAAAGCTCTAGCACATGTTAATCCATGCTTCCCTCTGCGAAGGGTCAATCTTTTACTTTTACATTGAGTCTCCATCCTTTCTTTGAGCACTTTCTTGAGAGCAGAACTGTCATTCTTAGTATAATATGCTTGTCCCAAAATGTGAATAATTGTGGTATAACCTTGATGCTTTTATCTTTGATAAATCTCCACTTCCATTATTTCCATGAACCTCAAAGGTGCCCAAGCATTTATGTTTTGCTGTACAAATATGGGCAAGCGAGATACCACTTTATCATATCCTTTTATGAACATTGCAATCCTGCTGATAGACATGATTCATGATGCTTATTATTAATTTGTTTGTACCTTTTCTATGATTGACATAGCTATTAGATGATTTTATTTGCATGTACATTATTATGAATTGCTTAAGTACTTGCCATATCATGAGAATATTTACATCATATGAACAAATGTGTTCGTGAAAGTTCTTTTATCGCACTCAGTTGTTAACTGAATTGCTTGAGGACAAGCAATAAGTTAAGCTTGGGGGGAGTTGATACGTCCAAAACGTATCTACTTTCCCGAACACTTTTGCTATTGTTTTGCCTCTAATTTGTGTATTTTGGATGCAACTAACACGGACTAACGCTGTTTTCAGCAGAACTGCTCTGGTGTCTCGTTTTTGTGCAGAAATCCAACTTTCAGGAAAATCCTCGGAATTTATGCGAAAGGTCCTATTTTCCCAGAATATTGACGGAGCCAGAAGGGCAAGCCAGGTGGGGGCCCGAGGCCCCCACACACTAGGCCGGCGCGGCCCAGGAGGGGGGCACGCTACCCTATTGTGTGGCCGCCTCGGCTGGCCCCCGACGCCCTCCTTTGGACTACTTAACGCCTTCGACCTAAAAATGCATGGGGGGTTAGACGAAATCGCCAGAAGACATCCAGTATGCCGCCACCGTCGCGAAACTCCATCTCGGGACCAGAAACTCCGTTCTGGCACTCCGCCGGGACGGGGAATTGGAGGAGATCATCGCCATCATCATCACCGACGCCTCTCCATCGACCAGCCATGTTTCCCCCATCCATGTGTGAGTAATTCCCCCGCTGTAGGCTGAAGGGGACGGTAGGGATTGGATGAGATTGGTCATGTAATAGTCATAAGATTGTTAGGGCATGGTGCCTAGTATCCGTAGATGTTACTGATATGATATTGTTGCAACTTGTTATGCTTAATGCTTGTCACTAGGGCCCGAGTGCCATGATCTCAGATCTGAACATGTTATTGATTCATGAAGACATTCGTTGTTTATGATCTTACCTGCAAGTTGTATACACGTATTGTTGTCCGGAACCCGAGGCCCCAAAGTGACAGAAATTGGGACAACCGAAGGGGAAGGCGGTGATATGAGGATCACATGTGTTCACGGAGTGTTAATGCTTTGCTCCGGTGCTCTATTAAAAGGAGTGCCTTAATTTCCAGTAGATTCCCTAGAGGCCCGGCTGCCACCGGCTGGTAGGACAAAAGATGTTGTGCAAGTTTCTCATTGCGAGAACGTACGACTAAATATGGAACACATGCCTATTGATTGATTAGTACTTGGATACCATTTTATTATTATCTGCAAATGCCCTGCTTTGATTGTTACATGAGTTTCTCTCATCCATGCAACGCCCGTTCATCCATCCCTGTGCCTACAGTATTTTAATCCTGCTGTTTATTATAATCACTACTGCTGTCTTTGTTACTCTGCTGGTGTTATTTCACTACTGCTACTGCTATAAAACTGTTAGTACTGATAAACTCTTGCGAGCAAGTCTGTTTCCAGGTGCAGCTGAATTGACAACTCCGCTGTTAAGGCTTTCAAGTATTCTTTGTCTCCCCTTGTGTCGAATTAATAAATTGGGTTTTACTTCCCGCGAAGACTGTTGCGATCCCCTATACTTGTGGGTTATCATTCACCTATACATCTGACAAGTGTATTAGGTGTGTTGGGGACACAAGAGACTTCTTGTATCGTAATTGCAGGGTTGCTTGAGAGGGATATCTCTGACCTCTACCTCCCTGAGTTCGATAAACCTTGGGTGATTCACTTAAGGGAAACTTGCTGCTGTTCTACAAACCTCTGCTCTTGGAGGCCCAACACTGTCTACAGGAATAGAAGCGTGCGTAGACATCAAACTATTTTCTGGCGCCGTTGCCGGGGAGGTAAGGTAAAAGGTATTCACATCCTCCGACTACTAAGCTATTTCCTATCACTGTTGCCGGTGTGTGAGTGCTCGAAGGTATTTCCTTTAGATCCTGCAATTATATCTTTTTGTTTCTTGTTTTTATTTTCAATAGTTAGGCCTAATGGAAAACAACAACAAAATGAGAGATCTTTATGAACTTTATCTTGAATTAGGACATGATGTGTTTGAAGAGAGAATTAAAAAACCTATGGAACTTTATATGCATGCTAATGGGAATGTTATTAGTATGAATGCTTTGAACACCATTGTTGCTAATGCTATGGAAAATTCTAAGCTTGGGGAAGCTGGTTTTGATGAGCATGATATTTTTAGTCCCCCAAGTTTTGAGGAGAAAATTTTCTTTGATGATACTTTACCTCCTATTTATGATGATTATAATGATAGTGGTATTTTGGTGCCACCTACTATGGAGGATAAAGGTTATTATGATTATACCATGCCTGCAATTTATGATGATTACAATGATGGTTATGGTAGTTTTACTCCCACTATTACTAATAAAATTGATTATGCTTATGTGGAGAGTAATAATTTTATGCATGTAGCTCATGATAAGAATGTTTCATGTGATAGTTATATTGTTGAGTTTGTTCATGATGCTACTGAAAGTTATTATGAGAGAGGGAAACATGGTTATATGCATCTTAATAATATTAAGTTTCCCCTCTTTATGTTGAGAATCTTGAAGTTGCGCTTGTGTTGCCTTCCTATGCTTGTTGCATTGTGCTTACATGACTTGTTTATTTACAATACTAGGAAATTTGCCCGTGCGTTGCATCGGGTGAGAAAATAAAATTGAAAGTATAAATTTACGCGGCCTAAATTTTGCTTGAAATTGATAGACCATTGTAAACTTGGCCAACTAAAAATAATCACTTAACATTGTGATGGATATAGTCCAATTGTCACACTCTAAATTTTAACAATTGGTATGTATTGATTGAAAAGGATACAATATTATTTTATGTTGCCAAAACCAACCACAAGTATGCCGATTTCTTGTCGATTGAAAAGATGCACCTTATGCAATTGAAAAGATGCACCTTATACAACATTTCTTTCGGATGTTATTTTCTATCGTATTTTTTATACCTATGCAAATATGATCTTAATACGCCAGATTAGTCAGAACTAATAAGTAAAGCATTCCTTTCTAAATAGACAAATTATGTCGGTTTCAGTCGACAAGCAGCGCTTACTGGATCTGTACCTTTTTTCGATATTTTCCAGCACAAACTACACTGCACGTAGATTGTGTTAGGAAAAAAAGAGATACCCACTACAAGAGTATAAGTGTACGAAGGTTGTCTCCAGCTTAGTCTCAATGAACGTAGGAAGCAGGACTCGAGAAGTGTGAAGGCAACGAATGGAATCACATGCTCAAGGTCCATCAATAAAAAAATGAAGTGATGTGTCCTGTTTATTTCATTAGCTCGTATTCTTACCCAGGCTAAATTTCCACCGTTCTTCATTTTCTTCTTGGTCTTTGCTTTCTTTTCTTGTTTCTTCCATCTGAACAGAATATGCAGAGCATGAGCATGGGCAGCATTGCATATTTGCATGCCAATCTTCTTTTAAAGGATTTAAGACGCATAAGGAGTAACAGCTGGGAAGAAGCAGGTGCACCGTGAGTGGAGAAGGCTGGCCAGAGCTTGTAAGAGCATCTCCACTCGTCTCCCCGACGAGGCCCCCGAACGATGTTTTTTCCATCCGAACGGTGAAATTCGGTCCAGTCGTGTCCCCGGTTCCTCGATTTCGTCCGGATTTGGGGCCTAAATTCATCCGGCGATCCCAGGCCATCCCCGGCCCCCCGGGGAGCTCTCAGGGACTCCGGACGAAACAAAAGCGCGCGAAACGGCGGGGAAACTTCCCGCGCGTCTGGTGGCCCCAACTTGTCGGCGAGAGACACCGATCGTCGTCCTCATCGCATCGTCTTCCGCGCGCTGTAAAAGCCTGCCGCCGGTCAGCATTCGCCGGCCGCGTAGCATCCACGCGGCGACTTAATGCCGTCGCATCGGCTTCCGCGAACGCATCGTCTTCCACGCGTCATTAATCGCCGCCGCCCCCGCCGCGGCCGCCGCGCCTATTTAAGCCACTCCGCCCGCCGCGATGGCCCTGCTCCACTCTTCCTCCATTCTCCCTCCCCTGCTCCACTCTTCCTCCACCTCCAACGATGTCGTTCTCCGACGACGACGGCGCCGCCGCCAATGGCTTCCCCCGCCGGTCGCTCCACCAGTGGGAGGGCCACCTCCTCCACCAGGCGGGGTACCCCTGCCCGCCGGACACGAGGCCTCCCGGCGGCGGGTGGAGGCTTAGTCGTGGCGGCGTTCCAATCCCGCCGCCGCCTCGGGGCGACGCCCTCGACGCCGCCATCGAGGAGGCGCGGCTCACAATGACGGACGAGGAGCACGCCGACCCGCGCCACCACCCCGACAACTACACGCGGTGGAATTCCTACTTCCTCCGGCGGTGGGAGCGGGAGTTGGCGGCCTACGACGGCCCGCCGCCTCCGCCTGCGCGCAACAACGCCGCGGGACGCCGACGGTGGTGGAGCGCGCCGGGCTGGACGCTGGAGAACGTCCTCGAGCACATCGAGGGCGGAAACTTCCCCGTGCTGACGATGCCCCCTCCATCGAGGGCATCGGCGAGCCGCCGCCGGGGAAACGTCTGGCAGCCACGGCGCATGGCTGCCAGCTCGTCGTCTTCCGGATCGGCACCGAGGCCGTCCTTGGCGCCGGTGAAAACGGAGGCGACGTCTCTGTCGACGCCGGCGCCGGCGCGCGTCAAGAAGGAGCCGGCGTCTCCACCGCCGACCAGAGGGCGCAGCAGCGGCGCCCTCGTCATCCGCGACCAACCCTCTTCGCCGCAGCCTGGGCGGAAGAGGACGAAGAAGGAGGCCGTCGCAAACAGGCTCGCCGAGGAGGAGGCGAAGCGCGCGGAGGATGCCGCCATGGCGGAGGCGATCGCCAGGTCGCTCAAGGACCTGGTGCCCGCCGACAACGCCCTCCCCGAGGACGCCGCCCTGGAGTGGTCGAGGCGCGACTGGGAGCGCCAGGAGGCGGAGCAGCAGGCGAGGCTACTGGACCTGGCCGCCTCGCAGCGACTCGCCGCCCGCGCCGCCACTCCAACCGCCGCCGCCGACGTCGCTCGCTACAGCCGGCCTACGACACCTCCATCCGGCGTCGCCGTCCCATTCGTCGACCTCGAAGCGTCGGACGACGAATGGTACAAGCCATCCCCGCCTCGGTGGGGAGACGCCGGCCAGGGCAGCAGCAGCCAGGCCGCGCCGCCGCAGGTCGACGACGACGGCGGCGACTACACGGTGTTCTACCGCCATTTGGGCATGTAGGGCGCCGTATTTTTAAATTAGCAGTTGAATTCTCCTAGCCGAATTCGAAATATAGTCGAATTCGGCCTCTATGTATGAACTTCGCCCGTTATATAGTAAATATCATTAAATTTAGTCTAAATTCGCCCGTTTTTAGCCGTAGTTTGTGAAGTTTCCGTTTTTCAAATTTGCATCGTCGTCTTCGCCTGGGCACGCGGCTGGGAAACTACTCCTCCCCACGCCAAATCTTTCTCCAATCCGGACGAAAATTTAACCGGATTTGGGCGTGGGGAGCGCCAACGAGTGGGGATGCTCTAATCTTCGCTGCCTGGGGGTGCCGTGAGAGAAGGCACTACTGCCTAGAGCCGGTGATCTCCTGTAGCTCGAGGATTCTGTGCTTTAGCAGCCTGAAGTCCCCAGGTCTCTGCTGTTGGCTATTGCCGCCGCTCATTTGCCAGTCGTGCACTCCCTAATCACCGTACACAGGCGGCCAAGGAAGACGGGGAATTTTCCTTGGCCGGCGGTAGTGATGATTGACCTGATCAGGGCAGGAGCGTCATGAGACCTTCCGGCCCGGAGACCAGAGTTCTAAGCCGCATACGGAAACTGGACAACCGGACTGCGAATTCAGGTGGAGTTTGGGACTGGTAGGGGGGAGAATATTTGTCGGCTGCACGCTCATGCACGGTGACCCGTTCTTGCGCCCTCAGCTTCGTCCCGATCTAGTAACACGACGCTGTGATCGAGCTCGCGGCTCCTCGATGGGATCCAATCGGATCGGCGGTGCGCATAACCGGTAATCTTGTTTTATTTTGGGGGACGGGAGCTACGGCAGGTACCACCAGCGACCGGAACAACTTCTCCGAGCGAGGCTGCGACGATGCCGTGCTTGCCGCCACCGGCGATAGGAAGAGCGTGAGCGCTGGAGGACGTCGTAGTGTGCCGAACATGCTTCTCAGAACTCTTGTTACCGGCGGCGCAGCCGCCTCTCCGTGACAGCCCAAGGAAAAGAGGGCAATGACACGGAGGAAGGACGCGAGCGCGAGCTTCGCGGATGAGCGGTCGCCGTCTGGCTTCTTCGAGTGCTGGTGGTCCCTGCCGCTGCAGGTCCATCATCTTGGCGTCACCAATCGGGGTGCGGCGACGGTTGCCGGCGATGCGTCGCTTTTTTTTTTCCTACCATCGCGTGATTCTCTAAACCCGCCGCGGCTAGCGATTTCGATGTCAGGTTTTGAGCGTCCCAGCTTTATAAAGGCAGGGCAGAAGTGAGACGTATGGTTCGTGAGCTCCAGAGCCTACTCGGTACAGATTGGATTGGATGCACCGTATCCGGAACAGTTTCTAAGTTTCTAACGCGGCCAGAATCAAAATTAGCCTTGACCAAAACGTTGAGACCGAAGACACGTATCGACTATACGATGACCAACGAACGAAGCAGACGGACGAAAATCTGGTAGACGGACCAAACCACGGAAACACTTCTTACTTTATTATTAGGTATAGATTCCTTTTCATAGGAAGTGGGTTAGACTTAAAAGTGTTTCTTATTTGCTTTTGATGCTCTCTTTTGCTTCAACTCTTATTTCTTGCGCGAGCATCATTAAAATCACTGAGCCCATCTTAATGGCTATAAAGAAAGCACTTCTTGGGAGATAACCCATGTTTTTATTTTGCTACTGTTTTGTTGTGTCTTGGAAGTTGTTACTACTGTAGCAACCTCTCCTTATCATTATTTTATTGCATTGTTGTGCCAAGTAAAGTCTTTGATAGTAAGGTTGATACTAGATTTGGATTACTGCGCAGAAACAGATTTCTTACTGTCACGAAATTGAGCAGCCCCGTCTGTAGGTAACTCAGACAAATCTGCCAATTTACGTGTGTGATCCTCAGATATGTACGCAACTTTCATTCAATTTGAGCTTTTTCATCTGAGCAAGTTAAGTGCTCCAGAAAAATTCGTCTTTACGGACTGTTCTGTTTTGACAGATTCTGCCTTTTGTTTCGCATTGCCTGTTTTGCTATGTTTGATGGATTTCTTTGTTCCATTAACTTCCAGTAGCTTTGGGCAATGTCCAGAAGTGTTAAGAATGATTGTGTTACCTCTGAACATGTGAATTTTTGATTATGCACTAACCCTCTAATGAGTTTGTTTCGAGTTTGGTGTGGAGGAAGTTTTCAAGGGTCAAGAGAGGAGGATGATACACTATGATCAAGAAGAGTGAAAAGTCTAAGCTTGGGGATGCCCCCGTGGTTCATCCCTGCATATTTCAAGAAGACCCAAGCGTCTAAGCTTGGGGATGCCCAAGGCATCCCCTTCTTCATCAACAACTTATCAGGTCACCTCTAGTGAAACTATATTTTTATTCCGTCACATCTTATGTACTTTACTTGGAGCGTCTGTGTGCTTTTATTTTCGTTTTGTTATTTTCATTCTCTGAATAAATTCATGCTTATGTGGGAGAGAGACACGCTCTGCTTTTTCATATGAACACTGGTGTTCTTCGTTTTACTTTTAATGTTCAATGACAAAAGTTGGAAGCTATTGCACTCATTGTTATTTGGTTGGAAACAGAAAATGCCTCATATTGTCTTGAATAATTTGATACTTGGCAATTGTTTTGAGCTCTCAATTAGATCATGTTTAAGCTCTTGCATCATGTAGTTTAAACCCATTAGTGGAGAACTACCGTAGAGCTTGTTGAAATTTGGTTTGCATGATTGGTCTCTCTAAGGTCTAGATATTTTCTGGTAAAAGTGTTTGAACAATAAGGAAGACAGTGTAGAGTCTTATAATGCTTACAATATGTTCTTATGTAAGTTTTGTTATACCGGTTTATACTTGAGTTTGCTTCAAACAACCTTGCTAGCCTAAGCCTTGTATTGAGAGGGATTACTTCTCGTGCATCCAAATCCTTGAGCCAAAACCTATGCCATTTGTGTCCACCATACCTACCTACTATGTGGTATTTCTCTGCCATTCCAAAGTAAACTGCTTGAGTGCTACCTTTAAAATTTCATTCCTTGTCTTTGCAATATATAGCTCATGGGAAAGTAGCCTTAAAAACTATTGTGGTGAATAATATGTAGCTATGTATCTTATTTCTTATAAGTTGCTTGTTGAGCGGTAACCATGTTTCTG
The DNA here is from genome assembly GCF_019359855.2 of Lolium perenne. Taxonomy (NCBI): domain Eukaryota; kingdom Viridiplantae; phylum Streptophyta; class Magnoliopsida; order Poales; family Poaceae; genus Lolium; species Lolium perenne. The sequence continues at coordinate 92,891,241 of NC_067245.2, read as the reverse complement.
GGGACGCCATCAACTTTTACACCTTTGTGGAATATCATGTGAGTTGCTATGCATGTTCGTCTTGTCTAAAGTAAGGGCGATTTTCATGATCAAATGGTTTGAGTATGCATATTGTTAGAGAAGAACATTGGGCCGCTAATTAAAGTCATGAATCATGGTGGAAGTTTCAGTTTGGACACAAATCCTCAATTTCTTATGAGAATATTATCTGTTGTTGAATGCTTAAGCATTAAAAGAGGAGTCCATTATATGTTGTCTATGTTGTCCCGGTATGGATGTCTAAGTTGAGAAATATCAAAAGCGAGAAATCCAATGCGAACTTTCTCCTTAGACCTCTGTACAGGCGGCATAGAGGTACCCCTTTGTGACACTTGGTTGAAACATATGTTATGCAATGATAATCCGTGTTAATCCAAGCTAATAAGGACAAGGTGCGAGCACTATTAGTATTCTATGCATGAGGCTTGCAACTTATAGGATGTCTTATACATAACACATATGAATTATTACTACTGTTGACAAAATTGTTTCTATGTTTTCAAAATGAAAAGCTCTAGCACAAAAATAGTAATCCATGCTTCCCTCTGCGAAGGGTCATTCTTCTACTTTATGTTGAGTCAGTTTACCTACTTCTTTCTATCTTAGAAGCAAACACTTGTGTCAACTGTGTGCATTGATTCTTACATGTTTACCTATTGCACTTGTTATATTGCTTTATGTTGACAACTATCCATGAGATATACATGTTACAAGTTGAAAGCAATTGCTGAAACTTAATCATCCTTTGTGTTGCTTCAATGCCTTCTACTTTGAATCTATTGCTTTATGAGTTAACTCTTATGCAAGACTTATTGATGCTTGTCTTGAAAGTACTATTCATGAAAAGTCTTTGCTATATGATTCAGTTGTTTAATCATCATCTTTACCATTGCTTTGAATCACTTCATTCATCTCATATGCTTTACAATAGTATTGATCAAGATTATGATAGCATGTCACTTCAGAAATTATCCTTGTTATCGTTTACCTACTCGAGGGCGAGTAGGAACTAAGCTTGGGGATGCTTGATACGTCTCAAACGTATCCATAATTTCTTATGTTCCATGCTAGTTTTATGACAATACCTACATGTTTTATTCATACTTTATATCGTTTTGATGCATTTTCCGGAACTAACCTATTAACAAGATGCCGAAGTGCCAGTTCCTGTTTTCTGCTGTTTTTGGTTTCAGAAATCTTAGACAGGAAATAATCTCGGAATTGGACGAAATTAATGCCCACGATCTTATATTTCACGGAAGGTTCCAGAACACCGAAGAGGGGCCAGAGATGGGCCAGGGGGCCCCCACACCACACCTGGGCGCGGGCCCACTCCTTACCGTGCCACCTGGTGGTGAGGGCACCCTGGTGCCCCTCCGAGGCTGCTCTTCCGCCTATAAAGTCTCCCCAACGCGAAAACCCTAAAAAGATAAGCCACGATACGGGAAAAGTTACGCAGCCGCCGCCATCGCGAAGCCAAGTTCGGGGAATAGAAGTCTCTGTTCCGGCACGCCGCCGGGACGGGGAAGTGCCCCCGGAAGGCATCTCCATCGACATCACCGCCATCTTCATTGCCGCTGTTGTCTCCCATGATGAGGAGGGAGTAGTTCTCCCTCGAGGCTAAGGGCTCTACCGGTAGCTATGTGGTTAATCTCTCTCTCATGTACCTCAATACAATGATCTCATGAGCCGCCTTGCACGATTGAGATCCATATGATGAACTTTGTATCACTATTAATCTATGTGCTACTCTAGTGATGTTATTAAAGTAGTCTATTCCTCCTTCATGATGTAAAGGTGACGGTGTGTGCATCATGTAGTTCTTGGCGTAGGTTATGATTGTAATCTCTTGTAGATTATGGAGTTAACTATTACTATGATAGTATTGATGTGATCTATTCCCCCTTTCATAGCTTAAAGGTGACATTGTGTATGCTATGTTAGTACTCGGTCTAAATTACAATGATCTATTATGCTCTAAAGGTTACTTAAATATGAATGCTGAATGTTGTGGAGCTTGTTAACTCCGGCTTGAGGGAGCTCCTGTAGCCCTACACAATGAATGGTGTTTGTTATCAAACAAGAGAGTATATGTAGCATAAGTGAGGAGAAGTTATTTATTTATTATGTGATCAATGTTGAGAGTGTCCACTAGTGAAAGTATGATCCCTAGTCCTTGTTTCCAAATACTGCAAACATCGCTTGTTTACTGTTTTACTGCATCTTTACTTCCTGCAATATTACCACCATATATACCACCTGTATTTTACTATCTCTTCGCCGAACTAGTGCACCTATACATCTGACAAGTGTATTAGGTGTGTTGGGGACACAAGAGACTTCTTGTATCGTAATTGCAGGGTTGCTTGAGAGGGATATCTCTGACCTCTACCTCCCTGAGTTCGATAAACCTTGGGTGATTCACTTAAGGGAAACTTGCTGCTGTTCTACAAACCTCTGCTCTTGGAGGCCCAACACTGTCTACAGGAATAGAAGCGTGCGTAGACATCAAACTATTTTCTGGCGCCGTTGCCGGGGAGGTAAGGTAAAAGGTATTCACATCCTCCGACTACTAAGCTATTTCCTAGCACTGTTGCCGGTGTGTGAGTGCTCGAAGGTATTTCCTTTAGATCCTGCAATTATATCTTTTTGTTTCTTCTTTTTATTTTCACTAGTTAGGCCTAATGGAAAACAACAACAAAATGAGAGATCTTTATGAACTTTATCTTGAATTAGGACATGATGTGTTTGAAGAGAGAATTAAAAAACTTATGGAACTTTATATGCATGCTAATGGGAATGTTATTAGTATGAATGCTTTGAACACTATTGTTGCTAATGCTATGGAAAATTCTAAGCTTGGGGAAGCTGGTTTTGATGAGCATGATATTTTTAGTCCCCCAAGTTTTGAGGAGAAAATTTTCTTTGATGATACTTTACCTCCTATTTATGATGATTATAATGATAGTGGTATTTTGGTGCCACTTACTATGGAGGATAAAGGTTATTATGATTATACCATGCCTGCAATTTATGATGATTACAATGATGGTTATGGTAGTTTTACTCCCACTATTACTAATAAAATTGATTATGCTTATGTGGAGAGTAATAATTTTATGCATGTAGCTCATGATAAGAATATTTCATGTGATAGTTATATTGTTGAGTTTGTTCATGATGCTACTGAAAGTTATTATGAGAGAGGGAAACATGGTTATATGCATTTTAATAATATTAAGTTTCCCCTCTTTATGTTGAGAATCTTGAAGTTGCGCTTGTGTTGCCTTCCTATGCTTGTTGCATTGTGCTTACATGACTTGTTTATTTACAATATTCCTTTTCATAGGAAGTGGGTTAGACTTAAAAGTGTTTCTTATTTGCTTTTGATGCTCTCTTTTGCTTCAACTCTTATTTCTTGCGCGAGCATCATTAAAATCACTGAGCCCATCTTAATGGCTATAAAGAAAGCACTTCTTGGGAGATAACCCATGTTTTTATTTTGCTACTGTTTTGTTGTGTCTTGGAAGTTGTTACTACTGTAGCAACCTCTCCTTATCATTACTAGTTGAATGCTCGTGCGTTGCCACGAGTCATAAAAAAATTCAGTATGCACGTCTCACGAGTAAACACAAAATGAACACAAATATTCAAGTTGGCTCTCCCTGTGAAACGCCTCGCTCTATTTCTTCTCTCATGTGTTGCCTCTGCCTCCACGGATCATATTTTCTGCAGTGTTCCGACCGAATGCATCCCTAGTTCTATTTTCACGTGTCCCTTTCGCCTCAACGGACCATTGTTTCTCTAACCGAATGCATCCCCAGTTGCACACCTTGATGTTGCGCTTGATGTGCTGGTCGATGATGGGTATGGTGTACAACGTAACATCTAGCATCTCATTGCCATGTGTTCTCCTCATCGTTATGGTACCAAACTGTTGTTTAGCCTGAGCACAATCATGGTCTCCATCATGCCAAAAGCTTCAGAGAAACCATCACCTGGAAAAAAATAGCACATAGGAGCATAGCTGAATGTTGGTTGGTACTGAAACCATCGTTTCACAGTTCAGAGAACAGACGATGTGGTCTGTAAGTTTTGACTGCTGCTGCTGCTGCTGCTCTTGAACGTGTTATAGGAGAATTATTTTCTCTTGCTCTTTGTTTACTTACTGAACATTATCTCTACTACCGCGCAGGTGCATATGCATAGTTGATAGTTGCCTACCGGATGTATCTCTTCTCTTCAGGGTCGATATTGTCAGTTATATTAGCATATAGAATCAATAGGAGAGCAGTGAAGGACCATCGGTTGTAGAGGAGGATTACTCGGGAAGGATATGAATACACGGCTAGGAGGAGCAGGCGAGCGCACATTGTGCGGGCATTCTGTCGAGCAGGTACTGTGCGGTGGAGTACCGAAAACTCCAGAAACAGGACGCGCCACAGCTGGCCGGAGCAGAACAGAGGAGGAGAAATTTTCCATACGAGGACATGGCGCAGAGTGCCGATCAGGACGCGACGAAAGAGTAGCTGAATTTGGAGCAGGACGTACCTAGACGCGCTCCCACGCCTGAGATGTGCGTAGTGGAGATGGCCTCGTCCGCGGCTGACGCTACGCCCGGCAGCAAACCCCTCCGGCTGCTCGCTCAAGCGCTGCAGCCGAAGCCCTCCCGCGGGAGGCCTCCGGCCCGACGCCTCCTAGCGTGGCGGCGCCCTACGACTTGGAAGCAGCCGCCATGGGTATGACGTCCAACACCTTGTGGATGATCACCGTGTCACCATGGATCGTGTACGCGAGCAGCAGCCGGTTCCAATGAGCCTTGCCACCTAGCACTATCGTAGGGTCTGCCTCCAAAGTCCAAACGCATGACTTGTCCAGGTGACCGGCACAGACACGAGCGAACTACCGTGGTGTCACTGCATCGCAGCTGAGGCATCTGATCCTAGTCGGGCGTGCTGGCGGTAGCTGCCAGTACCGAGGCCATGCCGTGGACTTCGACACAAAGAGGTTCCCGATCAAGACTGTGATGGCCACGTCCATGGCGATCACCTGTGAATTTCCACTTTTTCTATCGTGGCAGTGTCGTGGAGAAGAAACAAACTCGCGTCGGATTCCTTTTATACGTGATGTACTGGCCGAATCAATCTGGTCTTAGATCCGATTTTTTGGGCTGCTCCTGCCGGTCTTTCTGAAGGAAGGACTCTCTCTGTAAACCGATGCCAAATCAATCTGGTCTTAGATCCGATTTTTTGGGCTGCTCCTGCTGGTCTTTCTAAGCCTGCTCGGATGGAACGGCTGGTTTTTTTGCGTAGCCTTCTCTAATCGAACGATAGGGGCAGGTCTTTTTTGACGTACCAAGCGATCGATCTGGTCTTTTTACCTACGACCACCACCCATTGCAAACTAATAGTAAAGATTTTATTGCATTGTTGTGCCAAGTAAAGTCTTTGATAGTAAGGTTGATACTAGATTTGGACTAATAGAGAAACAGATTTCTTACTGTCACGAAATTGAGCAGCCCCGTCTGTAGGTAACTCAAAAAAATCTGCCAATTTACGTGCGTGATCCTCAGATGTGTACGCAACTTTCATTAAATTTGAGCTTTTTCATCTGACCAAGTTAAGTGCTCCAAAAAAATCCGTCTTTACGGACTGTTCTGTTTTGACAGATTCTGCCTTTTGTTTCGCATTGCCTGTTTTGCTATGTTTGATGGATTTCTTTGTTCCATTAACTTCCAGTAGCTTTGGGAAATGTCCAGAACTGTTGAGAAGGATTGTGTTACCTCTGAACATGTGAATTTTTGATTATGCACTAACCGTCTAATGAGTTTGTTTCGAGTTTGGTGTGGAGGAAGTTTTCAAGGGTCAAGAGAGGAGGATGATACAATATGATCAAGAAGAGTGAAAAGTCTAAGCTTGGGGATGCCCCCGTGGTTCATCCCTGCATATTTCAAGAAGACCCAAGCGTCTAATCTTGGGGATGCCCAAGGCATCCCCTTCTTCATCAACAACTTATCAGGTCACCTCTAGTGAAACTATATTTTTATTCCGTCACATCTTATGTACTTTACTTGGAGCGTCTGTGTGCTTTTATTTTCGTTTTGTTATTTTCATTCTCTGAATAAATTCATGCTTATGTGAGAGAGAGACACACGCTCCGCTTTTCATATGAACACTGGTGTTCTTCGTTTTACTTTTAATGTTCAACTAGCATGGTGGCCCTCGCAAATGCGAGGGCATCACCTATAGTTAATTTTTATAAAAGCCAATGTATTTAGTTTGTTCAAATTGATTGGAGTATTAATACATTTATAAATTTATGGACTTTATACTATGCTATAGAAAATAATACATTATATAGCCACCACCTATATATATGCTAAATATATATATCACATGCGTCGAGGCATCTATAATCGTCTATAATTTATGGGCGAAAGTTTATTATGATATTTTAAAAACACAACATTAATGAACATATGTGAAGTTTGTGCGTGAGACTAAATAGCTATATACAATTAAAGTTTAGACCGTGAGCTACTCCTCCGTCCACTAATAAGTGGATGTGTGGGATTTTCAAAACAAATTAGTAAAAGGAGATAAAATTTCATTGAGAAGATGCAAATCAATATCACTCTCCTCATTAATTCGTTCACCTCCAGTAAGCTAAGAATATGTATAAAATTAAGATAACATGTGTTGAATATTATTGGGTTTGATTTCCGTGCGATAGAAGAGAAACATTTTTTGCTACTTTAAAGTGCATTGGAAACATAGAAGTAAACTCTTTTAAGGATAAAGTTTGAGGCTAAATGTCCACTTATTTGAGGACGGAGGGAGTGGCTGGTAGTTTTTATGTGATATATTAGATAGTTATGCAAGGCTAAACTTCATATTATTAACATGTCAAAAAAAATTCATATTGTTAAATAATTAGGGTTTGCTTGAGCAATGATCCTACCTTGTTTAAACCATTCTTATGAGACATAAAAGCGGGTATTGCTTATCCTTATTAATAAGCATTGAATTGCATAGCCACTCTACAACCATCTCTCTATTCGCAGAATGAAGATCGTCCCCGCAAATATGGGTGTTTCTTCTGGCATATTTAGCTTGGTACAAGGCCCAAAACCTTCTTATCAAGGAACCTAGCATCATTAGGCTAGGCAAGTTGTTTTCAAAGCCTAGGCACACACTAAGTTTAAAATCTTACCCTCATAATTTTTTATCTAATCGCCACATATATATGTTATGCGGCCATCCGAAAGCTCGGGTAACTACCTGGGCTTTAGGGCCCGCTGGGTTCACCATTGCCTAGCACACCTATTTGGATAATACATAGTTTGATTAACTAAAGAGTAAGATTTTCAATTCTACTTTTACATGATCTTTCTACTATTTTGACCTTCATTTGTTCAATTCGACACTCCCATGTGGTTGTGGAATACGTAGCATATTGAAAACATATTTTTTACGCTCCCGCGTGCTTGTGAAATACATAACTTCTTGACATGGACATAGATTTTTAACCATTATTTAAATAATTAAAAAATAAGGTTACCTGTCATTTTAAATTTATCGATCTTACTTTCTTTTTTCATGTTTCAGTAATGTACTTTACGTATCAAAGAAAATAGAAAATATGGATGCAATATCATGTTTAACTTTTTTCTGAAGTGTACAATGTTAACCCTACATTGTCATGGCGCATAGTTAAGGCAGTTTAATGTGTCACTATTTTCTACATGATAACAAATTCCAATTAAGTGTGGTGAGGAGTGTGTTTCTTTGATTATTGGTTCGTCGACTTAATTAGAATCTATTCTCTGAAGTCAATGTCTCATATTCATTTCCAAAACATGTGAGATTAATTTAAAATTTACAAATTAAGTTTGAAATTTTTGTATTTACTTCATAATATTTATTTTCTACGAAATGTGTTCGGTGATATTGATATATATGTAATTGCATATCAGTATAATTTCGAGGCTCTGGTATATTATTCTGCCAGTCAGTCTAATTTAGGAGTCTCTCGTTTGATTTTTCTATTAGGCTGCCACCGTGGTACGAACGATGTCGATTAGCTTTGGATTTCTATTCTATCAGTTTTGAGTTGGCTTCACATACGTGCTTATCTCTCTCGCGTGTTTTTTTATGGACGGCGTTTATTTAACACTGATGTCATTCATGATGTCATCGCATGTAGTAATTTCTCCTATAAATGTCCCTAGACTACCCGGGCATGCAAGGGGTCTGAAGGGGGCAAATCCATCGTGAGCGTTGATTCGTCATGCGAACAGTAAAATTCCTCCCGCTTTTCACCCTAGCCATTGGATCTGTAGATATTTTTTGCACTTTCTCAGCTTCCCATCGATTCTATGACAGATGGGACCTTGTACGTGCGGGGGCCGCCGGTCGGAGGCAGCCACACGGGCTCGTTCGTGTCACCCGCCTTCTCTGAGACAGTGAAAACCTAGATCGAGACGGCTCCCCCAATCCCCGCCTCCTCTCTCGTGCTCCAATCATTCATTTCCTTCCTCCTCCTCCAATCCGCGCCGCATCATCTCCTCCTCCCAAACAGGGCGCGGCCGACGTGAGCGAGGACGGAGCGAGGGTGCCGCCGCCATGCATCGGGAGAGCGGCCGCGGGGCGCTGCTGCGTGGAGCGCTGGGAGGAGACGGTCACCGCCGGCCGCGGGCATCGCCATGTGAAGAGTAGGTGGCCGGGGGCCGCGTCAGCCGCTGCCTCGGGTCCACGCCGCCGCCGCCGCTCCTCCATGCCATCGCCGACCACCCCCTGCGTCGCGTCGTGTCCTCGCCGTCGTCCGACAGCGCCATGGAGTGTGTCTCCTCCAAGTCGAGTCCCCACCGCCGGCGCCCAGGGTGACGCGGATCCGGGGCAGGATGGGCAGGATCTCGTCATGCCGGTCCTCCTCCGCATTGTTGCTGCGCTGCTCCCTCCTCCTCGTGGTCATCTCCTCTACGCTGCCTCCGTCCCCAGCCTCCTCTACACGGCCTCAACCCCCGGCGTTCTGCTACCTCTGCCCCACCTCCTCTCCATGGCTTGGCGTTGAGACCCATCATGGACCAACCTCCGCCCCCATCTCTGCGTTGCTGCAGCATGGGACGACTGCAGCGACGACATCCCCCATCTCTGCTCTCGTTTGTTCTTGACAAGATTCAATCTCGTTTTTAGTTATTTCCATCCAATTTTGGATATAATTAGATTGTTAAACGCCAATCCAGGGGATGCCTTTGTACATGAACCAGATCTTGAAAAGCATATGGAGGTCAACTGCGCTGAAATCAAAATCCAAAGTCAGCATCATTTTTATGTTTATAAATTGCAGTATTGTGAGTATAATCCCCATGTGATTCTATCCTTATGCAGCTCAATATGATGATTGCAGATCACGAGGTTGGAATGCAGCTCAATAAGGTGATTGCAGATCATGAGGTTTCAAGGACAGCTGGTGTGATAGTTAATAAATTGGGTTGATGATGAGGCTGTCAAGAACAAGCGACCGCCGTCAAAGAGGCTTTCCCTAGAGGTATTGTGACTGCATGTGTATTTTTCATAGTTGATTGGTGCAACAAATCTGAAAGTTTCGGAGTGGTTCTGAAATTTGGGAGACGACTTAGATTTTCTGTTGTATGGGTCACCCAATTGGGCAGAAGAGATATTATTAGTCCCTCCGATCCATAATAATTTATGGGGTTTTTGTTCAAATTAGCTCAAGTTTGAACAAAACCCCCGACACTTAGAATGTATCGGAGGGAGTACTTTCTATGTGGTTTTGGGATTGGTTATTGTGCTACATAACACACGGTGGTCATGTTATATGCTGGACAATATGTGCCTGCTAAATGTTAGTTTTCAGAACCACCAATGGCATTTATGTTTTCTACCATGGATAATATCTTGTGCACATCCAGTTTATTGGGATGTTTTAAAGGGTATTTTGACTCTTCTGTCCCTGTAATTGCCACAGTATGATTGAGAATGTGAGTCAACACAATATTTTTAGATTTGAGTTCCATGGTTATTATGGTACAGTGCTCACTGCTCACTGGTATGGAAATTTGCAAATACAATATATATGTTACATTTGCATCTGCAATCTCTCTATTGTACCTTTGTATACTCAAAAATATGATAAATATATGTGGTTCAGGTTCAGGTTCATGTTTATCTACTTTTGAATTGGAAAGGAAATTAGTATAAATTTAGGAAGAAGAATGATAATACCAACTAATGAGTTGGTAACTGGGGATATGTCAGAACAACCAATAGGTTAAGGTTTAATTACTGAAACTAAAATTATGACGGGTGGACTTTGATTTTTTTAGTTACTCTATTTTGAAATAGTCATGTACTCATTTTACATTTCAGCTTATTTAAGTTATGCTTCATTGTGCCATTAAGGTGAGATTGGACCAACGTTACTGGTTCCAGGCAAGAGATCAACAATTTTTCGTGAGCTACTCTGTTTTGGAACACTCGTTTCACATTTCAACTTATTTGAATTATGCATCCATAAAATAGAGATGAACTAGAAAGTGCTTCTCTGTGCCATTAAGGTTAATGGTCCCGAGGCTGGACATTCAACTTTTTTTGAGCCGTTGAGTCCATGATTTTAATGGGTGCTAATTCTGTTATTTATATTGTCTATGGATATGAGAAACTTAATGTTTCGTACAGTTCTATCACTTGCAAACAGAGAACCAGTAACATGTGTTGTCTATAATTTGTTTCGCTTTGCCTCAACCTGTATATGTTCGTAAGCATCCATGGTGGTACTTCTTACTCTTCCTAAGGTTATTTTGGTTATAAGTAAATGAAATATATTAGCAAATTAGTTCCTCAAAAAATATGTTATAGCAAACTATCGACCTTATATCTGCATTATGCATCTATGATTTGTATATATGTTAATTTGTGCTCGAAGGAGACTGGGAGGTGTTTCACTATTATGAAATCGGGGTGATTGGCGCATTCATCTTCTACTTCTTCAAGTACAAGAGGCTGATGCCCCTGAAGAGTATAAGCTCTTAGTAGGACGGATTCAACCTTCTATTTGCCTGTTAAGGTACCGCATCAAAAGTCTTGAATTTATGTAAATTAACATTCTTTCAAAGGCTTGCAGTGTACCTAGGGGAATTAAATGGATATATTTTTCTCTTTGCTGTAAATGGGTTATCATAGAAATCTCTATCCTTGCAAATAGTTCACCCTATTAATAAAGGAGCACAAATCATTGTAAGAACATATTCTTTTACTTACTATGATGAGTATATTATAGCTTTCTTCCTATAAATATATAGGAAAGCTATTACCGTGCTCATGCAACATTCCAATTGCTTTTAGATATGAATATTTTGTCATTGCAACACGGGATATAAAATTTACTCTGTTTTTCATTTTTCACATCTGTACATTTTGAGATAGTTGCATACATGTTATTGCTGCACTAGATGAACGAAAGCCGCAAGGTGATCGATCTGCTCCATTTATCATCACGATAGTTGAGCATTTATTCATCTCTCAAATATTTTCTGCTAATAAGTCTTCACATAATCATATTCTCTCTTACTGCTCTTTTAATAAGAGACTTGCTCAGTTGCTCCTCGTAAAAAGGAATGGTTACTGAACCGGCACCGCCTACAACTATAAAAAGCTCCCTGTGTTGCCATCTCTGTATCCCTTCTCCTCGCTGGTACCTGCCCGCTCCATATTGTCCTTCCCCTTTATTTTTATCCTTTCACTGGATGACTCATGGTTGTTAATCTGTTAGGTTAGCTCTTCCTCATGAAAGTTGCTCGACGTTTTGCCTACCCCGGTTTGATTCGATTTTCCTTGGATTTTGCTTGCCGATCACTCAGGTCCCCACCGATCTAATTGGATCACGATTGGATTCTGAGTTCTGCTCGCTCCATCAAGAAGGAAGAAACCACGCTGGACAACCTGCTTGCATTGGTACACAAGCTCTCATCTATTACACTTAATTTTCAGTTTACACTGAAACAACACATGCATCTTCTATTTCCTTAATCTTGATGGTCGTATATATATGTTCCCCTCAAATGTATCCTCTATTTTATTTGTTACATTTGAATTTGATAGCCTGGAATCTTCCATCGAATACAACGATTTCTGTGTATTCGGTTTGCAAAGATGAATAAGGCTGAAAGTTCTGAAAATCATGCTTGGCATTCAGGCTCACACAGTTGTGGACGCGCACGCGTCAGTAACAACCTGTCGCCACTGAAACGAATCAATCTGCTTCTTTCCTGTAACCCTTGCCGGCGTGCACAACTAAGAAATACAGGTTAGTTAGGGTCAATATGTCCCTTCAAATCTTCTACTATTATACTGCCGGTATACATATCGACTTATTGAATTGCCATGTGCTTCATGCTGATCACACTGCATGTCTACATTATATAGATCAGAATTACATGGACTAAGGGTTGTAGCTTGCAAGGAGTAACATTAAATTTGGATAGGTACGAATTACAGAGAATCAGGGCACATCATGGATCAAGGGTTATAATATGTATGAACGTGTTTGATTGATCTACGTGCTCTGAGTGGTGTGCTGCAGTCTCCAGCTCATCTGATTTGTATGTCTGATCAGCTGCAATGCATCATTGCCTCCTCTGGTCATCATTGTTTGCCCGTAGATGCTGCTTCTTCAGTTTTACTTCTATTCGTTTCCAACCTGGAATTTCTTTCCTGGACGCATAGTCATGGAGCTCCTCTCATTTTATACATTCTTTCATCTCTGCTTTTAGCAACGCCTCAACTTTCAAGTAAGAACATCTATATTATGGAATAAGGCTATGGATTATGAATTATCATGTTACTGTAATATGTTAAGAGTTTTCCTGCGAAGGTATTAGTTCGAAATGTTCTAATGTTCTTCCATCCTATCTTACATATTACCTAATTTTAGTTTAGCTTTTCCTACTGCTTTCTGGGAAGTCATTGTTCATATTACATGCACATAACTATGACATTGAACTTATTATCTTTGGATTTAAGATCAAAAGCAGAACCTAAGTTTACAATTTTTTCGTGCAGTTGGATTCAAAGGACGTGATCTGTGCCTACCGAGAAGACATGTTTATGAACCGTTTGCTGATGTCCTATTCTGTAATAGGATGATTTGTGCAGATTAAGAAAGCGTTCCTATATGGCATCTCTTTGCCTAATAGACACTGCTATAGTCAAAACAATTGTTGCCTAACCAAATTTCACCGGTGAAGGTCTTCATACTGTTGGAATTATATAAGATTTTTTCTATTAATGTATATTTATCATGTGTTCTAATTTTATTCTCTTAATGTATATGAATTACTGTTGCGTTGCATCAAAGCTTTCATAAAACTATGCATATGAATTGTTATTATATACATCTCTAAAAAAAATCCCGCCGCAAGGCTAGGATGGTTTTCTAATTAGCAATCCCTGCCATATGATGCTCTTATGTATTATATGATTAAGGAGAATTTTCCAGGATGTAGCATAGATGATAAACTTATGGCGTCATCTGCAATATAGTGTGTGATGATTGTTTGGTTTAGCTTAATCATTTCCATGCTGTCAAGCTTTGGCTTTTGGCTGATGATAAATATTACTATGATGCAGGCAGTACCTGGAAGTATTCTGGCAGCTGTGAATCGAGTGCGAGGTCTTCCTTAGGTACCCCTGCATTACTACCTTCTCAGCTGGTGTTAGGTCATGTTTGGAAACTCTCACAGCCACTACTCTGTTTAATTGATGTGTACTTACAGTTAAGGGAAGGAACATGTAGCTTACAGTTGACCTTCCCTAACCTTATGGGTGTTATTGTGCAGAGTTGATAACTCTATCGGATGCACCAAAGCTCAATGTATTACAATTTAAAAGAGGCAGCAAGCAGAGATTTATGTATAGGGTTTAGGATTCATCTAATTACTTGATGTATATATATATATATATAGTTTTCTATTTTTCTGTTTTGCTAGCTTACATTGCTCTGTTTCTATATGTTCCGTTCTTTTCACAGCCCTCCTTTTGTTTTCTGATATAGTGAGATGGTTTTCTTCAATATCACTGTGTTATACTGATTTGTTCCCTTTCTTATCTCTGTCTACCAGGTTGTTCTCTGTAGGGCCTTATCTTCATGTATGGTTCCTATTACGAGCTTAACTCGCTGGCACCAGCTGAAGAGCTTATCCGTCCAAGAGACCAGGAGTGGATGCGTTTTGGGATCATCCTGGTTGTGTATTCTGATCGGTTGAATATGGTAAGTTTGTCAAGGTTCTTTACTATTTAGATTGTATGTTTTAGCAAAATCTAATTTAATTGAAACTTTACTACATGTGTAGAACATCAATCCATGTCCGACGCAGCCCTGCTCACTTGCAGAGATTGATACCTCTGATCGTGTGTTATAAGTCATAACAAGTACACCAGTCAGTTAAAAAAAGCAAATACATTAGTTAGGCACAAAATCCCATTCCCAAGATATATTTCCATCATGCCAGGTTTTGCAGTGTGTCTATGTCCATAATGAATATGCTATTGCTTTCAAACTTCTATCCCAGAGATTTATTCCCTTTGTTTTTTGAACATAGCAAACTACCGCAGAAGGTGCTACAAGAATTTATCGACCAAACTCAGTGTAAATATAGGTTCTCCCGTTACACTGACACTTTTCAGGAAGACATTTACCTTGAAATAATTCAGATAGGACTACGACACCAAACTCAGTGCAGGTTTCTTTTTTTCGGAGATAATAAAAAACATCAATAAGATAAATCTACTTTTTCTTTTTAGCTTAGTTTTAACTTTTAACACCACAGTTGTAAAGTAGTTTCGTTGAAACTGTTTCAAATATTTTGCTTTCTTTTATAGTCAGATTCAGTATATAAGCGAATAATTTTCTACTAATTTTCTAAAAAAATTCATCACTTAGTTTTTCATTAGGGAATGGAAGTCACTCTTCACTAACTAAGATGATTGGATTACCAGGTCTATATGCAATTAAAAAGTCTATACTGCTTACCAGGTTAGTAATGTTATGCTGTTATCCAAACTATTGTCTCCTTTAGGTTTATTTTGTCTCCTTAGGTGGAAAGCATGGTGTCTACTTATATGTTTTGTTCCCAATTTTGTATCGCGTGAGATAATTAATCGAGTTTGGATAGTGAGTTCTTTGGATCTGACAGTACTCAAAACCAGTGTGGGATCTGGGATGATTATTTTGTCTCTTTGTCGCAAATGTTGGAGACTCCCGGGATGATTATTTTGTTATTAATAGACCTTTCTTAAGGTCTTAAATGTTTTCCTTTGTTTTCTTAAGTCTTTACCCCGTAGAAACATTTCTTCTTTCATGATAAACTATGCAATAACCTAATGAAGATTTGACATACTTTGATGGGTAACATATGCACCGGGAATTACATTAGAGAAAATACTGTGTAACTATTCTGTTTCTCTTCAAATTGTAAGAACCATACTCAGCTTGGTTTCTTCATGACTGTAGGACGTGGTATGGATGGATGAAGGCATAGAACAGGCGCATCCCAGCCTTCTCTTACCCAAATCTGTGAGGCAAGCATCCTTCCATCGTTTTATGGATTGAAGAAGGCGCACAATGAGATCGTCCACCCTTCTCTTACCCGGATCAGCCAAGGGAGCATCCTTCCATGACAACGGCCAAATCATGTACCGATGTACGGAGTCAGTTTGCTCTTCCTCCACTTGTGTTTTCAATCTTTGTGTACACTAATGGAACTGGTTCATGTGCAATATTAATTATCAGCGGCTGATTTTCTATTTGAGTAGACTTGATATTGTATATATTGCTAATCAGTGCTATGTATGCATGTGCTTCACAATTTTTAGACAATATTGTAAATTTTCAAATAAAGTGACAAAGGATGGAATCGAGGTAGGGACAGCGCATTATTTGTTTTCATTGTTTGTGCTTACCAATTTAAAAAATTATCCTGATTGCTTTAGACTCATTGTGAGCATATGATGCTTACATCAAAATGCCTAATAACCTGACAGCATCTGTAAATCTGTTACAGCAAAGAATGCTCTGATTACAGCTCTAATGTTGTCGATGTTGTTGTCGACATAGGGCTTCTCGAGGGGCGTCGTGTACGTCTAGCTCAACACATTCGCCTCATGGGTTATCGTGATGGAGCTGAGAAGCGGCTGAGCCTCACTCTCCAAAGATACAAGAGATGTGGTGAACTGCGTAATGTATTATTCATAGCTCATGATTATACTATTTGGGGTCTGCTTGATTATGCACCGTTGGCCTGTTGTTAAACTTTTTTACTCAACTTATGGCCTTTCTGAAGTGTTTTTTAAAGATATTGTGTTTAGACTGCACTCTCCTATAATTTGTGCTTAATATCTCCTTGAGTTCTATTCCATTTTCTGTTGAATTAACAAAATCACTCACTTATATAGTAATAGATTTTAATTTGCAGCTATGACATCGTGGGAACCATTTAAATTCAATCGTGTTTAGTTCTCCGTGGCCACTAAATTATTGGTGGATTATATATTTTAAAACGGATTTTCTAATAAACCGATTAATCTAAAAAGATATGGTCAATCTGTGGCGGTCAATCGTTCGAAAGTGAGTGGGACATGCTGCCGATGCCATTGCCTCAGTTTGAAAGTGAGGTCAATCCATTCGAAAGTGCGCGGGGATACGCTGCCGATGCCATCGCCTCAGTTTGAAAGTGAGGAAACTTGAAGTAAACAAACATCGGCTTTAGTTATAGAAGATTTTAGAAGCTTTGCCATCTTCCTGCATGTCGCCACCATGGCGTCTCCCTCCACAACATCTCCCTGTAGCTGCGTGCCTTCATGGAACGGCTGACCACCGCCTGATGCGTCGCCGCCCTCGTGTCAAGCGGCTCCTCGAAGAGGATGATCTGACATTTCTTTAAAATTTCCTACTGTTATCTTAGGATTCTTAAATGTTCAATATGGTTTGTCCTCTATCAAGTGTTAGGTAAGCCTTGTGGCGAGCAACGGATGTCGTGGATGGGTGGAGGGAATGGAGGGAGGTGGTTGAGAGATAGGTTAAGAGGAAGAGCCGTTTTAACGCAAATCGCGATGGATGTGAGGGGTATCAGCTGAGAATAGTGATGGAAATTGTTTATCGGTTAAGGGGCTTAAAATCTCAAACCGACTTCTTGCAATAGTAATTATCCTTTTATGCTTATTTTGTGATGCTACCTTTTTTGGTACAATAACCATAATATGGTGGAGCAGCTTATACAAAGCATAATAGCTGAAAAAATAGTGTGATAGCGTAATAAATTGTCATATCTTCCTGCAACACCTCGATGGAATAGTGTTTCTGTGATATACCAAACCAGTGATTTTTTTTGGCTAATTCTTAATATTAAAATAAGCTAAAACTTATGATATTAATCCTGACCTAATTCCGCCGTTTGCGCGATAGCGCAACCGGTCATCTAGTTAACATAACTCCTCTAGGAACGTTGGCTGGATTGCATGCGATTCCTATGTATGGCATCCATTTTATTTTATACATGCATGTCCGCTAATCCAAGTAAGACACGGATCCGTAAAGTTTTTTTTTTTTAAATTCGGCCATGTGTATAGTCCCGGCAGAAAAGGTATGTGTGCCTGGCCCGTTAGTTTCCTTTTAAATTGACGTGTCATGTGTACATGTTTAATGTTGTACGTAACACTTCTATATGTTAATCTCATCTGTGTTAGTTTTCTTTTAAATTGACGTGTCATGTGTACATGTTTAATGTTGTACGTAACACTTCTATATTTTAATCTCACCCGTTAAATTGCAGATCAACAGAGTATATTTTTTAAGCATATGTGTATTAACCTCGTGTCTCTATTTAATATCTCTCTATTTTGCTTTTAGTATATAATAGATGACAAAAGTTGGAAGCTATTGCACTCATTGTTATTTGGTTGGAAACAGAAAATATCTCATATTGTCTTGAATAATTTGATACTTGGCAGTTGTTTTGAGCTCTCAAGTAGATCATGTTTAAGCTCTTGCATCATGTAGTTTAAACCCATTAGTAGAGAACTACCGTAGAGCTTGTTGAAATTTGGTTTGCATGATTGGTCTCTCTAAGGTCTAGATATTTTCTGGTAAAAGTGTTTGAACAACAAGGAAGACAGTGTAGAGTCTTATAATGCTTGCAATATGTTCTTATGTAAATTTTGCTGTACCGGTTTATACTTGAGTTTGCTTCAAACAACCTTGCTAGCCTAAGCCTTGCATTGAGAGGGATTACTTCTCGTGCATCCAAATCCTTGAGCCAAAACCTATGCCATTTGTGTCCACCATACCTACCTACTATGTGGTATTTCTCTGCCATTCCAAAGTAAATTGCTTGAGTGCTACCTTTAAAATTTCATTCCTTGTCTTTGCAATATATAGCTCATGGGAAAGTAGCCTTAAAAACTATTGTGGAGAAGAATATGTAGCTATGTATCGTATTTCTTATAAGTTGCTTGTAACCATGTTTCTGGGGACGCCATCAACTTTTACACCTTTATTGAATATCATGTGAGTTGCTATGCATGTTCGTCTTGTCTGAAGTAACGGCGATTTTCATGATCAAATGGTTTGAGTATGCATATTGTTAGAGAAGAACATTGGGCCGCTAACTAAAGCCATGAATCATGGTGGAAGTTTCAGTTTGGACACAAATCCTCAATTTCTTATGAGAATATTATCTGTTGTTGAATGCTTAAGCATTAAAAGAGGAGTCCATTATCTGTTGTCTATGTTGTCCCGGTATGAATGTCTAAGTTGAGAATATCAAAAGCGAGAAATCCAATGCGAACTTTCTCCTTAGACCTCTGTACAGGCGGCATAGAGGTACCCCTTTGTGACACTTGGTTGAAACATATGTTATGCAATGATAATCCGTGTTAATCCAAGCTAACACTATTAGTATTCTATGCATGAGGCTTGCAACTTATAGGATGTCTTATACATAACACATATGAATTATTACTACCGTTGAAAAAATTGTTTCTATGTTTTCAAAATGAAAAGCTCTAGCACAAAAATAGTAATCCATGCTTCCCTCTGCGAAGGGTCATTCTTCTACTTTATGTTGAGTCAGTTTACCTACTTCTTTCTATCTTAGAAGCAAACACTTGTGTCAACTGTGTGCATTGATTCTTACATGTTTACCTATTGCACTTGTTATATTGCTTTATGTTGACAACTATCCATGAGATATACATGTTACAAGTTGAAAGCAATTGCTGAAACTTAATCATCCTTTGTGTTGCTTCAATGCCTTCTACTTTAAATCTATTGCTTTATGAGTTAACTCTTATGCAAGAATTATTGATGCTTGTCTTGAAAGTACTATTCATGAAAAGTCTTTGCTATATGATTCAGTTGTTTATTCATCATCTTTACCATTGCTTTGAATCACTTCATTCATCTCATATGCTTTACAATAGTATTGATCAAGATTATGATAGCATGTCACTTCAGAAATTATCCTTGTTATCGTTTACCTACTCGAGGGCAAGTAGGAACTAAGCTTGGGGATGCTTGATACGTCTCAAATATATCCATAATTTCTTATGTTCCATGCTAGTTTTATGACAATACGTACATGTTTTATTCATACTTTATATCGTTTTGATGCATTTTCCGGAACTAACCTATTAACAAGATGCCGAAGTGCCAGTTCCTGTTTTCTGCTGTTTTTGGTTTCAGAAATCTTACACAGGAAATATTCTCGGAATTGGACGAAATTAATGCCCACGATCTTATATTTCACGGAAGGTTCCAGAGCACCGAAGAGGGGCCAAAGATGGGCCAGGGGGTCCCACACCACACCTGGGCACGGGCCCACTCCTGGCCGCGCCACCTGGTGGTGAGGGCACCCTGGTGCCCCTCCGAGTCTGCCCTTCCGCCTATAAAGTCTCCCCAACGCGAAAACCCTAAAAAGATAAGCCACGATACGGGAAAAGTTACGCAGCCGCCGCCATCGCGAAACCAAGTTCGGGGGACAGAAGTCTCTGTTCCGGCACGCCACCGGGACGGGGAAGTGCCCCCGGAAGGCATCTCCATCGACATCACCACCATCTTCATCGCCGCTGCTGTCTCCCATGATGAGGAGGGAGTAGTTCTCCCTCGAGGCTAAGGGCTCTACCGGTAGCTATGTGGTTAATCTCTCTGTCATGTACCTCAATACAATGATCTCATGAGCCGCCTTGCACGATTGAGATCCATATGATGAGCTTTGTATCACTATTAATCTATGTGCTACTCTAGTGATGTTATTAAAGTAGTCTATTCCTCCTTCATGATGTAAAGGTGACGGTGTGTGCATCATGTAGTTCTTGGCGTAGGTTATGATTGTAATCTCTTGTAGATTATGGAGTTAACTATTACTATGATAGTATTGATGTGAGCTATTCCCCCTTTCATAGCTTAAAGGTGACAGTGTTTATGCTATGTTAGTACTCTGTCTAAATTGCAATGATCTATTATGCTCTAAAGGTTACTTAAATATGAATGCTGAATGTTGTGGAGCTTGTTAACTCCGGCCTGAGGGAGCTCTTGTAGCCCTACACAATGAATGGTGTTTGTTATCAAACAAGAGAGTATATGTAGCACAAGTGAGGAGAAGTTATTTATTTATTATGTGATCAATGTTGAGAGTGTCCACTAGTGAAAGTATGATCCCTAGGACTTGTTTCCAAATACTGCAAACATCGCTTGTTTACTGTTTTACTGCATCTTTACTTCCTGCAATATTACCACCATATATACCACTTGTATTTTACTATCTCTTCGCCGAACTAGTGCACCTATACATCTGACAAGTGTATTAGGTGTGTTGGGGACACAAGAGACTTCTTGTATTGTAATTGCAGGGTTGCTTGAGAGGGATATCTCTGAACTCTACCTCCCTGAGTTCGATAAACCTTGGGTGATTCACTTAAGGGAAACTTGCTGCTGTTCTACAAACCTCTGCTCTTGGAGGCCCAACACTGTCTACAGGAATAGAAGCGTGCGTAGACATCAGAGTAGCATGCAAAGAAGAGTCTTTGGAGGAATGTCTCCGTATGAGCAAGGAGAAGGCCACTTGTTGTGATCATGAGGAAGAAATAGCAGCCTTGAAGAGGAGGGAAGCCAAGCTCATGGAGATCAATTCCATGCAAGAGGAAGCATTGAAGGAGTATTTTCCTTTGAGCAAGGACCGTGCATGTGGCACTGATGAAAGTGACATTGCCAAGTTGGAGAGTGACAAGCGTACACTCATGAAGATGAATTCTCTCCAAGAAGAAGCCTTGATGGAACACTTCCGGGTTAACAAGGCAAAAGAAGTCCAAGTAATTGATATTTGCCACCCCCATCCGGAGCATGAAGATGAAGTCAATCGTTTGAAGGCCAAGATCGATAGACTCCAAGTTCAAACCAAGTACTTGGAAGGAGTCATTGGAGCCAAAGATGGAGTCAAAGAGGGCTCTTGCAAGGTAGGAGAAATGGCTACCAAGCCAAAGAGGAAGAGGAATAAGAGGACCAAGAAGAAGAAGAACAAGGAGAACATGGAGATCAACCTTGAGGAGAGCAATGCTAGATCAAGAAGGGATGGAGTACCCAACTCCACCTCGAAGGGTTTCGCCGGCTCTAACAACCCTTCTCACGTTCTTTTTGTTGATTACTATGGACATATTCGTGCTCGCTTTATTGGTCCTCAAAAGGACAATGTTGATTGGACTATTTGGGTTCCCAAACCCCTTGTTACTAACATGCTAGGACCCATTGAAAAATGGGTACCTAAATCCAAGACTTGATTCCTTGTAGGACTATGCTTCCGGTGGTGCTAAATGGGTGGTTGATAGTGGAGCCACAAGTCATATGACCAGAAGCAAGAATATTGTTGTCGACCTCGAGCCTTCCTACTCTACTGTATCATATGGCGACAACACGTGCTCTAAGGTATTGGGTCTTGGCAAGGTGGTGGTAACACCCGACATCTCACTTGTGAATGTCCTCCTTGTCGAGACCCTTGGTTACAACTTACTCTCCGTTCATCAAATTGCTCGCATGGGTCTATGTACTTTCTTTGATGAACATATGGTGGTCCTCTTGTGGAGCAGGACACTCCGTGTAGATTTTGTTGGATATGTAGAGAATGGATTATATGTTGTTGACTGATACGTCCAATTTGCATCACTATTTTATATCCTAATTTGCTGTTATTCATTGATATATTTCATATTGGGACACAATACTTATGTTATTTCATCTATTTTGCATATCTCATGATTATTGGAGGATCGAGCACCGGAGCCAGGATTCTGCTAGAAAAAGCACCGTCAGAACGCAATATTTCGGAAGATCAACTGCAGAAGGGAATTATACCAAAAATCCTATTTTTCCAGATGACGAAGGAAGCCAGAAGGGGGAGCCAGCTGGACCCAAGGTGGGCCCAGACCATAGGGCGGCGCGGCCCATGGCCTGGCCGCGCCACCTTGTGGTGTGGGGGCCCCACAGCCCCTTTCGCCTCCTTTTCTTCGCGAAACCCTTCGTCTCGAAAACCTAAGCTCCAGAGGGTACCTCACGAAGAGTTACAGCCGCCTCTGCGGGGCGGAGAACATCAGAGAGAAAAGAGCTCTCCGGCGGGCAGGAATCCGCCGGGGAAATTCCCTCCCGGAGGGGGAAATCGACGCTATCGTCACCGCCATCGAGCTGGACATCATCTCCATCGCCATCACCATCATCTTCATCATCATCATCGCCATCTCCACCGCAGCACCTCATCACCGCTGTACCATTTGGGTTTGATCTTGATTGTTTGATAGGGGAAACTCTCCCGGTGTTGATTTCTACTTGTTATTGATGCTATTGAGTGAAACTGTTGAACCAAGATTTATGTTCAGATTGTTATTCATTATCATATCACCTCTGATCATGTTCCATATGATGTCTCGTGAGTAGTTCGTTTAGTTCTTGAGGACATGGGTGAAGTCTAAATGTTAGTAGTGAATTATGGTTGAGTAATATTCAATGTTATGATATTTAAGTTGTGGTGTCATTCTTCTAGTGGTGTCGTGTGAACGTCGACTACACGATACTTTACTATTTATTGGCCTAGGGGAATACATCTTGTACTCGTTTGCCGATTGCGGGGTTGCCGGAGTGACAGAAACCTGAGCCCCCGTTGGTATATCGATGCAGGAGGGATCGCAGGATCTCAGAGTTTAAGGCTGTGGTTAGATTTATCTTAATTACTTTCTTGTAGTTGCGGATGCTTGCAAGGGGTATAATCACAAGTATGTATTAGTCCTAGGAAGGGCGGTACATTAGCATAGGTTCACCCACACAAAACTTATCAAAACAATGAAGATTAATCAGCTGTATGTAGCGAAAGCACTAGACTAAAATTCCGTGTGTCCTCGAGAATGTTTGGTCATTATAAGTAAACAAACCGGCTTGTCCTTTGTGCTAAAAAGGATTGGGCCACTCGCTGCAATTATTTCTCTCGCATTTTACTTACTTGTACTTTATTCATCTGTTACATCAAAACCCCCTAAATACTTGTCTGTGAGCATTTACAGTGAATCCTTCATCGAAACTGCTTGTCAACACCTTCTGCTCCTCGTTGGGATCGACATTCTTACTTATCGAAGATACTACGATACACCCCCTATACTTGTGGGTCATCAAGACTATTTTCTGGCGCCGTTGCCGGGGAGTGAAGTGCTATTGGTAAGTGGAATTGGTAAGGAAAACATTTACTGTTTGTGCTGATTTTATTTACTTTCTTGCTATAAGTCATTATGGAGAGATCTTCTCTTCAATTTCTATTTGGGAAATCTACTACTACTGCAACGGTAGTGGATGAGGCGCCAGGTGAGGAAGTGATACCATATAAAATACCTATGAAAATTATTGAATGTGTTATGGATAACAGCTATGAAGGGAATGGAACTGTCCATCCTGGTGATCATTTACTATTTTTGCATGAATTATGCGGGTTATTCAAATGTGCAGGTATTGCTATAAATGAAGTTAGAAAGAAACTATTCTCTATATCGCTGTCTGGTAAAGCGGCGCATTGGTATAAATTGCTGAAGAATGGTGATTCTCTTGATTGGGAGGACATTGTGCCTTTATTTTATTCCAAATTCTATCCTCCAAGTGAAATTCACAAAGATCGTAACCGCATATATAATTTCTTGCCTCATGATGGAGAAAGTATTGCCCAAGCTTGGGGGAGATTGAAGTCTTTAATGCTCAAATGCCCCATTCATGAGCTTCCTGGTAATGTTATTACTGATAATTTCTATGCAAGACTTTCTTTTCAAGACAAGACCTTGCTGGATACTTCTTGTTCTGGATCATTTACACGCAACAAAGAAGAGTTTAAAAGGGACCTTCTTGATCGGATCCAAGAAAATACTGAAGGTTGGGAGAACGACAAGGATAGAGTATCAGGTATAATTTATGATTATAAATGCATTGAAGCTTTTATGGATACTGATAAATTTCGTAATATGAGTGCTACATATGGTCTTGATTCTCAAGTTGCTGCAAATCTTTATAAAGCTTTTGCCTCTCATTATGAATTGCCTAAGAAGAATTTTGATAAGTATCATGAACCGTATAAAGATAAAATTGATTCATCTATTAATAAATGCGTTGTAGTTGAAACTGCTGATCATGTTATTCCTGAAGCTTATATTGAAAAAACTCCTTTCCCTGCTAAAATGAAGGAGTACTCTGTTATAAATAGTGTGGTTCATAAAAGTGAAAAGAAACCTGTAGAACACGAAGAACAAATAAAAGTTGAACCTGCTTTGTTGCAATAGTTAAAGATCTTGTGACTGAAAATGTGGAGGATGGTCATATTATTTTCTGTGAAGATGCTTCTAATATTGTTTCACATCCTAATAAACCCAAACAAGTTAGTGTTCCTATGCTATCTGTTAGAATTGGTGATCATTGCTATTATGGTTTATGTGATATTGGTGCAAGTGTTAGTGCTATTCCTTATGAGCTTTACACGGAGATTATGCATGAAATTGATTCTTGTGAACTTGAAGATATTGATGTGGTTATTCAGCTGGCTAATAGAGAAACTATTTCTTCAATTGGTATTGTTCGAGATGTGGAAGTTCTATGTGGTAAGATTAAATATCCTGCTGACTTTTTGGTACTTGGTTCTGCTGCTAGTGATTATTGTCCTATCATTTTTGGTAGACCTTTTCTAAATACTTGTGGAGCTATTATAGATTGCAAGAAAGAGAAAATTTTGACTAAATTTGCTGGTGAATCTTATGAGTTTAACTTCTCTAAATTTACCAAAACTCCTTATAAAGCTGATTTGCCTAGTGATGATTTTAAAATGGAGCAGTGTGCATCTATTGTTCTTGTTCCTAATAATCCTTTGCAGCAACATTTGGAGAATAGCGAGAGTGAAGTTCTTAGGAAAGAAAGAGATGAGCTTGAGGAAATTTTTCTTCGCCAACCTATTCTCAAGCATGATTTACCGGTGGAAGATTTGGGTACAACACCGCCACCAAAGGAAGATCCTGTTTTTGATTTAAAGCCTTTGCCTGATAATCTTAAATATGCTCATATTGATGATAAGAAAATATATCCTGTTATTATTAGTTCTAAGCTTTCAGAGATTGAGAAAGAAAGGTTATTGGAAATATTGAAGAAACACCGAGGAGCTATTGGCTACACTCTTGATGATTTGAAGGGGATTTCTCCTTCTATTTGCCAACATGCTATTAATATGGAAGATGATGCAAAGCCTGTTGTTGAACATCAGCGTCGTCTAATTCCGAAGATGAAGGAGGTGGTAAGGAATGAGGTATTAAAACTTCTTGAAGCTGGTATTATATATCCTATTGCTGATAGTAGATGGGTTAGTCCTGTGCATTGCGTTCCCAAGAAAAGAGGAATGATTGTTGTGCCTAATGATAATGATGAGCTCATCCCTCAAAGAGTAGTTGTAGGGTATAGAATGTGCATTGATTTTCGAAAAGTTAATAAAGTTACTAAGAAAGATCATTACCCTTTACCATTTATTGATCAAATGCTAGAAAGATTGTCTAAAAATACTCATTTTTGCTTTCTTGATGGTTATTAGGTTTTCACAAATTGCTGTTAAAACTAAAGATCAAGAGAAAACCACTTTTACTTGTCCCTATGGAACTTATGCTTATAGGTGTATGCCTTTTGGTTTATGTAATGCTCCTGCTACTTTTCAAAGATGCATGTCTGCTATTTTTCATGGCTTTTGTGAGAGTATTGTGGAAGTATTCATGGATGATTTTTCCATCTATGGGAATTCTTTTGATAGTTGCTTGCGAAACCTTGATAAAGTTTTGCAGAGATGTGAAGAAACTAACCTTGTTCTTAATTGGGAGAAATGCCACTTTATGGTTAATGAAGGAATTGTATTGGGACATAAAATTTCTGAGAGTGGTATTGAAGTTGATAGAGCTAAAGTGGAAGCAATTGAGAAGATGCCCTATCCGAGGGATGTTAAAGGTATTCGTAGTGTTCTTGGTCATGCTGGGTTTTATAGGAGATTTATTAAAGATTTCTCCAAGATTTCAAAGCCTCTTACTAATCTTCTTCAAAAAGACGTACCTTTTGTTTTTGATGATGATTGTAAGGAAGCTTTTGAAACTCTAAAGAAAGCCTTAACAACTGCTCCTGTAGTTGAACCTCCTGATTGGAATTTGCCTTTTGAAATTATGTGTGATGCTAGTGATTTTGCTATAGGCGCTGTTCTTGGACAGCGGGTAGATAAAAAACTGAATGTTATTCATTATGCTAGTAAAACTCTTGATGCTGCTCAAAGAAATTATGCTACAACTGAAAAAGAATTATTAGCTGTAGTCTTTGCTTGTGATAAATTTAGATCTTATATTGTTAATTCAAAAGTTACGATTCATACTAATCATGCTGCAATTAGATACCTTATGACTAAGAAAGATGCTAAGCCGAGGCTTATTAGATGGGTACTTCTTTTGCAAGAATTTGATTTACATATTGTAGATAGGAAAGGTGCTGATAATCCTGTTGCTGATAATTTGTCTAGATTGGAAAATATTGCTTATGATCCTGTTCCTGTTAATGATAGTTTTCCAAATGAACAATTGGCTGTAATAAAGGTGAGCTCGCGAGACAGTCCTTGGTATGCTGATTATGATAACTTTATTGTTTCCAAGTACTTGCCTCCAACCTTTTCAGCTCAGCAAAGGAGGAAATTCTTTTATGACTTGAGGCATTATTTCTGGGATGACCCACACTTATATAAAGAAGGAGTGGATGGTATTCTGCGAAGGTGTGTTCCCGAATATGAACAACAAGAGATATTGAGTAAATGTCATGGTAGTGCTTATGGAGGACATCACGCCGGAGAAAGAACCGCACAAAAGGTTCTACAATCAGGTTTTTATTGGCCAACTCTCTTCAAGGATGCGAGAAAGTTTATTTTATCTTGTGATGAATGCCAAAGGGTTGGTAATATCTCCAGACGTAATGAAATGCCTATGAATTATACTCTTGTTATTGAACCATTTGATTGTTGGGGATTTGACTTCATGGGACCTTTTCCGTCTTGAAGGTAACACTCATATACTTGTTGCTTGTTGATTATGTTACTAAATGGGTGGAAGCCATACCTACAAAAAGTGCTGATGGTGAGACCTCTTTAAGAATGCTTTTAGACATTATTTTTCCTAGATTTGGAGTGCCTAGATATATTATGACTGATGGAGGTTCTCATTTTATTCATGGAGGTTTTAGAAAAACTCTTGCTAGGTATGGTATTAATCATAGACTTGCTTCCGCTTATCATCCTCAAACTAGTGGTCAAGTAGAATTATCAAATAGAGAGATTAAATCTATTTTGGGAAAGACCGTTAATAAAACTAGAAAGAATTGGGCTAGTAAATTGAAGGATGCACTATGGGCTTATAGAACTGCTTATAAAAATCCCATGGGAATGTCACCTTATAAAATGGTTTATGGGAAAGCTTGTCATTTACCTTTAGAACTAGAGCACAAAGCTTATTGGGCAGTTAGAGAATTAAATAAAGATCCTAAACTTGCCGGTGATAAGAGGTTGTTGCAATTAAGTTCTCTAGATGAATGGAGAAGTGAAGCTTATGAAAATGCTAAACTCTTTAAAGAGAAAGTTAAAAAATGGCATGATAGGAGGATTATCAAAAGAGAATTTAATGTTGGGGATAAAGTCCTATTGTATCGGTCTCGTCTCAGATTCTTTGCAGGGAAATTACTCTCGAAATGGGAAGGACCATATGTTGTTGAGGAGGTGTATCGTTCAGGAGCAATTAAAATTAGCTCTCTCCAAGGCAATGCTACGCAAGTGGTGAATGGACAAAGACTCAAGCATTATATCTCGGGTGATTCTTATAATGTTGATGTTGATATTATTCAAGTGGAAACACCGGAGGCTTTCATCAAAGGACAAATTGATAGTCCGCCAGAACTCGACTTTGAATAGGTAACAAGATGCGGTAATGAAAAGTTCGCAATTTACTTTCCGAACAATATTTTTGCTGTTTTTGGAAAATATGAAAAATTACGAGATCGAAACGGAGTGGAAAAGACGCACGAGGGCGTGCCACCATAGGCCGGCGCGGCCTGGCCTGGGCCCGCGCCGCCCTATGGTCTGGCCTCCTCGTCGCCCCTTTCCGACTCTGGTTCGATCTGGTACTTTCCTTTTGTCGTGAAAATATTTGCTATATAATCCCCCGGACCCCTGGAGGTCCGTATATCGTTTTCTCGACGTGTTTTGTTTCGAGCTGTTTTCTGCCAGGATCTGTTTTTGGTCTAGAAGCACCATGGCCTCCAACAACAAGGGCAAGGGGTTTTCGGAGGAAGAAGTGAAGAGGGTGCCATCAAAACAAGAGCAGCAAGCTGTTGGGAGCAAGCAAATCTTGGTGGGATCTGTTGACACTCGACGTTCTTTTTCTCATAACTTGCAGGGACCCTTACCACCCGCTCTTAGCCTCGACTCCTTCCCTGTGTTGGAAGAAGCTCTACGGACTACCGATGAGTTTTGTGATCAATATCGGGCTCTAAGAAGAGAAGTGGAGATACTCCAGGAGGAGAATTGCCGTCTCCGTAGAATGCTGGAATACCACTCGATTCACATTACAAGGTCATCATCACCAACTTCAGATAACAATGAATCTCTTCGAGTCTTAGTGCAGAATTGCCAAGCTGAGAAACTGAAGCTAAAAGAGATCTGTAAGAAGCGCGGGAGGAGTTCATCACCACCATCGCCGAAGGAGTAATTCATCATCGGTATTGGCATACCCTTGGTTTGTTCCAAGCTTGGGGGAGTGCCGCGGTATCACATCATCACTACCTTTTACTTTTTACTGTCAAGTAGTGTCATATCATGAGTAGGGAAGTTATCATATAAGATGGGTTGCAGTTTGGAAGTATCTCTCCTTTAGTTGGTTATCTATGTATCCCTTGGTGTGAGTTATCGTTATGCAATATTAATGAGAAGTCTTATCATTTACATATTGCACACCTTATTTTAGTTTGCAATTTCTACTATATGATTGATCTTGATTTTAGTATTGGTACCACTTTGGGAGCATTGAGTAAATCTATTTGGTTTTGGCAAACTTAGCAATGGTCAATAGCAACAACACTTTGAGTTTAAGAAGAATAGAGGAAATACATGTAGAAGATGTTATTATCTTTCTTATCAGTTCTTAGCTTAGTATTCTGAAGTTAAAACTGTTTGTACTTACAAGTAAGATGCATGATTGTTTCTATCACATGTATATTTGTTTGTTTCCCTCAACTCTTATGCTTGCTATTTAACCTTGCTAGCCAAAGACCTGTACTGAGAGGGAATACTTCTCGTGCGTCCAAACCTTAGCCCAAACCTATGTCATTTGTGTCCACCATACCTACCTACTACATGGTATTTTCTGCCATTCCAAGTAAATACTTCATGTGCTACCTTTAAACAATTCAAAACTTAGTATCTCTTATTTGTGTCAATGTTTTATAGCTCATGAGGAAGTATGTGGTGTTTTATCTTTCAATCTTGTTGGGCAACTTTCAACAATGGACTAGTGGCTTCATCCGCTTATCCAATAATTTTGCAAAAAGAGCTGGCAATGGGATTCCCAGTCCCAAACTAATTAACCTAATTAGACACTCCTCCATGGTATGTGATTGATGGATGGCACCCGAAGGATTCGGTTAGCCATGGCTTGTGTAAGCAAAGGTTGGGGGGAGTGTCATCATCATAATAAAACTAAAATAAAAAGGCACTCCTTCATGGCATGAGATTGTTGGCAGGCACCCGAGGATTCGGTTAGCCATGGTTTGTGAAAGAAAGGTTGGAAGGAGTGCCACATAAAATGAAAATAATATGGGAGCCGCTCTTTGAAGGTTTGTCTGGCAAGGGGGTTAGAGTACCCGCTACCATTCGTTGACAAACAACAAACACCTCTCAAAACTTTACTTTTATTCTCTTTATATGATTTCAAAACTGAAAAAGCTCTAGCACATGATTTAATCCCTGCTTCCCTCTGCGAAGGGCCTATCTTTTATTTTATGTTGAGTCAGTAAACCTATTTCCCTCCATCTCAAGCAAGCATTTTAGTTGTTGTGATCAAACTATTATATTGTGATTTGCTTCATCATGTCTTTACTCTTCCTTGTTTAGTACAAGTTTTACCTGAATGAATATAGCTTTGAAAGTCATCAATGATTAATATGATTGAGTATGCAAGTTTACCATAACCTTTAATATGAGAGCGCTGCTCAATAGATAAGTATAATCTGTCAACTGTTCTCTGACCAAGAACAAAGTTTGCCATCACCAATTATGATTTCTTATGCACCTTTATTTGTGATTACCTTATACTTATTTCAAGTTGAATTATATGAGGAAGTTGTTCACTAGAATGCCTTGTGTGAATTAATATGATGCTTCTTGTCCGTATTTTATTTATCGACTCTTCACTCCATAAACATGTGGTCCTGTTTACCGAGTTCAGTTTCGCTTGGGGACAAGCGAAGTCTAAGCTTGGGGGGAGTTGATACGTCCAATTTGCATCACTATTTTATATCATAATTTGCTGTTATTCATTGATATATTTCATATTGGGACACAATACTTATGTTATTTCATCTATTTTGCATATCTCATGATTATTGGAGGATCGAGCACCGGAGCCAGGATTCTGCTAGAAAAAGCACCGCCAGAACGCAATATTTCGGAAGATCAACTGCGGAAGGGAATTATACCAAAAATCCTATTTTTCCAGATGACGAAGGAAGCCAGAAGGGGGAGCCAGCTGGACCCAAGGTGGGCCCAGACCATAGGGCGGCGCGGCCCATGGCCTGGCCGCGCCACCTTGTGGTGTGGGGGCCCCACAGCCCATTTCGCCTCCTTTTCTTCGCGAAACCCTTCGTCTCGAAAACCTAAGCTCCAGAGGGTACCTCACGAAGAGTTACAGCCGCCTCTGCGGGGCGGAGAAGACCAGAGAGAAAAGAGCTCTCCGGCGGGCAGGAATCCGCCGGGGAAATTCCCTCCCGGAGGGGGAAATCGACGCCATCGTCACCGCCATCGAGTTGGACATCATCTCCATCGCCATCACCATCATCTTCATCATCATCATCGCCATCTCCACCGCAGCACCTCGTCACCGCTGTAGCAATTTGGGTTTGATCTTGATTGTTTGATAGGGGAAACTCTCCCGGTGTTGATTTCTACTTGTTATTGATGCTATTGAGTGAAACCGTTGAACCAAGATTTATGTTCAGATTGTTATTCATTATCTTATCACCTCTGATCATGTTCCATATGATGTCTCGTGAGTAGTTCGTTTAGTTCTTGAGGACATGGGTGAAGTCTAAATGTTAGTAGTGAATTATGGTTGAGTAATATTCAATGTTATGATATTTAAGTTGTGGTGTCATTCTTCTAGTGGTGTCGTGTGAACGTCGACTACACGATACTTCACCATTTATGGGCCTAGGGGAATACATCGTGTACTCGTTTGCCGATTGCGGGGTTGCCGGAGTGACAGAAACCTGAGCCCCCGTTGGTATATCGATGCAGGAGGGATCGCAGGATCTCAGAGTTTAAGGCTGTGGTTAGATTTATCTTAATTACTTTCTTGTAGTTGCGGATGCTTGCAAGGGGTATAATCACAAGTATGTATTAGTCCTAGGAAGGGCGGTACATTAGCATAGGTTCACCCACACAACACTTATCAAAACAATGAAGATTAATCAGCTGTATGTAGCGAAAGCACTAGACTAAAATCCTGTGTGTCCTCGAGAACGTTTGGTCATTATAAGTAAACAAACCGGCTTGTCCTTTGTGCTAAAAAGGATTGGGCCACTCGCTGCAATTATTTCTCTCGCATTTTACTTACTTGTACTTTATTCATCTGTTACATCAAAACCCCCTGAATACTTGTCTGTGAGCATTTACAGTGAATCCTTCATCGAAACTGCTTGTCAACACCTTCTGCTCCTCGTTGGGATCGACATTCTTACTTATCGAAGATACTACGATACACCCCCTATACTTGTGGGTCATCATTGACTTCTCCGGAAAGACAACATCCTCCGATCTTTGCCTATTCGCCAAAGGTGACAAGGGTTGGTTATGGCATCGCCGACTAGCCCATGTCAACATGAGGACTTTGCAAAGTCTCCACAAGGGTGGCCACATTCTCGGACTAAAAGAAGATGTCTCTTTTTGTAAGGATCGTGTTTGTAGGGCTTGCGTACAAGGAAAAATGCATGGAGCTCCTCACAAGGCCAAGACTATCATCACTACCACAAGATGCTTGGAGCTCTTACATGTTGATCTTTTCGGTCCACCGTCTCATGAAAGTCTTGGAGGAAGAAGTATTGCCTCGTCATTGTCGATGACTATTCACGCTATTGTTGGGTATTCTTCTTCAAGTACAAGAGTGAGACTCAACGGACCATGATGGAGTTTGCCAATCAAGTTCAACGCAAGTACGACAACAAGATCCTCGCAATAAGGAGCGACAATGGAACGGAGTTCAAGAACTATACTGTTGTGGGTATACTTTATGGGTATATCAACGGCATGGCCTAGATCCGGCAAGCCCGGGTGGCCCATAGTTGGTGATGAGGCATGTGGCCCATCGGGCGGCCCAGTTGCTGTAGATCCTGAAGGATGAAGTCCAGCCCAGGAACAGGAAGCCGGATCTCAACCGACCTACGAAGGAGGCCGGATCCGTGACAGCCCATGAAGTATCCGGATCCAGCACGTTCTTAGAGGAAGGCGGATCCTTGACGTACACGGCAAGACATTGTACCGTAGTTAGGCAACTTGTATTCCGGCTAGGACTCTCCGTGTAAACCCTAGATCCGTGCACCTTTATAAGTCGGATCCCGGGAGCCCTAGAGGCACAACCACAACTCATTGTAACAATGCGAAAGCGCCCAGATAATTCTAGACAAGCAGCAGTAGGCCCTGTCATCGTGCAGGTGTTGTGAAGCTGGGTAACTCGCGTACCATCGTCCCGTGTGCACTCTGCCCTATGGCCCCCACTTCTTCTCCCCCTCGTGAGGATCCCTCCTCCGAGGTACCATCGAATAGGCAACGACAGTTGGCGCCCACCGTGGGGCCAGCGGCGTCTGGAGGCCGGAACCGGGAGGGTTCCGCCATGGGAAGCTACGACGACACGATCGCGGTGGGGCATGTTCTTTACGCCAGAAACTTTCCGATCGTCCCTCCGGACGAGTGCTGGATTCCGGCTAAGACTGCTCCCATCAAGCTCTCCATCGTCCCAGTAGGCGGCATCCACATCTTCATCGGCGAAACCATCGACTCCGACGGGAACGCACTGGTAAGTAACGCTGACGCGACCGCCGCTGAGCAGGACGCAGTCGCGAAGATCCAATCTGAGTCGCAGGAACTTCTTAAGGAAGATTCCGCCTTAGATCCGGAAAATTCAAAGCCCACCCAATCCGCCCCTGAGCAGGAAATAAAGGTGGAAGACCAATGCAGATCCGCCTGAGTCTCCCAGGTGTTAGAGAAGCAAAGGTGTCACTTCGTACACTTCATAGCCCATACCGCAGCGGCCGCCCCTCAAGAAGTCGGAGCTGGCCCCATGCAGGTTGAGGCACCGGAAAACAGCGACGCTCCGGATCAGCAGGAAGCTGTCGAAGAAAGCGACGCCCCGGGCGAAGAATCAATCCTGGGTAACCTCAGCCCAATCTCCGACGACACCCCCTCCATGGATACCGACGAGTTCGATCGCAAGGTGAAGGAGTTCGGATACGGTGAACAGCCTGAAGTAGATTCCGCCCAGCCAAAGCAGGTTCTTGCAACCTTGGCCGCACTGGATCAGCAGGAATCGGCAGATGGGCAAACCACTTCCGACCCACAGCCATCCTACGAAGGTACTCCGCTATCGCGGGAACGACCACGTCAGGAAATCCTGTCGCCAGAAGAACTGGTTCAGCAGGCAGGCATGGACGCAATAGCACACTCTGCGATCCTCAACAAACCAATAACCCCCGAGGAGGCTGCAGATCCGGAGGCTCTAGAAGCTACGAGACTAGAGATGCTGGCAACAGCTCAGAAATTCGCCAGAACCGCAGCAGCAATGCTGGACGAAAGGAAAGAATCCGCGCAATTTGTGGAAGGTTTCCAACAGCGCGAACATGAGGTTGACCAACAACTCGTAAAAGTCAAGGAGCTCCAGCAGCACTGGAGAGGCAAGGTCACCGAGCTTCAGAAGGAGGTCGATCAAATCAGGCGGGAGGCTATACCCCCTCGCAAGATCACTTTCGCAACCCCCACTGAACAACAGCCGCTCGCAACTCCAAAGGATAACATGAAGAAGGCTGCAGAGATCTTGAAAAAGAAGGATGAGGAGATTGACATCGATTATGTTCGGACGCTCGTTGCCTCAGCAGTGCAGCAGCAGAGCAAGGCCGATACTTCGCGCAGGTTGGAATCCAATCCGGATCACTGTGTATCTACCGCGCAGAAGGACGCCCGCGTCAATCGCCACCCTGATGATGAATCGCGCACCGGATCCACGGAGCGCAGAAGAAAAACACGGGAGCACCCAAATCCGATCCCCGTACCATCAAAGACACCTCCGTCAGATCCGAAGAAGGGGAAGGATGCAATGTACGCTGGAAGGAACAAGTACCGGAACCCGTCACCTCCGCCTAACGGGTACCCGCGTCCCCCACCTCCTCGCTGCCGCAGTCCAGTCGGAAACACCAGGCCCCATGGGGCCGGTGCAATCAACATCCGCGACAACATGCCGCCGCCAAGGTCCAGGGAGCTTACGCCGGAGCCACGTCGGAACCAGAACAACGATCGTGACCCGGAGCCCAGAAGGAGCCGGAAAAACGACCGTGATCCTGAGCCCAGGAGGAGCCGGAAC
The DNA here is from genome assembly GCF_019359855.2 of Lolium perenne. Classification (NCBI taxonomy): domain Eukaryota; kingdom Viridiplantae; phylum Streptophyta; class Magnoliopsida; order Poales; family Poaceae; genus Lolium; species Lolium perenne. The sequence goes on along the minus strand of NC_067245.2, from coordinate 92,855,725 downwards.
GCAGAGCGTGAGCTGGAGCCCCGCCGAAGCCGGAACGACGGAGGAGACTATCACCAAGGTGAAGGTAGCCACCGGAGCCGGAGCGAGCCGCGGGAAGATCGCCGGGAATCAGAGGGAGGAAGCAAAAAATCTTACAGGCCCCCTTGGATATCTCCCTCACCGCCACCTAGCGGCGGAGGCGGAGGTGGAGGCGGTGGCCGAAGATCTCGTTCTCGCTCAAAAACCTCGGGCGGCGGCCCACGTGATGCCCGAGAACGCCTCAATGAGTACAGATCTGACTACATTGGCCCAAAATGCTTTGGCAGGATGATTCGAGAGGAACCAAAGCCAAGGATGAACCTCAAGCTACCCGGAAACCTGAAGAATTGTGATGGCACGGAAAGGCCGGATACCTGGATTGAGGATTACTATAATGCTGTATCCTTTGCCGGAGGAACCCCCAATATTGCTTGCCACATGCTTCAGTTGTACCTTGTAGGTCCAGCCCGGATCTGGCTCAGCGACCTCGAGAAGAACTCCATCTTTTGCTGGTTTGACCTGAAGAACGCCTTCGAGGAACACTTCAGGGGCACCTACAAGAGACCTGCCACAACAAGCGACCTACAGGCATGTATCTAGAAGAAGGGTGAAACATCGAGGAATTTCCTCACCCGATGGTTGGCATGCAGAAACGAGTGCGAGAACGTTGATAACCGCACAGCAATGCACGCCTTCATCGGTGGCTTGCAGCGAGGAGGACTACTGCGGCACAAGCTGACCTGCTTGGTCAACGCAAATAAGCTGACTTTGGATGACATGATCACCATCGCCAGTGATCATACTGCCGCCGATGACGACGCAGGCGGAGATCTAGCAGCTACAGCAATCCCCCTGCACCAGCAAAAGAAGAACCGTGACAACGGCAGCAGTAGCGGCACCAAGCGGAAAAACCCCCCTGATGACCAAAAGAGTGGCGGATCCGACTTGATCGCCATGGCCTTCCAGCGCGGAGGCCAAGGAGGCGGAAGAGGCCACGGCCGCGGTGGCGGAGCTGGAAGGGGCCAGCAGCGTGGCGATGAGGCCACCGCTGCCGGAACCCGCGCCCCCCAAACTTATGAAGAGTACAGGGACATGCCTTGCCTGGCCCACCTGGATCCGGCTACAGGAAAGTCCACTCACACCAACCGCAACTACAAGTGGGTCAATGATCTAAAATCTGACCCGGAAGCAGGATACAAACGAGCCCGGAAGCACCGCCCACGCGGCAAAGGAGGCAAGGGCAAGAACAAGGACAAGGAGGAAGATAGTTCCGAGGCGATGGACGAGGATGACGCTTCGCCAGATCCCAAAGCCGGATCCGCAGCTAAACCCAATCCCTTCGATAAAAAGAGTGCAGGTGCATACCACACTTTCCTTGGAACTCCAACAGTCCGTGCAAGTAAATCAGCTCTCCGGATCCTGAACGCCACAGTTCCCGCTGTGTCGCAGTATGTCAGATGGTCGGAAACTCCGTGTACATTTGATAGGCAGGATCACCCTACTGTCATTCCGAAAGAGTGCTACGCCTTGGTCGTAAGTCCCCGCATTGATGGGTATGATTTCTCCAAGTGCCTCATGGATGGCGGAGCCAGCCTGAACATTATGTACCTGGAAACTTTGGAGCGGATGAACCCTACCAAGGAACAGTGAAAGCACAGCACCACTGAGTTTCATGGTGTGGTTCCGGGTAAAAAGGCAAATTCCCTGGGCAGCATCTGACTTCCCGTGGCATTCGGCGATGCAAATAACTTCCGCCAAGAGATGATCACGTTTGAGGTCGTGCCCTTCAAGAGCTCCTACCACGTCATCTTCGGCAGGCCCACCTATCACAAGTTTCACGCTATAGCGTGCTACATCTACAACAAGCTCAAGATTCCGGGTCCAAAAGGTATGATTACCATATCCGGAGACTACAAGAAGGCTCACGAATGAGAGTTAGGCGAAGCCGCCTTCGCAGAGTCTGTGATATCTGGAGAGGAGCTGCAAGGCTACAGAGCCGCGGTGGATCCAACTAAGATGCAGACCACCAAGAAGCAGATCTCCGAACAGAAGACCTCATTAAAGGCCGCGATAGAAACCAAGAAGCACGACCTCATTGTAGGAGACGCCTCCAAACAGGTTTCAGTCGGAGCCAACATGGACCCCAAATAGGAAGACGCGCTCGTCGAGTTCCTTCGCGCTAACATGGATATCTTCGCATGGCAACCTTCTGACATGTCCGGAGTACCTAGGGAACTCGCCGAGCACTACCTTAGCATAAATCCGGGGGCAAAACCGGTGAAGCAAGCTATGCGACGCTTTGGAGATAAAAAGCGCCGCGCCATAGGAATGGAACTAGCTAAGTTGCTAGAGGCAGGTTTTGTAATAGAAGTTATCCATACTGATTGGGTCGCAAATCCCGTCCTTGTACCCAAAAAGAACACTAAAATACTTAGAATGTGCATCGATTACTCCGGCTTGAACAAGCATTGTCCGAAGGATCCGTTCCCCTTGCCGCGCATTGACCAAGTCATTGATTCGACGGCGGGGGCGGAACTTCTGTGTTTTCTTGACGCATATTCCGGGTATCATCAGATCCGGATGAAGGAGTCTGACCAAAAGGCGACTTCGTTCATCACCCCCTTCGGCACTTACTGCTATGTCACCATGCCCTTTGGTTTGAAAAATGCAGGTGCCACCTACCAACGTACGATGCAGCGGTGCCTGAAGGACCAAATTGGCCGGAACGTGCACGCCTACGTCGACGACATCGCGGTCATGACCCGGAAAGGATCCGACTTGATCAGCGACCTCACAGAAACCTTCGACAATCTCCGCCGGTACAAGATGATGTTGAATCCACTAAAGTGCGTCTTTGGCGTGCCAGCCGGAAAACTCCTTGGCTTCATAGTCTCTCACAGAGGCATTGAGGTTAACCCGGAAAAAATCAAGGCAATCCTGTGTATCAAACGGCCAACTTGTCTCAAAGATGTGCAACGGCTAACTGGTTGCGTCGCAGCAATCAGTAGGTTTGTTAGTCGTCTTGGTGAGAAGGCGCTACCTTTGTACAAGCTGCTGAAGAAAACAGACAAATTCGTCTGGAACGACGCAGCTGACGCAGCACTTCAGGGGTTGAAGGAAATACTCACCTCCCCACCTATCCTGGCGGCTCCAGTAGAGTCAGAGCCAATGCTCCTTTACCTAGCAGCTACCAACAGAGTCATCAGTCTCGTCATCGTGGTGGAGCGAAAGGAGGAAGGTCATGAATATGACGTCCAAAGACCAGTCTATTACATTAGCGAGGTACTAACGGAGTCAAAGCAAAGATACCCTCACTTTCAGAAGCTAGCTTATGGAGTGTTCCTAGGCAGCCGGAAGCTGAGACACTACTTCCAAGAGCACCCAGTAACAGTCATGAGCAAGGCTCCGCTGTCAATGATTCTCAACAATGCAGACGCAACAGGACGCACAGCAAAATGGGGCATTGAGTTATCCACCTTCGACATCGCCTACAAGCCCAGGACTGCGGTTAAATCCCAAGTCCTGGCAGATTTCGTTGCAGATTGGACAGAAGCTCCGGATGCAAATCTGGAACCGGAACCAGAAACATGGGTCATGCACTTCGATGGATCCAAGCAGCACCAAGGCTCAGGAGCCGGAGTCACCCTGAAGTCCCCTACCGGAGAAGAACTGCAGTATGTTCTGCAGATTCACTTCGAAGCTACAAACAATATGGCGGAATATGAGGCTCTACTACACGGTCTGCGCATCGCTAAGGAAATTGGGATCAAACACATCATATGCTGTTGAGATTCCGACCTGGTGGCACAACAAGTAGCCGGAACCTGGAACGCCAGAAACTCCATCATGGCAGCCTATAGAGACGAAGTTGACGAGATCGCCAAGTGCTTTCTCGGATATGAAGTCAAGTACGTCAGACGCGATGATAACACAGCGGCAGATATGCTATCCAAGCTCGGATCCGGCAGAAAACCAATTCCGCCCGGCATTTTCCTGGAGCACCTACGGATACCCTCAGTTAAGGGCGCTAACCCGGAAAATCCAGAGGTGGCAGTATTTCCGGCAAAGGAAGTGATGGCTATCATTCTGGCTTGGACGCAGCCTTTGCTGGACTACCTAATTGATCAGAAGTTGCCGGAGGACGAGGTCCTCGCACGACAGATCATCAGACGAGCAAGATCCTACACAATCGTTGATGGACAGCTCTACAAACGAAGCGCATCGGGAGTATTCCTCAAATGCGTCTCCAATCAAGATGGCATTGAAATCCTCAGAGAGATCCACGCAGGGGATTGCGGGCATCATGCCGCTCCCAGGTCCCTCGTTGCCAAAGATTTTCGGCTTGGATTTTACTGGCTCACAGCTAAAGAAGATGCTAACAAGTTGGTAAAAACCTGCCGAGGTTGCCAGTACTATGCCACTCAACCAAATGCTCTAGCCCAAGAGTTGAAGACCATCCCTATCACCTGGCCGTTCGCGGTCTGGGGGCTCGATATGGTTGGTAAGTTAAAGAAATCATCTCCTGGCGGTTTTGAGTACCTCCTGGTCACTATTGATAAATTCAGTAAATGGATCGAGGCAAAGCCAGTGAGAAAAGCCGATAGTGCTATGGCACTTAAATTTGTCTGCAGTCTCGTGACGAGATTCGGCATCCCGCACAGCATAATCACAGATAACGGCACAAACTTCGCCCAAGGAGAATTGAAGAATTAATGCCATGACGTTGGGAGCCGACTAGACTTGGCATCAGTGGCTCATCCACAGTCCAATGGTCAGGTCGAAAGAGCCAATGGACTCCTCTTATCCGGAATAAAGCCACGCCTTGAAGAACCGCTGCGCCGCGCAGCCGGAGCTTGGGCTGAGGAGTTAGACTCCGTCCTGTGGAGTTTATGAACTACCCCCAACAGGTCAACAGGATTCACTCCGTTCTTCCTGGTATACGGATCCGAAGCCGTGCTCCCCTCCGACATCATCCACGATTCACCGCGAGTTTCCGCCTATGATGAAGAAACTGCTGACGAGGCCAAATAGCTATCTGTGGACCTGATCGAAGAAGCTCGGAACTTAGCAGACCAATGCTCCACCATTTACCAGCAGAAGCTCCGACGCTATCATAGCCGTCGAGTCCGGAACCGCTCGTTCATGGCCGGAGACCTGGTTCTCCGCCTTCGCCAGGTGAAAGATCACAAGTTGCAATCTCCATGGGAAGGACCCTTCATCATCAGCAAAGTGCTACACAACGGATCTTATTACCTTGTTGATTTCCGGGAATTAAAAGACAGACCTGCCAACTGGCACCGGAAACGAAAACGAGAGGATCCAGGTGACATATATGATGAAACAGATCGTCCCTGGAATATAGCACAGCTACGTCCTTTCCACACTTAGCGCTTTACTCATTACATACTTTGTAATATATATTATACATGATCAATGAAATAAAGCTTTTGGTTCACTCTTAGAGTCTTTTACCTCCTTTAATTTTTCATTTTTGGATCGTGTATGTTTTCCGACTAAAACCGCAGAGCTGGATCTTTCCGCCTAGGCGTGTATGAAAGTTGTGATTTTCAAAATCATCCTTTAGGACGTAAGCTTAAGTTTTCTGATGGAAATTTTTTCTGTTGTGAATTCATGGATTCCTAGTAGCGATTTCTGGCACCATGGCTGGGGGCTTGTTTCCGCGGTTATTGACGGATTGCCATTGGGCTTCGTCGCCGCTGGCGAGCGTTTCCGGTTAAAGGTCTTCCGGCTCGTGGAAGGTCAAGCGAGTAAGCCGGAAAACATAGATATCAGCACTTGCTTTCCAACAAAACGAAACATGCAAATAATATAATGGATAGCAGGATAAGTTTTTTTCCGCCCATGCATAATTGTTTCGTTCCTAGCTACTTAAGAATTTAAGTTATATTGCAAACCCTCCCAGGGCCAAAATGATGCATTGTTTTTTCCGCAGGACTAAGTTTTTACTTCTCCTTAGCCGGAGAAGTTTCCACGTTGGCATCACCTCCTTTTGCGTCAGTCGGAGCTTCCTTCTCTGCGTCTTTGGCAGGCGAAGAGACATCTTCATCTTCTTCCGCTTCAGCTGCAGTCGGAGAAGCAGCGCCACCTTTGTCCTTCGAGCTCTTCCATGTATACTGGCTTCCGGATTGGGCAGGCCTGGACTCTGCTTCGCGCTCCTTCAGAAGCTAAGCTACGAGGGGCTCGTCAGCAGGAAGAACCACCTTGTCGTAAAATTCGTCATGGCGAATCCTCCAGGCAATGCGTGTATCATAGCCACTAACAGCATCTAGAAGTGCATTGACATCCGCGTCCGGAGGAACACCAGCAGTGACATGGTCAAGGTTTAGCTCCGGGTTGTGCGCCAAGCACATAGCCAAGGACATGGTTGCCGCACCCCGTGCCGAAGAGGCCTGCAGATCCACCACCAACTCCGGGAGCACGTCCATCCTCTTGATGAGCTTGCGCACATCGCAGGTTCGACTCTTCTTGATGTTGAGATTGTGGCAGATTTTCCTGGAGGCGGAGATGAGGTCCTTGCAATCCTCTCCGGCTAGCTGCAGCAAGTCATCGCGCGGGAACTGGCTCCGACATCCCTCATCATATCCGAGTGCATCTGAAAGAGCAGGTTTTGATAAGTACAACAAGTTACATGCACTATCATAGTGAGTTTCGAGGACATACCCATGACATCGGAATTGAGCAGGTCCCAGCAGCTCTCCGCTGTCTCCATATATTTGCGGAGTCCACCAAGCTCCTTCTGCTGCTTCTGGATGGTGTCGCTGTCAGTTCTTCTTTTCAACTCGACCTCACCCACTTTTCGAGTAAGCTCCGAGTTCTTTTCAGCAAGCTTCTGTTCCACCTCTGCGAGCTTCGCTTCTAGATTCTTCTGGGAGGCGCGGAGAGTTTCCAGTTCGGAGGAGGCTGCAGCGAGAAACGAGGATGCACCTACTCAAAGTTACGTAAAGCATCAAGTTCGGAAAATGCGGAACTTAATCCACAAGCATCAGATAATCGGAAACCAACCTTGAGCTTCTGACAATTGTTTTTTCAAATCCGCATTCTCCGTCTGGAAGTGCTGGATTTTCTCCGCCTGGCTGAAGGTCACACGACGCTGAAGCGCAATGTTTTTGTGCAGCTCGTAATGTAGGGCCTTTTGTTCTTGCAAACACAGTCAGAGACGGAGTGAGTTCTGCAATAATGGTTTAAGTCTTTCTTAAGCAGTGTCGCTGGAAATTTTTTTCCGCCATCATGCTTGGGGGCTACCACGACATTTAATTTTTTTCCTTCAGTTTGAGTTTTCTCTAAAAGTATTCAGACGCTAACTACTATAGTTTCCGCCTAAATACTTGGGGGCTACTAGGGAGTTACCTTCTGCTTGCAAACAAGCTTGTCGAAGAATTGGCCAACGTTTTTCTTGAAATCCTGGATTTCCGACGTCTCAACGTCCAGTTTGCCCCAGGCATTGTTCAGCATAGCGTTGAGCAAATCTTGCTCCAGCTCCCATTTTTCCGCCTCCGTTAGTTTGTTGAAAAACTTTGTGGCATAGGCTTTGGGTGTGGAGGTACGATCAGCCGGATCGCCAAAGTTCTTGGGGAACACGACCATGTCACCAGCGCTAGCTTCAGCTTTGCCAGAGGAGGTAGCCTCCGCTTCTCTGCGGCCTTGTACTTCAGTTTCATCAAGGGCAGGGTCCTTGCCGCCGGAACTTTCTCCGCCCGCTCTGTCGCTACTGACCGGAATTATTTCCGGCGGAGTGGATGCAACAGGAGCTGGAAATTGTTCCGCGGGAGGAGGAGACGGCTGTGGAGTAGCGTGAGGAGCAACTGGCGGAGTAGGAGTGACAGGACCAACGGCTGGGGATTTCTTCATATACTTAGTGATAGGCTCTTGCACGTTGGTCCGTGCGGCGGCAGAACTCGGATTCCTGCAAGCAAGCAAGGGAAAAAAAGTATAAGTAACGAAGTTTACTAAGCAGAAGACGCAAGGTACTCGGAAACTCACGTCGCGCCCGGAATATTGGGACGTGAGCGTTTTCCTGCTGTCGATAGCAGTTTGAGACGCTCGCGTTCCGCTTTCCTGGAGTCGAGCGGAGGCGGCTTGGTCACTTTGGGCTTTTTGGCGGAGGCCTCGCCGCTACCTCCGGCATCAGAGCCGGAAGTCTTGGCGCGGGGACGTTTTGAAGGCCGAGGGGCAGCCTTGCGGGGCACACGCTCCTCATCATCCTCAGCGTCCTCCGGATCCTCCTCCGCCGCGTCGCCGCTGACAGGGACTCGGAGTATATTGCGAAAGTTTTCCTCCGCCAAAGTAGCGAGCTATGGGGAAGACAAAAGAACAAGTTAAAACACTGAAACGATATGAGAAGTTGAAGAAGTGCGAGAGGATAAGTGCTTACCGGAGGATATTGGTCATGCGTGCTGATGTCTTTAACTAGTTCCGGGACCGGTTGGCCCCGACCTATCTTCACCAACGTCTTGAATCTCCTCTTGAGAGAGTCAGCCAGAAGATCGTGGTGAGTGACCCGTAGGAGATCGTCCGCCCCAGTATAAGCGCACATCAGGCGTGCGTTGTAGCGCAAAGGCTGGATCCTCCGGGTAAACCAGCTAAGCGTGAGCTGGGCTCCGGTTAGTCCGTCGTGAACTAACCAGGAAATCCTCCGCGCGGCCTTCTCCAGTATTGGCGTTTGGGCAAGCGAGGGGACGAAGCTCCAGCTCGCCAATTCTTCCGGAGGGTTGTTGCTGAAGGGTGGAAGTCCATCGTGGACATTCGGAACTGATGCATTCTTCACGTAAAACCATCCGGCGTTCCAGTACCGGACGGATTCGTGGGAGTCATGAGGCAGATACATGCGGCCGGAGCGGAACATGAACATCATACTTCCGCAGTTCAACATGGCCTTGTCCTTCATCTCCTTCTTCACTCGGAAAAAGAACTGCCATAGTTTGACATCGGGTCGGATCCCAAGATGCCCCTCGCAAAGAGTTGCGAAGTTTGAGAGCAAAAGATAGGAGTTGGGGCAAATGTTGTGGGGCTGGAGCCCATACGTGTCGAGGATGGAGAGAAAGAACTCCGAGCAAGGGAGCGACAGGCCGCGCTCAACCCACGCCTTTGTCATGACTCGCTCGTCTGCGTCGGGCTTGGGGACGTCGGAATTGCGCGTGAAGCTCCAATGCTCGGAGATCACGCCTTCGTTTTGGAGCTCTCTGAGCTCCGCGTCTGTGGTCTCGCAGGGCCACCATTGACCCCGCACCCCTTCACGGCTCCGGGCCTTGGAAGCCCTCTTGTTTTCCGCTTCTTGTACTTTGGCTGCCATTCTAGCTTGGCCTTGTAGTTCCTCTTCAAGCTCCTGAGCTGTTGGGATCCGGCCTAGTAAAGTACTGGAAGAGGCGGAGAATGGTTGAGCAAGCCTAATGTCGGAAACATATGGTGGTAGATACGCGATGGGATCCGGGCAAATTGGTTCCACGGCACTGGGATCTGGGCTACTCGGAGAACTACCAGTGCAGTGAGGAGAACCATGAGGCATGCTTCCGGCTGCACCCATGCGAGCTAAGTTGAGTAACCGGAAAATCTACACTACGACTACTTCTTCTTCTACAAGACTGGTGCATGTACCGGCAATGGCGCGACGGTCCGGCGAAGCTTCGGCGAAGCAGAGGTCGACGAACTAGCGGTTTCGAGCCTCCGATGACCACGAATCAGCGGCGGAGTTGATTTCCTGATCAACTGTGGCAATCTTGGTTCGAGGAGAGGTTTGGGATGGTGGCGCGCGAAGCTCCCGTGAGGAAGGTTCACCGGAGTTGAGATCCGTCGGGCGGCGCGGCGCGAGGAGGAAGATGAAGTGGTGAGGTGCGGTGAAAGAATGAAGAATTACCGAGCCGTGGGGTATTTATAGGCCACGCGTGGAGATTCGGGATTCAGATCCAACGGTGGAAACGGAATGGTCGCACCGTCGGATGGATGACACGTGTCTTAGGTCAAGTGCGGTAAAATGACGTGGAGGTAACTTAACCATGCGCTCCCGAAATTTCCGGCTAAAGATTCGCATCTTCGAGAATTTAGCGCGAGAAATACGGAAGTTGTGCGCGGGGAAAGTGGAACCTCCGTTGCGTTACCAATTCCGAAGACAAGAAGATTTCCGATCATATGAACCCGGAAACAAGTAAAAGTTTTGAAGCTCTTCGAGATTCTCTTCGGATCCAAGCTAATAAAGTCGGAGGAATGATGAATCTCGGAGAACTTCGGGGGCTACTGTTGTGGGTATACTTTATGGGTATATCAACGGCATGGCCTAGATCCGGCAAGCCCGGGTGGCCCATAGTTGGTGATGAGGCATGTGGCCCATCGGGCAGCCCAGTTGCTGTAGATCCTGAAGGATGAAGTCCAGCCCAGGAACAGGAAGCCGGATCTCAACCGACCTACGAAGGAGGCCGGATCCGTGACAGCCCATGAAGTATCCGGATCCAGCACGTTCTTAGAGGAAGGAGGATCCTTGACGTACACGGCAAGACATTGTACCGTAGTTAGGCAACTTGTATTCCGGCTAGGACTCTCCGTGTAAACCCTAGATCCATGCGCCTTTATAAGTCGGATCCCGGGAGCCCTAGAGGCACAACCACAACTCATTGTAACAACACGAAAGCGCCCAGATAATTCCAGACAAGCAGCAGTAGGCCCTGTCATCGTGCAGGTGTTCCGAAGCTAGGTAACTCGCGTACCACCGTCCCGTGTGCACTCCGCCCTATGGCCCCCACTTCTTCTCCCCCTCGTGAGGATCCCTCCTCCGAGGTACCGTCGAATAGGCAACGACATATACTTTGGATGAATTCCTCGGCGAAGAAGGAATCCAACACCAATACTCCACGCCATATACTCCCAAACAAAATGGGGTCGCCGAAAGGAAGAATCGAACCTTGATCGAAGCCGCTCGAACCATGATGATGGAGTACAAGTCCAACTACAATTTTTGGGCGGAAGCTATCTCTACCGCATGCCATGCTACTAATCATCTCTACTTTCACAAAGGCCTAGAGAAGACACCATATGAGATTCTCACCGGAAACAAGCCCAATGTGTCATACTTCAAGGTTTTCGGATGCAAATGCTATGTGCTTGTCAAAGACACCCGTCTATCCAAGTTTGATTCAAGAGCTCAAAAATGAATTTTCGTTGGCTATGCTATGGATTCTCACGCCTATAGAGTACGTCTTCAATAAGTCAAATGGGCGGGTTGTAGAATCTTGTGATGTGACATTCGATGAAGATGATAGATCTTTGGAGGAGCGAAGTGCTTCTTGTGAGAAAGGAGATGCAATTCCCCCAGATGCCATAGGAAGGATGGGTGTTGGCATTCGCCGACCCCAAGAGCTACCTTCTATGAGTACCGGGGAAGGACCAAGTTCCACCCAAGTGGAGCCATCTACACCACAAGGCCAAGCTTCTTCCATTGATCTTACAAATGCAAGCCAACCTCTACCACAACCTCAAGTTCAACCTCAACATCTACAACAACAATCAAGTACGAGCTCACCTCAACAAGCTCAAGAACAACATCTACCACAAGCTCAAGAACAACACTCACCACAAGCTCATCTACAACAACAACCGACATCAAGTGAGCAAGGCCAAGCTTCAAGTTCTTCTCCGAATGGTTCGGGGATGATTTATATGGACAATACCATTCCTAGTACCCCCGAGTCATCCGGATCTCATGATGATGATGCCCACTTCAACAACAATGAAGGTCAAGGCGAGGACCTAAACCGTGATGAAAGCCAAGAGGATCCACAAGAATCTACTCCTTTAGCCGTCACTCGCCGTGAAGATCCTATTGCAAGACACTTGCGCCTCAAGTCCCATTCTTTGAGTAATGTCATTGGTGATCTAAAGAGCAAAGTAACCACCCGGAGACAACTAGCAAGCTTTTGTGAGCACCACGCCTTTGTCTCTATGGTGGAACCACTCAAAGTTGATGAAGCTCTTAAAGATCCCGATTGGTTGAATGCGATGCAAGAGGAACTCAACAACTTCAAGAGGAATGATGTGTGGACTCTCATGAAGCGACCCGATCATTGCCGCAATGTTATCGGCACAAAATGGGTCTTCAAGAACAAGCAAGATGAACATGGCATGGTCATCCGCAACAAAGCAAGATTGGTGGCACAAGGCTATTCTCAAGTCGAAGGCGTGTACTTTCGTGAAACCTTTGCACCCGTTGCAAGGCTCGAGTCCATCCGTATCCTTTTGGCCTTTGCCTCTCATCATGGCTTCAAGTTGCAACAAATGGATGTTAAGAGTGCTTTTCTTAATGGTCCTCTACATGAGGAGGTGTATGTGAAGCAACCCCCGGGTTTCGAGGACCCCCATTTCCCGGACCATGTCTTCAAGCTCAAAAAGGCCCTATATGGACTCAAACAAGCTCCTAGAGCTTGGTATGAGCACCTAAAGGAGTTGCTTGAAGACCGTGGTTTCGAAGTGGGGAAAATTGATCCCACTCTTTTTACTAAGAAAGTCAATGGGGAGCTTTTCATATGCCAACTCTATGTAGATGACATCATATTTGGCTCGACTAACACAAAATTCAATGATGAGTTTGCTATGTTAATGACAAATAGGTTTGAGATGTTGATACGTCCAAAACGTATCTACTTTCCCGAACACTTTTGCTATTGTTTTGCCTCTAATTTGTGTATTTTGGATACAACTAACATGGACTAACGCTGTTTTCAGCAGAATTGCCCTGGTGTCTCATTTTTGTGCAGAAATTCAACTTTCAGGAAAATCCCCGGAATTTATGTCGAAGGTCTTATTTTTCCAGAAGATTCACGGAGCCAGAAGGGCAGGCCTGGGGGAGGCCCAGGGCCCCCACACACTAGGCCGGCGCGGCCTGGAGAGGGGGCCCGCCGCCCTACTGTGTGGCCCCCTCGGCCAGCCTCTGACGCCCCCCTCTGGACTACTTAAGAGTTTCGATCTAAAAACGCGAGACGAGAAGTCGAAGTCGCCAGAAACCATCCAGTACGCCGCCACCGTCGCGAAACTCCGTCTCGGGACCAGAAACTACGTTCTGGCACCTCGCCGGGACGGGGAATTGGAGGAGATCATCGCCATCATCACCACCGACGCCTCTCCATCGACCAGCCATGTTTCCCCCATTCATGTGTGAGTAATTCCCCCGCTGTAGGCTGAAGGGGATGGTAGGGATTGGATGAGATTGGTCATGTAATAGCATAAGATTGTTAGGGCATAGTGCCTAGTGTCCGTAATTGGTACTTTTATGATATTGTTGCAACTTGTTATGCTTAATGCTTGTCACTAGGGCCCGAGTGCCATGATCTCAGGTCTGAACATGTTATTGTTTCATGATGATATGTATTGTTTTATGATCTTACCTGCAAGTTGTATACACGTATCGTTGTCTGGAACCCGAGGCCCCAAAGTGACAGAAATTGGGACAACCGGAGGGGAAGGCGGTGATATGAGGATCACATGTGTTCACAGAGTGTTAATGCTTTGCTCCGGTGCTCTATTAAAAGGAGTACGTTAATTTCCAGTAGATTCCCTAGAGGCCCGGCTGCCACCGGCTGGTAGGACAAAAGATGTTGTGCAAGTTTGTCATTGCGAGCACGTACGACTAAATATGGAACACATGCCTATTGATTGATTAGTACTTGGATACCGTTTTATTATTATCTGCAAATGCCCTGCTTTGATTGTTACATGAGTTTCTCGCATCCATGCAACGCCCGTTCATCCATCCCTGTGCCTACAGTATTTTAATCCTGATGTTTACTATAATCACTGCTGCTGTCTTTGTTACTCTGCTGCTATTATTTCACTACTGCTACTGTTATAAAACTGTTACTACTGATAAACTCTTGCGAGCAAGTCTGTTTCCAGGTGCAGCTGAATTGACAACTCTGCTGTTAAGGCTTTCAAGTATTCTTTGTCTCCCCTTGTGTCGAATCAATAAATTGGGTTTTACTTCCCGTGAAGACTGTTGCGATCCCCTATACTTGTGGGTCATCAAGACTATTTTATGGCGCCGTTGCCGGGGAGCATAGCTTTATTTGGAAGTTCACTTGGATTAATATTGTTCGCTGCAAATTCTCCATCATGGGTAAACCTCGCAATACTAAAGTTGCCATATTACCATCCACTACAAGAAAAGGTACAACTCTGAGTACCTCTGCTGCTCTTGATTCACCATTTGTGATAGATAAACTTGTTTCACCACCACAAGCTTCACATGCTGGTACTTCTGAAAGTTCCTCTTATAATTTTGATGACGCTTCTACTGTACTTGATAATGATGGTTCGTTAGGATCTTTTCTAGATGCTACAATTGCTAGGTCTAGACAAATTGAAAATGCTGAAACTCCTAATGAAAATGCTGCTACACCTGTTAATTCACCTGAGTCTGTTGAATACTTTAGTGATGATCCTGATGAAGATTATGTGGAACTTGATGATGATTTTATTGATAAATGCAATGCTACTACTGATGCAAGAAAAATTAAAAAGCTTCTTGCACAACATACAGTTAGATATAAACTATCTCCTGATCCTAAATTTGCCACATCTCCTATAAATATTAAGGATAAGGATTATGATTTTTCTCTTGATCTATCACTACAAGAAAAGTTGCCATGGCCGACAAAGTTGAAGTCGCGCCGTGGTTGCTGGTGTACCATGGCCGACGATTTTTGGTCTCTCCGTTGTGCATGTCAAAACGTTTTTTTTTCTCGTTTTTGAGGCCACCTAGCCCGACGAAAACGGCCAAAACGTCGCGTATGGTGTCCCGGGACGTGGTGCATCTCGAAATCTCGGGTTCGCCGGCCGAGTCAACGCAAATCCGCACCGCCGAGGGATGTAGGGCCCAGATGGCAGCCTCTCTGGCATTGTTTTTTTTCTCGATCGCGCCATCTCGTTCAACGCTCTCCGATCGAGCCGTTTACGATGCAGGATCATGGGTCCCGCATGTCATCCTCTATGAACCAAAATTCTTTCTATTCTTGGATTTTTTTTGACCCCCTGATTTCTGGCTACTTCCTTTTTCTTTTGATCCCTTGCCGCCTTGGAAACATTAAGACCGCTGCTGCTAAATGGGACCCGCATGTCATCCTCTATGTGCAATCAACTTTCTTTTCTTGGAGTTTTTTTTGGCACCTCATATTTGGTCACTTGCCTTTTTCTTTCGATCCTGTCCCGCCTCTCAAACGGCGATACCGCTGCTGCTAAATGGGACCCGCATGTCATCCTCTATGTACTATAAAACTTTCTTTTCTTGAATTATTTTTGGCACCTCATATTTGGTCACTTACCTTTTTCTTTCGATCCCCTGCCGCCTCTCAAACGGTGAGACCGCTGCTGCTAAATGGGACCCGCATGTCATCCTCTATGTACTATAAAACTTTCTTTTCTTGAATTATTTTTGGCTCCTGATATTTGGTCACTTGCCTTTTTCATTCGATCCCCTGCCGCCTCTTAAACGGTGATACCGCTGCTGCTAAATGGAACCCGCATGTCATCCTCTATGTACTATAAAACTTTCTTTTCTTGAATTATTTTTGGCTCCTCATATTTGGTCACTTGCCTTTTTCTTTTGATCTCATGCCACGTTTGAAACGTTGAGGAACCTGCTGGCTCATGGGACCCGCATGTCATCCTCTATGTGCTATAAAAGTTTATTTTCTTGGATTTTTTTTCACCCTCTGATTTTTGGCTATTTCCTTTTTCTTTTGATCCCCTGCCACCTTGGAAACGTTGAGTAAGCTGCTGACTCATGGGACCCGCATGTCATCCTCTATGTACAATCAACTTTCTTTTCTTGAATTATTTTTGGCTCCTGATATTTGGTCACTTGCCTTTTTCTTTCGATCTCATGCCACGTTTAAAACGTTGAGGAACCTGCTGGCTCATGGGACCCGCATGTCATCCTCTATGTGCTATAAAAGTTTATTTTCTTTATTTTTTTCACCCTCTGATTTTTGGCTATTTCCTTTTTCTTTTGATCCCCTGCCGCCTTGGAAACGTTGGGTAAGCTGCTGACTCATGGGACCCGCATGTCATCCTCTATGTACAATCAACTTTCTTTTTCTTTTGATCTCCAGCCGCATTTGAAACGTTGAGACCGCTGCTGCTAAATGGGACCCGCATGTCATCCTCTATGTACAATAAAGTTTCTTTTCTTGGATTATCTTTGGCTCCTGATATTTTGTCACTTGCCTTTTTCTTTCGATCTCATGCCGACTTTGAAATGTTGAGTAAGCTGCTGGCTCATGGGTCCCGTATGTCATCCTCTACGAACAATAAAAGTTTGCTTTCTTGGAGTTATTTTTGACCCGTAATTTTTGGCTATTTGCCTTTTTCTTTTGATCTCCTGCCCCCTCTGAAACGATGAGGACGCTGTTGGCAGGTCGGTCCCACATGTCATCCTCTATGAACAATAAAAGTTTCCTTTGATAGATTTATTTTGAACCCCTAATTAATTTCTGGATATTTCCCCTGCCGCCTTGGAATCGTTGAGGATGCTGCTGCCTCATGGGTCCCGCATGTCATCCTCTCAGAACGGTAAATGTTAATTTTCTTGGATTTTGTTGACCAAACGATTTTTGGCTTATTTTTTCTTTCGATCACCTGCAGCCTTTAAAACGTTGAGGACGCTGCTGGCTCACGGGTCCCACATGTCAACCTCTATGAACAATAAACGCTGAGGATGCTGCTGCCTCATGGGTCCCGCATGTCATCCTCTCAGAACGAAAATGTTTCTTTTCTTGGATTTTTACCAACAGATTTTTGGTTTATTTTTTCTTTCCATCCCCTGCCGCCTTTAAAACTGAAGCGATTCAACCCGGTAAGGATTGGATCTCTGTGCATAATGTGCTAGTCCCTGGATCGACTCGCTAGCACACACAGTTCGATGAATAAGCAGAATAGCAAATGCGTCATTTATTACAACTTGCATAGCTCATGGCTAGCTCAAATAATAGAGTTCAAAGCAGAAAACAAATAAATTCAAAGAGCTCCATCACGCCACAGGCGAACATGTTGAGTGGAAGCTCGCGACCTAAAAGCGATACCTTACTCGTCCTCGGAGTAACCTGCAACATAAAACGTTGCAGCCACGCAGGGTCAATACATTTGGAATTGTATTGGCAAATGTCACTATTTGGTGGATATATATAATGGCGCCTAACAACTACGTGCTCATTTGGCATGTGGAGTTTATGCTCATTTGCGGAAAGCAATATTTTCCCTATCTTTTATAAATCATTTTATTTCTTTAGAAACATTGTCTAAGAACATATTAGCACAACCCATGCTGCAGCAAGACAGTCGGCTTCATATGCTCCTAAACATCTATGGACATGCTAGCATAGACCCATGTAGACACAAGCCAGCCTAGCTTTGCATGCTCCTATACCCATTGTTTCCCATCAAGTTTTATTAAGAAATTGGAATGCTGAGATCTTCCAAACAGTAACATGCCTAGTTGCTCATAGTTATCCGTAACCGGGGACACGGCTAAGTACTTAGTTTGACACTCTCGAGAGGATTGTACACTTTACCCACATGACCTAGTCAGCCCCTTTTACCATGATGCTCAATTTGCTCAAATGGTCGGGAAAGACTAAGTCGAGACCGTTTTCAGAAGTAGGACCCCAAGCCATCTGGACGGACCCATGCCAACCTACAGAGCTACATCTGCTAGTCACGTCAGGTCGGGTTCCTACAACTTACTTAGTCAAGCCAGAGCCCATATGACATGCGGCTGTACACGGAAGCTACTAAATAAGAAACCTGTCCAATCTCTTTGATCCCTGGGCGGCAATCCCCACCATTGTTCACCGTGCAGACACTCCCGTCTTACCAATCCGCCCAGGTGTTTCATTATTCAGGTTGTTTTCATTATATCAAAACATATATTTTTATTCATCTAAACTTATCATGATAACCCAATCCACGCATCTAAGATAGCATTGCTAAGCAAACAACAATACGGTGGCGACAAAAGAATCAAGTGTTGAACATGTGGTTGTTCTAATAGGTGTTCATAGCATAGCAATATATATTTTTAAAACAATCCTACACATGGATAGCTACTGAAAATAACTACAAAGTGCATAGAAAAATAGTAGGATAGAACGGTGTGTGACACTTGCCTTGGTTATTGATCAAACAGTCCTGACAGTCGCACTCGTTACAATCCGGACAATCTACAGACAAACAAGCAACATACCATGAACACGGCGTGTACATGGATATGCACAAACAATAAAACATGGATGCTATATGCATGTATGTATGCATATGATGCCATGGTCCAGTTTTATTTTTACTAAAACCGTTGCATTTTCTTTCTTCGCATAAGATAGGTTAAATACAACGAATATTTTTAAAACAGTAGCAAAATATAGGTTCTAATGCTACTGGATAAAGGGTATCATTTTCTAGCATTAGCAAAAGGAATTGCTCAAAAGTAATTTGTAGAACTTATTTTATAGCCGAAACAAAATATTTACAAACCTGTAATTTCTGGAAAAACTACACGTGGAAATATGACATACAATGAATCTATCACAATGTACGCAGTCTACTGATTCCAACGATATATTATACGCTAAAATCTGAGTTACGAAACTATTTCTATGAATTTTACGAGATTAATTATTTATCAGAACGATAACAATGATGCTCGAAAAGTTTCAGAAAAAGTTACTCGGATGGAGAAACTTCCTACACAAAAGTTATAGGGGATTGATTTACAAACTCAATGCAAGAAACGTCACCTAAAACCGAGTTCCAGATTTATAGATACGGATTTTTAAAGTTCTTTGACATGAACTAGCTAGCATAATCTGCACCTATAGATGGATCGATCCTGTGCATGGAGATTGATCACGTACCGATCGGGTCGCGCGTATACCGTGCGTTGCTGCAGTCGACGCCGTGCGGCGGCGATTTGGTTGCTGTGTGCGTGCGATGGGATGCAATTAGCGGCTGGTTTGATGGCGATCTGCGCGCCTGGCTAAGGGCAGGGCGTCGGCTGCGTGGGCGATGCGTGCGGCTGCGCGCGGGCAGGAGCAAAGAGGCGGCGGCTGGCGATCTGTGCGTGGAGGCGATCGATCTATCTGGAGCTGGGTGGGATCGGGACCTTTTATAGGCGCCCAGGTGCGTGAAGATGGGCCGCGTTGCGGCGCTCGTGGGCGGCCGGGCGAACGCGGGCGGCTGGGCCGGCACGGCCTGGTCGCCTCCCTTTTTTTTTTGGAAACAATACCTTTTTGGCCTCAAATAAAAATCGGAACAATATAAATAAATATTCGTTGGAATCGGTGTAAAATATACTTTGATTTGAGACCACTTTTGGAACAAAAGTAAAAACTTTATAAAACAAAAATTTGGCGTACATGCCTATGTGGCTATAGTGCCCCTTTAGGTTTAGGGTTTAAATCGATTTTTCGAAGATCGTACAAATGCAAAGATATTATGACGATGATGAATGCCATGCATAAATTTAAAATTTTTGAAAAATTCGGGATGTTACAAACCTAACCCCCTTAAGATGAATCTCGCCCTCGAGATTCGAAGTGGCTAGCAAATAGGTGCGGATGGTCTTCTCGAAGGTCATCTTCTCGTTCCCAAGTGGCTTCCTCCTCGGAATGATGATTCCACTGAACTTTACAGAATCTGATTGTCTTGGTGCGAGTAAACCTCTCCGCTGTATCCAGAATCTTGATAGGTTTCTCCTCATATGTGAGATCACTTTCTAGTTGAACCTCATCCAACGGAACTGTATCTCTTAGCGGTGTATCCGCCATCTCCGGGTGACACTTCTTTAATTGGGACACATGGAACACATTATGTACTGCTGCTAATGCCTCGGGCAACTCTAACTCATAAGCTACCTCTCCCTTGCGAGCAAGGATTTTATAGGGTCCAATGAATCGCGGTGCCAATTTTCCCTTAATACCAAACCTCTTAACTCCACGTAGCGGTGAAACTCTAAGGTATGCTCTATCTCCTATCTCATATGTCACCTCTCTACGCTTAGAATCCGCATAACTCTTTTGTCTTGATTGTGCTACTTTCAGCCTATCACGAATAAGTCGAACCTTCTCTTCAGCTTCCTTAATCAAGTCAGGTCCGAATAAACTACGCTCTCCAACTCCATCCCATAGCAGCGGTGTTCTACACTTCTTACCATACAGTGCTTCGAATGGAGCCATCTCAATGCTAGATTGATAGCTATTGTTGTAGGAGAACTCGGCATATGGTAGATTCTCATCCCAACTAGATCCATAATCTAGAGCACAGGCTCTCAACATGTCCTCTAATATTTGGTTTACTCTTTCAGTCTGCCCATCAGTCTGTGGGTGAAAAGCTGTACTAAACTCCAATCTAGTACCCAATGATTCATGCAGTTGGCGCCAAAAGTGAGAAGTGAATTGAGTACCTCTATCAGAAACAATTCCCTTCGGAACTCCATGTGAACACACAATCTTGCTCATATAAATTTTGGCTAATTTGGCACTTGTGTATGTGGTCTTCACAGGTATGAAGTGAGCCACTTTAGTCAAATGATCAACAACAACCCAAATTGAATCATACCCAGTTCTGGTCTTGGGTAGTCCCGTGATGAAATCCATTCCAATTTTGTCCCACTTCCAATCAGGTATGGGCAATGGTTGTAGCAATCCTGCTGGTTTCTGATGTTCAGCTTTTACTCTACTACACACATCACATAGGGCAATATACTCTGCAATTTCTCTCTTCATATTAGACCACCAAAATCTATCTCGCAAGTCCATGTACATTTTAGTATTACCCGGATGAATAGAATACGGAGAATCATGAGCTTCCTGTAGTATCAGCTTTCTAATCTCAGGGTCATTGGGCACACATAAACGCTTCCCAAACCATAGTGTTCCTTGTTCATCCAAACGGAAACCTTCCGCTTTTCCCTTGCTCATGTTCCCTTTTATTTCTTCCATCTCACTGTCTCCTTTCTGGGCTTCTCTGATACTATCAAACAGAGTTGGCATCACTTCCATTGATGCTAAATATCCTTGTGGCACTATTTCCAGCCTGAGATCCTTGAATTGTTCACACAAATCCAAAGGTATCTCTCCTGCGGTTATACCATTCACATAAACCTTACGGCTAAGTGCATCAGCTACAACATTTGCTTTTCCCGGGTGGTATTGCAAATTCATATCATAATCCTTTATGAGTTCCAACCATCTCCTTTGTCTCATATTTAGCTCCTTCTGAGTGAATATATACTTTAGACTTTTATGGTCGGTGTACACATCACAATGCTTCCCCATCAGATAATGTCTCCACACCTTGAGTGCGTGCACGACTGATGCTAGCTCCAAGTCATGGGTAGGATAATTCCTTTCATGATGCTTAAGTTGGCGTGAGGCATATGATACTACTCTCCCATCTTGCATCAATACACTACCAAGTCCTTAACGAGAGGCATCACAATAAACTTGGAAATCCTTCTGGATATCAGGCAAACAAAAAACAGGTGCACTTACAAGGCGTTGCTTCAATTCCTGAAAGCTGGCTTCACAAGCATCGTTCCAAATGAACTTCTTCTCCTTCTTCAATAATTCAGTCATTGGCCTAGCAATCTTGGAAAAGTTCTCTATGAATCTCCGATAATATCCTGCAAGTCCTAAGAAGCTTCAGATATCTCCTGCATTTTTAGGTGTCTCCCATTCAGTCACGGATGCTACCTTGCTTGGATCCACTGCGACACCTTCTGCTGAAATTATATGTCCAAGAAATCCCACTTTGTTTAACCAGAACTCACATTTACTGAATTTGGCATACAACTTGTGTTCCCTAAGCTTCTCCATGATCAAACGCAAATGCTTCTCATGCTCAGCATCATCTTTAGAATATATCAATATGTCATCAATGAACACCACTACAAATTTATCCAAGTACTCCATGAATACCTTGTTCATCATGGTCATAAAGTATGCCAGGGCATTTGTTAGTCCAAATGACATAACAGTATACTCATATAAACCATACCTAGTGGTGAAAGCAGTCTTAGGTATGTCTTGCTCCCGTATCTTCAATTGGAAATAGCCCGATCGAAGATCAATCTTGGAAAAGACCTTTGCCCCTTTCAATTGGTCAAACAAGTCATTGATATTGGGCAGCGGGTACTTGTTCTTAATTGTTACTTCATTAAGATTACGGTAATCCACTACCAATCTCTTACTAGAATCCTTCTTCTCCACAAATAAAACAGGAGCTCCCCATGATGATGAACTAGGCTGAATGAAACCTTTATCCAACTGTTCTCTAAGTTGTTTCTTCAGCTCTTTCAGTTCCTCCACATCCATCTTATACGGTCTCTTAGCTATGGGTCCAGTTCCGGGCATCAAATCAATTAGAAACTCAACGTCTCGATCTGGTGGCATCCCTGGCAACTCCTCTGGAAACACATCAGGATACTCTCTCACTATATGAACATCCTCTATGCTAACCCCCTTAAGAGAATTAATCTTGGTACCTCTAAGTTCAAAGGTTGACTTGAAACGGATGCGTTTCTTCTCCGGGGTTGTAAGCATTATTGATCTCTTAGCACATTCTATAACAGCTTCATATTCAGTCATCCAATCCATTCCTAGGATAACATCTAAGCCTTGTGACTCCAAAACAATTAGACTAGTGGGAAAACTATGTGCTCCAATTTGTAAGCTTAAACGACGACACCCAAAGGTTGCTACCAATTCTCCACCGGGAGAACTAATTCTGATGGGTGTGTTGATGGTTTCAGTAGGTATTCTATTTCTATCCACAAATACCCTTGATATGAATGAATGTGATGCACCAGTATCAAATAGTACGAGTGCTGAAAAATTGTTGAGCAAGAACGTACCGATCACAGCATCAGGTTCATCATAAACTTCCTCCACATTGACATGATTAACATGCCCCTTCTGGAATGGGTTTGGCTTGTTCCCGTCATTCTTGTTCTTCTCAGGGCAGTCTCTTGAATAATGCCCCGTCTTCTTACAATTGAAGCACTCCACCTTGCTAATATCCCTCTGTGTGAAGTTACCGTTGCGGTTTTGGTCATTACCCCTTCCAGAGTTGTGATGGTTGTGACTCTTGTGGCCATTATGGTGGCGGCCATTTCCTCCATGGTTGTTGTGTCCGTTGCTTCCATGTTTATGGTGTCCCGAATTTCCATTCCCATCATTGAATGTACGTGTCTTCTGTTGCGACCCTGAGTTGTAGTTGTTGTGCTTCCTCTTGCGGTTCTCAGCTTGCTTCTTCTTTCCCTCAAGGATTCTAGCCTTGTCCATCAGTGTCTGGAAATCAGGAACATGAACCACTGACAGTTGAACAGCAAGCTCATCATTCAAGCCATCCAGGAATCTCTCTTTCCTCTTTGCATCAGTATCCACATCTTCTGGCGCATAGCGTGCCAAATTGCTGAAATCCTCTATGTAGTCAGACACTGTGCGGTAGTTCTGTCGCAGGTTGCGGAACTCCCTTCTCTTCAAGCTCATAACTCCAGATGAAACATGAGCTGTGCGAAAACCCTCTTGGAACATCTCCCAGGTGATGCCATCAATAGGATGGGTTATCTGGAAATTGTCCCACCAAGAGGCTGCGGGTCCTTCAAGCAAGTGAGCAGCAAATCTCACCTTCTCCTCATCGGTACATCCCACAGTTACTAGATCTTTACTCACAGAACGCAGCCAATCAAGAGCTATCATTGGCTCAGGTGCACTAGAGAACTTGGCAGGCCTCAACCTCGGAAACCTTGTGAGCATTTCCACATGTGGAGGTGGATTGTTGTTATTGTTATTATTCTGGTTCTGATTGTTGTTCGCCATGAACTGAGTCATCACTTGCATCAACTGTGTCTGTGCTGCCAATATCTGTTGCATATCATTATTGTTGTTGCCAGTATCGTTGTTGTTGTTGTTGTTGTTGTTGTTGCCGGTGCGTGCACGTCGAGGCGGCATCTGTTTGGGTCAGCATAGATGAGTTTTAGATAGATAGAACTATAGGGAAAAAACTACCCATACTAATCACAATCATGGCAGCAAGCATACACACCAAACATATCACACGCCAATCAAACAAGACATCCCTATAACAATGACAGAATCTGTCCAGAATTTTACTACTGTGAAAACGTATTTTACAGAGGCACTTAAATACGTCAGAAAAATTAGCCAATTTTTGTGCATGTACAGGAACGAATTCCGCACCTAACCTGAATTTTTCGTGATTTTTGGAGTTACCAGTAAAGCATGAAAAATCGCGTGGTACACAGCAACATCCAGAAAACTGCACTTCTTCAATTCAATACTTTATGGAAAACCCATTTAATATTATAAATTCTCTCGAAAATTCCTAACAATTTGAAGATCAAAGAATAACAGATCCAAAGAAAAATCTTGGCCATACCACAAGGCGATATGGTCAATATCCTAACTATCACGAATATCGATTTCCTAACGAAAAATTAATGGCGGGCAAATCCTAGTTAAACTTTGAAGAGCTTGAGGAGTTCGAGGCTCTCATACACTTGCGCTTCTTCGAGCGATTGTTCATTGCAGGTCGCACATCCTCCATTAGGGTCTTCCTCATCATCGGAAATAATGTAGATCACCTCCCCGGGGTTCTCCTCTTCATCTTGAGCGTTTGCACCATCTTTGATTCCATCACCATCCTCATCATCATGTTCATATTTTCGAACAAGTAATCCAATAGAGGTTTGACTCATTAACTAAAGTGGGTAATGAACATCTACTATTTTGAATAGAGAAGAGTGAGAGAAATGATAGATATAGAATTATGAGAAATGAAGAGCGAGACGATAGAAGAGAAAATTAAATAGGTTTTCAGTTCCTATGGTCTTCCTACTCTACTCCATTTTCTAAGGTCACGAACCTACAGTCAACACAATGCTCTGATACCATCTGAAGCGATTCAACCCGGTAAGGATTGGATCTCTGTGCATAATGTGCTAGTCCCTGGATCGACTCGCTAGCACACACAGTTCGATGAATAAGCAGAATAGCAAATGCGTCATTTATTACAACTTGCATAGCTCATGGCTAGCTCAAATAATAGAGTTCAAAGCAGAAAACAAATAAATTCAAAGAGCTCCATCACGCCACAGGCGAACATGTTGAGTGGAAGCTCGCGACCTAAAAGCGATACCTTACTCGTCCTCGGAGTAACCTGCAACATAAAACGTTGCAGCCACGCAGGGTCAATACATTTGGAATTGTATTGGCAAATGTCACTATTTGGTGGATATATATAATGGCGCCTAACAACTACGTGCTCATTTGGCATGTGGAGTTTATGCTCATTTGCGGAAAGCAATATTTTCCCTATCTTTTATAAATCATTTTATTTCTTTAGAAACATTGTCTAAGAACATATTAGCACAACCCATGCTGCAGCAAGACAGTCGGCTTCATATGCTCCTAAACATCTATGGACATGCTAGCATAGACCCATGTAGACACAAGCCAGCCTAGCTTTGCATGCTCCTATACCCATTGTTTCCCATCAAGTTTTATTAAGAAATTGGAATGCTGAGATCTTCCAAACAGTAACATGCCTAGTTGCTCATAGTTATCCGTAACCGGGGACACGGCTAAGTACTTAGTTTGACACTCTCGAGAGGATTGTACACTTTACCCACATGACCTAGTCAGCCCCTTTTACCATGATGCTCAATTTGCTCAAATGGTCGGGAAAGACTAAGTCGAGACCGTTTTCAGAAGTAGGACCCCAAGCCATCTGGACGGACCCATGCCAACCTACAGAGCTACATCTGCTAGTCACGTCAGGTCGGGTTCCTACAACTTACTTAGTCAAGCCAGAGCCCATATGACATGCGGCTGTACACGGAAGCTACTAAATAAGAAACCTGTCCAATCTCTTTGATCCCTGGGCGGCAATCCCCACCATTGTTCACCGTGCAGACGCTCCCGTCTTACCAATCCGCCCAGGTGTTTCATTATTCAGGTTGTTTTCATTATATCAAAACATATATTTTTATTCATCTAAACTTATCATGATAACCCAATCCACGCATCTAAGATAGCATTGCTAAGCAAACAACAATACGGTGGCGACAAAAGAATCAAGTGTTGAACATGTGGTTGTTCTAATAGGTGTTCATAGCATAGCAATATATATTTTTAAAACAATCCTACACATGGATAGCTACTGAAAATAACTACAAAGTGCATAGAAAA
This sequence comes from Lolium perenne, assembly GCF_019359855.2. NCBI lineage: Eukaryota > Viridiplantae > Streptophyta > Magnoliopsida > Poales > Poaceae > Lolium > Lolium perenne. The sequence continues at coordinate 92,829,449 of NC_067245.2, read as the reverse complement.
ATAGTAGGATAGAACGGTGTGTGACACTTGCCTTGGTTATTGATCAAACAGTCCTGACAGTCGCACTCGTTACAATCCGGACAATCTACAGACAAACAAGCAACATACCATGAACACGGCGTGTACATGGATATGCACAAACAATAAAACATGGATGCTATATGCATGTATGTATGCATATGATGCCATGGTCCAGTTTTATTTTTACTAAAACCGTTGCATTTTCTTTCTTCGCATAAGATAGGTTAAATACAACGAATATTTTTAAAACAGTAGCAAAATATAGGTTCTAATGCTACTGGATAAAGGGTATCATTTTCTAGCATTAGCAAAAGGAATTGCTCAAAAGTAATTTGTAGAACTTATTTTATAGCCGAAACAAAATATTTACAAACCTGTAATTTCTGGAAAAACTACACGTGGAAATATGACATACAATGAATCTATCACAATGTACGCAGTCTACTGATTCCAACGATATATTATACGCTAAAATCTGAGTTACGAAACTATTTCTATGAATTTTACGAGATTAATTATTTATCAGAACGATAACAATGATGCTCGAAAAGTTGTCAGAAAAAGTTACTCGGATGGAGAAACTTCCTACACAAAAGTTATAGGGGATTGATTTACAAACTCAATGCAAGAAACGTCACCTAAAACCGAGTTCCAGATTTATAGATACGGATTTTTAAAGTTCTTTGACATGAACTAGCTAGCATAATCTGCACCTATAGATGGATCGATCCTGTGCATGGAGATTGATCACGTACCGATCGGGTCGCGCGTATACCGTGCGTTGCTGCAGTCGACGCCGTGCGGCGGCGATTTGGTTGCTGTGTGCGTGCGATGGGATGCAATTAGCGGCTGGTTTGATGGCGATCTGCGCGCCTGGCTAAGGGCAGGGCGTCGGCTGCGTGGGCGATGCGTGCGGCTGCGCGCGGGCAGGAGCAAAGAGGCGGCGGCTGGCGATCTGTGCGTGGAGGCGATCGATCTATCTGGAGCTGGGTGGGATCGGGACCTTTTATAGGCGCCCAGGTGCGTGAAGATGGGCCGCGTTGCGGCGCTCGTGGGCGGCCGGGCGAACGCGGGCGGCTAGGCCGGCACGGCCTGGTCGCCTCCCTTTTTTTTTGGAAACAATACCTTTTTGGCCTCAAATAAAAATCGGAACAATATAAATAAATATTCGTTGGAATCGGTGTAAAATATACTTTGATTTGAGACCACTTTTGGAACAAAAGTAAAAACTTTATAAAACAAAAATTTGGCGTACATGCCTATGTGGCTATAGTGCCCCTTTAGGTTTAGGGTTTAAATCGATTTTTCGAAGATCGTACAAATGCAAAGATATTATGACGATGATGAATGCCATGCATAAATTTAAAATTTTTGAAAAATTCGGGATGTTACAAAAACGTTGACGACGCTGCTGGCTCATGGGTCCCCGATGTCATCCTCCTCGTACAAGAAACATGTGATATCTTGATTATTTTGCAGATAATAAACAGTGTATTTCGCTCTGAGCTATTGCAAACGGATAAATTAAATCTTTATTTTTACATAAACAAACTTATATGTTGAATCTCCTTGTTTTGTGTTTTTGCGAAGCATAGGACTTTCCTATTTTTTTTAGAAAAATCCGAACTTTCCTGTTTTGGAGTGGGCTGAAATTGTATGAGTCAAAAGGCCCAGCAGGATAGTTCGAAGGCCCAGATATCCAGATGGAGCCCAATTGAAATCTTTCTTTTCTTGGATTTTTTTCACCCCCTGATTTCTGGCTACTTCATTTTTCTTTTGGTCCTGTGCCACCTTGAAAACGTTGAGATCGCTGCTGCAAAATGGGACCCGCATGTCATCCTCTATGTACAATAAAATTTCTTTTCTTGGATTATTTTTGGCTCCTGATATTTGGTCACTTTCCTTTTGGCTCTATGTACAATCTCATGCCGACTTTGAAACGTTGAGGAAGCTGCTGGCTCATGGGTCCCGCATGTCATCCTCTGTGAACAATAAAAGTTTCCTTTGTTGGATTTATTTTTTACCCCTAATTTTTGGCTATTTGCCTTTTTCTTTTGATCCCCTGCCCCCTTTGAAACGATGACGACGCAGCTGGCAGGTCGGTCCCACATGTCATCCTCTATGAACAATAAAGGTTTCCTTTGATAGATTTATTTTTGACCCTAATTAATTTCTGGCTATTTCCTTTTTTTATTTTGATCACCTGCCGCCTTGGAATAGTTGAGGATGCTACTGCCTCATGGGTCCCGCATGTCATCCTCTCAGAAAGGTAAATGTTTCATTTCTTGGATTTTGTTTACCAACTGATTTTTGGCTTATTTTTTTTGTTTCGATCTTCTGCCGCCTTTAAAACGTTGACAACGCTGTTGCCTCATGGGTCCCCAATGTCAGCCTCCCCATACTGCAAATCCTCTTTCTGCAAAGGTTGTATTTCTAGCTAGATAGCTAAGGTGGATTCGAATCTGCCGTGGTTCAGGCAGCTCAGGTAAGCCTTCTTGCACTGATTAATGGAACTAGTGTATAGCAAGGTCAAGACATGTGGCTCGATGTAATGAATCTATTTGAATCATGTTGTGGATTCAATCTGATAGTTCTCTAACAAGTCAGCCAAAATAGAAATGCAAATTAAGATGAACACGAACATTAGTTATCATAATAGCTGATCATACATACCTACTTGCTAAGAGCAAAAGCTTGCCAGAGTTTTACCACCCATACAATTAATTAGCAGTTCAGATAAGATAACCTTATATAAGTATAACTACCAATGCATTTGCTAAGGGCTCATGGGACAACAGAACTAGACAACCGCAAACTTTATGACCAGCATGTCACAGCGGCATCGAAAGTTCTTGACCTTCAACTTTGATCCAATGCGAAGTTTGGCACCGTCAATGAACTTTTTCCACCTGGAAGTAACAGCCAAGCGGCCATCTGTAGGACTGACGGAGTACCGTCCCTCCACGGTGAGACCTTCACTCTCCATGACGAGGGAAATCTTGCCCCTTCGGCCAGCATTGAGATCCTTGGAGATACTTTTAGGCAATTTCTGATTCAAAGCAAGAGATACCACCAAAAATTAGTCAATGGCACCAATGCACTGAAGACTGAACCATGTGAGACTTTGAGTAGAGAAGACATCAAGATAAGAGCAATTATGCTGTCATATACTCATGAACATAGCCTTCAGAGGCGTCCTGGTCACCACACGGGTGGCCACAGCAATGAGCTGAGACCTCGGTGATCTGGCTGGGGCAGGTGCAGGAGCCTGGGCTGGTACACGAGCTGGTGCTGATGCAGGAGACTGATGGGCAGGTGCAATAAACGGTGCCTCTAGAGGAACCGGTGCTGATGCAGGAGACTGTTGGGCAGGTGCAGTAAACGGTGCAGCTAGAGGAACCAGTGCTGATGCAGGAGCCTGCTGGGTAGATGCAGTAAACGGAGCTGGTACAGGAACCGGTGCTGATGCAGGAGAGTGGGAAGCCGGTGCCGGTGCTGGTGTGGGTGCCCTTTGTGACATCTGCTCCTGTTCCATCAGGGGATCTGTAACTTTGATCATGTTAAACCCAGCAAGCTAGAACAGAGGGAATGGTTTAGAACAACTGCTCAGAATGCAGTAATCAAAGGATATGAGTACAAAAAAGTTACATAATATATATTTCGAAGTGTCTCCAACTCTGTAAGCAGTTACGTATATCTGCCCGTTTGAGTTTCTGATCCTCAGCTCGTCGCCCTTCTTCAGACCGTAGTCAAAAGCAAACTTTCTCCAATCATGTCCATACAAATATGTGATGGCCTGCGTCTTGTAGACATACACCTCATAGACCGTGTAGGTGTTCATCAATTTGCCATTGCCATGCATAGTGAAAGACCCTTCATGCGGACACATCTAGTTAATCATTGGACGAAGTTCACAAGGTACAGTCTGGAGGTGAAAATTGATACTAATGTAAGAAGCAGGAAGACTAAAAACAAGACTTTACTATATGCCAATTCATGCTAAACCACTGAGAATTCATACCTGTAACTCTGTGAAGGAGTTATTAGAAAGGTAGATAGAGCCATAGGAGGTGTTATATGTGGGGTATGTACATGGTCCCGCCATATTCCCGCAAGCTCGGCATCGGGATGGTGAAGGAAACATGGGAGGTACTACTGGTGCGTAGCGCTGAATGTAAGTGGAAGAATTAGGTTGTGTAAAGTGCATAGTTCAGAGCAATGCAAATGTTGACAAGCGAGTGCATAACACTATGTTACAAACTGAACAGTCAAAATTTAGTGTATGATGAATATAAGCATGCTAATTTGGCATTTCCGAATTCCAAAAAGCATTAGACAGAGCCGGTGATAATATCATACATAAATCATGGCATGTATATGTGGCTTAAGAAAATATACCCGAACCCTTGGATGGTTACGGCCCGGCTGGTCCTTGGACTTGAGCTTATATAAGCATCCAGAAGGTGGGGTTGACAGTAACTTGGTGGCAGCCTCTGCAGATGCCTCATCAGCAGCAGTTGCAATCCTTTTGACCAATGAAGGCTTAGCAGTTTCAGTCTGCATATGAAAATTGAAGAGCAACAGACATCAAGAAAGTGATATATAAAATGAATCTATGAGACATTGATGCATATAGTGCTGGATGTAAGTGGAAGAATAGGGTTGTGTGTGTTTCTGAACTATTGGTAAGCATTAGACAAAGCCGGCAATAAACAGACAAATCAAATCATGTATGAGGATTAAGAAAATATACCTGCTTACTAAAAAGGATACCACCCAGCTGGCCCGTGGCCTTGTGCTTGAGGAGGTTTTCAGAAGATGGTAGCGGCACCATCGCCTTCACAGCAGCCTCATCAGGATCATTTTTTTCCATTTGAGTAGAGGCACAGAAGCTTCATCCTGCATATGAATAGCAACATAACTCATCATTGATATTTAATAAATCTATGAGATAGAGTGATGCAAATAGTGCGGGATGTAAGTGGAAGAATAGGGTTGTGCATAGACAACAGTTGACAACAATGCAAATGATTACAAAAGAAGCCAACGGAACTCAACAGTTTATATACTGGATGAGACAGACTGAAAAGTGAAAAATTAGTGCATGATGATTGTAAGCAAACGCAGTGTTTCTGAACTTTTGGTAAGCATTAGGCAAAGCCAACAGTAATTAAACAGATAATAATAAAATCATGTGTGTGGATTAAGAAAATTTACCAGATTCATTAAAAGGTCACCACCCAGCTGGCCCATGGCCTCGTGCTTGTAGAGGTTTTCGGATGATGGTGCCGGCACCATCGTCCTCACAGCAGCCTCATCAGCCTCATTTTGCATCCACTTGAGTAAAGGCGCAGCAGTTTCAGCCTGCATAAGAATGGGAACAGATCTCAGCAGTGATATTGAATGACTCTGAGACAGACTGATGAATATAGTGCTGGATGTAAGTGGAAGGGTATGGTTGTGTATGTACAACCGTTCACAACAATGCAAGGGTGTGTTCGGTTCTGAAACAGCATGGAATGGAATGGAATGGTTCCATTTCAGAGGAATGGAATGGTTACATTTTTGTTCGGTTGGGAAAAATGGAGAGCGTAATGTGTCGAGGTTAAACTAATCATTTGTCTCAAAATTGTAATTAGCAATTGTAAATGACATTTTAATCTCAAAGTCGTAATTAACAGCGCCTAATGGTGCTCTTTTAATCTAAAAATCGTAATTAACATCGTTTTTTGTTGGGTTAGGGGAACTGGAGAGTAGATGAACATTACTGTATGATGATTGTAAGCAAACGAATTTGGTGTTTCTAAACTTTTGGCTTCGAGATCTTATGGGCTTCAACTCTAGCCTACCCCAACTTGTTTGGGACTGAAAGGCTTGGTTGTTGTTGTTGTTGTTGTAAACTTTTGGCAAGCATTAGAAAAAACCGACAATAAACAGACAAAAATCAAGGCATGTTTTGTGGATTAAGAAAATATACCATATTCATTAAAAGATCACCACCCAGCTGGCGCGTGGCCTTGTGCTTGTAGAGGCATTTAGAAGATGGGGGCGGCATCAACATACTGGCAGCCTGATCAGCCGCAGTTTTGATCTTCCTTTTGAGTAAAGGCCCTAAAGTTTCAGTCTGCATATGAATAACAAAACAAAAGGCAGACCTCAGCAGTGATATTGAATTACTGTATGAGATAGACTGATGCATATAGTGGATGCTCGTAGCTTTTTGCACCATGAACACTAGCTATATGGACAGACAAAAAAAACTAGTTGACTCAGCTTTGTCTAGATACCTCCATCCCAAAGCTTAAGGATTATTTATTTTTGAGAAATCAAAACAAGTAAAGTTTGACCAAAATTTTAGAACATTCTATCAACAAATATAATATTGTGTAGATACCGTAGGAAAATATATTTCACAACCTATTTAACGATATTAATTTTATATTTTGCATGTTAATGATTTTTGGTAAAAGCTTAGTCAAACATGGTATAGTTTGACTTTCTAAAAATAATATAAGCCCTAAGCTTTGGGATGGAGGTAGTAGTATATAGAGCTAAAACACATCTAGATACATCCGTATCTACAAATAGTTGAGTCAATTAATTTGGATCTGAGGGAGTATTAGATTCAGACTACATCATGGTAAGTTGGTTAAAAAAATTACCCCTGGGCGGTCCCTTCCCAGCTCGGCAGTGGCATTTCGCTTCTTGTGCTGCAGATCTGGCCATTCTCCTGCAGCAGGTGGGGCGCTATCGTTCCCCATAGCCTCAGCACGGAACCTGGAGGTACCAACCTGATACAGAGAATATAGAGCATGGTGTCACAGAGGCTTTACGCACAAACAGCTGAAGACATGTGCTACTTTAAGCATTTTCCAGAATAGGAACAGATTGAGGATGCAGACAGACAGAGTGGATAAGCAAACGGAGTACCTACTTTGCGGGGCTGGGGACGCAGCTCAGGCTCATCCAACAGCACACATGCGTGGTGGCCTTACGCTCCATTGCCCCCCCCCCACCACCACCGATCGAGGTCTTCCCTTTCCTGTACAAGTTAACAAAAGATACATTGAGGATCAGCAGAGACTACAAGGGTTGCAAATGTCGACAAATAAAGGAAGAACACCCCAATCCAAGCAAAGGTAGCCCCCGCCCCCACCCCCATCCCCATCAATCACTCCCAGCGCGAGGGTGACCAGAAAGACACCCCTTCGCCCAGAATAGGAAATAGATGCGCAAGATATCGAGGTGAGGAAAAAGGAACCGATATCGAGAAAGGATAGAACATTACTAGTAGAGTACTACCTAATCCGCTTGGTCTAGATGCAGCTTGCCCCTCCAAGCTGGATGCTTGGACGGTGGAGGCGAAAGGAGGGGATCGAGCTAGCGGCTTGCATCCGTCGGCTGTCGGCACTCGATCGGGAGAGACAAGAGGGGCTACATAAAGGGGAGGGGTAACATATTTTATTACACAGTGAACTTACTGATGTGACTAGTCATTACATGTCTCACTGAAACTGGGGCCCATAGTGTGGCACCCCAAATTCACTTGAACCTGCCCGGCGGGACGCATTGGCGCGTCAAGAAAACCCCCGAATTGTAGCGGGGAAATGAAACATTTCACAAAAATTCGAAATTCAAGCACACTGCCACGCGCCAAGCACGCGGGCTGTTCCTTCCTCTTCCTCGGTTCCTCCTCCCCTATCCGAAAAAACCCCAAATCCCAAGCTCAAACAACAACAAAAAACCCCAAATCCCCTGGCCGCCATGCATGTCCTCGTTAACCCGTTGGAGATCGTTCCGGGACGAGGCGGACCCCCCACCCTGAGATCCCGAGTTCGTCCGTTTCGTCCACCTCGAGGCACTGCGTGCTGTCTCGCAGCGGCGGCTTGAGGGCGCTGCAGAGGAAGTTCCGCCGGAAAGTGCTCATGGCAACCGTGCAAGCTCACCGGCGTGTTGTATCCCGAGAGGAACTGGTCAAAGCTTTGCTATTCGCAAAAAAAAAAAGCCGGCCAAGATCTGGTCAAAGCTTCGTCGATGGTTTGCCGCGGGAGGCTTGGAGTCCAGAGTCAATAAACTAGCTGCTCGAGGACTTGGGCGGTTTACAACGATTCATATTAACTGACTCAAGTTTGTTAGTCTAGTTAACAAATGCATCTAGATACATCCATATCTAGACAAAATTGAGTCAGTTAATATGAATCAGAGGGGAGTGCCTGAAAGTGTTTCATGCTACCAATTAATGCGCTGGCAGGACTGACTGTAGAAGTAATTGTGCTACTACTCATACGATGAACTGATTGTGTGGGTGTCAAATTTTGCAACGCGATCATCCACTGAATGCTTAATTATAGTTCTAGCGCCAAAGGCGTACAAATCATAACAAAGATAGTACATACTACAGCACCAGAACATAAGAGTACGAATCATAAAGTAGCTCAACATTTTGCATCAGGGCTGGGTGGTCCTGAGACTACCGGGACGCCCCTGATGATCTCCGGGCGTGCATCCACTTCAACGCAAAACTGTGTACTCGGTCCACGGCCTCCTTCTGTAGGCTGGATAATCTCAGGTGCAGGACCTTCGTCTATGAAAGGCTCGTCATCAGTACCATCCACAGGTGCATCAGGGCTGGGTGGTCTTGAGACTACCCGGACGCCCCTGATGATCTCTGGGCGTGCATCCACTTCAACGCAAAGCTGTGTACTCGGTCCACGGCCTCCTTCTGTAGGCTGGATAATCTCAGGTGCAGGACCTTCGTCTATGAAAGGCTCGTCATCAGTACCATCCACAGGTGCATCAAACTGAGATTCACCTTCAAATCTCCCATCAAACTGAGAGACCTCTTCAACTCTATGCTTCTGCAATTAGTACATCAACAGATTAGACAAACATCTAAGGGATGCAACCTGAACAAATGTCGTTTTACATATTTACCTTCTCATCTGGCACAGCACATGTCCCAGAGCTGAAACCCGTTTCCTGAAGCAAGCGCTTTTTCTCTCCTTCCCGTCCATCCATCTGCAACAAGTTAAATTTGAGTACAGAACCTTGCACAGCAATGCAAACTATTGATCGAAACAGCGGCAGCATCAATATAAATAATTAACTACATATGCCATCACACATACAGTATGAGCAAGATCTGCTTCTCCCGCTGAAGGATCATTATATGGTTCACCATGATAAACCCACCTAACATATGTGCGGTCCATCCCAAAAATGTGTAAATGATCTTCCACTACATGGTGAGGCCTCTTCTCACCATTCATACATGTGCAGCGCGGGCAATACACGTCCAGGTTGTGACCTTCATGAGCTCTAATAAACCCCATAAAGGGTTGAACACCATTTATATATGAAGGGGAACATAAGTGTCCATGCAGTATCCAAGTTCTGTCCATCTGTTTAATTATGAGATACAATGGTTGGTGATTAATTTTTAAGGCGAAGTAGGAAATGTATATCCATCGAGTACAAAACTATACTACATGATTATGCATTTCAGCAATCATGTCGAGTACAAAACAAAAAATGCCCATCGACATTTTAGCAAACAGATCGTGTACAAAACTCTGCCATGGCATTTCAGCAAATTAACGGATCGAGTGCAGAACTGACTCTATATGCCCACGCAAATGAACAAATTGATCGAGGACAAATCAAGCGAAAAACTATAAAGTGCCAATTAGTTCGAGCATACTGACGATTTTTTTTAGCAGCATCAAGAAAATATAAATCGTTAGGCCGTCTTGCCCGATGCATGATTGAGCTAGAGATAGCAGCCCTACCGTGGATCAACTTGACCGCCGGTGCGTCTCGAGAAGAACGACGGGGAGGGGAAGCTTCTTCTTCGCACGGACGGGACGGGGAGGGGAAGCTCTTCGCACGGACGGGGATAAGTTGTGTAGGGGAGGGTGGGGGGTCATGCGGCCGGGCCGCCCGGTAGGTGGTGTTTAATGGAGTTGCGTGTGTAATTTGCCATGCACAAGGTTGAGGAATAGGTGGTTCCCTTTGCCGCGCGCACAATTCAAACTATCCCGCCCATGTAGTTTAAATTCGCCCTATTTTCGTTAAATCGACATAAAGTCATGTGAGTGGGTGGAAATTAGCAAAGTTGCTTGAAAAATAGTAAAACTCTGGAATTATCCTTTAAATATGCTCTACTTCGTGTGAAAATCGGGGTGTGGAGGCATGTTGAGCTGTTTTATTTGTACTTTCTTCATTAAAACTCCCATTTTATGCACTTTGGATGGAAAGAAATCATTTGTACATAAATTTTGAACACGCCATTTGCAAACATTAATTGTTTTACATGCCAAGATGCACCCATCCACCAAATATGGGGCAAAAGTTTATCACAATCTAGATATATATGTATAATTAGTGAGGGACCCCTTTTGATTTTGTGCAATTTCCACTAATTAGCTAGAGAGAAGGGGTCAATTGATGTTAGGGGCTATGTGTTTTAGATTAGGGTTGTGTGGATTCAAATACAACTTCTTTATTTGTGTGCTATGATTAATCAAAACTAGATCGATCGACTGCGCACATATTATTAGAGGCACATGCCTTTGCGCACAAAGTGCAGGTTAGGGTTTAAGGTTTAGTGTTTAGGGTTTAGGGTTTAGGGTGTAGTGTTTAGGGTTTAGGGTCTATGGTTTAGGGTTTAGTGTTTAGGGTGTACGTTTAGGGTATAATTAGGGATTAGGGATTAGGGTTTTAGGGTTTAAGGTTTAGGGATCATCGATCGAGTGCACACACACATTATTAGAGGCACCCGCGCCTTTGCACATAAAGTGCATGCGTATATAAAAGTGTGTGTTTTGGCCACCAACGATATATAGATCGAGAGAGAGATTAAAAAATATATATATCCCCAAGAATATGTTCAGATATATATTGAAATATATGCACGAATGATATGTGCAAGGTATGACATGTGCGCATGCACACACTAGTTGTATATATATTATGAGGCAACTTAATCAAATGTGTTTTCATATATTCGAGAGAACTTGTCAAAATTCAAGTTAATTAATTTATCAGCACTAATTAGTTGGTCGCCTGCTTGATGCGCAATGAAGTGTCGTTGGCCTATATATATATATATGTAGGGTTTAATTAGGGTTTAGGGTTTAGGGTTATCTAGCTAGGGTTTTAGGGTTAGGGTTAATTAGGGTTTAGGGTTTTGGGTTTAGGGTTTAGGGTTTAGGGTTTGGGGTTTAGTTTTAGGGTTTAGGGTTTAGGGTTTAGGGTTTAAGGTGTAGGGTGTAGGGTGTAGGGTGTAGTGCTTAGGGTTTAGGTCGAGGGTTTAGTGTTTAGGGTGTTTAGGGTGTATGTTTAGGGTATAATTAGGGATTGGGGATTAGGGATTTAGGGTTTAAGGTTTAGGGATCATCGATCGAGTGCACACACACATTATTAGAGGCACCCGCGCCTTTGCGCATAAATTAAGTGCATGCGTATATAAGTGTGTTTTTTGGCCACCAACGATATATAGATCGAGAGAGAGATTGAAATATATATATATCCCCAAGAATATGTTCAGATATATATTGAAATATATACACGAATGATATGTGCAAGGTATGACATGCGTGTATGCACACTAATTGTATATATATTATGAGGCAACTTAATCAAATGTGTTTTCATTCGAGAGAACTTGTCAAAATTCAAGTTAATTAATTTATCAGCGCTAATTAGTTGGTCGCCTGCTTGATGCGCAATGAAGTGTCGTTGGCCTATATATATGTAGGGTTTAATTAGGGTTTAGGGTTTAGTTTTATCTAGCTAGGGTTTTAGGGTTAGGGTTAGGGTTAATTAGGGTTTAGGGTCTAGGGTTTAGGGTTTAGGGTTTGGGGTTTAGAGTTTAGGGTTTAGGGTCTAGGGTTAGGGTTTAGGGTTTAGTGTTTAGTGTTTAGGGTCTAGGGTTTAGTGTTTTGGGTGTTTAGGGTGTACGTTTAGGGTATAATTAGGGATTAGGGATTAGGGTGTTAGGGTTTAAGGTTTAGGGATCATCGATCGAGTGCACACACACATTATTAGAGGCACCCGCGCCTTTGCGCATAAAGTGCATGCGTATATAAGTGTGTGTTTAATTTTGGCCACCAACGATATATAGATCGAGAGAGAGATTGAAATGTATATATATCCCCAAGAATATGTTCAGATATATATTGAAATATATGCACGAATGGTATGTGCAAGGTATGACATGCCCGCATGCACACTAATTGTATATATATATATATATATATTATGAGGCAACTTAATCGAATGTGTTTTCATTCGAGAGAACTTGTCAAAATTCAAGTTAATTAATTTATCAGCGCTAATTAGTTGGTCGCCTGCTTGATGTGCAATGAAGTGTCATTGGCCTATATATATGTAGGGTTTAATTAGGGTTTAGGGTTTAGGGTTATCTAGCTAGGGTTTTAGGGTTAGGGTCAGGGTTAATTAGGGTTTAGGGTCTAGGGTTTAGGGTTTAGGGTTTGGGGTTTATGGTTTAGGGTCTAGGGTTAGGGTTTGGGGTTTAGTGTTTAGTGTTTAGGGTTTAGGGTTTAGGGTTTAGGGTGTAGTGTTTAGGGTTTAGGGTTTAGGGTTTAGGGTTTAGTGTTTAGGGTGTTTAGGGTGTACGTTTAGGGTATAATTAGGGATTAGGGATTAGGGTTTTAGGGTTTATGGTTTAGGGATCATCGATCGAGTGCACACACACATTATTAGAGGCACCCGCGCCTTTGCGCATAAAGCGTATATAAGTGTGTTTTTTGGCCACCAACGATATATAGATCGAGAGAGAGATTGAAATATATATATCCCCAAGACTATATATGTTCAGATATATATTGAAATATATGCATGAATGATATGTGCAAGGTATGACATGCGCGCATGCACACTAATTGTATATATATTATGAGGCAACTTAATCAAATTTGTTTTCATTCGAGAGAACTTGTCAAAATTCAAGTTAATTAATTTATCAGCGCTAATTAGTTGGTCGCCTGCTTGATGCGCAATGAAGTGTTGTTGGCCTATATATATGTAGGGTTTAATTATCGATGCTTTCCTCTTTGAAGGACCATTCTTTTTACTTTTATGTTGAGTCAGTTCACCTATTTCTCTCTACCTCAAGAAGCAAACACTTGTGTGAACTGTGCATTGATTCCTACATACTTGCATATTGCACTTATTATATTACTCTATGTTGACAATATCCATGAGATATACATGTTACAAGTTGAAAGCAACCGCTGAAACTTAATCTTCCTTTGTGTTGCTTCAATGCCTTTACTTTGAATTATTGCTTTATGAGTTAACTCTTATGCAAGACTTATTGATGCTTGTCTTGAAGTGCTATTCATGAAAAGTCTTTGCTATATGATTCACTTGTTTACTCATGTCATATACATTGTTTTGATCGCTGCATTCACTACATATGCTTTACAAATAGTATGATCAAGGTTATGATGGCATGTCACTCCAGAAATTATCTTTGTTATCGTTTTACCTACTCGGGACGAGCAGAACTAAGCTTGGGGATGCTGATACGTCTCCGACGTATCGATAATTTCTTATGTTCCATGCCACATTATTGATGATATCTACATGTTTTATGCACACTTTATGTCATATTCGTGCATTTTCTGGAACTAACCTATTAACAAGATGCCGAAGTGCCGATTCTTTGTTTTCTGCTGTATATGGATTCAGAAATCCTAGTAACGAAATATTCTCGGAATCGGACGAAATCAACGCCCAGGTTCCTATTTTGCCCGGAAGCATCCAGAACACACGAGAACCGCCAGAGAGGGGGCACAGGGCCACCAAACCCTAGGCCGGCGCGGCCAAGGGGGGGCCCGCGCCCCCCTATAGTGTGGCCACCCTGTCAGCCCTCCTGCGCCGCCTCTTCGTCTATTTAAAGCCTCCGTCGCGAAAACCCTATCACGTTCGACGAAACCCACAGAAACCTTCCAGAGCCGCCGCCATCGCGAAGCCAAGATCTGGGGGATAGGACTCTCTGTTCCGGCACGCCGCCGGGACGGGGAAGTGCCCCCGGAAGGATTCTCCATCGACACCGCTGCCATCTCCACCGCCATCTTCATCACCGCTGCTGCTCCCATGAGGAGGGAGTAGTTCTCCATTGTGGCTCGGGGCTGTACCGGTAGCTATGTGGTTAATCTCTCTCCTATGTACTTCAATACAATGATCTCATGAGCTGCTTTACATGATTGAGATCCATATGATGAGCTTTGTATCGCTACTAGTTGTGTGCTACTCATGTGATGTTATTAAAGTAGTCTATTCCTCCTGCATGGTGTAAAGGTGACTAGTGTGTGCACCGTGTGGTTCTTGTCGTAGGCTATGATCATGATCTCTTGTAGATTGTGGAGTTAATTATCATTATGATAGTATTGATGTGATCTATTCCTCCTTCATAGTGTAATGTGGACAGTGTGTGCACTATGTTAGTTCTTGGTTTATTTTGCAATGATCTATTATGCTCTAAGGTTATTTAAATATGAACATTGAATTGTGGAGCTTGTTAACTCCGGCATTGAGGGTTCGTGTAATCCTACGCAATGTGTTCATCATCCAACAAAAGAGTGTATGTAGCACATATGAGAAAGAGTTATTTATTATGCGATCAATGTTGAGAGTGTCCACTAGTGAAAGTGTAATCCCTAGGCCTTGTTCCTAAATACTGCTATCGCTGCTTGTTTACTGTTTTACTGCGTTACTACTGCTGCAATACTACCACCATCAACTACACGCCAGCAAGCTATTTTCTGGCACCGTTGCTACTGCTCATATATATTCATACCACCTGTATTTCACTATCTCTTCGCCGAACTAGTGCACCTATTAGGTGTGTTGGGGACACAAGAGACTTCTTGCTTTGTGGTTGCAGGGTTGCATGAGAGAGATATCTTTGACCTCTTCCTCCCTGAGTTCGATAAACCTTGGGTGATCCACTTAAGGGAAAACTTGCTGCTGTTTTACAAACCTCTGCTCTTGGAGGCCCAACACTGTCTACAGGAAAAGGAGGGGGCGTAGACATCAAGCTATTTTCTGGCGCCGTTGCCGGGGAGGAAAGGTAAAAGGTACTCACACTTCGGATCTCAGCTACTAAGCTATTTTCGCCGTTGTAAGTACTCGAAGCTATTTCCTTTAGATCCTGCAATTGCATCTTTTTGTTTCTTGTTTACACTAGTTTGGCATAATGGACAAGAATGAGCTTCTTATTCTATTTCCTAATTTAAAACATGGATTGTTTGATGCGAAAATTAAAAAACCTATGGAATCTTATTTGCATGCTGGTAGTAATATTAGTATGAACGCTTTGAACACCATTGTTGATAATAATATAGAAAGTTCTAAGCTTGGGGAAGCTGGTTTGCATGATATTTTTAGTCCCCCAAGCATTGAGGAGAAAATTTTCTTTGATGATACTTTGCCTCCTATTTATGATAATGATATTGGTCTTTTAGTACCGCCTGTTATGGAGGATAAATTTGATTATGATTACAATATGCCTCCTATATTTGATAATGAGAATAATAATGATAGCTACTTTGTTGAATTTGCTCCCACTACAACTAATAAAATTGATTATGCTTATGTGGAGAGTAATGATACTTTTATGCATGTGAATAAGAATGCTTTGTGTGATACTTATATTGTTGAGTTTGTTCATGATGCCTCTGAAAATTATTATGAGAGAGGAAAATATAGTTGTAGAAATTTTCATGTTACTAAAATGCCTCTCTATGTGCTGAAATTTTTGAAGCTACACTTGTTCTATCTTCCTATGCTTGTTACTTTGCTCTTCATGAACTTGTTTATTTACAAGATTCCTATGCATAGGAAGCATGTTAGACTTAAATGTGTTTTGAATTTGCCTCTTGATGCTCTCTTTTGCTTCAACTACTATTTCTTGCGAGTGCATCATTAAAACTGCTGAGCCCATCTTAATGGCTATAAAGAAAAGAACTTCTTGGGAGATAACCCATGTGTTATTTTGCTACAGTACTTTGTTTTATATTTGTGTCTTGGAAGTTGTTTACTACTGTAGCAATCTCTCCTTATCTTAGTTTAGTGTTTTATTGTGCCAAGTAAAATCTTTGATAGAAAAGTTCATACTAGATTTGGATTACTGCGCAGTTTCAGATTTCTTTGCTGTCACGAATTCCGACCTGCCTCCCTGTAGGTAGCTCAGAAAAATATGCCAATTTACGTGCATGATCCTCAGATATGTACGCAACTTTCATTCAATTTGGGCATTTTCATCTGAGCAAGTCTGGTGCCATTTTAAAATTCGTCTTTACGGACTGTTCTGTTTTGACAGATTCTGCCTTTTATTTCGCATTGCCTCTTTTGCTGTGTTGGATGGATTTCTTTGTTCCATTACCTTCCAGTAGCTTTGAGCAATGTCCAGAAGTGTTAAGAATGATTGTGTCACCTCTGAACATGTGAATTTTTATTACGCACTAACCCTCTAATGAGTTTGTTTCGAGTTTGGTGTGAAGGAAGTTTTCAAGGGTCAAGAGAGGAGGATGATATACTATGATCAAGAAGAGTGAAGAGTCTAAGCTTGGGGATGCCCCGGTGGTTCATCCCTGCATATTTCAAGAAGACCCAAGCGTCTAAGCTTGGGGATGCCCAAGGCATCCCCTTCTTCATCGACAAATTATCAGGTTCCTCCCCTGAAACTATATTTTTATTCGGTCACATCTTATGTACTTTACTTGGAGCGTCTGTGTGCTTTTGTTTTTGTTTGTGTTTGAATAAATTGGATTACATCATGCTTGTGTGGGAGAGAGACACGCTCCGCTGGTTCGTATGAACACATGTGTTCTTAGCTCATAATATTCATGGTGAAGTTTCTTCTTCGTTAAATTGTTATATGGTTGGAATTGGAAAATGATACATGTAGTAATTGCTGTAATGTCTTGGGTAATGTGATACTTGGCAATTGTTGTGCTCATGTTTAAGCTCTTGCATCATATACTTTGCACCTATTAGTGAAGAAATACATAGAGCATGCTAAAATTTGGTTTGCATAATTGGTCTCTCTAAGGTCTAGATAATTTCTAGTAAGGTGTTTGAACAACAAGGAAGACGATGTATAGTCTTATAATGCTTGTAATATGTCTTTTATGTGAGTTTTGCTGTACTAGTTCATACTTGTGTTTGCTTCAAACAACCTTGCTAGCCTAAACCTTGTATCGAGAGGGAATACTTCTCATGCATCCAAATCCTTGAGCCAAACAACACTATGCCATTTGTGTCCACCATACCTACCTACTACATGGTATTTCTCCGCCATTCCAAAGTAAATTGCTTGAGTGCTATCTTTAAACAATTCAAAATTTATCACCTCTGATTTGTGTCAATGTTTTATAGCTCATGAGAAAGTATGTGGTGTTTATCTTTCAATCTTGTTGGGCAACTTTCACCAATGGACTAGTGGCTTCATCCGCTTATCCAATAATTTTGCAAAAAGAGCTGGCAATGGGATTCCCAGTCCCAAATTAATTAACAAAAATAGACACTCCTCCATGGTATGTGATTGTTGGACGGCACCCGAAGGATTCGGTTAGCCATGGCTTGTGTAAGCAAAGGTTGGGAGGAGTGTCATCATAATAAAACTAAAATAAAAAGGCACTCCTTCATGGTATGAGATTGTTGGCAGGCACCCGAGGATTCGGTTAGCCATGGTTTGTGAAAGAAAGGTTGGAAGGAGTGCCACACAAAAATAAAATAAAATGGGAGCCGCTCTTTGAAGGTTTGTCTAGCAAGGGGGTTAGAGTGCCCATTACCATTCGTTGACAACAACATACACTCTCAAAACTTTATTTTTATGCTCTCTTTATGTTTTCAAAATCAAAGCTCTAGCACAAATATAGCAATCGATGCTTTCCTCTTTGAAGGACCATTCTTTTTACTTTTATGTTGAGTCAGTTCACCTATTTCTCTCTACCTCAAGAAGCAAACACTTGTGTGAACTGTGTATTGATTCCTACATACTTGCATATTGCACTTATTATATTACTCTATGTTGACAATATCCATGAGATATACATGTTACAAGTTGAAAGCAACCGCTGAAACTTAATCTTCCTTTGTGTTGCTTCAATGCCTTTACTTTGAATTATTGCTTTATGAGTTAACTCTTATGCAAGACTTATTGATGCTTGTCTTGAAGTGCTATTCATGAAAAGTCTTTGCTATATGATTCACTTGTTTACTCATGTCATATACATTGTTTTGATCGCTGCATTCACTACATATGCTTTACAAATAGTATGATCAAGGTTATGATGGCATGTCACTCCAGAAATTATCTTTGTTATCGTTTTACCTGCTCGGGACGAGCAGAACTAAGCTTGGGGATGCTGATACGTCTCCGACGTATCGATAATTTCTTATGTTCCATGCCACATTATTGATGATATCTACATGTTTTATGCACACTTTATGTCATATTCGTGCATTTTCTGGAACTAACCTATTAACAAGATGCCGAAGTGCCAGTTGATGTTTTCTGCTGTTTTTGGTTTCAGAAATCCTAGTAACGAAATATTCTCGGAATCGGACGAAATCAACGCCCAGGTTCCTATTTTGCCCGGAAGCATCCAGAACACACGAGAACCGCCAGAGAGGGGGCACAGGGCCACCAAACCCTAGGCCGGCGCGGCCAAGGGGGGGCCCGCGCCCCCCTATAGTGTGGCCACCCTGTCAGCCCTCCTGCGCCGCCTCTTCGTCTATTTAAAGCCTCCGTCGCGAAAACCCTATCACGTTCGACGAAACCCGCAGAAACCTTCCAGAGCCGCCGCCATCGCGAAGCCAAGATCTGGGGGATAGGACTCTCTGTTCCGGCACGCCACCGGGACGGGGAAGTGCCCCCGGAAGGCTTCTCCATCGACACCGCTGCCATCTCCACCGCCATCTTCATCACCGCTGCTGCTCCCATGAGGAGGGAGTAGTTCTCCATTGAGGCTCGGGGCTGTACCGGTAGCTATGTGGTTAATCTCTCTCCTATGTACTTCAATACAATGATCTCATGAGCTGCTTTACATGATTGAGATCCATATGATGAGCTTTGTATCGCTACTAGTTGTGTGCTACTCATGTGATGTTATTAAAGTAGTCTATTCCTCCTGCATGGTGTAAAGGTGACTAGTGTGTGCACCGTGTGGTTCTTGTCGTAGGCTATGATCATGATCTCTTGTAGATTGTGGAGTTAATTATCATTATGATAGTATTGATGTGATCTATTCCTCCTTCATAGTGTAATGTGGACAGTGTGTGCACTATGTTAGTTCTTGGTTTATTTTGCAATGATCTATTATGCTCTAAGGTTATTTAAATATGAACATTGAATTGTGGAGCTTGTTAACTCCGGCATTGAGGGTTCGTGTAATCCTACGCAATGTGTTCATCATCCAACAAAAGAGTGTATGTAGCACATATGAGAAAGAGTTATTTATTATGCGATCAATGTTGAGAGTGTCCACTAGTGAAAGTGTAATCCCTAGGCCTTGTTCCTAAATACTGCTATCGCTGCTTGTTTACTTGTTTTTTATCACATTACTGCTGCAATACTACCACCATCAACTACACGCCAGCAAGCTATTTTCTGGCACCGTTGCTACTGCTCATATATATTCATACCACCTGTATTTCACTATCTCTTCGCCGAACTAGTGCACCTATTAGGTGTGTTGGGGACACAAGAGACTTCTTGCTTTGTGGTTGCAGGGTTGCATGAGAGGGATATCTTTGACCTCTTCCTCCCTGAGTTCGATAAACCTTGGTTGATCCACTTAAGGGAAAACTTGCTGCTGTTCTACAAACCTCTGCTCTTGGAGGCCCAACACTGTCTACAGGAAAAGAAGGGGGCGTAGACATCAGGGGTGTATCATAGTATTTTCGATAAGTAAGAATGTCGATCCCAACGAGGAGCAGAAGGTGTTGACAAGCAGTTTCGATGAAGGATTCACTGTAAATGCTCACAGACAAGTATTCAGGGGGTTTTGATGTAACAGTTGAATAAAGTACGAGTAAGTAAAGTGCGAGAGAATCAATTGCAGCGAGTGGCCCAATCCTTTTTAGCACAAAGGACAAGCCGGTTTGTTTACTTATAATGACCAAACGTTCTCGAGGACACACGGGATTTTAGTCTAGTGCTTTCGCTACATGCGGCTAAATAATCTTCATTGTTATGATAAGTGTTGTGTGGGTGAACCTATGCTAATGTACCGCCCTTCCTAGGACTAATACATACTTGTGATTATACCCCTTGCAAGCATCCGCAACTACAAGAAAGTAATTAAGAATAAATCTAACCACAGCCTTAAACTCTGAGATCCTGCTATCCCTCCTGCATCGATATACCAACGGGGGTTTAGGTTTCTGTCACTCCGGCAACCCCGCAATTGGCAAACGAATACAAGATGCATTCCCCTAGGCCCATAAATGGTGAAGTGTCATGTAGTCGACGTTCACATGACACCACTAGAAGAATAACACCACAACTTAAATATCATACCATTGAATATTACTCAACCATAGTTCACTACTAACATTTAGACTTCACCCATGTCCTCAAGAACTAAACGAACTACTCACAAGACATCATATGGAACATGATCAGAGGTGATATGATGATGAATAACAATCTGAACATAAACCTTGGTTCAATGGTTTCACTCAATAGCATCAACAACAAGTAGAAATAGATACCGGGAGAGTTTCCCCTATCAAACAATCAAGATCAAATCCAAATTGCTACAGCGGTGACGAGGTGCTACGGTGTAGATGGTGGTGATGATGATGAAGATGATGATGATGGTGATGGCGATGATGTCCAGCTCGATGACGGTGACGATGGCGTCGATTTCCCCCTCCGGGAGGGAATTTCCCCGGCGGATTCCTGCCCGCCTGAGAGCTCTTTTCTCTCTGGTGTTCTCTGCCCCGCAGAGGCGGCTGTAACTCTTCGTGAGGTACCCTCTGTGGCTTAGGTTTTCGGGATGAAGGATTTCGCGAAGAAAAGGAGGCGAAAGGGGCTGTGGGGCCCCCACACCACAAGGTGGCGCGGCCAGGCCATAGGCCGCGCCGGCCTGTGGTCTGGCCCCACCTTGGGCCCTCTCAGCTCCTCCTTCTGGCTTCCTTCGTCATCTTGAAAAATAGGATTTTTGGTATAATTTCCTTCCACAATTGATCTTCCGAAATATGGCGTTCTGACGGTGCTTTTTCCAGCAGAATCCTGGTTCCGGTGCTTGATCCTCCAATAATGATGAAACATGCAAAATAGATGAAATAACATAAGTATTGTGTCCCAATATGAAATATATCAATGAATAACAGCAAATTATGATATAAAATAGTGATGCAAATTGGACGTATCAATGCTTATTATTAATTTGTTGGTACCTTTTCCATGATTGATATAGCTATTAGATGACTTTATTTGCATGTATCTTATTATGAATTGCTTAAGTACTTGCCATATCATCAGAATATTTACATCATATGAACAAATGTGTTCGTGAAAGTTCTTTTATCGCACTCAGTTGTTAAATGAATTGCTTGAGGACAAGCAATAAGCTAAGCTTGGGGGGAGTTGATACGTCCAAAACGTATCTACTTTGCCGAACACTTTTGCTATTGTTTTGCCTCTAATTTGTGTATTTTGGATACAACTAACACGGACTAACGTTGTTTTCAGCAGAATTGCCCTGGTGTCTCGTTTTTGTGCAGAAATTCAACTTTCAGGAAAATCCCCGGAATTTATGTCGAAGGGCTTATTTTTCCAGAAGATTCACGGAGCCAGAAGGGCAGGCCTGGGGGAGGCCCAGGGCCCCCACACACTAGGCCGGCGCGGCCTGGAGAGGGGGCACGCCGCCCTACTGTGTGGCCCCCTCGGCCAGCCTCTGATGCCCCCCTCTGGACTACTTAAGGGTTTCGATCTAAAAACGCGAGACGAGAAGTCGGAGTCGCCAGAAACCATCCAGTACGCCACCACCGTCGCGAAACTCCGTCTCGGGACCAGAAACTCCGTTCTGGCACCTCGCCGGGACGGGGAATTGGAGGAGATCATCGCCATCATCACCACCGACGCCTCTCCATCGACCAGCCATGTTTCCACCATTCATGTGTTAGTAATACCCCCGCTGTAGGCTGAAGGGGATGGTAGGGATTGGATGAGATTGGTCATGTAATAGCATAAGATTGTTAGGGCATAGTGCCTAGTGTCCGTAATTGGTACTTTTATGATATTGTTGCAACTTGTTATGCTTAATGCTTGTCACTAGGGCCCGAGTGCCATGATCTCAGATCTGAACATGTTATTGTTTCATGATGATATGCATTGTTTTATGATCTTACCTGCAAGTTGTATACACGTATCGTTGTCCGGAACCCGAGGCCCCAAAGTAGAAATTGGGACAACCGGAGGGGAAGGCGGTGATATGAGGATCACATGTGTTCACGGAGTGTTAATGCTTTGCTCCGGTGCTCTATTAAAAGGAGTACCTTAATTTCCAGTAGATTCCCTAGAGGCCCGGCTGCCACCGGCTGGTAGGACAAAAGATGTTGTGCAAGTTTCTCATTGCGAGCACGTACGACTAAATATGGAACACATGCCTATTGATTGATTAGTACTTGGATACCGTTTTATTATTATCTGCAAATGCCCTGCTTTGATTGTTACATGAGTTTCTCGCATCCATGCAACGCCCGTTCATCCATCCCTGTGCCTACAGTATATTAATCCTGCTATTTACTATAATCACTACTGCTGTCTTTGTTATTCTGCTGTTGTTATTTCACTACTGCTACTGTTATAAAACTGTTACTACTGATAAACTCTTGCGAGCAAGTCTGTTTCCAGGTGCAGCTGAATTGACAACTCCGCTGTTAAGGCTTTCAAGTATTCTTTGTCTCCCCTTGTGTCGAATCAATAAATTGGGTTTTACTTCCCGTGAAGACTGTTGCGATCCCCTATACTTGTGGGTCATCAGATGTCAATGATGGGTGAACTCAAGTACTTCCTTGGGTTTGAGATCAAGCAAATGGGACAAGGCACCTTCATCAATCAAGCAAAATATCTCCAAGACATGCTCAACCGCTTCGACATGAAGGGCGCCAAGGGAATTGGAACTCCAATGCATCTCAAATGTCAACTCTCCCTTGACGAGACCGGCAAAGCGGTGGATCCCAAGCTCTACCGTTCGATGATAGGTTCGCTTCTTTACCTTTGTGCCTCTCGCCCGGATATAATGTTAAGCGTTGGTATGTGTGCACGGTTTAAAGCAAGTCCGAAGGAAAGCCACGTTGTGGCGGTCAAGAGGATCTTTCGATATTTAGTTGATACCCCACACTTCGGACTATGGTACCCAAGGGACACAGACTTTGCTTTGGTGGGCTTCACCGACTCCGATTGGGCGGGAGACAAGGTTGATAGGAAGTCTACATCCGGAGCGTGTCACTTTCTTGGAAGATCTTTGGTGTGTTGGTCCTCGAAGAAGCAAAATTGTGTCTCCGTCTCCACCGCGAAAGCTGAATATGTCGTCGCGGCAAGTAGTTGTGCGCAAATCTTATGGATGAGGCAAACCTTGCGGGACTATGGAATCGAGTATAGCAAGGTTCCTCTATTGTGCGAAATGAGAGCGCCATCAAGATCGCCTACAACCCGGTTCTTCATGGGAAGACGAAGCATATTGAGATAAGGAACCACTTCATTTGAGATCACATTGCACGTGGAGATATTGTTCTATCCTTCATTGGCACCAAGGAGCAATTGGCGGACATCTTCACAAAGCCCTTGGATGAGAAGCGTTTCATTGAGTTGAGGCATGAGCTAAATATCATTGATCCGTCGAACTTTGCTTGACCGTCGTGTGCACATACCACTCTCAAACTATATATCTAGATGAAAGGCACGCATGAACATAGGGGGAGTGCGGTTTAAATATATTGAGCTATCCCTCCCCCCATAATGCATAAAGAAATCTAAAACATATGCTATTTGTCAATTGAGTGACTTATGAGCTTCATGTTGAGTTGTAGTCCGTGAGTCCTAGATACATCTACGCGACCTCACACTATTACACTCTTACACGGTGGCTTCGACCACCAACCTCCTCCTTGAGGAGTCTTTCGGTTCTTTGTGTTTCTTTGTGACCTTCGTTTTGTCCTTCTTCTTTTCTATCTTTTTCTTCATGTTTTTGGAGCATCTCAATCACGCTTGTTTTCCCTTTCGGTTTTTGCAAGCTTGGTTGTATGTTCTTGTTTCTCCATCCTCCTAGTTTCTCTACTCTCCTTTTTGGTGTTCCGATGCCAAAGGGGGAGAAGTTCCTATGTGGATGGGGACCTTTGTTGTTTGTAGCCTTGTGATCCTAGTTGCTTATCTTGTCTTGTGGCTACATCAACAACTCTATGGAGGTATCTTATGGTGAGTTTGGGTATTCTCAAGGCTATGGCATGATAACTTCACCCAAATCTCCCTACATGATCTTATGTTACCTCCATATTGCGCATATGTTATTTGAACATGATCTTGTATCCTTTACATATGTGCTTGGTTTGTAAAATCAAAGGGGAGTTATGCCTCTAAGACGTGTGTATTTGTATTCAAATACATATTCAAAGTATGCACACATTTAGGGGGAGCTCCGTCGAGATTTTACAAATCTAAGAATCTCATCATAATATCATATGCTTTTGAAAAGTCTTGTGTTGTCATCAAACACCAAAAAGGGGGAGATTGAAAGAGAAAAGTCTAAACCCCGTGTTTTGTGTGTTTGATGACAACACTTGAGTTATCTCACCGTGTGCCTTGAGTATCATTGCTAGATTTGCAAGTGCATGGTGACCTCGCTGGACACGTCAAGATCGGTACTACCGGTACCTGTAGCGGTAGTACCGCTCTGAGTTCTGCGCTGGATTTGTCCCACAGAACAAGTTACGGTACCTTGAGCGGTAGTACCGCTTGCAAGCGGTAGTACCGCCCATGGTACCGCTCAAGTACCGTAACATGTTACGGCAGTACCGCTCTGGTACCGCTTCGGTACCGCTTTGGATCCAGTAAGGTCTGGACCCTATTGCGGTACCTCAAGCGGTACCGCGAGCGGTAGTACCGCAATGTGTCCATGTGGACAAGTTCTGTGGGGATTCGAACTCAGAGCGGTAGTACCGCTTTCCAGAAGCGGTAGTACCGCTTAGGCAAAAACTGGACATAACGGTTGGATTTGGAGGAGCCTATTTAAGGGCCCCTTCTTCCCCAATTCGTTTTCATCTCTTCCCTCTCTCTCTCCTCCATTGTTGCTGAGCTTAATCCTTGAGGATCTCCCCAACCATCCAACCAATCTTGCTCAAATTTTGAGGAGTGGTGGAGGAGACCTCGATCTATAGTTCTACCAAGAGAGATTTCACCAATACTTGCTATTCCTTAGTGGATCTTGGTGTTAGGGTTCCTATTGTGGGACATTGGAGGAAGTGCATCCATGGAGGCTAGCTTGGTGTTGTACTAGCTCCATGGATTGTTGGGAGCCTCCTTGTGGTGTGGAGCTCGCCCCAACCTTGTGAAGGAATCACCGCCTCGACCAGTGCCTTAGTGGAGAAGGGGGAGCACCTTTGTGGAGCTCTCTCGAGGAAGAAGGTGAGGCCTTCCTTCGTGGTGTGGCCGTCTAGCCTCTTGTGTGAGGCTAGCACCTCCTCAACGCAGACGTACTCCCTTTTGTGGGAGGAACTGCGGGAAACAAACCTCGCCTCGTCTCCGCGCCCTCCGGTTGTCCCGCTCCTTACTCTTACTATCTTGTGATTGTTCCTTTGCTTGTTGCACTTGTTCTAGGATCATTGTAGGATCACCAACACCACTAAAGCAATCACCTTTATCTTCCGTTGCACTAAAATTGAAAAAGACTAAAACTTGACGTAGCAACCATTCACCCCCCCTCTTGTTCGCTACGATGCATTCAACTGCTCAATATCGACCTCCTCCACTCCATAAAAGATGCCATAGTGGCATAGTCTACGCCTTCAACTCCTCCAGATAGATCAGGTTCCTTGTAGATGACCTCGTAGCTGCCTTCCGGTGCGTCGGTGTAGTCTCTTTCATTGGTCTCATAGTTTAGCAAATTTATTTAGAAGTGAAGGGTGAGTACCAGCATACTCAACAAGCTCAGCTTAAAGAAAAAGTGTCTGATGCACTAGCTACGACCATTCATCAGGAAATCGCATGTCAATACACGTTTCGCAAACATTTCTTCAAAAGGTTTATTTTATTCTGAAAAACTATATACGTCAGTCTTCACGAGTCAACCAGAACTTTAGTGAGTTCCTTTCCTACCGTGTTTGCAGTTCCTTCCTAGAACAGAGAATGACAAGCCACAATTCATTACACTCGAGATGCGTTACTTTTTCCATAAGAGCTGCTTATCTTTGATGCCAACCAGGCGTACTTTTATGTCCTCAATTTCTTTGTGTGAGGCCCATTATAAGACCCAACACCATCCTTCTCCGCGAATCCGCATACCCACCATTTTGTATTGCTAGGCCCTTGGTCGCTTACCAATTTTAGGTGTTTGACCCTCGACCATTAATACAATCCATCATATACCCGATTGCACATGTCGCCCACCTGGGACCAGA
This sequence comes from Lolium perenne, assembly GCF_019359855.2. Lineage (NCBI taxonomy): Eukaryota > Viridiplantae > Streptophyta > Magnoliopsida > Poales > Poaceae > Lolium > Lolium perenne. The sequence goes on along the minus strand of NC_067245.2, from coordinate 92,802,767 downwards.
GAACTCACGACCTCAACCTATTGTGGAACCAGTAGTACCCACTGCCCAACAAAATAAGCATTTGTTGATATGCGAAAGGAAAAAAGGTACAACTGATCGACTTCTTCATCTCATTCTAGATCTTATAGTTAACGTGCAATATACGGCACAAGAATCGCTAGATGATATTGGTTATTAGTTCTAGGGAAACATATACCCACTTGCAATGGAACCTGTATCATCGTCAACACAGACCATTGTTCCATTCCAACCATAAGATGAGGTTATACTTGTAGAACTAGGGTTTTTCTTTTCAGTGCAAGGATGATAAGTATAATAAAAGTATTTGATATGAAATAATCAAATGCATGAGCAAGCGTTGAACTTGCTTGCATACTGCGTTATAATGCAGTCCAATTCTTTGGACCGGCTCGGGACCTCGAGTTCTCAAAAGTAGCATCATTGTTTGGTGAGACAATGTTTAAAAGATCCAAATGATGTTATTATGCATATAAATCTTTGCGTGTTTTACCCGTTTTTGAATTTGTGATTATTTTTAAATAACCTTTTAGGTATTTAAATAATGATTTCTAAAATATTAAAATCATTTAAATATGGTTTATTTAATTTAAATGGATAATTTAGTCTTTTAAGTTGAACTTTCATTGAAATAATAACACCCTTTTAATATATTAAAGATTTTCTTAGTTTTACTAGAAATAGAAAATCCTTTTTTGGTAAAGATGGTTTATATTCAAATAATTGAAATAAACAAATGATTTTTTATAAAAAACCACTATCTTCCCTTGATTTAATTTTATTGTGTTAAAATAATTATATTGGGTTATTTAAGTATTTCCCTTGGTTTATTTGAGTGGAAAATGATTTCTTAACAATTTTTGGGAATTTTCTGAATTTCTTTCCTTTAAAAGGAAAATTGGCATGGGCCCTACCGCTCAGGCCCATCCCTTGCGGGTAATGTCAAGCTGGTTGGCTCGTGTCGATCGATCGATTGATTCGCCCCTCTCATTCCCCCTCGCTCACTCTCTTCTCTCTTGAGATGGCACATGCGACTAAGCCACCTCCGTCTTCGCCATGTTTCTCTCGCGAACTACGGCCATCTCCATCGCTGCCATGGGTCGCAATCGACGCCCCTCTCTACGCAATTCGAATTTTTCCGCATTGATCTTCTTTTCTCTTGCGTCCTCAACCTTGTGCATCCCATCCCGAAACCTAGGGTTTTGTGTTGGTTTTGTGCTTGGCTTCACCTTGGCTGCTGAGGTGTTGGGGTGAATTCCTAGTGCTTCTGGGCTTCCCCTTCATCCAGGTATCGCCGACGTACATTTAGTGTTGGCCCTGATTTACTGCAATGGTCATGGTCGCGTGAGCACTGCCTCACCATGCATGGTTGTTGCCCTCGAGCGCTGGTAAAATCCTTCTCAAACCTCCTCTCCCTAGCCTCCCTCTCTAAACTGATCTCTCCTCTCTAGTTCAATCTGCTCACTAGTTGCAGCTAGGGTTTGGGGTTCTATTTTAGGGTTCTATGATCTGTTGAGAAAATGCTCTTGTGCTACTGCCGATTATTTGTTGGATTCATTGCTATTGATGCTTGTATGTGACTGGATGCATCTCCATGTGTTCATGGATTTGATGTACTACCTGGACTTGTTGCTTCTATTTTGTCATGTCTAATCTCCCAATTTGTGTTAGCATAGCCAGGCTTAATAATTGTTGTTGCCTTTGTTTGTTGTTAAAAGTAATTGGATTATTTGTTGTATTTATTGGTTAAGCTTTTGTTCCTAAGTCTATCCTAGGGTTGATAGTCTACTTCTCTTATGTGGTAGTGTTAAATGTTATCCTTTATGACTTGCAGATATATGTTCTTTCTTTGCCCGTGAAGTGAAATTAGTCATGGCCTACCTTCTCTTCCTGAGATTTTTTTTTAGGAAGAGGAGGTGTCCATGCCTAAAGTTGCTTGGCAAACATGTGACACTATGTATGTACTGTCATTTTTCTGATCATGTCAAATTTGATTTGGTCGTTTTCTACCTTCTCTTCCTTAGTCATTTACTAAGAAAGAGAAGTAGAGAATGCTTGAATTGCTTTTAGCTATAATTTAGAATGATCCTCTATAAATTTTGGTTTTTCCTTGATTGTGCTATTGAATTGTTCGATCCATTTGATTGGTATAGGCTTTGGAAATACATGCTTGGTGTAAAGAGCGGATTACAATGGTTTTAAATAGATTGAGTAGTTATAGAAGGTGATCTTCTTGATTTCCACTGTAACATGCTTATGTCCTTGAGATGTGTAGAAACTTTAATGGGTTGAATATAAATGACTTTGGCTAGTAACCCAGAAGTTGATGGTTTCTGAAGCTAGAATGAACTAGATGGCTTGAGTGGCTACAGAATATTCATGTGCTATTATGTTGTCCTCATGATTATGGAAATTTCTCTTATGGTTGCCTATCTTGAGCTAACTATGATTCTATGCCATTTAAGTTGTCGGTTTGTATTTGGATTTTCTTCCAAATGATGATAAACTCAATCAAATTGATTATGTTTGATTATCAACTTATTTTAATGCTTTTCTCCTCTAGCTACTAGATGGTTTATGATTGTGATTGATCTTGATTAATTTCTTGTATACATGATTTTCTCCTCATTGGCTTGAGCCTGCTCCTCCTAGCTCCACCTATGTGATCATGCTTCTCGTGCTGGTTTGGAAATTTGCATGTCGCCATTCTTTATAGATAATTTGGACTAGCTCCTGATTATTTGGTGGTATAGAACAATAACATGTTCATGTGTTATTGGTGTTTTGGTTGTCCTTGGTCGATGGTTGTGGTTGCTTGTACAGCTGACCATCACTGGGAAGTTTTATACTGCCTTGGGTGATGCCTATGGTCGACAACACATGCCTCTACATGGTTGTGTGAGTTGCCTATGAGCTTGGTTGGTTGGTTTGATTCAAAGCTGCTATGGATAGGGTCAGCATAGTGAACATTATCAATATTTGGGTTTAACTTTGAATGTCACTTGGCTTTTCCATTTGATCCGTTTACTTATAATGCTTACAGGTTGTTCAAGATCAAAGCAAAATAAGAAAAGATACTTATAGCTAGGTTTTAGATTAGGGTTTCTATTTTTATTTCCTTTCTTGAGATTTTTATTTTTTTGTATAATTGTAATTATATAGGATGTTATAAATAGTATTTTATTTGGAATTACAATTTGAATTCCAAAATTTAAGTTTGATTTGATTCCAAACCTTCTCCCCCAGGACTCTAATTACAACCAAGGTGATGACTAAATTCATCGCAAAAAACTCATAACCTTACCCTAATTATTAGTCTAAAGGAATTCCAATCACTTTGAGGTTAGTTTTAGGTGCGAAAAAATTCTTATTGAATTCAAATGCATGAACACAGATGCTCAAATTCCACTTCAACCACTCGTTTAGTCCAAAGTGTTGGGATGTTGGATGGTCAACCGGTCTGAGATCTCCGATTATTGACACATAGGGCCGCTAGATATCTACACTAGTAGGAAAATGACTATAGGGTAAAGCTTATTGGCAGCGGACTCTGCTGTGGATACTCGGTTGCTATTAATAGTCGCGTTCCAAAAACTATCACGCGACCAGTATATCCATATACTAACCATGTGCCAACGTTTTTTACACGCGGCTATCAAGTGGGCCCAAGCTGCGCCTGGGCTGAGAACTTAAGCGCAGCGTGCGATCCTGCCAGCACGCGGCTAGTACCCTATTATCGGCAGTGTACCGCTGGGCACGCACACGGCTATTAGATTTTGACCGTGGGGCGCCAAATAGTGGCACTGTATGCGTGTTAGATCCGCTTCTATTATTTTCACGTAAGGAAATTCAATCGTCACGCTGAAGCAGTTCCCCCCGACGCGTACATAGTTGTTCGATCCCAATCTCTGCACCGACGCTGCTCGACCTCGCCACAGCTGTTCAGCCGCCGCCCACGCCACCTTGCCAATGGTGAGCCTATTCGGCCGCCCTTAGTTGCAGCTAGTTATGGCGGCCAATGCGGATGTATTCTTCGAGATACCGTTTTGATCAACGAGAACAACATTAGGGAGAATGCAGAATTATGTGCTAGCCTTATCTCGAAGTTGCACAATTGGTACACATTCCCAGACCCTCACAACAACGAGAATCTCACCAAAAATGTGGTAAACACCCACGCCCTCGGCAAGTTCAGTAGGGACTTGAGTAGTTGGAAAACGAGAGTACGAAGAATGGTGGATAAGGGTGATGATTCCTCCAATGTACACAAGGCATATCCATGATCACGGAGGAGTGGAAAACATTTAAAAATAATTGTGCTAGAAAGGAGATCAAGGATTTGCGGAAGTGGGATTTGGACATGCGTCGCATGAACATAGGTTCCGTCACTCTCGGAAGCCGTAGTTACGACCGCAAGAGGTCGAGGTGGGAAAAGGAGGACGCTGATCCTTTAACTGCTGCCAAAATCATGCCCTGGGAAAATTTGGAGGACCGGCCGCAACGTGAGTTTAGCAGGGCTCTGTGCTATCGAGACAAAAAAAAAACCCGGAAAATATGTAACAGACAAGAAGATGAAGCAATTAATTGTTGAACTGGTAATTTATCTACCGTAGCTTTTAATCAAGTCGATTACATTCTGATAGTTTCATTTCTAAATGTTTCATATCTTTGTTTTTTGCAGCGTAAGCAAAATCAGCTGGAATGTGAAACCTCCTTTGATGGATCGGTCTCATGGGATCAACCTTTAACCAAGGCGATAAACTGGACCCTCGAAAAGCCGGTGCAGAAGAAGCCGACATATGGCCGTGTTATCGGCGCAGGAATCGATGCCCAGTGAAACTACTATTACAATGATGACGATGAGCAGCGAAAAAAAAGGAGAAAACGCACCGATGATATTTCTTATAAGGATATTGAGAAAAATTGTTGATAAAAATGTTAGTTTAATCGTCTCAAGTGAAAAGAAAGTTTGGAATCATGATTCGTAGCATAATGATGGCATTGAATATATGGCATTGCGAATAGCGCAAAGTTCTGCGAGTGTAAAAAAATTTGCAGCACGCAATTTTTTACAGCGCTTGCTAAGGGGGAAAAACGTCGAGTGCTTGGTGTATTGGCGGTTAATTTAACGCGCTCACTATATAGCGCCTGCTGAAGATGCACCCATGATCAGTTTTGGTTTTCCGCTGCTGAAGATGCTGTCGCACTAAAAAAACGACGCAACATTCCGCGGTAGCAGTACCTGGGCTTTGCTTGGAATAATGAAAAGATATTGCAAATGGACCGACCCCGACACGGGGCAACGAACGCGGCCGGCGGCCGGCGGCCGGTCTCCACCATTGGAATAGCGGGCGAGCCGAGAGGGAAAAGCAACAATCGGAAACGGCCGCCCGCGTGCCTTTGTGCCCGCAGCCCGCCCTACTTTCTCGACGTCCGACAATGCTTTCATCGTGCCGCTGCGCACACACGCGCTGGACACAATTATTGGCGTTGTCACTACACGAGCAGTGCAGGCGAGTGGTTAAAATGGAACGTGTGTGGGTGTACTTGTGCCAGCTACTCCAGGGAATGAAACCACGTTCGTTTCCAGTACTACTGTACTACTAGTATAAATTGTTCAGATTCTGCGCAATAGAAAAGTAAATACACCGTACGTTGTACTAGTATAGTAGTATAACCGACGCGAATACGATTCCACACATTCTTCATTACGCCAACGAGTTCTTGTACAGTAGTATAGTATTTCCGGCACATAAACGAGGAGCTCCTGCCCTTTGACCAAACCGTACGTGTAAAACATCTCGCTGTACCTGCCGGAGTATGAGATACGCGTACCGGATACTCTTGGGATTGCACGTGGTTTTGTATATGTACCGGCGGCAGCGAGCATCGACGGAGATGTACGTGCCAACAGCTGTCTGGCGCCTGCCATGACTCATCATCGTGACTTTAGAAGAGAGCACCTTCGCCAAAGCCCCAAAGCATTCAGATTTCGTTATCCAAAGTGATTGAGAAAACTGCTTTTTTATTTTTATAAACGGTTTTCTAAGTCAAAAACTGTTCATGAAGAACCCTGTTCGCAACCAAATTTGCATATTGAACCATATCATCAAGACACATTGTGCCGCAACTTCGTTCAACTCTACCAGTCCTGGAAATAGTAATATTCTAAACATGGTTCGTATGATCCAGTTTTTAAAAATTACAAAAATGTTTTCTTATATTTTGAAAATTATGGAAACAGAATTCATGCATTGGCAGCGCATGCATCCAAACAATAGGCCCATTTAAATTTTGGGAACAGACAATATGTGAGGTGAGGAGTAAAAAAAAAAAAAGGCTAAACTCATTACGGAGTTAGGTAACCTGTATAAACGGTATTGCATAGTAATATTCCAATACTATGATAGTATTGGAGTATTTATGATTTCGCATAGCTCCAGAATATATAATTTTCACAAAATAATCTCTAGGACAAGATTCTATCCATTCTTTGCACATTTTTTTAATTTCACATATTATAGACTTTAATTTTACTAGAAGAAAAGAGGACCATTTCTGATTAATGATCAACTTTTACAAAACTATTGTGATGAGTTTTCAAAATTAAAATCTTTACTACATGATTTTAGGAACTTTTTTGCTTGATTTTTATTTTCTCTATTTTTTTCAAGGCACAAACGTTGCTACTGATTTTCATTTATAATATTTATACATCTCAAGATATATGAAATAAAAGTATTTTCATTTATGAGCTAAAGATCATGAAAAACTCAAGATCATCTCACGTTTTCGGAGGGAGGGAGTACTTATTGTTTTAAAGTGCGCTTCGGCCTTTAGCCGTAGGATACATGTAGGCTACATTAGGGAAATTTAATTTTTTTTATCGTGTAAACCAGAAATACCGGAATTATGGATCACGGGATTGTCAGTGGACGCGTTGTGTAATCGTACTATTTCCTTGTCTACATCGCCTTGTCCCAAGAAAAGCTCCTCTCATGCAGCTCGTCCAAATACTACTATAGATGTAGCTTCTTCAAGGTGTCCACACATGTGGAGAGGAAATATCACATGCCCGACTAGCTACTAAGGCCACACGTGCAACTTGGGCATGGGAAAGTGGCATCTGCAGTGCAGGGTTGTGGCAAATGGATCAACCCTAAACTAAGCACCCCACGCTCCTTTATATTGACCCCCACATGGGCATCTATATTAGTTCACCATTAGAAATGTAAGTCTAGTCTAATTAGGCTTCTAATACCTTAAGTGTGTGATCCTACATGTTCACTATTCACTAACATTTAGGCATGACACGAGTATACTAGTCGGTAAATAATTGGTAAAGGATTCAAGTAAGACGTGTCAATTCATGAATGCGCATAAAGATCATTCGGACGGGCCATCACAATAGTACGTTTAAATGAGAAAGAGAAGAAAAACGTTTCTTTATTTTGCTATGTTTTAACTATGTATTAATTTGTGTAAAATCATATTTTCAATTACGTATTAGTTTGTGTAATGTTTACAACTATGTTTAAATGAGGAAGAGAAAAAAAAGTTAGAAAAATAAAATACGTCGGACCGCTGGAGGTACACTAGACGTAAACAGACGTGTGGACAAAAATGATCATTTTTGTATCTGTGAAGCGACGTAAACGAACCTGCTCATACAATTTGGACGTTCGTTTTACCTCACCCTTTCCAAATGTCCTAGGCAAAAGGACTAACACGCGGCAGCCAACGCGGCCGGTCTCCACCATGGGAATTGAGCGCGAGCCGAGAGGGAAAAGCAGCAATCGAAAACGGCCGCCCTATGCATATTCTCCCGTGTGGCTTTGTGCCTACTTTCGTCGTGGCCGCCCTACTTTTGACGCCCACAACCCTTTGCTCGGGCAGTGCAGGCGGGTGGTTAAAATGGAGTACATGCAAGCGCAACTTATGGGTGTACATGGCAGCTGTTGGCTACTCCAAGGAACGAAACACGTTCGTTTCCAGTTGTATAAATTGTTCATATTCTGCGCAATAAATTAAACAAAATACGTGCGTATAAAGGATGCAAATACGATTCTACATTCTTCCTCACGCCAACGAGTTCCTGTTATACTACTATTTTCCGGCACATAAACGAGGAGCTCCTGCCTTTTGACCGAACCGACGGAACCGTCTGAAAACATCTCACAGTGCCTGCCGGGGAATAATGTGAGATACTCTTTGGGAGTGCATGTGGTTTTGTATATGTACCGGAACAGAGCATCCATCGAGACGTGCCAACAGCTCTCTGACTTTACAAGAGAGTACCTTCGCCAAAGCGAATTCCCTTTAACATTTGCTTCTTGAACCATACCTCAAGACTGTTCATATTCTACCCTTACATTCTGCTGCAACTTCGTTCAACTCTAGCAGTCCTAACGGGCAATTAACTATACCAGCCGAGACATAGTGTGTAAGATCCACTTTTAAAAATTGCAGTTTTTTTTTGAGAATTATGCAAAAAGAATTCCGTGCATTGACAGTGCATCGAAACATGCCCATTTGAATTTTGGGTAGAAACATAATAATTAGGCTTTTATCTCCTTAAATATGTGGGCTTATAAGTTCACAAATATTAGAAATGACGCGTGCAGTGGCGGAGGCAAGAAAAATGGTTTGGGTGGAAAGAGATAGGGATTAGACTTTTACTCCCTCCATCTAGTCTTGTCGTGTATCTTTGTATGTTCAGCTTTTGAGGGCTTTCTCAACACCTTGTATCGTTCGGCCGTGTGGCTTTATTAATATAAAGCGGGACGAAAGCCTATTTCGGATCTATTTTTATAAGAAGTTTTTGGTCTTTTGAAGGTTCACTGGTTTTTTTGTGTGTATCTAGTCAATTTTTATTGCGTGGATCCACTCCTTGTGATTTATATCCAGTCTATTTTAAATGTGTCTAAAATATCTTACAGTACTACATTATTGCACGGATTAAGTACTAACTAATTATAGGACTAACTCGGGGTTGTGAGCTACTATGCGCTAGCATCAATAAACTAAAATACGTAGATCCGTCTATGCGAATACGATTCCACATTCTTCTTTAGGCCAGATGACTTCTTACACTTACAGTATAGTATTTCCGGCACATAAACGAGGAGCTCCTGCCTTTTGACCAAACCGTCTACACATTCTCTTGGGGTTGTACACGTGGTTCTGTACCACGTGTATCGGCCAGCAGCTGTCTTGCACCTATCATGTCGCATTATCACTTTACAAGAGCACCTTCGCCAAAGCACTGAGATTTGCCTATCTCAACTGGGATAACTGCTTTTTTCTATATAAAAAAGTGCTTTCAAAGTTAAAAACTGTTCACGTAGAGCCTGGACGTCTCTCTCCCTCTCCCGTCCGAAGTAGAGGGGTGACTTTTTTTTCTTCTCCTGGCCGATCCACCTCTACGTCGCCGTTGCGCTTGATCCTTTGTCCTCCGTTTGCCGCTTCGGCGGCGGGAGGGCGGGATCATTGTCTCGCGGCTGTAAATAGTGTAGGGTCTGTAGGGTCACCGGCCGGCGGCGATGAGGAGGTGGTTGGAGTCGCCGGTGTGGTTTTTTATGCAGGTGCGCGTCCCCTTCGACTTCGGCGCTCGGTGGAGCCCCGTGGTGGTACGCCTGCGTCCGCTGCACTCGCGAATCGACGGATTCGTGTTGTGCTTTCTTCCCGGGCCAGATCCTGCGAGGCGGCGGATCTGGGATGTGAAGATCTTGAAGATGATGACACGGTGTGTGGTGACCCGGCATACCACTGCATGGTGTAATATGCAAGTCTGATATAACACCAATGAAATACCGTTCCACTAGTATTATATCGCTCAGAGTGGTACAACAGAAACATATGCGGGTCCAAGGTATGTCTATAGAATTACAGCATTGACTCTGTTACATAAGATCATCACAGCCTCCTACTTTACAATGAGGTAAAACTGCAAATAAACTCCAGAAGAACGACTCGTAGTCTAAACCTATTACGAACTCTATTTGTAGAGTATTTACCTAGCTACAGAGGCTAAGAATAGATTCTAGCTAAATAGGAGATAGGTTTAGGAAGCTAGTTCCCTTCTATTGCTAATCTAGGTTTTTCTCCTTGTTGTGTATGGTATCTGACTCTTCTGACGGATCATGTCCCTTGAAGAAGTTATTGACTCCTTGGCCTTCGAGTTGCACTGTAGATCCTCCTTCGATGCCTCCGTATCTAAGCAGGGGATTTAAGAGTGGGATGAGTACGAGCGTACTCAACAAGTTCATTATAGGAAAGAGGTGTTTAATGCACTAGCTACGGCATTAGACCAGAAAGTCTAATACCAATGCAGGTTTTCATAATCATTTCTTCAAAAGATTACTTTTATTCAGAAGAATTATGTCCGTCAGCCTTCACCGGTTTACTAGAACTTCATGGAGTTCCTTTCCGGCAGCGTTCGCAGTTCCATATCCCGGAACAGGGAGTGACTGGTCACGATTCGTTACACTCTGCAGAGGTGTGTTGCTTTACCCATAAGAGATCTTAACCTTGGTGCCAACCGAGTCTATAGTTCTCGTCCACACTTTCTTTGGTGTGAGGCCCGGTATAAGGTCATAGCCAATCATATTCCTCCGCTACCTCATACACCCACCCTTTATTGCATGCCCCGACCCTGGGTCCTCGTCGGTCCCATTATTCCCACTAACGGGTGGACCCCGACCACGACAACAGTTTGGGATCGAACCAAACTCCTTCGCCGGTAGATGCAACCCCTCATAGACCGCAATACCGTGGGGACTTTAGGCTTCCCCAGCCACCAAATGCACCCTTGGATTATAAGTGTCTACGGTAAAGCGCGTCCGTTGATGTACAAGAGGTGGAAATACAATTGACTAGTCCGTCCCACTCCAGATCTTATGGTTAACACGGGTATTATGGCACAAGAATCACTGGACAACATTTGTTGTTTAATCCTAGATGGATATAAACCCGTGCAATGGAACCTCCACCATATCAACACATATCATGGTTCCATTGCCCACCACATAGTCATATTCATAGTTATGAAAATAGTATTTTTGATTTTTTATGCAAGAGTGATAAGTATAGTACTTTGCAAGTAATTTGGTAAAAATACTCAAATGACATGAGCAAGCGATGAACTTGCCTTTCTTGACTGCAAGATTATGTAGACAAGGTCTTCGATACGCAATAACTCCAAATTCTGAAATAGCATCATCGTCCGGTAAGGACGATGTTTAAAAGATTGGCAAGGATGCGATAATGCATAAGTATGAGATGCAATCGCTCTAAGTGTGACCTAACCCCGATGATTTAGGATTAGTGAGTTGTCAAATTGTTTTAGGGTGTGTTGCATTTTTTTAGAGTGATTCACAAACAAGGTTCTTATTCAGGGTTGTGTTGTTTTAGAATCATAAGCAGGTGGTAAAATGCATAGTAATAATCATACACACCCAGGAATAGTAGTTGTATAATAAGTAAAGAGCAGTTGTCAATTTTAAGTCTAATATTGCATGGTTGATGATTACTTATTATATATTTAAAAAGAATAACTTTTGAAGAACATGTTCTTGAATAAAGAACAAGTATGATAATTAGATTGGTGGGGTTCTATGGTTGACTATGGTTTCATCTAGTTTCGGGAGTAAGTATTAGATGGATCACAACCTAGTTGGATTCATCAACACCAAGGGCTTGTAAGGTTGAGTTAAGCCTAGGCATCTTGAGCAATTTATTATAAATAGTTGCTATCAAGGTTGGTATACCTTGCTGGTGATAGCTGGTTACTGGCTATAGGTCCTATTAGGCAGGATTGATGATGATTCCTTATTTTCTTCAAAAGAATAACTTTTGAAGAACATACTTCTTAAGTAATAAGAAGTATTACAATTAAGGTTGAGGTTGTGTAGGTTTTAGTTTTGAATTCATCAAGTAAAGAATAATTGGTTAAATAAGGTGATTTATAAACATGTGACACTATTAGGGTTTAGGGTGTATGGCAATTGATGCCAAATATTAAGCATGGTTGCTATATAGAGTTCATCACGACGGTGTGATGCTAAATAGGGATAGATAAGGATGATGGTTTTGGTAATAGGATCTAGGGTTTACACTTGGCTGATCCTACTTGATTCTCTGGGTCTGATGAAAAGGAACACATGGGATACCAATTTATTAGTGATAGGTCTTCTACATTTTATGTGGTCATGATAAGTATCTAGTTGCTACTATGGAGCTATGAATGAAACTAAAGTATCATGATCACATGTTCTAACCTAGGGTCTGGGTTAGGAGCAAATTATTGTTCACAAGAAATAGTGGATCTAGGGTTCCCGAATGGATTAGGGTTTTTAGAGTTCCACATAAAATGATGGACTATTACTTTATGTATAAAGAACTAGGGTTTCCTAATTACTATATAGTATTTAGGTTAATAACTTCATTATAAGATTGAAGTTATTAATAGTTTTGAAATAAAAATAATATTGAATTTGTCATATTATTATTTTTAGTGAATTAATAATTAAGGTAATTATTAATTAGGGTTTAAATCTCTCTAATAATGATTTTAAAAAATAACAAATAAAGAAAATTAGTTTTAATGTTTTCTTTATTTATTTACTGGTTTTTATTTAATTTTGGAATTTTTTTATTAATTATTGAATTTTAATTGAATTTAGAATTAAAATTAAAGGCTTAAATAACAAGTAATAAATAATTGAATTTTATAAAAAATAAAAATTTCATTTTATATTTTTATTGGATAGATTTTATTTTTAGGATCATTTTGATATCTTCTTTGCATTTTTCTGAGTTATAATGAATTTTCTATATTCATTTTAAAGTTTCAGCAATTTATGGAATTGAAATAAAAAATAAAGAAAACGGTTTGATACCGTGGCAGAACCTAGTGACAGACACTGACCTATGGGGCCAATGCCACGTAGGCTGCCACGTGAACGGTGACTGGGCAAGTTTGACTGGGCGTTTGACCTCGCCGACGGTTAAACGCCGGCGGTCAACCGAGGGTGGCGCCGCCGATTTACGGCCCCCCAGCACGTGCGAGTATGCTTTTCCGAACCTCCTCAACACGCTAAGTCCGATGGTGGTATCGTCGTTTCCCAGAAGTCACCGGAGCATGCCCGGCGGTGAGGTACTGCGGCGGCGCACTCCGGCCATCTAGCTATGGCTAGCTATGCGCATTAATAACTCGAAATAATGAGCTCCAGAGATGTGCAAGATCGACCTGAGGCTGTTGGTGAGCTCGGTGAAGCTCAGGGAGGCTTGGTGATAAGGGATTAACTTGTCAATGCCTACGGATTGTAGACTAGGGTTTCGTTGGATGTAGAGGGCAAGTAGATCTCGAAGGTTTCAGCCGAAAAGTGCTCGACAATGTAAAAACTAGGGTTGTGTTGACAGTAGATTCGATCCTTTCTTTGTCCCTCGACTCCCCCTTATATAGGAGGTGGAGTCGAGGGATCCGTAGTACACAAGTTTACAGAGTCCGGGAGGGTTTCTAACCCATCCCGCAAGATTACAAACGATGACTTCTATTACAACTCTAACTTTCCTTAATAATATCTTGGGCTTCCGAATCTTCTTATTCTTCGGGTCGTGGGCCTTCATTAAACCCCGGGTACCACTTTCGGTAGGCCCATTGGGTGTGCCTATGTCAGTAGCCCCCGAGATTTTGCTTGAATCGCAGAGTCAGGGAAAATCTCCACTTTTATATTTATTCGACAACTTCGAATTTTCGCATATATCTTTGCATACGAATTTTTATATTGTACAGGGATAATGGTAGTTGGGGCTAGTTCATCTGATGGATCAGGTACTAGTTAACTGCTCTAGTGGCAATCCGCAAAAACCTACTTCAAGATCACGTCCCTGGACATGATCTCGGGATACTGGTGTAAACTTCGACAGGTGCCGCTTAAGGTCTTACCATTCTGTCGAGTCCCAGTCATATTTATCGGGTACCTAACGCGTCCGTTAGGATTTTTCTTCGTATCTGTTGATACGGAAAAAAGTAGCAAACCGACGTCAAAGACGGCGCCACGCCGCACAGAACGGAGCTGGGGTCTTACCTTCGCAAATTTTGCGGCATTCAGAGATTTATTCGCCACTTTGGCGCTCTGAGAATTTATTGTCGAGTGCTTATTCGGCTGTTGGAATAGCACATTTTATTGAGTCAACGGATGACTTATATTGCTCTCCTGATGGGAGTATATGTAGAGTTATTTTAACTCGAAATATACTCTCATGTTCTTCTATCTTTTCTTTTTTATAATTTCATCGGGCACGCGAACAGCGTTCCCGATGGGAGTAGCCCCCGAGGCTACAGCCAAGAACTTGTGCTTGGGTGTAGGCTCCACATTTTATGCCGCTATATTTTCTTTCTCTCCCGAAACTTTTAAATCTCTCGGGTGCGCGAACAGCGCTCCTGATGGGAGTAGCCCCCGAGGCTATGAACAAATATTTTGTATTTGATCATAGGCTCATATCATTTCTATTTTGTCTTTCTCGAACTTTTCATTGTATCCGAAGTAGCCCCCGAGCATTTGGGCAAAAACTTGTATTTGTTCAAAGGCTCCCGAAATAATCAATGATCTTTTCCTGTCGAAATGTTTTATCATGCGTCTTTGTCGAAATTTTCTCTTGTCACGGTGACATCATTGCTTACGATAGCCATGATTACTGAATCGGGAATATGCGAGAACCGCTTCTCTCTCTGCCTTGTGGGTCCCATTTTCCTATCCAATTGACACATCGTGCAAGTGGGGGACACACGTCCTCCGCTTTTTCTGGCACTTATACTGTATCGTCTGTCCGTTCACTTCTCAGTAAAAATCCATTTTTACCCCTTGTCCACGTGTTGGCTATCTGCATCATAATTTTTCCATCCAACGGTTGCATCGACTCGCCGCACCACTACATAAGGCCATCGTCTTCTTCCTTCAGCACTTTCGCTCGCGCTGCATCTCTGCTCCTCCTCTGCAACTCCTCCATTGCCCCCGTTGCTTCAAGCGCTCAACCACTCTCACACTCTTTGCCTCCAAGTCCGTTGATGCCGCCGCGCGTCCGTTTGACTAGGCATAGCACGCCAGAGTCGAAGATGACGACGACAGATCTGGGAGGCGCCGAGTGGGAGAGATCCAAGATCTCTGCCCAAGATATCAACATGCTGAAGAAGATGGGCTTCAGCAAGAAGGAGGACTCTCTCCAGTTCCACAAGGAGGAAAGCTACCCGAAACCTCCAATCGACTACCGGGTTAGTTTCGTTGATCATCTCATCCGAGGACTTTCTCCCCCAATCCACGAATTTCTTCGTGGTCTCCTTTTTGTGTATGGGCTTCAGTTGCATCATCTGACGCCCAATTCCGTTCTCCACATCTCTATTTTTATCACGCTATGTGAGTGCTTCCTCGGGGTCCAACCCAATTGGGCTCTGTGGAAGCGCATCTTCTGCATCCGCCGTAATGGCTCTCACAACGTCGCCTACAATATTGGCGGCGTTGTTATCTGTGTTCATTCTGATGTCGAATATTTCGACGTCAAATTTCCCGACTCCGTCCAAGGTTGGCAGAAGAAGTGGCTGTACATCCACGAAGAAAGCTCCAATCCAGTGGAGGAAAACATCGCCCCTTTTGACGGAGAAGCCAAAATCCTCCGCCGCCGTTCTAGGGATGCTGAAGCTACCGATGCTGAGAAGTTGGCGATAGAGGCGTTGATGACTCGCATCCATGAGCTACAGAACACCCGCGGCAAGGAATTGTCGGGTATTGAGATTACCGCCTATTTCCTTAGGACTAGAGTGCAGCCTCTTCAGGCGCGCAAAAACCCCTTCTGGAAGTACGCTGGCGAAAAAGATGTTGACAGGCTCTCGAAAGATCTTCCTTTGAAGGATTTTGAAAAGCTTATCCGCAAAATCTCATCGCTCAACAAGAAGGATTCAGTTCCATCTTCTTGCCGTATCGCACCATATAGTAACGCCAATCCCCTTCCCGAGGTAATTCTTCTTTTTAATTGCTATACTGCTTCCTCGAGTTTTTATTTTTTGTCGACTACTATCTTATTAATGCCTTTTTGTCGACATTCTTTCTTTTTCTCAGGACCACCCCGTCCTTGCTTCTCTTCCTCCTCTTCCTGAGGGTGGAGAAGTTGAAGACCGTCACTACAAGAAAATTTGCCATGGCCGACGAAGTTGAAGTCGCGCCGTGGTTGCTGGTGACCATGGCCGACGATTTTTGGTCTCTCCGTTGTGCATGTCAAAACATTTTTTCTCGTTTTTGAGGCCACCTAGCCCGACGAAAACGGCCAAAACGTGGCGTATGGTGGCCCGGGACGTGGTGCATCTCGAAATCTCGGGTTCGCCAGCCGAGTCAACGCAAATCCGCACCGCCGAGGGATGTAGGGCCCAGATGGCAGCCTCTCTGGCATTGTTTTTTTTCTCGATCGCGCCATCTCGTTCAACGCTCTCCGGTCGAGCCGTTTACGATGCAGGATCATGTGTCCCGCATGTCATCCTCTATGAACCAAAATTCTTTCTATTCTTGGATTTTTTTGACCCCCTGATTTCTGGCTACTTCCTTTTTTCTTTTGATCCCTTGCCGCCTTGGAAACGTTGAGAACGCTGCTGCTAAATGGGACCCGCATGTCATCCTCTATGTGCAATCAACTTTCTTTTCTTGGAGTTTTTTTTGGCACCTCATATTTGGTCACTTGCCTTTTTCTTTCGATCCCCTGCCTCCTCTCAAACGGTGATACCGCTGCTGCTAAATGGGACCCGCATGTCATCCTCTATGTACTATAAAACTTTCTTTTCTTGAATTATTTTTGGCTCCTGATATTTGGTCACTTGCCTTTTTCTTTCGATCCCGTCCCGCCTCTCAAACGGTGATACCGCTGCTGCTAAATGGGACCCGCATGTCATCCTCTATGTACTATAAAACTTTCTTTTCTTGAATTATTTTTGGCTCCTCATATTTGGTCACTTGCCTTTTTCTTTCGATCCCGTCCCGCCTCTCAAACAGTGATACCGCTGCTGCTAAATGGGACCCGCATGTCATCCTCTATGTACTATAAAACTTTCTTTTCTTGAATTATTTTTGGCTCCTCATATTTGGTCACTTGCCTTTTTCTTTCGATCCCGTGCAGCCTCTCAATCGGTGATACCGCTGCTGCTAAATGGGACCCGCATGTCATCCTCTATGTACTATAAAACTTTCTTTTCTTGAATTATTTTTGGCTCCTCATATTTGGTCACATGCCTTTTCCTTTCGATCTCATGCCACGTTTGAAACATTGAGGAACCTGCTGGCTCATAGGACCCGCATGTCATCCTCTATGTACTATAAAAGTTCATTTTCTTGGTTTTTTTTCACCCTCTGATTTTTGGCTATTTCCTTTTTCTTTTGATCCCCTGCCGCCTTTGAAACGTTGAGGACTCTGCTGGCTCATAGGTCCCACATGTCAGCCTCTATGTACAATCAAGTTTCTTTTCTTGAATTATTTTTGGATCCTGATATTTGGTCACTTGCCTTTTTCTTTCGATCTCATGCCACGTTTGAAACGCTGCTGGCTCATGGGACCCGCATGTCATCCTCTATGTACAATCAACTTTCTTTTTCTTTTGATCTCAAGCCGCATTTGAAACGTTGAGACCGCTGCTGCTAAATGGGACCCGCATGTCATCCTCTATGTACAATAAAGTTTCTTTTCTTGGATTATCTTTGGCTCCTGACATTTTGTCACTTGCCTTTTTCTTTCGATCTCATGCCGCCTTTGAAACATTGAGTAAGCTGCTGGCTCATGGGTCCCGCATGTCATCCTCTACGAACAATAAAAGTTTTCTTTCTTGGAGTTATTTTTGACCCCTAATTTCTGGCTATTTGCCTTTTTCTTTTGATCTCCTGCCCCCTCTGAAACGATGAGGACATTTGTTGGCAGGTCGGTCCCACATGTCATCCTCTATGAACAATAAAAGTTTCCTTTGATGGATTTATTTTGAACCCCTAATTAATTTCTGGATATTTCCCCTGCCGCCTTGGAATCGTTGAGGATGCTGCTGCCTCATGGGTCCCGCATGTCATCCTCTCAGAACGGTAAATGTTTATTTTCTTGGATTTTGTTGACCAAACGATTTTTGGCTTATTTTTTTCTTTCGATCACCTGCAGGCTTTAAAACGTTGAGGACGCTGCTGGCTCACGGGTCCCACATGTCAACCTCTATGAACAATAAACGCTGAGGATGCTGCTGCCTCATGGGTCCCGCATGTCATCCTCTCAGAACGAAAATGTTTCTTTTCTTGGATTTTTTACCAACATATTTTTGGTTTATTTTTTCTTTCCATCCTCTGCCGCCTTTAAAACGTTGACGACGCTGCTGGCTCATGGGTCCCCGATGTCAGCCTCCCCGTACAACAAACATGTGATATCTGGATTATTTTGCAGACAATAAAAAGTGTATTTCGCTCTGAGCTATTGCAAACGGATAAATTAAATCTTTATTTTTACGTAAACAAACTTATATGTTGAATCTCCTTGTTTTGTGTTTTTGCGAAGCATAGGACTTTCCTGTTTTTTTTAGAAAAATCCGAACTTTCCTGTTTTGGAGTGGGCTGAAATTGTACGAGTCAAAAGGCCCAGCAGGATAGTTCGAAGGCCCAGATGTCCAGATGCAGCCCAATTGAAATCTTTCTTTTCTTGGATTTTTTTCACCCCCTGATTTCTGGCTACTTCATTTTTCTTTTGGTCCTGTGCCACCTTGAAAACATTGAGATCGCTGCTGCAAAATGGGACCCGCATGTCATCCTCTATGTACAATAAAATTTCTTTTCTTGGATTATTTTTGGCTCCTGATATTTGGTCACTTTCCTTTTTCTTTCAATCTCATGCCGACTTTGAAACGTTGAGGAAGCTGCTGGCTCATGGGTCCCGCATGTCATCCTCTGTGAACAATAAAAGTTTCCTTTGTTGGATTTATTTTTTACCCCTAATTTCTGGCTATTTGCCTTTTTCTTTTGATCCCCTGCCCCCTTTGAAACGATGACGGCGCAGCTGGCAGGTCGGTCCCACATGTCATCCTCTATTAACAATAAAGGTTTCCTTTGATAGATTTATTTTTGACCCTAATTAATTTTTGGCTATTTCCTTTTTTTATTTTGATCCCCTGCCGCCTTGGAATAGTTGAGGATTCTGCTGCCTCATGGGTCCCGCATGTCATCCTCTCAGAAAGGTAAATGTTTCATTTCTTGGATTTTGTTTACCAACTGATTTTTGGCTTATTTTTTTGTTTCGATCTCCTGCCGCCTTTAAAACGTTGACAACGCTGCTGCCTCATGGGTCCCCAATGTCAGCCTCCCCATACTGCAAATCCTCTTTCTGCAAAGGTTGTATTTCTAGCTAGATAGCTAAGGTGGATTCGAATTTGCCGTGGTTCAGGCAGCTCAGGTAAGCCTTCTTGCACTGATTAATGGAACTAGCGTATAGATAGGTCAAGACATGTGGCTCGGTGTAATGAATCTATTTGAATCATGTTGTGGATTCAATCTGATAGTTCTCTAACAGGTCAGCCAAAATAGAAATTAAGTTTTTTTCTAAAACGGAAATGCAAATTAAGATGAACACAAACATTAGTTATCATAATAGCTGATCATACATACATACATACTTGCTAAGAGCAAAAGCTTGCCAGAGTTTTACCACCCATACAATTAATTAGCAGTTCAGATAAGATAACCTTATATAAGTATAACTACAAATGCATTTGCCAAGGGCTCATGGGACAACAGAACTGGACAACCGCAAACTTTATGACCAGCATGTCACAGCGGCATCGAAAGATCTTGACCTTTAACTTTGATCCAATGCGAAGTTTGGCACCGTCAATGAACTTTTTCCACCTGGAAGTAACAGCCAAGCGGCCATCTGTGGGACTGACGGAGTACCGTCCCTCCACGGTGAGACCTTCACTCTCCATGACGAGGGAAATCTTGCCCCTTCGGCCAGCATTGAGATCCTTGGAGATACTTTTAGGCAATTTCTTATTCAAAGCAAGAGATACCACTAAAAATTAGTCAATGGCACCAATGCACTGAAGACTGAACCATGTGAGACTTTGAGTAGAGAAGACATCAAGATAAGAGCAGTTATGCTGTCATATACTCATGAACATAGCCTTCAGATGCGTCCTGGTCACCACACGGGTGGCCACAGCAATGAGCTGAGACCTCGGTGATCTGGCTAGGGCAGGTGCAGGAGCCTGGGCTGGTACACGAGCTGGTGCTGATGCAGGAGACTGCTGGGCAGGTGCAATAAACGGTGCCTCTAGAGGAACCGGTGCTGATGCAGGAGACTGTTGGGCAGGTGCAGTAAACGGTGCAGCTAGAGGAACCAGTGCTGATGCAGGAGCCTGCTAGGTAGATGCAGTAAACGGAGCTGGTACAGGAACCGGTGCTGATGCAGGAGAGTGGGAAGCCGGTGCCGGTGCTGGTGTGGGTGCCCTTTGTGACATCCGCTCCTGTTCCATCAGGGGATCTGTAACTTTGATCATGTTAAACCCAGCAAGCTAGAACAGAGGGAATGGTTTAGAACAACTGCTCAGAATGCAGTAATCAAAGGATATGAGTACAAAAAAGTTACATAATATATATTTCGAACTATCTCCAACTCTGTAAGCAGTTACGTATATCTGCCCGTTTGAGTTTCTGATCCTCAGCTTGTCGCCCTTCTTCAGACCGTAGTCAAAAGCAAACTTTCTCCAATCATGTCCATACAAATATGTGATGGCCTGCGTCTTGTAGACATACACCTCATAGACCGTGTAGGTGTTCATCAATTTGCCATTGCCATGCAGAGTGAAAGACCCTTCATGCGGACACATCTGGTTAATCATTGGACGAAGTTCACAAGGTACAGTCTGCAGGTGAAAATCGATACTAATGTAAGAAGCAGGAAGACTAAAAACAAGACTTTACTATATGCCAATTCATGCTAAACCACTGAGAATTCATATCTGTAACTCTGTGAAGGAGTTATTAGAAAGGTAGATAGAGCCATAGGAGGTGTTATATGCGGGGTATGTACATGAGCCCGCCATATTCCCGCAAGCTCGGCATCGGGATGGTGAAGGAAACATGGGAGGTACTACTGGTGCGTAGCGCTGAATGTAAGTGGAAGAATTAGGTTGTGTAAAGTGCATAATTCAGAGCAATGCAAATGTTGACAAGCGAGTGCATAACACTATGTTACAAACTGAACAGTCAAAATTTAGTGTATGATGAATATAAGCATGCTAATTTGGCGTTTCCGAATTCCAAAAAGCATTAGACAGAGCCGGTGATAATATCAGACATAAATCATGGCATGTAAATGTGGCTTCAGAAAATATACCCGAACCCTTGGATGGTTACGGCCCGGCTGGTCCTTGGACTTGAGCTTATATAAGCATCCAGAAGGTGGGGTGATAAAGAACTTGGTGGCAGCCTCTGCAGATGCCTCATCACAGCAGCTTGCAATCCTTTTGACCAATGAAGGCTTAGCAGTTTCAGTCTGCATATGAAAATTGAAGAGCAACAGACATCAGCAGTGATATATAAAATGAATCTATGAGACACTGATGCATATAGTGCTGGATGTAAGTGGAAGAATAGGGTTGTGTGTGTTTCTGAACTATTGGTAAGCAGTAGACAAAGCCGACAATAAACAGAGAAATCAAATCATGTATGAGGATTAAGAAAATATACCTGCTTACTGAAAAGGATACCACCCAGCTGGCCCGTGGCCTTGTGCTTGAGTAGGTTTTCAGAAGATGGTAGCGGCACCATCGTCTTCACAACAGCCTCATTAGGATCATTTTTTTTCAATTTGAGTAGAGGCACAGAAGCTTCATCCTGCATATGAATAGCAACAGAACTCATCATTGATATTTAATAAATCTATGAGATAGACTGATGCAAATAGTGCGGGATGTAAGTGGAAGAATAGGGTTGTGCATAGACAACAGTTGACAACAATGCAAATGATTACAAAAGAAGCCAACGGAACTCAACGGTTTATATACTGGATGAGACAGACTGAAAAGTGAAAAATTAGTGCATGATGATTGTAAGCAAACGCAGTGTTTCTGAACTTTTGGTAAGCATTAGGCAAAGCCAACAGTAATTAAACAGATAATAATAAAATCATGTATGTGGATTAAGAAAATATACCAGATTCATTAAAAGGTCACCACCCAGCTGGCCCATGGCCTCGTGCTTGTAGAGGTTTTCGGATGATGGTGCCGGCACCATCGTCCTCACAGCAGCCTCATTTTGCATCCACTTGAGTAAAGGCGCAGCAGTTTCAGCCTGCATAAGAATGGGAACAGATCTCAACAGTGATATTGAATGACTCTGAGACAGACTGATGCATATAGTGCTGGATGTAAGTGGAAGGGTATGGCTGTGTATGGACAACCGTTCACAACAATGCAAGGGTGTGTTTGGTTCTGAAACAGCATGGAATGGAATGGAATGGTTCCATTTCAGAGGAATGGAATGGTTACATTTTTGTTCGGTTGGGAAAAATGGAGAGCAGAATAGGTTGAGGTTAAACTAATCATTTGTCTCAAAATTGTAATTTGCAATTGTAAATGACATTTTAATCTCAAAGTCATAATTAACAGCGCCTAATGGTGCTCTTTTAATCTAAAAATCATAATTAACATCGTTTTTTGTTGGGTTAGGGGAACTGGAGAGTAGATGAACATTACTGTATGATGATTGTAAGCAAACGAATTTGGTGTTCCTAAACTTTTGGCTTCGAGATCTTATGGGCTTCAACTCTAGCCTACCCCAACTTGTTTGGGACTGAAAGGCTCGGTTGTTGTTGTTGTTGTAAACTTTTGGCAAGCATTAGAAAAAAACGACAATAAACAGACAAAAATCAAGGCATGTTTTGTGGATTAAGAAAATATACCATATTCATTAAAAGATCACCACCCAGCTGGCGCGTGGCCTTGTGCTTGTAGAGGCATTTAGAAGATGGGGGCGGCATCAACATACTGGCAGCCTGATCAGCCGCAGTTTTGATCTTCCTTTTGAGTAAAGGCCCTAAAGTTTCAGTCTGCATATGAATAGCAAAACAAAAGGCAGACCTCAGCAGTGATATTGAATTACTGTATGAGATAGACTGATGCATATAGTGGATGCTCTTAGCCTTTTGCACCATGAACACTAGCTATATGGACAGACAAAAAAAACTAGTTGACTCAGCTTTGTCTAGATACCTCCATCCCAAAGCTTAAGGCTTATTTATTTTTGAGAAATCAAAACAAGTAAAGTTTGACCAAAATTTTAGAACATTCTATCAACAAATATAATATTGTGTAGATACCGTAGGAAAATATATTTCACAACCTATTTAATGATATTAATTTTGTATTTTGCATGTTAATGATTTTTGGTAAAAGCTTAGTCAAACATGGTATAGTTTGACTTTCTAAAAATAATATAAGCCCTAAGCTTTGGGATGGAGGTAGTAGTATCTAGAGCTAAAACACATCTAGATACATCCGTATCTACAGATAGTTGAGTCAATTAATTTGGATCTGAGGGAGTATCAGATTCAGACTACATGGTAAGTTGGTTAAAAAAAATTACCCCTAGGCGGTCCCTGCCCAGCTCGGCAGTGGCATTTCGCTTCTTGTGCTGCAGATCTGGCCATGCTCCTGCAGCAAGTGGGGCGCTATCGTTCCCCATAGCCTCAGCACGGAACCTGGAGGTACCAACCTGATACAGAGAATATAGAGCATGGTGTCACAGAGGCTTTACGCACAAACAGCTGAAGACATGTGCTACTTTAAGCATTTTCCAGAACAGGAACAGATTGAGGATGCAGACAAACAGAGTGGATAAGCAAACGGAGTACCTACTTTGCGGGGCTGGGGACGTAGCTCAGGCTCAGCCAACTGCCCACATGCGTGGTGGCCTTACGCTCCATTGTCCCCCCCCCCCCACCACCACCACCACCACCGATCGAGGTCTTCCCTTTCCTGTACAAGCTGACAAAAGATACATTGAGGATCAGCAGAGACTACAAGGGTTGCAAATGTCGACAAATAAAGGAAGAACACCCCAATCCAAGCAAAGGTAGCCCCCGCCCCCACCCCCATCGGATGACCAGAAAGACACCCCTTCGCCCAGAATAGGAAATAGATGCGCAAGATATCGAGGTGAGGAAAAAGGAACCGATATCGAGAAAGGATAGAACATTACTAGTAGAGTACTACCTAATCCGCTTGGTCTAGATGCAGCTTGCCCCTCCAAGCTGGATGCCTGGACGGTGGAGGCGAAAGGAGGGGATCGAGCTAGCGGCTTGCATCCGTCGGCTGTCGGCCTTCGATCGGGAGAGACAAGGGGGGCTACATAAAGGGGAGGGGTAACATATTTTAATACACAGTGAACTTACTGATGTGACTAGTCATTACATGTCTCACTGAAACTGGGGCCCATAGTGTGGCACCCCAAATTCACTTGAACCTCCCCGGCGGGACACATTGGCGCGTCAAGAAACCCCCCGAATTGTAGCGGGGAAATGAAACATTTCACGAAAATTCGAAATTCAAGCACACTGCAACGCGCCAAGCATGCGGGTTGTTCCTTCCTCTTCCTCGGTTCCTCCTCCCCTATCCGAAAAAACCCCAAATCCCAAGCTCAAACAACAACAACAAAAAACAAATCACCTGGCCGCCATGCATGTTCTCGTTAACCCGCTGGAGATCATTCCGGGACGAGGCGGACCCCCCGCCCTGAGATCCCGAGTTCGTCCGTTCCATCCACCTCGAGGCACTGCGTGCTGTCTCGCAGCGGCGGCTTGAGGGCGCTGCAGAGGAAGTTCCGCCGGAAAGTGCTCATGGCAACCGTGCAAGCTCACCGGCGTGCCGTATCCCGAGAGGAACTGGTCAAAGCTTTGCTATTCGCAAAAAAAAAAAAAAAAAAAAAAACGGGCCAAGATCTGGTCAAAGCTTCATCGATGGCTTGCCGCGAGAGGCTTGGAGTCCAGAGTCAATAAACTAGCTGCTCGAGGTCTTGGGCGGTTTACACCGATTCATATTAACTGACTCAAGTTTGTTGGTCTAGTTAACAAATGCATCTAGATACATCCATATCTAGACAAAATTGAGTCAATTAATATGAATCAGAGGGGAGTGCCTGAAAGTGTTTCATGCTACCAATTAATGCACTGGCAGGACTGGCTGTAGAAGTAATTGTGCCACTACTCATATGATGAACTGATTGTGTGGGTGTCAAATTTTGCAACGCGATCATCCACTGAATGCTTAATTATAGTTCTAGCGCCAAAGGCGTACAAATCATAACAAAGATAGTACATACTACAGCACCAGAACATAAGAGTACGAATCATAAAGTAGCTCAACATTTTGTATCAGGGCTGGGTGGTCCTGAGACTACCGGGACGCCCCTGATGATCTCCGGGCGTGCATCCACTTTAACGCAAAACTGTGTACTCGGTCCACGGCCTCCTTCTGTAGGCTGGATAATCTCAGGTGCAGGACCTTCGTCTATGAAAGGCTCGTCATCAGTACCATCCACAGGTGCATCAGGGCTGGGTGGTCTTGAGACTACCCGGACACCCCTGATGATCTCTGGGCGTGCATCCACTTCAACGCAAAGCTGTGTACTCGGTCCACGGCCTCCTTCTGTAGGCTGGATAATCTCAGGTGCAGGACCTTCGTCTATGAAAGGCTCGTCATCAGTACCATCCACAGGTGCATCAAACTGAGATTCATCTTCAAATCTCCCATCAAACTGAGAGACCTCTTCAATTCTATGCTTCTGCAATTAGTACATCAACAGATTAGACAAACATCTAAGGGATGCAACCTGAACAAATGTCGTTTTACATATTTACCTTCTCATCTGGCACAGCACATGTCCCAGAGCTGAAACCCGTTTCCTGAAGCAAGCGCTTTTTCTCTCCTTCCCGTCCATCCATCTGCAATAAGTTAAATTTGAGTACAGAACCTTGCACAGCAATGCAAACTATTGATCGAAACAGCGGCAACATCAATATAAATAATTAACTACATATGCCAGCACACGTACAGTGTGAGCAAGATCTGCTTCTCCCGCTGAAGGATCATTATATGGTTCACCATGATAAACCCACCTAACATATGTGTGGTCCATCCCAAAAATGTGTAAATGATCTTCCACTACATGGTGAGGCCTCTTCTCACCATTCATACATGTGCAGCGCGGGCATACACGTCCAGGTTGTGACCTTCATGAGCTCCAATAAACCCCATAAAGGGTTGAACACCATTTATATATGAAGGGGAACATAAGTGTCCATGCAGTATCCAAGTTCTGTCCATCTGTTTAATTATGAGATACAATGGTTGGTGATTAATTTTTAAGGCGAAGTAGGAAATGTATATCCATCGAGTACAAAACTATACTACATGATTATGCATTTCAGCAATCATGTCGAGTACAAAACAAAAAATGCCCATCGACATTTTAGCAAACAGATCGTGTACAAAACTCTGCCATGGCATTTCAGCAAATTAACGGATCGAGTGCAGAACTGACTCTATATGCCCACGCAAATGAACAAATTGATCGAGGACAAATCGAGCGGAAAACTATAAAGTGCCAATTAGTTCGAGCATACTGACGATTTTTTTAGCAGCATCAAGAAAATATAAATCGTTAGGCCGTCTTGCCCGATGCATGATTGAGCTAGAGATAGCAGCCCTACCGTGGATCAACTTGACCGCTGGTGCGTCTCGAGAAGAACGACGGGGAGGGGAAGCTTCTTCTTCGCACGGACGGGACGGGGAGGGGAAGCTCTTCGCACGGACGGGGATAAGTTGTGTAGGGGTGGGTCGGGGGTCATGCGGCCGGGCCGCCCGGTAGGTGGTGTTTAATGGAGTTGCGTGTGTAATTTGCCGTGCACAAGGTTGAGGAATAGGCGGTTCCCTTTGCCGCGCGCACAATTCAAACTATCCCGCCCATGTAGTTTAAATTCGCCCTATTTTCGTTAAATCGACATAAAGTCATGTGAGTGGGTGGAAATTAGAAAAGTTGCTTGAAAAATAGTAAAACTCTGGAATTGTCCTTTAAATATGCTCTACTTCGTGTGAAAATTGGGGTGTGGAGGCATGTTGAGCTGTTTTATTTGTACTTTCTTCATTGAAACTCCCATTTTATGCACTTTGGATGGAAAGAAATCATTTGTACATAAATTTTGACAACGCCATTTGCAAACATTAATTGTTTTACATGCCAAGATGCACCCATCCACCAAATATGGGGCAAAAGTTTATCACAATCTAGATATATATGTATAATTAGTGAGGGACCCCTTTTGATTTTGTGCAATTTCCACTAATTAGCTAGAGAGAAGGGGTCAATTAATTAGGCCATGCATGTTAGGGGCTATGTGTTTTAGATTAGGGTTGTGTGGATTCAAATACAACTTCTTAATTTGTGTGCTATGATTAATCAAAACTAGATCGATCGAATGCGCACACATTATTAGAGGCACATGCCTTTGCGTGCACAAAGTGCAGGTTAGGGTTTAGGGTTTAGTGTTTAGGGTTTAGGGTGTAGTGTTTAGGGTTTAGGGTTTAGGGTTTAGGGTTTAGTGTTTAGGGTGTTTAGGGTGTACGTTTAGGGTATAATTCGGGATTAGGGATATTAGGGTTTTAGGGTTTAAGGTTTAGGGATCATCGATCGAGTGCACACACACATTATTAGACGCACCCGCGCCTTTGCGCATAAAGTGCATGCGTATATAAAAGTGTGTGTTTTGGCCACCAACGATATATAGATCGAGAGAGAGATTAAAAATATATATATCCCCAAAAATATGTTCAGATATATATTGAAATATATGCACGAATGATATGTGCAAGGTATGCCATGCGCGCATGCACACACTAATTGTATATATATATATATTATGAGGCAACTTAATCAAATGTGTTTTCATATATTCGAGAGAACTTGTCAAATTTCAAGTTAATTAATTTATCAGCACTAATTAGTTGGTCGCCTGCTTGATGCGCAATGAAGTGTCGTTGGCCTATATATATATATGTAGGGTTTATTAGGGTTTAGGGTTTAGGGTTATCTAGCTAGGGTTTTAGGGTTAGGGTTAGAGTTAATTAGGGTTTAGGGTTTAGGGTTGAGGGTTTGGGGTTTAGTTTTAGGGTTTAGGGCTTAGGGTTTCGGGTTTAGGGTGTAGTGTTTAGGGTTTAGGTCTAGGGTTTAGGGTTTAGTGTTTAGGGTGTTTAGGGTGTACGTTTAGGGTATAATTAGGGATTGGGGATTAGGGTTTTAGGGTTTAAGGTTTAGGGATCATCGATCGAGTGCACACACACATTATTAGAGGCACCCGCGCCTTTGAGCATAAATTAAGTGCATGCGTATATAAGTGTGTTTTTTGGCCACCAACGATATATAGATCGAGAGAGAGATTGAAATATATATATATATCCCCAAGAATATGTTCAGATATATATTGAAATATATGCACGAATGATATGTGCAAGGTATGACATGCGCGCATGCACACTAATTGTATATATATTATGAGGCAACTACAAATGTGTTTTCATTCGAGAGAACTTGTCAAAAATCAAGTTAATTAATTTATCAGCGATAATTAGTTGGTCGCCTGCTTGATGCGCAATGAAGTGTCGGTTGGCCTATATATATGTAGGGTTTAGGGTTATCTAGCTAGGGTTTTAGGGTTAGGTTAGGGTTAATTAGGGTTTAGGGTCTAGGGTTTAGGTTTTGGGGTTTAGGGTTTAGGGTTTAGGGTCTAGGGTTAGGGTTTAGGGTTTAGTGTTTAGGGTGTAGTGTTTAGGGTTTAGGGTCTAGGGTTTAGGGTTTAGTGTTTAGGGTGTTTAGGGTGTACGTTTAGGGTATAATTAGGGATTAGGGATTAGGGTGATAGGGTTTAAGGTTTAGGGATCATCGATCGAGTGCACACACACATTATTAGAGGCACCCGCGCCTTTGCGCATAAAGTGCATGCGTATATAAGTGTGTGTTTAATTTTGGCCACCAACGTTATATAGATCGAGAGAGAGATTGAAATGCATGTATATATATCCCCAAGAATATGTTCAGATATATATTGATATATATGCACGAATGATATGTGCAAGGTATGACATGCGCGCATGCATGCACACTAATTGTATATATATATTATGAGGCAACTAATTAATCAAATGTGTTTTCATTCGTGAGAACTTGTCAAAATTCAAGTTAATTAATTTATCAGCGCTAATTAATTAGTTGGTCGCCTGCTTGATGCGCAATGAAGTGTCGTTGGCCTATATATATGTAGGGTTTAATTAGGGTTTAGGGTTTAGGGTTATCTAGCTAGGGTTTTAGGGTGTACGTTAGGGTTAGGGTTAATTAGGGTTTAGGGTCTAGGGTTTAGGGTTTAGGGTTTGGGGTTTAGGGTTTAGGGTTTAGGGTCTAGGGTTAGGGTTTTGGGTTTAGTGTTTAGTGTTTAGGTTTTAGGATTTAGGGTGTAGCGTTTAGGGTTTAGGGTCTAGGGTTTAGGGTTTAGTGTGTTTAGTGTTTATGGTTTAGGGTGTAGTGTTTAGGGTGTACGTTTAGGGTATAATTAGGGCTTAAGGATTAGGGTTTTAGGGTTTAAGGTTTAGGGATCATCGATCGAGTGCACACACACATTATTAGAGGCACCCGCGCCTTTGCGCATAAATTAGTGCACGCGTATATAAGTGTGTTTTTTGGCCACCAACGATATATAGATCGAGAGAGATTGAAATGTATATATATCCCCAAGAATATGTTTAGATATATATTGAAATATATGCATGAATGATATGTGTAAGGTATGACATGCGCGCATGCACACTAATTGTATATATATATATATATTATGAGGCAACTAATTAATCAAATGTGTTTTCATTCGAGAGAACTTGTCAAAATTCAAGTTAATTAATTTATCAGCGCTAATTAGTTGGTCGCCTACTTGATGCACAATGAAGTGTCGTTGGCCTATATATATGTAGGGTATAATTAGGGTTTAGGGTTTAGGGTTATCTCTAGCTAGGGTTTTAGGGTTAGGGTTAGGGTTAATTAGGGTTTAGGGTTTAGGGTTTAGAGTTTAGTTTTGGGTTTAGGGTCTAGGGTTTAGGGTTTAGGGTGTATAGTGTTTAGGGTTTAGGGTTTAGGGTGTAGTGTTTAGGGTGTAGGGTGTAGGGTTTAGTGTTTAGGGTGTTTAGGGTGTACGTTTAGGGTATAATTAGGGCTTAGGGATTAGGGTTTTAGGGTTGAAGATTTAGTGATCAACGATCGACCGAGTGCACACACACATTATTAGAGGCACCCGCGACTTTGCGCATAAAGTGCATGCGTATATAAGTGTGTTTTTTGGCCACCAACGATATATAGATCGAGATAGAGATTGAAATATGTATATATATCCCCAAGAATATGTTCAGATATATATTGAAATATATGCACGAATGATATGTGCAAGGTATGACATGCGCGCATGCACACTAATTGTATATATATTATGAGGCAACTTAATCAAATGTGTTTTCATTCGAGAGAACTTATCAAAATTCAAGTTAATTAATTTATCAGCGCTAATTAGTTGGTCGCCTACTTGATGCGCAATGAAGTGTCGTTGGCCTATATTTATATGTAGGGTTTAATTAGGGTTTAGGGTTTAGGGTGTAGTGGTTTAGGGTTTAGTGTTTAGGGTTTAGGGTTTAGGGTTTAGTGTTTAGGGTGTTTAGGGTGTACGTTTAGGGTCTAATTAGGGATTAGGGATTAGGGTTTTAGGGTTGAAGGTTTAGGGATCAACGATCGATCGAGTGCACAAACACATTATTAGAGGCACCCGCGCCTTTGCGCATAAAGTGCATGCGTATATATATAAGTGTGTTTTTTGGCCACCAACGATATATAGATCGAGAGAGAGATTGAAATGTATATATATCCCCAAGAATATGTTCAGATATATATTGAAATATATGCACGAATGATATGTGCAAGGTATGACATGCGCGCATGCACACTAATTGTATATATATTATGAGGCAACTTAATCAAATGTGTTTTCATTCGAGAGAACTTGTCAAAATTCAAGTTAATTAATTTATCAGCGCTAATTAGTTGGTCGCCTACTTGATGCGCAATGAAGTGTCGTTGGCCTATATATATGTTGGGTTTAATTAGGGTTAGGGTTTAGGGTTATCTAGCTAGGGTGTTTTAGGGTTAGGGTTAGGGTTAATTAGGGTTTAGGGTTTAGGGTTTGGGGTTTAGTTTTAGGGTTTAGGGTCTAGGGTTTAGGGTTTAGGGTGTATAGTGTTTAGGGTTTAGGGTTTAGGGTGTAGTGTTTAGGGTGTAGGGTCTAGGGTTTAGGGTTTAGTGTTTAGGGTGTTTCGGGTGTACGTTTAGGGTATAATTAGGGATTAGGGACTAGGGTTTTAGGGTTTAAAGGTTTAGGGATCATCGATCGAGTGCACACACCCATTATTAGAGGCACCCGCGCCTTTGCGCATAAAGTGCATGCGTATATAAGTGTGTTTTTTGGCCACCAACGATATATAGATCGAGAGAGAGATTGAAATGTGTATATATATATATCCCCAAGAATATGTTCAGATATATATTGAAATATATGCACGAATGATATGTGCAAGGTATGACATGCGCGCATGCACACTAATTGTATATATATTATGAGGCAACTTAATCAAATGTGTTTTCATTCGAGAGAACTTGTCAAAATTCAAGTTAATTAATTTATCAGCGCTAATTAGTTGGTCGCCTGCTTGATGCGCAATGAAGTGTCGTTGGCCTATATATATGTTGGGTTTAATTAGGGTTTAGGGTTATCTAGCTAGGGTGTTTTAGGGTTAGGGTTAGGGTTAATTAGGGTTTAGGGTTTAGGGTTTGGGGTTTAGTTTTAGGGTTTAGGGTCTAGGGTTTAGGGTTTAGGGTTTAGGGTGTATAGTGTTTAGGGTTTAGGGTTTAGGGTGTAGTGTTTAGGGTGTAGGGTCTAGGGTTTAGGGTTTAGTGTTTAGGGTGTTTCGGGTGTACGTTTAGGGTATAATTAGGGATTAGGGACTAGGGTTTTAGGGTTTAAAGGTTTAGGGATCATCGATCGAGTCCACACACACATTATTAGAGGCACACGCGCCTTTGCGCATAAAGTGCATGCGTATATAAGTGTGTTTTTGGCCACCAACGATATATAGATCGAGAGAGAGATTGAAATGTGTATATATATATATCCCCAAGAATATGTTCAGATATATATTGAAATATATGCACGAATGATATGTGCAAGGTATGACATGCGCGCATGCACACTAATTGTATATATATTATGAGGCAACTTAATCAAATGTGTTTTCATTCGAGAGAACTTGTCAAAATTCAAGTTAATTAATTTATCAACGCTAATTAGTTGGTCGCCTGCTTGATGCGCAATGAAGTGTCATTGGCCTATATTTATATGTAGGGTTTAATTAGGGTTTAGGGTTTAGGGTGTAGTGGTTTAGGGTTTAGGGTTTAGTGTTTAGGGTTTAGGGTTTAGGGTTTAGTGTTTAGGGTGTTTAGGGTGTATGTTTAGGGTCTAATTAGGGATTAGGGATTAGGGTTTTAGGGTTGAAGGTTTAGGGATCAACGATCGATCGAGTGCACACACACATTATTAGAGGCACCCGCGCCTTTGCGCATAAAGTGCATGCGTATATATATAAGTGTGTTTTTTGGCCACCAACGATATATAGATCGAGAGAGAGATTGAAATGTATATATATCCCCAAGAATATGTTCAGATATATATTGAAATATATGCACGAATGATATGTGCAAGGTATGACATGCGCGCATGCACACTAATTGTATATATATTATGAGGCAACTTAATCAAATGTGTTTTCATTCGAGAGAACTTGTCAAAATTCAAGTTAATTAATTTATCAGCGCTAATTAGTTGGTCGCCTGCTTGATGCGCAATGAAGTGTCGTTGGCCTATATATATGTTGGGTTTAATTAGGGTTAGGGTTTAGGGTTATCTAGCTAGGGTGTTTTAGGGTTAGGGTTAGGGTTAATTAGGGTTTAGGGTTTAGGGTTTGGGGTTTAGTTTTAGGGTTTAGGGTCTAGGGTTTAGGGTTTAGGGTTTAGGGTGTATAGTGTTTAGGGTTTAGGGTTTAGGGTGTAGTGTTTAGGGTGTAGGGTCTAGGGTTTAGGGTTTAGTGTTTAGGGTGTTTCGGGTGTACGTTTAGGGTATAATTAGGGATTAGGGACTAGGGTTTTAGGGTTTAAAGGTTTAGGGATCATCGATCGAGTGCACACACACATTATTAGAGGCACCCGCGCCTTTGCGCATAAAGTGCATGTGTATATAAGTGTGTTTTTTGGCCACCAACGATATATAGATCGAGAGAGAGATTGAAATGTGTATATATACATC
Organism: Lolium perenne; assembly: GCF_019359855.2. Taxonomy (NCBI): domain Eukaryota; kingdom Viridiplantae; phylum Streptophyta; class Magnoliopsida; order Poales; family Poaceae; genus Lolium; species Lolium perenne. Next base: position 92,769,251 of record NC_067245.2, on the reverse strand, counting down.
CCCAAGAATATGTTCAGATATATATTGAAATATATGCACGAATGATATGTGCAAGGTATGACATGCGCGCATGCACAATAATTGTATATATATTATGAGGCAACTTAATCAAATGTGTTTTCATTCGAGAGAACTTGTCAAAATTCAAGTTAATTAATTTATCAGCGCTAATTAGTAGGTCGCCTGCTTGATGCGCAATGAAGTGTCGTTGGCCTATATATATGTTGGGTTTAATTAGGGTTTAGGGTTTAGGGTTATCTAGCTAGGGTGTTTTAGGGTTAGGGTTAATTAGGGTTTAGGGTTTAGGGTTTGGGGTTTAGTTTTAGGGTTTAGGATCTAGGGTTTAGGGTTTAGGGTTTAGGGTTTAGGGTGTATAGTGTTTAGGGTTTAGGGTTTAGGGTGTAGTGTTTAGGGTGTAGGGTCTAGGGTTTAGGGTTTAGTGTTTAGGGTGTTTCGGGTGTACGTTTAGGGTATAATTAGGGATTAGGGACTAGGGTTTTAGGGTTTAAAGGTTTAGGGATCATCGATCGAGTGCACACACACATTATTAGAGGCACCCACGCCTTTGCGCATAAAGTGCATGCGTATATAAGCGTGTTTTTTGGCCACCAACGATATATAGATCGAGAGAGAGATTGAAATGTGTATATATATATATCCCCAACAATATGTTCAGATATATATTGAAATATATGCACGAATGATATGTGCAAGGTATGACATGCGCGCATGCACACTAATTGTATATATATTATGATGCAACTTAATCAAATGTATTTTCATTCGAGAGAACTTGTCAAAATTCAAGTTAATTAATTTATCAGCGCTAATTAGTTGGTCGCCTGCTTGATGCGCAATGAAGTGTCGTTGGCCTATATTTATATGTAGGGTTTAATTAGGGTTTAGGGTTTAGGGTGTAGTACGTGGTTTAGGGTTTAGGGTGTACTGTTTAGGGTTTAGGGTCTAGGGTTTAGGGTTTAGTGTTTAGGGTGTTTAGGGTGTACGTTTAGGGTCTAATTAGGGATTAGGGTTTTAGGGTTGAAGGTTTAGGGATCAACGATCGATCGAGTGCACACACACATTATTAGAGGCACCCGCGCCTTTGCGCATAAAGTGCATGCGTATATAAGTGTGTTTTTTGGCCACCAACGATATATAGATCGAGAGAGAGATTGAAATGTATATATATCCCCAAGAATATGTTCAGATATATATTAAAATATATGCACGAATGATATGTGCAAGGTATGACATGCGCGCATGCACACTAATTGTATATATATTATGAGGCAACTTAATCAAATGTGTTTTCATTCGAGAGAACTTGTCAAAATTCAAGTTAATTAATTTATCAGCGCTAATTAGTTGGTCGCCTGCTTGATGCGCAATGAAGTGTCGTTGGCCTATATATATATGTTGGGTTTAATTAGGGTTTTGGGTTTAGGGTTATCTAGCTAGGGTTTTAGGGTTAGGGTTAATTAGGGTTTAGGGTTTAGGGTTTAGGGTTTGGGGTTTAGTTTTAGGGTTTAGGGTCTAGGGTTTAGGGTTTAGGGTGTTTAGTGTTTAGGGTTTAGGGTGTAGTGTTTAGGGTGTAGGGTCTAGTGTTTAGTGTTTAGGGTGTTTCGGGTGTACGTTTATGGTATAATTAGGGATTAGGGACTAGGGTTTTAGGGTTTAAAGGTTTAGGGATCATCGATCGAGTGCACACACACATTATTAGAGGCACCCGCGCCTTTGCGCATAAAGTGCATGCGTATATAAGTGTGCTTTTTGGCCACCAACGATATATAGATCGAGAGAGAGATTGAAATATGTGTGTATATATATATCCCCAAGAATATGTTCAGATATATATTGAAATATATGCACGAATGATATGTGCAAGGTATGACATGCGCGCATGCACACTAATTGTATATATATTATGAGGCAACTTAATCAAATGTATTTTCATTCGAGAGAACTTGTCAAAATTCAAGTTAATTAATTTATCAGCGCTAATTAGTTGGTCGCCTGCTTGATGCGCAATGAAGTGTCGTTGGCTGATACGTCTCCGACGTATCGATAATTTCTTATGTTCCATGCCACATTATTGATGATATCTACATGTTTTATGCACACTTTATGTCATATTCGTGCATTTTCTGGAACTAACCTATTAACAAGATGCCGAAGTGCCGATTCTGTTTTCTGCTGTTTTTGGTTTCAGAAATCCTAGTAACGAAATATTCTCGGAATTGGACGAAATCAACGCCCAGGGCCCTATTTTGCCACGAAGCTTCCAGAAGACCGAAGAGGAGACGAAGTGGGGCCACAAGGTGGCCAAACCCTAGGGCGGCGCGGCCCCTGCCTTGGCCGCGCGGCCCTATGGTGTGGGCCCCTCGTGCCGCCTCCTGACTTGCCCTTCTGCCTACTTAAAGCCTCCGTCGCGAAACCCCCAGTACCGAGAGCCACGATACGGAAAACCTTACTGAGACGCCGCCGCCGCCAATCCCATCTCGGGGGATTCAGGAGATCGCCTCCGGCACCCTGCCGGAGAGGGGATTCATCTCCCGGAGGACTCTACGCCGCCATGGTCGCCTCCGAATTGATGTGTGAGTAGTCTACCTCTGGACTATGGGTCCATAGCAGTAGCTAGATGGTTGTCTTCTCCCCATTGTGCTTCATTGTCGGATCTTGTGAGCTGCCTAACATGATCAAGATCATCTATCTGTAATTCTATATGTTGCGTTTGTTGGGATCCGATGAATAGAGAATACTTGTTATGTTGATTATCAAAGTTATGTCTATGTGTTGTTTATGATCTGGTATGCTCTCCGTTACTAGTAGATGCTCTGGCCAAGTAGATGCTTGTAACTCCAAGAGGGAGTATTTATGCTCGATAGTGGGTTCATGTCTCCGTGAATCTGGGGAAGTGACAGAAATCTCTAAGATTATGGATGTGCTGTTGCCACTAGGGATAAAACATTAGTGCTATGTTCGAGGACGTAGTTACTGATTACATTACGCGCAATACTTAATGCAATTGTCTGTTGTTAGCAACTTAATACTGGAGGGGGTTCGGATGATAACCTGAAGGTGGACTTTTTAGGCATAGATGCATGCTGGATAGCGGTCTATGTACTTTGTCGTAATGCCCAATTAAATCTCACAATACTCATCATAATATGTATGTGCATGGTCATGCCCTCTTTATTTGTCAATTGCCCAACTGTAATTTGTTCACCCAACATGCTGTTTATCTTATGGGAGAGACACCTCTAGTGAACTGTGGACCCCGGTCCAATTCTCTATACTGAAATACAATCTACTGCAATACTGTTCTACTATTTTCTGCAAACAATCATCATCCACACTATACATTTAATCCTTTGTTACAGCAAGCCGGTGAGATTGACAACCTCACTGTTTCGTTGGGGCAAAGTACTTTGGTTGTGTTGTGCAGGTTCCACGTTGGCGCCGGAATCTCTGGTGTTGCGCCGCACTACATCCCGCCGCCATCAACCTTCAACGTGCTTCTTGACTCCTACTGGTTCGATTAAACCTTGGTTTCTTACTGAGGGAAACTTGCCGCTGTGCGCATCACACCTTCCTCTTGGGGTTCCCAACGGACGTGTCAACTACACGCATCAAGCAAATTTCTGGCGCCGTTGCCGGGGAGATCAAGACACGCTGCAAGGGGAGTCTCCACTTGCCAATCTCTTTACTTTGTTTTTGTCTTGCTTAGTTTTATTTACTACTTTGTTTGCTGTACTAAATCAAAATACAAAAAAAAAATTAGTTGCTAGTTTTACTTTATTTGCTGTCTTGTTTGCTATATCAAAAACACAAAAAAATTAGTTACTTGCATTTACTTTATCTAGTTTGCTTTATTTACTACTGCTAAAATGGGTACTCCTGAAAATACTAAGTTGTGTGACTTCACAACCACAAATAATAATGATTTCTTATGCACACCTATTGCTCCACCTGCTACTACAGCAGAATTCTTTGAAATTAAACCTGCTTTACTAAATCTTGTTATGCGAGAGCAATTTTCTGGTGTTAGTTCTGATGATGCTGCTGCCCATCTTAATAATTTTGTTGAACTATGTGAAATGCAAAAGTATAAGGATGTAGATGGTGACATTATAAAATTAAAATTGTTCCCTTTCTCATTAAGAGGAAGAGCTAAAGATTGGTTGCTATCTCTGCCTAAGAATAGTATTGATTCATGGACTAAATGCAAGGATGCTTTTATTGGTAGATATTACCCCCCTGCTAAAATTATATCTTTGAGGAGTAGCATAATGAATTTTAAACAATTAGATACTGAACATGTTGCTCAAGCTTGGGAAAGAATGAAATCTCTGGTTAAAAATTGCCCAACCCATGGACTGACCACTTGGATGATCATCCAAACCTTTTATGCAGGACTAAATTTTTCTTCGCAGAATTTATTGGATTCAGCTGCTGGAGGTACCTTTATGTCCATCACTCTTGGTGAAGCAACAAAGCTTCTTGATAATATGATGATCAACTACTCTGAATGGCACACGGAAAGAGCTCCACAAGGTAAGAAGGTAAATTCTGTCGAAGAAACCTCTTCCTTGAGTGATAAGATTGATGCTATTATGTCTATGCTTGTGAATGGTAGGCCTAATGTTGATCCTAATAATGTTCCATTAGCTTCATTGGTTGCCCAAGAAGAACATGTTGATGTAAACTTCATTAAAAATAATAATTTCAACAACAATGCTTACCGGAACAATTCTAGTAACAACTATAGGCCATATCCTTATAATAATGGCAACGGCTATGGTAATTCTTATGGGAATTCTTACAACAATAATAGGAATTAACCCCCTGGACTTGAAGCCATGCTTAAAGAATTTATTAGTACACAAACTGCCTTTAACAAATCTGTTGAAGAAAAACTTGGGAAAAATGATATACTTGCTTCTAAAGTCGATAGTCTTGCCTCTGATGTTGATCTTTTGAAATCGAAAGTTATGCCTAGTAGGGATATTGAAAATAAAATTGTTACTACAGCAAATGCCATCCAAGTTAGAATTAATGAGAATATAAGATTAATGGCTGAATTGCGTGCTAGGTGGGATAGAGAAGAAAATGAAAAACTAGCTAAAGAGAAGAATGTAGCTAAAGTTTGGACTATTACCACCACTAGTAATGCTAATGCTACACATGTTGCTGCACCTCCTACTATTAATAATAAAATAATTGTTGTTAGCAATGTTTCCACTTCTAATGTAAAGCGCGAGAAACTGCCTGAAATTGCTAAAACTATTTAAATCGCTGTGATAAAGCTGCTGAAATTTTTTCCAACATTGGGGATGATGATCCCATTGCTTTAGATTATAATGGTTTAAATTTTGATGATTGCCACATCCCTGAAGTTATAAAGTTCTTGCAAAAACTTGCTAAAAGTCCTAATGCTAGTGCTATAAATTTGGCTTTCACGCAACATATTACAAATGCTCTCATAAAAGCTAGAGAAGAGAAACTAGAGCGCGAAGCCTCTATTCCTAGAAAGCTAGATATGGTTGGGAGCCCATCATTAAGATGAAGGTTAAAGATTTTGATTGTAATGCTTTATGTGATCTTGGTGCAAGTATTTCCGTTATGCCTAAGAAAATTTATAATATGCTTGACTTGCCACCGCTGAAAAATTGTTATTTGGATGTTAATCTTGCTGATCATTCCACAAAGAAACCTTTGGGGAAAGTTGATAATGTTCGCATTACCGTTAACAATAACCTTGTCCCCGTTGATTTTGTTGTCTTGGATATTGAATGCAATGCATCTTGTCCCATCATATTGGGAAGACCTTTTCTTCGAACTGTTGGTGCTACTATTGATATGAAGGAAGGTAATATAAAATATCAATTTCCTCTCAAGAAAGGTATGGAACACTTCCCTAGAAAGAGAATGAAGTTACCTTTTGATTCTATTATTAGAACAAATTATGATGTTGACACTTCGTCTCTTGATAATACTTGATACACACTTTCTGCGCCTAGCTGAAAGGCGTTAAAGAAAAGCGCTTATGGGAGACAACCCATGTTTTTACTACAGTACTTTGTTTTTATTTTGTGTCTTGGAAGTTGTTTACTACTGTAGCAACCTCTCCTTATCTTAGGGGGTGTTTGTTGTGGCTTTTTTTGGCTTTTGGCTTTGGCAAAAGCCACCAAAAGCACCTAAATAGGTGCTTTTTTTGGCTTTTGGATTTTGGAAGCCAAAAGAATAGGATCTTTGTTTTTTGCTTCCAAAATCCAAAAGCCAAAAAAAGCACCTATTTAGGTGCTTTTGGTGGCTTTTGCCAAAGCCAAAAGCCAAAAAAAGCCACAACAAACACCCCCTTAGTTTAGTGTTTTGTTGTGCCAAGTAAAGTCTTTGATAGTAAAGTTCATACTAGATTTGGATTACTGCGCAGTTTCAGATTTCTTTGCTGTCACGAATTCCGACCTTCCTCTCTGTAGGTAGCTCAGAAAAATATGCCAATTTACGTGCGTGATCCTCAGATATGTATGCAACTTTCATTCAATTTGGGAATTTTCATTTGAGCAAGTCTGGTGCCATTTTAAAATTCGTCAATATGAACTGTTCTGTTTTGACAGATTCTGCCTTTTATTTCGCATTGCCTCTTTTGCTATGTTGGATGAATTTCTTTGATCCATTAATGTCCAGTAGCTTTATGCAATGTCCAGAAGTGTTAAGAATGATTATGTTACCTCTGAACATGTTAATTTTTATTGGGCACTAACCCTCTAATGAGTTGTTCTAAGTTAGGTGTGGAGGAAGTTTTCAAGGATCAAGAGAGGGAGATGATACAACATGATCAAGGAGAGTGAAAGCTCTAAGCTTGGGGATGCCCCGGTGGTTCACCCCTGCATATTCTAAAAAGACTCAAGCGTCTAAGCTTGGGGATGCCCAAGGCATCCCCTTCTTCATCGACAACATTATCAGGTTCCTCCCCTGAAACTATATTTTTATTCCATCACATCTTATGTGCTTTGCTTGGAGCGTCGGTTTGTTTTTGTTTTTGTTTTGTTTGAATAAAATGGATCCTAGCATTCACTTTATGGGAGAGAGACACGCTCCGCTGTAGCATATGGACAAGTATGTCCTTAGGATCTACTCATAGTATTCATGGCGAAGTTTCTTCTTCGTTAAATTGTTATATGGTTGGAATTGGAAAATGATACATGTAGTAATTGCTATAAATGTCATGGGTAATGTGATACTTGGCAATTGTTGTGCTCATGTTTAAGCTCTTGCATCATATACTTTGCACCCATTAATGAAGAAATATATAGAGCATGCTAAAATTTGGTTTGCATATTTGGTTTCTCTAAGGTCTAGATAATTTCTAGTATTGAGTTTGAACAACAAGGAAGATGGTGTAGAGTCTTATAATGTTTACAATGTGTCTTTTATGTGAGTTTGGCTACACCGGTTCATCCTTGTGTTTGTTTCAAATAACCTTGCTAGCCTAAACCTTGTATCGAGAGGGAATACTTCTCATGCATCCAAAATACTTGAGCCAACCACTATGCCATTTGTGTCCACCATACCTACCTACTACATGATATTTTTCCGCCATTCCAAAGTAAATTGCTTGAGTGCTACCTTTAAAATTCCATCATTCACCTTACAATATATAGCTCATGGGACAAATAGCTTAAAAACTGTTGTGGTATTGAATATGTACTTATGCACTTTATCTCTTATTAAGTTGCTTGTTGTGCGATAACCATGTTTCTGGGGACGCCATCAACTATTCTTTGTTGAATATCATGTGAGTTGCTATGCATGTTCATTTTGTCTGAAGTAAGAGAGATCTACCACCTTATGGTTAAGCATGTATATTGTTAGAGAAGAACATTGGGCCGCTAACTAAAGCCATGATCCATGGTGGAAGTTTCAGTTTTGGACATATATCCTCAATCTCATATGAGAAAATTATTAATTGTTGTTACATGCTTATGCATAAAAGAGGAGTCCATTATCTGTTGTCTATGTTGTCCCGGTATGGATGTCTAAGTTGAGAATAATCAATAGCGAGAAATCCAATGCGAGCTTTCTCCTTAGACCTTTGTACAGGCGGCATAGAGGTACCCCTTTGTGACACTTGGTTAAAACATGTGCATTGCGATGATCCGGTAGTCCAAGCTAATTAGGACAAGGTGCGGGCACTATTAGTATACTATGCATGAGGCTTGCAACTTGTAAGATATAATTTACATGATACATATGCTTTATTACTACCGTTGACAAAACTGTTTCATGTTTTCAAAATCAAAGCTCTAGCACAAATATAGCAATCGATGCTTTTCCTCTATGGAGGACCATTCTTTTACTTTCATTGTTGAGTCAGTTCACCTATTTCTCTCCACCTCAAGAAGCAAACACTTGTGTGAACTGTGCATTGATTCCTACGTACCTGCATATTGCATTTGTTATATTACTCTATGTTGACAATTATCCATGAGATATACATGTTATAAGTTGAAAGCAACCGCTGAAACTTAATCTTCCTTTGTGTTGCTTCAATACCTTTACTTTGAATTATTGCTTTATGAGTTAACTCTTATGCAAGACTTATTGATGCTTGTCTTGAAGTGCTATTCATGAAAAGTCTTTGCTATATGATTCACTTGTTTACTCATGTCATATACATTGTTTTGATCGCTGCATTCACTACATATGCTTTACAAATAGTATGATCGAGGTTATGATGGCATGTCACTCCAGAAATTATCTTTGTTACCGTTTTACCTGCTCGGGACGAGCAGAACTAAGCTTGGGGATGCTGATACGTCTCCGACGTATCGATAATTTCTTATGTTCCATGCCACATTATTGATGATATCTACATGTTTTATGCACACTTTATGTCATATTCGTGCATTTTCTGGAACTAACCTATTAACAAGATGCCGAAGTGCCAGTTGCTGTTTTCTGCTGTTTTTGGTTTCAGAAATCTTAGTAACGAAATATTCTCGGAATTGGACGAAATCAACGCCCAGGGCCCTATTTTGCCACGAAGCTTCCAGAAGACCGAAGAGGAGACCAAGTGGGGCCACGAGGTGGCCAAACCCTAGGGCGGCGCGGCCCCTGCCTTGGCCGCGCGGCCCTATGGTGTGGGCCCCTCGTGCCGCCTCCTGACTTGCCCTTCTGCCTACTTAAAGCCTCCATCGCGAAACCCCCAGTACCGAGAGCCACGATACAAAAAACCTTACTGAGACGCCGCCGCCGCCAATCCCATCTCGGGGGATTCAGGAGATCGCCTCCGGCACCCTGCCGGAGAGGGGATTCATCTCCCGGAGGACTCTACGCCGCCATGGTCGCCTCTGGAGTGATGTGTGAGTAGTCTACCTCTGGACTATGGGTCCATAGCAGTAGCTAGATGGTTGTCTTCTCCCCATTGTGCTTCATTGTCGGATCTTGTGAGCTGCCTAACATGATCAAGATCATCTATCTGTCATTCTATATGTTGCGTTTGTTGGGATCCGATGAATAGAGAATACTTGTTATGTTGATTATCAAAGTTATGTCTATGTGTTGTTTATGATCTTGTATGCTCTCCGTTACTAGTAGATGCTCTGGCCAAGTAGATGCTTGTAACTCCAAGAGGGAGTATTTATGCTCGATAGTGGGTTCATGTCTCCGTGAATTTGGGGAAGTGACAGAAATCTCTAAGATTATGGATGTGCTGTTGCCACTAGGGATAAAACATTAGTGCTATGTTCGAGGACGTAGTTACTGATTACATTACGCGCAATACTTAATGCAATTGTCTGTTGTTAGCAACTTAATACTGGAGGGGGTTCGGATGATAACCTGAAGGTGGACTTTTTATGCATAGATGCATGCTAGATAGCGGTCTATGTACTTTGTCGTAATGCCCAATTAAATCTCACAATACTCATCATAATATGTATGTGCATGGTCATGCCCTCTTTATTTGTTAATTGCCCAACTGTAATTTGTTCACCCAACATGCTGTTTATCTTATGGGAGAGACACCTCTAGTGAACTGTGGACCCCGGTCCAATTCTCTATACTGAAATACAATCTACTGCAATACTGTTCTACTGTTTTCTGCAAACAATCATCATCCACACTGTACATTTAATCCTTTGTTACAGCAAGCCGGTGAGATTGACAACCTCACTGTTTCGTTGGGGCAAAGTACTTTGGTTGTGTTGTGCAGGTTCCACGTTGGCGCCTGAATCTCTGGTGTTGCGCCGCACTACATCCCGCCGCCATCAACCTTCAACGTGCTTCTTGACTCCTACTGGTTCGATTAAACCTTAGTTTCTTACTGAGGGAAACTTGCCGTTGTGCGCATCACACCTTCCACTTGGGGTTCCCAACGGACGTGTCAACTACACGCATCATTGGCCTATATTTATATGTGGGGTTTAATTAGGGTTTAGGGTTTATGGTTGTAGTGGTTTAGGGTTTAGGGTGTAGTGTTTAGGGTTTGGGGTCTAGGGTTTAGGGTTTAGTGTTTAGGGTGTTTAGGGTGTACGTTTAGGGTATAATTAGGGATTAGGGATTAGGGTTTTAGGGTTGAAGGTTTAGGGATCAACGATCGATCGAGTGCACACACACATTATTAGAGGCACCCGCGCCTTTGCGCATAAAGTGCATGCGTATATAAGTGTGTTTTTTGGCCACCAACGATATATAGATCGAGAGAGAGATTGAAATATATATATCCCCAAGAATATATTCAGATATATATTGAAATATATGCACGAATGATATGTGCAAGGTATGACATGCGCGCATGCACACTAATTGTATATATATTACGATGCAACTTAATCAAATGTGTTTTCATTCGAGAGAACTTGTCAAAATTCAAGTTAATTAATTTATCAGCGCTAATTAGTTGGTCGCCTGCTTGATGCGCAATGAAGTGTCGTTGGCCTATATATATATGTAGGGTTTAATTAGGGTTTAGGGTTTAGGGTTATCTAGCTAGGGTTTTAGGGTTAGGGTTAGGGTTAATTAGGGTTTAGGGTTTGGGGTTTGGGGTTTAGTGTTTAGGGTCTAGGGTTAGGGTTTAGGGTTTAGGGTTTAGGGTGTAGTGTTTAGGGTTTAGGGTCTAGGGTTTAGGGTTTAGTGTTTAGGGTGTTTAGGGTATAATTAGGGATTAGGGTTTTAGGGTTTAAGGTTTAGGGATCATCGATCGAGTGCACACACACATTATTAGAGGCACCCGCGCCTTTGCGCATAAAGTGCATGCTTATATATATAAGTGTGTTTCTTGGCCACCAACGATATATAGATCGAGAGATAGAGATTGAAATCCCCAAGAATATGTTCAACTATACGCACACACATGAATTACTAGAGGCACCCGCGCCTTTGCGCATAAAGTGCATGCATATGTGTGTTGTTCTGGCCACCAACGATAGATCGAGAGAGAGAGAGAGAGAGATTGAAATCCCCAAGAATTAGAGGACCCCCTTGCACAAGTGTTGGCCATCTATATATATTATGAATCCCAATAATGTTCATACATGATAGGGCATATGTGTGAAGCAATTTTTTCTGAGAACTTGTAAAGATTCAAATTTATCAGTGCAAATGGAAACTAGTGCACATTAGAGGACCCCCTTGCACACGTGTTGGCCATCTATGTATAGTTTGAATCCCAATAATGTTCATACATGATAGGCTATATGTCAATCAATTTTTTCTTCCAAGAACTTGTCAAGATTCAAATTTATCGGTGCTAATGGAAACTAGTGTGCACTAGACGATCCCCTTGCGCAAGTGCTGGCCATTACATATAGTAGTTTAAATCTTAAGAATGTTCATACATGATAGGTGATGACCCATAAGTATAGGGGATCGCAGCAGTCTTCGCGGGTAGTAAAACCCAATTTATTGATTCGACACAAGGGGAGACAAAGAATACTTGAAAGCCTTAACAGCGGAGTTGTCAATTCAGCTACACCTGGAAACAGACTTGCTCGCAAGAGTTTATCAGTAGTAACAGTTTTATAGCAGTAGCAGTAGTGAAATAACAGCAGCAGAGTAACAGAGATAGCAGTAGTGATTATAGTAAGCAGCAGGATTAAAATACTGTAGGCACGGGGACGGATGAACGGGCGTTGCATGGATGAGAGAAACTCATGTAACAATCAAAGCAGGGGCATTTGCGGATAATAATAAAACGGTATCCAAGTACTAATCAATCAATAGGCATGTGTTCCATATATAGTCGTACGTGCTTGCAATGAGAAACTTGCACAACATCTTTTGTCCTACCAGCCGGTGGCAGCCGGGCCTCTAGGGAAACTACTGGATATTAAGGTACTCCTTTTAATAGAGTACCGGAGCAAAGCATTAACACTCCGTGAACATATGTGATCCTCACATCACTACCATTCCCTCCGGTTGTCCCGATTTCTGTCACTTCGGGGCCATTGGTTCCGGACAGCGACATGTGTATACAACTTGCAGGTAAGATCATAAACAACGAATATCTTCATGAATCAATAACATGTTCAGATCTGAGATCATGGCACTCGGGCCCTAGTGACAAGCATTAAGCATAACAAGTTGCAACAATATCATAAAAGTAACATCTACGGATACTAGGCACTATGCCCTAACAATCTTATGACTATTACATGACCAATCTCATCCAATCCCTACCATCCCCTTCAGCCTACAGCGGGGGAATTACTCACACATGGATGGGGGAAACATGGCTGGTCGATGGAGAGGCGTCGGTGGTGATGATGGCGATGATCTCCTCCAATTCCCTGTCCCGGCGGAGTGCCAGAACGGAGACTTCTGGCTCCCGAGACGGAGTTTCGCGATGTGGCGGCCTTCTGGAGGGTTTCTGGTGACTTCGACTTCCTCCCGTGCGTTTTTAGGTCGAAGGCAATAAGTAGTCCGAAGGAGGGCGTCGGGGGCCAGCCGAGGCCGCCACACACTAGGGCCGCGCGGGCCCCTCCTGGGCCGCGCCGGCCTAGTGTGTGGGGCCCTCGTGCCCCCACATGGCTTGCCCTTCTGGCTCCGTCAGTATTCTGGGAAAATAGGACCTTTCGCATAAATTCCGAGGATTTTCCTGAAAGTTGGATTTCTGCACAAAAACGAGACACCAGAACAGTTCTGCTGAAAACAACGTTAGTCCGTGTTAGTTGCATCCAAAATACACAAATTAGAGGCAAAACAATAGCAAAAGTGTTCGGGAAAGTAGATACGTTTTGGACGTATCAACTCCCCCCAAGCTTAGCTTATTGCTTGTCCTCAAGCAATTCAGTTAACAACTGAGCGATAAAAGAACTTTCACGAACACATTTGTTCATATGATGTAAATATTCTCATGCTATGGCTAACACTTAGGAAGTTCACAATAAGATACATGCAAATAAGATCATCTAATAGCTATGTCAATCATGGAAAGGCACCAACAATTAATAAAAAGCATCATGAATCATGTCTATAAGCAGGATTGCAATGTTCATAAAAGGATATGATAAAGTGGTATCTCGCTTGCCCGTATTTGTACAGCAAAACATAAATGCCCGGGCACCTTTGAAGTTCATAGAAAGACTAGAAATAATGATTGTCAAAGATAAAAGCATCAAAGTTATACCACAATCAATCATATTTTGAGACAAGCATATTACACTAAGAATGACAGTTGTGCTCTCAAGAAAGTACTCAAAGAAAGGATGGAGACTCAATGTAAAAGTAAAAGATTGACCCTTCGCAGAGGGAAGCAGGGATTAACATGTGCTAGAGCTTTTCATTTTTATAAAGACAGAAGTAAAATGGTTTTGAGAGGTGTTTGTTGTTGTCAACGAATGGTAATGGGCACTCTAACTACCTCATCACCCGGACTTTCAAGAGCGGCTCCCATGAAGGACGTTATCTCTACCAGCAAGGTAGATCATCCCTCTTCTCTTTTGTTTACACATGTATTTTAGTTTTATTATGGGTGACACTCCCCCCAACCTTTGCTTACACAAGCCATGGCTAACCGAATCCTCGGGTGCCTTCCATCAATCACATACCATGGAGGAGTGTCTATTTGCAAAATTAAGTTGCTTACTGATGGATCAGAGCAAAACATGTGAAGAGAATTATTAATGAAGTTTGATTAATCGGGGCTGGGAACCCCTATTGCCAGCTCTTTTTGCAAAATTATTGGATAAGCGGATGTGCCACTAGTCCATAATGAAAGTCCGTCCGGAGTAAATGACAAGATTGAAAGATAAACACCACATACTTCCTCATGAGCTATAAAACATAAACACAAATTGAGGAGCATTTTGAAGGTTTAAAGGTAGCACATGAAAATTTACTTGGAATGGTTTGAAATGCCATGCATAGGTATTTATGGTGGACACTTTGGAACAACTTGGTTTTCATGTGTTTGGAGGCACGAGCAGCATTCCCGCTCAGTACAAGTGAAGGCTAGCAAAAGACTAGGGAGCGACAAATCAAGAGAGCAGTAACTGTCATAATCATGCTTGCGGCAAAATAAATTAACAGAGGCATAAAGGTGATACAAGAACTCTGAGGCAAAATAAATCATCGAGGCTTAATTGACTTTTGTTCAGTCATATGCATGCGTGAGCATGTGCCAAGTCGATTCAAGTGAATTATTCAGAGGAGGATACCACAATGTCATATCTATCTATGAATAAAGCAATGCAAGCAAACATCCATGACATGCTACTCATATTAATAAATTGGAGCTTAACATGAGAGATCATGAACTACTAGGCTTTCTTAAGTGACATATACCTCACATGAACCAACCAAGCATGCTCACATGGATGAGTATATGTACAAAAATGAAAACAAATAGAGTTCATACCAGCCTCTCACCACAATCATATTGTCGTAGATCGTCATTATTGCCTTTTCACTTGTGTAGCTTGAATAATATGGAATGAAAACCACGCTCCAGCCACCGAAGACCATTGAATTCATAAAGAACTTTACAAAACCAAAGAAGAACAGCAAATATTTTTGGTGTTTTCGAATTTGAAACAAGAACAAAAGGAAACAAGCAAACAAAGCAAAATCTTTTTGGGTTTTCTTATAGCAAACTAACGAAAGCAAATAAAGCAAAATGAAAGCAAGAAACCAAGATAACAAATGGTAAAGAGAAACAACAGAAATATTTTTGGTCTTTTTGTGTTTTAGAAAAGAAACAAAACAAAAACAAGAGAATGAAGACTAGAAGAAACACATAAAAGCAGGATGACAGAAATCTGCCAAAACCTGACAGCAGTACAGAAATCGATTTTTACAAAAATCTTCCGTTGCTCAGATCGAAAAGTGTTCAACTAATGAAAGTTAGATAACAACCTGGGGAACATGCAAAAAAATTGGCAGCTCAAAATAACTTCCTGGCTGTGCGCACGAATTTTTCTAGTAACAGTCCAGAATCTGTTTTCAGGCAGCACTTCCCCAAATATCATCTCCCTTTTATTAGAAAACCACTTCAAGAAGCTAAACAAGTATATACAAGTATCCAGCAACCATAATATGCAAAGAATGAGTGATGCCGGTATACCTCCCCCCAAGCTTAGGTTTTTGCCTAAGTGGAGATCAACCCCATGGTGCCCATGAAGAAGCACCTTCGTAGTACGAAGATGGATCATATTCCGGGTATGTGCTAGAAGAAGCACCCGGATACGTGACGGTGTAGTCGTAGGAGGGCTCGGCGTCCTCGGAGTCATGCTGCTGGTGGAAGCCTTGTATCTTCAATTGCTCATCCACTTCCTCCTTAGTGCGCGACCATGGGTTCCTGTCAATACTGAACAAATCTAGTTGCGGCAAAAGGATTTCCCTCTCTTCCCCGTCAGCAAACAATATTCTATAGACAATCTTATCTAAACTAGAGTCGGTTGTAACAAATTGGTGACTCTTCATAGCAGCAATATCGAGCCTCATAGGAGCTATTTTTACATCGTTAGGGTCAAGAGGAAACTCTAAATATGCTAAAACGCGCGAAGCAATAATTCCTCCAAATATAGGCCCCTTGTTAGACAAGCGGGGAGCAACAAGAGCACCAAGATGATAAGGCGTGTCCCCATTGAGTGCAGCAATTAAGAAACCAAGGTGATAGCTAGATATGTTGCTAGTATTCTCTCTACCAAGAA
Source organism: Lolium perenne (assembly GCF_019359855.2). Classification (NCBI taxonomy): domain Eukaryota; kingdom Viridiplantae; phylum Streptophyta; class Magnoliopsida; order Poales; family Poaceae; genus Lolium; species Lolium perenne. The sequence goes on along the minus strand of NC_067245.2, from coordinate 92,753,097 downwards.
TGCTAGTACCAATGTAATAAGCAAAATACTTAATGGCGGGGAGTTGAATGTTTCTTATCTTGCCACGCTGAATGGTGCGACAATCATCATTGGTGATCCCTCGATAGAGCTCCAACAATTCCCTTGGGTTGTCCTCGATCTTCCTTGCGGTACCTACAGGGACAATACCCAATGCAGCACAAAAGTTTTCTAACTTCATAGTAATAGGTTTACCATAGATCTTGAATGAAACTGTCGGGTGAAAGTGCTTATTGTTGAACTTGAAGCTCTCCACAAAGATCTTAGTGAGCGTGTAGTATTGCTCACTCTCATCTCCCACATAGGTGGTTAAGCCTGCCTTACCGACGAGGGTCAAGAAATCATCCAACAAACCCGCATTTCTCAAAAAGTCATAACATGGGAAAGATGAAGCGTTAGGGACTCCATTGTCCTCCTCGGGTGCGAAGCTTGGTGCGATGAGATCCTCATTATAGGATGGCCTGCATCGGGTGGATGACCTAGAGGGCCTCCCCGAGCTTGTTGTCTCCCCTTGGAACACTTCTCCAAAGTTAAAGTTGTCCATCCCCCTTTTCTGAAATTTTTCAACAAACAATATAAAATTTGATTTGGTGACATATAATCGAGAGAAACTTCCATAGGAACTTGCTAGAGTACTAAACATGCATCAAAACTAATTTCTACCATTTAGAACAAGCATGCAAGCTCACTAAACATGTTACCTACAGCAGCAAAATATTCAATATATACTCCACCAAATAGAATTCTACTTGGATAATCGGAGGAGTCACATACCGGAGAGCAAATGTGCCAAATTTTAGACAGAAATCTGGGCTGAGCAAAGAGATCGAGAAATCTGGAGCTCTTGAGCAAAAACACGAGTGAGAAGAACCTGGTGCGAGTTTTTTCGGGAGAGAGAAGAATGTGGGAGGAAGAGATGCTGAAGTGGGGCAAAGGGGGACCCACACACCAGGGTGGCGCGCCCCCCTTGCTGGCCGCGCCGGCCTGTGGGGTGCCACCCTGGGGTGCCCCACTGGTCATCCCCAGTGCTCCTGTGTGCCTCGTCGAAAAATAGGACCAACGGTATAATTTTTGTGAATTTTTGAAAACTTTGAAAAATGCACATTTCTGGGTATTAAGTTTATTATTACTGGCGAGGAAAAATTTTGAAATCTCTAATTAACTAAGGAAATTTGCAAAATAAAAGTGCTACAACAACTAGAGCAAATGGAGGAAGAAAGAGATGTTGTTTACCTCCTCTATGCATATAAAAAGTATTTGTTAACAAGGTTGATCAAGTCTTGCCACCAAATAAATTTTACATAGCATAAGAAGAAATAAACCTCAAATCAATCATGTTACCTTGAATTGTATTGATATGGATCCAATCACAAGAGTTTGATATTCTTCTTTAGGCTCATATATAGGACAATCGATAGTTCCAACTTTGATAGTTCTCACATTAGAAATAGTATTAACTCCACATGATTTCTCAATCCTCTTGGGAAAATAAACAGTATGCTCCTTGTCATCAATATTGAAAGTAACTTTTCCCTTATTGCAATCAATAACAGCCCCTGCGGTGTTAAGAAAAGTTCTCCCAAGAATAATAGACATATTATCATCTTCAGGCATTTCCAACACAACAAAATCAGTTAATATCAAGAAGTTATTAGTAACTTGAACAGGAACATCCTCACATATACCAATAGGAATAGTAGTAGATTTATCAGCCATTTGCAAAGATATATCAGTAGGTATCAACTTATCTAAGTAAAGTCTCTTATAAAGAGAGAAAGGCATCACACTAACTCCCGCTCCCAAATCACATAGAGCAGTTTTAACATAATTATTCTTAATAGAACAAGGAATAGTTGGAATACCTGGGTCGCCAAGCTTCTTTGGAACCTTACCGTTAAAAGAGTAATTAGCAAGCATAGTGGAAATCTCCTCATTAGGAATTTTCCTTTTGTTAGTGACAATATCTTTCATATACTTTGAATAAGGAGGCAATTTAATAGCATCAGTCAAAGGGATTTGCAAGAATAAAGGTTTCATCCAATCACAAAATTTATTATAGTGTTCTTCTTCCTTTGATTTTAATTTCTTAGCAGGAAAAGGCATTTGATTTTGAACCCAAGGTTCTCTTTCATTACCATGTTTCTCAGCAATAAAATCTTCTTTAGTGTAGTTTTTATTTTTAGCATGCTTTTCAGGTTCTTCTTCAACCTCTTCTTTATCAGGAGTTTCATTCTTATCATTATCTTTATCATGTTCATTACCACTTTCAGTTTCAGCATCAGAAATAGAAATACTATTAGGATCATTAACAGGTTCAAAGGATTCTACAACATTCTTATGTTTCTTTTTCTTTTTCTTAGATGGAGCACTAGTTTTAGTTCGTTGAGAATCTTGTTCAACTCTTTTGGGATGCCCCTCAGGATATAGAGGATCCTGGGTAGAAACACCACCTCTAGTTGTTACTTCATAAGCATGTTTTTCTTTAGAACTATTTCCCAACAAGTCATTTTGCACTTTAGTGAGTTGATCAATTTGAGTTTGAACCATATGAAAATATTTAACAAGCATCTTAACATCATTGGAGGTTCTCTCCACAATATCATGCAATTCACTAATAGCTCGAGAATTTTCCATTAAATGATTCTCTACTCTCATATTAAAATTTTCTTGCTTAACAATATAATTATCAAACTCATCTAAGGCATTGTGCAGGAGGTTTCGAATACGGAATATCTTCCCTAGTAAAGCGTTGAAGAGAGTTTACCTCAATCATGGATGAAGGGGGAATTATCTCACATATATCTTCTATGGGAGGTAGATTCTTCACATCTTCAGATTTAATACCTTTCTCTCCTTGAGAGACTTCTTGGCTTCCCTCATATCTTCATCATTTAATTTAATCATACCCCTCTTCTTCAATATCGGTGTCGGGGTTGGTTCAGGTGTAGACCAATCATCATGATTTCGGCCTATTTTAGCCAATAATTCTTCAGCGTCGTCTGGAGTTCTTTTCCTGAAAACACAACCAGCACAACTATCCAGGTATGCCCTAGACTCAATGGTTAGTCCACTATAAAATATATCAAGTAAATCATGCTTTCCCAAATCATGATCAGGCCGAGCTCTAATAAGAGAGCAAAATCTCGCCCAAGCCTCAGGCAATTTCTCTCCATCTTCCTGGTCAAAATTATAAATTCTCTGCAAAGCAATATGTTGAGCACTAGCAGGAAAGTATTTACGGAAGAAAACATCAAGCAATTCTTTTGGACTTTTAATAGAATCAGGTGGCAAACTATTATACCAAGTTTTAGCGTCATCCTTTAATGAGAATGGAAAGATTTTAGCAACAAAGTAAGTACGCTTCTTAACATCATCAGAAAACAAGCTACTTAGAGTAGATAACTCAATCATGTGTTCAACAGCACTTTCTTTTTCAGTACCACAAAAGGGTGTTTTCTCAACAATAGCTATATGAGATAGATCAAGAGAAAAATCATAATCTTTATCCTTAATGTTTATAGGAGATGTGGCAAATTTAGGATCAGGAGACAGTTTATATCTAACAGCATGTTCTGCAAGCAACTTATTAATTTTTCTTGCATCAGTAGTAGCATTGCATTTTTCAATAAAATCATCATCAAGTTCCACATAATCTTCATCAGGATCATCACTAGAATAATCAAGTTCAGGTGAATTAACAGGTGTAGTAGCATTAGGAGTTTCAGTATTTTCAATTTGTCTAGACCTAGCAATCGTAGCATCTAGAAAGGATCCCAATGAACCACTATCATCAAGCACAGCAGAAGCATCATCAATATTATAAGAATTTTCAGATTCAGCAGAAGTACCAGCATGTGAAGCATGTGGCGGTGAAACAAGTTTATCAATCACAGATGGTGAATCAAGAGCAGCAGAGGTACTCAGAGTTGTACCTTTTCTTGTAGTGGATGGTAATATGGCGACTTTAGGATCGCGAGGTTTACCCATGATGGAGAATTTGCAGCGAACAATATCAATCCAAGTGAACTTCCAAATAAAGCTATGCTCCCCGGCAACGGCGCCAGAAAACAGTCTTGATGACCCACAAGTATAGGGGATCGCAGCAGTCTTCGCGGGTAGTAAAACCCAATTTATTGATTCAACACAAGGGGAGACAAAGAATACTTGAAAGCCTTAACAGCGGAGTTGTCAATTCAGCTGCACCTGGAAACAGACTTGCTCGCAAGAGTTTATCGAGGTAACAGTTTTATAGCAGTAGCAGTAGTGAAATAACAGACGAAAGTGAGAGACAGCAGTAGTGATTATAGTAAGCAGCAGGATTAAAATACTGTAGGCACGGGGACGGATGAACGGGCGTTGCATGGATGAGAGAAACTCATGTAACAATCAAAGCAGGGGCATTTGCAGATAATAATAAAACGGTATCCAAGTACTAATCAATCAATAGGCATGTGTTCCATATATAGTCGTACGTGCTCGCAATGAGAAACTTGCACAACATCTTTTGTCCTACCAGCCGGTGGCAGCCGGGCCTCTAGGGAAACTACTGGATATTAAGGTACTCCTTTTAATAGAGTACCGGGGCAAAGCATTAACACTCCGTGAACACATGTGATCCTCACATCACTACCATTCCCTCCGGTTGTCCCGATTTCTGTCACTTCGGGGCCATTGGTTCCGGACAGCGACATGTGTATACAACTTGCAGGTAAGATCATAAACAACGAATATCTTCATGAATCAATAACATGTTCAGATCTGAGATCATGGCACTCGGGCCCTAGTGACAAGCATTAAGCATAACAAGTTGCAACAATATCATAAAAGTAACATCTACGGATACTAGGCACTATGCCCTAACAATCTTATGACTATTACATGACCAATCTCATCCAATCCCTACCATCCCCTTCAGCCTACAGCGGGGGAATTACTCACACATGGATGGGGGAAACATGGCTAGTCGATGGAGAGGCGTCGGTGGTGATGATGGCGATGATCTCCTCCAATTCCCCGTCCCGACGGAGTGCCAGAACGGAGACTTCTGGCTCCCGAGACGGAGTTTCGCGATGTGGCGGCCTTCTGGAGGGTTTCTGGCGACTTCGACTTCCTCCTGTGCGTTTTTAGGTCGAAGGCAATAAGTAGTCCGAAGGAGGGCGTCGGGGGCGAGCCGAGGCCACCACACACTAGGGCCGCGCGGGCCCCTCCTGGGCTGCGCCGGCCTAGTGTGTGGGGCCCTCGTGCCCCCACATGGCTTGCCCTTCTGGCTCCGTCGGTATTCTGGGAAAATAGGACCTTTCGCATAAATTCCGAGGATTTTCCTGAAAGTTGGATTTCTGCACAAAACCGAGACACCAGAACAGTTCTGCTGAAAACAGCGTTAGTCCGTGTTAGTTGCATCCAAAATGCACAAATTAGAGGCAAAACAATAGAAAAAGTGTTCGGGAAAGTAGATACGTTTTGGACGTATCAATAGGCCATATGTGCAAAGAAATTTTTTCCCGTGAACTTGTCAAAATTCAAGTTTATCGTTGCAAATGGAAACTAGTCCAAAAAATTACATAGAGGTCCAAAAATGCTAGACAATAGCTAATAGGACCTGCAACTTTACAAAAAGGACCCCAAAACATATAGAAGAAAATCAATCGAGTCCTTCTGGACCGCACATCAGATCTCTGCTCCGCATCCTTTCCAGCAACTAAGTCGCCGGGGACGCACCACTTGGGACGGTGTCGCCGGTAGTCGCCAGGACGAAGGAGAAGAATGGCCTCAGCAACGGCATATTGGCTCTGAGAAGGGCCGCTGAAACGCCAAGATGTTCACGGGCAAGACGGATGACGCCGTCGTATGCCCCGAGCTTGTGAACGTTAGCAGCTTGACTTCCCCGTTGGCCAGATCTGAAGCACTGACCAAAGCAAGCCTCACCGTTAGCGCCATCACCTTGATGGCACCAGATCAGGGTTTGGCCGGCAAGATCCGCCAGATCTGATCCGCCAGATTCACCATAGGACAGATCTGAAGCCGATGATGAGATCCCCGACTCCATTGCGCCATTCTGCTCATGGGAAACACTGGATCTAAGCTTACAACAACACTAACTCCCTCGGATCCAAATTAGCTGACTCAACTTTGCTTATCTAAATAGGGATGTATCCACACATGTTTTTACTCTAGATACATACACGTCTAAGGAAAGTTGAATCAATTAATTTAGTTCGGAGGGTGTACGATATACAGAGAGAAGTCGGCCTGCTCTCGGCCGGCGAGGCCGCCGGAGAGAAGGGGGAGAGGAGCCGGGGGAGTGAGAGAGACTCGAGAGAGAAAGAGAAGAGGAGAGCTCCCTGGGGAAGAACATTATTTTTGTCGTTCTGCTCGTAGCTTGAAACTGAAAATTTCGGCCCCGCGCCAAATCATCCCGCCGAATCCATTCGAAAATCCCGTGACTAGTTTTACCCTTTTAACCCTGGTCCGGAAGTTACAACCCACCGACCATGGAGGGCTCATTCGGTAACAATGAAATATCTTGCCTAGATCCCGAACCCTCCCCACAGGCCCACACCCACCCACCAACCATTCGCCCCCATTAGCTCAAAAATACTCTCACACGCCAAAGCTCTGACTCTCTACAGTACTAGATCTGCTTCGCCGCCGGCATACTCCTCCACAGCGTAGCCTTATCGTGTTGGCTGTCCACCCACCTGATCCGCTCCCCCGCCGCCCTCGCCACCGATGGATCTGCTTCACCGCCGACCTCGCCACCGACGGATCTGCTTCACCGCCGACCTCGCCACCGACGGATCTGCTTCACCGCCGACCTCATCCACAGCATAGCAATCAACGCCTTTTCCTGTCGACGCACCGGATCCTCTCCAACGGAACCGGGTCTACTTCACCGCGGCCCCCCCTCCACAGAAGCCGATCTATTCCACCGACTAGCTCGGCGCACCGGCTGTATCAACTTCACCGACTCCCTTGCCAGCCAACCAGATCTGCTTCACTAACGCCCGCTTCTACTGAAACAGGGTCGACTCATCGTCTCCCGCGTTCGCCACCGCTGGAATGCAAGTTGCCGCCCCCGTCCACCCCGCTGCAGCTTGGTTAGTACGCTGGCCCGTTAGATCGCGGTGTTTCTTTAGCCATGTTTTGTGTAGTTATTTGCAGATCTCATATGCCATTAACTTTCTTTATTTGTTACTTCGCATGAAGTTCGTTTAAATATTGTACAGTACAAAAGCATTATCCGGTCGCTACCATCCTGTTCATTCTATCGACACTGTGTGCATCCACATACTTATAGCCTTATACCCATTCATTTGCTGCCAACTGTTTTTGTACTGCATGCTATTCCTTTTATAGTCATGCTATGGGCATTTCCAATCTGGTTGTTCTTATACCACGTCATTAACTCACCGCTAGCCGCTAGCTTTTTTCTCGTGCCTGCTATTCTCACACTGCTTTTATAATCATGCTATGTGCATTTCTAATCTGCTTGCTCTTATACCTCGTCTTTAGCTTATAGCTATTTGTTTCCATGAATGCTCCTGTCGCACAGCTTGTATAGTTATTGCTGCGTGCATATCTGGTCTTTGTATTATCGTAGACTAACCTGTCAATGTTATTTTTCCTAGGGATTGATCATGCGAACCACTTATTAGAATATCCAACATTAACAGCGGGGACGCTAGGGAAGGTTGGAATCTGAGTTCTTGGTTGGTAATTTTGGCAGTTTACTTCCGTCATTATCTATAACCTATATGCATTGTTCCTTATGCAAGAGATTAACACTTGGAACCCTGCCATAGCAATGCCATTCATGCTTTACTATGTTTCTGCCTATTTGATATGCTTGTCTTGGAGCAAGCTGCGAAGGTGATTTGAACCTGACATTTGGTCATTCTTAATGCCAGTTTACTTTATGTGGAAAACCTTGGCATTACCCTACTCTAAATCTGAATGTCTGAAATTCGTATCTCATGAAAAGCAACATATAGTTGGTTTTAATCTGATATCTGGTAAATATTGGCTTATTCATTTGGCAGCTCAAGTTTTTTGTTATTTGAAACCAGCTGACTTGGTCTTAAATGTGATATCTAAACACAGATTAAGGACAATGGAGCAGGAGGATTAGCATTTCACTTGATGGCTGAACCTAAAATGACAGGCATGTCGACCACGACTAGTGCACGCAAGAGAAGGACTGCAATGAGCCAAGATATGCTTAGTACATGCATCTTATCTTATCTTGTGCTTATTTCTCGCTACATGTCGTTATCTGATCTCTACATTGCGTAATACATGTTTGAATAGTTAATTGTTGTAACTATGTTTGCAATATTACTGTAATGCGCTTTTAATGAAGCAGTCATCATTAGAAGATAGTCGCCAAAGCGACCACTGTGCAACATTATGATGTAAGTACGTGCTTAGTACAAGTTCCATACATTGTCTTATTTATGCAACTTGTTATTATCTTATATCTACATTGCATAATAAATGTTTGAATAGTTCACTATTGTAACTATGTTGCAATATTACTAGAATGCAGTGTAATGAAGAAGTCCTTAGTAGAAGATAGAGCGCAAAAAGGTTCGGGTGAGCCTATGCAACGATATAATGTAAGTCCGTGCTTAGTACTTGTGACTATCTCATATCGACAATGCTTAATACATGTTTGCATAGTTCATCGTTTAACTCTTTTTGCATTATTATCGTAATGCGGTTGTGATGAAGCAATCTTCATCAAGAGAGGCCCACAAAAAGTTACGATCTTTCTTCCGATGCATCCTCTCATAGCCGTCAACCTAGACCATTCCTTTCATCAAACAAGAAATATCTCAAGGCTGTACTTTATAAAAGACATGGTATTGTCGCTTTAAGATCTGTAGTCGATATGTTGACCAAGAGTACACAAGATTCAATCAAGGCGATTGCCAAATGTCAACGTGTTATTGATGATGCTAATAGAAGTCCTCAATGATTCTATGTGATTTTTTTATTTGGGCACATTAATTGCCTTGTAATTTTCCTAGTTATTTTATTTGTGTATGTAATTGTGTGTATCATTGATACCAGATTTTAGGCTCATGAAATTTAATGCAAGTTGACTAGTCAAACAACCAGGGCCCTACAACTGATTGGGCCGGCCCACTTACAGTAGTGTGGGACCCACTTTCATTTTGGGTCGGCCCACCTACTTATTGGGCCGGCCCGTTAACAGGGAAGTGGGCCCCACCAGCTTATTGGGCCGGCCCACTATCTTGTTGGGCCAGCCCACTTGCTATATTGTGGACCCCACATACTAAATGGGCCGGCCCTTCAACAGGAAAGTGGGACCCACCTGTGTTTTTGGCCGGGCCCACTATCTTGCTGGGCCGGCCCACTTGCTATATGGTGGACCCCACATACTAAATGGGCCGGCCCTTTAACAGGAAAGTGGGACCCACCTGTGTTTTTGGCCCGGCCCACTATCTTGTTGGGCCAGCCCAATTGCTATATGGTGGACCCCACATACTAAATGGGCCGGCCCTTTAACTGGAAATTGGGACCCACCTGTGTTTTTGGCCCGGCCCACTTGCTATATGGTGGACCCCACATACTAAATGGGCCGGCCCTTTAACAGGAAAGTGGGACCCACCTGTGTTTTTGGCCTGGCCCACTTTCTTGTTGGGCCAGCCCATTTGATCTATTGTGGACCCCACGTACTAAATGGGCCGGCCCGATAGCAGGAAAGTGGGACCCACATGCTAATTGGGCCGGCCCAATAACTTCTTGGGCCGGCCCAGTTCTTTTAAGGTGGACCCCACTAGGTAAATGGGCTGGCCCGATAACAGGAAAGTGGGTCCCACGTGTCTTGTGGGCTGGCCCTTTTGCCTGTTGACCGGTCAAACGAGTGCTTTCGGCCCGGCCCACATGCTTAGTGGGCCGGCCCATTAAAGTTTTGACCAGTCAACCTTAGAGGTTAGGCCCGGCCCACGTAACTAATGGACCAGCCCAGCTATATAGGTGACCGGTCAAACTAAGTCAGCTGGCCCGGCCCGCAAACTTAATGGGCCGGCCCGCTTAAGACGTGGCAGGCCACGTGTGGGCCTACCATCTACCACGGGGTTTCAGCCGGTTAACGCCGTTAACTGCCAGTTAACGGCGTCTGCCACGTGGCAGTTTGCATGACGTCAGCAGTCAACGGGCTCCCGGAAACACTTGCGCAACGGTCCGATTTTCCGTGGCGGAAGGGCGCCCAAGCGCGACGGACCGAAAAAATCGTCGTAGGACTTTGCCTGACGCAGTTTCCACAACAGAACCCACATCGTCGGGTTAGGCCCATAGGCGACGAAAAATACCCCTTAGCGGACGATTTTGAGACGTTGTCTATCAGAACTTTTCTTGTAGTGCGTGTTGTTGTCGATGATGATAACCAAGGAAGCTCGCGCCCTGCCACTGAAGTCGCGGGTTCTCACAAATCCGCGGCTTCGGTTGAGTCAGAAGCCACTGCCTCGACACACTCTCTTCCTCACGCTTCTCCAAGGGTGACGAGGAAAAGGGATGAAGTCAAAGATTCCGGCACATCCAAAGACGAAGAAGTTGAGCCTTCAAATAGGAAGGAAGCTTTCAATCCATATACTGATGCCCTCGTCAGCTCGTAAGTTACTTCTTACTCTTTACTTTTTTGTTTTGATGTTTCTTGTCTATCTTGCTTCTTATACTACCACCATTTTTATTGTAGTGATGACGAGGAAGAGGAACAACCTACTGACGCGGCTGCTTGAACGTGTACGTCGCGTACTTTAGTTGTGTCCGAAACTTAGCATGATGGGGAGGAAACTTCGCCTCCTCAACAAAACATCGAGCATTTGACTCCACCTACGAGCCCCCGTGCCTCTTCGCCAAAGAGGGCAAGGGTCGAGCCATCCAAGGAAACCATCATGTTCCCTGGTGACTCTTCGACACCTTCATTAGATGATGTAAGTGTTTCAATCTTATCTTTTTTGCTCACGTGCCGAGCCTTTCAGTGTTTTTATCTCTGCTTTGTTTCTTACGATATGCTATCGACTCCAGACTAGCTATATTGACTTATTTTCCTTTTGGTCCTCCTTTCAGCCTTTAATGAAGGAAGTTATCCGTCTTGGTACCCAATTTGTCGGGTATCGTGATCATAGCACGAAACTGGAAGGTACTATCTTCATCCGTCTTCTTTGTTGCATTCACTCCACTATTTTTGTCATAACATTTAATTGTCGCGTATTTTGTCAGGACAACTTGCGGAAGCCAATAAGCGTGCTAACGCTCTTGCTGCTAAGTTAGAACAGAGCGAAAGAGCCCGCAAGAAAGCTAAAAAAGAGGCTGCCGACATTGAAGATCTTCGAAAGAGGCTTCATGACGCAGAGACTTCCTTGAGCGAGAATATATCTCAGCAATCGGCTCGAGAAGCAGAAATCCTCGCTCGCTTCGAGTCGTAAAGTCGATGTTTTGTCAGTAAGTGCCTGAATCCCTGTGCATTTCCTCAGGTTACTTCGCTTTTTCCTCGCGTTTTTGTGTTTTTTTATTTACAAGCTACTCTTTGCTTGTTTTTTAGGGAGAACTCATCAAGAATACGAAGTTGAGGGTCCTGAAGGCGACGATCTTCTTGATGCGCTAACCCTTCTTGAGATCCATGGGGATGAAGCACGCGACGGTCTTGAAAACGCTGAGGCAGGTCTGTCGAAGCTTTTCCCCTACTTCTTCCTGAAGAAAGAGGTCCCCATTACTTTTGTTGATCTTGCCAAAGCCTTCAATGGGCCGGAAGATCTTGGACTGAAGCTTCGCCAAGAGGGTCTGAAGATTGGCGTTGAGGGCACCATTGCACTGATCGCTAATAGTCAGCAAAACATCGACTGGGCCAAGGTTGGTGACATAGGGGAGATGGAGACGAAGAAATGGCAATCTCTAATTAGAGCTGCCAAACCTCCCGCAAGACCAAACCGTTCCTTCCTTGGTGTCGAACCAGCACCTGCTCCAAGCACGTCTAAGCCGGAGGTCAAGTAGACCACCCTGTCCTTTCTGTTTTTTAGTTCTATCTTTTGCTGCTGTCGCCCTAGTAGTTTTGGCGACAACTACTTCTGTTGTCCAGTAGTGACTTTTCTTCTGTAATAGCAATGTACATACTTCGAAGTTTAATGGAAATCTATGTTTGCTGGATGATTGATGTCGAAAATTCATTATTTTCAGTTGATTTTTGACAACTATTCCACAACTCCTCGTCCTTCCGCTGTTTTACCTGCCTCCTCTTACTTGAAGAAAACACCTGTTGCTGTCGAAGTTATTGAAAAGTTGTCGAGTAAGGGTTCGGCACCAGATTTGGAGGAACTTCGCCGAGAACTCCATTCCACGAAGAAGCAATCACTTGTACTAATGGAACAATCTCGAAAATCTTCCGAGAGGGAGCGAATTGCACTTCAACAAGCTCAAGATGCCATAGCTGAAAAGGAAACTGTGGTTGCTGAGGCAGCAGCAGCTTCTACTCGAGAAAATTTCATGTTGCAACTGCTGACTGATGCTAGCTTGGATATGGCAGGTGTTGCATACTGAACTTAGTCGCACTTTTCCCTTTTTTCTTATCTCCTCTTTTCCTGATAAATCTTTTCAACTAGGTTCTTTTGTGAACACTGCTACCGAAGATGAGCGTGTTGAAGCTCGATCCAATGTACTTCTCAGACTTGCACAGGAGCATGGTTCTAACTTTTGGGGCACACCTGAACGTACCCGCCAGATCGTCAGATTTCAAGATCGTGCGCTTCAGGTCCGCGACTTTCTCGACTTTTGTACGAGGACTTTGCCTTTAGTTTATGGGACCATGTTTCCGCGTAATAAGATGCCAGAGACCCTCCCTGGTTTGATGGAACAATTTCGAGATGCTCCTCGGATCCATGGCTTTGTGCGAGCTCAATTAGCTGCTAGCGCAAGGTTTGCCATGATCATGATAAAAATCTGCTGCCCGAAATTAGACATGGGTCAAATTGTTCCGAAATGCCTGGCGAAAATGGTGAAGAGGAAAAGGAACTTCGGCAAGTATGATGACATTGTCACCCCTGTTGCCGAGGATATGATGGATGAACTTCTTCGACTGGACGCCGAGTTCTTCGTGAAGGGTAGTTATGCGGAACATAGCACTCGCGCTGTAAATAATGAGCGATTGACCATAGACAATATTCTGGGCAATAATTGAAGATTTGCTTCTCAAAGATTTGTATCCCATATGCTGTAAACATAAGCTATATTTGTAATGTTTTTGTTTTGTCTTTGCCAAGCCCCCAGGCATTTTGTTGGCGATGATTTTTATAATGCGAGGTTGTCCCAAGGCAAAATAAATTATTTTGAGTACTATATTTGCAGGCATTAGCCCCCGAGCTTTATGTCGATCAATTTTTGCAGTACTATTTTTATTTTTGCGAGGTGCTTTTGCACCAGGGCGAGATATTTTGTAAGTTGTACTCGTCGATATCACGGATATATATTGTATCTTCTGGGTGCGAGCCCCCGAGCCAGTCGAAAAAGATATATGATTCCACTATCTTTATTATATTGCAGCGCCGCGAGTCCGCCTCATTAAAAACCTTTCCCGGCCCCGCTCGGTGCCCCGAAAAAGGAAAAGAGTGCGTCTGAAAACTCGCGGGCGTTTCAGTACATTGTATTTTTACAAGGAGAGCTATATTTTGATACTAGGAGTAGAAACGCCTTAGCTGCGCCACGTTCTAGGGGTTTTTCTCGGGAACCCCTGTCTTCTTATCCTTGATCCTGTATGCTCCTCCTTCGATGACTTCTGCGACGATGTAAGGGCCGAGCCATGGTGACTCGAGTTTTTCCGTACGATCTTGATTGAGTCGCAGAACTAAGTCTCCAACCTGAAAAGACCTGGGTCGCAATCGTCGACTGTGGTAATTTTTCAAGTCTGGCTGATATTTGGTGACCCTTGACAGTACTTCGTCTCGAGCTTCGTCGAGTGCGTCAACATCGTCTTCCAGTGCTCTTCCGGAAGTTTCTTCATTGTATTCCATGACTCTCGGAGAGTCGTGCTCTATTTCTATCGGCAGTACTGCCTTTGCCCCATGGACCAGGAAAAACGGAGTCTCCTGTGTCGCTGTATTTGGCATTGTTCGGATGCTCCATAACACGCTCGGCAGCTCTTCTAGCCAAGTGTGTCGAGCTTTTTCCAGTGGTCCTAACAGACGCTTCTTGATGCCATTGCAGATGATACCGTTGGCTTTCTCGACTTGACCATTAGTTTGAGGATGCGCGACTAACGCGAAGTGCAATTTGATACCTACTTCGGCGCAATATGCCTTGAATTCCTTGGATGTGAAGTTACTGCCATTGTCCGTGACGATGCTATGAGGTACCCCAAACTGAAAAACAATGCTCTTTATGAATTTTATTGCTGACGCTGCATCTGGTGAATTTATCGGCTTCGCTTCTATCCACTTGGTGAATTTGTCGACAGCGACGAGCATATACTCGTATCCTCCTGGCGAGGCCTTGTGTAACTTTCCCACCATGTCGAGACCCCATTGAGCAAAGGGCCAAGATAAGGGTATTGGCATTAACTCCGCTGCCGGAGAGTGAGGCTTTGCGGCAAATCTCTGGCATGCATCGCAGGTTCGCACTATTTCCTTCGCATCCTCAATTGCCATTAACCAGTAAAATCCAGCTCGAAAAACTTTGGCCGCGATGGCTCAAATACTTGCGTGATGGCCGCATACTCCTTCGTGTACCTCCTTCAGGATTACTCTTCCTTCTTCGGGTGTGACGCACCTCTGTAGCACACCCGAAATACTTCGCTTATACAACTCCCCTTTGACCACAGTAAAAGCTTTAGAACGTCTAATTATCCGCCTTGCTTCAACTGGATCGTCGGGTATTGTTTTCCTTAGGATATATGATATGTACGCTTGCATCCATGGAATTTGCAGCATCATGACTAGCTCCTTTTCCTCTTCTTCTTCGTCCAGTGATTCTTTTGCAGCATCTGAAGGTTTTGCATCCTTCTCCTTCTTTTTTGATTTTATCGGCTTGGTGGATCTCTCGCTTATTTCTTCCCAAAACACACCTGGAGGAATTGCCAGGCATTGCGACCCGATATTTGCGAGAACATCGGCTTCATCATTGCTCAATCTGCTGATATGATTTACCTCACATCCATCAAACAGCTTTTCTAGCTCATTATACATCTCCTTGTATGCTATCATACTCTCATTGACTGCATCACATTGATTCATAACCTGCTGTGCCACCAATTGTGAGTCGCCAAAGATTTTCAGTCGGGTTGCACCGCAAGCTTTCGCCATCTTCATCCCATGTATAAGAGCTTCGTACTCTGCTTCGTTGTTGGACGCGTTTGGGAACGTCATTCGTAAGACGTATTTTAATTTGTCGCCTTCAGGTGATATGAGGATCACGCCTGCTCCAGCTCCCTCTAATCTCTTGGATCCATCGAAGTTCATGGTCCAAGTTCTCGATAAATCCGAAGGTCCTGTATTTTGCAACTCCATCCACTCTGCGATGAAATCTGGCAAAATTTGCGACTTTATTGCCTTTCTTTTTTCATACGTGATGTCCCGAGGGGAAAGTTCTATTCCCCAAAGGGAGACACGGCCTGTAGCTTCTGGATTGTTTAGTATATTGGATAGGGGAGCCTCGTTAACCACTATTATCGGATGTGCCGAAAAATAGTGCCGTAATTTTCTTGCGGTTGTAAACACTCCGTATGCGAGCTTCTGGTACTGCGGGTACCGCTGTTTTGAAGGCGATAAAACCTCACTGATGAAGTATACCGGTCTCTGCACTCCGTGAAGTTTTCCTTCTTCTTCTCTTTCGACAACTAGTGCTGTGCTGACCACTTGGGGTGTAGCCGCAATGTATAGCAGGAGAGGTTCCTTCTCTTTTGGCGCCACCAAGATTGGTGGTGTCGAAATTGTCCGTTTAAGATCCTTGAAAGCCCTGTCCGCCTCTTCGTTCCATTGGAACTTTTCTCCTTGCTTGATTAAGGCGTAGAACGGTAGCACCTTTTCTCCCAGCCTGGCGACAAATCTGCTTAAAGCTGCGACTCGCCCAGTTAGTTGCTGTATTTCTTTTCACTTTGTTGGCTTCCTCATTTTTACGATAGCCTAGTTTTTTTCGGGATTTGCTTCAATCTCTCTTGCTGAGACTAGGAACCCGAGAAGTTCTCCCGCAGGAACGCCGAAAGAACATTTTGTCGGATTCAACTTGAGACAGAACTTGTCGAGGTTGGCAAAAGTTTCTTTCAAATCCTCGATCAATGTTTCCCCCTTTTTTGAAGTTATGACGACATCGTCGATGTAGACTTGTACATTTTTTCCAAACTGTGTTGCTAGGCATTTCTGCATCATCCGCTGATATGTTGCTCCCGCGTTTTTCAAACCAAAAGGCATTGTTTTGTAACAAAACACGCCATACGGTGTGATGAACGCTGTCTTGGCTTCGTCGTCTTCCTTTAATCGGATCTGGTTATAACCAGAATATGCGTCCAAGAAGGAAAGACGTTCGCATCCTGCCGTGGAGTTGATAATTTGATCGATCCTTGGGAGGGGAAAGTGATCCTTTGGACAATGTTTATTGAGGCACGTAAAGTCGACACACATGCGAAGGACTTTCGTGTTTTTCTTCGGCACCATCACTGGGTTAGCTACCCACGTGGCTTCTGTAGATATCTATTTAATAAAACTAGCATCTTTGAGTCGATCAATTTCTGACAGCATGGCTTTGCGGTTTGGTTCCGAAAAACGCCGCAAAGGTTGTTTGATTGGTCGCGCAATAGGATCCAAGTTTAGGTGGTGCTCGGCAAGTTCCCTGGGTACTCCTGGCATGTCAGCTGGACACCATGCGAAGATTTTCCAGTGCTCACGGAGGAACTCGATGAGCACGCTTTCCTATGCGAGGTCCATATTCGCTGCAATGGACGTCGTTTTCTTCGGGTCCGTCGGGTGGATCTGCACCTCTTTTGAATCCTTTGTCGTGTTAAAGGTTGGTTCTCTGAGTGGCCTCCCTGTGTCTGGCAACACATCATAATCAGTGAGCCTTGGCGCCATATATTCTGCTTGCATCCCGAAAGTTTCTGACAGTTGATGAAAATCTTTGTCGCACTTGTCAGCTAACGCAAAGCTTCCTTTGACTGTGATTGGTCCTTTGGGTCCAGGAAACCTCCACAATAAGTACGTGTAGTGAGGTACCGCCATAAACCTGGCATATGCTGGTCGTCCCAACAAACCGTGATATTGCGATGGGAAATCCACGACTTCAAACTCCAATTTCTCTATCATGTAGTTTTCTCGGGTCCCAAACTGAACGTCGAGATTGATCTTGCCCAATGGATAACTTGGTTTCTCTGGCGTGATCCCGTGGAAACGTGTATCAGTTGGTGCTAAATTTGCTAGGGATATGTTCATCTTCCTTAATGTATCTGCGTACATAAGGTTTAAGCTGCTGCCACCATCTATGAAGATTCTCGACACGTCAAAACCAGCAATTACTGCGGGTAAGATAAGTGCGGATTGCCCTGGTCGAGGAACCTGCTGTGGGTGATCTGCAATTGTGAAGCCAATGTCCTGTCCCGACCAATTTAGGTACTCGACTGTTGGTGGAGGCATCTTTTCTGCCATGAATACTTGCCGCGAAATTACTTTATGCGCCCTGTTAGATGGCCTGACTTTCTAAATCATTAAGACTGCACCATTAGAGTTAGGGTCAACATATGGAGGTGGTTGTGGTGCTGCCGCTATTCTGAGCTGGTGTCGATTTTCGTCCGTAATTGCGGGAGGAGGTGGGAGATGTATCTCGCTCCTTGGCCCCTGGTGGTTTCTATTCATCGCTTGAGCGTTGGCCATCCCTGCGGCTCGCAACATTGCTTGAAAGTTTCGACAATCCTTCTGCAGATGTCCTGACTGCCTCTTCCCATCATTGTCAAGGTAAAAATGCATCTGACATGGTCCGTTCATCATTTCCTCGGGAGACACATATGGTCTCTGAAACCTTGGTCCACTATTTTGCCTATTACCACGGTAGTCACCTCTGTTGTCGCCTTGTTGCTCGCTACTTCTTTGGTAACTACTTTGATTACTTCCTCCAGAGTTTCCTCGGAACCCAGCCGATATGTGGCCAGGAGCATCATTGTTGTAGAACTGGCGAGAAAATCGCCTTCTATTTTGAAAATTTCGACTGCGGTCCTCCTCTGGCGACCTGTGTCACTTGTTATGTATAGCATCTTCTCCATCTGCCCACTTGTTTGCTATTTCCATCAATGCTGATATTGTTTTTGGGTTAGTTCTTCCTAGGTCCTCGACAAAATCTCCTCGTCGAATTCCTGCCACGAACGCATCTATTGCCCTCTCGTCAGATATATCTTCTGCCGAGTTTTTGATGATGTTCCACCTCTGTATATATTTTCTCATAGATTCGTCGTGTTTCTGTCTACACGCCCTCAACTCTTCCAATGATGCTGGTTTCTTGCAGGTGGACCGGAAATTTTTCACGAAGATGTCTTCGAAACTATCCCAGTTGTCGATAGAACCTGGGGGAAGTTTCTTTATCCAAGATCGTGCGGCTCCACTCAGATGTACCTGGATGCTTTGCATAGCTGTTGCCCTGGTTCCTCCTATCAACTTCACCATCTCTAGATAGTCAATGAGCCAATCTTCAGGATCCTGTAAACCGTCGAATTTCTTGAAGTTTTCGGGTAGCTTGAACCCTGACGGGACTCGAGTTTTTCGGACTCGTCTCGTAAAGCACGGGAGTCCGCAAAGATCTTCATCGGCTACTTCTGGTGAATGCCGATGTTCTCTTCTTTCTTGCCGCGCTCTGTCTACTCTTACTTGAGCCGTTGTATCTCTTGCTCCACTTGTTCTCGGTGGATCTTGCACTACTGCAGTGGGTCGTGGACTATTTTGCCTTGCAGTTCCTTCGGGAGGTGTAGTTGTGAATGCTGTTCCCATGACTCCAACTCCTGCCATTGCCATATTGAACAACGCTTCTCTCGGATCCCCAGGGGGTGGTCTGGACGCGAGGATATAAGCTTGCGTTGCCATGTACCCAGCTTCTGGTGTTTTAGGGATAATATTTCCCCTGGTGTCGATCGTCATGAAAGACATGTCGAGGTTTTGAACCAGATGCTCCCTCTCTGCTTCGGGTATATTTTGCAGTCAAGACCTTGCTCTTCTCCGAGCTTCTCTATGACTATCTCCCGAGGTTCCTGATTGTCGGCTTAGTGCCTAGGCCTCTTCTGAGATCAGCGGGATCGACGTATGGGTTTCCCAAATCGTCGAAAGCCTCTGACGTCTCTGGTGCTGCTCGGCTTGCCTCCTCGATTGCATAGACTTGATGATATTTTGGGTGTTGGTTTTTGTCAGGATTGGTGACACCATCATGAAGATTGGTGAAGACCTTTCCAAAGGCAGCAGATTTGTCGATGAGGTTGAAGCTGTCGACGCTGTCGGAGTCGCTGCTTATAAAGGAGTCCGCAGACGACCCGAAGGATGTGTCGCTGAATATCTTGGCAAGCTTTCCGCCTGCCTTGGTGTTGATGAAGCGTGGCGATGAAAGTTCTTCATTGCTCGATGAAAAGTCAGAATCGATCGCTGAAAATTCCGACGAGATCAGAACTTCGAGACGATAAGATCCTTCCTTGTTAACGCTAAATCGGAATTCTCCGAACGTCATGACGATGGGCTCCTCCAGATACGCACATGCATCCAAACGGGAGGGCGGGTGAGGAATAAAATCGACTAGATCAGTTTTTTCCCGTTTACCTCGATCCATCGCATTGCTTGCTACCGACGAAGTCAACGATTCTGGACGTGCCATCGAGATCAGCTCCTTGCAACCTCTAAATCCCACAGACGGCGCCAATTGACAAGGGATTAACTTGTCAATGCCTACGGATTGTAGACTAGGGTTTCGTTGGATGTAGAGGGCAAGTAGATCTCGAAGGTTTCAGCCGAAAAGTGCTCGACAATGTAGAAACTAGGGTTGTGTTGACAGTAGATTCGATCCTTTCTTTGTCCCTCGACTCCCCCTTATATAGGAGGTGGAGTCGAGGGATCCGTAGTACACAAGTTTACAGAGTCCGGGAGGGTTTCTAACCCATCCCGCAAGATTACAAACGATGACTTCTATTACAACTCTAACTTTCCTTAATAATATCTTGGGCTTCCGAATCTTCTTATTCTTCGGGTCGTGGGCCTTCATTAAACCCCGGGTACCACTTTCGGCAGGCCCATTGGGTGTGCCTATGTCACTTGGTTCGCCGGAATTCGTAGCTGCCGGTGCCGGAGAAGATGATGTCGTCGGCGTCGATCTCGGGCACCTCAACTCGATTCCTCCCGTGGGCGTAGCTTGTCGAGGACGGCGGTCACGGTGGTGTCTTCGGCTTGGCCTGGAGTTGCTCCAATCGCCGGCGGAAGTGGTGACTGGTGCGACCAGGGTTTCGGTGTGGAGAAGAAATCGAATGGAGGAGGAAGAAAATTGAGCTAGGGTTCATCCTGGAGCTTTTATATGGCGCCAGGGAGTGCCTCGTCACGACGTCGAGGACGGAGAGGTCGCCAGCGAGAGAGGAGAAGAGGAGCACGGAGCGATGTTGGCGTCCTTGCGCGTTGAGAGGATGAGGACGAGCTCCTCTCGTTGATTTTTCAACGAAGAGATATTGGGCTGGGTTGGGCCGGTGCTGCTGGCTGTGGTGCTGGACTGCACCGTGGGCTGCTGCTGGGCTTGCTCGGCCAGGTAAGGTCTGGTAAGGTTTTTCCTCTTTTTCTCTTTCTATTTTTATTTTCTGTTATATTTTCAATTTGAATTCATATTTGAATCCAATACTGTTTGCAATTATTTCAATTATGTTGTTTTAATCAAGATTTAGTTTCCTGACTACTATTTCCCCAATTCTATTTGGACAAATTATTTTAGATGAGATTCTATTACATTTTTTATGAATTTATTCAAAATAACAATTAATCATGAATTTTATATGTTCCCTTTAATTCTCTTTTTACTATGTGATACGTCTCAAACGTATCTATAATTTCTTATGTTCCATGCCACATTATTGATGATATCTACATGTTTTATATACATTATATGTCGTATTTATGCATTTTCCGGCACTAACCTATTAACAAGATGCCGAAGAGCCAGTTGCTGTTTTCTGCTGTTTTTGGTTTCAGAAATCCAACAAAGGAAATATTCTCGGAATTGGACGAAATCAACGCCCAGAGTCCTATTTTGCCACGAAGCTTCCAGAAGACCGAAAGGGAAACGAAGTGAGGCGACGAGGCGGCGACACGCCAGGGCGGCGCGGCCCACCTCCTGGCCGCGCGGCCCTGTTGTGTGGGCCCCTCGCGTCGCCTCCTGACCTACCCTTTCGCCTACTTAAAGCCTCCATCGCGAAACCCCCAGTACCGAGAGCCACGATACGAGAAACCTTCCAGAGCCGCCGCCATCGCGAAGCAAAGATCTGGGGGACAGGAGTCTCTGTTCCGGCACGCCGCTGGGACGGGGAAGTGCCCCCGGAAGGCTTCTCCATCGACACCACCGCCATCTTCACCAACGCTGCTATCTCCCATGAGGAGGGAGTAGTTCTCCATCGAGGCTCGGGGCTGTACCGGTAGCTATGTGGTTCATCTCTCTCCTATGTGCTTCAATACAATAATCTCATGAGCTGCCTTACATGATTGAGATTCATATGATGATGCTTGTAATCTAGATGTCATTATGCTAGTCAAGTGGCACTACAAGAAAAGTTGCCATGGCCGACGAAGTTGAAGTCGCGCCGTGGTTGCTGGTGTACCATGGCCGACGATTTTGGGTCCCTCCGTGGTGCATGTCAAAACTTTTTTTTCTCGTTTTTGAGGCCACCTAGCCTGACGAAAGCGGCCAAAACGTCGCGTATGGTGGCCCGGGACGTGGTGCATCTCGAAATCTCGGGTTCGCCGGCCGAGTCAACGCAAATCCGCACCGCCGAGGGATGTAGAGCCCAGATGGCAGCCTCTCTGGCATTGTTTTTTTTCTCGATCGTGCCATCTCGTTCAACGTTCTCCGATCGAGCCGTTTACGATGCAGGATCATGGGTCCCGCATGTCATCCTCTATGAACCAAAATTCTTTCTATTCTTGGATTTTTTTTGACCCCCTGATTTCTGGCTACTTCCTTTTTCTTTTGATCCCTTGCCGCCTTGGAAATGTTGAGACCGCTGCTGCTAAATGGGACCCGCATGTCATCCTCTATGTGCAATCAACTTTCTTTTCTTGGAGTTTTTTTTGGCACCTCAAATTTGGTCACTTGCCTTTTTCTTTCGATCCCCTGCCGCCTCTCAAACGGTGATACCGTCTGCTAATCGGGACCCGCATGTCATCCTCTATGTACTATAAAACTTTCTTTTCTTGAATTATTTTTGGCACCTCATATTTGGTCACTTACCTTTTTCTTTCGATCCCCTGCCGCCTCTCAAACGGTGATACCGCTGCTGCTAAATGGGACCCGCATGTCATCCTCTATGTACTATAAAACTTTCTTTTCTTGAATTATTTTTGGCTCCTCATATTTTTTCACTTGCCTTTTTCTTTCGATCCCCTGCCGCCTCTCAAACGGTGATACCGCTGCTGCTAAATGGGACCCGCATGTCATCCTCTATGTACTATAAAACTTTCTTTTCTTGAATTATTTTTGGCTCCTGATATTTTTTCACTTGCCTTTTTCTTTCGATCTCATGCCACGTTTGAAACGTTGAGGAACCTGTAGGCTCATGGGACCCGCATGTCATCCTCTATGTACTATAAAAGTTCATTTTCTTGGTTTTTTTTCACCCTCCGATTTTTGGCAATTTCTTTTTTCTTTTGATCCCCTGCCGCCTCTCAAACGGTGATACCGCTGCTGCTAAATGGGACCCGCATGTCATCCTCTATGTACTATAAAACTTTCTTTTCTTGGATTATTTTTGGCACCTCATATTCGTTCACTTGCCTTTTTCTTTCGATCCCCTGCCGCCTCTCAAACAAAGGAGACCGCTGCAGCCTAAATGGGACCCGCATGTCATCCTCTATGAGCAATCAACTTTCTTTTCTTGGAGTTTTTTTTGGCACCTCATATTTGGGCACTTGCCTTTTTCTTTCGATCTCATGCCACGTTTGAAACGTTGAGGAACCTGCTGGCTCATGGGACCCGCATGTCATCCTCTATGTGCTATAAAAGTTTCCTTTGTTGGATTTTTTCACCCTCTGATTTTTGGCTTGCCTTTTTCTTTTGATCCCCTTCCGCCTTTGAAACGTTGAGTAAGCTGTTGGCTCAAGGGACCCGCATGTCATCCTCTATGTCCATCAACTTTCTTTTCTTGGATTTTTTTTCACCCCCTAATTACTAGCTACTTTCTTTTTCTTTTGATCTCAAGCCGCATTACAAACATTGACGCTGCTGCAAAATGGGACCCACATGTCATCCTCTATGTACAATAAAGTTTCTTTTCTTGGATTATCTTTTGCTCCTGATATTTTGTCACTTGCCTTTTTCTTTTGATCTCATGCCGCCTTTGAAACGTTGAGTAAGCTGCTGGCTCATGGGTCCCGCATGTCATCCTCTACGAACAATAAAAGTTTCCTTTCTTGGAGTTAGTTTTGACCCCTAATTTCTGGCTATTTGCCTTTTTCTTTTGATCTCCTGCCCCTTTGAAACGATGAGGACGTCATATGTGTCGGTCCCACAAGTCATCCTCTATGAACAATAAAAGTTTCCTTTGATGGATTTTTTGAACCCCTAATTAATTTCTGGATATTTACTTCTTTTTTCTTTAATCCTCGCCGCCTTGGAATCGTTGAGGATGTCGCCTCATGGGTCCCGCATGTCATCCTCTCAGAACGGTAAATGTTTCTTTTCTTGGATATTGTTTACCAAATGATTTTTGGCTTATTTTTTCTTTCGATATCCTACCACCTTTAAAACGTTGAGGACGCTGCTGGCTCACGGGTCCCACATGTCAGCCTCTATGAACAATAAACGCTGAGGATGCTGCTGCCTCATGGGTCCCGCATGTCATCCTCTCAGAACGAAAATGTTTCTTTTCTTGGATTTTTTACCAACAGATTTTTGGTTTATTTTTTCTTTCCATCCCCTGCCGCCTTTAAAACGACGCTGCTGGCTCATGGGTCCCCGATTTCAGCCTCCCCGTACAAGAAACATGTGATATCTTGATTATTTTGCAGACAATAAACAGTGTATTGCACTCTGAGCTATTTCAACGGATAAATTAAATCTTTATTTTTACATAAACAAATTTATATGCTGAATCTCCTTGTTTTTTGTTTTTGCGAAGCATAGGACTTTCCTGTTTTTTTTAGAAAAATCCAAACTATCCTGTTTTGGAGTGGGCTGAAATTGTAGAAGTCAAAAGGCCCAGCAGGATAGTTCGAATGCCCAGATGTCCACATGCAGCCCAATTGAAATCGTTCTTTTTTTGGATTTTTTTCACCCCCTGATTTCTGGCTACTTCATTTTTCTTTTGGTCCTGTGCCGCCTTGGAAACGTTGAGACCGCTGCTGCAAAATGGGACCCGCATGTCATCCTCTATGTACAGTAAAATTTCTTTTCTTAGATTATTTTTGGCTCCTGATATTTGGTCACTTGCCTTTTTCTTTCGATCCCGTGCAGCCTCTCAAACGGTGATACCGCTGCTGCTAAATGGGACCCGCATGCCATCCTCTATGTACAATCAAGTTTCTTTTCTTGAATTATTTTTGGCTCCTGATATTTGGTCACTTGCCTTTTTCTTTCGATCTCATGCCACGTTTGAAACGTTGAAAAACCTGCTGGCTCATGGGACCCGCATGTCATCCTCTATGTACAATAAAACTTTCTTTTCTTCGATTTTTTTGGCACCTCATATTTGGTCACTTGCCTTTTTCTTTCGATCCTCGCCGCCTCTCAAACGGTGATACCGTCGTCGCTAAATGGGACCCGCATGTCATACTCTATGTACAATCAAGTTTCTTTTCTTGAATTATTTTTGGATCCTGATATTTGGTCACTTGCCTTTTTCTTTCGATCTCATGCCACGTTTGAAACGTTGAAAAACCTGCTGGCTCATGGGACCCGCATGTCATCCTCTATGTACTATAAAAGTTCATTTTCTTGGTTTTTTTTTCACCCTCTGATTTTCGGCTATTTCCTTTTTCTTTTGATCCCCGCCGCCTTTGAAACGTTGAGGACTCTCTGGCTCATCGATAAAACTTTCCTTTCTTGGAGTTTTTTTACCCCCTAATTTCTGGCTACTTTCTTTTTCTTTTGATCTCAAGCCGCATTTGAAACGTTGAGACCGCTCGCTAAATGGGACCCGCATGTCATCCTCTATGTACAATAAAGTTTTCTTTTCTTGGATTATCTTTGTCTCCGATATTTTGTCACTTGCCTTTTTCTTTCGATCCCATGCCGCCTTTGAAACGTTGAGTATGTTGCTGGCTCATGGGTCCCGTATGTCATCCTCTACGAACAATAAAAGTTTCCTTTCTTGGAGTTATTTTTGAACCCTAATTTCTCGGCTACTTCCTTTTTCTTTTGATCCCGTGCCACCTTGGAAACGTTGAGACCGTCGCTGCTAAATGGGTCCCGCATGTCATCCTCTATGTACAATAAAATTTCTTTCTTCGATTATTTTCGGGTCCCGATATTTGGTCACTTGCCTTTTTCTTTCGATCTCATGCCGCCTTTGAAACGTTGAGGAAGTCGCCGGAGCATGGGTCCCGCATGTCATCCTCTATGAACAATAAAAGTTTCCTTTCTTGGAGTTATTTTTTACCCCTAATTTCTCGGCTACTTCCTTTTTCTTTTGATCCTCGCCGCCTTTGAAACGTTGAAGACTTTGTTGGCTCATGGGTCCCACATGTCAGCCTCTATGAACAATAAACACTTCCTTTCTTGGAGTTATTTTGTACCCCTAATTTCTGGCTATTTGCCTTTTTTCTTTCGATCCCTAGTCGCCTTCTAAACGTAGAGGACGCTGCTGGCTCGTGGGTCCCAGATGTCAGCCTCCATGGACAATAAACCTCTCCTTTGTTGGATTTATTTTTCACCCTCTGATTTTGGCTATTTCCTTTTTCTTTTGATCCACTGCCGCCTTGGAAACATTGAGTAAGCTGCTGAGACATGGGGCCCGCATGTCATCCTCTATGTACAATCAACTTGCAAGATCTTCGAGCGAAAGAGCTTGTATTATTGGGACCCATATGTCAACCTCTATGTACAATAAAAGTTTCCTTTCTTGGATTATTTTTAGCTCCTGATATTCGGTCACTTTCCTTTTTCTTTCGATCTCAAGCCGCCTCTGAAATGTTGAGTAAGGTGCTGGCTCATGGGACCCACATGTCATCCTCTATGTACAATAAAGTTTTTTTCTTGGATTTTTTTTTACCCCTGATTTTTGGTCACTTGCCTTGACACTGCTGGCTCATGGGTCCCACATGTCAGCATCTATGAACAATAAACCTTTCCTTTGTTGGATTTATTGTTTACCCCTAATTTCTGGCTATTTGCCTTTTTCTTCTGATCCCCACCGGCCTTTGAAAACGTTGAGGAACCTGCTGGCTCATGGGACCCGCATGTCATCCTCTATGTACTATAAAATTTCTTTTCTTGGTTTTTTTTTCACCTCTGATTTTTGGCTATTTCCTTTTTCTTTTGATCCCCTGCCGCCTTGGAAACGTTGAGTAAGCTGCTGACTCATGGGACCCGCATGTCATCCTCTATGTACAATCAACTTTCTTTTTTTGGAGTTTTTTTTACCCCCTAATTTCTGGCTACTTTCTTTTTCTTTTGATCTCAAACCGCATTTGAAACGCTGAAACCGCTGCTGCAAAATGGGACCCGCATGTCATCCTCTATGTACAATAAGTTTCATTTCTTGGATTATTTTTGGCTCCTGATATTTGGTCACTTGCCTTTTTCTTCCGATCTCATGCCGCCTTTGAAACGTTGAGGAAGCTGCTGGAGCATGGGTCCCGCATGTCATCCTCTATGAACAATAAAAGTTTCCTTTCTTGGAGTTATTTTTTACCCCTAATTTCTGGCTACTTCCTTTTTCTTTTGATCCCCTGCCGCCTTTGAAACGTTGAAGACTTTGCTGGCTCATGGGTCCCACATGTCAGCCTCTATGAACAATAAACACTTCCTTTCTTGGAGTTATTTTGTACCCCTAATTTCTGGCTATTTGCCTTTTTTCTTTCGATCCCTAGTCGCCTTCTAAACGTAGAGGACGCTGCTGGCTCGTGGGTCCCAGATGTCAGCCTCCATGGACAATAAACCTCTCCTTTGTTGGATTTATTTTTCACCCTCTGATTTTGGCTATTTCCTTTTTCTTTTGATCCACTGCCGCCTTGGAAACATTGAGTAAGCTGCTGAGACATGGGGCCCGCATGTCATCCTCTATGTACAATCAACTTGCAAGATCTTCGAGCGAAAGAGCTTGTATTATTGGGACCCATATGTCAACCTCTATGTACAATAAAAGTTTCCTTTCTTGGATTATTTTTAGCTCCTGATATTCGGTCACTTTCCTTTTTCTTTCGATCTCAAGCCGCCTCTGAAATGTTGAGTAAGGTGCTGGCTCATGGGACCCACATGTCATCCTCTATGTACAATAAAGTTTTTTTCTTGGATTTTTTTTTACCCCTGATTTTTGGTCACTTGCCTTGACACTGCTGGCTCATGGGTCCCACATGTCAGCATCTATGAACAATAAACCTTTCCTTTGTTGGATTTATTGTTTACCCCTAATTTCTGGCTATTTGCCTTTTTCTTCTGATCCCCACCGGCCTTTGAAAACGTTGAGGAACCTGCTGGCTCATGGGACCCGCATGTCATCCTCTATGTACTATAAAATTTCTTTTCTTGGTTTTTTTTTCACCTCTGATTTTTGGCTATTTCCTTTTTCTTTTGATCCTCGCCGCCTTGGAAACGTTGAGTAAGTCCGACTCATGGGACCCGCATGTCATCCTCTATGTACAATCAACTTTCTTTTTTTGGAGTTTTTTTTACCCCCTAATTTCTGGCTACTTTCTTTTTCTTTTGATCTCAAACCGCATTTGAAACGCTGAAACCGCTGCTGCAAAATGGGACCCGCATGTCATCCTCTATGTACAATAAGTTTCATTTCTTGGATTATTTTTGGCTCCTGATATTTGGTCACTTGCCTTTTTCTTCCGATCTCATGCCGCCTTTGAAACGTTGAGTAAGCTGCTGGCTCATGGGTCCCGCATGTCATCCTCTACGAACAATAAAAGTTTCATTTCTTGGAGTTATTTTTGACCCCTAATTTCTGGCTACTTCCTTTTTTCTTTTGATCCACTGCCGCCTTTGAAACGGTGAGGATTCTGCAGACTAATACAAGCTTTTTCTCTCCAAGATCTTACAAGTTGATAGATTAAATCATGGAATTATTAGGATATGTTTTAAATTTCAAATCCACTTTATGAATTATTAAAAATACCGTTATCCATGTGGGTATGGAGCGAACAAGGATTTTCATATTGGGCATGAGCAGTTTCAAAAATTGGAACCCAATAATTCAAAATAAATAAAAACAACTTTTATGTAGAATCTCCGCATTTTTTTTCTTTTGCCATTCATAGGATCTGTGTTTCATTAGAAAAGGGCCGAAATTGCATGAGCAGAAAGGCCCATTTGTAGTTATTGGGCTTCGACAGCCGGAGCAGAGCAATTACCATGTACATGGCCGTTGGCAACCCAAAGTGAAATATTGGGCCAAACAGGGGAAGGCTGAACAGTACTATTTTCTAATTGGAAGGTGGTACATGGCGTAATCCTGCCAAAAAAAAAGATGGACACGGGTTGCTGAAATTTGCCCATCTGCGCCTAATATCGCCGCCGCGGCTCCGCTTCCGCCGCCGCCGCCATGCCTCGTCTCGCGTCGAGCTCGCGGCATCGCCGCGTCTCGGCACGGGGTACCGCGGCGTCCGCGCGCGCCCCAAAGGTACGTATTACGCGGAGATACGTGACGGCGGCGAGCGCATCGGCCTCGGCACCTATGAGACCGCGCACGAGGCCGCGCGCGCGTACGACGCTGTGGCATGGCGGCTCGGGCGCCCGCGATCGTCGATGAATTTCCATGACGTGTGGACGCGCCAGCAGGCCGAGGATCTCGCGCCGCCGCCGTACATCGTTAGACAGGAGGAACAGCACCGCCGCCGCGAGACGGAGCGCCGTTTGCGCATCGCCGAGCGGGACGAGCGCGCGGCGCGCGAGTGGGTGGCCCGCTTCCCCGAGGATGTTGCCGCCGAGAACGAGCACTTCCACAGACGGAGGGCGGAGAAGGCGACGAGGCGGGCAGCGAAGAAGGAGGACCGCGCACGATGGAGGGCGGAGAAGGCGACGAAGCGGGCCTTCATCGAAGCGCAGCTCGCCGGGCCAACCACCATTGGCGAGGACGACCCACGTTGGATTGACCTCTTCTCGTCGGATCCGGTGTCGGGCACGACACCGGACTCGTCAGATGTCGAGTTTTAGTTTAGTTTTATCGCACTACTTTGTAAAAATATGAACTATGGAGTATCTATCAAGCTAATTTTATCCTATTTTATGTCTATTTCTAGTCTTTGTTTGATCTTCTGTTTTACTGCACTCTATTTTTCATTATATTCTGTTTTTGGCGCTGCATTTATAGCGCCTCTGAAAATACGCTGTTTCAGCCCTGCATTTGGCCGCCACAGTTTGCAGCTTCCGGTGAAGCTATTGCCGGCTCCATGCGCAGCATCAGCCATTCAGCCCACAGCGCCAAAATATAGAGCCACTGCTGGAGTTGCTGTAATATGTTTGTCAGCAGGAGCTTACCTAATTAGTTAAAAAAAAGATGTTCAGCGTGGGATTCGAAAAAAAGATCTTCATGTTTTTTTCCTAGCTATCCTAGTTCGGACTTTTTATTGTGTTGGCTAGTGCATGAAGCTTGACACCTGTATTATGTGATCCTGATATGAGGATAAGAACACCTTCAGCTTGCATTGCTAATGGTGTCTACTGCAGCAGTGGCGTACATTCAATGGAGACTGATGCAAGAGAGTTGGTACTGGTGAGCCTGCACTTCACATCATCATGCCACCTGAAGTAGGTGGTGTATTGGGATTAGACTGATAAGCATAGCACCTTGCAAAGAACAAGATGATGCTAGTGTTGGTTAACGTGATTTTACGCCAAAAGTCATGTATGCTCAACAAAGCCGTACCTAGTTTGGATATTGTGTTGTTACCCTTTTGTGGTTTGGTGTTTGTCCAACAGAGAAAGCTACTCTTTTCCCGTGTAAGTGTTATTATGTGAACAAAAGTTGTGTGTACATATATATCGGTCAGAGAACCAAGATTGCATATTCTTGCCTGGTTATAACACATAAGTCATAATAACAATTAAAGAGAAAAGGAACATTTGCCTTTGCAATGTGATTGTGCCAAGTAGATTAGACAACCAACCACAAACATTACAGGTCAACAGCCAAACGCATGCGAAAGTCCTAAGGTAAGCTCCATAATACATGTTGAAACCAAAAGCCTAGAAACCATAAGAAAGGTAGCTCCACATCACAAGCCCACGACAAGCAGCACACCGATCATAAAACATATATCAAGTCAGGACAGCCGCACCACCGGGTAAGCATCCATGGGGTCCGGCTCAAGAGCGAAGAGCGTGTGAATGCTGCAAAATGTGGCTCTTGCCTCACCCCACCCATACATTTTATCATGGAACCTTACCAAATCAGCATGAATCATCTTGACATAAACATAGCTCCTCTCTCCATGCCGATGGGATTGAACAATGCGCCGATTGCGGTGCTTCAGCCTTGTCAAACAAAGATACAGGAGATGACGAAGCATGCCGGCTGGTCTTTTGTAGTGACAATGGCTTGGAGTAGCTGGTCCCGTGAACCACCCAATCGGATCTTTAGAGCTTGAAGGACAGTCCGTGCTATATAAGCTACCGTTCCCGACTTCAGCTCAGGTTCGTGTGAATGACAGCTGACATCTTGTCCTAGAGATGCAGATCCTTCTTGATCAGATTCAGCGGAATCATCACCACTACTTACAAAGCGCCAGTTCTGCTGAAGGCACATCAGGTACATGCTCCAGTTCATAGGAGTCGGGTGGGACAGCACCGTTTGCTGAAATCTCTACAATACCAGCTCCAGGTAGACCACTAGTCTCTACAGAGGGTAAACCACCAATATCCACTTCAGAGGATTCTCGTGGCACGACACCTTTCGCTAGAGGCTCTACCCTACCAGCTCCAGGTCCACCACCCGCCAAGATCGTGGGCATAGTCATGACGGGTTCTACCAATACAAAACCTCCTTCGGGTGCAGGATCATCAGTAGCAACTCCAGCATCAGCACCAGTTAAATCGGTCTTGACAATAGGTAAACCGTTTTGCTCCAGTTCAGAGAATTCCCGTGGCACGACACCATTCACTAGAGGCTCTACACTAGCAGCTCCAGCTGCACCACCAGTTTCTACAGCAGGGGGTAAACCCAATCCACAACCTTCTTCATGTGGCACGATGATGCCAGGTATAGGCTCATCAGTACCAAGTCCAGCTGCATCAGTCTCCATAGACAGTAAACAAGATGGCGTCGGAGGTTTAAAAGACTGGCATGCCATTTCACCTTTGTCATCAGACAACATAGAGTTTTCTTCAACTCTATGTTTCTGCAATAATAAGCACATGAACAGAAATTAGACCAGAGCATCTAGCCATCTAATAGGGGCAGCGGCAAAACAAGCGTCGGTCCATATGTTTACCTTGTCATCTGGGATATCAGAACACACAGATTTAGAAGTCATTTCACATAGCATCCGCTTTTTCGTTCCTTCCCCTACGTCCATCTGGAATAAGTAATACTATTGATCACATAAAACTAATTAATCAAATATATGCATATGTTGAGAAGTTTGCACGGCAAATTGTGGATTCTCGCTTTTATCACCTACGAATCGTCGTTCTATATATTTACCTTGTTATCTCGGGATATCGAAGTCACGTAATGAGAAGTCATCTCACTAAGTATCGGTTTTTTCGCTCTTTCCCCTCCATCCATCTGCAATAAGAAGTACTATTGATCACATAAAGCCAATTCATTGAATATATGCATATGTTGAGAAGTTTGCACAACAAATTGTGGATTCTACTTCCAATCACCAAGTAATCTCGTGAGAAATGCATGATCAAGATATGTTTCTCCCTCTTGATCGACATCTGCATCTCCATTAAGACTAATCATCGTGCGATGGTGCTAGCGCATACACTTCCAATCACCAGACAAGCAGAAAATTGTTGATTCTAGTAATGCTTAATCAGCAGTGGTCATGGAACGACCACAGATCGACCAAGCAAAAAAATAAATCATCAGCCTACTGACCACCAGGCAAAACAAACTAGGCCCATACATGGCCTCACAAATCATCATCAAATGTCGATCAAACTAGCAAGTTTGAACATGGATTACTAATTTATTTTCTGATAAAGTGAGTATATTAATATCGAAAGATATTGATTACACTGAGCCTCTGCAACAACGCAATACCTTACTGGTAGTACGGATGCACATGGATTCCTAATACTCCCTCTGTTCGGTTTTAATTAGTCGACGCGAGGGAGAGAAGAAAATGAACTGTCGATGCTTTCAACTAGAGTCAATTAAATACGAACGGAAGAAGTACGTAGTAGTATTGACAAATATCCGGATCTAGTCTAAAAACAAATTGGCATGTAAATCCTAGTAGTCTACTAAACTAGGATCAATACCCTAGATTAGGGTTGCAAGCGGCGTCCGCGAATCGTCCCGCAAAGCAGAAAATTAGAGCAAATAGTGGTTGAGATTAGAGCAGATTTAAAGCACTCGCACTGAAACTAGCTAGCCCGCTACCCACCCCGCTTGACACCCTGCCCTAGATGTGAATCTACACCAAATATTCAAACAAGGATGAGCAACTGCCAATAAAATTTTATCTGCACATCACCATCTCTACCATACACAAGGGTATGGTGATTTCACATACAGCCATTGTTGCCGCGGGACGAGGATGAATGATGCGCCGCGGAGAAGGTGCCTCACACCTCTGTCGCCGCCGCCGTCGAAGAGGAAGTCGAAGCCGCGCGATTGTGGTCCGTCGCCGATATGGAGGTGGAGCTACTAGGGAAGAGATGGAGGTGGAGGTGGAGAGGGAGTGATGGTTTGTACTAGTGGCGGCCGGTGAGGTAGTTATAAATACAGCCTCTCTCTCTTTTTTGGCAAGGAATGCAGCTTCTCTTGGAAGGCAACGAGGCAACGCACTCCAGATTTCATATATTACTATAATAATATGGGCGGAGAAATTTGGACGCATATGTGTTGTCTTGTCAAATGAATCACCAGGATTTGCTTTTAGTACTCCAGATTTGGGCGACCCAAGGAAGTAGAGATAGTAATGTACGCAATCTAGCTGCACGCTATCAAATCAAATAAATGGTCATGCCATTTACTTTTAAGATGGTGCAGCAGTTATTCTGACCAAAGAAACATGCACGTCTGCTGATTATTTCTGATGGGTATACATTTACCGTCCGCTAGCAAAGATTGTTTAGCACATTGTTCTTATGGCTTTCAACATCACACCCCTTAATAATATTATTAATCAATGTTTGGGCAATCAATTGAGTGTGTTAATAAAAAATTAAAACCCACAAATCCAACTGTACTATTTTTAGGGCCATATGAAGGACAAGGAATGATTTTAAATGCCATATGGAGTACCTCCAACCATGTGAAATATGGTTCTGTCATGCAGGTGATACCCATGGCTTCGCATTGGATCTGTATATTGTCCTACATACAGTCAACTATGAAGTACCACGATTTGGTTTTTGGGTGCAACCGGCTAGAGAATGATGCATGGGTTTGTACAGCCAGTACAATTCACATTAAGATTTTCTGATAGGATGTTGATGTGTATATGTAAGAATCATACACTAGAATGTCTTCTATGTTTAGATGGTTGATCTACGTTTATACTTTCTGTGAACCATGAGGTTAAGACCTTTGTACTGTAATAAAGATTGCTAAATAACAGTATATATGTATGCCTCTAGGGACACTGAAACAGCCAAACAACCATGCATGTGCATAGACCGTATTTGATCAAATTAAAAGAAGCACCTCGGTTCATGCAAATAGCATCGCTTAATCACCTAAGTCCATTAGCTATAAATAGTTAAATAGGAGTCAAGACCAACTGAGCTAGCTAGTAGTATGATCCTACTATTACATAAATATCCCTAACTCTGATTGTCTTTGTTCCAGTCCGGTAGCGTTGGTGTAGCTTGGGATGAACCAAAACCCCGTATGCCGCTTGGCCCCTGGACCGCTGCTTGAGAAAGAGATGCTTTGGTGGTCTTCGCCATTTAGACTGAAGCGGAAAATTACTTGATGAGATGTGTCAAACCGAGAGCCAATGGTCCGAGGCGTGGTGTAGATGCGCTTTCTTCTTGTCAAATATCCAGGGGGAAATGTTGCACCACCCACTGGCATGAAAATCGGATAGTTCAACCCAAGGAACATAGAATAGTCTCCAAGATTAGTAACCCTTTCCCACGGGTTGGCTGGAAGTAACCGACTAGTGTCATTCGAGAATACAATGTAGGTATACCCCGAATAGTCGTGTGAACAGCGACCGCAA
Organism: Lolium perenne; assembly: GCF_019359855.2. Lineage (NCBI taxonomy): Eukaryota > Viridiplantae > Streptophyta > Magnoliopsida > Poales > Poaceae > Lolium > Lolium perenne. The sequence goes on along the minus strand of NC_067245.2, from coordinate 92,718,358 downwards.
TGGACAGAAGGGGTACTATCATAATAATACATTGGAGCACCGTCGTCAAAATCCATTACGCCACGTGCATAGACCAGGAGAAGTCTAGAACGATCTTGAGATCTTGCCAGCCACCACGTACGACTATTAGAGTCAAAATCATCATAGCCATCAAATCTAGCCGTCCGCGGAATGAATGGAGCAGGGAGCACTATAGGACCTTGAAAAAGGAAAGAGCACGTCACATGAAAATATATTTCATGATTTATCTACTAGTGATATTGATTTGATATTGGGATGCCAATACTAGTACTTTAAAAAATAATGGTCGAACATAAGATGGTTTGAAATATATTTCGAACATCTTGGTAAAACTTCATATGGATTAAAAACATGTTCCCCAAAATATTGGTCCAAATTTTAGATGGTTTGAATATAGTACTCCTTATTCTCTAGAACCGGGGGAATATAAACAAATGAAAGTCTTTATCAATATTGCATGGAAGCTTTATTGATTCTATTTCTACTCTACCTTAAATTTTCTAGGGAGTAATAATAAAGAAACTTAATTACTAGGGGGCCTTTTTCCTAAGGAACAACATGCACATTAGACCATACTAAAATTCCTATAGATGTTAAATTCTAAATATGTCCATACCACAAGAGGGTTATGGTGTGCGCCTATGGAATTCCTTTAAGCCAAAAGATGCCAAGACAGTTCAACAAATAAGAGGTGAAATACTATATAAGTTACGTATATAAAAAAGATAGGGAGGAAATGTTACCAAATTGATTAGGATCCCATGCATAAACATTTCCAAGCTCAAGAACGGCGAACACAAGTCCGTTATGTATAATTGCATCGCAAAGATATGGCACCGCATCGAAACTAGTTTTCAAGAAATATCCATGTACGAGGATATTCGCCATGGAGGTAGGCAATTGCAAAGTCGAAGATTGCGACAAGGGAGAAATCTTTATACCCCCTAGCAGTTGTAGGAACTTGGCAAATAGCTATCTTCTCAGCTTGAATAGCGTAACGCTCATACTCGAATATAAGTGGATTGCGTGTGGTTTCCAACTTCTTCCTCAAAGATGGAAGCTTAATCTTGCGATGAGTGTAGACATTGAGGAGGTTCCACTTGCCTTCGGGGCCAACCATGGCGATCCAATCTCCATTGGCGCCGCCCGCTCCTCATCCTTACCGTGTGGCATTAGGCCATCATAGGAGAACCTGTCCAGCGGCAGAGTTTGCACTTGCTGTGCACCGGCAAATCCTCCTTGAACACCCATGGTTTATCCGCCGGGTCACAACAGAGAACACACGGAAGGCCAAACGGCTGAGAAGCAGCAGAGTGGCACCGTATTTGGCTGATCGAAGAATACTTTTGGAGGAACCGACTAGGGACGCGGCGGTGATGGCGTCGCACCGGCCGATGAGCACTTCAAGGGGGCCTTCCGTAAACACCTTGTGAAACAGCCCAGATCCACTGCACTGCTCGATTTCGCCATCGCAATGAGGCAGGTGGTACAATGGGGTTGGTATTTTCTTGGGAGATCTACTGATTCGAACTTTGGGAGAGAGATGGCGATCAATGGCGGCAGGTGGGGGTTTGAGTTGGAGAACAGAGGCTCTCAAACCGGACACCGCTGGATAGGATGCGAAAGCGCCATGGCGGAGACGCAGCGCGTGCTATGGAAGCCGGGCGGAGTGGGGATAGACGACGGAGGTGAACCGAGATGCTCCTCCTCTTATGCATATACCGCCTACTGCAGCTTCGAGGAGAGTGTGAATGTGTTCAAAAAAGAGGAGAGTGTGAATGTGTTCAAAAAAGAGGAGAGTGTGACCGTGACCCGACACCCGAGTAGGAGCAGACGGACTATAGGAGTAGCCCCATCATTACGTAACATTAATCGTGCTTCCGACAATAAATAAGTGAAACATCCTGTGCTTGTGTTGTCTAATCAAATCGATGGCCATGTCGGTATTATGGTGAACAAATAAAACAAATACACACCAACCTTGTTCTTTTTGCAACGTACACCAACCTAGCAAGGCATCAACCTTCTCGCCATCAACTACGACTCCGTGGCTCCGTCCCACCAAAGTTGTCTCAACTTTGTAAAAAAACGGTTTTGCTATGCCTCGCTCAACCGAGATTTTCTTAAGTCTAAGTCACTTACAAAAAGTGCTTTGAGTTGCACTTTTTCTCATAAAAAGTGCAATTGCACTTTTCTACCGTAAATGTGCAATCGGACCGAGTTGCACTTTTCTTTGAACTGCAGCTTGCACTTTTCCGAGGTGATCGAGACTTAAGAAAATCTCAGTCAACTGAGACATAGGCACACCCAAAAAAAAAATACATCTATCCATCTAAATTTTAACAAAGGTGAGACACTTTTGGTGGGACCGAGGAGTACAAAAACTTTACTACTCCATGCTAGTATCGGCCACTAATTCAAATTTCAACTGAAGGCGTGCTATTTTATGGTCCTGAAAATTGCCAAAAAAAATACAACCCAAAAATGCAACAGATCCATGTTAAGGGGGTACACCCTACGCAATATACATTAAGAAACTTCGAAACTTCAGCGACCTTGTAAGAATGCCCATGACAAAGTGCAGTTTTGCCAAATTAGGAAGAGACGAAATATGAATTCAACAAAAGAAATCTAAACGAATCCTTAGACAATAGCATATGTAACACTGAGAGTAAAATTGATGACTCCAAAAGAACAACATTAGCAAGAAATACTCCATTTTAGTTTGAATTTGCAGTCACATACATATACTAGTAGTACTGCCAAAATACTATAATACTCCGAGCTGCATTCTAGCACTCCAACTAGCTAGCTAATAGTTCTGGAGTAGTAGTACTACTATACAAGTCCAAAATACATCTGAACGAACCCTACTTCGAACTAAACTACTCCCTCCGATCTTCGAGTAACTACATTGCAGTATGACTAAACGAAGATTATTGTATAACCTTCTTGTTGATGCAAACGCAGATAGGCAACACACGCTGCCCTCCATTCTGCTTCGCGTAACGGGGCGGCACCGCCAGGAAAGAAGTGAGCTGCTGCAACATGATCGAGCTAGGCGTCGGGGAGCTCGTCGGCTCGATTACCGCCATCAAGGTGTCCGTCGAGAGGTCACTGGTCCCAACCGTCGCCGGCGCCGGCGGACCAATCACCAGCAGCTGCGCCTTGTACATCGGAAACAAGCACGCGGCCGACCTGATGCACACACAGGACACAATGGTGGTCGGGCCGAGCGCGCCAACAGTGATGGCGAACACGCTACCATCTTCTTCCCCACTGCTGATGAACAGGTGTCCCCGCGGTTGTACCGGAACACGAACTTTGCACCAGGCGGGTATGCCATACTGGAACGTAAACACTGGGATGGAGTGGGATGCTTGGAGGTGTACCAGGAGCTCCCGCGGCGGGCCGGTGAAGCTGCAGCCGGTATTGATGGCCTCTGTGCAGCCGCACGGACCATGCGGGCACGCGATATAGTGCTTGTAGGACTCCGTGGAGGCGACCAAGCTCTGGCAGCCGACGCACTTGACCATTGCCCCAGATCGATTCGACGGCGGCAATCTTGCCCCAGATCGATTCGACGGCGGCAACCTCGCCGGCTGCTCGCACTTCTTGCACGGGTTCGGCGCAAGCTCGCCGACGCAGCGCCGACAGCCCATATGACCACCCTTGCACTGCACGGAACAACATACGTGGCATCAGTTGTCATTGACATTTCTCACAGGTGAACCTAAGAATGAAATCGGAAGGGAGCGACCTTGGATATGGGGGGTTTGAAGGGCAGCAGGCAGAGGGGGCACAAGAAGAGGGCCTCCTCCATCTTCAGAGAAGAGTGATCGGGAAAACGAGAACGGGATGGGTTCTTTTTTTTATACATGCCTTGGAGTGGAGTATGGATACTACTACTTATAGGAAGAACTTCCTTGCTAAGAAACGGCGTCGGCCGTACGCAACCATAGATGCACCAGCGGCTCTACAGTTTGTCAAAATAAAAGGACAGAGCTGCAGTGACTTGAAGTCTCCAAATCTCATTGTGACTTGGTGCCACCATCTACCAACCATTTGAGATCCAACGTTCCAAACTATCTCTTATTTCGAACCTAAAAACAAAAATTATGAAAAAAATCCAGTAAAATGTAGATGCCTTGTTCTAAAATCTGTGAATATTTCATCCCACTCGGACGATTAGTTTGTGATTAAAGAGCTTTTTACGTATACGAGCACTAGTTTAAACTAAATACTCCCTCTGATTCATATTAATTGACTTCAATATGGATGTATCTAGAACTAAAATGTGTCTAGTACATCCATATTAGAGTCAATTAATATGAACCGGAGGGAGTATATATTTGCTCACAAACCTTTGATTCAAATCGAATGAAACTTCACCAAAATATAAATCGAAATATGCACGATTAACTGGAAGTTCTTGAAATATTTCTGAGCAATTATAATAATTATTTAGTTTAAATTCTAAGTCGATTGCATACATTGGATCTGAGATGGATGGTGGATGGTGGCACCAAGTCACTGTGAGACTTGGAAGTATCAAGTCAGTGAAGCTCTATCCCAAAATAAAAGCTTCGTGAAGGGGGCAGTTTGGTTCAAAAAAGAAGACAGTGCCAAGCAGTTGTCAAACAATACCCATATAGTCAAATGTACTCCCACTGATTCAAATGAATTGACTCAACTTTGTCTAGATATATGGATGTATCAAGTCACTGAAGCTAAAATAAAAGCTTCATGAAGGGGGAAGTTTGGTTCGGAAAAAAATACAGTGCCAAGCAGCTGTCAAATAGTACCATAACGTCAAATGTACTCCCTCCGATTCAAACAAAATGACTCAACTTTGTATTTTGCATGTTAAAGGTTTTTCGTAAAACTTGGCCAATCTTAACATAGTTTGCCTTTCTAAAAAAAAGATATAAGCCCTAAGTCTCCTTTGATTCATAGGATGGGAAAACCATAGAAATATGAAAAACATAGGATTGAGATTTAATGGCTAGTTGAATCATATAGGAAGATGAGTTGTGTTTGATTGTGCCAAAGGAAATTTTCCATGAGGTATGACCTAATGTTTTATTCTTATAGGATTTGCACTGCAAGATTCCTATAGGATATGTTCCTATGAATCAAACAACTAGTGTGGGGAAAATTCACATGTGATCTAAATCCTACATAATTCCTATACAAATCCTATATATGAATTTTAGTTGTTAGGTCACTTAAAATGACTTCACTTGAAGGGTTACATTTTTGTTTTTTCTGAATTAGTAGTGATGCCTAACCATATATATACCTAAACCAAGAGAATCAGCATAAACTTATGTATATTAATAGTAAGTGCATATATGAATGTTTTTTATCTACAAACCCAGGGTCATATATATGTACATAGAAACATGCATATATGCTAGTTTTTGTACCTTGGTGTGTTCCTCTTTTGGGCTATCTCTTTTTTGTTCACCGGTTCACAACCAACGCCCTAGATTAATTTGGCACTTAGAAAATAACATTTTGTTTTTGGCGCACTAACACAAATAGTAGTAGCACGGTCAACATTGTAGAGAAGTACAAAACAAATGTGTGTGGGTAATAATAAAATCCTTAATATGCCTTGAAAACCCACACGTACGCTCTTTCTAGGACAGAGGCAGTATGAGGTAATGCACCCACGCGCTGTCATCTGCCCGTTCGTGCTATGTCTCCCAAATCTTGAAATATCGTCAGTTATCCATTTCACGTCCACACTTCTCCTCTCTCCACGGACTAGGAAAAAACCCTCTCTTCACTTCCCCTTCCCATTCCACCGATGGAGAGCCCAACCGACGCCGTCAACGCAGCGAAAGCGAAAGCCGCGCGGCTGGCCTTAGCCGCAGAGGAGGCGTCCAGAGCCGCGACCGTGGCACGCATGGCCGCAACGGTGGCGATCATCGCCGCAGCGGATGCCAAAGACGAAGCGGAGGCCATTGCCGAAGGTTGGGCCATCGGTCGCTCATCGGCATCTGATGCTGTTGGTAGATGGGTCCACTCTCTTGGGAAGCATCCCCTAGATGACGAGGACGAGGTTGAACTCATCTTTGAACCGCCGCCACCGACCTTCGACGAGAATATCGTCGACGAGGGGGAGGAAGTATGTTCTGATTCACCTCTCTCCCTTATTCAACATAGCCCTGTATCGATTTGCGCTATGGTCTCTCCCTCTTTTTTTTGCGCTATAGCGTTTTGAATTAGCGTCAGAATCTTTTTAGATTCATATTCAGTATTAGTTGCAACTGCTACATATTTGCTTCACATCCGATTCACCTCTCTCCCTTATTCAACATAGCCCTGTATCAATTTGCTCTATGGTCTCTCCCTCTTTTTTTTGCGCTATAGGGTTTTGAATTAGCGTCAGAATCTTTTTAGATTCATATTCATTATTAGTTGCAACTGCTACATATTTGCTTCACCTGTTTGTTTGGCATGTATCAGGTTGCTACTGATGAGGTTGACAGCGATGTCGAGTCGCGTCATAGGAAGGCCAGGGCCACTCTCAACAAGCTTAAGGCGGGGAAGTTCGACAAGTATTGGAGTGAACCTTGAACTGGTGCCAGGAACAGCTGCCCCTTCTGCACAAAGAGCATAAAGGTTGACTTTCGAAGCGTCCTGCAGCATGCCGAAGCCGGTGGGTCCGGCTGTCTCAAAGTTGGGGAAACTGTTAACCGATCCGGCTTCATAGCCAACCACATGGCCTATGGGCTATTCCTAAGGAAGAAATTGAACCAAGCTATCGAGACCGGTCGTGTGCCTCCTCCCAAGCCCAAGCCACCAAAGATTAAAGGTATGGGCAGCAAGAAGCAGAAGAAGCGGGACCGGGAGGAGGCGACAGGAAGAAGATGGTAAATATACTCCGTAACTGTTGTGCATGTTTGTCTCTCCTACTGCTTCAAAAGCAGCATCTTTTGTTGAACTCTGTTTATGTTTGCTGCTCAGCAGCGTTTGTGGTGAACCTATTAGCTTAATTAGGGGTTGTTGAACTATGTCTGTGTTGAACCTTGCTTAATTAGGTTGTGTTGAACTCTGTTTGTGTTGGCGTGGGAAGGGGGGCATGATGCTACCCTGAATTTGCGGGACCCCCAAAAAACTTGCAAATACGAGTGATGCATCCAAAAGGAACAAACTTTTACATGGTAGACCCCAGTCTGAAAGCAAGAAATGCGATCGGGTCCTGAACAGCCACCGCCCGGATTGATCGGGTATTTTGCCTGCCTACCACATGTGACTTGTGCTCACTGAAGTTTGGGACCTCACGCATGGGCACCACATGTAAGTGACAGACCTGTTGGTGTAAAAACTCGGGTGATTATTATACTGCATTAGTACAAAGTTTCTTATGGATTCAAGGGTTGGAAAGCCAAGTTAACTCATTTTCATGACTAAGAAGGAGCCAGGCTTACTTTTTCATTTTCATGTTTTAACTTGTTTAAATCTTGGTCAAACAAAGGATTTGACCAGGATTCAAATGGGCATAAAAATTCAAAAAAGAAATCAAAAAAAAAACCAAAGTACATAAGCTTCTTATGTCATATAGTAAGCATTACAGTTGATCAACGAGTCTAGACATATTCAAACTAGAAAAATCATGTATATACCCCCTAACCCTAAACTCTGTCTTATGAAGTCAAGCATGAAGAAAAGTGGTTTTGGGTTTCAAACATTGGAAATTGAAAAAACTCCCAAAAGCTTCATTTTGGAGTGACTAAGAAGAATCCAGGCTTACATTTTCATTTTCATGTTTTAAACTGGTTTAAATCTTGGTCAAACCTAGGATTTGACCAAGATTCAAATGGACATAACAAATTCAAAAAAATCAAAACCAAACACATAGTCTTTTGATGTCATATAGTAAGCATTCAAGTTGATAAACAAAGTCTAGACATATTTAAACAAGAAAAATCATGTATATACTTGGCCCCTAACCCTAAACTCTGTCTTATGAAGTCAAGCATTAAGAGAAGTGGTTTTGGGTTTCAAACATGGAAATTTAAAAAACCTCCCAAAAGCTTCATTTTGGAGTGACTAAGAAGAATCCAGGCTTACTTTTCATTTTCATGTTTTAAACTGGTTTAAATCTTGGTCAAACCTAGGATTTGACCAAGATTCAAATGGGCATAACAAATTCAAAAAAAACCAAACACATAGTCTTTTGATGTCACATAATAAGCATTCAAGTTGATAAACAAGGTCTAGACATATTCAAACCAGAAAAATCATGTATCTACCCCCTACCCCTAAACTTTGTCTTATGAAGTAAAGCACGGAGAGATATCATTTTGGGTTTCGAACATGGAAAATTAAAAAAACCTCCCAAAAGCTTCATTTTGGAGTGAATAATAAGAAGGATCCAAACTTACTTTTCATTTTCATGTTTTAAACTTGTTTAAATATTGGTCAAACCTGCTAGGATTTGACCAAGATTCAAATGGGCATAACAATTCAAAAAAAAAAATTAAACCGAAAACCACTTCTCTTCGTGCTTGACTTCATTAGACAGAGTTTAGGGTTTGGGGTATATACATGATTTTTAATGTTTAAATATGTCTAGACTCCGTTGATCAACATGAATGCTTACTATAACTTAAGAAGCTTATGTGCTTTGGTTTTTCATTTTTTGAATTCTTTATTGAATTTTTATGCCCATTTGAATCTTGGTCAAATCCTAGGTTTGACCAAGAATTAAACAAGTCAGTAACATGAAAATGAAAAAGTAAGCATGGATCCTTCTTATTCACTCAAAAATGAAGCTTTTGGGAGGGTTTTTGAATTTTCCATGTTTGAAACCCAAAACCATTCCTCTTGTATGCTTGACTTCATATATATGACAGAGTTTAGCCTTAGGGGGTATATACATGATTTTTCTAGTTTGAATATGTCTATACCTTGTTTATCAACTTGAATGCTTACTATAAACCAAAAATTCATGTATCTACCCCTAACCCTAAACTATGCATGAAGAGAAGTGGTTTTGGGTTTCAAACCTGGATATTTCAAAAACCTCCCAAAAGCTTCATTTTGGAGTGAATAAGAAGGATCAAGGCTTAATTTTTCATTTTCATGTTTTAATCTTGTTTAAATCTTGGTCAAACCTAGGATTTGACCAAGATTCAAATGGGCATAATTTAAAAAAATGAAAAATCAAGGCACATAGTCTTCTTATGTCATATAGTAAGCATTCAATTAAGTTGATAAACAAGCTCTAGACATATTCAAACCAGAAAAATCATGATGTATCTACCCCCTATATATCCCTAAACCCTGACTTATGAAGTCAAGCATGAAGAGAAGTGGTTTTTGGTTTCAATCATGGAAATTTCAAAAACCCTCCCAAGAGCTTCATTTTGGAGTGACTAATTAAGAAGCATACATGATTACCTTTTCATATTCATGTTTTAAACTTGTTCAAATCTAGGTCAACAAACCTAGGATTTGACGAAGAATCAAATGGGTATAAAAAAATTTAAAAACAAGCTCTAGACAAGCTCAAGTTGAAAAACAAGTTCTAGACATATTCAAACCAGAAAAATCATGTATCTACCCCCTATATATCCCTAAACCCTGACTTATGAAGTCAAGCATGAAGAGAAGTGGTTTTTGGTTTCAATCATGGAAATTTCAAAAACCCTCCCAAGAGCTTCATTTTGGAGTGGCTAAGAAGGATAGATGCTTAATTTTTCATATTTATGTTTTAAACTAGTTTAAATCATGGTCAAACCTAGGATTTGACCAAGATTCAAATGGACATAAAAATTCAAAATAAATGAAAATAAATGAAAAACCAAGGCACGTAGTCTTCTTATGTCATATAGTAAGCATTCAATTAAGTTGATAAACAAGGTCTAGACATATTCAAACCAGAAACATCATGTATCTAGCTACTCCTAGCCCTAAACTCTGTCTTATGAAGTCAAGCATGCATGAAGAGAAGTCATGGTTTTTGGTTTCAAACATGGAAATTTCAAAAACCCTACCAAGATCTACATTTTGGAGTGACTAAGAAGGATATATGCTTAATTTTTCATATTCATGTTTTATTAAACTTGTTTAAATCATGGTCAAACCTAGGATTTGACCAAGATTCAAATGGGCATAAAAATTCAGAAAAAACAAAAAATGGAAAATCAAGGCACATAGTCTTCTTATGTCACATAGTAAGCATTCAATTAAGTTGATAAACAAGGTCTAGAGATATATTCAAACCAGAGAAATCATGTATCTACCCCTAACCCTAAACTCTATCTCATGAAGTCAAGCATGAAGATATGTGGTTTTTGGTTTCAAACATGGAAATTTCAAAAACCCTCCCAAGAGCTTCATTTTGGAGTGACTAAGAAGGATATATGCTTAATTTTTTATATTCATGTTTTCAACTTGTTTAAATCATGGTCAAACCTAGGATTTGGCCAAGATTCAAATGGGCATAATTTAAAAAAATGGAAAATCAAGGCACATAGTCTTCTTATGTCACATAGTAATCATTCAATTAAGTTGATAAACAAGGTCTAGACATATTCAAACCAGAGAAATCATGTATCTACCCCCTAACCCTAAACTCTGTCTCATGAAGTCAAGCATGAAGATATGTGGTTTTTGGTTTCAAACATGGAAATTTCAAAAACCCTCCCAAGAGCTTCATTTTGGAGTGACTAAGAAGGACATATGCTTAATTTTTCATATTCATGTTTTCAACTTGTTTAAATCATGGTCAAACTTAGGATTTGACCAAGATTCAAATGGGCATAAAATTTAAAAAAACAATAAAATGAAAAACCAATGCACATAGTCGTTCTTCTTATGTCATATATATAGTAAGCATTCAATTAAGTTGATAACAAGGTCTAGACATATTCAAACCAGAAAAATCATGTATCTACCCCCTAACCCTAAACTTTGTCTTATGAAGTCAAGCATGAAGAGAAGTGGTTTTTGGTTTCAAGCATGGAAATTTCAAAAACCTCCCCAAACTTCATTTTAGAGTGACTAAGAAGGATACAAGCTTCCCTTTTCATTTTCATGTTTTAAACTTGTTTAAATTATCTTGGTCCGCCCATGCTATAGTCTGGATCCGCCCATGCTATAGTTTGAGGCCATTTGGATGACGTCAAAAAAATTCTTTGATTAGAAATGGGGTTGTTCGAACCCCGTAGTTGGATTTTTTTGAACCTTGATCTGTAGTACTGGGCAAAACCCTAGTTTAAAGCACATTATTATTATTGATTGAACAACATTTTATTTGATGTGCCATAAGAAGTTTAGAAACTCCTAGCCCCTGGAGGTGGCGTTTTGGCACACACGTGCATATGCACCGATTATTGGAAATAATAAAAAACAATTATATAAATGTTAAAAAAATCTGACATAAATTTTTTGGTATACATTGTGACATCCTATGTTCGTTCAAAAGTTTTCGTGGAAAAACAACATTTTGTGTGGTGTGTACAAAAAAGGCAAAAAATGTACGTAGTCGTGTTACAGCATCAAAATTTGTCTTTTTTAAAGGAGCCACATATTTTTTTAAAAAAACTTATGTACCAACATAAAATGTCTAGATATACATGTAAAATTTCAGTTTAGAATTTTTGGACACTTTGAAATGTGGATTCACATAATGGATTCCTCTACCTCGACCCCCTTGGATTACTGAACAGACTTACAGTACTACTAGTAGGGCCTACTATTTATTATTATTATTACCTACTGCAGGCAAAATTTAATCTGATCGAGCGATAAAATTCCCCGCCAACGCCCAAATATCTCGCGCCGCAAAGTTTCAGATCTGCGAATATTTTTTTCCCTCAAAAGAAGGACTGCGAAATTCCCTTTTTCTCCTCTATCGCCCAGCTTCGCCCTAGTTTCGCCCGCAAGCCCTCAGAGAAACCGCTCCTCTTACCTACCTCCCACCTTCACGGCCGCCGCACCAGAAAATCACCGCCGCACTTCGCCGTTCAAGCTGCCACGGCTTCAAACCTCGAGGCTGCCCTATCCGCTTGATCTGCACCTACTCCGGCGTCCACCGCACCGTATCTCGTTCGCCGACTCTATCAACCACCGCACCTGACCAGCTTCGCCGACACCGACATCCCCGTGCACTGCACATCATCTGCTTCACCGACCTTCTACTTCGGCCGGCGCGCTGAACACTTCATCGACCGCCCAGCATGTCCTTCTCCGACCCCCCAAGATCTGCTTCCCCGGCACCCACCGCAACAGCAATCCCCTCGCCGACCTCCACGTCACCCGTAAGAACGCGGAACACGTCTAAACGCCGCCGTAAATAGGTAACCAGACATCCCCGCGCGTTTTGTTCGTTAGGAGTATTGCAAATTGATCGTATTTCTGAATTCGTGCTAGTATATTTTTAACTTACAAGTGCTTTCGTTTGTAACCACCTCATCCTTTAGATTTAAACACGACGCATAAGTATTTTTTTTTCGTGACCTAACCCACCCATTTGCTGAAACTCTACATGGTATCAGAGCCTAGGTTTCCTTCCTGCTAGTGCTAGCCGCCCCAAACAGTACCATACAAGTTCTTCCTTTGACCACAAAAACCACCGTTGAGATGTACAAATCCAGGCGGCGGGAGGCCGCATCAGGTGCTCTGCGTGGGTTGCGGCTATCACACACAGCGATGCGAGTTGTGTGAGATCGGCGGCTGCTCGTGCGGGGACAAAGAAGAGGGTCAAGATCGTTTTGGTTTAGAAAGGAGAGAAGAGGAAGTGAATCCGTGGCAGAGATCCGGATCCGTGCGAGGGGGAGATGTTGGAGGCGTGCGGAGTGGGCCGAGCCTTTGAGCGCAGGGCGGAGCCGGAGGTTGGTGCCGGACGTTGACCAGCGCGAGCCGGCCGATGTGGCTGGTGTGCGGTCCGCAAAGTTGGCTGTGGCGCGCAGACGAGGCGCCATCCGAGTGGAAGTGAGGAGAAAATGGAGATGTGAGGCTGTGAGGATATGTTGTGATGGAGTTGATGAGGCTGCGATTGAGTCGTGATGGAGTTGATGAGGCTGCGGTTTAGTGGTGATGGTGATGGTTGTGGATATGTCCAGGGGAAAGGCATGCGTGCTCGAGGTGAGATCGGTTGAGGCCTCGACCGGGGATAGGCATGGGTGCTTGAGGAGTGGATGGTTGAGGCAGGAGTTGGCCGGGGGTTTGTGGGAGAGACGGAAGAGGTCGGGTCGGCAGAGTGGAGAAGAGAGGCTGAGGACATTGAGGCGAGTGTGGATGGTTCTGCGGAACTTGTGTGGTGAGGCAGCCGGGGTTGTTGAGGATGTGTATGGTTAGGAGTTGTGCGTATCCCAGATGGTTGAAGCTGGATGTCTTCGCTGCTGATGAAGAGATGAATCGAGATGACAAGATGATGGAAAGTGCAATGCTGTCATGTATCCTAGGAGTTATGCTGAAAGTTCATTACTCGTAGTTGTCATATGTGTCATGTTGTTGCAAGATGGCCATGGTTGTTTACCCATGATCATCTTGAGGGGGTGTGTTGGACCATGAGTGAGTTTAGTAGTAGCGCTGTAGTAATATTGTATCCAAAGTGTGAGGCCCATAGAGGCCCATGTCCAGTGGTATTGTAACCCTAACTCAGATGATATAAATACAGAGTGTCGTGGTCTGAGTGACCTAACCCACCCATTCGCTGAGCTCTACAAAATATGAGCCACCAATCATGAGCCGTTGAATGCTCTACATGTCCACGATTGACAACAACAACAACACCACTAACAACAAAGCTTTATTCCCAAACAAGTTGGGGTAGGCTATACAAGTCCACCATTGACACGATTACAATTTCTCACTATTTGGCCGTAGGCTACTGCTCTAGTTACATCATGTTTGATATCTTTCTGTGATCCTGTATTACATGTTTATGCACGTCATAATGTTTCTACTACTGTTTGGTGTCAATTTAATTATAGCAAATCCTTGACTCGTAACTGTTTGTTGTTATTACACGTGCATTTGGCACATCTTACACTCAGAAACGTAGAGTAAAGCTCGCCTATAATCATGTAAGTACCTGCTGTTTTTTGTATATTGCTTAATGCAAACTTCTATATCTTGGATCCTGTTTCTGTTTACAATTGGCCTCTCCTTCATGTAGAGGAGAAACAGTGTGGCACCAGGTTCTTCTGCCCAAGTACCTGATGAGGTCCGTGTGACTCAAAAAAAGCTCACGTAAGTTCCCTCGTTTTTTTGGAATGTTAATTTACCTCTGCGTAGTTCAATGGCATCATTTTCTGTATGTTGCACTACCTAAGTTGCCTAATGGAATCTAATAAAATATAAACAATGACCATATGGAACATTGCACACTGCCTTTGACCCATCTGGCATCCGGCATGCCTAGGTATAAGTTACATGATTTGGCTATGTTAAACAAGTCCTAAAATTCTATTATGTTAATTTTTTGCCTGTTGCTTCATTGAGTTTGCCTGTTGTTCCATGGCTAGTGCATGAAGTTTGATAGAAATGATCCTAGCTGAAATGATGCACTTCGTGTTTTTTTATTGCTTTATTCCTAACCTAGCTTCCTATTCTACTTGAAACATGATTGCTTTATTCCTAACCTAGCTTCCTATTCTACTTGAAACATGATTGCTTTATTCCTAACCTAGCTTCCTATTCTACTTGAAACATTGTGAAAAAATAGTTATATTACTTGTTTAAATGTCTAGCTTTGTTTTTCTGAGTCCCATTGACATGATGTGGTATATCCATATTCAAATGATCTGGCTGTTTATATAATACGCTCCATGTTCAATTGCTTCATTCATTTTCTAGTAATCTACTAGTAAGTAGCACGTGCTTTGCACGTCACGACATATATAATTTTAAAATATATTTCCATATTTTATTTGATGTTGATAATTATTATTTTTTGCTAAAATTAGTCACAAAGCCTAAAGTTTGGCTTTTGAAAAACTAATACACCCTAAAAGAAGTAATGGAAGGAGTAATATGTGAGTTCATTACAATTAAGTTTTTTAGTCAGTAGGCCATAGAAGTATACCCTAATACGAAAGTGACAAAACTTTTTCATGGACACCCCATTAGGATTATGTATATTTTTGTGATTAGAGTCGAGAATTTTTAAGGATCTATCTTACCTTTTGCGGCATGCATATTGCACGGCAAGACTATCTAATTTATATATTTCTACCATATTTTTTGAAATTTAAAATACATTATCCAATATCTATGTATAAATTTACTACCTCAATACTTTTTATGTGACCCACACATGGCCACCGTTAGATTTTATATCAAACTGGGTTGTCATGGGGAAAAAGTTAGACCTTAATATGAGTAAATACGAAATATTAGTACTAAATTAATATATAATATTTTATCAGCCTTGGTTGGTGGACCAATGAACTTCGTATCTTCGAGCTTGAAGATGGTTCTTGTAACATAGTAATTGCTATTTGTTTTCCTAGCACAGAATTATATATCAATATCTTCACATAACCATGTACGATGAAGATGAAATTTTTCATAACACAGTGCCAATGTAGACGATGGCTTGTGCTTCTATAAACTCCCAAAATAAAAATGTTTTCTTGAGTAAAACAAAAGAACGGCTGAGATTAAATGATACATGTTTGGTATTAGGGGTGAGATAGCTGAGATTAAATGATACCATGATACACTTTCGGGGGATTACACTATTTTAAATTTTGAGGGTATATGAAAGCTAAGGCCCTGTTTGTTTGGGCTTCGCTTCGCTTTTAGAGCTTTTGAGGTCCAAAAGTAGCAGCCCAAACAAACACCAACAATTAGAAAAGCGCTTTGAAGAAGCGCTGTGCCTAAATGAACTAGCAATCCGGAAGTTGGGCGAGACCTGCTTCCCGAGCTTCTTCTGCTCCCGAGCGGCGGTGGACCAAAATGCCCCTAACACTTGCTGCTAACAATGAAAAAACTGCCCTCACGTACAACTCTGGCCCGCCCCTTCCAATCGTTCCCCGCCCGAGAGCCCAGTGCCCATTTTCCCCTTCTTCCTGTCCCGTTCAATGAAAGGATAGGGTTAGGGTTTCCTACCCGGCCGCCGTCGTCGTTCCGGCCGGCATCGTCGCCAGTATCCGCCGCCACCGTCCCAGTAGTCCGTCCCCACTTGCAAGCTCATCGGGAACGCCAGAGAGCATGGTGTAGGAGCTCCTGCAGCAGGGGCGCGCCTCCGCCGCGATAGCATGCGTGGCCCCATGGTCAGCCTCGAGGCCGAGGGCCAGGTCGACCGCCTCCTCTGCGCGTAGGCGGACAAGCAGGAAGCGCGGCCTAGGAGGAGGACGCTGAGCAGGGAGGCGCGACCTAGGAGGAGGAATCTGAGCACGGCCGCCGGCGATAGGAGGTGCTCGAGGCGTCGCGGGGTCGCAATTTCTCATTCAGCAGACCGCCTGGAGCTGCTCTTCCATCGGTTGGTCCATCTTCACTCCGGCGCGAGGCTCTTCACTATCCGCTCGGCTGCTGCAGGAAATTCTTCCTCCACAGTTCCGTCCAATCCATAGTATTGAAGTATTGATGTACAGAGTAATTGGTAGTTTGGTACAGAGCACGGTGTTCATGCGATGCAATTTTATTTTCCTCTCTGTCTTGTATATGGTAGCTACCGGTTTCACATGACGGTGAAGATGAGAAGGATTTGACAATCCTATTCATATATATTTTATTTTGGATGTCATCGTTTACTTCAAGCAATCAAGGCAATACTTCTGCAAAAATCCTTTTGTGCGCTATTTTGCAAATATTACTTTTCAATATACAGTAGCATATTTTAGAGCTTAGAGCCTGCCCATTTAAAGCAACCTCGCTGATTAACAATCGACTGATTAATTCCTAAAATTAAGATGATCGATCAATTAACGGTTAGTGAGATGTCTTGTGATATTGTTTACACTTTTTTTAAAGCCGTAAAAACTTTAACTTAGAAGCCAAAAGCTATATTTAATTCTAAACAACACTCCAAAATATTCCGATACAAAAAGTGTTCAAAATTATTTTAGCAAAAAAGAAAGATAAATTGAAGTATTTTGGGGTTATTAAACATGATAATTATGTAATGAAACTATTATAAATAGCAAATTCGTTTCAAATCTGCATATATTCAACATCTTCAAGACTCAGGGCATTTCAGACATTTCACTCCTAAACCAACAGCAGCACAGCCATAAAAAGCACTTCAACCAGACATCAAATCTCTGCTTCCAACAAATGCTTCTCACAAATGCTTTTTCACAGCCCACCAGCTACAGCTGCTTCTCAAAAGCTGCAGCCCAAAGAAACAGACCCTAAATCCTTAGATTTTGTTGGCAAGTGAATGTTGTCATTGGCCCTGTTATGGATTTTGCATTTCTATTGCCACTACTTGTACTGACATCTCGCTTCATTCTTGTTTAATTCGGTCCTGTTGGTACTCGAACCCGGTGGGCTGGCCGTGCACTCGCAAGCCTTGCCACTAAGCTAGCACTCGGTTCTCGATTAAGCAATGCCTCGTTATGCTTAATTTAAATGTTATGGCACTTCATACAAGCCATACAATTAATTGTTGCATTGACCTTCTACGTTGTCGAAGGCACTATCTCGAGCATGCTTAAATCAATCATACATTATTTTCCTAATTGTATCCAATCCAACATGCACATGTTTTGACCGTATTTGGCTATTTGCTAGATTTCTTCGTCGTGACTCTGGCTTCGTTATTGGGCACATGATGTCTAGTTGCTTGGTTCATTGTATACATCATCGCCATGATCTAGTTTGGTTTGTTCTAAGAGGCATGTGGCTTAACTGGTTTCTTTGTTATATCTGCCCATGGTTCTTTCAAAATTATGTCAACATCTTTGTTTGTTTGCCGTGTATTGTATTGCATTTTAACTTGTTTTGTCTTAGTTTCAGCCTGCAAACAAAGCTGTAATGTCGTAGGGACAACCCATTTATCAAGTGTTGCGGTCATTTCACAGAGCAACAAAGGATGTGGCACGTGCTCTCATTGGTCCACCGAGTCCAAGACACCAACCGTTCCGTAAGAAATAGATGTACGAGGCTCTATTTTGGATTGCTTGCTATGTTATATCAGCTCAATGATGCTCTTGAAATTGGAGGTCTTTTATTGCATCATATGATGTTGTAACTTGTTTTATCTAAATTTCAGGCTTCAAATAAAGCTACAAAGCCAGAAGCAAGGGCCAATGCCTCAAGTATTGATGTTTCACAAAGCAGCAGTGAGAGTGCATATTGCTCGCATAGGCCCATGGTATCTATTGCTCAACTTAATCCGGCACAAAGAGATTTGGGGGATGCACTCCAAGAGGCGCTTGATATATTTGGGCGGGAAAACAAAGATGCTTGATGAAATAATTGCCAACACACGCCAAGAGATACATGAATTGAAAAATAGGCAAACTTTGACAAAAATGTTCTAAAGAATCTCCTATGCACTTGTCATGGTAAGCCAGCTTGTGATGTGTCCGGGAATTGAAGGTGTCTAAATAAACTTTGATTCTCGTTGTTCACCAAGTGGATCGATGCCAATGTTGTAATTAATTATCGCTCAAAATTTCGTTCAAAATTTCCTGGTCTGTAATAATTGCAAATTTTGTTGTTGTATTAAAATTAGATATGTTCCATGTGGCTGCTGTATTTTGTGTGAAATAATATAATGATGTGTACTTCAATTAAACCATAAATCGGCTGCATGCTGAAAATTTGAATCTGAGCGCACGTGTGAACTGTTTTCTGCTCGTAATGCAATAAAGGTTGTTTCTTCAAAGACTATGAACATGGTAGCCCATTAATAATACCTTAATAATTATGCCTTCTAGCAAGATAGACGGTCCTTATTATAGTCAGGCATGCCAACTTGTATGATTAAAAGTAGTTCGTACACATTAAATCTACCATCTGCATTTTTCTTTGTAATAACTTTTCTTTTTACACAACTCAAAACTTGTCATGCTAATATGAAATTCGAGATGGCAAAACATGGGAAAGATAAAGATATCTCTTTCCTGCGAAATGCTGGGTTTTGAAGCCCAAGTCCAAGTCTTTCTCGCTCAAGTTTTGGAGGAACAACTCCAAGTAGAACGAGTTGCAACAGCTATGCTAAGAACAAAAGTTAACATGTTGAGATCGAGATTAGAAGCATGTGATGCCCTATTGCACGAGGCCAATCAAGTTCGTTATAATCTCCCAAAGACTTAGAAAATGCCATAGATAATTGGAGATGAACACTACATAGTGAGTACATTGGTCTTGTGAAATGTTTCCTTAGAATAAGGCACCGTTCCTACTTTTGTTGGTGGATGCATTTATCTGCGGTTGGGATCAACTTGGTAGTTGTTCCTGTGGATGTTATATAAATTAATTGCATAGCCTTTTTCAATCAGTTCGAACTTAAATGGTATCATAGCCTTGGTCTCAAGTTTGAATTTTCGAACGCGTGGTTTAATTTAATCTCAGTCGGGCGGCAAAATCTCCCACCAATCCTGAAATATTTCAAACGCATTTTTGATTGGGATTAAGAAGATAGGGACATAGATCCAGTGCCCCCACGTTCACAGGGCACATCAAACTTGAGATTAAATTATGCGTTCTAGTTCTATACAAAACCCAGTAGGAGGTTGAGCGGCAGCGGCTAGGGTTTAGTGTGGGAGGAGATGATATGCGTATGCTCCTGTTTATATAGGTCGGAGGCACGCGACGGCCACTGCACGCGTGGCATCGCCATTCGCAGAGGTAGGTGACGACGCGTGCCACCCGAGGCATCGCCATTTTACGCGACCGCAGACTGCCGAAGCGGCGCCGCTGAGAAGACGCATCGATGCTGGGTCACTGCCAAGCGGGCCCGATGAAACGTTCGCCAGACGCGAGCGGACACTTTACGCGTCCACGCAGCGTCCGCGCGACAGATCCGAGACACATATTTGGGCATGTTTGCGTCGCTGCGAACGGCCCAGTCACTATGCGTCGTCCCGCTGGAGTTTGTACCAGATACATTTTTGGCCCGGACAGATGCGCTCGGAACCGAAATCATCTTCTGTTCCCTTCTCTATTTCTTCAGGTTCGAGAGAACATAGCAGCTCTTCAGCTCAGCAGAAATTAATCGGGTCACGCTGTTGCTTTCCTTGCCGTTGGATTGAAACGAATGGTGGATGGGAAGCCTCAGGTCACGTTGTGCCCTGTGAACGTGGGAACCTTTGGATCTCCGTCCCGTAAGATAGATCATGATCATGGTAGTGACCTATATTCAACGTGATGATGATTTGATTTTGCACTCGGCCTTGAACAGAGGTACTAGTACGGTGTCACAATTTTTTATCATTATACTTGGACGGTGGCCAAATTCAAAATCTCATAGCGGCAAAACTTGCCGCCCACAAAATACAAAAATTTCACACGCTTCCAAATTCCTATTCTACCCCTGTGGAGATGGCAGCAAAGTCGGTTGGTGGGGGTCCGCCCGTCATTTTTTGGATCACCACCTCCCTAGCCCAGAAACCCTCCCAAAAAAAATACATTTCCTTCAGACCACCCACCGGAACTTCCCAAGTCCCTCTCTCCCACCTCCACGACCACCGCACCGGAACATCCCCGCCGGACTTCCCTGGCCTACCCGAGCCCTCGCGATCCTCGTCATCCGGCTGCCTGCCGGAGCCGCTTCATCGACGCCATCATCAACCGGACCGGATCATCCCCGCCGAACCTTGAAACCATATGCTCATCCAGTAGTCTACCGCAGTCGCTTCAGCTGCGGTATCATCCACCCCACCGGAGCCGCTTCGCCGGATCCGTCGTCCACCGCATCGTATCTTGCTCACCGACACCGCTGTGCATGAACCGGATCTGCTTCACCGGCGCCGTGCATGATCTAAACTCTTCTACTGTCGCTTTTCTATTGCTTGCCTGCAAGTTCTTGTTTAATCTTGGGGGAACCTGTTTGTGCTAACGACGCGCCGTTACGTTTTTGCAGCTGAGATGAGTAACCATGAAGTGTAATGGCACTTGGCACATGTTGGTTCACATTCCCTCCTCTTTAGCTTTTGCCATCGTAACTTCTATTTTTGGTTTACATTCCCTGCTCTGTAGATGTAGCCATCATAACTTCATCTTGCTCAGTCGTTGTTACAAAATTTATAGCCTGCTACTATGTTGTTCATGTCAATTTTGTACTCCCTGAACATGTTGGTTTGCATGGGACTCGACAGTAGTAAGTCTCATTTGTTTCATTCTAACATGCTCGTTATATTGGTCGTTGGTATGCGGCATGCACTCTTTGTTTGCTTATTGTGCGCATTACAATGATCTTGTTATAACGACGAAATGATGAGTTCCAAATTCTTTGGCAAACAATATTGTAGTGTCTTTGCCTTTCCATTGTTGCTGTCTTAACTTGTAATGTCTTTGTTTCGGATATAGGTGCTGCATGGACAACTTAAAAGATTGCCGGATCCCTTCATTGTATTGCTAGGTTTAATTACCATTCAATTTCTCTGGGTTCTATAATATTTTTTCAATGCCTTGCAGCTGATGTAATATTTAGTTAGTTTTTATAGTTCTTTCGCGCATTTTTTCTTTGGTGCTTATGGTAAGTGAGGCTATCCGACAGAAATCAATGCTGCGTAAATATTCTCAGTATCCAAATCACGAATTCCCATCCCTTAAACGGCCCAATTAAGCGAAATCACATATGTGCCGGCCCGCAAAATCCTAAAGCGCCTATTACGCCGGCATATAAACAGCAACTAAACGGGCTGGCCCACTTACTTATTGGGCCAGCCCACTTGATTTACTGTGGACCCCACACTTTTATTGGGCCGGTCCACTTGCTTTAAGGTGGACCCCACCCACTACTGGGCCGGCCCACTAACTAGTTGGGCCAGCCCAATTGCTTTTGTGGTGGCCCCCACATACTAAATGGGCCGGCCCTTTAAGACGAAAGTGGGACCCACCTGTGTTTTTGGCCCGGCCCACTATCTTGTTGGGCCGGCCCACTTGCTATATGGTGGACCCCACATACTAAATGGGCCGGCCCTTTAACCGGAAAGTGGGACCCACTGTGTTTTTGGCCCTACCCACTAGCGTGTTGGGCCGCCCACTTGCTATATGGTGGACCCCACATACTAAATGGGCCGGCCCTTTAACAGAAAGTGGGACCCACTGATGATTTGGCCCGCCCACTATCTTGTTGGGCCGCCCACTTGCTATATGGTGGACCCCACATACTAAATGGGCCACCTTTAACCGGAAAGTGGGACCCACTGTGTTTTTGGCCCGGCCCACTATCTTGTTGGGCCGCCCACTTGCTATATGGTGGACCCCACATACTAAATGGGTCCGGCCCTTTAACAGAAAGTGGGACCCAGGTGCTTTTGGCCCGCCCATCGGCTTGTTGGGCCAGCCCATTTGATCAAATGTGGACCCCACGTACTAAATGGGCCGGCCCGATAGCAGGAAAGTGGGACCCACATGCTAATTGGGCCGGCCCAATAACTTCTTGGGCCGGCCCAGTTGCTTTAATGTGGACCCCACTTTGTAAATGGGCCGCCCGATATCAGAAAGTGGGTCCCACATGTCTTGTGGGCCGGCCCTTTGCCCGTTGGACCTGGTCAAACGAGTGCATTCGGCCCGGCCCACATACTTAGTGGGCCGGCCCATTAAAGTTTTGGCCAGTCAACCTTAGAGGTTAGGCCCGGCCCACGTAACTAATGGACCAGCCCAGCTATATAGTTGACTGGTCAAACTAAGTCGGCTGGCCCGGCCCGCAAACTTAATGGGTCGGCCCGCTTAAGACGTGGCAGGCCTCGTGTGGGCCTACCATCTACCACGGGGTTTCAGCCGGTTAACGCCGTTAACTGCCAGTTAACGGCGTCTGCCACGTGTCAGTTTGCATGACGTCAGCAGTCAACGGGCTCCCGGAAACACTTGGGCAACGGTCCGATTTTCCGTGGCGGAAGGGCGCCCAAGCGAGAAGGACCGAAAAAATCATCATAGGACTTTGCCTGACGCAGTTTCCACAACAGAACCCATATCGTCGGGTTAGGCCCATAGGCGACAAAAAATACCCCTTAGCGGACGATTTTGAGACGTTGTCTATCAGAACTTTTCTTGTAGTGTGGGTTTTACTTATGTGATCTCCGGAGACTCCTTGTCCCACATGTGTAAAGGTGACAGTGTGTGCACCGTGTGGGTCTCTTAGGCTATATTTCACAGAATACTTATTCGCTGTTATGAATGGCATAGTGAAGTGCTTATTTATATCTCTTTATGATTGCAATGTGTTTTGTATCACAATTTATCTGTGTGCTACTCTAGTGATGTTATTAAAGTAGTTTATTCCTCCTGCACGGTGTAATGGTGACAGTGTGTGCATCGTGTAGTACTTGGCGTAGGCTATGATTGTGATCTCTTGTAGATTATGAAGTTAACTATTGCTATGATGGTATTGATGTGATCTATGCCTCCTTTCGTAGCGTGAAGGTGACAGTGTGCATGCTATGTTAGTACTTGGTTTGGTTATGTTGATCTGTTATGCACTCTAAGGTTATTTAAATATGAACATTGAATATTGTGGAGCTTGTTAACTCCGGCATTGAGGGTTCGTGTAATCCTACACAGTTAGTGGTGTTCATCATCCAACAAGAGGGTGTAGAGTCTAGCATCTATCTATTTATTCTGTTATGTGATCAATGTTGAGAGTGTCCACTAGTGAAAGTATGATCCCTAGGCCTTGTTCCTAAATACTGCTATCGCTGTTTGTTTACTGTTTTTCTGCATCTTTACTTCCTGAAATATAACTACCATCAACTGCACGCTAGCAAGCACTTTTCTGGCGCCATTACTACTGCTCATATTCATTCATACCACTTGTATTTCACTATCTCTTCGCCGAACTAGTGCACCTATTAGGTGTGTTGGGGACACAAGAGACTTCTTGCTTTGTGGTTGCAGGGTTGCTTGAGAGGGATATCTTTGACCTCTTCCTCCCTGAGTTCGATAAACCTTGGGTGATACACTTAAGGGAAACTTGCTGCTGTTCTACAAACCTCTGCTCTTGGAGGCCCAACACTGTCTACAAGAATAGAAGCACCCGTAGACATCAAGCACTTTTCTGGCGCCGTTGCCGGGGAGATCAAGACACGCTGCAAGGGGAGTCTCCACAATCCAATATCTTTACTTTGTTTTTGTCTTGCTTTATTTTATTTACTACTTTGTTTGCTGCATTATATCAAAATACAAAAAAATTAGTTGCTAGCTTTACTTTATTTACTATTTTGCATTCTATATCAAAAACACACAAAAATTAGTTACTTGCATTTAGTTTACTTTTGTTATCATGTCTAGCTCTGCACCTGTTACTTCTTCACCTGAGGAATTAGTTTTTACTTTTAAACAAGGGGATGAGGAGAGTTTTAAGGATGCTTGGTCGAGAATTTTTACTTCTTATCGTAAAGCTGAACCTCAAATGACGCTAAGTTTGCTCCTTAGTAATTTTTATTTTGGTCTTATGATTCGCTATAGATATGCCTTGGATGCTGTAGTGGGAGGAGATTTCCTTCATTGCAATGGGGATCAAGCTTTTAATGCCATAAAAAAGTTGGTTGCATCACATGATTCAGCTAATAACTTTGATTTAGCCCTTATTAGCATTTATAATAGATTAAACACTCTTGAGACAAGCGCATCTCGCTTGAATGAAAATTATAGATATGTTCGTAACCGTCTTGATCAAGTTTTAGTGAACTCTGAACCTTCATTATGGGATCCTACTATTAAAATTGTTATCGGTGATCAAACTCTTCATGCCAATTGTGATATTATGTCTGAATTTTGCTTAATGCCTAAGAGTATTCATGAATCTTTGCAACTTTGGGGATTCATTGAAGGGGGAGAAGGAATAACTCTTACTGATAACTCTGTTATAATTCCTAAAGGAATAGCTGCGGGTGTGCATACAACCATTCTTGGAAGAACAATATCCATTGATTATCTTGTTATTGAATGTGCAGGAACAGGACAAATCACACTCGGAAGATCCCTGCTGAAACTATTGGGAGCAGTCATAGATATGGGAGAAGGCACCCTAAAATTCACCTCTACACCCGGGGGTAGACACATATTTCCTAAATCAAAGAGTAAGAAAAAGAACAATAAAGGTAAGGGTAAAGCCCAAGGTAATGCCGATGCTTCATCTCTTGATAACACTTGATTCACACTTTCTGCGCCTAGCTGAAAGGCGTTAAAGAAAAGCGCTTATGGGAGACAACCCATGTTTTTACTACAGTACTTTTTTTTATATTTGAGTCTTGGAAGTTGTTTACTAATGTAGCAACCTCTCCTTATCATGTTTTTGTGCCAAGTAAAGTCTCTATGGTAAAGTTGATGCTAGATTTGGATTGCTGCACAGAAACAACATTGCTGTCTGTCACGAATTCGCACAGAAGTCTCTGTAAAAAATCAAAAAAATCTGCAAATTTACGTGCGTGATCCTCAGATATGTACGCAACTTTCATTAGTTTTGAGTTTTTCCGTTTGAGCAAGTTAAGTGCCCCTTCCAGGTTCGTCTTTACGGACTGTTCTGTTTTTGACAGATTCTGCCTTTTATTTCGCATTGCCTCTTTTGCTATGTTGGATGAATTTCTTTGATCCATTAATGTCCAGTAGTTTTGTGCAATGTCCAGAAGTATTAATAATGATTGTGTCACCTCTGAACATGTGAATTTTTGATTGTGCACTAACCCTCTAACGAGTTTGCTTGAAGTTTGGTGTGAAGGAAGTTTTCAAGGGTCAAGAGAGGAGTATGATATACTATGATCAAGAGGAGTGAAAGCTCTAAGCTTGGGGATGCCCCGGTGGTTCACCCCTGCATATTTTAAGAAGACTCAAGCGTCTAAGCTTGGGGATGCCCAAGGCATCCCCTTCTTCATCGACAACATCATCAGGTTCCTCCCCTGAAACTATATTTTTATTCAGTCACATCTTATGTGCTTTGCTTGGAGCGTCGGTTTGTTTTTGTTTTTGTTTTTGTTTGAATAAAATGGATCCTAGCATTCATTGTGTGGGAGAGAGACACGCTCCGCTGTTGCATATGGACAAATATGTCCTTAGGCTTTACTCATAGTATTCATGGCGAAGGTTGAATCTTCTTCGTTAAATTGTTATATGGTTGGAATCGGGGAATGCTACATGTAGTAATTCTAAAATGTCTTGGATAATTTGATACTTGGCAATTGTTGTGCTCATGTTTAAGCTCTTGCATCATATACTTTGCACCCATTAATGAAGAAATACATAGAGCTTGCTAAAATTTGGTTTGCATATTTGGTCTCTCTAAAAGTCTAGATAATTTCTAGTATTGAGTTTTGAACAACAAGGAAGACGGTGTAGAGTCTTATAATGTTTACAATATGTCTTTTATGTGAGTTTTGCTGCACCGGTTCATCCTTGTGTTTGTTTCAAATAACCTTGCTAGCCTAAACCTTGTATCGAGAGGGAATACTTCTCATGCATCCAAAATCCTTGAGCCAACCACTATGCCATTTGTGTCCACCATACCTACCTACTACATGGTATTTCTCCGCCATTCCAAAGTAAATTGCTTGAGTGCTACCTTTAAAATTCCATCATTCGCCTTTGCAATATATAGCTCATGGGACAAAATAGCCTTAAAAACTATTGTGGTATTGAATATGTACTTATGCACCTTATCTCTTATTAAGTTGCTTGTTGTGCGATAACCATGTTCCTGGGGACACCATCAACTACTCTTTGTTGAATATCATGTGAGTTGCTATGCATGTCCGTCTTGTCTGAAGTAAGGGAGATCTACCACTTAATGGTTAGAGCATGCATATTGTTAGAGAAGAACATTGGGCCGCTAACTAAAGCCATGAATCATGGTGGAAGTTTCAGTTTTGGACATATATCCTCAATCTCATATGAGAACACTAATTGTTGCTACATGCTTATGCATTAAAGAGGAGTCCATTATCTGTTGTCCATGTTGTCCCGGTATGGATGTCTAAGTTGAGAATAATCAAAAGCGAGAAATCCAAAATGCGAGCTTTCTCCTTAGACCTTTGTACAAAGGCATGGAGGTACCCCTTTGTGACACTTGGTTAAAACATGTGTATTGCGATGATCCCGGTAGTCCAAGCTAATTAGGACAAGGTGCGGGCACTATTAGTACACTATGCATGAGGCTTGCAACTTGTAAGATATAATTTACATAACTCATATGCTTTATTACTACCGTTGACAAAATTGTTTCATGTTTTCAAAATAAAAGCTCTAGCACAAATATAGCAATCGATGCTTTCCTCTTTGAAGGACCTTTCTTTTACTTTTATGTTGAGTCAGTTCACCTATTTCTCTCCACCTCAAGAAGCAAACACTTGTGTGAACTGTGCATTGATTCCTACATACTTGCATATTGCACTTGTTATATTACTTTACATTGACAATATCCATGAGATATACATGTTATAAGTTGAAAGCAACCGCTGAAACTTAATCTTCTTTTGTGTTGCTTCAATACCTTTACTTTGATTTATTGCTTTATGAGTTAACTCTTATGCAAGACTTATTGATGCTTGTCTTGAAGTACTATTCATGAAAAGTCTTTGCTTTATGATTCATTTGTTTACTCATGTCATTACCATTGTTTTGATCGCTGCATTCATTACATATGCTTACAATAGTATGATCAAGGTTATGATGGCATGTCACTTAAGAAATTATCTTTGTTATCGTTTACCTACTCGAGGGCGAGTAGGAACTAAGCTTGGGGATGCTTGATACGTCTCAAACGTATCTATAATTTCTTATGTTCCATGCCACATTATTGATGATATCTACATGTTTTATACACATTATATGTCGTATTTATGCATTTTCCGGCACTAACCTATTAACAAGATGCCGAAGAGCCGATTCTTTGTTTCTGCTGTTTTTGGTTTCAGAAATCCTACAAAGGAAATATTCTCGGAATTGGACGAAATCAACGCCCAGGGTCCTATTTTGCCACGAAGCTTCCAGAAGACCGAAAGGGAAACGAAGTGAGGCGACGAGGCGGCGACACGCCAGGGCGGCGCGGCCCACCTCCTGGCCGCGCGGCCCTATTGTGTGGGCCCCTCGCGTCGCCTCCTGACCTACCCTTTCGCCTACTTAAAGCCTCTGTCGCGAAACCCCCAGTACCGAGAGCCACGATACGAGAAACCTTCCAGAGCCGCCGCCATCGCGAAGCCAAGATCTGGGGGACAGGAGTCTCTGTTCAGGCACGCCGCCGGGACGGGGAAGTGCCCCCGGAAGGCTTCTCCATCGACACCACCGCCATCTTCACCAACGCTGCTGTCTCCCATGAGGAGGGAGTAGTTCTCCATCGA
This sequence comes from Lolium perenne, assembly GCF_019359855.2. Lineage (NCBI taxonomy): Eukaryota > Viridiplantae > Streptophyta > Magnoliopsida > Poales > Poaceae > Lolium > Lolium perenne. Next base: position 92,689,922 of record NC_067245.2, on the reverse strand, counting down.
GGCTCGGGGCTGTAACGGTAGCTATGTGGTTCATCTCTCTCCTATGTGCTTCAATACAATAATCTCATGAGCTGCCTTACATGATTGAGATTCATATGATGATGCTTGTAATCTAGATGTCATTATGCTAGTCAAGTGGGTTTTACTTATGTGATCTCCAGAGACTCCTTGTCCCACGTGTGTAAAGGTGACAGTGTGTGCACCGTGTGGGTCTCTTAGGCTATATTTCACAGAATACTTATTCGCTGTTATGAATGGCATAGTAAAGTGCTTATTTATATCTCTTTATGATTGCAATGTGTTTTGTATCACAATTTATCTGTGTGCTACTCTAGTGATGTTATTAAAGTAGTTTATTCCTCCTGCACGGTGTAATGGTGACAGTGTGTGCATCGTGTAGTACTTGGCGTAGGCTATGATTGTGATCTCTTGTAGATTATGAAGTTAACTATTGCTATGATGGTATTGATGTGATCTATGCCTCCTTTCGTAGCGTGAAGGTGACAGTGTGCATGCTATGTTAGTACTTGGTTTGGTTATGTTGATCTGTTATGCACTCTAAGGTTATTTAAATATGAACATTGAATATTGTGGAGCTTGTTAACTCCGGCATTGAGGGTTCGTGTAATCCTACACAGTTAGTGGTGTTCATCATCCAACAAGAGGGTGTAGAGTCTAGCATCTATCTATTTATTCTGTTATGTGATCAATGTTGAGAGTGTCCACTAGTGAAAGTATGATCCCTAGGCCTTGTTCCTAAATACTACTATCGCTGTTTGTTTACTGTTTTTCTGCATCTTTACTTCCTGAAATATAACTACCATCAACTGCACGCTAGCAAGCACTTTTCTGGCGCCATTACTAATGCTCATATTCATTCATACCACTTGTATTTCACTATCTCTTCGCCAAACTAGTGCACCTATTAGGTGTGTTGGGGACACAAGAGACTTCTTGCTTTGTGGTTGCAGGGTTGCTTGAGAGGGATATCTTTGACCTATTCCTCCCTGAGTTCGATAAACCTTGGGTGATACACTTAAGGGAAACTTGCTGCTGTTCTACAAACCTCTGCTCTTGGAGGCCCAACACTGTCTACAAGAATAGAAGCACCCGTAGACATCACTATGCAACCAATTCTGTTTAGAATTATGAGAGTGGATACTTTCATTTTAAAGTTTTTCAGAGGTTGTTATTATGTCTTGGTTTCCATTTGAGGAATTAATCACTTGCATTTATTTCATGTGAGCAACATTTTATTAAGGTTTTGTAGATTTGATGGTAACCCATATTAAAACTAACAGTAGTGTTATGGTCTCTTAATCCTTTGAAATATCTAGAGTAAATATTACTCTCCTCAAGGTTGGGTCTTAATTATATAGGTAAGTGGTTGATAATCATACTTATTGTCTTATTTATAAGTTGTATCACAAGGGTTTTCTCAGGTGTAACAAGTGAAGCATAAGATTTCATTAATATGCCATACCAGGGTTCTAATGATATTTACATAATGGCCATGGGTTTGATTCTCAATTATGGTCTAGGTTTATATTGCTATCTCCATAGTGATACAATAGTTAGGGTTGAGATATGATTTTAGTTTGTAGAAGTGAGATGGCATCATATTGCATTTGCTAGGGTTTAATCTCCCCTAACCAAAGTAATATGATTACTTGCTTAATTGTTTCTGTTCTCCTTTAATTACTAAGGACTTGAGAACTGGTTTTATCTTACACCAATAGATTTCTATTATATCATAAGTCTATTGTTAAAGTAACTAAAGTTGTTATAGTTATTTTTATAGTTAACTTTGGTCATATGGATGGATGGTTTCTCACCATATAAATTATAGAGTTTGACTCTAAGGTTTTCTTAGGCTCTTTAATTGAGAAATGAATGAAATATAGATGTGCTAGGATTCTACTTATGATCATTAAGTGGTTCACAAGTTAAGGTTGGGATATAAGCCTAGGGTTGCCTACTACTTACCTCCCTATGATTTCATGTGGTGACTGATATCTACTTATCCTATTAAGGTTTAACTTATCCTCATATATCTAAAGAGCATGATCATGGTTTAAGCATGCTCCACTTGTACTTAATATTCTTTACCTCAGATTCTAAGAGTTTATGATCATCACTCAATTTATAATGATCAAGGTTTGGCTTCCTAAGGTATCTCTCATTAAATGGGTTTCTCACTTCCATGATCAAGCATTGTCTTGATGAACTCAGGTATAGCACTTCTATTTTACTTTTTAGGATGGGCTATTATGGTTGCCTCTTAAGTTTATATCCTAGGAGAATGCCTGAGATATTATGTTAGGGTCCTACTTAATCAATGATGATATAACCATCTGGTATATGGATAATTCTCTCCCTCACATTCAAGTGTTACCTCAACTACTTGGGTGTAACACCATAGCTTGGCTCTTATAAAGGAATGGTTATTCTAGGGTTTATGGTGTACTCCTAATATTTATTTAGATAGCTAAGCTAAAGATTCAATTGTCTAACTTAGTTGGTTTAGTCCTATCCTTATTTCACTAATTCATGGGTATAGTCTTATTCCATTTGGTATTTGGTTATTTCACCACTCCAAGATGAAATGGTTTACAACCTAAGACTTTAGTTCAAAGGTTGTCCTTTATTCATAAATAGACAGAGCTAGGATTAGTATGATTGATCTCTCTCATTTGGGAAAGACTTTAGTAATAACCTAAGGTTATGCTCCAAGGATAATGATGTGGTCACCAATATCTATGGTTAACATAAATGGGTTCTCTCTCTAGGGATTGTCTTGAATAACATCCTAAGGTTCCTCTTAAAGATGATGATATGGACACCTGGATGTATATCCAAGGTTTAGCTCAAGGTTTGTCATTGCTTCTCTACTAAATAACATAGAACTCTCACCTCTCTAGGTTTGATGTATAATAATATGTAATAGAGAACAATATATATTCCTAGGGTTGATCTCCTTGTCATGATTCCAAGAATAAAGCAGAATAGATATCATGAGGTTCATGGTAGGATCAAGGATTAGTTTAAGACATGGAAAAGATATGTCAAGAATAGTTTCACCATTTCTGGTTACTTGATTTGTAATTGATTAGATGTTCTTATGTTATGACAAGAAATAACATGTTATGATCTTTGATAAGATCAAGTAATTGATCCTTGATTAAAGTGTTGTTGTGTTAGTTTTAACTCCATTTGATCTAAACCCTTAGATCAAATCATCTCTACCCAAAACAAGGTTTTAAACAAAGTCACATTGAGGTTTATAGCGCTTGACTTGAAGAGCTACTTCAATTCCACCAAGATCAAGTGAAACTTCAAGCTATCGCTGATCGCTTTATTTTTAAAGCGCGAAAATTCCCCGGATTTTCTATGCATGAATGCAATGCACACATCTGTTTCCTCTATTTTTGTAACCCCAATACCTGGGATATTACAGTCTCTACCCCTTAAACTAAACTTCATCCTCGAAGTTTGATCTCTCTCACGTTTCCGGAGTGTGGATCTGACTTGTGCAGACTATATCTTTTCTCGAACTCCGTATTGATCTTGTTGGATATATTTGAATATATCCCTTGTCCAGATTCTTCCTGTAATCCATTATTGTCTGTCTCTGAACCATGGTTCTTACTTTGATTCTTTGACTTCTTCCAACTCTATAAGCTTGTTTCCTTTCTCATTAAAGATTCAATGATTGAGACTTATTCTGATGCTGCTAGTCTCAACTGAAGACTAATTTAACAACATACTCCTAATTGGTAAATAGGTCTTTGTTTTCCCTTACTACCAAAAGTGCAATAATGGTACTTGGTAAGGTACTTACCATGGAAATGGTCTTTATAGTTTATTTTCACTATGAATGGATTAGACTCACTTAGTCTATCCAATCATGGGTTATGGTTGATACTTATAACTATTGTGGTTCCTTTAGGTTCCATGAAAGGAATCTTTCAAATGGACTTTAGTTTTGGTATGGTCAATCTCCTTCAGTCTTTGGCCTATTTGAGTTTTATTTGGTGTCAGGTATTTCCTTCGTCCTACTTCATTGAACTTAGCTTACTTGAGCTTTCGTACTTCTGAGTAAATACTACTCACTTTCTCAAGTTATAGTCCACTTCTTACTTCCTCGAGGTATAAACCTCGACTTCTGGTCTGACATCCTTCTGAAAGTAATGTTCGATAATCTTATGAAAATAAGATCGAACTTCCTCTCAGTTCAGACCTTCTTCTCCTATTTTTTATCAAAGTATTGAGTCATTGTACATCCAACTCAATCTTTACTCTACCCCTTTGAGTTTTCTTATGGTCTTCAACTCCTATTCTTCCAACCATTGGACTTATGGTTAGGATATTGGTCTAGGTCTAGTTTCTGGGTTGTACTCTTCTAAGGTCTTACGAAGAATATCAGTGGTGTATCCACTCAATTGTGGACATCCAATGTGAATCCTTCGACTAAATGTTTATAGGTCATTGTTATTTGGCTAATAAGGTTTTATTTGTTCACCACCTCTTGGTACAAATAATCCAATTATGGACTGCTTGATACCAATTGTGGCTATTTGTTATCTAAAGATGAACTCTATTATAGGTTCTGATCAACTGGACGAGACATCTTCTACTTTATCTCGCAGTATTGATCCTATATCAACTATGGTCTTCTGATACCAACAATGGTCTTCTTTGGATGTATATCCAAGGTTTAGCTCAAGGTTTGTCATTGCTTCTCTACTAAATAACATAGAACTCTCACCTCTCTAGGTTTGATGTATAATAATATGTAATAGAGAAGAATATATATTCCTAGGGTTGATCTCCTTGTCATGATTCCAAGAATAAAGTAGAATAGATATCATGAGGTTCATGGTAGGATCAAGGATTAGTTTAAGACAGGGAAAAGATATGTCAAGAATAGTTTCACCATTTCTGGTTACTTGATTTGTAATTGATTAGATGTTCTTATGTTATGACAAGAAATAACATGTTATGATCTTTGATAAGATCAAGTAATTGATCCTTGATTAAAGTGTTGTTGTGTTAGTTTTAACTCCATTTGATCTAAACCCTTACATCAAATCATCTCTACCCAAAACAAGGTTTTAAACAAAGTCACATTGAGGTTTATAGCGCTTGACTTGAAGAGCTACTTCAATTCCACCAAGATCAAGTGAAACTTCAGTTACTGCGACTGTTTTACTTTAAAGCGCGAAAATTCCCCAGATTTTCTATGCATGAATGCAATGCACACATCTGTTTCCTCTATTTTTGTAACCCCAATACCTGGGATATTACACGGTGGTTCGCGGCGGAGCCGTTGTTCCTGGGCGGTACCTCTACGGTGGCGGTGAGTGAGGACTTCCCGGTTGCCTCGGGGATCCTTTCGTCGATCCAAGGCGCATGGACAAGCACAAGCGGGCGGCGCATCTTCCTCTCATTCGGGGTACCGGAGATACTGGAGCTTAGAAGGACTGCTTTGTAATATCTACTATTTTTTGGACTTTTCTGTAAGATCGAATTATCTATGAAATTGTTATCTTCTCGCAAAAAAAAAACTGTTCACGTAGAGCCCTGTTCGCAAGCACATTTGCATGTTGAACCATATACATCAAGACAATTACTTTCTACCACTACCTTTTAGCTGCAATTCGTTCAACTTTAGCAGTCCCGATCCAAACGGGAAGCAATACTCCCTCAGTTCGGTAGTATAAGCCATTTCTTTTTCAAAAATCAAACAATGTGAACTTTCACCGAGTTTTTAGAAAAAAACTATCAACATCTTTTTTTCAAATCGGTGTCATTACATACATCATGATATATGTCTTCATATTGTATCAACTCTATGGTATCATTGTTTTTAATAGTTTTTTTAATAATTAAACTGGGTTAAAGTTTACATTGTTTGACTTTAAAGAAAGTTATATTCCTTATACTACGGAACGGGGGAGTGGAAAACTTAAAGTGTAGCCCGAGCTACATGTAGCCTTTTTTTTTACAAAATTCGAATACAATATTTAAAGTTTCAAATAAATCTGAAAAAAATCTGAATGTAGCCAATGATGTACTCTACCACTGTGCAAATTTTTAGGATGAAATATGTTACATTATAGGCTACACATAAATTCTGACAAATGTTGGAGGTTTCAAAATCTACATTGTTCACATTTTCAGATCCATGGATTTGTAAATTTCGCACATCCCAAAATACTGAGTTTTTCGTATTGCTTCTTTTTCAGAGTCTTAGAGTACATCATTGGCTACCTATAGAATTTTTGTTCCTAATTTTTTGAAACTATAAAATACCATTTTCGAAGTTTTGAGAAAACGGGCTAATAGCCCGAGCTACAAAATGCCACACTCACAGGGGAGTACTATTCTAAACATGGTGCGCATGATCCTTTTTTCTATCCAGGGTTTCTATATTCGTTTTAGCTTCCGCAAAAAAAAATGTGAAAACAAAAATGCACCACTTAGTTATGTCTGTATCGGCTCCGTTTTCATCACTGAATGTGGATATTGGTCAAGAGGATATCACGGCAATGGATATGTTATTGATAATAACCAATAGATACCAATTATCTGACATTTTTGCAGGTTATGCGAGGTCATTAAAGTGGATTATCCGATAAAAATTAGTCCAACTCCAAATAGTTGGACAAACTAGTTAGTTCATCGCCCCAACTAAGCATGGTAGCTCCTCGCGCCATGTCATGCTAGTATCCCTATTGCACATTTATACTATTATTATCACTCATTATTAACGTGTCCTTCTTTCTTAGAATTATTATGATGTTGTTTTAGCACGTAAAATGTTGTGTTGAACGAATAAGTGTGCATATTTAGATATAGTTTAGTGTTGACTATTTTCTAATCATGTTTTTATACAGAAGAAACAAAATTCTAATTTTGCGTGTGTGTATTTATTTAATTATCCACTGTTGATCTGAGTCCGCACCGAATCTGCTCGTTATCCATAGTCCGATATAATCCGCATCCGATCATTATCTGCTTTAATCCAAAACCGCCATAAAATATACTATAAAATAGCAATATCTAATCCAATTCCACCCATTTACACCGTAGGTAAGAAAAATCAAGCTCAAAGAGGATGGCCTAGACTGGGCTGGGCTTTGGTGCGTACATGGGCAAATGTACTAGGCATGGGCTTTGAGTAGTACTATAATGAATAGTATTAGTAATGTATTTTTTGTTACCGCATGGAGTTGGCCACCATTTGTGGCTTCACATCCCTAACTCTCTAACTATACCGGTAAACATCGCCTTGAATCAATATAAAGTCTAGCAGGTTACTTTCAAAAAAGAACTAACGAAGTACACTATTTACTTGGGTAGTTAGGAAAAAAAATCATATACGACCCAATATGGTAAGACCTGAGTGGTAGACCACATCTGACGCCACATATTTGTGCCCACTTGTTCTTCCGTTACCTGATTGAAATATTTTTTGCTACGTGTAAGATGTCAGATTGGGTCTACCGCTGGGTCGTACCAAACTGGGTCATATAGGGTTTTTTTCCGCGTAGTTAGCACTTACCCCTGTCTCCGCCTATGCTTGTAGTCTTGATCTCCTATATAATGTCACTCGATGTAACCCATGATGAAGATTTGATAGGTATTCGAGGAGCCAGCGGCATGTGATGGTACCTAGGCCGGTCAGGTGTTGCAGTCACCCGTAGTCATGCCACATCAAGTGGACAATCTCCGCAAACATCGTTAACAAATCTTTATGTCTTTGTCATTCCTTGATTTTTTGATCCTCGGTATAGGTCGATTGTGCACATATGACGACCACAACGCATATGAAAGAGTGCAAAAAATAAAGGCAAACTAACAACATAGTTATGTAACCAACATGTACAATGTTGCATGCTTATTTATGATTTTGTATAGCTTGCAAGTCTATGGTTTTGACAACATAATCTCTAGGGCAATCTTCTATACATTGTTTAGATTTTCTATAAATCATATGCTTGAATTTTACCAAATAAAAAGGTGGATCATTTCTAAATGATTAAGGATGAACTCTCAGAAAATATTCTGATAAATTTCCACCATTTAAAATTGTTAGGTAATTTTTAAAGAACTTTTTAGTCCAGGATTTTATATTCTTCAAGGCAGAACATTTACAATAATTTTTTTAAATAATTTTAGGGTAAATATAAAAATAAAAGTATTTCACAACATAAAATACAATAATACTGGTTACACATGCTCAATTTATATAATTTGGTAAGTCATTGTGCATCAAAGATCGTGAAAAGTCGAGAGGGTCTCAATTTTTTCTAGAGAAGTCAACAACGCCTCTGTACTTTTTATTTGGTAAAAGCTTAAGCTTACATTAGAAGACTATTACTCCTCCCTTAGAATTTGGCAGACGCACACACTGTTTAATATAAACTTTAACTATTAATTTGGTTAATAAAATATAAATTATATATCTAGTTATCTACAAAAGCTATACTGTTAGATTCATATTTCACAAAATTTTCCAATGATATATTTTGTGTAACATATAATTCATATTATATTGATTAAAATAATGGTTAAAATGTTTTATAAACTATATACAAGCCTGTTAAGCTGGTTGGGAGGAAGTGCAATTAATCAGTTAAGTTCCCATTTACCCTCTCAAAAGTATCCCAGTCTTATCCTAATACTTGCATAATGTGTTGTCCTCATATATGCAAAAAAAAATTCCTAGGTTTGATTTTTTATAACTTGTAAATATAACTGTCTGGAGCAAAAATAAAAAACTCTACTCCAAAAAAAAAAACCGGCGTTGAATAAAAGAACATGTGGTACATTACACAATTACTAAATCATCCAGGGGCAAATAAGAAAATGATCTGTATCCATTTATTGGCCGTTGCCACGTCAAGTTCCATGATTACTACTAGTAGTACTGTATTGTACCAGTACCACTTCACGAATCACGAGTGTGTACCGACATGAATCCGAAGTAAACCACCCATTTTCCCCCCTCTCGTCAACCGACGCACACACGAAGCACGAATGCACGATGGCCTCGCCCGCCCAGGCAGAGACCTCGCCGCCGTCGACACCGTCCACCATGTCCTGCGCGACGCCTCGGCCGCCGCTCGCCGGGCCAACCCTGAGCCCCGCGCTCCTCCGCGCGGCGCGCAGCGGCGACGAGCGGCGGCTCGTCAAGGAGCTCCTCGCGGACCCGTCCGCGCCCGACCTCGAGACCGCCGCCACCGCAGGAGGCAACACGCTCCTGCACGTGGCCGCGTCCGGCGCGCACGCGGCGCTGGCGACGCTCCTCCTCCGCCGTGCCCCCGGGCTCCTCGCCGCGCGCAACGCCGCGCTGGACACCCCGCTCCACCTCGCCGCTCGCGCCGGGGCCCACAAGGTCGTCGCTCTCCTCGTCGCGTCCTCCCCACCCACCTCGTCCGCCTTGCGCGCCCTCACCCGCGCCACTAACAAGCGCGGCGAGACGGCGCTTCACGAGGCGGTGCGGGGCGGGCACGAGGCCGCCGCCCGTGCGCTGGCCGCTGCCGACTCGGGGCTCGCGGGGCTGTGCGGCGGCGCGGGGGAGACGCCCATTTACATGGCAGCGGCGGGAGGATCCCTTGGGATGGTGCGCATTCTTCTGAAGTCATACAGCAAAGACGACGATGACAAGCTGCCCATAGTGGCTTCGTGCACTGGTCCGGGCAGGCGCACGGCGCTGCACGCCGCTGCGCTCACGAGCAACGGTGAGTGCCTGCCGAGATATAGCCTTAATTTCAAGATTTTTTTTGAGAAACACAGTACAAACGCAGACGCTCACATACACGCGCATACACTCACCCCTATGAACGCACACACGCACACCCTACCCCTATAAGCACCTCCGGAAGACTGAGCTAGCGGATTAGATCTTGAAACTTGACGAAGTCACCACAGGCGCCTCGCTGTCGACGGGAACGTCGCCTCCCACTGAATGAATATTCCGCCTTTATGAGACACACAGATGTCAAACCCGCTTAACTCTAGTGGTGAAAGACAACCACCCTCCTAACCACCCAACCTTAGGTTGGTTCTCTAGACGTTTGTACTACTATTTTGTTGGTCATTGGCAACTTGAGGTGATGCAAGATGCTTGCTTTAAGTCGCCTTTAATTTACTGGAATAATCTGTGGTTGCATTACAACTCAGTTGAGATTAGGAATTAGTAGATAATTGCTGGTAAAGCAAGTGATGCAGTATTTTTGAGGTTTAGGTTTCACGTGATGAAACTGATTTAGCTTGATTTTTTCAGAAAATAAATAATTAAATTGTAGAGTAGGTTGTACACTTGTTATCAACTAGTACATCCCACAGTCGAACCTACTGGGAGTAGTGATAGCAATGTTTGGATCGGGGTGTGGGTGTCATGAAGCAAGTTGTCAAGGGTAACATGATTGATTTGCGTTAGTGGGGTTAGTGCAGGTAGGCACTTTAGTGTGTGTGGCGCTGCAGGATCTGACTCTGTTCATTACTCCTCACATGCCAGGGTGGCTCATGAGAAAAATATAGAGTATCTGTGTGAAAAGTAACCTATATTCTTATTGAAAAGGATATCTAAGCATGGAATGTTGGAAATTTGTGTTTATATAAAAGAGAAATTTATTGGAGAAATTAAAGGGTGTGAATGGGCATGAGTTGAGAGCATGATAGATAGAAAGTGGGTTTCTTACAATCAGATAGAGTGGAACTTGACTGGGACTTGTATTGACTAAAACATGATAGGTCAATTTTTTTATTTAAGTTCATTAAATTATGGTAATTTGTAAACTACCAATCTACCATTCAAATCCAAAGTTGAGTCTAGCATCGAGAAATCAAATTCATTGTGAATTTGGAACCATTTTGATACTTTATCTGCATTTGAGTATGACACATGACTATAGATTGGGAAATACATATCTCCTTCCATTTGGAATTGGTCAACAAAATATTGTGTAAACAATTGCACAAACAGAGGAGCTATAGTGCAAGTACCTAAATTCACAGAGTGCCCTCAATATACTACACATATATTCATATCCGTATTTATCCAAATAGTTATGTTCTTTCTTTATTGATAAATGTGGCCCAGCCAGAATATGAAAGAGGGACCAAGTAGAGATTCTTTTATCATGTCAGCCTCAAAACTATGTTCCTCATTGAGCTTGACATGCTAAAGTTGCTTTCTGAATCTTCAAGGTTCATCATTATTTCTCGTTTGTGTTTGAGTGACACCTTTGATCAGCTACTTACTTTTGTTTTGTTTGCATCTCTCCTACTTTACCAAACAGTCCATTTTAATTTATTTGGGTTGAGTTAATTTCCAGTGAGCATGAATTGGACGATAAATGTTTTTCTCTCGAATGGCAACAACTCACATTTATTTCAACACAAGCTTATTGTGGATTCTCATAGTAGTATTTTGATAGAATGTTAAGTCGAATTAGTGAAGCTGAGATAGTTACTAAGTTCTTTAGTACCAGAAATGACACAGGAACTGTTGCAGTGGAATCCAGCACTTGCAAAAGAAGTTGACAGTTCAGGAAGTACTCCTCTCCATTATGTTGCATCTGCTGGAAACATTTCCGCACTGAAGCTGTTATTGAGATATGATACTTCTCCAGCCTATGTCCCAGATTCAAATGGATTGTTTCCTGTACATATTGCTGCTAAAATGGGATATGGTCAACTGATCTATGAACTCTCCAAACACTGCCCAGATTTTGATGAGAAGCTTGACAGTAAAGGAAGAAACTTCTTACATATTGCTGTTGAGCATAAGAAATGGAAAGTCGTTTGGCATTTCTGTGGTACCCCAGAACTCGACAGAATGGTGAATGCCATGGATTATGAAGGGAATACAGCTCTGCACCTTGCAGTCAAGAATGCAGATCAGATGATAGTGAGCCTTCTGATGTCAAATAAAGGTGTACTGCCAAATATAGTGAACAACCACGGCCTCACTGCCTTAGATCTTGCGGTACTAGCCACTGATAAAGGGATCAGTTATACACTGGTAATATTCTTAAGCTTACCAATTTGTTCTTGTTTCCACAAGCACAATAGTGTATTGTTGTTTTCTGTAAAGTATTTGCAATCCAGCTGCTTTGCTTTTCTGAAATTTTGATTTCTTCTGATAGAATCCACAGGTCATTATACTACGCTGTTTAGCATGGACAGGAGCTGTCCTTACTCCACGCCGCCTGGATCATTTCATAGATGAGTTCCACATTGGGAGAGCCTCTGGAAACGAGCTAAAGAAATTTAGCAACATTGCACAAAATTTAGTAGTTGGCTCGGTGCTTGTCTCAACAGTCACATTTGCAGCAGTATTCACTCTACCCGGTGGTAACATATCTGATGGTCATCCACATGCTGGTGCACCAATTTTATCACACAGATACACCTTCAAGGCATTTGTGATGGCGAACACACTTGCATTTGTCGGCTCCACGTTGTCCACCATCTGGCTCACCTATGCTGGATCAGAGCATGTTCATCCACTGCTTCGTAAACTCTACATGTTCTTCTCTGTAATGTCTATGGAGCAGGCGACGAGAAGTATGGTTGCAGCATTTGCACTGGGCGCTTATGTTGTTTTGAGCCCAGTTAGTGAGCGGATTGGCATTGTGGTATGCCTGTCTACCATCGCCACCCTATTGCTCCGCAACCCATCTAATTGGCAGCTGGGCTTCCTGTTTATGCCGATAAAGAGGAGATTGGGGTGGAGAGGAGTGTTTAAAGCCCATTTGCCGCAACAAACAAGGAGCCGGCTTACAGTAGGTGTTGGCTCCAATTTTGCATGCTTATTCCTACGAAGGATGCTTGGTATGCTATTTACATACAGCTTCATCTTTCTCTTAGCATTGCTATGAACTACGCAATGGGTGTTCCTCAAAGGTGTAACATACTATATGCGTTTATATAGCTGCCTTTTCTTAATGTGCTGAAGTGGTCGAAGTTGCTCCTAATGCAGTTCCTGCGTCTCTTTTTATAGCTCGCTGTGACATAGTTTGAGCATTGTTTCGGTATTCATTTCCCAAGAAACTTGTTTTCACGATTGAATACAGTAGTTCAACCCTACCTCAATTTAGCGACATGGAAATTTGAAATCATGGACTTGAAATTCTTTTTCTAACAACTAACCGACTATATTTAGGATCAGTTCTTTTGGGCTTAGGCTTGCGCATAAGTCACACTGGCTATAGCTACCAGAGAAATAGTGGTGAGAATAAGCTCAGTTTGGTTCTTTTCAGCTTCTCCTGTCCTAACTTATTGTCTCCGTCGTGTGATGTCAACTTCTCCTGTCCTAGCATATTGTTGCAGTTGTGTGATGAAAAGTCTGTAATCCCTCAAGATGAATTTGTGTTCTGATAAACTGTTTTAAAGTTGTTTTGTACTCTTTTTTGTATATATGATCATAAATTATTATTTCAAACATCATATTTCAACATTGCAATTAAAAATAGGAGGTCATTGTTAGTTGATTACAAGTTAAATAGAAGACATAAATAGGGTCTAATAATTCTAAGGAAACACACTCATAGCGATATCATTACTATGTAAATACCACGTGGACCACTAGGATACGAAGCACTCTTCTCATGAACATACCCTCTGGTATCAAATATGTTGAAATATTGATCCCTCATGCTGCTATCACGGATGTAGTCGTGTAGACACATGCAAGCAGTAATTATCATCTTTTGGATGGAGTTTTGTGTTGTCGAATGAAGATAGTTGAACGAATCTCCGCTGAAAGACCAAGGATGCCGCCTAGAGGAAGGGCGGGGGTTAATATGTGGCTTCAAAAACTTCTATGTTAGGGGCTTGACCAAGTGCGGAATAAAACTAAGTTTTACTTGTCAAGCACAAAGCCTATAAACTAGTGGCTGCCTATGTGCACCAACAACCTATGCTAAGCAAGATAAGCAACATGACGATGGCAAGATATATAACATCAAACATAAATGTCATCACAAAGTAAAATGAATAAGTAAAGAAGCTCGGGTAGAGAAGTAATCGAGGCACATAGAGATGATGATGTATCCCGAAGTTCAGTTGGAGCCGCGTGGAGGCACAAGGCACTCCAATGCCACGATGGCCTGGCCCGGTTAGTACCGGTCTGGCTACCGGCTCGATACGGACCTAGGCCCGGTACTACCGGCTGGGCTACCGGTCTGGTTCCGGGGAAGGTACATAGAAGAAACAAAACCAACAAAAAACCGACCGAACCAGAAAAAGAACCGAAGAAAAAACGAAAAAGCAGAAAAACCAACCCTGATGGGCCGGGTCCCGCGCCCCCGCACGCGCGTGGGGGTTAGGGCATCTCCAATGCAGAGACCCAAACGGACAGCGTTTTTCATCCGTTTGGGTCGTGCGACGGACACACGGATATCGCGCGGACGCGCACACACGTCCGCCTCCACTTTTATTCCCCAACGCCACAGACGACCCAAACCGAAGCCCTCTTTCGCTGAAGAGCTTGTGCCGTCGACGAGGACGGGCCGGGGCTGGCGGCGCTCCGTGAGGCTGGGGCCGGGGCTGGCGGCGCTCCGCAGCTGCGTGGCGGGCGAGGCCGGCGACGGCGCGGGCATGGCGAGGCTGGCGACGGCGCAGCAGCCCGTGGCGGCGAGCTCGGCGCGAGCCTCGACGGCGCCGGCGTGGCGCGGCTAGGGCGACGGCGCGGCCATGGCGCGGCTAGGCGAGGCCGGCGAGGGCAGGGCGTGCGTGGCGAGCCCCTCGACGGCGCGGCCATGGCGAGGCGCGCGAGTCCCGCCGCCGAGAGGCGCAGCCGTGGCGAGGCGAGCCCCGCGCGGCCAGACCTCCGCCATCCGCTCCCTCCCGCTGCCCCGTTCTCCTCGCGCGCGGCTGGCCCTCGCAGAGGCGGCCCGAGGTGCGGCGCGGCCTGGCCCTGCCGGCGCCCGCGGGGCGTGAATGCGCGCGGCGGCGTGGAACGCGCGCGGCGGCGTGGGTTGCGACGCGATCGGTGTGCAGGAGCTCGGCCTCCGCCCCGCCCGCGCGCACGGCCAGCTCCGGCCCCGCCTGTGGCCAGCCTCTGCCGCTCGTTTCCGTCGCGTCGCGGCCGTGCACCAAGAAGATCTTCTCCGACGTCCGCAGCGCGCCCAGCCGGCCATCGCCGCACGCTGCCCCGTCTCCGCCGCGCGCTGCCCGTCTCCGGGCGCGCCCAAACAGCAGCAGCGGCTGCGCGCGCGAGCACCCGCAGCGGCCGCATGGCTTCGTCCTCGACATCACCGGCCTGCTGCGTGGGCACTCGGTCACCAGCACCAGCAGCAAGCCCGGCATCCGTATCGCCTTTGGAGGAGAACAATGCGCACGTCGGCCCTCGCAGCGGCGTGCGCGCGATGCGGCGCGATGCGGCGGGACTCGGGAGCGGTTGGAGCGCGTGGCGTCGTGTGGTGGGCGCGGCACGGGGCGGCATCGAGGCGAGGCGCGGGCTCGCAGCGGACGTGCTCGCGGGAGGCGGCCGGTGGCCGGCGTCATGGCGAAGGCGCGGCGTGGGCGTAGTTGTAGCGCGGGGCAGCCGGCTCCAACGGAGGCCGCGCCTGTGCCTGCCTCGCCGGAGGCCGCGCTCGCGATGCGCCACGCCGGAGGCCGAGGCCGGGACGCCGTGCCGCGCCTCGTGCTCGCCTCGCCGGAGGCCGCACCCGCGATGCGGCTCGACGGAGACCTCCTCCCACAGCGCGCGCCGTGGCGCGGCACAGGGCGGCGTCGTGGCGCGGCGGAGGGCGGCGTCGTGGCACGGCACAGGGCGGCGTCGCGGCCGACGTGCTCTGCCCGGCGGCGCGTCTTGCTCGGCGGCGCTCGTTTCTGCTCCGGCGACTTCCAGCATGACTGAAAAAAAAGGAGACGGCGGCGGCAGGGGTCTCCAGGCGAGGGTGGCGCCGGAGCTCGGCTAGGTGAGCTCCAATCCGGCGAGTAGCGTTGAAGTTTTTCATGGAGGAAAAGCAACAGAGGAAGACAGAGGAGAGAGAGAAGGCTGGGACCATGCGGTTGCATTTTGTGTCTCTGTCACATGGGCCAGGACGCGGACACAGGCGGATACAATGGACGTCCGCGTTCGTCCGGCTCGCCCCAAAAGACTCCTAAATTTGGTCCAGCTTTGGGTCGTGCCGGACGCTACGTCTGCCCGTTTTTAATTTGGGTCGGCCCGTTGGGAGCAGATTTTACCCAAACGGACCAATCTAATGTCCGTTTGTCCGTTTGGGTAGCCTGGTTTGGAGATGCCCTTAATCCGCTCGGCAGCTGGGCAGGAAATAGGTCCTGTGGCCAGTTTGCCTTCGCTGCGAAGGAGGGTCTGTTTCGGGACTGCCCTGACGGGTGTGTGGAGCCCTCCCAAAGCAAGGAAAGGAATTAACGTCGCTTTTAACTTGTTACTGAATCCGGCTGTCCTGGACTAGTTAATGATTTGGTTCCATCGCTGGCCGGCGTTCCACTCCAAGACGATCATTCCAATGTCGCCCTCACCGCATACGTTTTCTTGATCTCTTCTTCCTCTGGCTCTCTCTCCCTCTGATCTCTTCTTCTGGGTCTCTCTCTCCACGCGAAGTCAAGATGAACAATCTTCTGACGGTAATGTTCTTTTCAGTTTACAAGATCATTTCTGTTGAGATGATGCGGTTCCTTTTCTTTCGTGCGTTTCGTTTTCTCTCTGCCAGCGGCAGTAAAAATCAGCAAACAAAAAAGTACTGTACATACAGTTCACGCGAACTGCTTTACAGTTCGTTTTACTTTTCTCCTGGTGTCATCATAGGTCGGTAATTGCTAATTAGGGGCGCCTGCAAAACCCTGGATTGATTTCCTGATAAGTCAAATGTGAGACCTCATATTGTCTTGCGTTTAGTCCTTTTTGTTGAAATTTGCAGTAAAATGAGTCAAACCTGCAATTACTTTATGATTCTTTCTTCAGGGAAGCAGTTACTGTATGATCGTTGTTGATATCGCTGTTGACGCTTTTCCATCAATCAAATTGTAGGATTCTTTTGAAATGGACGAGAAACCCCCCAAGGAGAGGGACATCGAGATGGGGCGTCGGGACTCCAAGAACAGATCAGATTATGGACTCGAGGACTTCTTCGAGGAGGTCTGTATGTTGTCTAGTCCTCCTTGAAAACCAAATTATTACCGATGTAATTTTTTATGTCAACACAATTGCGCAGCCACAGAGAAATTGGTGTTTAAGTGTTATTATCTGTAGAAATTCCTCGCCCTATTGTTCTTAAAGTAAGGTGTCTTGATCTAGGTCAAGGAGATCGAGATGCTGCTGGAGAAGATGTCCAACATAGTCAAGAAACTTCAGGTATATTTTGTTTCTAGAAATGCTAAGTCCCCATGACTACTTCTACATCACCCTGGCCTGCAACTTGTACTATTGGAGTAAATTCCTTCTTTTGATTCACTATAGGAAGCAAATGAGGAGTCAAAATCAGTGACTAAAGCCTCCGCAATGAAATGTGCGAATTCCACTCGTTGACTAGTATTTCTACTTGGATTTCTCTTTTTGGCAAATGATACTTGCATTTCTAAATGGTAAAATCTAATCGCAAAATTTATATGACACATGTTCCAGCAATCAAGGGGCGGATGGAGAAAGACATTGACGAAGTGGGGAAGATTGCACGTAACATAAAAGTGAAGTTAGAGCAAATGGACAGAAATGTACTGACTGATATTAACCTTTCAGCATATGAATTCACCTGATGATGTTCAGCGCTCACTCTCATTTCCTGTTTGCAGAATCTTGCTAACAGAAAGAAGCCAGGTTGTGGGAAAGGCACAAGTGTAGATCGATCGAGGATGTCTATGACCATGTAAGATATCTGTCACTTTCTTGAGTAAATTTAATAATCGACAGCAGACTAGTACATAGTACAACTGCTTGGTGCTAGGATAAATCATACAAGACGATTACAACTTGCTACTCCCTCCATACCGGATTAATGGACAATTACGCATTTCGAGAAATATGTTTGAATATAAATTTGGTCAACAAAATATGAGATATATGCCACAAAAATTATACCGTTGGATTCGTATTCAAAAAATGTATCCAATAATATAATTTTTTAATATATATTTTATATTTTGTTGACCAAATTAGTAGTCAAATTTGTTTCTCAAAGTGCGTATTTGCCCATTAATCCGGTATGGAGGGAGTAGAAAACATAACAGCATTTATGTTATCTCTAGGAAACATAACAACTTACGAGGCTACAATCTAGATCCAACTAGGGTTTCGATTGATCCATCAATCACCGCAAAGAAAAAATCAAACAAGCAGTCTACATCTTCTGGGATGGCTGGCCTATTACCAGTTTAACCAGTAATTCCTGAAATAACTTTAATGTTAAAAAGAACGAATATTTATATAAAAAAGATAAATATAAATTAAAGTTATATTTTTATTTGGGCATTTATTTTTCGATTTAATGTTGTTAATCTAAAAAATCTAATAAACATGAAATTATAACCACAGGAACTTTTTAGCTTACTAGCAACAGTATATGAATTGTGCCTCTCAGTGTAGAGTATGCATTTTTGTTTGGTGCCCAAATTGGGGCATATGGTATTTCGTCTCTTGCGTAGTTGGTTGTACAAATTATGGTTATTTCATTCATCCTTTCTGCCAAAATTTGGACAAAATGGGAATCTCTAGCAAATTTATTGCCAAGCCAGTCGTTGGCAAATATTCGTACGGCTTCTATACGGTGAACTAAACATACCCATAATGCCACCAGATTTAGAACTATGGATTAAAAAAATTATTGCGAACATTGGTATTTTTATAAATATCTAAAAGTGATTAGAGAACACTAATATTTTAAATAGAACCGTAACATTTTATTACAATACATTGTAAAATGAAACAAATAAAGTCAACAATCATAGTTCATGTCTAAAAATGATCAATACTTCAAAAGAAGGTTGTAGGTGATAATTATTACGGTGTTATTAAAACATTAAACATGAGATCAAATTGTTTAAGACATATTGATAGTCAACTTTTACCACTATGTTAGATAGGTGGCTAAGACTAATTACCGGCAAACCCTATTTCATACCTTTTTTTATATTGGAATGGATATATTTAGTATTTTTTTATTTGAGATGTTCTAGCGACATGCATACTTATCTCAACATTATCAAGGGCGCTGAAAACCTTCTAATATCAGGCATTCAAAATTGATTGGGAGATACTTTAGATGATTCGAGGCATAATATGGGGAGTGTTTTCCCCATTGAAGTACTCCAAAAATCTGCACTTAGCGCTCTCTTCTATCTTATGAGGTCCTTAATCATCTCCCTTAAAAACATAAACAACAAAAGCTAACATAGGCTAAATATAGCCTGCACGATCGTAAAAATCCCTCGAATAAGATAACAAAGAATCCAAGACATATGGTATCCTGCTGTGAGGGTGGTCTTCAGAATCCAAAAGAGGATTAGGGGAAGTTTAATCTTTATTCATAACCATTGGATGGAGAATTATGAAATTGATTAAACAATTTGAGCTTCTTAGATTTAAACTAACCTGTTCCAGCAAAAAAGTATGAACTTTGACTAGTTCTTGCTTACGGCAGTGCACTTAAGAAGAAACTCAAAGAAAGGATGAACGATTTCCAGGTTAGATTATCTAAATCACTTCCCATCTTGTGTGCCAAAAAAAATTATTGTCTTCCAGTATACTGGTATACTAATCCATGTTCACTGCAGAATCTAAGGCAAACAATTCAACAAGAATACCGAGAAGTTGTTGAGAGAAGGATATTCACAGGTCTTTTTTAAAATTATGGCTTCATTCTCTTGCTGATTTATAGTTTCGAATTTGATTTTCTTTGCACCCTTTCATGGCAAAACTGAATCTTAAAATTGCAGTCACTGGGACAAAGCCTTCTGATGAGGTGAGGATGCTAGTTCTACTACATTTGGTACATGGAAATGCATTGCATTTCTGATTTTAGTGTGCCACAAAACATGACTAGGTGATTGACAACCTGATTGAGACCGGTAGCAGCGAGCAGATCTTCGAGAAAGCAATTCAAGGAATTGGTAGAGGACAGGTCAATTAACGTTTACTATTTCACGAACTATTTATGTGCCTTCCTCATCTCATATTATTGAGTCTGTCGATTCTTACTTTATTTTTACAAATTGTCGTCGGCGGATAGATTCTGGCCACGGTTGAAGAAATTCAGGAACGGCATGATGTGGTCATGGATATTGAGAAAAAGCTTATAGAATTGCAACAGGTAGTTGTTTTTTTTTGGCAAGAGTGCTTCTTTTGGCTTTCTGTTTTTTCACTTTCTACTGACATGGTAAAAAAAAATTCAAATGATTCTTCCATTATAGATTTATAGATCAAAGATTGTAGAAGTATTTAGGGCTACCTCATATACTTATAACTGAGCACATATAGATAGAGTTATTACTAGACTCAGGTTGTATTTGGCATTATGGTGGAATATGACAATCCTGTTGGACTAATTATATTTTGAATATTTTTGCCAGCATTTAATTATTTCCACTCCTAATTTCTTCTGGTAGACTATCAAGTAAATACATACATCACAGGAGCACAGTTTGGCAACCACAAACTAGCATGTCTGAAAACCCAAATCGACGCTTGCTTTACTGATGGTATACGTCTTTTCACTCAGATTTTTTTAGACATGGCAGCCCTCGTCGACGCACAAGGAGAGATATTGGACAACATAGAGAGCCAGGTCCGTTACTTCTTTTTGTTTTGCTTGCCAGTCTTACCTACTAGGAATTTTTTTAAAGTTGAACAGTGTGTCAGGAAAGTTTGCCATTCATGCTTGCTGTTGCATTTCAAACTTCAGGTTCAGAATGCTGTAAACCATGTGCAAACTGGTACTGAAGCCCTGCGCAGCGCCAAGAGCATGCAGAAGAAGTCGAGGAAGTGTATGATGATTGCTATTATCCTTCTTCTCGTCATTGCAGGGATCATCTTGCTTTCAGTTCTAAAGCCTTGGGCCAAGTAAGAAGATATACCCTCTTTGCGGGATGTATGTCGCAAACATATTCTTCATCAACTTCCTTTAAACAAATTCAGGGAGCCTTTCTGATATGCTTTATTTGTGGAAGGTTCGATTATTCATGTACTAGCTAGTTGCAGTGATATGTAAGATAAAGTTTTAAGTCTAAAGTGGAACCAAGAAACAGTTCCTATCTTGATAAGAGAATCACGAAACAAATGAACACTTATTAATGGAAGATAAAGTTGCATGCTTGTTGAGTTTACATGCATATATAAGAGTACTCAACAGCAATTGATGTATGTATACAACTCATTGATGATTTTAAAGACATCAATATAGTTTAGGTACCCCAATTTCAGATTTCCAATTGGAGCCTGACACAATTGATAGGAGTATGTAATGTAGCTAGACAATGGTTAAACCAACCACCGATGCCAATAATAGTAGTAGATTGATTTGTGAATTTTTCTAATTCCGGGAGCTGATGTGATCTGATGCCGCTTTTATTATATTCTGTAGAGATTTCTTTCTTCCTAGGAATTGTTATTCTTTTCCACTGCTCATCACATCCTGGACTTGGCTCCCGGCTTAGTCCAGAACTGGTCTTCAGTAACTCCTGCAAGCACATCAGAGTATCAGAGATTTGCTTAGAGAGCTAGAAGAACAAGAAGAAATATAAAACATGCATGACCAAGATAATTCTGAAAAAGAACATGTGCAAATAAGATTATGTCCGCAGCTAGCATAGGATTAGCAGGGACTTGCCTTTGCCCATGGCTGCGGTGGAGGAGATGCCGCCCTGCACGGTCTTGAGCACCCTGTCATAGAAGTTTGCTCCCGACCACTTCTGATGCTCCAGCGTCTCCACCCCGTTGTTCCTCTCCTCCCTCTGGATCCTCTCCACGTAGGCCAGCATGCCGCGCCGGGCGAAGTCCCGCGCAAAGGTGTCGGTGACGAGCGCGTCGGCGTGGAAGCCGGCGAGCGTGATGAACTGCCACACGTAGCCGAGCTTCGCGACGTGAGGGATGAAGGTGGCCATGCCGGCGTCCGTCATGCCGGACGCATCCCAGTT
This sequence comes from Lolium perenne, assembly GCF_019359855.2. Lineage (NCBI taxonomy): Eukaryota > Viridiplantae > Streptophyta > Magnoliopsida > Poales > Poaceae > Lolium > Lolium perenne. The sequence continues at coordinate 92,667,809 of NC_067245.2, read as the reverse complement.
GAAGGACGGCGAGAGGTTGTAAGCGAGCATCGTCTCCGGGAACGCCGCCTTCACGCCCTGCGCGAAGGCCGTGCACTCGGCGATGTTGGGGCTCGACGTCTCCATCCACAGCATGTCGGCGTGCGGCGCGAAGGCGCGCCCGCGGACCACGGCCGCCGCCACGGAGCCCTGGAAGCGGTAGAACCCTTCCCTGGTTCGCGGCAGGTCCCAGTCCCAGAACACGGACGCCACGCCCAGGCTCGCGGCCACCTCGCGCGCTTGCTCGTTGGATAGGCACTTGTCGTAGCTGGTGGCGTTGCTCCACTCCTGGAGCTTGCGCTGCTTGTCCTGCTCGCTGGCGCTGAGGCTGGCGATGGCGTCCTTGACGCAGTCGGTGAACGTCTTGAGCTGCGCCGACGCGGTCCACTCGTCCTCGATGGCCTGGAGCTCCATTCCGTTCTTGCCGGCCGCCATGGCGTCGGAGAGCACGGCGGTGAGGCTCCGGCTCTTGAGGCGCGGGTTGGTGGCGCCGAGGATGAACTGGTGATCGCGCGCGTCAATGTTGGTCTGGATCAGCGTGGCGGCGACGGCGTCGGTGCGCGCGACGAGGACGGTCTCGACGCCCATGATGTCGAACTGGAGCCGCGCGGCGACGAGGCGGTTCACGTGCTCTGAGACCGCGACGAGCACCTTCCCGGCCATGTGCCCGCACTTCTTGGTAACGGAGGACTGGTCCTCCAGGTGGACCCCCGCGGCGCCGCGCTCCACGAATAGCTTGCAGAGCTTGACGGTGGCCGTGGCGCCCCCGAAGCCGGTGTCGCCGTCGGCGATGATGGGCTTGAGGAAGTCGACGAAGGGCACGTTCGCGCGCTCGGCGCGGGGCAGTGACATGCGCGCCTCCTGCTGCTTGCGGTCGTGGTACTGCTGCGCGAAGAAGAGGTGCTCGACCTTGTTGGGCACGGTGTCGTAGGGGTAGTCGGCGAGGTCCGGCCCCGGCTCGTTGGTGGAGGTGTGCGTGGACGAACACTGCCACCCGGAGACGTAGATGGTGTCCAGATGCTTGGCCATCATCGTCACCTGCACGCACGATCAAATTAGGCAAGACGTATATGTCGAACGAAACGAATCGCCGCTTTGACCGGCATGACCTTGCCGCGCCGCCGAGGTAACGAATTGCTTGCATTACGTACCTGGACGGGATCGAGAGCTCCGAAGGTGCGTGACGCCGTGCCGGCGGCCTGGTGGGCCTTGAGCGTGCGCCAGAGCTTCTTGGCCATTTCGCCGGAGGCGTAGCTCTGGCGGAGCGTGCCGCGGAGGAGGACGATGTCACGGGCGGTGTAGGCGCGTTTGGTGAGCCGGAACCTGTCCGTGTTCCACCATGCCCCAACCTCCGCCACCTCCGCCTCGAACCGCCCTTCCTCCTCCTCCATGATCTGCACGTCCATCGTCAGACAACAAAATTACCCAACAATGGCACGCTTTGCATGTCGTATGATCTTCAAAACGAACGCATGCATTCACAACAGGATAACAAACACTCACCAGAGAAGGAACGGAGAAAGGCGACGCCATGGCTGGACTCTGGAGCAGTACTGGGAGGGCTATGAACTCGAGGAAGATGAATGCAGGTGAACTGCGTGCATGCCCTTGCCTGGCTGCTTCGCCTCGATCGTATTTATAGGACAGGGCGACGTCGATCTACGGAGTAGAACTAGAAAGATAACAATGGATTCACTCGTGCAACTGTGTAGCGTCCAGAGCTTGATCGCGTTCGAGTTGACGTTTCGATGCTTATCGTGGAAGTTGGCATGCTGCTGTGCAGCCATGCAGGCAGGTGATCGATATAGTTGCAACCGTGAGTTATGATTGCCACGTCGATGCTGGTTTTTGATCAGTTACGCGCCCCGACAAGATTTTATCCACGCGTATTTTGGATGGTTGCAGAGGTTAGAACTAGAAGCACATAAGCTGAGATCGGTTGCGTGCCTGCTCCTCGCATCATCTTTCTAAACGGAACTGTGACCGATGGCTGTAGCTTCGAGTAAGCTCATGACTTCAGACTCTGCATTTACATCTAACGTACAAGTTCCCGCTGCAATTCAGTTATAGAATGTCAAGTTCAGAAATGAAATGCTCATTTGGAATACATACTTTAGCTCGTTTGAAAGGCTTTTTTGATAAGTGGCATGTTTCAATCCAAAGCTTTATCCCAGGAGGAAGTGTAGTCATTAAAGTCAAAGGTAAATACTTTCAGACTAAGAAGAGGCTTAGAGAAGGTTACTCATTATCGTCAATGTTATTTAATATAGTGGTTGATATGCTCGTTGTTATTATTGAACGTGTTAAGTCTAACGGCCAAATTGAAAGTATGGTCCTAGTGTTGTTGATGGAGGATTATCCATTCTTCATTACACGGACGATAAAATATTTTTTTGGACGTACAAGTTCCCACTGCAAGCCTGCAATGCAGTTATATGAACTGGTATCTGAAGGAGTTTCAACCCGCTCACTCAAACAAACGGGTCTCGCACGTTAGTACACCAACCACTATCCAAAGCAAAGGTTATAGAATGTCAAGTTCAGAAATGAAATGCTTGTTTGGAATTACATACTTTAGCTCATTTTCTTTTTGTTGTTGAGGCATCTATATACTTTAGGTGTGGCTTTACACCCGTACATGCCCGCAAGAAATTTGTAGCAGATTTAAGATTCTACTATAAGTGGTATTTAGACGGGATCCCACATCCATCAAACAAGATTGGAACTAATGTACGAGCGAGTGAACTAGGGCAGACTGGACAATGATTGGGCTTCGAGATAATGTTAGGGCATAAAATTGAACAACCAAGTAGGCATTGCTCATGTAAAATAAAGGTGCATTGATGAATATATCAAATCGATATTCGGGAATCGGGAGGGAGAGGATACATAACGCGAGTGCGTCGATTTGACTCTCGAGTCCCCGAAGCACGTTCTTTTACAAAATTTAAAAATATTACTACCTCCGAACCATATTAAGTGGCGCTGATTTATTATAACTCGAAGACACTTGTTATGGATTGGAGGGAGTATATTTTCAAAATATCCATAAATGTATTTTATGAGTAAAGTAAGTTTGTATGAATTTAAATGTTTTTATCAAATCTGAAGTTGTGTGCATGAATTTGTGTGTGTGAATTTGCGAAGTTACAAGGAACTATACATCATATTATCTTCAGTACATAATCTATGACAAAGTATATTTCCTCGGTACATAGGCATAAATGATGGTAAACTAGAGCACCTTCTCTAGTAGTAGTTTGCACCGACAAACCAGAATTAGAGCACCTTCTCTAGTTTGCACTAACAAACCAGAATTACAGTTAAGCACGACATCATCTTTGATTTACATCATCACCAAAATCACAATAACTACAAAACATCCGAACTAACAATAAAAAAGATCATCAAACTAATACCCCACATTAAATTTCATCATCTTCTTAGTGAGTTCTTGGACCTGCGTTATCATCACCAAAGAGCATCAAGTGTGCACATCTCTCCTAGTGCATCTTCATCTAGCATGTCCCTCTCCCACTTCTTGACCATCTTCTAGTTTGGTACCATTCTCCAGGCTCCTTTCACTCCCTCTTGCTATTGCTCTGCCTCTCCATCCTCAGCGGCCGTAGCTCCAACCGCATCTGCGTTAGATGGCCATGGTTTCTTGAGTCGAGCTGTGGTGCGTTGTAACCGATCTTAGCTCCTTTTGACTCAAGAAGAACTCCTCCGAGCTCGAGCTCAAGTAGGAGCTGCCATGTCAGCCGCTAGTTCACACTCGATATCAAACATGTTCCCTTTATCAATCTTGAATCTGATAAGGATGGAAACATCGAAGAGGACCGTTATTAGATGCTTGTTGCTCTGACTTGGTCCAATGCAAACTTTCTCGCCACAAAATGGGCCAGACATGTCGCGGAGAAACATCTCGTAGAAACTCTAGACGCTTATATGGTTGAAGCAGAAGCGTCGGAGCAAGATAGAGCCATGAAGTATGAAGAGGCCATGCAGATGGATCAAGCCCATTTCTTTGACGCCCCAAGCTAAATCAAGCAGGGCAAGGCCTCAATGGAGGTGAATGACGACGACGGTGTGAACTAGGGACAATTGTAGAGATAGTGAGAAATAATTGCAGTTGGTTTATGTGTATGAAGAGAGTGTTAGTTGTTGGTTTATGATAATTATGTTAGATAAGTTAATGAGGAAAATTCAAGTTGGTTTTATGTTTATGCAATTTTTACGATTGAAATGGTGTAATAATAGAGTTTATGCAATAACAATAGAGTTAATATCATGTATGTACTTTCTTTAAATAACCACGTGAAAGGATTCATAACTCAAGTTTGATATTTTTCCTAGCAACTACTACACATAAAAAGTACTACATGCGAAAGGACTACCTTTTTCATTTTCTTTGATTGTCTTCAAAATGGGGTCAATATTTTTTTTGCCATATCCATTCATAGTAAAGGGTTGAATCCATCATATTTATTTGTGGCCACTGCATAGAGTCTTACTTGGGTACCTATAACTGATTTTTGATAAATTTTAGAGCGAAACTAGAACACGATTGTAAATTCAAATATTATCTACTTACAAAAATCGACCAAAACTTATTTAAATATGAAAAAGTAGTTAGAAAGGGATAAGCATCACATCACTAAGAAATTGGCTATCCTATATAATATACCGTTCATGAATATATATTGGTTTGGCCCCTTTTTGCTACATATTCTTTGCACTTGATTCACAAATAAAAAGCCCAGTTTTGACACTTAAAAAATGGAAGTGTTATTTTTGTGACAAAAAGTTGAAAACACCCTATGAAAATATTATTCATGCGAAGATACACTGTTGTACCAAATTGGGGCACATTATCATGAAATATGCTTGAAAGCACTATAGCCTTCATTAAGAACACTTTCCTTTAAATATTGTCAATACTCAAGTTTGGTATTGTTCATCGACACTAAACTCTTTGTGCAAGTTTTTGATTTTCTTCGATTGTTTTTAAATGAGCGCAAAATTGCCGCCATGGCCAATCATCGGAAGGCGTTGAATATATTAAATCCTAATTATGGTCATTGCATAGAATCCTACTTGGCTACCTCTAAATGATATTTGAAATTTTTAGAACCAAACTAGAGCACACGTGTAGTTCAAATTCGAATTACTTCACGAAAATAGGAACAAACTCGTATAAATGGGCACAAGTACATAAAAATAGAGAAAAGTTGTATCTTGGTCATCCCATATGGTCTAATTTTCATGAAAATAGGGATGGTTCCCTTTTGCAAAATATTCCTTGCAGTTGCATAATGCAAGTTTTGACACTTAGAAAATGTAACACCGATTTTGTGATAAAAAGAAGTTGGAAACCATCTTTGGAAATATTGTTTTCCAAATAAAGATGCACATTATCATGAACTTTGCTAGTGTTATGGTCATATCTTGATCACTTGGCTTTGAAGCCAAGATAAGTCGTGCATAACAGCGTTTTTTGCGAACACTCTTTTTTTTTACATTACTCAAATTTGGAATTTTTTTCTACAAAGTTGCACACTTGAAAGGACTATTTGGGCAAGTTATTTTCTCTTTATTTTATTTATTTGATTTTTTCAAAATGTATCAAAACTATAGTCATTGTTGAATGTACAAGGATGTCGCCTAGAGGGGGTAAATAGGCGAGTTGTAAAACTTCTACTTGAAGGCTTAACAAGGCGGAATAAAACTGTAGTTTACTTGTTAAGCACAAAGCCTACAAACTAGGGTTTGCCTGTGTGCACCAACAACCTATGCTAAGCATGATAAGCAACAAGGTGATAGCAAACAAGATATAGAACATCAAACACGAAGGCTATCATAATATAAAACACATATGTAAAGGAGCTCGAGTTGAGAAGTAACCGGTTCACGAGAAGACGACAATGTATCCCGAAGTTCACACCCTTGCGGGTGCTACTCTCCGTTAGAGCGGTGTGGAGGCATGAGGCACTCCAATAAGCCGATAGGGTCACCGTATTCTCCTCGAGTGGGAAAGCCTCGATCCACTAAGGGACCCTTGAGGGTGGTCACCGAACCCGTACAAGCTTGGGGAAAACACCCAAGTATCAAGCCCGAGGCAAACTCCACAACATCAGATGCTCTCAAGTACAAGGCCACAAATGCTACAACACGCCACACATAGCTACGAGGACACAAAGGCTACTACGCCACAAAAGCGACAAGGCCACGAAGGCAACGACACCACTAAGATCAACAAGCCCTCTAGGGTTCCAAGAACTCTAGAGGGAACTCACACTAGACCGAAACCCCGGAGAGAACCCAAACCGATGCACCTAATGCAATGGTTAAGAACACCACTGAGATGCACACGTTATTCTCTCCCAAATTGCAACAGAGATACAAAAGCTATTGGGAAAATAAGGGAGGAAGAATAAAATAGGAAGAAAAACACCAAATTACTCCAAGATCTAGATCTAGCAAGATCCCTACACAGGGAGAGGGATTCACTTGGTGGAGCAATAGATCTAGATCTTCTCTATCCTTTCCTCCAAAAATATTAGAGGAGTAGTGTGGGGACCCCGGACTAGCTGTCCGAAATACCCTGTTATGCATTCAACTCACGATCCCATGATCAGTGCACCGTGAGCACATAACCGAACTGAATATCCAGAATTACATCATCCATTACATTACCGAATAAATAAGTCTTACAAAAGCGGGGTCACATGACCCAGTCTTACATAAATGCCACAACGGGCAATTTCACAATCATAGCAGCGGATACACGTCAACGTCATCGGGCCCAAGTCATGCCTTAGACCTATAGGCGTCTGACTTGGAGATCGTCCTAGGTCGCATAGTCGTCCTGATATCCTCCATCGTCTTCATAGTCCTCCTCATAGTCTGGCCAAGTTAATAGCCAGGGACAAAGCCGTGAGTACATTTGAAATTGTACTCGCAAACCATCAAGAAAGGTAATTTGCAAGAGCGCAAGACGACAAGTGCTAATCTAAGAAGACAAGAAGGAAGAGCTATTTTCTCAAGTGGAAATAGCTTGGGAAAGAGAATCAGTTTCTCTTGTGGATATAGCATGTGAAAGAGACATAGTTTCTCTCGTGGATATAGCATGCACAAGAGCGTCAGTTTCTCTTGTGGATATAGCATGCACAAGAGCGTCAGTTTCTCTTGTGGATATAGCACGTCGGCATCTCAAGTGATGCAGACACTAAGGGGTTTCAAGGACAACTAGCTAACCTTCTAGGAGGAAAGGTAGCATGCCGCCATCTCAATTGATGGGGACGCTTAGGAAATTCTATGACATATCTATATCTTTATTGAAGATGAGGTAGCATAAGTCCATCTCAGTTGATGGGATGCTAGAGAATTCCTATGACATACCTATATCTTTATTGAAGAAGATACTTCAAAAGATATCTATGACATCTCTATATCTTTGTTAAAGAAGAGTTCCTCTTCAAGAAACATTTAGGAAAGAGTTCCCCACTTAGTCTCCATTTTTCCACGACCATCTCCGTATGGTCAACACACGCCCTTTTTCCGTACCTTTCCGGTACACATAAACACCACACTTTCTTCGCAAAGCATTTGTCAAAACAGAACGCAAGCCCGGGTTAAGGTAGACCTTTGCAACCCGTCCATGACTGCGGACGCGGCTATTCGAATAGATTTTACTCTGCAGAGTTTGCGCACTTTCCCCACAAGAACTGATAAATCCGCCGGGATCATCCCCGGATCGTCATACGAAAGTATGCGAGTCTCGAATAATCAGTCATAGTCTTTCGCCCGTCTCCATTGGCACAAGTCCTTCCCTGCGGGCTTACCCCTTCCCGGCACCCCGGCAGCATACCTCCTTTTGAGCGTATCTCCGGCGCCATGACGGAAGACCCTCAGTAGTTGTCCGGCTATCGGTTTAGACAGTGTATTGCCTCCTCCAGAGCGCAACCCAGCGTCGGAGGTCCTCGTGACCCTCCCTAGAGAGTTGTGAAGGGTGCTCATGCCAATTTCAACAAACTACGGACTAAGCCCGTGCCCATATTGAATAATGTGGTTGCGCGAATAAAGTTGGGCTGGTGTACACTTATACGCAGTGCTCCTTTTTAGAAACCATTTCTTTTTTCCCACAACACCTCGGTTGCCAACCAACCTCCATACACATCCTTTCCAAACATCTTTATCAAGATCCTTTGCTTTCATAAACCATACACTTGGGTTAACTCACCCAAGGTTTTTAAAAACATTTACAACAAGGTAAATCTTGAGGGGTTCCCAACCTATAGTTTCATGAGAAGGAACTAATACAACACTATGGGCGAGATGAGGGTCATCACGCCATGAGGGGTATGTGTGAGTGGCTCAAAGAGGGCTATACTTGCTTAAGTTAAGCATGTATAAAGACAACCTAGGGTGGATCAAACTTTTTAGATTTGGAATACTACTATACAACATGGATGGTGAAGATTCACCATCCCACCAATCACTCACAAGGGTACACGGCATACTTCTCTCATTTTGAGAATTACACCAAGATTCATGACTTTGATACCATTAGATGTAATCAAGAGGTGGGTGTGAGGTAGGCTTCCATCTTGGAATAAGATATGCTCAAGTTGAGCATGCAAGTAGACAAAAGGGAACAACACGGCCATGATACCATGCATCCCTCCATCATGTGAGCAAGGGTGGAATAACCCCACAAGGGAGTACCCCACTTACAACCATACATAGACAACAACAAAAGAGAGATCAACACAGATGGAAACAAGATGCTTCAGGACATCAACAAATGACATCCAACTAGGCATCAACAGAGTTCAAAGATGGCTTGCCTTGGTTGGCTTGTCCCTGGTCCTCCTCAAATCCTTCTCCAAAGTCCTCCCCTTCAACTTCTCCATCGTTCGTATCTAGCGTCGCAAAGATAAACGAGGCATACAATCAACATATACTCAAGAACCAAGAATAATAAAAGCAAGATGAAAATATGCAGGGGAGTAGTTTGGCAGTAACAAAACATGGTTTGGCCATTTTGATAAACAAAAAGTATTAAGGTTTAATTAAAAACATCAAACTCTAATCCTATCATTGCATGTGACACACATACACTTATAACCAGAGACGAAACACCACTAACAGAGGCTACTGGTATTTTTCCTAGATGCATAGTAACAAAATAAGACTAACACAATTGGAATCATTCAAAAATATTTATTTTTCAATTTTTGAGACCCAAAATACTAACCAGAAACAGTGATCAAGTTTTATTCATTAAAAATCGCATATAAATCCTAAAATACAAGGCCAGTGGCATCTGAAAGATAATTTCATACTGGTTCTAATGCAATTGGAATCACATCAATAGGAGCTACCAAACTATTTTTATTAGCAAAACAGTACACTGGCAGATTTCCATTTTTAATTTCTATTTAGCAAATTTTCAAACGAATAAAATGGGCGGGAACGCCCTGGGCCGTGCGGTGCTGTGCAGATGGGCCGGCCCGGTGGGGGCTCTCCGGTGGCCAAAAAAAAAAGGAAAAAGGGTCGGGGGCCCGTGGCGGGCCAGGCCGGCGGACGTGGCCATGCATGCCGACGTGGCCATGCATGCGCCATGCGCCCGTCCGATCTGGATCCGACGGCCCAGATCCGGCGCGTGCACGACGTCCGTGGCGCTCGCCGGCGCGGAGGAAGAAAAGAGGCGACGCGGCGGCTTACCAACGGCTGGCGGTGGCGTGGCGGCATAGGTGGGCGTCGCGTGCGCGTGCTGGCGATGTCCAGGGGCTGCTGCTCCTCCTCCCGCGACGTCAACGGCAGCTCGGGCGGCGTCGTCTTATCGTGGGCGTCGTCGCTCCGCTGCTGATCTGCGCGTCGGGGGCAGGGGAGAGGGGTTAGGAGATGCAGGTGGTGGGGTTGGCGGTGAAGGGAAGAGGGGAGCGGCAGGGGAGTGGCGTCGTCGACGGCTCCTCCTCGTCACCTTCACGGTGACCACGGCGGTGATGGCGTCGGGCGGCGGTGGCAGCGGCTTGAGCTGCTGCTCAAGCAGCCAGGGGTGGAGTGGGGCAGCCTTGCGGCGTAGTGGGTGGGGGAGCTGAAGGGGGAGGCATGCCTCTGGGTGGGGTTTTATAGGCGGAGGGACGCGAGGCAGTGGAGTGGGGCGGTGGCGATGGCCAACGGGCGCGCGAGGGCTGGCGTCACGCACTGGCCCCACGATGACGTCGCCCTGGAGTGTCAGCGAGGGGAGGGAGCCGAGGCGCTGCGCTGCGCGGCAGACGAGGCATGATGGCGCGTCGAGCGAGGCTCCGTGCCATCATGTCTCTTGACCAGGCGTGCGGGATGGGGAGAGCTAGGGTTTTTGGGCGCGAGGGAGAGAGGGGGCCGGTGGCCTTCGGGCCAGAAAAGAGAGAGGGAGTAAGGGCCAGGGTTGGGCCAGGGCAAGGGAGGGAGAGGTGGTGTTGGTCACGGCCCAAACCAGCAAGGAGAGAAGAGAGGGAGAAGAAAAAAGAAGAGAGGGGGAAGTCTCCCCTCTTCTCACCTCTCGGCCAATTTCCAAAGAGAAAAGGAGAAAAGAGAAAATAAAGGGGTAGGGGTGAAAGGAGAGAAGGGGGCCATGCCATTGCATGTGCCAAGGTTTTGGTACTAAGTGCAAAAGCACAAGTGTTGAAGAAAAAGAATCAAATGATCAAACAAGGGGTGTTGGTGTTGGTGGTGTAACCCTAGGTGATGAGATGGTATCACCAAAATAAGAGAGGGAAGTGTTCCCCCTAGCTAAGGTGGTGATGGTGAACAAGAAAAACTAGAGTTTTTCGTGGAGAGGGAAAGATACTTAGGGTTGGTGTCAACATACTAGGGGCAAACCTTACTGGATTAAAATGAGGCACTAAAATATTAACCAAGGTAACTCTCTGATTTAAACATTCTAATGGAAATTTTTAGACCAGACCAAGCATGAGCACATTTAAAAACTCTAGCAGACATAAATTGAAAAGTTTTTGCTGGTTCAAAATTTTAAGTAGGAAAAAAATGCAGGTTCTGAAAAATGGGGTGTTACAAGTAATGGAGGGATCAAGAGGAGGATCAAGTTTTCTAGATCAAGAATGGAGGAGAGAGAATAGATGGGAAAAACTAGTGTGGGCGGAGGTGGGAGAAAAGTATAAATAGGGTACCCGAAAATATGTCCGTTGGGATAGAATTCTTGGCAGATTCGCGCCCAACCGGTACTACCTCTCGGTAGACCGGTAGTACCTCTTTTTTAAAAAACTGGTACTACCTCTTGTGAAAACGGTATTACCTCTTTCAGAAAAACTATGCAGAAAATAGTCATAAAAATATCCAACAAGATGATCAAAACCGGTACTGCTGGACCAGTAGTACCGCTTGTGTAGGAAACAGCGCAACAGAGAGAGGACGAGGATCAGCAGCGCAGCGGCGTGGCTGGCAGGCAGCAGGGCAGAGCACTAGCAGGAAGCAGCGCAGCGGCGAAGTGAGCGAGCCGCGCGCGCACGTGAGCGAGCAGTGTGATCAACGCAGCAGCGAGGAAGCACGTGCGGCCAGGTCCAGGGAGAGCGCGTCGAGCGCTTGCTCTCCACGCGAGCGAGGCCGCAGCGATTGGAGCTCGCACGCGCGTGAGCGATGGCGGCGGCCTGCTGCGATGCAGGCCCGGGAGGAGCGGGCGAGAGGCCAGGCGCGGGTGGCCCGACCGGGTGGCGGCCCAGTGCGGGCTGGGTGAGCACGGCCCAGGTGCGGGCGCTGGGTGGCGGGGCGAGTTGGGCTGAAGTAACTGTGCCGGCCCAGTTCGGGTCCAAAAGGAAAATAGCTGGGAAGAAGATGGGCCGGCCGGTAGTTTTGGCCCAACTACCGGCCTGATACCAGGATTTGCTCAAGGGATGGCACCCGCAGGGTATGGGTGCGGGTAGAGCCATCCCACTCCCATACCCGTCACCCGGCACGGTAAATGGGTACTCGCAGGTAAAAATAACCGCGCTTATAACACATCAAATTGATCAAAAAAAATATGACTCGAGATGGGGCCTAATCGTCACCAACCTACCACTAATTATGAGATCAGAAAGCGTGAGGTTCAACGTAGCTATACGAAGGCATGATTAGGGGGGAAATTAAGTACTTTAGAATATTACAGCGGTCTACTTGTCAAATTTAGATGGGTAGATGGGTACGTGGGTATGGGTTCTACAATCCCATACCCGTACCCGTCCTACCTGATGGGTATGATATATTTCCATTTACAAATCCATGGGTAATATTTTGTCCCATATCCGTGCTCCTATTGAATTTTTACCCGACGAGTACGCGGGTCATTGGTACCCATTGCCAAACCTAATTTGCTCCCATGCTTGCAGTATAACTGCCGGTAGTGGGCCGGTACGATAGGCGGTAGTACCGGCCCAACATGATTTTTTCTGTTTTTCTAAACATGATGCAACCGTAAAATGCATATCTTGAGATAGGAAACTCCAAATAAGGTGAAACCAATTTTGCTGAAAAGAGAACAACAAGAGCTACCTCCACACAAGTTTAAAACATGAAAATGAGTGGAGGATGATTTTCTATGAATCTAGAGGTGCAACCTCTCAATACGGTAAACCAGGAAAATCATCCAACTCGAACTCGCAACATGAGATGCATCCGGAATCCACTTTCGAAGAGTTAGAACTTGTCATGAGGATGAACATAAGCTCTAAAACATCTCATGGATAAGAGCCAACAACAACCAAGAAAGACGATGCAATGCATGCAAGGTTTGAGCTCTCTCCGATGATACGGCCAACTATCCGATCGAGCACAAACCTTGTCCTTGCGCACTACACTCGAGACGGCAAGCTCCGTCTTCATCCGTCTTTAACATTGTACATACCACCGTCTTCATCCAACATTCATTTCACCCTCTTCATCCATCTTCTACGCCGTCCTGGGGGGCTCCATGTCCTTTCAGTTGTCTTCCATTGAGAGTTGTTAAATCTTTCATATTTGTTTGTGGCTACTCCGTAAAATCCTACTTGTTTGTGGTCTTCCATAGCTAGTTGGAATGTTTTATAAAATGAACCTTATCTACTCCCACTAAGGTGTGAGAAGAGAATAAGCACTGACGTACTTCCCCTCTACCGCCGCCCGCTCGTCTTCAAGATGCTCCGCGGGTCGCTGGAGTGAGCCGAGCTGAGCTCTTAGCTATGCATCCTATTTACATTTTTTCTATTTAGGAAATTATTATATCAATTAATTACGAGTCATTATTGGACGCGTTAACTTAGTTGTTTTCAGATTTTCTGATTCGCGGGTTCTTTCGACTCAAACGTGGGTTGCTGCTCACGACCTTCCCGACCTGCACTATATAAGCGCTAAAAAAACCTAGCATGTGTGAGACACATGCGGCTGCATACTTCCAGAACGTTGCATCACAACCATCATCTTCATCATCCTGTCTTCTGGCGTGCATCGAAGAATGGAACAGTAGGCCTCCGGAACCCCGCATCTTGTAGACCTGTATGGGCGAGGGACGATCGGGTTTTTGGCGAGCGCTCTAGCACGACTACTAGCAACACAATGCCATCCGATGACGAGTTCCCCATTGACAAGTTCTTCTTGAACATCAATGACCTCTTCGGCAACTTCAACTTGGGTGAAAACACTGATGCAAACATTTTTTTGTCGTCGCCGCTGTTGCAGCTCATGTTGCACCGTATGTGATCCTTCCTTTCTTAATAAATTTTGTATTTATAGTATTTGGAGTAGATGCTATTGGGATTTTCTATTTAAATAATGTAAGGGTATATTGCCCCTATGTTTGGTTTTGGTAATTAATGACAACCCCTATACTAATGTTTTCATTGAGTTTATATGAAGGAATATTCCATAGGTACTACTTGTAGTCCATGTGTTGGATTCAATGATGGATGCCATGAAGATAAAGATATACCTTAGGTATTGGCATCAAGATCATCGATTTGAAGACATATATGTGATATGATCAAGAAGAAGAAATGAAGATGGAGTTCTTATGTGGAACTCAATATTAGCCATGCTCTAGCTTATGTGATAAATAATGATTGATCAAGATCTTGAGTGCTTGATTCCAAGTGAAGCATTCAAGTTATGGCTCTAAGTCGGTGTCATGATAGTCTCATGAGTTGAGCTATGGTTGACTAAGATTTAGAGCATGCAAACAAATGAAGAATTCTTTATACATATAGCCCATGAGAGGATGACGTCAAGTGGTGATCGTCATCAAGGTTGAGTTGGGCAAGTTCAAATTGAGCATCTCAAGAGGATCATATGCTTGAAGCTTGCCGTCCATTTGGTGAAGATGTGCATCAATGGAGCTTTCCCATCATGATGTATGGGGGAACATTTGTGAGTCTTCACGAAGTAACGATGATCAAGTAAGCCATTCTGGCTTGAGTGGAGCTTGAAGAGTTATCATCACGATCAAGCGGGATGCGCAAGGCAAAGGCATGGTCTTGCTAGGTTTTCCTTTTACCGGTCTCAAGGTGGTTGTTGGGAGACCGTATTATAGGATAGATAGCCGCACTATCAAGAGGGGCTTTCAATTGGGTAACTTGATCACATCGTCTTAGGGAGCTCAACCATTTACATACTTTGCATATCCCTATTACTTCTTGGTGTTTCTCTGTGAGAGGTTCTTGATCTTGTTGCTAGCTTTACAACAATCCCAAGTTCATCAAAAATGGATTCCGCATGCATCTTCTATTGCGTTTTCGAGTTTGGACGTCTTCACCATTTCTTGACGGTGGAGACTACCTCTCTAGAATCATCTAAAAATATCATGTGAGGAGTCTCCATATTTCCTATTTTTGTTGGGGTTCTATTCGTCGTTATCAACAAAATTGGTTTCATGTTAATCGGAGTTCGGGAGCATTTTCTATTTTAAAGGAAAAGAAAAGGTCTTCACGGGTCCTGCGTATTCTGGCTCCACGCCCGGCGTAAGGTCCGATTTGGACCGGCCGGTCCGGCCTCACGCCCGGCCACGCCGGCTTGTGGACCGGCCTCCTCGGCGCGGACCAGCTCCTGCTTCGGTGACAACCGAGGACATGTTCTGTATGTCCCCAATCCGCCCCGGCCACGACCCGGCGCCAGGTCCGGTTTGGACTGGATGGTCTGGCATGTGGCCCGGTCTGACCGGCCTCTGGACCGGATGGCTCGGACCCATGCCCGGTTGACCGGCCTCGTCGACTGTGCTGAGCTGAACCTTCGCCAACTTAGATTTCGGCTTGGGCTATAAATAGGCCTTCTTCCACCTTTGGCAAAACAAGTTCTTTGACTCTCTCTCATCCATTTTTGACTTTGAAGAACCTGCCCTATCTCTTGATTCCCCTATGATTCTTGCTAATTCTTGAGGGATCTAAGAGAGGATATCTAGATCTACAACTCCACAAATCCATTCATCCTCTTTGTGAGGGGAACTCTTGGGATCTAGATCTTGGAGTCATTTGTTGATTTCCTCTTTGTTCTTCCTCTCTAATCTCATCCTAGCATTTGTTGTTTTGGTGGAATTTGAGTGTGAAGGATTTGAACACCTCTAGTGTTCTTGCTTTGCATTATTGCATAGTGTTGAGCTCTCCACCACGATTAGTTCGAGTGAGAGACGGTGAGCTTGTTACTCTTGGAGGGAGACCTCCTAGTTGGCTTGGCGGTTGGTGCTCCGGTGATTTTTTCAAGGAAGATTGTGAAGAGGGCCGGGCTTCTCCTTCATGTAGCTTGTGAAGTGGTTGTGGAGCTTGCCATCTCCGGAGTGGAGGAAAAGCTAACCATAAGGAAATGACCATTATCCTTCATAGGTTTGGCTCGAAGAAGAAGGTGAGCCTTCGTGGCGTTGGAGAATCCTTCGTGGGACCCCCACCTCTACAAACGTGACGTACCTTCTTGCAAAGGAAGGGAACACGAGAATACATCTTTGTCTCCGCGTGTCTCGGTTATTTCTATACCCGAGCTTACTTTCCTTGTGATAGCCATCGTGTCTGAAGTACATATATCTTGCTATCACTTGTGCTACATACATCTTGTGCACATCTTGCTTAGCTCTAGTTGTTGTTGTTGACTTAGGTGAGTCTAACATATTTAGGGTCTGTGCTTGTAAAATAAATGTTAGTTTATGTAGGATAACGTTGCATAGAAAACAAAAAATTTCCTACCGCGAACACGCAATCCAAGCCAAGATGCAATCTAGAAGACGGTAGCAACGAGGGGGTATCGAGTCTCACCCTTGAAGAGATTCCAAAGCCTACAAGATGAGGCTCTTGTTGCTGCGGTAGACGTTCACTTGCCGCTTGCAAAAGCGCGTAGAAGATCTTGATCACGATCGCTTCCGGCGCCACGAACGGCAAAGACTCTCCGTACTCGGTCACACGTTCGGTTGTTGATGAAGACGACGTCCACCTCCCCGTTCCAGCGGGCAGCGGAAGTAGTAGCTCCTCTTAAATCCGACAGCATGACGGCGTGGTGTCGGTGGTGGTGGAGAAGTCCGGCGGAGCTTCGCTAAGCGTGCGGGAACTATAGAGGAGAGAGGGGCGGCTAGGGTTTGGGAGGGGGGCGCCGGCCATCTAGTGGTGCGGCCACCTTGTGGTGCTTAGGGTGGCCGGCCCCCTCCCCTTGGCCCTCATTATATAGGTGGAACCCCAAGAGTTGGTCTCCAAGTCTTCGAATAAGACCCGAACCAAAAACCTTCCATGTGGAGGGGAAACCTAGCCAAGCTAGGACTCCCACTAGAGGTGGGAGTTCCACCTCCCATATGGGGGGGTGGCCGGCCCCCTAAGGGGGAGTCCACTTGGGACTCCTCCCCCACTAGGGTTGGCCGGCCATGGAGGTGGTGTCCCATGTGGACTCCACCTTCCTTGGTGGTTTCTTCCGGACTTTTCTAGAACCTTCTAGAACCTTCCATAGAACCTTCCGTGTCAATTTAATTCACATAAAATGACATCCTATATATGAATCTTATTCTCCGGACCATTCCGGAACTCCTCGTGATGTCCGGGATCTCATCCGGGACTCCGAACAAATATTCGAACTCCATTCCATATTCAAGTTCTACCATTTCAACATCCAACTTTAAGTGTGTCACCCTACGGTTCGTGAACTATGCGGACATGGTTGAGTACTTACTCCGACCAATAACCAATAGCGGGATCTGGAGATCCATAATGGCTCCCACATATTCAACGATGACTTTAGTGATCGAATGAACCATTCACATACGATACCAATTCCCTTTGTCATGCGATATTTTACTTGTCCGAGGTTTGATCATCGGTATCACTCTATACCTTGTTCAACCTCGTCTCCTGACAAGTACTCTTTACTCGTACCGTGGTATGTGGTCTATTATGAACTTATTCATATGCTTGCAAGACATTAGACGACATTCCACCGAGAGGGCCCAGAGTATATCTATCCGTCATCGGGATGGACAAATCCCACTGTTGATCCATATGCCTCAACTCATACTTTCCATATACTTAATCCCACCTTTATAACCACCCATTTACGCAGTGGCGTTTGGTGTAATCAAAGTACCTTTCCGGTATAAGTGATTTACATGATCTCATGGTCATAAGGACTAGGTAACTATGTATCGAAAGCTTATAGCAAATAACTTAATGACGAGATCTTATGCTACGCTTAATTGGGTGTGTCCATTGCATCATTCATACAATGACATAACCTTGTTATTAATAACATCCAATGTTCATGATTATGAAATTAATCATCCATTAATCAACAAGCTAGTTTAAGAGGCATACTAGGGACTTCTTTGTTGTCTATATATCACACATGTACTAATGTTTCGGTTAATACAATTATAGCATGATATATAAACATTTATCATAAACATAGAGATATAAATAATAACCATTTTTATTATTGCCTCTAGGGCATATCTCCTTCAGTCTCCCACTTGCACTAGAGTCAATAATCTAGTTTACATTTGTAAAGATATAACACCTTGGCCTTCTGGTGCTTTATCATGTTTTGCTCACGGGAGAGGTTTTAGTCAACGGATCTGACACGCTCAGAAACGTATGTATTTTGTAATTCATTTGCGTCTCAACGCATCACTCATTTCCAAATGAGTCGGCATTAAATGTATTTGGTCTTCTGGTGGAACCTTAATTCCGCGGTCTGAAATATGTCACTAATATTGTCACACACAATATAGCTTCAAAGTTCTGACTTGTCGGAACTACACCAAGTTCTCAAAGAACCTCTTGACTCAACATCCTTTGTCATTGTCAAAACAATGATATACTCTGCCTTCTTTTGTAGAATCCGTCACAATATTTAGAACTCTTCTAAATCTAGCATAGACAACTTCTAGCTCATTGTGCTACCTTTTAAACAACACTTAGTCTAATTTGAGATTGAAATTATATTTTATATGTGACAAAACCAATATCGGTGTAACACCTTACAGCGATTTGTTTGTCATTTCTTCATACAAATATATATATATATATATATCCTTAGTTCTTCTAAAGTACTCAAGAATATTCTTACTGTCGTCCAATGATCATCATATGAATCATTCTGGTATATGCTCATAACACTTTATAGCACATGATATCTGATTGTGTACATATTATTCGTGATCTATAATCACTCATGTGTTTTTACTCATTGAGTGTCAGATACACTCAAGTCTTGTTAAAACTTCACATGACAAGAATATTTCTATATTGAACTATTTCAATATTCATTCTATGTACTTTGACTTAAACTTATTTTGTGTTTCAATCTATCTTCATAGATCTTGACACTAAATTTGTTTCAGTCCATATCTTTTCATTGAAGTTAATTTCTCAATGAAACCTTTTTAATCAAGTATATAATTACATCATTTATAACCAACTATATGTCATCTACATAAAGTATTATAAATATGTCTTAGCGCTCCCACTTAATATCTTGCAAATGCAAGCCTCTTCATCGTCTCTGATGAAATCAAAAACTCTTTGACTATTTCATCCAGTGAAGATTCAAACTCCGCTATACTTACTTCATCAAATTGAAGTTTGTATACCTATCTAGTATTCCACGGACTAGCAAAACTCTTGGTTGTATCTTGTATACACCTTTTAATACATACTTCTGATAAGTAATGTATTTTGCCATCCTACTAGCATATCTCATAAAAGAAATATGTAGTGATTACTAGAATAATCCACATAGACTATAAGCATTGCTACGGAAGATCTAATCTTATCGTAGTAAACTCTTTGAACTTTGTCGTAAACAATTTTTTGACAAGTCGAGCTTCTTTAAGGATATTCCATCCAAGTCCATCAATTTTATAGATCCATTTACTTTCAAAAAGTATTTATCTATCTTGGATTTCATGGCGTATAGTCATTTTAATGGAGTCAGGGCCCATCATAACTTCTTTGTTTGTAGTTGGTTTATCATTGTTAACAATCAATCCTTTGTCCACAAATCATTTATTTGATCACAAAGTAAACCATACCTACAAGGTTCAATATGTACTTCGATCTCCATGGCTAAAACACTTTGTAGTCATGGGAGCCATGATCGTCGTGGCCGCTTCCGAAACCAATTCCGATGCTGCGCTACTCTGATCATTATGCTCAGGTTCATAAACCTTATCAAATTATATTGTCCTCCCACTCAAATATTTCACTAGAAACAATTTCTCGGAAATAAGAAACATTGACAAACACTTTTGTCTTTGTCTCGTGGGAAGAATTCCCAATTAAATTCTCTGGGATAAAAGACATTCATCCGATTTTGGTTGTAAATTTATTTACTTATGCTATGCATACCAAAATTTTAAGAAAAGACTATTAGGATTCATACCCATACCATAACTCGTATGGTGTCATTTCAACGGATCATGATGATGCTCTATTAAGTGTAAAAGCGGTAGTCACTAAAGCATAATCCACAAAATATAATGGCATCAATATTTTATCTCATCATTGATCCAACTAGGTTTGGATACGTCTTTTGGATACTTCATCATCACTATGATACTCCAAGAAACATGAGTTGTAGAACAACTTCATAACTCTCTTAGATATTCGCTAAAACTCGTAATTCAAATATTTCCACCATGATCCAATCATAGATATTTGACTTTTCTATTACGATGATTTCCACTTCATGCTGAAATTTATTTGAATCCATTCAAATGTTTCAAACTTCTTCCTTATTGAATATATCCACATATATACTCAATTCATTGTTAAAAGTTTTCATGAAGTAGAAGAATCTCCCGCACACAACTATGCCCAGTGAACCACATACATCATTATGTATTTTTCCACTAAGTTTGTTGCCCGTTCAACTCTTGGCCTATGAACGGTATTTTAATCATTCTCTTTAGAAAAGATTTGCAAGCGCCAAATGATTCAAAAATCAAATGACTCCAAAAATCCATTTGCATGGAGTTCCTTCATGCGTTCCTTTCTAACATGACCTAAATGGCGGTTCCACAAATAAGTGGAATTCAAATCATTTGCCTTATGGCACTTTAGCGTCAGTTTTATGTATGTGTGTTTCACCATTAAGATTTATAATAACTTATCCATCGTACATGGAGTAATGTCATAATTTGAACAACTCATTGTTTTCATTTGACCAGAGCAAAATAACAATTATTAAGTTCTTTATTATAAATTCTAAGGGCTAGATAGGATGCCAACGACGAACATAATAACACTTTATTTTGTTCCAGACGTGCATTCCTATCATATTCCTTGTCAGTCACTTAGGCCATTGTATTCTTGTATTGCGTTATTTTGTATGACACTTCATACCAACCAATATGGTACTAATACCCAAGAATTTCATTGTGTGACTTAACTAGGAATACAACCATAACATGTATATCATTTATATACACCTGAGCTAGACTTTCTAGTCTTTTCTTTTCTTTTCTTTTTGCCAAAATATCTTTTGCAGTTTCTCTTTTAGCTTTCCTCATTATTCAGAAAAACACTTCAACATTAATGACTTCTAGGTTTGTTGGTCAAATACCAATAACCTTGAGGTTCTTACTTTGAAGTTGATCATCATATGACAAGTGTTCCAGATTTCACTATTAGTAACTTTGTAATATGATGAACAATTTCACTCATAATTTTATCCATCATATCATGACGACTTTCCGAGACCATGTCTGTACATGCTAGGCTCGTAAAGTTTTAACCTTGGTATTTGCATGTGCAAATCTAGCTTGCACCCATTGTAAGCACACGTAGAATCTATCACACCCGATCATCATGTGATGCTTCGAAACGACGAGTTTTAGTAACGGTGCATATTAAGGATGGTCACTTCATGGATATGCGAATATCGTTAGTGCCCCAATAGTTGGAGGATTGTGACGCCTTGCGTCTTCAACCTTCGTACATTCCCATCAAACTTATGAGTTCATGTAGTCTCACCAAATTATATTCTATCATCTTGCAATAAGGTCTTAGATATCACATATATCTCATACCTTGATTATTTCTGAAAACTAAATTTTCAGCTCCTTACTTTTCAAACAGATTTGAACTTCAAGTTTCACGGAGACAAGATAACTTTAGGTACTAATTGAAACCATAGCTCTTTGAATCAACAATGTGAGGTTTACTAAAAGTTTGCAATAGGACTTAATTTCTTGATTCTTTAACAATACGGTACCAATCCGTAAAGTTTCTTGTCAGATTTTAACAGTATTTCTATCTCAATTATAAGACTAGCGCATAGTAGTAAACGGATGCCAATACTACAAAATTAATTCAAAATACTACTCAGACTATGTTTATGATAATTAGTTCATGTTTTAATCTAATTACTAATGAACTCCCACTTAATACAACATCCCTCATAGTTGTTAAGTAGTACACGATCCAAAATTCACTACATCAAAAACCGATCATCACGTGAGATGATGTAGCTTCAATGGTGAACATCAACATGTTGATCATATCATCCATATGACTCGTGTTCAACCTTTCGGTTTCCGTTGTCCCGAGGCCATGTCTGTACATGCTAGGCTCGTCAAGCAAACCCAAGTATTCCGCGTGTGCAACATGGCTTACACCCGTTGTATGTGAATCGTTGAATCTATCACATCCGATCATCACGAGATGCTTTGAAACGCATTTAACTCATATAACGGTGCATACGAGGGGAGAACACTTTATTATCTTGATATTAATGTGAGGGATCATCTTATTATGCTACCGTCGCGTTCTAAGCAAAATAAGATGCATAAAGGATTAACATCACATGCAGTTCATATGTGATATGATATGGCCCTTTTGTCTTTACGCCTTCGATCTTCATCTCCAAAGCACGGACATGATCTCCATCATCAACGGGCATGATCTCCATCATCGTCGGCGTAGCGTCAAGGTTCATGGCGCCGTCTTCATGGTTGTTCACCTCATGTAGCAACTATTACAACTACTTTGAAATACTACTCAACATGAAATTTAAAGACAACCATAAGGCTCCTGCCGGTTGCCACAATACAATAATGATCATCTCATACATATTCATCATCATATTATGGCCATATCACATCACCAAACCCTGCAAAAACAAGTTAGACGTCTCTAATTTGGTTTGCATATTTTACGTGGTTTAGGGTTTTCGAGTAAGATCTAATCTACCTACGAACATGAACCACAACGGTGATACTAGTGTTGTCAATAGAAGAGTAAATTGAATCTTCACTATAGTAGGAGAGACAGACACCCGCAAAGCCTCTTATGCAATACAAGTTGCATGTCAAACGAGGAACAAGTCTCATGAACGCGGTCATGTAAAGTTAGTCCGGGCCGCTTCATCCCACTATGCCACAAAGATGCAAAGTACTCAAACTAAAGATAACAAGAGCATCAACGCCCACAAAACCATTGTGTTCTACTCGTGCAACCATCTATGCATAGACACGGCTCTGATACCACTGTAGGATAACGTTGCATAGAAAACAAAAAATTTCCTACCGCGAACACGCAATCCAAGCCAAGATGCAATCTAGAAAACGGTAGCAACGAGGGGGTATCGAGTCTCACCCTTGAAGAGATTCCAAAGCCTACAAGATGAGGCTCTTGTTGCTGCGGTAGATGTTCACTTGCCGCTTGCAAAAGCGCGTAGAATATCTTGATCACGATCGCTTCCGGCGCCACGAACGGGCAGCACCTCCGTACTCGGTCACACGTTCGGTTGTTGATGAAGACGACGTCCACCTCCCCGTTCCAGCGGGCAGCGGAAGTAGTAGCTCCTCTTGAATCCGACAGCACGACGGCGTGGTGTCGGTGGTGGTGGAGAAGTCCGGCGGAGCTTCGCTAAGCGTGCGGGAACTATAGAGGAGAGAGGGGGCGGCTAGGGTTTGGGAGGGGGGCGCCGGCCATCTAGTGGTGCGGCCACCTTGTGGTGCTTAGGGTGGCCGGCCCCCTCCCCTTGGCCCTCATTATATAGGTGGAACCCCAAGAGTTGGTCTCCAAGTCTTCGAATAAGACCCGAACCAAAAACCTTCCATATGGAGGGGAAACCTAGCCAAGCTAGGACTCCCACTAGAGGTGGGAGTTCCACCTCCCATATGGGGGGTGGCCGGCCCCCTAAGGGGGAGTCCACTTGGGACTCCTCCCCCACTAGGGTTGGCCGGCCATGGAGGTGGAGTCCCATGTGGACTCCACCTTCCTTGGTGGTTTCTTCCGGATTTTTCTAGAACCTTCTAGAACCTTCCATAGAACCTTCCGCGTCAATTTAATTCACATAAAATGACATCCTATATATGAATCGTATTCTCCGGACCATTCCGGAACTCCTCGTGATGTCCGGGATCTCATCCGGGACTCCGAACAAATATTCGAACTCCATTTCATATTCAAGTTCTACCATTTCAACATCCAACTTTAAGTGTGTCACCCTACGGTTCGTGAACTATGCGGACATGGTTGAGTACTTACTCCGACCAATAACCAATAGCGGGATCTGGAGATCCATAATGGCTCCCACATATTCAACGATGACTTTAGTGATCGAATGAACCATTCACATACGATACCAATTCCCTTTGTCACGCGATATTTTACTTGTCCGAGGTTTGATCATCGGTATCACTCTATACCTTGTTCAACCTCGTCTCCTGACAAGTACTCTTTACTCGTACCGTGGTATGTGGTCTCTTATGAACTTATTCATATGCTTGCAAGACATTAGACGACATTCCACTGAGAGGGCCCAGAGTATATCTATCCGTCATCGGGATGGACAAATCCCACTGTTGATCCATATGCCTCAACTCATACTTTCCATATACTTAATCCCACCTTTATAACCACTCATTTACGCAGTGGCGTTTGGTGTAATCAAAGTACCTTTCCGGTATAAGTGATTTACATGATCTCATGGTCATAAGGACTAGGTAACTATGTATCGAAAGCTTATAGCAAATAACTTAATGACGAGATCTTATGCTACGCTTAATTGGGTGTGTCCATTACATCATTCATACAATGACATAACCTTGTTATTAATAACATCCAATGTTCATGATTATGAAACTAATCATCCATTAATCAACAAGCTAGTTTAAGAGGCATACTAGGGACTTCTTTGTTGTCTATATATCACACATGTACTAATGTTTCGGTTAATACAATTATAGCATGATATATAAACATTTATCATAAACATAGAGATATAAATAATAACCACTTTTATTATTGCCTCTAGGGCATATCTCCTTCAGTTTAATTTTGTATTCTTACAAGCCAAATCCATAAGAGTTTTTAAAATGCCTATTCACTCCCCCTCTAGGCGACTTCTCGTCCTTTCAAATAATCTCTATTCATCTACTATGTTAATAAGGGACAACTAGTTTAATTATTATTTATGTGATCATGCTTTATTAATTACATATTTAGATTAAATTATATAGTTAGCTTGCTTATATATCCAACGACCACCTAGACGCCAGGTTGTCTAAGAGTGCATCATGAGTCATGAGTCGTGATGAGAACACCATTTGTTTCTTTTGAGATATCCATATTATTTGTCACTAAAATAGATATATCTATAATTAAAATATATTTATATATATTTATATTAGTGTTAAGTAATATGAATATGTGTCGATCACAAGATCAAAACCACACATTTGAGGAGGTACCGTTTGAGTGCCCTATATTTGGGCTCAATGGGCATCTCAGCTTACTGGGTGCCCTGGAAATTAGGAAGCGGCCTCAACGCCTTGTCGTAGCCTCGTGCGCAGCCAAAACATTCAGGCCTTAAGGGTCGGCCTATACCTTCACATAAGGCCTAGTGGGAGTGGAGAAGTCCAGGTTATGCATGCCTTGCCATTTTAAAACTAGATGATACCCCGCGCGTTGCGGCGGACAGAATAGAGCAAGGACGTGATGCAAATCAGCATATATAATTTTGTGTAGAAACAATTGACATAAACTGTTCAGATGACTTTGTGTACGGCCTAATGAAGATAGAAGTTTTGAGAACAAACAATTCATTATTTTCACAGAAAATTGGAATTCAATTCAATGAAGAAATACATCTTGTACAGGTTACGATCTACAACTTAGGATAGGCTGCAAATGATCAAAAGGAGATAAAATGGATAAAAGAATGTTGGATGGACATTGGTTCATAAAAGTGTAATATAGATTCTAGTTTAGTTTACAGTGTATATATTAGGATGCATTTGCGCGAACAACCCTTTTGTGTCGAAGACTTTTCCAGCACGAAAACTTAAAGAAGAAAAATCTATATTGAAGTTATACATGGAAGTATACTAATACAATAATTTTATGGATGAATTGATGGCACTCGAGTCATGCCATTGGTTGAATTTGAACATGACATATCTGTTATATTCTCCATGCACTTGTAAGTTTCCTTGATGAATAGGCAAAAACTTGGGTGCGGAAATAGTGTTTTCTAAATGATATTGTGTCATTGTGTGTATGGCGAAGTCCAGTAGTAACAACTGCCTGCAGGTGAAGAAGTCCTTGCAGCAGTTTCTTGCACGTGATTTAAGTGTACAGCCCAAAGCATGCAAATTCTTCAACATGTAGAGATATGGATATTCGAATATATAAAAAACCTTCATCTGCCTCGCTCCCGACGATGTAAATGAGCAGGCTAACAATTTACAGCTCTCATATATGTGATGAATAATCTCAAATACACCGAAATCTAAATATACTGTTTTGATATTGTCATATCAATCAGAGATTCAGAGAAAAGAAAAGTACATGTATGTTGGACTGAATAAGTGTCCATTTTTTGTACAGTTAAGTCTTCTTTTAACTGCAGCTGCTGTCTTATGTGCAATCGAAGAAATCAAACCTGGCCATAATAACTAAAGGCAAAAGTTTTTTCTATATTGCAAACGGTTACACAACATTAGGGAAGAATGAGCTATGAAGGAGGACTTGCACTGATATATGAACCCACCTGAAGAACACTGTTTTCAATATAAAAAAGCTTCCCATATCCTAAACTGGTACACAATATTGGAGAAGAATAAGCTCTGAAGGAGGACTTGTGCTGATATATGAGTCCATCTAAAATACTATCAGTTTTCACAATGAAACTAAAAAATAAAGTTTCCCATGTCCCAATAGATTAGAAATCCCTTACTTGAAATGGAGAAGAATTAGCTCTTAAGAAGGAGCACTGATATATGAACCCATGTAAAAAACTTTCCGTTTTCACAATAAAACTTACAGAAACAAAGCCACAGGGAGAAATATACTTACTGAGGGTCTTGTAGTGAATCTCACTCTGCAGTTTTGGAGTCCATCTCAAGAACTCAGCGGGGAGGAATATACTTCTGCTAATTAATCTTGAAAACTCTTAATTTTTGCACAAATTACAAATAAACCAAAACAGGGGGACAGGGCGAATCAACCTTCTAGTCTAGCTAAAAAGTACATGGCTATTATCAATCTTGCAAGTTCGAAAAAATAAATGAATATACAATATGATACATCTTTTGCTAAATTTATTGAAGAAACATGAAGTGACGTTTTTCCCTATAAGTAGAAGCATATCCATGTTGTATTGCTACCTCTGCCCAAGCGCCATCAATATGTAACATATATACTACGTTCTTTTACTCTGAATATAGACCCTTTCTTGAAAAACAAATCTACAGATAGATGAAATTAGTAGAGAGAAAAAATTGAAAAACATGAAATGCCTCCCCTGAGAGAAACGGGGATTGGGGAAAAGAAACAGAACCTGTTAATTATGGCATCTGTAGGGCTAGGAATTGATAGTCGTTGCTGACTCAGTTGAGTCTGAAAGAAAAGCTGGCCACACGGTCCATATGTGATATGTGCAGAGCAGTACATCTAGAATCATGACGACCTTGATGGCCGGATTTACTCATGCATGAACATAATAAAGAAAGCAATGGAAAAAGTAATCAACATGCATGTTAATAATTGAACGGTGAACATTGGGACAGTGAGAATCAGTATGAACCTGGTATAGATAATAGACTAAAATGGATCGAGTGTATGGCGAGGGCTGCAGATGCATCACGGCTTGCACGCTCGATATCATTAATCCATGAGCGACAACAGAGACTTCATTTCCCTCCAATCAAGAACAGTGGTGTCCCTGGACGAAATCTCTGTTGAATCTTGAGCAGGGGCACAGGCGGTAAAGTCTGCTAAATCTCGAGCAACAGCACGAGCTTGAACACAAAAATGGAGCAGCTCTAGAGGGCGCGAGGACCAAGTGTGGGGAGGATAGAAATGGAGCAGCTGCACTTTTTAAATTGCAGGGCAACTCTGCACTTTTTAAATTGCAGGGCAACTCTTCATTGATTTCGTCCTTTAGTTCTTCGGTGGGGAAGATTCATCGCTTTCTTTTTCTTAGCAATAGTGGGCAGGAGAGGAACGGGTCAGTAATTAAAGGAGCGTTAATGGGGAGTTACATAACAACCTGTTGGGCTGTTTTTAGATGAAAAAGTAAAGAAGAAAGACGCTTTATGTGGGAACTTCTGCTTCCAAGTAACTTATGGGTACCGCACACCAGATGTCAGACGATTTTAATCAGACGGCTACCAGTAATCTATAATATCTAAATGGGAGCAACCCACTAAAGATAATTCTCTCAACATGCAAGCATGCCACCTCATCGACCTGCCACGTCAAAAAACTATTTGAATTTTCAATTTTTTCTGCATATAAATAGCTTTCCACGTCAGCCCACTAGTGGCCTGTCCATGCACCTATTTGTATTCCCAAAGTGCACCAACGATATAACGGAATAGAACATAACTATAGCAATTTGTTTGCTCTTCCTATTCGTCTACTCCACCCTCTCCCCTTCCCACTGACTTTCGCCTGACGATCCATCTCCTGTCCTGCGTTTTATAAGACCATGACAAACTCAAGATCACCAAGTCTTTCCCTGTGTTTCTGATTCATCATAGGTGCTCCTCCAGGTCCATGACCGTACGACTTTCTCAAATCTCAAGGGCAGCGTGGATATTGTTGACGTTTTCTCCTGCACCATCGGGTGAGAGATGGATCAGTACTGCACGTCCGCACCTACCGATTGGAGTTCATTGATTAATCTTCTCTATCATCCCATGTCTGATTTGCTGGTTTTCTCCTTGCCCTTCCTTTTATGCATCAATTTCAAGTCATTTTCTCGAATTAATTCAAAGTAGTCTGTATTTGGTGGAGAATATATGTATATTGATTATAATTCCAAATACTCTTCCATTGGCCTAAGTGTTATGTATATTTATGCTTAATCCAAATACAGGGAAAATTTTCTACAGGGTGTGCATTGCGTACATCAGGGATGGAGTCGATCCAGCTAAGAACTTTGTTCTACTTTATGCCCACCCCAGCTACATGATTGGAACCTCCTCAGAAAACAAATATAAGTGTGTTTTATTTATCATACCAATCTTATTTATTCTTTGATTTCCTGTTTCTTTATGCAGCAATTTCCAGTTCGCTCTTCAATTGTTGTATCATGCTTATCCTGCACTTATTATAGTATTTCTTTTGTACTTATTTGGTAAGCCTCATCTTCATGCTAACTAAGAACTAAACCTGCTTAATTAGCATAAATCGATTATTGTTTCTCAATTTTCCGATTGCAGGATCCTGCTGTTGACTCCTTGCAAAGAACTAATCCATGTACATTTTTCAATTTTATAATTCATGCAACAAGTCAGGCGGTCTTATAGTCGTTCAGTTTTTACTGTATCTAATGGCTTATAATCGAGCCATTCCTAAAACCATTACCCTGCCTAACCTACATGTCGTGAGCATACAACAGTCTTTAGCTAACAGTGTCAATATGACATGTTTTTGGCTCATTAGATATTTTTAGCTGCTTTTGTTCGTACAATGTAATCCTCTCCGAGTCATTTGAATGAAATGTAAATTAATGTACGCTGCAGTTTTGGTTCTTTGACTTGATTAGAATGTTGAGTAGATGTGCATCAGTGTTCACTGACTTTATAGTATACTTGCAATCAATGTTAGTGTAAATCACGATGTAACCTTTTTTAATCAATTGAATTGTACATCTACATCTTATTTTGAAGCAACTGAAAGAACTATAGAAGTACGCTACATTTTAGTTTGAGATTGGAATTGAGCGGATGCATTTCTAACTTTTTGGTGTTATTTCTGCTAACTTTTTGGTGCTAAGTTGTTTCACTTTAATAAATATCACTGTGAATTTTCTGATGTGTATCTCTAAATCACTTTCAAATCCCGCTGCAACGCGCGGGGTAATCCTCTAGTTGAGACAACGTGGAGGCATTGCATGTGCAGAGAAATCTACTAGTGGAGGCTTCCTATTAAGAGATAGAAGATTTCAATAATGTTTAAATACGGAAAAAGTCAAAATTTTAAACTGTTCAGAGTAAAATATGTTCAACTAATGTTTAAAATTTAAATTGTTCAAATTCCAAAAATATTTGAATCTAAAAAATGTTCATAATAAAAATTTCAAACAAAAAATGTTGACATTTAAAAAATGTTCAAATTTTAAAAATTTCAAATTTTGATAAGGTGAGCCTCAAAACTTGCTATTGGGCTGGGCACATTCAACCTGGCGAGCCTAGTTATGTCATACATTCTAGAGTTGTTCGCGTTGGTATCTCTTTACTCCGGTTTTCTGGAGGTTTTTTCTTGAATTTTTTTTGGATTTTGAATAAATGCTTCAATTTGAAAATTATTTAACATTTGAAAAAATGTTTAGATTTTGAAAAGTTTAAAATCAAAAAATGTTCAAATTTGAAAATTGTTCAAACTTCAAAAAATATAAATATGAAAAAATTTAAAACTCAAAAAATATTCTGACTTAAAATTGTTCAAAATGAAAAATGTTCAAAGTTAAAAGATGTTCAAATTTGAAAATAATTCGAATCTAAAAAAAATTCAAACTTTGAAAAAGTTAAAATTCTAAAAATTTCAAAATTCTAAAAATAAAAAATAAACGTATGACAAACCAGAAACTGGAGTGGAAAAACCAGCTGAACAAAAAAAACGAAAGAAAAAGGGAAAACAGAAGAAAAACTGAAGGGAAACTCCTGCCCTCGCTAATGGGCCGGCCCAGCCTACCGCGCTCTGAGCAGAGCGAAGAATAGCGCCTGCTGCCTATGAGCGGGGAATAGATTTCGCCCTCGCGTTCGGTTCCCAAGAGCTGCACGTCTAAAATTCTAAATCCCACGGCCTGCACCCACGAAGTGGACAGGCCATGTCGCTGATGCCTGATTGCCCTGGGCCCTGGCATGTTTGATCTGCGGAGCAACTCGGCTTCAGGGCTTTACTCATGTTTGGGCTTGTGCCCGCTTTACTCAAGTTTCTAGTGACGATTATGCATTCAAATTTTGTCGAGAATTTCAGGATATTCTTGACGAGAATAACCCAGGGATAAGTGGGTGACTTTAGAAGCATATGTACAACCGAGAAATGCAGAGTGGCTCTCGGATGGCACACACCCTCATACTAGGAAAAGTAAAATAAAAATAAAAAGGTTAAAAAATTCACACTTTTTTTTAAATCAACAAGATGATCAGGTATTGTATTTGTATACAAATATTTCCATAGAAAATTGCTTTCATTGTACCCTGGGTAAAAAAAAAAACTCAAAACACCACATGACCAGGTACTATTCATTTTATATTCGTCATAATATTATTTTTTGCCATGAAGACCATGGATATCATTTTTTTTTCCAAACATTTTTTACGAGTACAAACTTGATCATCCTTGGTTTCTAATAATTTTCATTTTTTTTTTAACTTTTTTAAATTACTACTATTTTTTAGGTGTATGGGGGTGTGTGGCACCCGATAGCCAAAAATTCCCTTCCATTGTACAACCTCGCAATGAAGGACAAGACTCCCCAAAGAGGAGCCGAAAAGAGGAAAGGGAGGAGACAAACAATGGTGGCCATGGTGTGACCACACACAAAAAATTGTTAGAATGAATATATTATCTCCGTCTTGTAAATGTGTCTTATATTTGTCTAAATTTATATGTACCTACATACTAGATGGTGGCTAGATATATTTAAATTTTAATAAATCCAAGATAATTTTTGCGGGCCGAGGAAGTATGTCCGTTGTCCCGTAGGATTGATTGACATGCAGGATGCATGTCTGCATATATTTGGAAACTGGTGGGGCCTCCACGCTCCACGCCATATGAAATCGTCGGTGCACGAAGCACTGGAGATACGTCGTACAATCATCACCCTGCGTCCTGCGTCGTGATGCATTATTTGTTCACAAAATATCTGGGCCGTGGCGAGACCACAAATCTCGAATGGGACCGTCGTATCACCAGCCATGTAGAAGAGGGCACGACAGTTATTTTTTTGAGAAAGTACCTGCGCATTATATTAAAGTCGAAAATACAGCACACGCAGACACCGCTCGAAACTTCGAGACGGGACAACTGTCCAGCAACAAATGCAAAAGAACCTCAAGAAAAAGAAAATTACAGATAGGCCCCTAGAGGTCCCCAAGCACCACCGACACCATGGCCGCCGCTCCTCCCAGATGAGAAGAAACCGCGCAGCCTGTCCGACCACCACACCATGAGCCGGAGTCGCACCATCGCCGTCAAGCAGCTTTCTGAGTCGATGGAGTGCTCCGCCACCGGCGAAGCTTTTGACCATGTGGAGCGTCGACCGGGGATCATCCCCTGCGACTCCGCCCGTATCCGGCCGGTCCGTCGACGCCGTCGAGGGAAGCCACCAGATCCGCCTCCTTCACACCACGGACCTTGCTCCCGCACGGACACCCAGCTCGAAGCGCCGGCCCAGGCTGCCCGCACCGCAGCGCTCACCGGAACACTCCTATACAGATCCCCTCGCACCCATCGCCGAAGTAGGAGTAGAAGCCGGCAAAGAGGGAGCGGAGAGAGGGGAACAAAATTCCACAGCAGAACCGCCGCCGCCGCCTCGACGTCCCTGCCTGGACACAACCCACACAGCCAAACCAGATCTTTGATTGACGCAGGCAGGAACCACCCCGTCAAACTCAAATCTGGAGGCATATTATTGAACCCCGTCACCACCGCTGCTGGAGCAGAGAAGATGGGGGGCCAAACCATAGCACTGAAGACACTACCTAGTCTACTGCTATACAGGTCCGGGCGCCAGCTCCGGTAACTCCTCCACCACCGACGAGCACGACACTGATGTAGCTTCCACAAGCTAGCTAGAAATGGAATTGAGAACACACACGCGGTTAAACCAGGAGTGTATGTCTGCTACTACAAAGAGCATCTCTTTTCTCACCACACATTGGCAGGAAATATCTTGGACCTGGGATGGCCACAGAGTTTCCAACGGGGCCACCATAGCAGTGATTGTCTTAATACGACACAATCTCTCTCAGAGAAAAGACATGCACCCGATTTAATTAAAAACCATTAACTGGCAAATTAGCCAAACATCTAGTGAAATACAAGCAGAGAAGTTCAAACAAACAAGTTATTCCAACCCAAAAGAGGTAAATTGTCTAAGGAAGATCCGTTGGAGAGGGCTTGGTGGTGCTTGGGGCTCGATCCTAGAGGCTCGAATCCAAGAAGATTTGACTCTGAAAAGCTCCCTTGTCTTTCGATGCACATAGCGGCTTCTATAGAGATTACAATGAGTCACCATTAGGCTAACCCTCCAACTCTCTCCAGTTCAAGTAAACGAATTAGTTGTTCAAAAAACGGCATGTCTTTGGTCTTTTACTCTATTTAGTTGAACTAAGAAGGGTTCAAAGGAGTATCCTAGTTGTGACCTGCATCTCTAAACTTCTACTACCTCCGTTTCAAAAAAAAAAAAAAAAAACAAAGCGTATACGTATTTTAAGACAAACTTTGACCATAAAAATGAGCAACAAAATCTTGATTATATTATATATACATAGTACCAGCGGATTCGTATTGAAAAAAACTTTCTAATGATGCTATTTTCATAATTTTTTATAT
Source organism: Lolium perenne (assembly GCF_019359855.2). Taxonomy (NCBI): domain Eukaryota; kingdom Viridiplantae; phylum Streptophyta; class Magnoliopsida; order Poales; family Poaceae; genus Lolium; species Lolium perenne. The sequence goes on along the minus strand of NC_067245.2, from coordinate 92,634,300 downwards.
ATATTTAAAGTAATTTTTAATGATAAAAAGCACGAAAAACGAGAACGCTTTATTTTTTGAAACGGGTACTACAACCATTACTGATATGCAAGATATTCAAAAGGAAAAAAAAAGAAAGAAATGGCATATCATGTCAGCTAGCTGAATGTTAACTGAACAATATGGGACTGCTAGAATTCTACTTGTAATGTCTTCCTCAATTAATGGATATATTTGTTCGAAATAATCCCACTTGCCTTTCGGTGGATGCAACATTTAAATCTTGGGACGCAGGAGCTCTCAATAAAACATGTGATAGGCATCGTACCTGCTGGCTGGAGCATATACCTCATAACATACTATTTATTATGCACTTGTTGTGATCTTAAACTGACTATGGTAAAATATCTTAGGTCTATATCATGCTCCCTTCTTCCAAAAAATGATCTCTCAATTTTGTGTAGATTCAAATCTATTCGTATCTAGATAAAATTAAGACATCTTTTTCCGGGCCAAGGGGTAGATGTATTGCAGTGGTTACAAATTTCTTCCTCGCTACATGGTGTGTCTTGCCAGCATTTGGAGGGTCGCATGATCAATAGTGGGAGTGGGTACAAAGAGACAATCCTTTTCTGTTGAAAAGCTTACTGAAATCTAGGGTCACTCTCATAAATCAGGTGGGCCAAAAGGTGTGGCACTAATCCGAACGAAAATGACATTGCATTTTTGTGAAGTCTGGATCAATGAAGCATCTCGATTATTTGGTATCTACTCAGGTAAATGAAATTAACAGTGGTAAAGTCGATTGTCATATTGTGCATTTTCGCAAGTGGTGCGTTCTGCTGATGAGGCATGACAAGGACTTGAACGGCCACCAGTGGCTACACAACATTGGATACTGACAGCCAGCAAATATTTGTTCCGAAAAAGAAGCTGAAATATATACCGCGCAAAAAGCTGATATGGAGTTTGTCCGGAGTTCGTGAGGCAATATTCTTTTTTGAACGACATGAGACAATGCTGAAACATGTATATACTTGATCTGTTTGTCTAGAAATACACGAGACAATCAAATCCTAAAATTCATACACTACAACAGAACGGCCTCCCGGCACACACAGAAGGCCCTGTTCCTATGCGGTGCAAAATATCGCTGACGATCCGTTCATTTGTCCGCAGTACAGGCAGGGTTCTTGCGTAGTTGCGATCACGGCTAGAGAAAGGGACAAAACAAAAGCATAGCACACGGCCAGAGAAAAGGACATCTTAGCAGCATAGTTGCGATGACTCAGTACACCATTGTATGTTGTAGCGCATAAGTTGTTGTCATAACACTCATAAAACACTATTTCATAAATATTACACCTCTCAACCTCTCAGATTGGTACAATTGAAATATCGGATCCGAACTCATCTCTCTTTATAAATTTAAGATCGCAAATCAAAAATCTACAAAGAATTCGAAAGCCTCATCAGTCTAGTGAACAGTTAAAGCAAATGAAAACTTAAAATCTAAGGTCACAATTAGGTCACACGTCATCTGATCTCATAAACTTATTTAGTAAGGTGATACGCTGGTTGAATCATCTATCATAGTCTAAGTCCTAAGAGTTCTAAAGTTCTGTCTATGGTTCCTCCTCCTTTATTCCGTAAACTATATCGTAATCTATTCCATCGATGCCTCCCCTGCTGTCAGATCTGCTTCTCCATAGTCGACTTCCTCTCCTTTGAGTTTGTCGGTAGTTTCCTCCTCATTTTTATCGTACTCTAAGCAAGGGTGAAGAAATAATAGATTGAGTAAACAAGCATACTCAAAAAGTTTTGAAGTGGTTGTCTGATGTATATAGTCGCGTGTGGATCATGAAATCCTAGGCATGTGCAGGTTTTCGAAAACATTTATTTTTAGAAAAGGTAAGTTTTAGATTGTAAAAACTATGTCTGTGTTGGCCACCAAAACCCACCGGCGAGTAGCGACGGGCAACACGTAGAGCCGGGAGGCTCCCAGAACTGCGGTAGGCCCTGGTCCCTCGTGCGACGGCCCGCAAAGCTCCGGCACGCACGTCCGATGCTGGTGCAAGGGCGTGCCACCTGGCCTATACCTGGTCAGGAAGGTGATGGATTGCTTCGCTTAGTTTCCTGCATGGCATACACGTAAACATTAAATACGAGCCTCGATCGGCTCTCAGGTTGTCCTGTGAATCGGCTCAAGGAGCCGATCCACCCATGATTCGTATGGGATCTACGATAGCATGGTGGTCCTGCTTGATCAATATTAAGCTAAAACGACCTACGACGATCTAGGGTTTTCACCACATAATCGGAACATCCTACACGTGATTGAGCCTGGCAGCCACGCAAGATGATAATAGGCCAGCCCTAGATAAGGCCTAAAAACCAACATAGAGTTGATTCCCGGAACATCTTCTCTAGGGCTAGCAAACTACACCCTACGTACTACTGGATCCTTCAACCCGTTTGTAAGGCCTAACTATGCAGATATTAAACTAATCCTTGAAGAACAAGGAGCAATCGTAACGGATCGGATCTACCGAACAATGACTAAGCAGGGTGCCACCCTTGCACCTCAGATCGGTACAAGGGTGGCTAGATATCTAGGGATAGCATAGCTAATCAAATACATCTAGAAAGTACTAATGCTAACCCTAACATATCCACGATAACTACGTTGCTCGCCATCAACAAGGCTTCAGTACGAGCAACGCATGAACAACGAATAAACTTGATACTGCCTAGATCGCGAGATGCGATCTAGGCAGCATGGTGCTTACCCGGAAGAAACCCTCGAAACAAGGGGTGGCGATGCGCCTAGATTGATTTGTTGTGAACGTGATTGTCCTCTTTCTCAATAACCCTAGATACATATTTATAGTCTGTAGACTTTCTAACGTGGGAATAATCCCAACAGTGCACGAGCTAAACTCCTTTAATCCTAACCGACAGGTATCCTACTATATTTACAGATACACGAGCAATCTAGCACAAACTCCTTGTACAAGGCCGATTCATGTATATTTTCTATGTATATTCTCCAAGCCCATCTCAATCACGGCCCACCTCTGATCCGGTTAAATTCTGGTGATAACAGTCTGTCAGTTCCAAGGGTTATGAGAATTTCATGGAGTTCCTTTTCCGTCGCAATCATAGTTCTTTACCCAAAAACATGGAGTATCATGACACTTTCTATACACTCTTGAGATGTGCACTATTTTCCCTACAAACGACTTATGCCTTGGTGCTCAATCAGGAGTATGTCCACGTTCACATAATCCAAAATGGTGTGTGTCCCAACTAAAAGACAAGTCAATCACTGCCCTTCTCCGTAACCCCGTATTCCACCCAGTATAATGAGTTTCGGTTGAGAAACCTACGCTCAATTACCATGCCTTCCACGATAACATAATTGTCATTCCACAGCACGGAAAGGGACGTTTCGGGATCCCACCCTGATGAGTTCCACCACATAAACAACCCAACTAAATACCTAGGAATGTGAAAGGAAACAAGTTACAACTGATTTTGCGGTCCCACTACAAGATCTGTAGTCAGCGCTGTCTAAACGGCGCTAGGATGAATGACTACATTTGTTGTTTAATATATAAGATGTTGTAATTACAATGGAACCTCCATCATAGGGCTTTGCCCTCAACCATGGTTCCATTTCCCACCCTATAGAGTACACGACTTTTGGTCGATAACACTCAATTTGTAATTTACAAAATAATTTTTATTTCAAATGCAATGAGGATTTTGGTACGCTTTATAAACATTATCAACTGAATGCAAGATGCCGTACAAGACCAGAAGATGCCGTACAAGACCCCTCCGTAGGCCAGTTCTGCAGGGATGAAGCCAAGAGGCCGTGACGCAAGCAGTGAAGTACCCAGAAGATAAGATAAGCTCCAAGTTTGCCTCCATAAAGCATACTGAATGTTTCCCGCTTTCCCTAAAGGTTCGGGGTGGACGGTGCAAGTATAGCAGGGGTCGGGTGTCAACATCGTCCACAACCACCCCCTGTGGACCAAGTTGCTTGGTGTGGCCATGGACCAAGTCCATGGGCTTAGCTAGGGACAACTTTCCTCTTCCTTAGGCATGCACGTGGTTACCTCTTTGCCAAGTTTCCTTGGAGAGGAGAGTTGATGCCGCTATAAAAGGAGGCGCGGCTTCCTAGTAGAAGGGCACACACTCTCTCTCTCTTTTCAGACCCCGGAGAGGATCAGCTTTTGATCTTCTGGAGATACCACATAGATACCATCGTCTTCTACATAGAGTAGATCCCATCTAGATCTAGGAAGGAACTCACCGATTCTCCACCTTATAAACACCATACTCCGTCTCGGAGAGATATCAATACCACGCCAAGGCAGGACGTAGGGGTTTTACCTCACCACGAGGGCCTTGAACCTGAGTAAGTCTGTATCTCTCTCCTGCTGCTCGTGCATCCCTCTAGCATCGTCATGGCTTTGTGGAGTTTGGAGCGTTGCTTCTAGCCCCATATGGTTTGATAACCTCAAGGGTCTTGCGAAGGTACCCGTGTTCCTTTGTGATACCAAAACCCTGACACCTGGCCCGCCAGGTAGGGGGTAAAGCGCACCTTAGCTTCTACATCGACATGGCTGACGCTCGGAGCCAACACGTTGGGCACGACAGCACCCTGGAACCCCAGCCCGAGCGTTGGATCGACCTCGTCCTCGACATCTCCCACCACCCTCCGGCCGAGCAAGAGGGCTCATGGGGCTCTCCGCGCACCACCCCCCCTCTATGCGGTGGTTGGACTACTCCGAGGGGGGCCGCTCGACACCAACCACGATATTTGTATGGCATGCGTCAACGAGCATACCGTATTCATCAACTCCAGCCCATTCGCGTATTGGTGCACGCCCCCTTCGTTGACAAGGGGAAAGCGTCAGGGGGTGTTGGGCCCCAGGTCGATGGTAAATCCGTCCACCCCGGGTGGCGGCCTGCGAGGATCCGCATGGCCACTGAAGCACGCTCGGTCGATCCTAGAGTACAAGCGAAGGCACCGAGAGCGCGCCATCAAGAACGTCGTGACGGCCGGACGTGGCATCCACGTCAAGGGTCGACGGGTCTACAACACCGCCTACCCATTCCTTCGCGAGAGCATGCGCTACGTCGCCTGGCCTAGAAGCTTCACCGACCCGCTGGGCTTCCTGCAACTCTACTCCATGGCCATCCTCGCCACTTGTGGAGACCACCTTACCATGGCCCATTGGTTCATCATGGCCTTGGGCGAGTCGGATCGTGCGTGGTTGACAAATCTCCCCGAGGCGACTATGCTCGCCGAGCTATAACCCTCATTGTTGAAGACGGGAAAATAGTTGAACATGTAGCCACCATGCCATCCTCCAAGGCCTTATGAAAAAAGAGTGTCGCCAGTCCAGCCCTGCATGAAGTACCCATAGTTTGTGAGTACCCTGAGGTTTTCCCCGATGAGTTGCCCAGTATGCCCCCTGATCGGGATATCGAGTTTATCATCGAGCTAGTTCCCGGAACTACCCCCATCGCCCAGCGACCCTATCGGATGAACCCCCAAGAATTAGTCGAGTTAAAGAAACAGTTCGATGACATGTTGAGGAAAGGGTTGATTCATCCTAGCGCATCACCCTGGGGATCTCCCGTTATGTTTGTGGATAAGCGGGATGGTACTATCTGCATGTGTGTGGATTACCGGAAACTGAGCGATGTCACCATCAAGAACAAATACCCTCTCCCAAAGATTGAAGATCTGTTTGACTGGATGAATGGAGCCAGAGTTTTCTCCAAGATTGATCTCCGAACTGGTTATCATCAACTCAAGGTTCGAGAGTCAGACATTTCCAAGACTGCCTTCACCACACGGTATGGATTATTTGAATATACCGTGATGTCATTTGGACTGACCAATGCCCCTGCCTATTTCATGAATCTGTCGGATGAGTATCTGTCGACCCATCCAAAATTCAGTCCATCATGGAGAAGAAAGCCCCAACCAACCAGACCGAAGCCCGCGCATTTTTAGGATTGGCGGGTTATTATCATAAGTTTGTTGAAAGATTCTCTAGCATTGTGAGACCATTAACGCAGTTGTTGAAGAAGGATAAGAAGTTTGAATGGATCGACAAATGTGAGGCCAGTTTTCAGGAACTCAAGAAGAGATTAGTTACAGCCCCCGTCTTGACAATGCGGGATATCACCAAGGATTTTGATGTGTACTGCGATGCACCGAAACTTGGTCTGGGAAGTGTACTGATGCAAGAAGGCAAGGTCATAGCCTGTTTATCAAGACAACTTTGACCGCACAAGATGAATTACCCCACACATGAGTTAGAGCTTGTTGCGGTGGTTCACGCTCTGAAGACCTGGTGCCATTATTTGGTTGGAAATCGTTGCGAGATCTATACAGACCACAAGAGCTTGAATACATCTTCACCCAGTAGGAGTTGAACATGCGACAAAGAAGATGGATGGAGCTAATCAAGGATTACGACCTCGGCATTCATTATCACCCCGGTAAAGCCAATGTCGTAGCTGATGCCCTTAGTCGAGAGCCATGTTCGTTGAACGCCCTGATCAAGTTTGCTCAACCCAAGCTGTATGAAGAACTGGAGGATTTCGGCCTCGAGTTGGTTAGCCATGGCTTTCTGGCCAATCTTGAGTTGAAGCCTACTTTATTCGATCAAATCAAAGAAGCTCAAGTGGGACATGAAAGTATTGAAGGAATCAAGCGTAGAATGGATAGGGAGGAAGTTCCTGGTTTCACGATTGATGCCAAAGGAGTTTTGTGGTACAAAGGATGCCTGTGTGTGCCTAATGTTGAAGACCTGAAGTAACTCAACATGAATGAAGCCCACGACACCCCCTACTCAATCCACCCCGGAGGGACCAAGATGTATCAAGATCTCAAGAAGCAATTCTGGTGGCACGGTATGAAGCGCGAGGTAGCCTTTTTCATTGCCCGGTGTGATGTATGCCAGAAGGTGAAGGCTGAACATCAGCGACCAGCTGGACTACTCCAACCCCTCAAGGTCCTTGAATGGAAATGAGAAGAAGTTGGAATGGGTTTCATTATTGGACTTCCTAAATCTCAGCGTGTTCATGAGTCCATCTGGGTTATTGTCGATCGACTTACCAAGGTTGCACATTTCATCCCCATCAAAGTCAGTTACCACGGAACCAAGTTGGCTGCTACATGTCCCGAATAGTGAGTCTTCATGGAGTTCCTAAGAGAATAGTTTCCGATCGTGGCATGCAGTTTACGTAAAGATTTTGGAAGAGCTTTCATGAAACCCTAGGAACCAATTTATCCTTTAGCACCGCCTATCACCCGCAGACCGGTGGCCAGACCGAAAGAGTAAATCAGATTCTTGAAGACATGCTTCGTGCTTGTGTCCTCTCCTATGGAGCAAAATGGGAAGATTTTCTACCCTTCTCGGAATTCTCTTACAACAATAGCTACCAAGCTAGTCTGCAGGTGGCCCCCTTCGAAGCCTTATATGGTCTCCGTTGCCGAACCCCTCTCAACTGGTCGGAGACAGGAGATAGTCAAATTTTTGGACCTGACCATCTTTGTGAAGTTGAAGAACAAGTTTAACTGATCTGTGATCGCCTCAAAGCCGCTCAGTCCCGCCAGAAGAGTTATGCTGATTCCAAGCGTCGCGAACTAACCTTCAAGGTTGGAGATCATGTCTATCTTCGTGTCACTCCACTCAAGGGAATGCAGAGGTTTCACGTCAAAGGGAAGCTTGGCCCCAGATATATTGGGCCTTTCAAGATTCTCGCTCGTCAAGGTGAAGTATCATATCAATTGGAACTGCCCGCTGAGTTAGCGGATTTCCACGATGTGTTCCATATCTCTCTACTTCGACGATGTCTCCAAGTGCCCAACAAGCCCGAAGTCTTCAAGAACATAGATTATCGCACCCTCGACCTCAACACCGACTTAACCTATCGTGAAGTACCCCTTCAGATTTTGGAAGAAGCTGTTCGTCTCACCCGGAGAAGGAAGATTAAATTTTGTAAGGTCCAGTGGAGTAACCACTCAGAAGAGGAAGCCACCTGGGAACGAGAAGATCAACTTCGGAAGGATTTCCCCGCACTCTTCAGTAGCCACCGAATCTCGAGGACAAGATTCATTTTAAGGGGGGGAAGGTTTGTAACAACCCAACTTTTGCACTTAGGTTTAAATTTTTGGAATGCAAGATTTAGGGCCAACAAAAACTTTTATGTCTTTAAAATTTTAAAGGAATGATTGATTTTACCATTAGTTGATGTGTGTGTATGATTTCTTGTGAAAATCTCCACCTTGTTACTTACCCTAAAACCCCGAAAACCTAAGACCCTTTTTAGCTTTGGATCCTCATTATTATTTTTTTGGTTTCCTTTAAGTAATCCTTGCTAAAACCCTAGGACTTGACTTACTACTAGTGTTGGATTGGATCTTCCAAGATCAATTCATACTTCTTTTTGTTCTTGACTTTTCCTTCCATTTTTCCTAACAAATTTTTATTTTAAAATTTCCTTAGTCTTGTGTGATTGACCTCATCCCAAATTTGTCCTTAACTTGCCCAAAGTCTAAGGAGACTATTTATGCCAAGATGATGAAATTGGGCATAAGATGGAGAATGGTCATTTAGGCCATGATCTAGACGACTTCTCCTCCCTCTTGTGTTAGTTTCAATTTATGTTTCTTCCTTCCCTCTCAATTCCCTCACTCCCCTCACCTTAGCACATGTGTGCATGCTTGCCCTATTTATTTTTCCATCGATCTGAGTAAGAGAGAGGTTGAGAGGAGAGAGTGGCCGGTTATGGCATGTGCTTGATGATACGTCTCCGACGTATCGATAATTTCTTATGTTCCATGCCACATTATTGATGATATCTACATGTTTTATACACACTTTATGTCATATTCGTGCATTTTCTGGAACTAACCTATTAACAAGATGCCGAAGTGCCAGTTGCTGTTTTCTGCTGTTTTTGGTTTCAGAAATCCTAGTAAGGAAATATTCTCGGAATTGGACGAAATCAACGCCCAGGGTCCTATTTTGCCACGAAGCTTCCAGAAGACCGAAGAGGAGACGAAGTGGGGCCACGAGGTGGCCAGACTATAGGGCGGCGCGGCCCAGGTCTTGGCCACGCCGACCTGTAGTGTGGGCCCCTCGTGTGGCCCCCTGACCTGCCCTTCCGCCTACAAATAGCCTTCGTCGCGAAACCCCCAGTACCGAGAGCCACGATACGGAAAACCTTCCAGAGACGCCGCCGCCGCCAATCCCATCTCGGGGGATTCAGGAGATCGCCTCCGGCACCCTGCCGGAGAGGGGAATAATCTCCCGGAGGACTCTACGCCGCCATGGTCGCCTCCGGAGTGATGTGTGAGTAGTCTACCCCTGGACTATGGGTCCATAGCAGTAGCTAGATGGTTGTCTTCTCCCCATTGTGCTTAATTGTCGGGTCTTGTGAGCTGCCGAACATGATCAAGATCATCTATCTGTAATTCTATATGTTGCGTTTGTTGGGATCCGATGAATAGAGAATACTATGTTATGTTGATTATCAATTTATATCTATGTGTTGTTTATGATCTTGCATGCTCTCCGTTACTAGTAGATGCTCTGGCCAAGTAGATGCTTGTAACTCCAAGAGGGAGTATTTATGCTCGATAGTGGGTTCATGTCTCCGTGAATCTGGGGAAGTGACAGAAATCTCTAAGATTATGGATGTGCTGTTGCCACTAGGGATAAAACATTGGTGCTATGTTCGAGGATGTAGTTACTGATTACATTATGCGCAATACTTAATGCAATTGTCTGTTGTTAGCAACTTAATACTGGAGGGGGTTCGAATGATAACCTGAAGGTGGACTTTTTAGGCATAGATGCATGCTGGATAGCGGTCTATGTACTTTGTCGTAATGCCCAATTAAATCTCACTATACTCATCATAATATGTATGTGCATGGTCATGCCCTCTTTATTTGTCAATTGCCCAACTGTAATTTGTTCACCCAACATGCTGTTTATCTTATGGGAGAGACACCTCTAGTGAACTGTGGACCCCGGTCCAATTCTCTATACTGAAATACAATCTACTGCAATCGTTTCTACTGTTTTCTGCAAACAATCATCATCCACACTATACATCTAATCCTTTGTTACAGCAAGCCGGTGAGATTGACAACCTCGCTGTTTCGTTGGGGCAAAGTACTTGGTTTGTGTTGTGCCGGTTCCACGTTGGCGCCGGAATCCCTGGTGTTGCGCCGCACTACATCTCGCCGCCATCAACCTTCAACGTGCTTCTTGACTCCTACTAGTTCGATAAACCTTGGTTTCTAACTAAGAGAAACTTACTGTTGTACGCATCACACCTTCCACTTGGGGTTCCCAACGGTCGCGTGCTGTACGCGTGTCAAGCTAAATTTCTGGCGCCGTTGCCGGGGAGATCAAGATACGCTGCAAGGGGAGTCTCCACATCGCAATCTCTTTACTTTGTTTTTGTCTTGCTTAGTTTTATTTACTACTTTGTTTGCTGCACTAAATCAAAATACAAAAAAATTAGTTGCTAGTTTTACTTTACTTGCTATCTTGTTTGCTATATCGAAAACACAAAAAAATTAGTTACTTGCATTTACTTTATCTAGTTTGCTTTATTTACTACTGCTAAAATGGGTACTCCTGAAAATACTAAGTTGTGTGACTTCACAAACACAAATAATAATGATTTCTTATGCACACCTATTGCTCCACCTACTACTACAACAGAATTCTTTGAAATTAAACCTGCTTTACTGAATCTTGTTATGCGAGAGCAATTTTCTGGTGTTAGTTCTGATGATGCTGCTGCCCATCTTAATAATTTTGTTGAATTGTGTGAAATGCAAAATATAAGGATGTAGATGGTGACATTATAAAATTAAAATTGTTCCCTTTCTCATTAAGAGGAAGAGCTAAAGATTGGTTGCTATCTCTGCCTAAGAATAGTATTGATTCATGGACTAAATGCAAGGATGCTTTTATTGGTAGATATTATCCCCTTGCTAAAATTATATCTTTGAGGAGTAGCATAATGAATTTTCAACAATTAGATACTGAGCATGTTGCACAAGCATGGGAAAGAATGAAATCTCTGGTTAAAAATTGCCCAACCCATGGACTGACTACTTGGATGATCATCCAAACCTTTTATGCAGGACTGAATTTTTCTTCGCGGAACCTATTGGATTCAGCTGCTGGAGGTACCTTTATGTCCATCACTCTTGGTGAAGCAACAAAACTTCTTGATAATATGATGATCAACTACTCTGAATGGCACACGGAAAGAGGTCCACAAGGTAAGAAGGTAAATTCTGTTGAAGAAACCTCTTCCTTGAGTGATAAGATTGATGCTATTATGTCTATGCTTGTGAATGATAGGACTAATATTGATCCTAATAATGTTCCGTTAGCTTCATTGGTTGCACAAGAAGAACATGTTGATGTCAACTTCATTAAAAATAATAATTTCAACAACAATGCTTACCGGAACAATTCTAGTAACAACTATAGGCCATATCCTTATAATAATGGCAACGGCTATGGTAATTCTTATGAGAAATTCTTACAACAATAATAGGAATTCACCCCCTGGACTTGAAGCCATGCTTAAAGAATTTATTAGTACACAAACTGCTTTTAACAAATCTGTTGAAGAAAAGCTTGGGAAAATTGATATACTTGCTTCTAAAGTCGATAGTCTTGCTGCTGATGTTGATCTTTTGAAATCGAAAGTTATGCCTAATGAAAATCTTAATAATAAATTTTTTACTACAGCAAATGCCATCCAAGTTAGAATTAATGAGAATATAAGATTGATGGCCGAATTGCGTGCTAGGTGGGAAAGAGAAGAAAATGAAAAAGAAGAGAATATAGCTAAAGTTTGGACTATCACCACCACTAGTAATGCTAATGCTACACATGTTGCTGCACCTCCTACTAATAATAACAAAAGAATTGGTGTTAGCAATGTTTCCACTTCTAATGCAAAGCGTGAGAAACTGCCTGAAACTGCTAAAACTGCTGAAACTGCCTGTGATAAAACTGCTGAAATTTTTTCCAACATTGGGGATGATGATCCCATTGCTTTAGATTATAATAGTTTGAATTTTGATGATTGCCACATCTCTGAAGTTATAAAGTTCTTACAAAAACTTGCTAAAAGTCCTAATGCTAGTGCTATAAATTTGGCTTTCACGATACATATTACAAATGCTCTCATAAAAGCTAGAGAAGAGAAACTAGAGCGCGAAGCCTCTATTCCTAGAAAGCTAGAGGATGGTTGGGAGCTCATCATTAAGATGAAGGTTAAAGATTTTGATTGTAATGCTTTATGTGATCTTGGTGCAAGTATTTCCGTTATGCCTAAGAAAATTTATAATATGCTTGACTTGCCACCGTTGAAAAATTGTTATTTGGATGTTAATCTTGCTGATCATTCTACAAAGAAACCTTTGGGAAAAGTTGATAATGTTCGCATTACCGTTAACAATAACCTTGTCCCCGTTGATTTTGTTGTCTTGGATATTGAATGCAATGCATCTTGTCCCCTATATTGGGAAGACCTTTTCTTCGAACTGTTGGTGCTATCATTGATATGAAGGAAGGTAATATAAAATATCAATTTCCTCTCAAGAAAGGTATGGAACACTTCCCTAGAAAGAGAATGAAGTTACCTTTTGATTCTATTATTAGAACAAATTATGATGTTGACACTTCGTCTCTTGATAATACTTGATACACACTTTCTGCGCCTAGCTGAAAGGCGTTAAAGAAAAGCGCTTATGGGAGACAACCCATGTGTTTTTACTACAGTACTTTATTTTTATTTTGTGTCTTGGAAGTTGTTTACTACTGTAGCAACCTCTCCTTATCTTAGTTTAGTGTTTTGTTGTGCCAAGTAAAGTCGTTGATAGTAAAGTTCATACTAGATTTGGATTACTGCGCAGAAACAGATTTCTTTGCTGTCACGAATATGGGTTGTTTTCTCTGTAGGTAACTCAGAAAATTATGCCAATTTACGTGAGTGATCCTCAGATATGTATGCAACTTTCATTCAATTTGAGCATTTTCATTTGAGCAAGTCTGGTGCCTCGATAAAATTCGTCAATACGAACTGTTCTGTTTTGACAGATTCTGCCTTTTATTTCACATTGCCAGTTTTGTTATGTTCGATGGATATTTCGATTCCATTGACTTTCAGTAGCTTTGTGCAATGTCCAGAAGTGTTAAGAATGATTATTTCACCTCTGGACATGTATATTTTGATTGTGCACTAACCCTCTAATGAGTTGTTCTAAGTTTGGTGTGGAGGAAGTTTTCAAGGATCAAGAGAGGGAGATGATACAACATGATCAAGGAGAGTGAAAGCTCTAAGCTTGGGGATGCCCCGGTGGTTCACCCCTGCATATATCAAGAAGACTCAAGCGTCTAAGCTTGGGGATGCCCAAGGCATCCCCTTCTTCATCGACAACATTATCAGGTTCCTCCCATGAAACTATATTTTTATTCCATCACAGCTTATGTACTTTTCTTGGAGCGTCGGTTTGTTGTTGTTTTTGTTTTGTTTGAATAAAATGGATCCTAGCATTCTTTGTGTGGGAGAGAGACACGCTCCGCTGTAGCATATGGACAAAGATGTCCTTAGGCTTTACTCATAATGTTCATGGCGAAGTTTCTTCTTCATTAAATTGTTATATGGTTGGAATTGGAAAATGATACATGTAGTAATTTGCTATAATGTCTTGGATAATGTGATACTTGGAAATTGTTGTGCTCATGTTTAAGCTCTTGCATCATATACTTTGCACTCATTAATGAAGAAATACATAGAGCATGCTTAAATTTGGTTTGCATATTTGGTCTCTCTAAGGTCTAGATAATTTCTAGTATTGAGTTTGAACAACAAGGAAGACGGTGTAGAGTCTTATAATGTTTTCAATATGTCTTTTATGTGAGTTTTGCTGCACCGCTTCATCCTTGTGTTTGTTTCAAATAAGCCTTGCTAGCCTAAACCTTGTATTGAGAGGGAATACTTCTCATGCATCCAAAATACTTGAGCCAACCACTATGCCATTTGTGTCCACCATACCTACCTACTACATGGTATTTCTCCGCCATTCCAAAGTAAATTGCTTGAGTGCTACCTTTAAATTTCCATTCTTCACCTTTACAATATATAGCTCATGGGACAAATAGCTTAAAAACTATTGTGGTATTGAATATGTACTTATGCACTTTATCTCTTATTAAGTTTCTCGTTGTGCGATAACCATGTTCACTGGGGACGCCATCAACTACTCTTTGTTGAATTTCATGTGAGTTGCTATGTATGTTCGTCTTGTCTGAAGTAAGAGCGATCTACCACCTTATGGTTAGAGCATGCATATTGTTAGAGAAGAACATTGGGCCGCTAACTAAAGCCATGATCCATGGTGGAAGTTTCAGTTTTGGACAATATCCTCAATCTCATATGAGAAAATTAATTGTTGTTACATGCTTATGCATTAAAGAGGAGTCCATTATCTGTTGTCTATGTTGTCCCGGTATGGATGTCTAAGTTGAGAATAATCAATAGCGAGAAATCCAATGCGAGCTTTCTCCTTAGACCTTTGTACAGGTGGCATAGAAGTACCCCTTTGTGACACTTGGTTAAAACATGTGCATTGCGATGATCCCGGTAGTCCAAGCTAATTAGGACAAGGTGCGGGCACTATTAGTATACTATGCATGAGGCTTGCAACTTGTAAGATATAATTTACATGATACATATGCTTTATTACTACCGTTGACAAAATTGTTTCTTGTTTTCAAAATCAAAGCTCTAGCACAAATATAGCAATCGATGCTTTCCTCTTTGAAGGACCATTCTTTTACTTTTATTGTTGAGTCAGTTCACCTATTTCTCTCCACCTCAAGAAGCAAACACTTGTGTGAACTGTGCATTGATTCCTACATACTTGCATATTGCACTTATTATATTACTCTATGTTGACAATATCCATGAGATATACATGTTACAAGTTGAAAGCAACCGCTGAAACTTAATCTTCCTTTGTGTTGCTTCAATGCTTTTACTATGAATTATTGCTTTATGAGTTAACTCTTATGCAAGACTTATTGATGCTTGTCTTGAAGTACTATTCATGAAAAGTCTTTGCTATATGATTCATTTGTTTACTCATGTCATATACATTGTTTCGATCGCTGCATTCACTACATATGCTTTACAAATAGTATGATCAAGATTATGATGGCATGTCACTCCAGAAATTATCTTTGTTTATCGTTTACTGCTCGGACGAGCAGAACTAAGCTTGGGGATGCTGATACATCTCCGACGTATCGATAATTTCTTATGTTCCATGCCACATTATTGATGATATCTACATGTTTTATGCACACTTTATGTCATATTCGTGCATTTTCTGGAACTAACCTATTAACAAGATGCCGAAGTGCCGATTCTTTGTTCTGCTGTTTTTGGTTTCAGAAATCCTAGTAAGGAAATATTCTCGAATTGGACGAAATCAACGCCCGTGGGTCCTATTTTGCCACGAAGCTTCCAGAAGACCGAAGAGGAGACGAAGTGGGGCCACGAGGTGGCCAGACTATAGGGCGGCGCGGCCCAGGTCTTGGCCGCGCCGACCTATAGTGTGGGCCCCTCGTGTGGCCCCCTGACCTGCCCTTCCGCCTACAAATAGCCTTCGTCGCGAAACCCCCGCACCGAGAGCCACGATACGGAAAACCTTCCCGGAGACGCCGCCGCCGCCAATCCCATCTCGGGGGATTCAGGAGATCGCCTCCGGCACCCTGCCGGAGAGGGGAATCATCTCCCGGAGGACTCTACGCCGCCATGGTCGCCTCCGGAGTGATGTGTGAGTAGTCTACCCCTGGACTATGGGTCCATAGCAGTAGCTAGATGGTTGTCTTCTCCCCATTGTGCTTAATTGTCGGGTCTTGTGAGCTGCCGAACATGATCAAGATCATCTATCTGTAATTCTATATGTTGCGTTTGTTGGGATCCGATGAATAGAGAATACTATGTTATGTTGATTATCAATTTATATCTATGTGTTGTTTATGATCTTGCATGCTCTCCGTTACTAGTAGATGCTCTGGCCAAGTAGATGCTTGTAACTCCAAGAGGGAGTATTTATGCTCGATAGTGGGTTCATGTCTCCGTGAATCTGGGGAAGTGACAGAAATCTCTAAGATTATGGATGTGCTGTTGCCACTAGGGATAAAACATTGGTGCTATGTTCGAGGATGTAGTTACTGATTACATTACGCGCAATACTTAATGCAATTGTCTGTTGTTAGCAACTTAATACTGGAGGGGGTTCGGATGATAACCTGAAGGTGGACTTTTTGGTCACACGCGGCGTTGCGAAGTGCAAGGGCGTGCCACCTGACCTATACCTGGTCAGGAAGGTGATGGGGATGCCTCGCTTAGTTCCTGCATGGCATACACGTAAACATTAAATACGAGCCTCGATCGGCTCTCAGGTTATCCTGTGAATCGGCTCAAAGAGCCGATTCACCCATGATTCGTGCGGGGTGCACGAATACTTGGTGGTCCTGCTTGATCAAGATATAGCTAATGAGATCTACGACGATTTAGGGTTTTCACCGCATCGGATCATCCTACTCCAGGTTGGGCCTCGCGGCCACGCACGGTGCTCGTAAGCCGATCCTAAACAAGGCCAAAAAACCAACATGAAGTTGATCCTCGGAACATCCCATTTAGGACTTGCGAACGCCACCCTACGTGCCACTGGATCCTCCCCCCCTTTGTAAGGCCTAACTATTGCAGATATTAAACTAATCCCTGTAGAACAAGGAGCAATCGTAACGGATCAGATCTACTAAATAATGATCAAGCGGGGTGCCGCCCCCACACCTGAGATAGGTGTGAGGGCGGCTAGATATGCGAGGGTTGCACTACGTAAGCATGCTCAAACGAAGAACAATGCTAACCCTAACACATCTATGATAACTACGTTGCTCGCCATCAAAAGCGCTTCAGTACGAGCAACGCATGAACAACGTGGGGCTTGTGCTGCCTAGATCGCAAGATGCGATCTAGGCAGCATGTCGCGTACCTGATAGAAACCCTCGAGTTGAAGGAGTTGGCGATGCGCCGAGATTGGTTTGTTTTGGGTTGAATGTGAGTTGTTGTTTATTCCATAAACCCTAGGTACATATTTATAGTCCAGCGGACTTTCTAATGTGGGCGTGCACCAAACTGTGCACGAATAAGATTCTACTTTCTAAACTATTATAATTAAAGATACACGGGCAAACTAGCCCAAACTCTCCGTGCAAGGCCGGTTCAGAGATCCTCCACGCATAACCTTCCAAGCCCATCTCTCTTACGGCCCACCTCTGGATTTGTCCAAAATCTGGTGATAACACATGCCCCCTGGTTTTGGAAATAACATTTCCAAAATCATTATGTTCCCCTTTCGAAGGGTCATGTCGCGGCAGAACAGAGCCGTTACAGCATCTGTTATCATTATGCCCTGTCTTCTCAGCTTCTCCACAAACCCTGACAGCTTTGGTGTAGATTCCTTGGAAACTGTAATGGCTTTAAACCTTCACCAAATTTCTCATTATTTAACCGTGCCGACTGTTTAGCTCCCTTTATCCTCTGTTCTATCCCAGCCATCGGCACCAAAAAACCCTCTCCTCCTGTAGCAATGTCTTCCTCTTCCTCCTCCTTCTCAAAACTCTTCCCCCAATCTTCACCGAAGAAGAAGAACGAGGACAGCCTTCCCCCCGTAGCAAACCCCTTCTCCTCTGATAAGGAGGAGAAAGAAGGCGAAGCAGCGAAGGCCAAGGCCTCCCCCTCCGCCAAGCTCCCGCCGAAGAAGCACCCCCGCATGTGGGCGGACAGCGAGGATGAAGACGATGACGAAGAAGAAGAAGAAGAAGAGGAGGAGGATGAATCCTCCTCCTCCATCGGGTATCCGCCGACCAAGCGCTTCCGCTCCTGGGCGGACAGCGAGGATGATGATGATGACGAGGAGGAAGAGGCTCCGGCCAAGGGCTGGGGCAGCAGCGACGAGGAGCTCCCTGAGAGCAGCGCCGACGACGTCGACGGCGGCGATGACGAGGACAGCGACAACTAGTAGAATAGGACTAGTAGTAGCAGTGCACTAGGCACCAGATCCCTCTTTTGAGAACCATCGGCTCTTTCTTGTAAAGCCGCTCCTTGGAATTAATGAAATTGTTCTTTCCATTCATCCTTTAACTCCTCCAATTTCATTCCTTCCGCCTGTAATGCAAAAGACCGATAGCAACGCGTCGGATTTCTTCTCTTTCGGACGCCGATGAAGCTGGATTCTAATTAGCTTGTAGGCCAGGAACTTCTCAATCTGTAGGCTGCGATTTGGTTATCTGACCAAAATTCTTCGCAATCCCTTAACCGATGACAACCCATCGGCTATTTTTTAGAATCCATTTCCTTCTCTTACAGCCCCAGCGCGGTCCAAGCCTCGTATCAGACGACGACTTCTCCTTCCCATTTCCTCCCTGGGACGATCATGATGCAGCCGCGGCCGAAATAACTCCAATCGGCTCTTAAAAATAGGGTATCCACCAGGTTTGTTGCCCCCCCCCCCGAGTCTCAGCCAAGGCGCGTCAGAGATGAGGATACGCAAATTAGCTGTATGAGCCTGGGCCTGATCATGTTTGAGGGAGCTTCTTATGCAGAGAGCCTTCCAGGTGAGCTGCCCCCCGAGCCTTGCTCGAGGCGAGAATGTCAGAGAGAATGCGCTACAGCCGATCCTTTTTCTTCCTCTGATAGCCGATAATCTTCCGTTTCAGATAAAAAAAGCCCCACAGATTGGAAATCCTCGACAAAAAAGGTTCAGGAACCCGGATCGGCTCGAAGCAGCTATCGCTGGCCTGGACCTGGTGGAGGCTTGATAAAAATCGCACAAATCGACTAGAGTCGATGGCTACGCATCGGCTGTTAAATTTTTTTTATGGCCGATTTTCTTAATCGGCCCCCAATGTTTCATTGCACGTATGTTCTCACATGTTTATCTGCTCATGTTCATCTGATTATATGCCCCCCGAGCCGATACCTGCTGGATGACTGCAGATATCGGCTTGTATGGTTAGCCAGGGCACTGCACCTGCACGTCGGCTTCGCAAAGATCCATGCTGACTTTCATCTGCCGACGTGGCCGCTGCTCAGAAGATTGGTGCTGAATGCACGCAAAACATGTGATGAAGGTAATTTTGGCCGATTGCCGGAATCGGCCTCCACATTGCTTGTTCGATGAAGGATTTGTAATGTCCCTCCATAAATTTTTTGGGGCCGATCACAAGGATCAGCCTTGCCTGGATTGCTCATTGGTCCAACCTTGCTACCCGGTCAGGCTGGAAAAAACCAACCCAACCTCTGATTTGATGCGCCTGCTGTCATCCTCCTTGAGTGCATTGTAGACTCGTGGAGCATTAAGCTCTGTCGGCAAGACGAGTACCATGTTTGTGCCAGCCGATGTTTCATCATCGGCTTTCCTCTGTTTGGGGCGCCACTCCATTTTCCGTGGACGTCCCTCTTCATCCAGGGTTCGCTGAACCTTTGCAGCCAGATCAGGCCGTGCCTTCCTTAGTGAGTGCAGGTATAACCTTTCAGCTTCCTCCAGGCCGCGCAATCGCTGAACCCTGCGCTTTTGGGAACGGCTGAGTCCATCAGGGCACCACCTTGGACGGTGGTACCTGTCTTCTTCTACTTCTCCCTCGTCTTCTGAATCTTCGAGATCCGTCCAACGAGGTGACTCAGCGCGTTTGCTTTGTGGTGGGAGAGGCCCTAGGCGCTCGAACACAGACACGTTGGCTGCCTCCTTCTTCTTCTTGTTGCATTCTGGGCAACTGCCGATTGTAGGCAATCGGCTCATTCCTGAATCCCAGCAGTGTCTGAAGAAAGGGCAGTCCCAGTGCTTGGCGTTGTCATCTTGCTCCCTTGATGTTTCCGTGGCACGGCGCTCGTGCTCCTCCTCATCGTGATCCTGCCGACGATGTCTTCTGGCTTCTCTAGCCAGACGATCTCTTTCATCATCATAATTGGACCGTCGGCGTTGGTCATACTGACTCACATATTTGTTGAGGAGGTGATCAGAGAGAGGCCGTTGATATCTAATGTTCTTCACCTCTCCCTCTGTGACGTAGCGCTTGCCATCATGACGGAGCCGATCGCGTGGAGCGGCCTCCTCTGTGTCCTTGCTGTGAGAGCAGCTGCCCTCATCTCCATCTTTGCCAGAGTGGTTCCCAGGTCCTACCATGTTGATGCTGAACGAGGGACTTGGCTGGCAACCCTCAGGGTAGGTGACCTCCACCATATTAACGGCGGGGAAGGGTTGGGTGTCGACCTTCATGGCGTACTGGTTGAAAATTAGCCGCCCCTTCTCTATCGCCGCTTGGATGTGTTGACGCCACACCCTGCAGTCGTTGGTGGCATGGGAGAGCGAGTTGTGGAATTTGCAGTACGGCTTTCCGTTTAGCTCTTTCGCCGTGGGGAACTTGAGACCTTCAGGAATCGTCAACTGTTTCTCCTTGAGCAGGAGGTCGAAGATTTGTTCAGTCTTGGTCACGTCAAAATCAAATCCCCTGGGCGGCCCTGGTGGCTTTACCCATTTGCAGGACACGGGGGTTCCTCCCCGAGTCCACTCAGCCACTGCTATTTCTTGGTCTCCCGCAGGCACTTCATCTTCCTCTGTATCGACCATGACTACTGCACGCTTGAACTTGTCTTGGTACAGGTTCGGGTGGCGCTGTTCGTATGCTGATAGTTTCTGAACCATGTGCGCCAGCGAGGGATAATCTGCTTGGGAGGCCATGTCCTTGAGCTGTGTTGCAAGGCCTGCTACTGCCAACTCGACTGCTTCCTTTTCAGTTATACGGACCGAATAACATCGGTTCCTAAGATTCCTGAAGCGCTGGATATACTCTGTCACTGTTTCCCCGCGCTTCTGTCGTAGTTGTGCTAGATCGGCAATGCTAGACTCGGAAGCTTCTGAATGGTATTGCATATGGAATTGTTCTTCCAATTGCTTCCAAGACTGGATGGAGTTTGTTGGCAAAGAGGTGTACCATCCAAAAGCCGATCCCGTGAGGGACTGTGAAAAGAGCCTCACGCGTAGCTGATCCGACACTGAAGCCGGTCCTAGTTGGGCCAAATATCGGCCGACGTGCTCGATGGAGCTGGAGCCATCTGATCCACTGAATTTGGAGAAGTCAGGGAGCCGATATTTAGGTGGCAGCGGGATCATCTCGTAATCGTCGGGGTACGGCTTGGAATAGCCGACTGCCCTTCTTTTCGGCACCATGCCGAACTGATCTCTCAGTATGGTACTGATTTGATCCGCTGTGCTGGCTGCAGGAGATGCACTCTGAAGATTCGCCGGGGTGGCGTACTTAGCCAGCCATGTTTGCTTTTCCAGCTCTGGGCCAACTGCAGGAGTTGGGCCCGGGAGTTTCGTCGGGGTGGCGTAGTTAGTTAGCCACGTTTGCTTCTCAAGCTCTACTGCTGATGTTCCTCCTGTCTTTGCCAGAGTCCCTGATGTTGTGGCCTGGTTTGTGAGTGCCCAGTTACCACAATCTGGCACATACGTGCACGCGTAGCCTTGAGGGATCTCCTTAGGCATCTCAGGCAAGAACTGGTGGTCACTAGGGTCACCACCAATCTTGTAGACGACGTATGCCGGTGTCGTCGGCATTTCAGCTGGTGCTGCCAACGCAAATGGCAGCGGTGGACGGGACTGGAGTGGTAACTCTCCTTGATGCGTCCCGAGAGCTGGTCCTGACGGCGAGTATTGGTGGCTCATGATCTCTTGGATCACGCGCAGAGCGAGACGCTCCAACACGTTAACCAAGTTTTCAGAGTGGCGATGTAGCGAGTGAGCCACCAAGTAGTTGATCTCCTGCCGCAGGCCCCTGGTGCGTTCCTCCGACGGGGTAGAGAGATCCAACCCATCAAGTGCACCTTGAGGCGAGAACCCTTTCCATCTGACGCCATGCGTACGGGTTCTCTGAAAAGAGCCGATGAGGTCGGCTTCGAGGGTGGCCTTGATCTCGTTGTATTGCTTCTTGAGGTCGTCAGGCAGCTCCTCGTAGGTGACTGGCGTGCCGTCCGCCATCTCAGATGTAGACGGCGATGTGGTTGATGTAGACGATTGTCCCACCGGGCGTGCCAGAATGTGTTGACTGCCAAAACCCATCGGCGGGCAGCGGCTTTGTCAACACTACTAGAGCCGGGAAGAGCCTAGAGCTGCGGCTGGCTGAGACCCCTCCGAGCGACGGCCCGCAATGCTCTTCTGGTCACACGCGGCGTTGCGAAGTGCAAGGGCGTGCCACCTGACCTATACCTGGTCAGGAAGGTGATGGGGATGCCTCGCTTAGTTCCTGCATGGCATACACGTAAACATTAAATACGAGCCTCGATCGGCTCTCAGGTTATCCTGTGAATCGGCTCAAAGAGCCGATTCACCCATGATTCGTGCGGGGTGCACGAATACTTGGTGGTCCTGCTTGATCAAGATATAGCTAATGAGATCTACGACGATTTAGGGTTTTCACCGCATAATCGGATCATCCTACTCCAGGTTGGGCCTCGCGGCCACGCACGGTGCTCGTAAGCCGATCCTAAACAAGGCCAAAAAACCAACATGAAGTTGATCCTCGGAACATCCCGTTTAGGACTTGCGAACGCCACCCTACGTGCCACTGGATCCTCCCCCCCTTTGTAAGGCCTAACTATTGCAGATATTAAACTAATCCCTGTAGAACAAGGAGCAATCGTAACGGATCAGATCTACTAAATAATGATCAAGCGGGGTGCCGCCCCCACACCTGAGATAGGTGTGAGGGCGGCTAGATATGCGAGGGTTGCACTACGTAAGCATGCTCAAACGAAGAACAATGCTAACCCTAACACATCTATGATAACTACGTTGCTCGCCATCAAAAGCGCTTCAGTACGAGCAACGCATGAACAACGTGGGGCTTGTGCTGCCTAGATCGCAAGATGCGATCTAGGCAGCATGTCGCTTACCTGATAGAAACCCTCGAGTTGAAGGAGTTGGCGATGCGCCGAGATTGGTTTGTTTTGGGTTGAACGTGAGTTGTTGTTTATTCCATAAACCCTAGGTACATATTTATAGTCCAGCGGACTTTCTAATGTGGGCGTGCACCAAACCGTGCACGAATAAGATTCTACTTTCTAAACTATTATAATTAAAGATACACGGGCAAACTAGCCCAAACTCTCCGTGCAAGGCCGGTTCAGAGATCCTCCACGCATAACCTTCCAAGCCCATCTCTCTTACGGCCCACTGATACGTCTCCGACGTATCGATAATTTCTTATGTTCCATGCCACATTATTGATGTTATCTACATGTTTTATGCACACTTTATGTCATATTCGTGCATTTTCTGGAACTAACCTATTAACAAGATGCCGAAGTGCCAGTTGCTGTTTTCTGCTGTTTTTGGTTTCAGAAATCCTAGTAACAAAATATTCTCGGAATTGGACGAAATAAAAGCCCAGAGGCCTATTTTCTCACGAAGCTTCCAGAAGTCCGAAGGAGAGACGAAGAGGGGCCACGGAGGGGCCACACCATAGGCCGGCGCGGCCCCCCCCCCCTTGGCCGCGCGGCCCTGTGGTGTGGGGCCCCCGTGCCGCCTCTTGACCTGCCCTTCCGCCTACAAATAGCCTCCGTGACGAAACCCCCAGTACCGAGAGCCACGATACGGAAAACCATACTGAGACGCCGTCGCCGCCGATCCCATCTCGGGGGATCCAGGAGATCGCCTCCGGCACCCTGCCGGAGAGGGGAATCATCTCCCGGAGGACTCTACGCCGCCATGGTCGCCTCCGGTGTGATGTGTGAGTAGTCTACCCCTGGACTATGGGTCCATAGCAGTAGCTAGATGGTTGTCTTCTCCCCATTGTGCTATCATTGTCGGATCTTGTGAGCTGCCTATCATGATCAAGATCATCTATATGTAATTCTATATGTTGCGTTTGTTGGGATCCGATGAATAGAGAATACTTGTTATGTTGATTATCAAAGTTATGCTTATGTGTTGTTTATGATCTTGCATGCTCTCCGTTACTAGTAGATGCTCTGGCCAAGTAGATGCTTTTAACTCCAAGAGGGAGTACTTATGCTCGATAGTGGGTTCATGCCTGCATTGACACTGGGACGTGTGAAAGTTCTAAGGTTGTGTTGTGCTGTTGCCACTAGGGATAAAACATTGATGCTATGTCTAAGGATGTAGTTGTTGATTACATTACGCACCATACTTAATGCAATTGTCTGTTGCTTTGCAACTTAATACTGGAAGGGGTTCGGATGATAACCTGAAGGTGGACTTTTTAGGCATAGATGCAGTTGGATGGCGGTCTATGTACTTTGTCGTAATGCCCAATTAAATCTCACTATACTCATCATGATATGTATGTGCATTGTAATGCTCTCTTTATTTGTAAATTGCCCAACTGTAATTTGTTCACCCAACATCTTGTTCGTCTTATGGGAGAGACACCTCTAGTGAACTGTGGACCCCAGTCCAATTCTCTTTCTTGAAATACAATCTCTTCGCAATACTTGTTCTACTGTTTTTACGCAAACAATCATCTTCCACACAATACGGTTAACTCTTTGTTACAGCAAGCCGGTGAGATTGACAACCTCACTGTTTCGTTGGGGCAAAGTATCTTGGTTGTGTTGTGCAGGTTCCACGTTGGCGCCGGAATCCCTGGTGTTGCGCCGCACTACATCTCGCCGCCATCAACCTTCAACGTGCTTCTTGACTCCTACTGGTCCGATTAAACCTTGGTTTCTTACTGAGGGAAACTTGCCGCTGTGCGCATCACACCTTCCTCTTGGGGTTCCCAACGGACGCGTGTCGAACGAAAAGACAATACGTCAACCACGCGCATCAAGCAAATTTCTGGCGCCGTTGCTGGGGAGATCAAGACACGCTGCAAGGGGAGTCTCCACTTCTCAATCTCTTTACTTTGTTTTTGTCTTGCTTAGTTTTATTTACTACTTTGTTTGCTGCACTAAATCAAAATACAAAAAAATTAGTTGCTAGTTTTACTTTACTTGCTATCTTGTTTGCTATATCGAAAACACAAAAAAAATTAGTTTACTTGCATTTACTTTATCTAGTTTGTTTTATTTACTGTTGCTAAAATGGCCAACGCTGAAAATACTAAGTTGTGTGACTTCACAACCACAAATAATAATGATTTCTTATGCACACCTATTGCTCCACCTGCTACTACAGCAGAATTCTTTGAAATTAAACCTGCTTTACTTAATCTTGTCATGAAAGATCAATTTTCCGGTGTTAGTTCTGATGATGCTGCTGCACATCTTAATAATTTTGTTGAACTATGTGAAATGCAAAAATATAAAGATGTAGATGGTGATATTATTAAACTAAAATTGTTCCCTTTCTCATTAAGAGGAAGAGCTAAAGATTGGTTGCTATCTCTGCCTAAGAATAGTATTGATTCATGGACTAAATGCAAGGATGCTTTTATTGGTAGATATTATCCCCCTGCTAAAATTATATCTTTGAGGAGTAGCATAATGAATTTTAAACAATTAGATACTGAACATGTTGCTCAAGCTTGGGAAAGAATGAAATCTCTGGTTAAAAATTGCCCAACCCATGGACTGACTACTTGGATGATCATCCAAACCTTCTATGCAGGACTAAATTTTTCTTCACGGAATTTATTGGATTCAGCTGCTGGAGGTACCTTTATGTCCATCACTCTTGGTGAAGCAACAAAGCTTCTTGATAATATGATGATCAATTACTCTGAATGGCACACGGAAAGAGCTCCACAAGGTAAGAAGGTAAATTCTGTCGAAGAATCCTCTTCCTTGAATGATAAGGTTGATGCTATTATGTCTATGCTTGTGAATGATAGGACTAATTTTGATCCTAATAATGTTCCATTAGCTTCATTGGTTGCACAAGAAGAGCATGTTGATGTAAACTTCATTAAAAATAATAATTTCAACAACAATGCTTACCGGAACAATTCTAGTAACAACTATAGGCCATATCCTTATAATAATGGCAACGGCTATGGTAATTCTTATGGTAATTCTTACAACAATAATAGGAATTCACCCCCTGGACTTGAAGCCATGCTTAAAGAATTTATTAGTACGCAAACTGCTTTTAACAAATCTGTTGAAGAAAAGCTTGGGAAAATTGATATACTTGCTTCTAAAGTCGATAGTCTTGCTGCTGATGTTGATCTTTTGAAATCGAAAGTTATGCCTAATGAGAATCATCATAATAAGATTGTTACTACAGCAAATGCCATTCAAGTTAGAATTAATGAGAATATAAGATTAATGGCTGAGCTGCGTGCTAGGTGGGATAGAGAAGAAAATGAAAAACTAGCTAAAGAGAAGAATGTAGCTAAAGTTTGGACTATTACCACCACTAGTAATGCTAATGCTACACATGTTGCTGCACCTCTTACTCATACTAATAAAAGAATTGGTGTTAGCGATGTTTCCACTTCTAATGCAAAGCGCGAAAAACTGCCTGAAACTGTTAAAACTGCTGAAATTGCCTGTGATAAAGCTGCTGAAATTTTTTCCAACATTGGGGATGATGATCCCATTGCTTTAGATTATAATGGTTTGAATTTTGATGATTGCCACATCTCTGAAGTTATAAAGTTCTTGCAAAAACTTGCTAAAAGTCCTAATGCTAGTGCTATAAATTTGGCTTTCACGCATCATATTACAAATGCTCTCATAAAAGCTAGAGAAGAGAAACTAGAGCGTGAAGCCTCTATTCCTAAAAAGCTAGAGGATGGTTGGGAGCCCATCATTAAGATGAAGGTTAAAGATTTTGATTGTAATGCTTTATGTGATCTTGGTGCAAGTATTTCTGTTATGCCTAAGAAAATTTATAATATGCTTGACTTGCCACCGCTGAAAAATTGTTATTTGGATGTTAATCTTGCTGATCATTCTACAAAGAAACCTTTGGGTAAAGTTGATAATGTTCGCATTACCGTTAATAATAATCTTGTTCCCGTTGATTTTGTTGTCTTGGATATTGAATGCAATGCATCTTGTCCCATTATATTGGGAAGACCTTTTCTTCGAACTGTTGGTGCTATTATTGATATGAAGGAAGGTAATATAAAATATCAATTTCCTCTCAAGAAAGGTATGGAACACTTCCCTAGAAAGAGAATGAAGGTACCTTATGATTCTATTATTAGAACAAATTATGATGTTGATGCTTCATCTCTCGATAATACTTGATACACACTTTCTGCGCCTAGCTGAAAGGCGTTAAAGAAAAGCGCTTATGGGAGACAACCCATGTTTTTATCTACAGTACTTTGTTTTTATTTTGTGTCTTGGAAGTTGTTTACTACTGTAGCAACCTATCCTTATCTTAGTTTTGTGTTTTGTTGTGCCAAGTTAAGCCGTTGATAGAAAAGTAAGTACTAGATTTGGATTACTGCGCAGTTCCAGATTTCTTTGCTATCACGAATCTGAGCCCACTGCCCTGCAGGAAGCTCAGAAAATTATGCCAATTTACGAGCATGATCCTCAGATATGTACGCAACTTTCATTCAATTTGAGCATTTTCATTTGAGCAAGTCTGGTGCCATTTTAAAATTCGTCAATACGAACTGTTCTGTTTTGACAGATTCTGCCTTTTATTTCGCATTGCCTCTTTCGCTATGTTGGATGAATTTCTTTGATCCACTAATGTCCAGTAGCATTATGCAATGTCCAGAAGTGTTAAGAATGATTGTGTCACCTCTGAATATGTCAATTTATATTGTGCACTAACCCTCTAATGAGTTGTTTCGAGTTTGGTGTGGAGGAAGTTTTCAAGGATCAAGAGAGGAGTATGATGCAACATGATCAAGGAGAGTGAAAGCTCTAAGCCTGGGGATGCACCCGGTGGTTCACCCCTGCATATATCAAGAAGACTCAAGCGTCTAAGCTTGGGGATGCCCAAGGCATCCCCTTCTTCATCGACAACATTATCAGGTTCCTCCCCTGAAACTATATTTTTATTCCATCACATCTTATGTGCTTTTTCTTGGAGCGTCGGTTTGTTTTTGTTTTTTGTTTTGTTTGAATAAAATGGATCCTAGCATTCACTTTATGGGAGAGAGACACGCTCCGCTGTAGCATATGGACAAGTATGTCCTTGGTTTCTACTCATAGTATTCATGGCGAAGTTCTCCTTCGTTAAATTGTTATATGGTTGGAATTGGAAAATGATACATGTAGTAATTGCTATAAATGTCTTGGGTAATGTGATACTTGGCAATTGTTGTGCTCATGTTTAAGCTCTTGCATCATATGCTTTGCACCCATTAATGAAGAAATACATAGAGCATGCTAAAATTTGGTTTGCATATTTGGTTTCTCTAAGGTCTAGATAATTTCTAGTATTGAGTTTGAACAACAAGGAAGACGGTGTAGAGTCTTATAATGTTTTCAATATGTCTTTTATGTGAGTTTTGCTGCACCGGTTCATCCTTGTGTTTGTTTCAAATAAGCCTTGCTAGCCTAAACCATTGTATCGAGAGGGAATACTTCTCATGCATCCAAAATACTTGAGCCAACCACTATGCCATTTGTGTCCACCATACCTACCTATACTACATGGTATTTTCCAGCCATTCCAAAGTAAATTGCTTGAGTGCTACCTTTAAAATTCCATCATTCACCTTTGTAATATATAGCTCATGGGACAAATAGCTTAAAAACTATTGTGGTATTGAATATGTAATTATGCACTTTATCTCTTATTAAGTTGCTTGTTGTGCGATAACCATGTTTACTGGGGAACGCCATCAACTCATTGTTGAATTTCATGTGAGTTGCTATGCATGTTCGTCTTGTCTGAAGTAAGGGCGATCTACTCTGAGTTGAATGGTTTGAGCATGCATATTGTGAGAGAAGAACATTGGGCCGCTAACCAAAGCCATGTTCCATGGTGGAAGTTTCAGTTTTGGACAAACATCCTCAAATCTCTAATGAGAAAAGAATTAATTGTTGTTGAATGCTTAAAGCATTAAAAGAGGAGTCCATTATCTGTTGTCTATGTTGTCCCGGTATGGATGTCTAAGTTGAGAATAATCAAAAGCGAGAAATCCAAATGCGAGCTTTCTCCTTAGACCTTTGTACAGGCGGCATAGAGGTACCCCTTTGTGATACTTGGTTAAAGCATATGTATTGCGGTGATAATCCAGGTAGTCCAAGCTAATTAGGACAAGGTGCGGGCACTATTAGTACACTATGCATGAGGCTTGCAACTTATAAGATATAATTTACATGATGCATATGCTTTATTACTACCGTTGACAAAATTGTTTCATGTTTTCAAAACCAAAGCTCTAGCACAAATATAGCAATCGATGCTTTCCTCTATGAGGACCATTCTTTTACTTTCAATGTTGAGTCAGTTCACCTATTTCTCTCCACCTCAAGAAGCAAACACTTGTGTGAACTGTGCATTGATTCCTACATACTTGCTTATTGCACTTATTATATTACTCTATGTTGACAATATCCATGAGATATACATGTTACAAGTTGAAAGCAACCGCTGAAACTTAATCTTCTTTTGTGTTGCTTCAATACCTTTACTTTGAATTATTGCTTTATGAGTTAACTCTTATGCAAGACTTATTGATGCTGGTCTTGAAGTGCTATTCATGAAAAGTCTTTGCTATATGATTCACTTGTTTACTCATGTCATACACATTGTTTTGATCGCTGCATTCATTACATATGCTTTACAAATAGTATGATCAAGATTATGATGGCATGTCACTCCGTAAAATTATACGTGTTTATCGTTTTACCCGCTCGGGACGAGCGTAACTAAGCTTGGGGATGCTGATACGTCTCGACGTATCGATAATTTCTTATGTTCCATGCCACATTATTGATGTTATCTACATGTTTTATGCACACTTTATGTCATATTCGTGCATTTTACGGAACTAACCTATTAACAAGATGCCGAAGTGCCGATTCTTTGTTACTGCTGTTTTTGGTTTCAGAAATCCTAGTAACAAAATATTCTCGGAATTGGACGAAATAAAAGCCCAGAGGCCTATTTTCTCACGAAGCTTCCAGAAGTCCGAAGGAGAGACGAAGAGGGGCCACGGAGGGGCCACACCATAGGCCGGCGCGGCCCCCCCCCTTGGCCGCGCGGCCCTATGGTGTGGGGCCTCCGTGCCGCCTCTTGACCTGCCCTTCCGCCTACAAATAGCCTCCGTGATTTAAACCCCCGATGCTGAGAGCCACGATACGGAAAACCATGCGAGACGCCGTCGCCGCCGATCCCATCTCGGGGGATCCAGAGATCGCCTCCGGCACTGCCGAGAGGGGAATCATCTCCGGAGGACTCTACGCCGCCATGGTCGCCTCCGGTGTGATGTGTGAGTAGTCTACCCCTGGACTATGGGTCCATAGCAGTAGCTAGATGGTTGTCTTCTCCCCATTGTGCTATCATTGTCGGATCTTGTGAGCTGCCTATCATGATCAAGATCATCTATATGTAATTCTATATGTTGCGTTTGTTGGGATCCGATGAATAGAGAATACTTGTTATGTTGATTATCAAAGTTATGCTTATGTGTTGTTTATGATCTTGCATGCTCTCCGTTACTAGTAGATGCTCTGGCCAAGTAGATGCTTTTAACTCCAAGAGGGAGTACTTATGCTCGATAGTGGGTTCATGCCTGCATTGACACAGGACGGTGACGAAAGTTCTAAGGTTGTGTTGTGCTGTTGCCACTAGGGATAAAACATTGATGCTATGTCTAAGGATGTAGTTGTTGATTACATTACGCACCATACTTAATGCAATTGTCTGTTGCTTTGCAACTTAATACTGGAAGGGGTTCGGATGATAACCTGAAGGTGGACTTTTTAGGCATAGATGCAGTTGGATGGCGGTCTATGTACTTTGTCGTAATGCCCAATTAAATCTCACTATACTCATCATGATATGTATGTGCATGGTCATGCTCTCTTTATTTGTCAATTGCCCAACTGTAATTTGTTCACCCAACATGCTGTTCGTCTTATGGGAGAGACACCTCTAGTGAAGCTGTGGACCCCAGTCCAATTCTCTTTCTTGAAATACAATCTCTTGCAATACTTGTTCTACTGTTTTTACGCAAACAATCATCTTCCACACAATACGGTTAACTCTTTGTTACTGACAAGCCGGTGAGATTGACAACCTCAACATTTCGTTGGGGCAAAGTATCTTGGTTGTGTTGTGCAGGTTCCACGTTGGCGCCGGAATCCCTGGTGTTGCGCCGCACTACATCTCGCCGCCATCAACCTTCAACGTGC
This sequence comes from Lolium perenne, assembly GCF_019359855.2. Lineage (NCBI taxonomy): Eukaryota > Viridiplantae > Streptophyta > Magnoliopsida > Poales > Poaceae > Lolium > Lolium perenne. The sequence continues at coordinate 92,602,866 of NC_067245.2, read as the reverse complement.
TTCTTGACTCCTACTGGTCCGATTAAACCTTGGTTTCTTACTGAGGGAAACTTGCCGCTGTGCGCATCACACCTTCCTCTTGGGGTTCCCAACGGACGCGTGTCGAACGAAAAGACAATACGTCAACCACGCGCATCACCCACCTCTGGATTTGTCCAAAATCTGGTGATAACAGAACCCCAAGAGGAAGGTGTGATGCATACAGCGGCAAGTTTTCCCTCGGTAAGAAACCAAGGTTTATCGAACCAGTAGGAGCCAAGAAGCACGTGAAGGTTGATGGCGGCGAGATGTAGTGCGGCGCAACACCAGGGATTCCGGCGCCAACGTGGAACCTGCACAACACAACCAAAGTACTTTTCCCCAACGAAACAGTGAGGTTGTCAATCTCACCGGCTTGCTGTAACAAAGGATTAGATGTATAGTGTGGATGATGATTGTTTGTAGAAAACAGTAGAACGAGTATTGCAGTAGATTGTATTCGATTAAAAGAATGGACCGGGGTCCACAGTTCACTAGAGGTGTCTCTCCCATAAGATAAATAGCATGTTGGGTGAACAAATTACAGTTGGGCAATTGACAAATAAAGAGGGCATGACCATGCACATACATGATATGATGAGTATTGTGAGATTTAATTGGGCATTACGACAAAGTACATAGACCGCTATCCAGCATGCATCTATGCCTAAAAAGTCCACCTTCAGGTTATTATCCGAACCCTTCGATATTAAGTTGCAAACAACAGACAATTGCATTAAGTATGGTGCGTAATGTAATCAACAACTACATCCTCGGACATAGCATCGATGTTTTATCCCTAGTGGCAACAGCACATCCACAACCTTAGAACTTTCTGTCACTATCCCAGATTTAATGGAGGCATGAACCCACTATCGAGCATAAATACTCCCTCTTGGAGTTAAGAGTAAAAACTTGGCCAGAGCCTCTACTAATAACGGAGAGCATGCAAGATCATAAACAACACATAGGTAATAGATTGATAATCAACATAGCATAGTATTCTCTATCCATCGGATCCCAACAAACACAACATATAGCATTACAGATAGATGATCTTGATCATGTTAGGCAGCTCACAAGACCCGACAATGAAGCACAATTAGGAGAAGATGACCATCTAGCTACTGCTATGGACCCATAGTCCAGGGATGAACTACTCACTCATCACTCCGGAGGCGACCATGGCGGTGAAGAGTCCTCCGGGAGATGATTCCCCTCTCCGGTAGGGTGCCGGAGGCGATCTCCTGAATCCCCCGTGATGGGATTGGCGGCGGCGGCGTCTCTGGAAGGTTTTCCATATCGTGGCTCTCGGTACTGGGGGTTTCGAGACGAAGGCTTTAAGTAGACGGAGGAGATAGGTCAGGGGGCGTCACGGGGGCCCCACACGCTAGGGCCGCGCGGGCCCCCCTTGGGCTGCGCCGCCCTAGTGTGGCGGCGCCCCGTGGCCCCACTTCGTGACTCCTTCGGTCTTCTGGAAGCTTCGTGTGAAAATAGGCCCCTGGGCGTTGATTTCGTCCAATTCCGAGAATATTTCCTTACTAGGATTTCTGAAACCAAAAACAGCAGAAACAAAGAATCGGCTCTTCGGCATCTCGTTAATAGGTTAGTGCCGGAAAATGCATAAATATGACATAAAGTATGCATAAAACATGTAGATATCATCAATAATGTGGCATGAAACATAAGAAATTATCGATACGTCGGAGACGTATCAGGCCGCGATGGCGACCCCACGTCTTTCCCCTGTCGCGGATACCATGGTGCGGTGGAGGACAGCAAGGTCACCACCTCCCCCCCACGCCAGGACAACTGCGGCCCTGCCCTGGCTTGCCCTCCATCGAGCCCGAATTTTCCGTGGTGTTGCGTCGAGCAGGCTACAGGCAGACGCGACCTGTCCGTGCACACAGGAAACCCTCGCCTACCCGAAAACCACCTCATTCCAAGTCGAGCTCTGCAGCTCTGACTCGCAGCCTCGCCGCCCCTCCTATCCAATGGGACGATGACGCTCTCTCCCTCCACCATGCCCGCACCCGGCTCACCGTGCACCGCACGGCGGGATTAAAAAGGGGCACAACCCTCCTTTTCCAGACCGTTTCGCCACCATCCTCCCCCTTCACTCCACCAACTTTCCCCAAGCGGAGAGATCCTACCTCTGCAAAGCCCGTGCTCGTCGTTGAAATCCGTCGTGGGACGGTGAAGGTTGCCGTCACCTCGCGTCACTGTTTCCCTTCTTCTCCGTCTCTCTGTAAACCTCTATCCACCCTGAATCTGATGCGCCCCCTCTTGATATGCAGGTTGGCCCGACAGTGACGTGTCCGTGAATAGAAAGGAGGCCGCCCGTCGCCGTCGACCATCGCCGACCGTAGCTGTTTCCGCCGCCTCAACCACCGCTCGGTAGGCCCGGCTCCGTTGTTTCCAACCCGCCTATCCTCAACGATTTCTATTAACTGTGGTGATCACCCGAAGCTTCTGCTCTTCTAAGGTTTACCCTGGCTCTCCGTCCGCGCCGTGAGGTAGAGGACGAGGCAAGCGTCGTTGGATGGAAATCCAATGGACGCATGCACTCCAGCTCCTGGCCCGCGCGCCAGCGTGGCCTTCCCAGTCAGCGGTTTGGGCCCACCAATTCCCCCGCCTGTGCGGATGAAGCTGGGCCGCCCAGCGGCAAATCTGAGCCGATCTGGGCCGCATCGCCACCCTCAGCCCATTTCCTTTTCCTGTTAAAATTTGGGTAGATCTTCTGTAGGTTTTGAAATTCCTTTTATTCCTCGAAGGCCCAAATTTTCTGATTCAAATTTCTGGTTTCTCATAAACAAAATCTTAACCACTAAAAATTGCGTACATGTGTTGTTTGGTTGTAGATCTGTGTAGATAAATCTTTTTCTGTAAAGTTATTGTATGGATATTTTATTTGGTATGATAGTTGTATTGATCCTTTATGCATGTGGTCAATTTTGTTGTGTTGTAGATGTAAATACACATCTTTTGGCACTGGTTCCACATGCAGGAGATTCCTGGTTGTTGTTTTCTTTGCAAATCAAATAGTAACCAGAGAGCTTTTCTGTGAATTTTAGTTTGAAATATACAAATGATTTTGGAGCAAACCCAAGTGCTACTGGTAGATATCATGCTAGGGTACTTCTGTGCCAAAGGAAATAATTCTCAGAGTGGTAGTTTATGCCTGAGGATTATATTATTGAAACATGACACCTTTTCAATATCTGATTTTTGTAAATTCTTTTACAAATCAGAAAAATGCCAAACCAGTGGGGCTAGATCACATTTAGCATCAGCTATCCACGGGTATGCTTGGCTCTGGTTGGTGATGCTCCGATACTGGAGTGCCTAGCTAATTGTGTGCTTTGGTTCCTGTCTTATTTAAATTTCCTAGGTTATTTAAAAAATTATTTCCATGTGATTCTTGTGTACGTGTGTCTACATGTTGTTAGCTTTCAGTAGGTATGCTGCATGCATTTTTGTGACTCACGGAAAGATTTAGACCATTTAAATGGTTCCTAAGTCATTTCTGGAATTGTAAAAAATCACATCTTCTGTTTTAAAAACCATAAATTAGTTAAACCACTTTCAGTAGCTGGTGTTTGTGAACCTTTACATACTGTGATTTTACCAAATTTCTGTGTGAACTATTCTGGAGTGGTTTGTTGATTTGGTGTGTTGATTGTTTTTTATTTTATTTTGCGATGCTAGATTCGAACGCCGCCGGAAACAAAGGAGGTGGTGAATTTGGAGGATTTGAGGAAGAAGGCCAGGGACACTTTGATGATCAAGGCAACCCACCTCTTGATGCATACCTTGTCCTAAATATCTTGCGCTTGCATTATTACAACTTTTTATAAATTGCATGGTTTTTATTTATTTATGTGAGTGGTTCCACCACTCGAAGTTTTACTATTCCACCCATACGGGTGCAGCCCTCGTGTTACCCACTGATCACACACTTACTAGTGATGTGGTGCTTAGAGTCTTATCATCCTTGTCGTCGCTTTTCAAAGAAAGGTCGGACTATAGGTTGGGAACCCTCTTTAAAAAGGTTTGTGAAAATGTTTTCAAGAAAAGAAGTGTTTCGAAAACCTTGGAGTGGGGTAGCCCTGTCCAAGTGTGAGTTTGTGAAAAGGAAAAGGTTTTTGGGAAGAAAGTTGTTGGAGGCAAGTGGAGAATTTTTTTCGAAATCCTTTGGTGACTGAGTACCTAACCGACCTAGCCAGTACAACCACATTACCCTTAAGTGTGACATGGCGTAGAGTAGTAGCTTGTCTCGCCTTAGTTTGAGTCCTGCAAGTGTAGTGGCAGTCCGACCATGGACGCTTCGACCGGGGTTCTTCCCATGAGAAGGGACGCAACCCATTTGCCTGTTTAGGTACGCTGAGTACAACTTATGAGCTCCCATTGAAAGATGCATAAGTGGTTGAATGGCATTCCGGAGGGTCGAGTGTGCTGGGGACCTTGCTACTCCTGGACAGCCCTCGGCCTCTGGTGTTGGGAGGTACAACTCATTCGGCATGTCTTAGGCTAAGGCGAACAGGCGAAAAACTACGATCGGGTACTTGTCGTGGCATATGTTGTTATGCAGGGATGATGCCCACACAATAAGTATTCAGATGTTGTGGGGAAAGTGTACAACCTCTGCAGAGTGTAAATCTATTCGAATAGCCGTGTCCGCGGTTATGGACATGGGAAAGTCGGTTTCTTGGCATTGAAGGAGTTTGGTTTTATAAAGGTGTTTTCCAAAAAGGTTTTGGAAATGTACCTGGGAGGTATGGAACGATACCAGTGGGACTGGTGGAGATGTACCTGGGAGGGACGGTGGAAAGCTGAAATTGTTTTGGTCATTCCGATGGCTGGAAATGAAAATGGGTCTTCCTTACCTATTAGTCTTCAAAAGAAAACTTGTTTCCAAAAAGGTTTTTCAACAAAGATATAGAGATGTCATACTCTCGAGGGAAACTATCTCTCGCTCCTTGTAGCCCTAGTTAGTGCCTATTCCTTGCTACTGCCATATTGCATATCCTTTATTTCTCTCTAAGGTGGTTTGTGAGTACCTTCAAACATACTCATTGGCATTGTTGTCCTGGCTCTTTACTTGGCCATACTGTGAAGAGGAGTATTATGAAGAAGAGGAGTACGACACCGAAGACGCGAACTAGGACGCTCTCCCAGTCAGTCGCTTGTAGGGTAAAGGCCTGACTTGGGTTCCACCGGTTTTGGAGTCAAGTTGTTTCCGCTGCTGTTTCCTAAACTACGGCCTTGATGGCCTATGATGTAAGACTTCCGTATTAATGTTAATTCGGTACTATAATGGATGATGTAATCTGGTATCAGTTCGGTTATGTATTCACGATGGAATAATCTTGGGATTGTGAAATTGTATGCATAACAGGAGTTTCGGACTGGTAAGTCCAGGGCCCCACACATGTACTGTTACTTTACCCTTTCTATTACTGAGGTTTCACAGTAGCACGCCGTTCTCCACTCATCCCACCTCTTCCCTTGATCGACTCAAATGATATGGGTACATGCAGATCATCAAGACGAGGCAAAGAGACAAGGATACAAGATTGCAACACTCATATTCAATCCTTACACATAATAATAAGATTAGATGCACATAAACACTGCGAGGATTCACCCAACCCGCAGTCCGTGAGGACAACTCACACATAATATCAAGATCAAATACAAAGATAGAAATCATTGTGTAAAATACTTAGATTGAAATCACAATATTCTTACAATGGTCGTGAATTCTAAAGATCTCTATTAAAATGGTGATGGCTATGGCTACGGAGGAGATGGGAGATGGGATGGATGAACTATGATGATGGATCTCCTTCGGTGTGGTGGAGATGGATCTGGTGGATGGCGGCTCTATTTGGCGACGAATGGCTCTCTTTTCAGCGTCGGTCCCTTCACGAAACTTATAGGATTTGACCTCGAGAACGCAGCGGTGCATGGTACAAACGGGCGCATAGTATGGGCGGAGCTTGCCTGTACCGGTGCCCGTTAAAGCTCCTGGAAACGCCTTTTCGAGTGTAGTCAACTCTTCCATGCTCCTGACGTGATTTTCTACAGTAATTACAGGCCCATTTGTCATTATGACGTGATTTCCTACACATCATCCAAAAATAAAAGAGATTGCACATATTTGCATTGATTAGTCATTAGTGGCAAGTTGAGAGGTAAACTTAGTCAATTTCTTGACTTAGCTAATGGTTTAAACAAGATAAAATATGGCGTATTTCACAGCCATCAAGCAGCCCAGAATCAGTTTAAGGCCGACTTTTTACGTGAGCTCGTTAATCTTGCAAAGGACGATCCACATCCCATTCTCATAGGGGGGATTTCAATTTTCTTAGGTTCCGACATGAGAAAAGTAAAGGCCAATTTAATGACCACTGGCCTTTCTTGTTTAATGTTATCATTGATATCTTAGACCTGAGAGAGCTTGAGATGGTAGGCCGACAGTTCACTTGGGCTAACAATTTTCCTGACCCAACATACGAGAAACTAGATCGCATGTTAATGGACACTACTTGGGAAGATAAGTACCCTATGGTGTCTGTACGCGCTCTGGAACGTATTGAAAAATTGTCGGACCATGCTCCCATACTTTTGACTAATGGGATATCAAGACCGTCGTCTAAACGACCGTTCAAGTTTGAACTTGGATGGCTACAGCGGAATGGTTTTCACGAGATGATTGATAATGTATGGGAAAGACCAGTGCCTGGTAACACCCTGATATTAAGGTGGAATCATAAGATGCATGCTCTACGCAAACACCTTTCTGGATGGGCCAGTCATATAGTTGGTATTCTCAAAACAGAGAAGCTACGCGTATCCACCATAATTGATGAGCTGGGGGCGTACGTTGAAGTTCGACCGCTAACGAGCATGGAAGTGGATTTAAAAAGCCAATATAATGCTCAATTAGCGGGTCTTCTTCGAGAAGAGGAGTTGAAATGGTACCTTGTTTTAAAGGCTCAATTCATTCTAGAAGGAGATTCGAATACTAGATATTTTCATGGGATTATCAATGGTCGTCACACGAAAAAGCGTATTGAACCTTAGTACAGAATGAGGGGTTAATTGAAGGCCATGATCAACTCAAATCTTACACTAATTAGTATAAATGGCTATTTGGTCCACCGGAGGAGAGTTCTTTCTCTCTCGATGAATCCCAAGTAGCTGACATACCCCAAGTATCTCCGGAAGAGAATGCTCTATTAACGGCTCCTTATTCTGAGGGTGAAGTTAATAAAGCTATTTTTCAAATGGAACATAATAAAGCCCCATGTCTAGATGATTTCATTGCTGAGTTTTATCAGACTTTTTGGGACACCTTTAAAATAGACCTGCTACAAATGTTTAGCGTTTTACACGCTGGACAGTTGGAGCTATTTCGTCTAAATTTCGGTGAGGTTATCTTGTTACCTAAGGTTATGGAGGCAGAACGGATTCAGCAGTATAGACCGATCAGTCTCTTAAATGTAAGTTTCAAGATTTTCATGAAAGTGGCCGCCGTTAGACTAAATTCAGTGGCTGATCATGTGGTGAGGTCGTTGCAGACTACATTTATGCAAGAACGTAATATCCTAGAAGAGGTAGTGGTCCTACATGGAACGTTGCATGAGCTTCATACCAACAAGATGAATGGAGTTGTTTTAAAGCTAGATTCCGAGAAGGCCTACGATGAAGTAAAGTGGTCCTTTCTCCATCAGACACTCAGTATGAAAGGTTTTTAACCAGAGTGGCGTGCTTTGATCAATGATTTCGTGTCTGGAGGAAGTGTTTTGATCCGTGTTAATGATGACACAGTACATTTCTTTCAGACTAGAAAAGGTTTACGCCAAGGGGATCCTCTATCACCACTTTTGTTCAACATTGTGGCTAATATGCTCGCTATCTTGATCAAATATGCTAAGTCTGATGGTCTTATTGAAGGGGTGATCCCTCATCTAGTTGATGGGAGCTTATCAATCCTTCAATACGCTGAAGATACAATTTTATTTATGGAACATGACCTCGATAAAGCTCAGAATCTAAAGCTAATCTTGGCTGCTTTTGAGCAATTATCGGGCCTTAAAATTAATTTCTATAAAAGTGAATTGTTCTGCTTCGGTGGAGCCCAGGACTCGGTTGCCACTTACACGGAGTTGTTCGGTTGTGGGTAAGGCCAGTTTCCTGTCAACTATTTGGGATCCCGATTCATTATTGGAGATTAACAATTGTTGAGTGGAAACTAGTGGAGGAGAGACTTCAGAAGCGTCTTAGTAGTTGGAAAGGTAAAGTGTTATCCCTATGAGGAAGACTGTATATGCTATCCTTCTTCCTTTTGCCAAAATGTGTTTTATACAAGCTCGATTATTATCGATCAAGATTTTTTGGCAAGGGGATAGAGAGAAAAATAAATATCGACTGGTTAAGTGGAATGTTGTATGCCGTCCCAAGGATATGGGGGGTTTGGTGTTCATGACCTTAAAGTCAAAAACTCAGCCTTACTTGGAAAGTGTATTTTCAACTTTCTTACTGAGGATGGTGTATGGAAGAACCTCGTTAAGAGAAAGTACATTGGCGAGAAGCGTTATCCCAAATCATTTGGAAATCTGGGGACTCGCACTTCTGGGCCGGCCTAATGGCAACGAAGAAGTTTTTCTTCAAATATGGTACTTTTTCCCATTAAGGATGGATCGCAGATACGGTTATGGGAGGACTCTTTGTTAGGGAATAGACCTCTCTCTGAACAATATCCGGCGTTATATAACATTGTTCTTCGAAAAAGTGATACCATTGTTTTAGTAATGGCGTCCTCACATCCGTCAATGATGTTTAGACGAGACTTATACGGCCATAGGCTTCATGCGAGAACGCCTTACTTATTCGTTTGGAATCCATTCATTTGTCTACGGGGTCGGATGATTTTTGTTGGAACTTACAATCAAATGAAAAGTTTACAGTAAGTTTGTTATACAATGCAATTATCCAACCTGATATACCCGTTGATAAGAACAAGAAGATCTGGAAGATGAAAATACCGCTAAAAATTAAAAAAATTGGCTGATATTTACGTCGAGGGGTAATCCTAACCAAATATAATCTTGTGAAACGAAATTCGCTTGGGAGTACTCAGTGTGTATTATGTCATCACAATGAGAGGATTAAACACTTGTTCTTCTAGTGCCGCTTTGCTAGATCTCTATGGTCATGCATCCAATTAGCTTCGGATCTGTATCCCTTGACTAGTGTAGCAAATATCTTTGGTAATTGGCTTCATAGTATGATCACAGGTTTAGAACGCTTATTAGGGTGGAAGCGCTTGTTGTTATATGGTCGCTATGGCTATGCAGAAATGACAAAGTTTGTAATGATAAGAATTGTTTCTTTTTACATGTTATATATAGATGCACCGCTATTCTCCGTTCGTGGTCAACATGAGTAATGTTGGCGTCCAGTACGGAGAACATCTCACATTAAATATTTTATATTATCTCCACCTTTCTTCAGGCTTTTGTTTTTAGTCCTAGATAATTTTTATTTCAACATAAACTATCTTATCACATAAAGATCCAGGTAAGGATCTAACTGGAACTCATGATTGTGAAACATATGAATAGCAAAACATAGTAATTTGATAGATTTTCTAGTGCAAAACAAATGATTATGAAACACATGAAACAACATAAATAATATAAGAATCGGTAATGGAAGCAGTTTTGTTTCTTGTTTCCCTTCAGGGAAAAACCATGAACTTTCTATCGCATTGAGTGCATGCCATGAATTTCATGGACGCAATTTTTTCCAAGAGGATCGATCTAAGGAAAACATTCCAGTGGAGTTACATGCCAAGTAGAACAAATGACCTTTTTATGATTTTCAATCTTTATTTCTTTTAGAAAATTATAGGAAATATTCTTCTGATTTGAACACTGGAAAAGAGGCCGAGTCTTAAAAAGAGGTTGAAGTGGAAGTTCAACTTCCTATGGAATTGGGGCACGGGAATCAAATCTATAGGACTTTGTCTAGCAGCATTTGTTTGATCCAAAAACAATCCATACAAAAAAATTCTAAGAATTTAATCCTATGAAAAAACATGAAATTCCTAGAATCCAAAGAAGGCCCGTATTTCATTGGTTAGATGGGAAACATAGCAACACAACTTCCATTATACGTAATACTTTCATGTGAGTATGTTGTACAAATATATTATGAAATTGAAACTAATGAGAAGTGTAATTAAAATATTTCCATGTTGTAGCAATCGGAGTATAGATATCAAATATAAGATGTCTGGCAACATATCTCTAAGAAACAACTACAATTATCTAAGAAAAACAATCTAGTGTTATTGCACCCTCTGCCCATCCCTGCTCTCTTTCTTTGCAAGGTCACCCCTTAGACTTACAGTTTTACGAGCAACTAATGACTCGGTGGAGGAAGATGGGTGAAAACAAGAGGATCCATGCAGCATTCGATCTACATTCACCGGCTAAAAAGAAACAATGGTGAATTAAAGAAAATGGACAATCGAGCCACGGTGTGGTTGTGCAAGGCAAGGATTAGCTGACTTTGTGGGACTCAAAGTCACCTGACTTTGCGTTAGTGACAGGTAGACCCCATTAGATGTGGGTTCCACATGTCAGTGATACAAAAATTAGTCAAGAAAAGTCGGCGAATCTCAATGGGGTGACGTACATATTACAAGCAACTAAGGCTAGCCATAGTGCTAGTATCATAGCTAGTATCATGCATCCTAGCCCCACCAAAAATACTGATGTGGCAAGTAATTATGGATGAGAGAGGAGATTAGAATATCATAGGTACATACTATATCATAGCGCACATCACGAGAAAAGTTAGTATCAAATAAATCTTGTACATAAATTTGTATTGGAATTCTACAAAGCAATTAATATAGCAAAACTATGATACAATACTAGTCTATGATACAATGCATTATGGATCTAGGAGGATCATAGAAAATTATCATATACATGATACTACTATATGATACTACCCACTATAGCCAGCCTAATAGCTGGAAACTTTAACTGCCTCCTTAAAGGAGTACCTCCAACTAAATCATGTGGTGTACATATTACAAGCAACTACTAGGAGACTTTAATGGCCTCTTTAATGGCATATCTCCAGTCTTTCTAGAGGTATGCCATTAGAAATTTCATGAAAAGCAATGGCTCGATTTTGAGATTTGCTATCTCTAATAAAATCATTTGTGAATGTGTCTTTTGGCATTTATTCACCATCCGAAGCCTGTTTTTTTTCTTCGATAAAGGATGCTTTATTACTTCAAAAAGCAATTACATCCAGCCTCTGCATAACCAGGATGCACACAGCCGTTTGTTGTCTCAAGTGATCAAAGTTACAGAAAAACGAAAAATAGGCGAAATACATATCGGAACGATGAATCATATAACGCCTAAGAGCTAGGTGGAGCAACTATCCGTAGACTATGCTGCCACCCATGTAGGGAAAAAGTATCCCTCGCCGTATCCTCCAACCGTGTACAGACCTCCGTAAACAGGTCTCGGTTCTCCACACGCTGAAGAGGTAACCACGAACGGAGAATACCTGTGCATCTGTAGATAACCTGCAACAAAGAGCAATTTTTATCGTTAAAGATCTTGTCATTTCTACATAGCCAGAGCGCCCAGATAACTGCTAGCGCCCCCATCCTAAGAAGCATTTTAAACCTTGAGCTGATACCATGAAGCCAATTGCCAAAGACATTAGCGACACTAGTCGGAGGATACAAGGTAGACGCTACTTGGATGACTGACTATATAGATCTCGCAAATTGGCACTGGAAGAATAAATGATTGATGGTTTCATCATGATGACAAAAAACACATCGTGTACTTCCGTGCCAATTCCTCTTAACAAGATTGTCTTTGGTGAGAATAACCCCTCGACGAAGATACCATCCAAAAATTTTAATTTTTAATGGTATCTTCATCTTCCAAATTTTCTTATTATTATCAACTGGTAAATCAGAAAGTAGCATCGCATTGTATAAAGATTTTACAGAAAAAGAACCATCTACGTGGAGGTTCCATCGAAATTCATGCAGTTACGGTGATAACTGAATATCTCCAAGCCTACGAATTAGATTGTTCCATGCCACGAGCCTTTGTCCTAGTAAAACCCGTACGAACGTCACATTCGGGGGTGAGGTAGCCATTACGGTTGCAATGGTATCACCTTGGCGACGCGCAATTCTATACAAAGCGGGATACTGTTCACATAGGGGTGCATTGTCGAGCCAAGCATCTTCCCAGAAACGTATCTGCGCTCCATTCTTAATGGAGAAAGTCCCATGTCGAAAAAAAACATTTTTTGTCGCCATAAGACCAGCCCAGAAGTGTGAATCCCCAGGTTTCCAAACCACCTGAGATAATGTCTTCGAGCCGATGTATTTTCTCCGAAGTATAGTTTGCCAAATCCCATTCTCAGTAAGTAGCTTAAAAAGCCATTTACCCAGGAGAGCTGAATTCTTGACCTCCAGGTCATGAACTCCAAGCCCTCCTTGATCTTTGGGACTACAAACTATACTCCATTTAACCAGCCGATATTTCTTTTTCTCGTTGTCCCCTTGCCAAAAGAATCTGGATCGATAATAATCGAGTTTATGCAGAATTCCTTTTGGTAGGATGAAGAAAGATAACATATACAGTACCATATTAGTTAGTACTGAATTAATGAGTACCAATCTTCCACCCAGGGACAACAATTTACCTTTCCAACTACTGAGGCGTTTTTGTAATCTTTCTTCCACTAATTTCCATTCCGCAATTGTCAGTCTCCGATAGTGAATCGGAATACCCAAATAGCGAATCGGAAATTGGCCTTGCCCACAACCAAATAACTCTGTATACAGAGCTACATCGTCTTGGGCATCACCGAAGCAGAACAATTCACTTTTATGGAAGTTAATTTTCAATCCTGATAATTGCTCAAAAGCTGCTAAAATTAATTTCAGATTTCGAGCTTTTTCAAGATCATGATCCATAAACAGAATTGTATCATCAGCGTATTGAAGGATAGATAAGCCACCATCAACCAGATGTGGAATCACACCTTCAATCTGACCATCAGACTTGGCTCTCTCTATGAGTACCGCCAACATATCCGCTACGATGTTAAATAACATCGGAGATAGCGGATCTCCCTGGCGTAACCCTTTTCGTGTTTGGAAGTAGTGTCCGGTGTCCGAAGCCTGTTTTTAGCTCCCCTGAAATGACCATTATGTCCCTGCCCATACATAGCACCACTAAAATCGAAATAAGCAAACTATAATTGGAAACTAAAACTTTGGGCAGCTATGTGCCAATTGACTGCCAGCTTATTTTTTTCAGAAACATTTGGATCCGAAAGGCTTGGCAAAATATCCCGAATGAATCCAAAGCAGGCTGACATCCTCAGATCTGACGGCACGTACCCACAGTCTCCAGATATTTGCTCCCTCCTCCTCTTCTTATACCCTGCCACTGCGCCTTATCCCCTCACACTCTCATCACAGCTTCCATTCGTCTCCAGATCTAGCGCAGAATTCACTTCCTCATGGCAGCCATGGCCACCACCGCCTCCAGCCTCCTCAAGACCTCCTTCGCCGGTGCTCACCTCCCGGCGGCCACACGCACCCCTTCCTGCGTCGCCGTCCCGCGTGCCGGCGCCATCTGCAACTCCATCTCCTCCTCCACCCCTCCCTATGACCTCAACGCCTTCAAGTTCAGCCCCATCAAGGAATCCATCGTCTCCCGCGAGATGACCCGCAGGTACATGACCGACATGATCACATACGCCGACACCGACGTCGTCATCGTCGGAGCCGGCTCCGCAGGGCTGTCCTGCGCGTACGAGCTCTCCAAGGACCCGTCCATCAGCATCGCCATCATCGAGCAGTCCGTCTCCCCCGGAGGCGGCGCATGGCTCGGCGGCCAGCTCTTCTCCGCCATGGTCGTGCGCAAGCCGGCGCACCTCTTCCTGGACGAGCTCAACATCGAGTACGACGAGCAGGAGGACTACGTCGTCATCAAGCACGCCGCGCTCTTCACCTCCACCGTGATGAGCCGCCTGCTGGCGCGGCCCAACGTGAAGCTCTTCAACGCCGTCGCCGTCGAGGACCTGATCGTCAAGGACAGCCGCGTCGCCGGCGTGGTCACCAACTGGGCGCTCGTGTCGATGAACCACGACACACAGTCCTGCATGGACCCCAACGTCATGGAGGCCAAGGTCGTGGTGAGCTCCTGCGGCCACGACGGGCCGTTCGGAGCCACCGGAGTCAAGCGGCTCCAGGACATCGGCATGATCGAGACGGTGCCCGGGATGAAGGCGCTCGACATGAACACGGCCGAGGACGCAATCGTGCGCCTGACCCGTGAGGTCGTCCCAGGCATGATCGTCACCGGCATGGAGGTCGCTGAGATCGACGGCGCCCCAAGAATGGTGAGAAATCAGTAACTTTTGACCCCTTTTCTTACGAGACTTCCTGGTCCTGGTTCTTGGACTGAAGATTTGTTTTGTCTCGTGGTGGTCACTGCAGGGCCCAACGTTCGGCGCCATGATGATCTCCGGCCAGAAGGCGGCGCACCTGGCGCTCAAGGCGCTCGGCCGGCCGAACGGCATCGACGGAACCCTCAAGAACGTGACACCGGCGCTGCACCCGGAGATGGTCCTCGCGTCGGCAGACAACGGCGACATCGTGGACGCCTGAACGACAGACACCATGGTGTTTGGGTCAGCAATCAATAAGATGGCTTGGTGAAACAGAGGAGCCAGCCTGTGGGACGAGGAGACGAGGACTTCCTCTGTGATTTGTCGACTCGTGTTTAATTCCTCTGTTTGTTGTTTAGTTTCGTGACGATGTTAGCGTCTTGTTCGTAGCGCTGCCGCGTGTGCTCTGCGTCGCGACGGCAAACTCCATGGATCCTTGTGGAACAAGGGGAGGGAATAAAAATGTTGAGTTCCATGCTGGTGTGTGCGCTTTCTTTACGCCATGGACAGAGCTCAGGACTGACAGTCCCCAACCTTACAGCTCCTTTCTCCTACTCCATTCCCCTTCTTCCTGCCCCAGCGTGCGCGCTCAGATCGGCCTCTCCACCCCAGAACAACGGGACAGGAGCTCATAAATTATCCTCACGAGCTAGTCATTGAGCTAGTACCAGTACGAGCGATGATTTACAAAAACAACGAAGCAACTTATCTAGGAGTATTGCCAACATGTAATGAGTCAACAATTCCCTTATGCAACGGACGGTATAGCTAAATATTAGCATTACTCGTATTCCGCATTTCTTTATCACACAATAAGCTGTGAGCTCTGAAGGACTAAAACACCTCAGCTTGATACAAAGGTTTCTGAAGAAATATGAGCTGTGGTTAAGAAGAGAACTTGAGAAGAAGATCCTAGGCATATCATCCCTTCAACTACGATTGCACGGCAACGTTCGTGCTTGCTCTCATTGCGAGAGGGCGACGCTAATATTGATTTGAGAGAGTAGAATGTTACCCAGTGACAATGCTCCTCTTTGCCTTCGGTCATCATGGACAAGATTAGGGAGGGAGGAAGGTGTTAGCTTGTAGGATCACGCCCAAAGTGGATCAGCTTGTGAGTATGCAGATAACACGATCCATGTACCACCAAGAATTCTATTTTTCTGCAAACAGAGCTTGCTCTGGTGGTTAGGTCTCTTGTGGTGAAACCAGCCCACCTGGGTTCAAATCCTAGACTTGGCATGGGTGTTTGCATTTACCTGGATTTATTTCAGGATTTAACCGGCGCTATGCTTTCAGTGGTAGGTGACGTGCCCGTCAACAGTGAGGCGGCGGTGGTGACTTCGTCAACCTCAAGATATGCCGGGTCAGATCCTTGAAGGTGCTCATAGGGGTAGGGTGTGGTGCGTGCGTTCATAGGGGTGTTTGTACGTGCGTGTTTGTGAACGTCTACGTTGTACTGTGTTCTCAAAAAAGAATTCTACTTTTCTTGGCTTCTATCACAAAACATGCTAATGACTAGAGAGAATCTAAAGAAAAGAAACATCCATAAATCTGAAGTTTGCATTTTTTGTCGATAGGATGAGTCAGTGCAGCATCATTTTTCTTTGATTGCATTGTTACCAGAGTTCAAACCCCAGTGAAATATTCATTCAGTGGGAGGGCGACGTTCCCGTCGATAACAAGACAAATGTGGTGACTTCGTCAATTTCAAGATCCAATCTGATAGCTCAGTCTTGCGGAGGTCAGTCAAGAAAGGGTTTATGCCCTGTTTGGATGCGCTGAATTGGGGCTCGGAATTGGAATTGAGAGCCAAAAAGGCCAATTCTGCTATTTGGTTGCGCTAGGAATTGGATCTTGGAATTCGGGCCCAATTCCGAGCTCACCCCCGCTCGTGTGTAACTTATCCCTTCCCCAATTCAAAGGTCAGGACCTCCGTATTGGCTCTGAATTGAAGCATAATGCTTCGCTCCGTCCCGCATGCCAGCTCGGGTCCGTCCCGTAGGGCGTCACCGCCAGGCCACCCGCCCCCGAGCTCTATCGCCGCCTCCTCCTCGCCCCCGAGCTCCTCGCCCCCGAGTTCCGCCGCCGCCCCCGAGCTCCGCCGCCTCCTCCTCGCCCCCGAGCTCCGCCGCCTCCTCCTCGCCCCCGAGCTCCGCCGCCGCCTCCTCCTCGCCCCGAGCTCCGCCGCCTCCTCCTCGCCCCCGAGCTCCGCCGCCTCCTTCTCCTCGCCCTGAGCTCCGCGACAGCCTCCTCCTCGCCACCGAGCTCTGAATCGGTGCCCCCTCTGCTGCTCGCTGGATGCGGCCGGCGCGGCCCTCCGGTTCCGCTCCTAGCTCCGCCAACCTCCCGTAGGCCATCCCTCTGGTTCCTTCCAAGCAAAGAAAAAGGAAAGAAATAAAAGGAGAAAAGAAAAAAGGAAATAAGAAAAAGATTATTATGTGAAAAAATAGCATTTTGTATATTTCATTCATATTACACCATTTATATTGTTCAAAGCTAAAAACAATTCAATTTCACACAATGTGCATCCAAACAGGATTTAGAATTCCATTGCTCTTCTGATTATACAGATGAATAATATGCGCATCCAAACAACAATTGTGGTATTCCATTGAATTGGTTGATTTGGTATTCCATTGCCAATTCAATTCGGAGCTCAATTCAGCGCCTCCAAACACAGCATTAGGATTTTCGTGGGTGCAATGCATGCACATCTCTTCTATATATAAGGGTGATCATACAAATACATGTGTATATACATGTACATATACAATTATATGCCTACTAGACCTAATTTAACACTCCCCCTCAATCTGAACTTCTACTATGAACAAGATTCAGATTAGTCTTGAAACGGTCTAGCATCTGTCGAGTAGCTGGTTTAGTAAATACATCAGCTAATTGATCACCAGGAGAGATAAACTTGACTTGTAAAGCTCCAGCTGCAACACGCTCTCGCACAAAATAAAATGGAAATCAATCTCAATGTGCTTCATCCGTACGTAGAAAACTGGGTTGGCAGTCAGGTATGTAGCCCCTAAATTATCACACCATAAAACGGGTGTGCGCTGCTGAGAAACACCCAACTCCTTGAGTAGCGACTCTACCCATATAGTTAGACCTGCGAAAACACAGTCCAGTATGTAGTGTCCCTTTGACATAAGGCAGAATGCGTTTCACTGCTTCCCAATGAACATCAGTGGGCTGAGACAAAAACTGACATACTTTGTTTACCGCAACGAAATATCCGGGCGAGTGAGAGTCAAATACTGAAAGCCGCCCACAATACTTCGGTACCGGAAAGAATCCTCAGTACCAAGAGGAGTGCTAGACACCCAAGACAGGGATCAACTGCGGATAATGGAGTAGAAGTGGCTTTGCAATTCTCCATATTCACACGGCGCAAAAAGTCTAGTGCATATTTGCGCTGAGTCACTGTCATCCCCCCTGAATGGAAAGACGCTTCCAAACCCAAAAAATAATCCAAAACTCCAAGATCCTTGATGGGAAAATGAGCGGAAAGAGCACGAACCAGTCGATCAACCGCTCCAGGGGTAGACCCAGCAATAACAATATCATCCACGTACACGAGCATGTAGATGCGAACACCTCCCCGAGAGAAAATGAACAGCGAAATATCAGACTTGGAGGAGGCGAAACCAAGATCCAGAAGTAGAGCACTCAAACGAGCGTACCAGGCGCGAGGCGACTGTTTAAGACCATAGAGAGCCCATTGCAACTTGCACACATGAGAGGGATACCGATCATCCTCAAAACCAGGCGGCTGTTGCATATACACATCCTCCGAAAGAAAGCCATGAAGGGAGGCATTACTGACATCAATCTGTCGAAGACTCCATCCTCTGGACACAGCGAGAGAGAGAGAACCAGACGAACTGTGGCTGGCTTCACGGCCGGGATAAAAGTGTCGCCATAATCGATATTGTGCTGCTGAGTGAAGCCACGTGCAACGAGGCGCGCCTTGTACTTGTCAACGGAGCCATCTGGTAGCTGCTTGGTCTTGAAGACCCACTTACTGCCGACAATATTAATATCGGGAGGACGAGGGACAAGCTTCCAGGTATGTGTCTGCTGCAAGGCAGTGAATTCCTCAGTCATAGCAGCACACCATGCTGAGTCATGAAGTGCATTACGGTGAGACGCCGGTGTCGAGGGTACTCCTCGGCAATGCCCTCCGATTGGGGCTTAGGGTTGACGGAATCATGCAAGCTGATACGAGACATCGGTTCACAGACAAGCGGGGAGAGCGATTTACCCAGGTTCGGGGCCCTCGATGAGGTAAAATCCTTACGTCCTGCCTGTCTGTTCTTGATTATGAAGATATTGGGTTACAATGGGGTGCCGAATAGTTCGGCTGAGATCTCGTCGAGATGCTAAGTGCTGCTGCGACCTAGCTCCGGACTTTTTGGTGGCTAAGATTGCTAAGATTGATTCTGTCCCTCGGCAGCCCCTCTCCTGGCCTTTATATAGGAGGCCAGGTCTCAAGAGGTCTAACCGAGTACGACTAGGTTTACAGTAGTTTTAAATCTAATCTTTCCTTTTTCGGCTGCTTTTTCGTCTTGCCCGTCAAGGAATCTTCTGGTGCGCCATCCAATTGGCCCGTCTTGCCTCCAAGTGCCTTCATGGGCCTCCAACTAAACAATACGGGATAGGGCAATGTCGGTTACCCGAAGGGTAATGCCCACGTCAGTAGCCCCCGAGTGTCTAGCCGAACATAGTTCGGGTGGAGACTGAAGCATGTCTCCTTCTGATGTTCTTCTCCTTGATTGTCCTTGTTCATCTTGAATCAGTATCATCTTCTTCTGTCGGGTGCGCATCAGCGCTCCCGATGGGAGTAGCCCCCGAGTCTAGGTACGGATGCTTGCAATCCGTGCGTAGACTCAAGTTGTATCACTCGAACATTTTGCTCTGCCGAAGTTTTTCTGCAAGTCTTCATAGGTCATCCGATATATTTTCCGCATGCAAGGGATAATGAGTAACGTGCCCAACTTTTGCTGGTTAACTACTGATGGCAAAACAACGTTACTCTACACAGAATCAAGTCCCCGGGCATGATCCTGGAGTGCAAAAAAGTTTTGTCGGGTGCGCGTCACGCGCTCCCGATGGGAGTAGCACCCGAGTCTGAGCGCGGGTGCTTGCAACCGAGTGCAGACTCGAGCTGATTAGCCAATTTTTCTTCAATCCTTTTTTCCTTCGACTCCTCATTCGGTCGGGTGCGCGTCAGCGCTCCCGATGGGAGTAGCCCCCGAGTCTAAGTGCAGATGCTTCGCAATCTGTGCATAGACTCAAGTTCACCATCCGATACCTTCTTATTCATTCGAATGCTTCGAGCATTCTTCACGACGTCATTGATGACGTTTTAGTGACATCTTGATTTTGACTGATAAGACGCGACCCGCTGGGCCCTTCCTTTCTCTGTCTGGCCCTATTTTTAAGCAATATCCGCCCTTCTTGTACGGTTACCAAGACGCCCCCTCGATTCCCGCAGCCATCAATGGAAAAAGATCTCCTTAATGAACTGGTAGCAATGACACGTGCCTACAAAGCCCTCGAGTTCTCCCTTTCTTAAAATCTCCAAAAGACGAAAATCTCTAATCTTCTTCACACTTGCAGTAGCATCTCCTCGCCCTTCTTCTTCTTCCTTCCTTTGCAACTGCTGCGCCGCCACCACCGCTTTTCCGATCTTCCCCAGATCTCGCAATGGTGAAGAAGAAGAGCCTCACTGCCGCCGCCAGTTCTACTAGCGGTGGTGCCGCCGCCAAATCCTCCTCGAATCTTCCGAAGAGGAGCGCTCCAGATGCTCCTCCTCCAGCTCCGGTGCCGCCAGCGCCGCCAGGCTCGATAGCCAAACCTGGGGATTGGCTAGCATCCTCCATCACGAAGCGTGATGAGAAGAGGGCCCGAAGCCTTGGGTTAGTCTCCTCCGACGAGGGGAACGTGATTCTTCCAGGTGCGATTTCTCAACCCAATCCCCCTGCTGGTTTTTCCTGGTGTTCCTGTCATTCCTGTATCGGGGTCTCTCGCTTCCTGCCCATGAATTTCTTCACCATCTTCTACGGACTTACGAAATCCAACTGTGGCAACTCACCCCTAACTCAATCCTTCACGTTGCTGTGTTCATCACCCTCTGTGAGGCGTTCTTGGGCATTGAGCTCCATTTTGGGTTGTGGAAAAAGATCTTTTATGTTAAGAGGTACAGCAGTAGTAATGGATCCTTTGTCATCGGGGGAGTGGGGTTTGTGGCTCGTTCAGAGGTTAACTATTTCAGTTTCCCAATGAGAGAATCCGTGCAAGGATGGAGACTGAAATGGTTTTATGTCAAGAACTCTTCAACAACCGAGTCCCAGCTTCCTTGCTTTGTCGATGTCCTTGAAGCCAAGCCGAAGGATTCTTGGAAGAACATTCTCTCTCCCGACGAAAAGACAGCGGCCGACGAATTATTCGCCAAAGTCCTTCGGATCAAAGAGGCCGATGGTCAAACTATGATCGGTACAGAGGTAGCAGCGGTGTTCTTGAAGCGTCGAGTCGAACCAGTCATGGCCAGAATCCACCCGATGTGGTTGTATTCGGGTGCAAAGGATGAACCAGGATAAATATCGCTGAACTGTCGGAAAAGGAGCTGCTTGACGAAGTCCGTCGCCTTACTCTCTTTAGTCAGGAAGACTCAATTCCGTTGATATCTTCTTATACTCCCCTTGATGTCGATCATCCACCATCAGAGGTATCTTTCCTTCTCATATTCTTATTACGCTGCTTCCACTTAGTCAACATAATTACTATTATTCTTATTTGTTCTTCTCTTCGACAGATCCCCATAGTTTCTGGAAACTTGCATGATTCGCCGAATGATACTTCTGAGGGAAGAGGCTCCTCAGTCCCTGTTGATTTTCACACTGTCGAGCACACAGGCCCAGAGAGCGAACACGATGATCCGATAGATTCTGAAGTTGTTCACACCGATCTTCCTTCCTCAGCCGATGATGCTTGCGACATAGAGGGATCAGTGCGTGATGATGATGCTGATCGTGATGCCTTTGTTAATGCAGCTGTGGAGGAGACCAGGGCTTCACCCGTGAAGAGATCAACCGGCGGCTTTGCCGATGAAGACTATCTCTTCGATATGTAAGCACCTTCTTCCCTGAAGCCATATTTTGTCCTTTTATTTCTCGCATTCCTTTCATAACTTCTGTCAATCATTTCCTTTTGCAGTGACGAAGGTTTCATTGAGCCTCCGTCTAAGAAAGCCAAATCTGGCGCTGCTCCACCGGACGTTGCGGCTTCCGAAGCTTCGGCTCCTAAGGCAGCCCCCGCGGCTCAGGTATCGACAGCTTCCTCCCTTTCTAAGGGGAAAGATGTTCCTTCAACTGCCGCCGCCGTGACTCCTCCTTCTGTAAGTCCTTTTTTGATTACAACGCGAATTTTCCTGGTGCGTACCTTGTTTAATGATTCTTCGTCAAATATCCTCTTTCCTTTAGAACCTGCGGGGTGTTATCTCCTCTTTGGAGGCCTTCGCCTCCCAATTCACTTCTCTGGAGGCAGACAAGGCTCGGCTGCAAAAGGAAGTTAAATCTTCCTCCTCGAAGTTGGATGGCGCAGTCAAGATAGCTGCCGAAGCTCGCCAAGAAGTCGACTCCCTGAAGGAGGAACTGGGGAAGCTAAAGGAGAAGCTAAAAGAAGAGGAGGCATCCAGGCTGACTGCCGAGGCTCGAGCAGCTGAAAAGGATGAACTCCTTCGTCAGTCTTCCTTGGCTTTACTTGGTAATCTCTTTTGTACACCTCTGTCGATTATTGCACTTATGGATTCGATCCTTTGTCAGCGACCTTTTCCATTTCATTCTCTTGCAGAAGCCGCCAACATCCCTGCCGATGCCTTGGACAAAGTTCCAAACAACTCTCCGGCAAATGGTGTGTCGATGACTCTCGCCTCCCACCAGCTTACGCGGGAGCTTCTTGAAAAGGGAAAAGGTGCCATGGCGCGGATGCACTCGATGATCTTCCCCAAGATCAATCAAGACAAAACTCTGGGGCAGTTGATTGACGCCTTCGCGGTTGACACCAAGGAGGTTATCGAAGTATTCAAACGCACTTCGCGTACCTATGGTGCCCTCCTTGCCTTCCAACTTATGATGGGTCACGGCTTTAAGGCTGACATCGAAGAAATGTCTAAGGAGCTACCGAAAGAGCGGGATGGGCGGTTTGTTGATTTAAGCATCTTCAAGACATCGGCTCTTAAGTGTGCACGCCAGCTCCTTGAGCTGGTGTCATCAAGGAAGACATCGGCTGGCCCTAGTTTATCGACTCAGACCCAAGCCCTTTGATTTTTGTAGCAAACTTTTCTTTGAGCTGATGTGAAACAATGTTCTGTCGGATAACTTCTATTTGTAATAAACTTTGTGCTAGCAATGTTGCTAGCACACTCTTTGTTATGATATTTTCACTTGCATTCTCCCGATGGGAGTACCTTCTGATGTTGAGCTGAATCGATCTGTCATGCCTTTGACGCCTTTCCTTGCAGGTGTTCCCAGTGCCTGCATTTGTTGACGATTCTTCGGGTGCTCTTTCTGAAGATGATCGAGTGCAACGTATGAAGGATCGGATCACACAGTTGGAAAAGGATCTGCGCAGCACCTATGCCTTGGCCTCCATTATCAAGAAGAAGGGCGAGATTGCAGCCGACGTAGAGCGCTATGCTCTTACTGAACTGCATAAGGCCACTGAAAGTTTAAACTGTAAGTTCCCTGGTTTTTGAGTTCATTACTCTTTTGTTGAGAATGCATTGCCTGATCTTCTATTGATTTCTCTGCCAGTCATAGCTTTGAACCGTGAGGAAGAGAACAAGCGGATTCACGATCGTGTGCACGCATTGACCTAGTTGTCATCAGCCGAAGAATTTTTTTGGCGGGAACACTCGAAGGCTTCGGCTGTCGCACAATTTCAGGATCGGGTCCAACAAGTCCACCATTTCTTCGACAAGTGCTACAAAGCCCTGAGGGTAATTTGGAGGACTATGTTCCCTTTGAACGCGGTCCCTCCTACGCTGTTGACTCTGATGTCTGAGTTTGGGAATACCAAGAAGATTCGAGACTTGGTGCGAGCTCAGGTTTTTGCAGGGGCCAGGTTTACACTTGCCCTTGTCCTTGCACGTTACCCCTCAGCAAATCTGCTCATTATCGCCAATGCGGTTGGTGACTTGGAGACTCTGTATCTGAAGGTATTGCTGCCCGCCAATATAATTTTCGACAAGCTTGAGAAGGATTCAAAGGTACCTGAGGAAAGAGAAACTCCGCAAGGGTGATTTCAGGGATTAAGGTTGTTTTGTAAATAGGTTATTTTGGCTACTTCATCCAAGTGTTAGGATTGTTTAGCCGAGACTTTTTATTCGGTAGATACATGTATATGTACTTTTACCGTGTTAATTCCGTTGGCAAATTTTGAGGGAGCAAATCTTAATTGCCCGTTTAGATGTATGTGTACTCGTTGGTCAGCAAATCATTTGAGTGATCAGCTCGTGTTGCAGGTTTTGCTAAACCTGTTGTATGCGCAACTTTGCTTTCAACCGATGTATGTTTCGACAGCCACTCCCGAATATTTCGGGTGCAATGATTCTGCCAATGAGCCCGTTGTTCTTTGATATTTCCATAAGTAAAATATCGAACGTGGGTTGTGTTTATATGTATTTCCGAACTCTTGCTATTTACGGCGCTCGTAGAGGCATCTATAGCAGAGAGAAGAATTAATGTCCTTGTTTATTTTGCATCCTGTAGCTCTCATAGAGGCTTTTTTCGGAGCAGATCTTTTGCCGCGCGCTATGCTGCACCGTTGTTTGCCAGGGTGGCGTAAACAGTGTGTTCGGTGATGCGGTGTAGGTGCTCCGATTTACTGCAATGCTTTTCAAGGAATCGAAACTTAAGTTCTCATTAATAATAAAAAAACATAGGACTAAAGGGCGAAAAAGGGAGAGCCCTGTTTAAAAAGAGAGGGAAAATTAAACACTAGTAGATTGCTTACGCATGGAAAGGGTTCTTCTCATCTTCTGGCTTGTTCACCGTGTCGGTGTTTTTCGAAGCGTCGTTGATTTCACCAGAGGTCTGGGCGGTGATTGTCAGTGTTTTGATGTCTCCTATGTCTTCTGCACCATCAGCTGCCGAAACTTTTGCTGCCGAAGCTTGGGCTGCAGAAGTTTGTGCTGCCGAAGCTTCAAGGGCGAGGTCTGCTGCCTTCTTCTTTGCTCCTCTGACGCGTTCTTCTTCCTTATTATCGCGTGACGATGACTTCGAAGGAAGGTCAGTAATTTCCTGCCGCAGTCCAAACTTTGCAGCAATCCTCTGAAAGTCTCGATCACAATTTTCCGAGCGTGAGAAACTTCCATAGACAGTAATGTTTGTCCCGTTGCTCCCAAGCATTTTCAGCTTGAGGTATGCGTAGTGCGGTACAGCCATGAACTTGGCATAGGCTGGCCTCCCGAGTATAGCGTGATACTGCGACTCCCAGTTCACGACTTCGAACTTGATCTTTTCCTCCCTGAAGTTGTCGGGTTTGCCAAAGATGACGTTCAGGTAAACTTTGCCAAGAGAGTACGCCGGTGAAGTGGGGAGAATCCCATGAAAGCGGGTGTCCGATTCTTCTAGCATTCTCATGGTGATCCCCATACTCTTGATCGTGTCGAGAAATATCAGGTTTAGTCCACTTCCACCATCCATGAAGACTTTTCTCATCTTGAATCCCCCGACCTGCGCCTCGACTACTAGGGCAGCGTGTCCTGGTTTCGGTATGGTCATCGGGTGATCTGCTCGGTTGAATGTAATATTCTGAGATGACCACTCGACATATTCAGGGATGTTCGCCATGATGCTTTCTGCTAGGTTGATTTCTCGAGTGAGCTTCTTCATTTCTCTTCTTGAAACACATGTCCTGTGGATCATGCTCATCTGCCCACGTGGTGGTGGAAATGCCTCGTTGGGTTGATGAGGTTGAGTCTGCTGGACTTGATGCTGTGGTGGAGGTGGTGGTGGTGGTGGTGGCGGTTGCTGGCCTGCCTGCTGGATGAGTTTGTGCATGTCAATAAACTGCCGACAGTCCCTAAGCAAGTGGCTTGACTTCGTTTTGCCGTCCTTAGAATCGACATACGAGTGCAAGTAACAGGGAGCGTTGATCTGCTCAGCGTAGGGCAGTTCGGGAGTCCTCTGCTGCCGTGGTTTATAATTGCCACGATTTCCAGAGTTGTTCCGATTACCGTCCTGTCGATCGTCACTTCTATCGTCATATCGATCGTCCTGCCGATCGGAGTACCCTACGGCTACCAGGTTGTTGTCGTCATAGCTGCGGTTCTTCCTTCTCTTGTGACGATCCCTTCGACCACCCGAGTCGTGCTTCGGCTGGTCGTCGTCTTAAATCGTCAACTATTGTCGCGGCTTTCGCACGTTGTCCTCGCCATCAGCCCAGCTGTTGGCGATTTCCATTAACTTGGTTATGGTTTTTGGATTTTTGCGTCCGAGTTCTTCTATGTAGCTTTCACGTCGGATGCCATCGCTGAAGGCGTCGATTGCTCTGTCGACAGATACATCTTCGGCAGCGTTTAGGAGCTTGGTGAATCTCCCGATGTATGAGCGCATCGATTCCTTCTGCTTTTGCTGGCAATGCCGTAACTCTTCAATCCCGACGGGCCTTTTGTACGTTGCTTGGAAATTGGCAACGAAAGCATCTACTAGGTCGTCCCATGATTTGATGGAACCCTTCGGCAGACCCCTTAACCAGGCTCGCGCTGAATCCTTTAGGTAAAGCTGCAAGCACTGCATTGCTGCTATATGGTTCCCCTTATGCAGAATCACAGTCTGCAGATAGTCGTCTATCCAGGACCTTGGCTCCTGCTGCCCATCGTATTTGGCAGCGTCAGTAGGGGTGGGTTTGAACTTTCTGGTGGCATCGCCTCACGGATTTTATAGCTCCCCTGAGCTCGCCGTCGTTCTCCTGACTCTCATCCGAAGAATCACTGTCATACTCCTCCCTAGCGGCGCGTCGTCGCCTTGCTTTGTCGATCCTGCTCTTGGTGATTTCATCCCGAGCATCTCTCGCATGATGCTTTGAGCCACTAGCCTGCAACGTGGTCTTTTCCTTTCGCGGAACTAGATTATCTCCCAATATCGCGAGACTTTCTAGGGCGCCTCGGTGGGCTTGAGCCATGGAACCTTCAGGGCGCTGATTGATGAGGTATGCAGTGAGGTTGGCGGTTGCTCCCGCGATGGTGTTTGGCCGTGGCATGCCCGCGGTGTCCGTGGTCATAAAGGACTTGGTCAGATTCGACGTTATTTCTCTAGCGTCATCTTCCGAAAGCCTGGATAGTCTTGATCGGTGCTTGCCTGCCCCCTGAGTACTTCGAGAGGCGCTTCCTTGCGAGCCTCTTCGTCGTTCGCTGGATCGGTCTGCCGCAGATAGGCGTCTCTCGAGGGTGGCTTGTTCTTTGGATAGTCGTTCCCGATTTTTCTCCAATATGGAGCGGTAAGCGTTGAGGGTGCCAACCGTGGTTCCTGCCGGGAGCGGCGTGTTGTTAAGCACGGCTGCCTTGGCTGCTGCCCACTCCTCCTCTGCGATGGTGTGGTCGCTGTTGTTGTTGTTGGCGTTGTTCTCAAAACTAGCTCGCATGCTGGAACGGGGGGTGCGATCTCCGTCTCCCCTGTTAGCAACATAAACTTGGTGGTGCGCCGCTGCTCGGGTGACACCTTGGACGATGCTGTCGACACTGTCCTCTCCCGATGAATAGTGGGCATTGCAGATGAACGGTGTGTCGCTCGATCCCAGCCCGTGCCTGGTGTCGCAGTTCAAGCAGTAGTACGAGGTTAACTCCGAAGATGCGGGATTGTCGGATCCAACCGACATGAAAGACGCTGAACGGGGAGTCGAGGGCGCAGGCGAACTCGTCGAGCCTGTCAGACCAGCCGAAAGGTCGAGTGATGATGACGCGCTTGGACTCGTCGATCTGGAAGTGGGCGATTCCAGCAGCCGAAGGATTCCTTCTGAGTTGACGTTGTAGTAGACGCTCCCGAAGGTCATCTCCATGTTGCCTTGCAGATCGGAGAAGGTCGAGCGAGACGAGTCGCTGTGCGGGGTGAATTCATAGGAGCCGAAGCGAATCGGGCTTCCCAGTTTTGGCGATGATGGTGTTGATGAAGTCGCTGATGACATGACGGGCTCTGCCGATGTCCGATATTGTGCCGATAGGGTTCCCACAGACGGCGCCAATTGTCGAGGGTACTCCTCGGCAATGCCCTCCGATTGGGGCTTAGGATTGACGGAATCCTGCAAGCTGATACGAGACATCGGTTCACAGACAAGCGGGGAGAGGATTTACCCAGGTTCGGGGCCCTCGATGAGGTAAAACCCTTATGTCCTGCATGTCTGTTCTTGATTATGAAGATATTGGGTTACAATGGGGTGCCGAATAGTTTGGCTGAGATCTCGTCGAGATGCTAAGTGCTGCTGCGACCTAGCTCCGGACTTTTTGGTGGCTAAGATTGCTAAGATTGATTCTGCCCCTCGGTAGCCCCTCTCCTGGACTTTTTATAGGAGGCCAGGTCTCAAGAGGTCTAACCGAGTACGACTAGGTTTACAGTAGTTTTAAATCTAATCTTTCCTTGTTCGGCCGCTTCTTCGTCTTGCCCGTCAAGGAATCTTCTGGTGCGCCATCCAAGTGGCCCGTCTTGCCTCCAAGTGCCTTCATGGGCCTCCAACTAAACAATACGGGATAGGACAATGTCGGTTACCCGAAGGGTAATGCCCACGTCAGCCGGGGTCGCAAAGAAAGCCCGACGAGATGCATCATAGCGAATGGTGCCATCCGTGTATTCCTTGGCACATCGAGTGTGATCATGCGTACGAGTCACCAAGGTGTGTGCAGGCACAGCCGAAGGTATCACGGTCGAGGGAGCGACAGTGCTCTCGACGGGAGGCGACGCGGGCTGATCAGGAGAGGGCGCCGCGGGCGATGCGGGCGACGCTGTCCCAACTGATGATGGTGCAGGCGATGGAGGCCCAGCTGCGAGCGAACACGGCTGTCAACGTGCACGGCCCAGCTGCGGGCTAACACAGCCCAGCAAAAGGCGTGGCGGGGGTGGAGCCCGTGGCTGGCGACGGGGGCACCTTGGAGCACGCGCCATGCATGGCCGCCCCATGCACATCGATCACGGAGGAAGAGCACTCCGGCACGATTTCCTGCACACAAGAAGAACTACCAGGCACATCAATCGGCAAATGAGATAAGTCATATTTGCGCATACAGTCACTCGTAACCGGTTCATCGGAGGGAAACGAAATTGCTTGTTTCAAAGTGGAGACATCGACGTAACACCGGGAGTGGAGTAAGGAAAGACGGACTCATCGAACACGACATCACGGGAAATATAAATACGGCCCGTGGAACGATCTAGGCACGTGCACCCCTTGTGCATCGAATATAACCCAAAAAGACGCACATTGTGGATCGGAAAGACAACTTGCGAGCATCGTACTTCCGCAAGCTAGGCCAGCAAGCGCATCCAAAAACACGGAAAAAAGTGTAGTTGGGTTGGACTTTAAGAAGCCGAAAAAGAGGTGTATCTTGCTGGAGCACAGGTGTAGGCATGCGATTTATGAGATAGCACGCAGTGAGAAAAGCTCCATCCCAATACCGAAGTGGAAGGGAAGAGTGCGCAAGCAAAGCAAGACCGGTTTCCACGAGATGGCGATGCTTGCGTTCAGCAATCCCATTTTGCTGCGATGTGTGAGGACACGAGACGCGATGGGAGATGCCAAGGCGCTGGAAGTACCGATGCAACTTATGATACTCGCCACCCCAATCTGACTGAACGGCCTTGATTTTAGTGTTCAGCAGATGCTCCACATGCGCCTGGAAGGTATAAAAGACATTCTCAACATCAGACTTATGCTTGAGGAGATAAATCCAACAGGAACGGGAATAATCATCGACAAAGCTAACATAATATTTATACCCTCCCGAGGATGCAATAGCTGGACCCCATACATCCAAATGAATTAACTCAAGAGGTGCAGTAGAAACACGATGATAATTATTATAAGACAATTGTCGACTTTTGGCACATTGACAAGCATCAGAAACTGAAGTCTGATTATTGGAAGAACACACTAAATCATTTTGCCTAACAATGGTTTGAACGATATTA
This sequence comes from Lolium perenne, assembly GCF_019359855.2. Lineage (NCBI taxonomy): Eukaryota > Viridiplantae > Streptophyta > Magnoliopsida > Poales > Poaceae > Lolium > Lolium perenne. The sequence goes on along the minus strand of NC_067245.2, from coordinate 92,573,125 downwards.
TTTGTGGGATGACCGAGGCGACGATGCCAATGAGCCGAAGAGGTCTTCACGCCGGAGGACGCCCGACGCGACGATGGAGGAAGAACTCGACCAAACGGGATGGGGTACAGTCTGTCTTTGCTTCTACCGTGTAGAAGAATTTTCTTCGTGACATTGTCCTTTACAAGGAAAAATAACTTATGAAACTCGGCAAAAACTTTATTGTGATAAACTGAAAGAAGGTGATTATGAATATGTGGAACATGAAGAATATTTTTCAGTTTCAAAGATGAACCAGGAAAGGACGAATGACCAATATGCGAAATAGACAAACCTGAACCGTTGGCCACCTGAACTTGGTCCTTCCCGTGGTAGCGGTCATGAACGTGGAGACGCTCGAGATCACTCGTCAGGTGATCGGAGGTATCGGAGTCGAGGTGCCAGTACTGGTCGTTGGAGGATGTCGATGCAGAGTCGCCGGTGCGCTGCTGCTTTTGATCATAGCGCTGGCGGCAGTCACTCGTGTCATGCCCCCAAATATCACAGATCTGACACTGGGGGCGCCACCTGCGACGTCCTCCTCCATTGCGGCCGTTGTTGCCGCCATTGCCGTCGTTGCGACGACTGTCTTGGCCACCACAACCGTGACTGCCAGACCCCTGTCCGTAGCCTCCTTGGGCAGGGACGTGCTGCCCCTGCGAACAACCACCCGCGGGACGACCGCCGCTAGGGCGAGACGAGTTGCTCGCTTTGCCCAGAGTTGTTGGTGTAGGGGCGAGATGCGGCGTTAGCCGAGGACGTCCAGTCCTTGGGATCTGCCTGCTGCTACTTCTGAAGACCCTCATAGTTGAGGACGTTCTTGTAGAACATGGCCATCGTGACAGGCGTAGTCGCAAAGTCCATAGATGCCGTGATCGGGTTGAACGAGGATCCCAACCCGGTGAGCATGTAGTCGATGATCTCGTCATCGCGGAGAGGGGACCCAGCGACGGCCATGGCGTCGGTGAGGGCCTTCACCTTCTGCATATACTCGCCGGCGGACTTGTCTCCCTTCTTCGGTCCTTGGATCTCGCGCCGAAGAGCACGGATGTCGGCGTGGTTTTCGGCGGAGAACATGGCGTGGACGGCGCTTCAGGCCGCTGCAGCCATTGTGCAGCCGATGAGCTGGGCCGAGACATCCTCGTGCATCGACCCGAGGAGGTGGCCGAGGACGCGCTGGTCGAAGGTCCACCACAGCGCGTACACGGGGTTAGCGATGTCGCGCGCGGCGTCACCGGTGCCTTCCCGGATGGTGCGCGGCGGCGCCGGAGCCGAGCCGTCGAGGAAACCGTGAAGACGTGCTCCTGCGAAGTTGGGAAGGGCGAGCGCCTTCCACAGCATGAAGTTGCTGCCGTTCAAGCGGACGGTGATGGCCGGGAGAACCGGGTCTGCCGCCATGTCAGATGGCGGTGCGATGACAGGGCCAGCCACGGCGGTGGAGAGGCTGGCGCTGGAGGATCTCGTCAGCGCGAGGCTGGAATCCTGTTGGGCCATCGAAGCGGTGGCGGCGAGCGAGATCGCGGTGGCGGCTAGCTAGGGTTTGCTAGCGGCGGCGGCGGAAGGAGCTAGGCGGCTCTGATACCAAGTCAAGAAAGGGTTTAGGATTTTCGTGGGTGCAATGCAAGCACATCTCTTCTATATATAAGGGTGATCATACAAATACATGCGCATATACGCGTACATATACATGACAGATTATATGCCTACTAGACCTAATTTAACAAGATGCTCATAGAAGTAGGGTGTGCGCGTGTGCGTTTATAGGGGTGAGTGTATACGCGTGTATGTGATCATCTGCGTTTGTACCGTGTTTCTCAAAAAAAAATTTGGTAAGAAGCTGCTACTTTCAAGTTAACGCAGGACTTGATTTTGAAACCTTATGCCAACTCTAAACATGCAGGTTTAAATTTAGTTAGTGCTTGCGCTTTATGGAGTTTATGGAAGATTAGAAAGGGGATGATCTTTGATGGTCTAACATGGATTGATTCTAAATAAGGATGGAGCTTGATCCTTAATTCCGTGAAGTGGTGGGAGCTGATCTTCAAGGAATCCATGTTCGGTCACAACAAACACTTTTGCAAGGATGTGAGAAAACTGCTAAAGACACCATTGAGGCTGGAAGGTGGCTAGCCGCCTCAGGGGCGAAGCAAGCGTACGAATAATGAGTGTGCATAGTGCACCTGAAGGAAGATATATGTTTACTCATATTTTTTATATTTATTTAATGTGTATTGCTCTGTATTTAAGTTAGACAATGGAGTACAAGCTGCAGCCAAAAGATAATGGATGTACATTTATACATCCATGTAGTGATCAAGGCTCCGCCTATGGCCGCCTGCCGGATCAACGATGAAGCAAACACTCAAGCTCTGCCTCCTTCACTTTTAAAACTTTATTACGACCCAACAATGTTTTTCAAGAGAACAAGATATGAAGATATGGTAGTCAATACTTATTCCTCTTCCAGCGCTCTGCAAATGTGTCAGCTCTTAGCATACTACATTTGACTATTATCTAAGTGGCACATAGTTTTTGTGGATTGAGAGAGTGCAATACCAAATCTGATTTTATTTACTAAATCATCTCTATACACAATGAATACCAAATCTTATATTATTTCAAGAAATATAAAAAATGGGATTAGCTACAAGTCGAAAGACCTACTTGTAATTTTTATTACTTTTTGGTCTATTTGTACTGCTATTGATGAGTATTACTAGGTTGGCAGAATTTTCACAAAAATATACCTAGTATATGTAAGATACAATGCACTGAGGTATTGTGTCTAAAATTTACCATATATCAAGAAAAACACACTAAAAGCCTCTTGTTGGGGCTGGCCTAGTTGCTCATAACATTTCTAGGAGGCGTATTCCCCACTCTTGGCAGGAGCGAGTGTTAGTCCGCCTGTGGGAAGATCACCATGGCCCGCTCGTATTGGGCCGAAAAACATGTACAGCTATTTTTTCTTTTCTTTTCTTTTCTTACCTTTTCCTTTTCTTTTTTCTATTGTTTCTTTTTTAATCAGAATATTTTCAGATTTGAGAAATTTCAAGCTCTTAAAATTTCAAATATAAACAATTTCAAATTGGAATAATTTTTTATTTAATTCTTTTTAAAGTTTGTACAAATTTTAAGTTTGTACAAACTTCAAATTAGAACAAGTTTCAAATCTAAACAATTTTTTAAACCAGAAAAAACGAAGAAGCCAGCAAAACGAAGAACAAGTTTCGTTGAAACTCCCCATCAATAGGCCAGCCCACCCCGCTGATCGCTTCAGGTGGGAACAAATCGTCCCGCAATGAGCGATAAATAAGGTTTGTTGCCACTAAAGTAGTTTTGTGTTACCTCCTTTGTTAGCACCATCGTGATTAGGATTGCAGTGCATAAAAAACCAGTCCTACTCAGTTTTTTCCCCTAGACGGCTAGGGTTTTGTCCTCCCGCTGGCGTTCCCGGCGGCGAGTCTGATTCCGATCTATCACCCAACGCCGCCGCACCTTGGGTTCCTTCTCGGGCTGAATAAGGGGGAGACCTGGTCTCCTGCCCGGCCTTGGTTGTAGTCTCAGGGGCGTGGGGGAAGTTTAGGGTTCCGTGGAAGCGAGGTTTGCTGTTTCGGATCGATAATGGCGGCGACTTCCGATGCTCAATCTAGGACGAGTGGAGGACCAAAGGGGAAGGGAGCAAAGACGACCGATGAGATGCTGGGGCAGCTTGACTTGCAGGAGGAGGATTTCAATGATGTTTGTCTGGATGAAGTCGAGGATGAGATCAAGGAGAGTACCCAATGGCTTGCTCTCGCAAGAGTGAAAACGGAGCGAGGTTTTAGCCAGGCGGCGTTTTATGGCGAGATGAGAGCGGCGTGGAATCTGGCACAGGAGGTCAGGTTTAGGGCGATTGGGCAAAATCTGTTTGTTGTCCAAGTGCAATGTTTAGGTGATTGGGAGAGGATAATGGAGCGAGGACCCTGGATATTTCGAAATCAAGCTGTGATACTAGAACCATATGATGGATTTTCGAGAGCTGAAGATATTGAGCTGTTCTTCATGCCTATCTGGACACAAATACATGAACTGCCAGAGGCTTACTGTAAGAAAAAGGTGGTGAGGCAATTAATAGAGAAGGCGGGGGAGAAGGCTATGGAAGTAAAGATCACTGGGAACTGGGGTAATTATGTGCGTGTAAGGATCCGATATGATGTGCGCAAACCATTGCTTAGGTTTGTGTCGTTTATTAGGGACGGAAAACGTCAAGTTTTTGCCCTCAGATATGAGAAGCTGGCTGGTTTCTGCTCAGTTTGTGGATTGCTTGGTCATGAGTTTAAGGAGTGTGGGCGTGGGGTTTATGAGGAGAAAGATCACAAGTTCAGAGAGTGGCTCTATGCTGATCCACCACGGCCGTCAGGGAGAGGTGACTATGGTGCTGCTCGTGGTGGACGGGGGAACAGAGGTAGGGGGTCTGGTAGGAGCAGGGGCTCGGTATTCTACCGAGGTAATGGGCGATCAGACGAGGAGAGTGAAGAATTGAAGGATACAGGGACGAGTCCTAACAAAGTAGCAGACATGGTGCTTGATAAGGTAGGAGAGATAGGAGTACGGAAGAGGCTTAATATGGATGGCCAAGACTTAGGTAAAGATGGGCTGCTGAGGCTGACGGATGGTAGTTCTCTGGGGATAATGGAAGAGGAGGAGAGTGATACAACATCTGTCGATAGTCAAGGTAACAAAAGAGCAAAGAAAACCAATAATGGTGAGTTAAACCCAAACGAGATATTGGCGGGCTCCCTCGAGGGGTGCCGCCAGACGCAATGAAAACATTAGCATACAACTGCCGGGGTGCAAGGTGTGGCCCGGCAGTTCGTGCGCTCCTGGAGGTCCAGGGGCGGTGTGACCCAGACATTGTGTTCCTCTCTGAAACTCATCTCGACAAGGTGGGAGCGGAGAAATTGAGAGTCCAAATGAGGATGTTTGGGGCGTTGGTTGCGGAGAGTGATGGGAGAAGTGGAGGCCTGATAATGTTTTGGAAAAGGGAAATAGATGTTCAGTTAAGAGCGATTAGACCAAACTATATTGATGTGATGATTAATGGTAATGATGCAGCAACAAACTGGAGACTGACTGGAATTTATGGTGAACCATCTTGGAGTGAAAAGTACAAAACATGGGAGCGCCTTAGAGAGCTCCATGGTCAGATAAACTCGAGATGGATGGTGATTGGGGATTGGAATGAGATTCTGTACAGTCATGAGAAGGAGGGGGGAATCCTCGACCGCTTCAGTTCATGCAAGCGTTCCGAGAAGCCCTCACAGATTGTGCTCTTGAAGATTTGGGGTATACAGGAGATATTTTCACGTGGAGAAGAAAAAGAACCAGGCAGGGTCCTGGTATAAGGGAAAGACTGGATAGAGCGTGTGCGAATGAAGCATGGGCTCAGTTGCATCCCTATGCGAGCCTTGCAAATCTCGACATGTTACGGTCGGACCATAGACCGATCCTGATGGACACGGATTTTTATCGTAATGCTGCAAATTCGGGAAGAATTAAAAGAAAACGTTTTGAAGGCAAATGGCTGAAAGAGGATGGGGTCAGTGAAGTAGTGCAATCGGCTTGGGAGACGGGGTTGCTTAATGGTGAGGGGGGAGTGGCTACAGCGATAGAAAATGTTCAGAACGCTCTCCATACGTGGGACCAAACCATTCTCAAAAAGCCAAGAGTGAAATTACGAACTCTGGCAAGACAATTAGAAGAGGTGTTGCGCAGAGAGATGTCGGAAGAAAATGTGAGACGCCAGGAAGAATTAACTGAGGAGATTGAGAAAGTTTTAGAGCAGGAGGAGATTTATAAGATGCAAAGGAGTAGGGTTAATTGGATGGCCAATGGCGATCGAAATACGACCTACTTCCACAACTATGCTCGTGCAAGGAAGAAGCGTAATCTGATTATGAAGCTTAAGGATTCACAGGGAGTCCTGAGGGAGGAAAATAATCAACTGAAAGAAATTATTGCTAATTATTTCTCCGGTCTTTTTTCATCAGAAGTAGATGCAACCGATGTAAACTTGTTACAGAAGGTGAAGCCACGGGTAACAATGGAGATGAATGATCGTCTGACGGCTCCCTTTACAGAGGAAGAAGTTAAAAAAGCTTTATTTGCGATTGGGGATTTCAAGGCCCCGGGTACGGATGGGATGCACGCGATCTTTTTTAAAAAGTTCTGGGCTGTAATTGGCAATTCAGTGACAACCGAGGTCTTGGCGGCGCTGAATGCAGGAACGGTACCAGTCAGTTGGAACGAAACGGCTATTGTTTTGATTCCGAAGGTGAATGAACCAGAACTGATAACCCAATTTAGGCCTATCAGTTTGTGCAATGTCCTCTATAAGATCATCTCAAAGGTCTTGGCCAACAGATTGAAAGTTATTCTACCAGAAATAATCAGTATTGAGCAAAGTGCTTTTGTGCCAGGAAGGATGATTACAGACAACGTGTTGGTTGCTTATGAATGTGTTCATGCTATAAAAGGAAGAAAGCAAGGCAAAACATGTTTTTGTGCAGTCAAGCTTGACATGCACAAGGCTTATGATAGAGTGGAGTGGGGTTTTTTGAGAGATATGATGATGAGGCTGGGTTTTGCTAGTCAATGGGTGGATCTGATCATGTCATGTGTTTCGACAGTCAATTATCGAGTGTGGTTTAACTCGGATGAAACAGAAAGTTTTACACCGACAAGGGGCTTGCGGCAAGGGGATCCGCTCTCGCCGTATCTTTTTTTGCTTTGTGCTGAGGGACTCTCAAGTCTGTTGACATATGAAGAAGAGGCTGGTCGCTTACAGGGTGTCAGAGTGTGCCGGGGGGCACCATCGGTATCTCACTTACTCTTTGCCGATGATTCTCTGATCTTGATGAAGGCTGACATGGCTAATGCAACCTCTCTTCGAAATGTGTTGAATACCTACTTAGCTAGTTCGGGACAGTTGGTGAGTGATCCGAAGTCAAGCATATTTTTTAGCACAAATACATCAGTACAGAATAAGGAGGCTGTTTGTACAGCTATGAATATTGATTCTGAAGCTCTCACGGAAAAATACTTGGGATTACCATCTCATGTGGGGTTGGAAAGATCCGATTGCTTCGAATACCTAGTAGACCGCATATGTAAAATTATTAGTGGGTGGAATGAAAAGAATCTCTCTGTAGGAGGTAAGGAAATTCTACTGAAGGCAATTGCTCAAGCTATACCAACCTATGCAATGTCAGTGTTTAAAATTCCAAAAGGAATCATCAAGGCGATCTCGGCAGCCATTGCTAGGTTCTGGTGGGGTGAAAAGGATGGAAAGAAGAGTATGCACTGGTACTCATGGTGGAAGATGTGCACTCCAAAAAAGGAGGGTGGCATGGGATTTAGGGACCTGCACTGCTTCAATCTTGCAATGTTGTCAAAGCAAATTTGGAGATTAGCTAATGATCCAACCTCTCTTTGTGCACAGGTTTTGAGTGCAAAATATTATCCTAGTGGCGATGTGATGCAGGCCACGAGGAAGAAGGGAGCCTCATTTACATGGCAAAGTTTAATGGCGGGTATGGAGACTTTTAAGAGGGGATTTATTTGGCGGATAGGGAATGGATCTAATATCAATATTTGGTCTGATCCCTGGTTACCAAATAGTCCAACAAGGAAGATTTTTACTCCAAGGGGAGGTGTGCTATTGACAAAGGTGGAGGACCTGATAAACCCTATTACGGGTACATGGGATGTGCAATTACTGGAAGACAATTTTATCATCAGTGATGTAAGAAGAATAGTGGCGATCCCATTATCGAATTGGGAGTCAGAGGATATGGTGGCTTGGTACTATAACAAGAACGGTATGTTTACAGTAAAGTCAGCCTATCATTTGGAGTGGCAACATCAATATGGGAGTCGGTCAAGGAGGAATGATCAACAAAGTAGCTCTATGATAAATCCTGTGTGGGGAAAAGTCTGGAAGCTAAGTGTGCCGGCAAAAGTGAAGATATTCACGTGGAGGGCGCTACATGGGATCATTCCCTGTATGTGCATTTTGGCTAATAGACATATTGAATCATCGGGACAGTGCCCATTGTGTGAGATTGCGGCAGAAGATATAAAGCATATGCTTTTCACATGTGATAAAGCACGAGAAGTCTGGCAAGCACAGGGGCTGGAGCACGTAGTACGTGAGGCGGCTCGAGTTGATCGATCGGGGTCGACAGTGTTGGAACATATTCTGACGAGGAAATATCAAGTGCCTAGTCTAGGAACCCTACCAGTACATGAAATAATAGCAACTGCGGGGTGGTTTATTTGGTGGAGACGGAGGGAAAAGAAATTTGGGGGCACTGTACCGCTAGCTAGCAGATCGGCGCTCTCAATAAAAGCCATGGTGGCTAACTGTGCCAGAACAAAGATCAACAGACATGGGACTATGAAGCAGGGATGGACTAAACCGCCGGCAGGTTATGTAAAGGTAAATACAGATGCAGCGGTGGATCTGGATTCAAGAGTAGCGTCTACAGGGTGCATAATTAGGGATTCCTCTGGTCAATTTTTAGCGGCCTGTAGAGCTCAGATTGAAGGGGTCTTGGATGTGGTGACGGCGGAAGCCCAAGCATTACGTGATGGGCTGCGCCTAGCGGAGAGAATTGGGTGCAATCATTTGTATATTGAGACTGATTCTGAGGAGGTGGTGGATGCGATAAAGGAGCCAGATCAGTATAGAATTGCAGGTATGCCGTATCTGGATGAGTGTCGGGAGATCGTGGCAGGGTTTGCTTCGACACGTCTAAACCATTGTGCTAGGGAGGTGAACAAAGCAGCAGATGCTATAGCTAGATCAGTAGTTGATTCTGAGTATAGTTTTTGGATAGATGATCCTCCCCTTTTTCTCTATCCACAGCTGGTGGATGATGTAACCATTCTCTGATGTAATCTTGTTAAGGAGCAGCAGGTACTTGACGCACTCTTTTCCTTCCAGGGTACCTAAGGGGACTGGAAGGTTTTTAATGAGGCGGCCTGCTGACTCAGTTATAGAAATATATTTGGTTGTTCAAAAAAAAGGATTGCAGTGCATGACCAGATGGCCCAACTTACACAAAATTAGGACACGCTCATTATAAGTCGAACAACGATATATACAAGCGCATCTACACGAAGCTGGCATCTGTTTAGGTCTCGTCATGTGAAAGATTTTCTAGACAAACCGCTCAAGTGCGACAGATTGTACTAGTTCTTCTATCATAAGTCGTATATTTTTTTAAAAAAACTTATAAACTTGAGAAAAAAATGTTAATGAAGTTTAAACAAATTATTGGAGCTATAAAATTTTGATCGAACGAGTCCATAAAAGTTCGTATAATTCTAAAAGCTATTCAACATGATACAAATAATCACCAGTTTTTTAACAGAATTGTATAGTTAAAATTTTTGTTCCCGAGTTTCAGAAATTATTCTTCTAAGTTAAATAACGTGCAAATAATAACAAATAATTTTTAAAATATTCATTTGCACCCCAATTATCTTTATTTTTTGGAAAACCAACAATAAAACATGACAATAAATAAATGAATATCAAATAAACTATAATGAAAAAGGAAATGAATAGAAATAAAAAATATAACAAAATATGGAAAAAACAAAAAGGGAAATAAAATATAAGAGGGGCTGGCCAATTTTGCACCACGTTTGGGCGACCCGAAGTAGGTGTGTTGGGCCACACAACCTTTTTCTCTTCCTTATTTCGATTTTTTCTTTTTCTTTTTTGTTGATTCTTTTCTATTTCTTTTTGGCATTTTAAAAATCTAAATACTTTTAAAATCTGAACGTTTAAATTTTATATGTTTTTTAAAAATGAGAACTTTCCAAAATCTAAACAAATTACGGTGAAAGAAAATGAAAAGGTGGGCGAAAAAATTGACAAAAAACCATATAGAAAACGGAAAGAAAAGCAACCAAAATAACAAATAATGCGTCTGGCCCAATACAGACCAGGTATGTGCGGGGCTGGCCGCTAGGTATGTGCCGGAAATAATGGCAAAACCTATACACCGACCAGGTCGGTGGCTCCCGGCCACCGCACACCCTCTGGTCGGGTATGGGCCAGGCCCATTTAGGTCTGTTTAGCCTGTGCAGTTCGTTTTTGCTTTTTCTTTTTTCTTTTCTGGTTTCTTTTCTTTTTTCTGTTTTCGGTTTTGTTTATATTTGTTCAGATACGAAAAATTTAATTTTTAAAAATTGTTCAAATTGAGAAAATGTTTAAATTCAAAAGTGTTCAAAATTTGAAAACCGTTCAAATCTGAAAACCGTTCAAATTTGAAAACCGTTCAAATTTGAAAATCGTTCAAATATGAAATTTGTTCAAATTCAAAAATTGTTTAAAATTTTAAAATGTTCAAATTTAAAATTTGTTTAAATTTAAAAAATGTTCAAATGTAAAATTTGTTCAAATTTAAAATGTGTTCACATCGAAAATTGTTCAAAGTAGAAAATTGTTCGAATTAAAAAATTATTCATATTAGACAATAGTTTAAACTTAAAATTGTCCAAATTAGAAAATTGTTAAAACTTAAAATTGTTCAAATTAAAAATTTGTTCCAATTTGAAAATTGTTCAAAAGTTTATTTTAAAAAGCGAAAATCTTTTAAAAATTATTCAAAGCAGAGATGCTCAATTTTAAATTTTGAAGTATTCAGATTTTGATAATTTTTTATTTTTCAAAAATATTCAAATAGTAAAAAATTAACAAACAGAAAAGAAACGAAAAAAAGAAAATCCTACCTGTTTCTGTTGGGCCGGGCCCAGTAAGCCATGTCGGGGCGCGCGTGGGGTGTGCAGTGCGTTCGCCCCCACCGACCAGCTCGGCGCATACGAGCTCCCGAAATACTCTTATTTCCCGCTACTTAGCAGGGCGGATTAGCGCCCGCCACCGTGGGAAAGCGAGCGGACCAAGGCCCATCTTTGCTCTGTCTTTCGTTTTTTGTTTTTTCTGCGTTTTTTTTCATTTTTTTCGGTTTTTCAGGTTTTCCTTTTTCAGTTTTTGAAAATATTTTTCTAATTCAAGAAAATTTCAAATTCGGGAAAATTTCACAGTCGAGAAAATTTCAAATTTGGGAAAATTTCAAATTCAAACAAATTTACAATTTGAGCAAATTTTAAATTCGAATATTTTTTTAGTTGGAGCAATTTTTTAAGTTTTGGTCAGTTCTGAAATTTGCTCCGATTTAATTTCTATGTTTTGAAATTTTTTTAAATTTTTGCTCGGTTTTGAATTATGTTTAAGATTTTTAAAAGTGTGTGCATCCATGTAGGTGCCGGGGTTTGATCCCTAGTCTCGGATAGAAGGGAGGAGTTGACACTACTGCGATGTGGCTCACTTGTTGTACCAAGACGAAATAAAAATTTATAGTACTATTTTGTTGATCGAACAAACTAATGGGTCGGCACATTCGGGTTTGCTTCAAGCGACGCACCGCTCCGGCGCACTAAGAGCATCTCCAGCCGCGTCCCCCAAAGGGATTTGGGGCGCGCCGGATAAAAAATGCTTTCCAGCCGCGTCCCCCAAAGCCCATTTTTGTCCGGCGCGGCCCGATACGGTGTCCGGCGCCCCGAGCCCGTCCCCGTCCCACAGGGGACGCACCGGGGACGCCGGACACACCGAAAAGCGAGGCGAACCGACGCGGGCCCGGCGCGTCAGCGGCTCAGTGAAAAATCGTCTCCCACTCCCGCCAAATCCCGCCCCTCCCGCCATATCGCGCCTATCCCGCCGCGCATTTCTGGCCTCCCCCGCCGCCGATTCATTTCTCCTTTCCCCGCCGCCGATTCATTTCTCCTTTCCCCACTGATTCGTTTCTCCCTCCCGCCGTCCACCCGCCGCCGCTACCTTCTCCCCATTCCATGACGCCGCCGGTAGCCCCCAAGAAGATGACCAAGAAAGCGGCCAAGAAGCCGCTGGGCAATGCGACGAAAGGGGCGAAAGCGCCGTTCGCGAAGCCGCGGAAGGCGCCGGCCCCGAAGAAGAGGCCGGAAGGATTGACCGATGATCAGTGGCATGAAGACTGTCTGATGTCGACGGCGGAGCGGAAAGGGCGGAGGGCGGCGGAGCAGGAGAAGAAGGCTCTGGCGGCGCGCCAGCACCAGCACTTAATGGCCGGGTGTCTCGCCGCCACCAACACGAGCCCATATAGTACAAACATGCCGGTGTACGTTCCGGGAGTCTTCTCTCCGTCGTCATCCGCCTTCTACAACGACGCCCCCTCCGGCACTCCCGGGTGCGTGACGCCTAACTTGTCGCCGCACTACCAGGATGCGCTGCCGCATGGCGGCTTCAACCCCAACAACCTCTACTCCCCGGCGTACGAGCAGCGCGAGCCAGGACCCAGTGCGGACGGCGACCCTTTCACTGGCCGCAGGGGGGCGCTCGAATTCGACGGCGCCGGTGCTGAGGGTGCTGAGGAAGAGGAGGACGATGAAGAGGAGGGGGTGGAGGACGAGGACGACGAGGAGGACGATGAAGAGGAGGGGGTGGAGGACGAGGACGACGAGGAGGACGAAGAGGGCGGCGAGGAAGAAGACGAGGAGGGTGCCGGTGATGATGATCTCGTGGAGGTCGACGCGGACGGCGTGAAGAAGAAAAAGAAGAAGAAGGCGTCGGGCACACGAGGCCCCAAGTGGACGGCTTTGGGGGATCATTGTCTGTGCGAGTCATGGGCGACGGTGAGCCATGACTCCATCATCGGCGCCAACCAAAAACACGGGAAGTATTTTTTTTGAGAAACACAGTACAAACGCAGACGCTCACATACACGCGCATACACTCAGCCCTATGAACGCACACACGCACACCCTACCCCTATGAGCACCTCCGGAAGACTGAGTCGGCGGATTAGATCTTGAAATTGACGAAGTCACCACAGGCGCCTCGCTGTCGACGGGAACGTCGCCTCCCACTGAATGAATATTCCGCCTTTATGAGACACACAGATGTCAAACCTGGGGTTTGAACTCTGGTGGGCTGGGGGTACAACCACCCTCCTAACCACCCAACCTCAGGTTGGTTCTCAAAACACGGGAAGTATTGGGCGAGAATAAAGGCCGAGTTCGATGAGCGCAAGCTCATCAAGGGCGACTACAACAAAGTGATAATGAAGAGGAGCCAAAAGGCAATGTCGACGCGATGGGCCATGATCCAGGCGTCGGTGAACTCCTTCCATGGATACCATCAGGAATTACTGACCAGAGCCGAGAGCAGCGCCGATCTCTCCCAAATGGTACGACTCTTTCTTCCATAATCTGTAGCGCCTACATTGTGTTCGATGAAATGATTCCGCTTCCTTTGGCTAGTTTGATAGGGCCATGGAGGTTTACGCGAGGAACTCGGATGGGCATAAGCCGTTCGCGCTGATGCATTGCTATAGCAAGCTCAAAGGGAATGAGAAATGGCGGTTGATGCGCCTGTCGCTGTCCAAGGGGAAGGACGCCATTGATCTGGACGCGGCGTCGGCAACGTCGGCAGGGCGTCCTACTGGCAACAAGGCTGCCAAGGCCGCCTTGGCCGACACCGCGTCGTGTGAGAAGACGCAGGCGTCGATCACGAAATGCCTCGCGGACGTCTCCTCGACCTTTCTCTCCCGCGCCAAAAAGAACGACGAAAGGTGGGCGGAGCTGCTCAAGAGGCAAGAGGAGAAGTTGGAGCTCAAGAAACCCAGGGACGACATGTCCCTGCTGAGAGCGTCGACAGAGGGAATGTCTCCCCGGACGCGGGCGGCGCACAACTTCTTCAAAGGACAGATCCTCGACGACATCGAAGCCAAAATGGCGGCGGCCGACGCGGCGACCGACACGGCGGCCCAGGAAGCGGCAGCGGCAGCAACTGCGGCGCAAGAGCCGGTTGCCGCGTCTTCGACTGCTACACCATCGTCGGCCTACGCGACAGCGGCGGAGGAGACGGAGCATGCACAGCACCAGGCAGATCGCGACGAGGTCGTCGTGATCGACGGGCCTGCGTCGACTCAGGATACGTCGCCGTCGACCAACCCCTTCTTCTAATTTAGCATGCACTATATGGTCTGTAATATGATCGCCGCTACTCTGATCGCCGCTACTCTGATCGGCGGGAACGATCTCTTTTGAATACAAAATTTGAATTCTTGATTGGGGGCGGCGTTTGGGGGACGCGGCTGGGGAGCGACGTCCCCCAAAGATGGCACGAACAAAACACGTCCCCCAAACGCTCAATCCGGCGCGGTTTTGGGGACGCTGGGGGACGCGGCTGGAGATGCTCTAACAAGCGGGGAATAGGGAACACCGGTATGTGCTGTCCTAGCCGACATATAGAAATTACCACATTCTCCCCATTGCACTTGTTTCATGAGAGGTAAACGGGCTCCTATTATAGAAACGGTAGGTCCAAATTCAGATATGCCCTGGGCTCGTATGGCAAAAGCATAAAAGTCAATTTCATATTAAGGTGCCTTTCTTTTCTACCTGCCTAAATGTTCGCCACATACAAATGGGATAAACCAGCGCAGTCCTATTTTCTCTAATTTGTAAACACTCAAATTTGTACCTTTCTATTATTCAAATCTTTTGTAAAGATAATGTAATGTCTTGGTTATCAATAAAATGGGTTTTTTACATTATTGCACAAGTGCTTTAATTTAATATTTGAGCTGTACGAGAATTTGAATTCAAAATTGAATGGAAGATTCAAATTCTAGTTTTAATTGAATTGAACTTTGGTTCATTTTTCATGTTTTTCTTTTGTGCTAAACATCAACAAAGATTATGTTGAAACCAAACATCTATCCAGATGCTAACCCTAATTCATCCAAACCATGTCCCGAGCTCGATCACTTTGTGTTTTAAACAAGAGCGAAAAAATTTCCCTCACACATTTTAAGATAAATGCACTTTGTGGCCTTAAATTATGTAAATTATGTCTATCATTTTTTGCTCTCTCTTTATTTTTTTACGGACTGAGGTTGTTGGGGGCTGCCACCCATAAACGGGCACAGATCGCGCTAGCCTATCAGTGAGTCAGGACAAACGAACATTATTTTGAAATACAGTACAAACGCAAGCGCTCACATACACGCGCATACACTCACCCCTATGAATGCGCACACACTCTACCTTTATGAGTACCTCCGGAAGACTGAGCCGACATGTGCCTCACTATCGATGAGAACATCACCTCTCACTGAATGAATATCCCGCCTTTATGCGACACACGGATGTCGAACCTGGGGTTTAAACTTTAGTGGGCTAGGGATACAACCACCCTTCTAACCACTCAACCTCGTACGGGTTCTCCGAACATTTTTAAACACTTTTGATCTTTGAAATAGGATCCCATTGGAGTGGCCTAAAATTTCTTAGGAGTAGTGGATAGAGAGGAAGTGATGTACCTATTTCTCTCTTCATCCTCGCGTCACATGGGCTTCCCGGGGGTTCTCCCGGTGAGGCATCAATTAATCCGACCAATCGGCAGATGAACATGATAGGCTCATGTGACAGCCACGAGCAGCGGCAGATGCATAATCCTGCAGCTCGTGCATGGCATCTAGTGCCCTCCATTAACATAATGCAGTGCAGCAGCAGTAGCATCCTACTACTCGGACTCCTCCTATCCTGTTTGAAACGCAGAAGACTGGGAAAAATCAATTAAAATCACGATGGACGGTGGTTCTCGAGAAAGCTGAGGCGGCCGCAACGGTGCGATTTCACCCTATGGGCTACGGCCGCAACCAAAGCGCAGCAATACTCTACTGTTTTCCCAGCTACTAGTACACGTCTGTTGAGTGTTGAGGCAGCTTAAACTATCAAAGCAAAGCGCTGTCGAGTCTATAAGAAAGCTGTAAACCTGTGTGTGGTTCTCTGACTTGTGCTTTGCCCAAGACCCAAGCATTACTCCGCTCCGCTCTGCCTCTTTCCCGTTTCCCGTTCCCCACACTCCTCGTCTCGTCGTCGTCGGCGGCACAATCTTGATTTGCTTCCTCTTGGGGTTGTCTCTATCGATGGTGTCTCGGGCGCGTCCGTGCGCCGGCGCTCTGCTGGCGTGCGCGGCCATCGCCGTTTCTTGCTGCTGGAGCTTCCAGGGCGCCAATGCGGCGGCGGCGACCCCGTCGTTCGGGGACAACTTCGAGATCACCGGCGCGGAGGACCACGTCAAGACCTCCCCCGACGGCCAGACGTGGTACCTCTCCCTCGACAACAAGACGGGTAAATCCCATCATCCATCACCCAAGTTAGTTAGTATCGCATTGCACAAGCACCAATCGATTATGCTTGTTTCTTGCAGGCGTCGGGTTCCAGACGAAGCAGAAGTACCTGTTCGGGTGGTTCAGCATGAAGCTCAAGCTCGTCGGGAACGACTCCGCCGGCGTCGTCACGGCCTACTACGTACGTTCCACAGCATCACCGCACCGGCACTGTCAGCATTACCGCCGACGGATTGACCGAACTTGGTGGAAGACGCGCTTGTTTAGTTACTCATCATCTGATTGCGGTTTCTTCAGATGTGCTCTGACCTTGACGCGGCGCCGCAGCGGGACGAGCTGGACTTCGAGTTCCTGGGCAACCGCACCGGCGAGCCCTACATCATCCAGACCAACGTGTACCGCAGCGGCGTCGGCGGCCGGGAGATGCGGCACTCGCTCTGGTTCGACCCCACTGTCGACTTCCACTCCTACTCCATCCTCTGGAACCCCAAGCAGATCGTGTAAGCTCTCTCAGTCCATCCATTCCATGGCTGCTCGCTCGCATTGCAAAACCATCAAATAATCCTCCGATTTCACCAAGTACCACTTCACTGGTGCTGCCGGATTTAGTAGCGGCGGGGGCAGTTGAATTGAATGGATCCACCCACCCACCCCTGCATTTGGGTTACTCCGCTAGAATCTACCTGCTGGACCCGCCCGCAGATGGAGTAGGAGATGCCAAACCAGTCCGCGTCCGTCCGTCGCTCGGACGTCCACGGCTGCTACTTGGGTTGGGTGTACACTCTGTTTGGGGCCAAACAATGCGTGTCGGTGTCCCCGTGCACCTGTTTCTTTCTACTCCATGTATACCTCCGCCCAATCTTCTTTCCTATCGGATGCAGTACCCTTGACAAAGCTTTTGGCTCGAATCTGTACTCCAAACTGCCGCTACAGCGGTGGTCACGCCCGCACATGGTGTCCGCTTAGACTATAGTGTCCTGTACACTGGGATCGAGATCCGGCTGCACTTGCCACTGTATTCATGGCGGCCCAGCTCCCAGCTTTGTCTACAGCTACAGCTAGCTAGCACAGCACAGTGCCTTACTGAAAATATTATTCTTTCTTCTCCTGCGCAGATTCTTCGTGGACAAGGTGGCCATCAGGGAGTACCGCAACTCGGACAAGCCCAACATGTTCTTCCCCATCGCCAAGCCCATGTACGTCTTCTCCAGCATCTGGAACGCCGACGACTGGGCGACCCGCGGCGGCCTCGAGAAGACGGACTGGACCAAGGGGCCATTCGTCTCCTCCTACAGCGACTTCACCGCCGACGCCTGCGCCTGGGCGTCCGGCCCGGCCCCGCCGGCGTGCGCGGCCCTCACCGGAGACAGCTGGTGGGACCAGCCGCCGGCGTGGGCGCTCGACAAGGGCCAGCGCCAGGACAACGGCTGGGTGGCCAGGAACCTCATGATATACGACTACTGCGACGACCGCAAGAGGTTCCCCACCGTGCCGGAGGAGTGCGCGCTCAGGACGGCCACCACCTCCTGATCTTCCTGCGTTCACGCGATTCATTTTTTTGGGGGGAGATCTCGTACGTACGTGTAGCTACTGATCATTGGTGAGATGCATGCATGTATGTTGATGCGATATTGATTGGCTGAGGTGGATGTCATGTGAATGATACTAGCCCTTTCTCTTGGTGGAAATGGATTGATTTTTTTTGGTCGGATGATGGGTCCAAAAACCTCCAAGAAACAAGGCAAGATTTATAATGAGTTTCCAAGTTCCGAACTAACTCTGGACTTTGACATTAGCCTACTTTGACCGAAACACACATCATTCTTTGAACTTTATTGCATATTGAGTAGGCTATTACCAGAATTTAGCTATCCTCTTCTAATCAACTGATCCGCCTTTCAAATTCTAATTTACAAGACCAACCAAGCAAACAACTTGCGATTAGAAGGCACCCAAATCTTTCAAACTGTGGATCTCAATTTGCATTTTATAGGCGGAAGATGCCGAGTATGTGCCATCTTTGATGAATTTCCAAGTGATATTGTCCTCGGTTCCAATAGTGAGCTCAATGTTAGCGACCAGTTCCCATAACATATTGTTCAATGTGCGCCACCTCCAAACCTTGTCTCAAAACAATTTAGCTTATCCACAAATTATCTTGAAAGGACCTTTTGGTGGAAATGGGTTGAATTTTTTGGTCGGATGATGGGTCGAAAAACGTCGAAGAAACAACACAAAAAATTACTATTTTTATTAATAAAAAGGAGTTTCAAAGTTTGAGCTAATGCCTAGGCCAAAGTCTACGACTTTAACATGAGCCTACTCTTCGGGTATCGCGTTACATACAAATTTAGTGCAGGTTTGGTTCCTCAAGTGGCCCTGCCAAAAAAAATTGGGTGCCCTTCATGTTTTTGTCTAAGGTTAGGTTCTTCGTTGGGTTAGCTATTCAAAATAGGCTTTGGACGGCTGATCGGCTTGCAAGGAGAGGTTGAACAAATTGCAAACTCGAGAAACGGTGGTGCACCTCTTCTCACATTGTTGGTACACAAAGAGACTTTGGGGGTTGACCAAAGAGTGGCTTGGACTTCCCTCCATACACACACATGAATGGACGTCGGACACCTCCATCAAGGAGTGGTGGAGCACCATGACTTGCAAGGCAAACACAAATCGGAAGGCCATTTCCGCCCTTACCATGCTTGTTAGTTGGACGGTTTGGAAGGAAAGAAATGCGAGAGTTTTCCACAAAAGGTCCGCCCCAACTTCGATGCTCCAGGTGATCATTAAGGGCGAGGCTAGACTTTGGGCCACCGCGGGCGCGAAACATTTGAGAAATGTAATTTTGGGAGAGTGATCACTTTTTGTTCTCTTGGTTTGTTTGGTTGTAACAAACTTCTCCTTAATTAATGAATGAGGTAAATTTTTTGCCTACGTTTCCAAAAAAATGTGTTACCATTGTTTGGTTTGTAGCTAAAATTTTGGCTGCCAATTAATGTTCACCTCTCTTGCTCACACATTTTTGCCAAATAGTTAGCCAAATATGGGTTGAGGATTCCTTGACCAAAAAATTGGCAAGCCAATTGTTGCCAAATATTTGGTAGGGCCAATGTAGGCACCAACCAAACACACCTTAGGTCCAGCTATGCTTCATATCTTCGTCCCCTCATCTTTGTGATGATGACTGGTGTAGGCGATGCGATGTTACGTAAATCCCTAGCATTTATTTTTTTCTCAATTCCCAAGAAACAAGCATGTCCCAAGGCTATTTTGGTCCACCAATCTCTGATGTATCTTCATTTTCCCACGTGAATGTGTAATTACCGTTTTTACATTTCAAATATGGGTGGTGAAGCGGCACTCGGAAAGGATGTGTGAGGCCGATCCTTGAGCTTGGTTGCATAGTGAGCAATTGCCACAATTTATCCATCCTCTTCTAGTCAACCGATTCGACGTTTAAATTCTATTTTACATAACCAACCAAGCGAACACCTTGTATTTAGGAGGCACCCAAATCTAGATCTCAAATTGCATTTTGTAGGCCGCAGATCCGGGATATGTGCCATCTTTGGTGAATTTTCAGGTGATAGTGTCCTTGAATCCAATAGTGAGCTCAATGTTAGCGACCATTTTTCATTGCGCGACAAATTGTTCGATATGGTCCACCTCCAAACCTTGTCTCAAAATAATTCGGCTTATCCACATAATGTCTTGAAGAGACTTTTTTACCGCGGAATTCTTCTTCTTTGGTAGGGCGATGATTTTTGGAGCAATGTCCTTGGAGAATCGGCTTGAACTTCTCAATGTTTGTATGTTTATCGTAATAGACGACACACTGCAGGATTTCGAGTCTCTCCTCTCAAATCCTACGATACGGACGATGGACATTGTGGTAACCAAGAAGAAACATTCAAACGTGTCAGGCAGAGGGAACATGTAGTATGGGCTAAACGCAGACGTCGAGATCTCAATATCTCATCTCACTAGACATGTTTGTCAGGGAAAAATAATGGGCTCCTGCCACAGATCTGGCTGTATGGTTGGTCTGGCCGATCCCTCGCTGCAAAATGACGACGTGGCGAAATGTTCCTTTCGTTTGCGTAATGCTTGTGCCGGGGAAATTTGGCAAACACGAATCACAAAAGAGATGAACAAAAGATAAAGGCTACTGGGCCAAGAAGCATCTGCATGTGAGCAAGACTGATGTCTTACGGGGAGAAACAAAAAGGATGCGACTACCTTTCAACGGCTCAAGTGGTAGCGGATGGTTCAGATTGGCAAAAGCTTTGCCTATTTCTTTGATTAACAGGAGTTTGGATTACAAAAGAGTGAGCCGATAGGCAAGGATATAAAAGCATCTCCAGCCGCGTCCCCCAAAGCGTCTCCCAAACCGCGCCGGATTGAGCGTTTGGGGGACGTGTTTTGTTCGTGCTGCCTTTGGGGGACGTCGCTCCCCAGCCGCGTCCCCCAAACGCCTCCTCCAAATGAATATTGGTGCACGAAAATAAAAGTTTTCATTCAATTTTGATTATATATTACAAAGTTTGAATGAAAAAGGGCTAGATTTCATCTAAACCTACACTACTGACCGCCCGGCGGTGCGTTCGACGGCCCCGCCCCGTCGTCGCCTCCCCTACGCCGCAGCTCCTCCTGCGTGCGCCTCCTCTCCTTGCGTTCGGCGGTGGCCAGACGGTGCCGCTCCCGCCGCGCGTCCTCCTCCTCCGCCCTCCCCTGCTGGGACGCCTGGAGGGAGAGCTCGACGGCGCGACGAATATGCGCCTCTTCGCGGGCACGGGCGTCGTCCTGGAGCTTCTTCTCCGACTCGAAGGACTCGACGAGCGCGCGTTGCTGATCGACCGTCTCGTCCGGGTGCGGCCCGTCGTCGTCGGACCACTCGAACTCGTCGTCGTCGTCGTCCTCCACCTCGGTCTCCTCCGCCTCGGCCTCCTCCTCCTCCATTGGTGCCTCCTCCTCCACATCTATTGGCGCCTCCATCATCGCCGCCGCCAACACGGCGTCCTCCGCCGCCAACACGGCGTCCTCCGCCGCCAACTCGTCCGCCCGCCTCCCCCAGATCGCCTTCAGCGCCGCCTCCCGCTGATGACGCTCCTCCGCCGCCAGCTGCCGCTGGTGCTCGATTGACTCCCGCCGATCTCGGTACAGCGCATCCCGCTCAGCGAGCTGGCGCTGGCGCTCGTCAGCCCACCGCTGCTCCATCTCCGCCCGGTACCGGCACCGTCACGCCTCCTGTCTCGTCGAGGCGTCAGACGCCGCAACGGTGGCGTCCTCTGCCTCTGCCACGCTGCTGCGCCGCCGCGGCTCGCCGGCGGCGGGGCCATGGGCGCGAACGCCGCCGAGATCCGCCGCTGTGCCGCCTCCCGGCTGCCGGCGGGCACTCTTTCTTGCATTGCCTCCCGCCGCTGCGACGGTGTGCACGCCATCACTCTTCCCGGGCCGGCTGGCGAGGGGTCGGTGTCGACCTGCGTTTCCGGGACTGCAAGTGGAGGGGACGGCGGTGGAGGGAAGTGGCCAGCGCCGGGGCGGTTCGCCATTGCTACTGGTGGTGGAGGAGACGGCGGTGGAGCGACGAGGGCTGTGTTTGTTGCCGGCGGGGTGTGGTGGCTCCGTTGAGCCGGGAGACCTTTTATAGACGCCGGCGTCGGGAAGAAAGCGCGGGAACAGGCGAGAAGAGGCGGGAAGATCGCGCGGGAACGGGCGGTGGCGTGCGAACGCCGGCGACGCGTGGAGGCTGCGCAGCACCGACGAGACGTCTCGCCTGCCCCTCCGTCGCCATTAAGGCAAAGATGCCGCCGTGTGTCACTGCGCGCGAATAACTTCCGTCGCGAGGTAGGCGACGGTTAGGTTAAAATTAGCATCTTTGCGACGGGTCGGCCCCGCCACTCCCCGCCTCGCTTTTCGTTGTGTCCGGCGTGCCCGGTCCGTCCCCTGTGGGACGGGGACGGGCTCGGGGCGCCGGACACCGTATGGGGGCGCGCCGGATAAAAATGGGCTTTAGGGGACGCGGCTGGAACGGTTTTTTTTTGTCTGGCGCGCCCCAAATCCCTTTTGGGGACGCTTTGGGGGACGCGGCTGGAGATGCTCTAAAGCCTACTCTTGTGGCCTAATGGCTCTAGAATGTTTCACTCCCGCGGCACCCTAAAGAGCGGCATTACCTCTAATGCTAGACAAAACTATGAAAGGCGTGGAAGCAAAATTCTGAAATACTTTTGCATTTCGTTCGTTCCAAATTACCAAACAAGGAGAAGGACCAAGTAATAGAGCTCTTTGCCCCGTCAGCCATGGATCCCGCTGATGGAGTGCCACCACTCCTCGACCGTTGCAAAATAATTTCACTCGGAGGTGTCGAAGTCCACCTACCCAAGCCAATCTTTTACTTTCTCCAAAAAAAAAAAAAGCCAATCTATTACTCCTCTCCAAAGGCGGAGTGAGTACAAACACTTGAACATAATATATGCAGCACTCTCTACTTTCCTCATTGTTCGTAAGTTAGCAACCGTTAAACGAATGAGGTGATCCACCGTCCACACTTTGTTTTGGAAATCAACCAAGCAAACAATTTGCATTTAGGGGTGCGTTCTGTATGGTCGGCTTCACATACGTAAGTCCAAAGACCAACTCTGGCGTTCATCAGGTCATGCGGAAGATGTTCCAGCCGACTATTTTGTTTTAGTGTCAGTCGACTAATTAATATCCTCGTAACGCTAACAGCGACAGGGTCATTATTCTATGTTAACCAAACCGATCTCGCCGTGTATCGGGGGCAGAAGCACATGGAGCCACGTTAAGTCGGCATCTGACATCAGAACGACAAACTGTGGATAGGAGAGCAGCTTCACAAGCTTACTGCTTACTGCTGACCACTTGCACAAGGATCAGCGATCGGAGATCGAGCAGCTTGATCAGCTTGCTGTTGAGTGTTGACCAATTGCATCATCCGTGAGATGAAACTTTGAAAGAAAAGTCTCTTGAAAGTGAAATGGCCCCCAATGAATTGGTGAACTGATGCGGTAGAAGAGGCTTGCCTCGGTGTCCCCCTCGCCAAAATTTGAAGGGGTAAGTTTTCTCCGTTGCATTCTTTTTTAGCCTGCAAAAATCCATATCAAGGCTCTATCGTACACAATGTCTTTACAAGTCGATGTGATCGACGGAATATTTTACCCACGGACGTTTCAGTTTTCAGCGTACACCGTTATCTGCACATCTGACTACTGAACAGTGTAGACTTAAACGAACCGTATGGGCTACTCTTAGGCTTGTACTTATGTCTTTTTATTCAGTTTTAATCATTGAGCCCTTGATTATGAAGAGGTATGAAGAGAACTTGGGGATTCATGTGTTTCAGTTAACCAAAGTTTGAAGAAAGGGGGGACACCGAGCAAATGTGGCGGTAGAAATGCTCCCAATGAACTGGCCAGTTGAAAGCGATAACTAAATGGTACTTCAAGAGCTAAAATCAAAGAGCATAAGCAAACACCTATATCAATTATCATGGCTGAGGTGACGAATCTGGTGTCTTTCTTTACGGAACACAAAACCTGCAAAATCAACTGATCGGCCAATGGTGTGGCGCATGAGATTGCAGGTTTTGCTAGGAGAGAGCGGAGAGGGGTTGTGTTACAGAGTGCGGTTCCTCCCTATGTGGTTGAATTGGCTTGACGTGACCGTAATGACGTTTGTAACAAATATATTTTTAGTTGAGTAATTTAATCTCAATTTCAAAACAAGAAGGATCCAACACGAAGTGGAATGATCGATAGTCCTTTACAAGTTCACACCGGGCTAGCTTCTTGCATACAATCAATTGAAGTAGCAGCCAATAAAGATTTTTTTTATAAAAGTGGCTTTATTATTTAAAAGGTTTAAGCATTACATGCTAAACTGCATATAGCCGTACAACATTCAAAGTTCAAACATAACAAAACTAGACTCGATACCACATCAAGATACTGCATCGACACCTAAGGCGACGGTGGTCCAATCTTGAGATTATGCTGCCACCTAGATCTCCTATGATGCAAATTTAGGTTACATGGTTTGTATGTTGGAGGTCCCTTCTCCACCTCACCAAGGGAAACTTTCCGTGCTTGGCCCGCTGGTTAACCTAATTTGCAGATTGCTCAGCGTCGGTCGCCGCCCGATCTAGGGATAGAAACTGCATTTCAGCCCCTCAGAGATCAACCCACATTTTCAGTTTCTTCAGTTAAAATGAAGGGGTATATCCCATCCGACTATATCGATATTTACATAAAAATGTCATCGTGGTGATTTGCATCTAGAACAAAGAATGTTGAAACAAAATCTCTCACCCTGCTTACAAGAAAAATGCACTATTACAACAAAACATCGCACCAATGCTACAACAAAAGGAAAATATATATTCTAAACTCCGAACTCGTAAAGGTTCGACGAGATGAACTCTAAACTCCAAATAATTGTCGTTTGTACCTCAAACTTACGAATTCTGATCAAAATTAAACCTTAGACCTATTTGGCTCACCAGGAAAAGAATAAGCTCGGCCAGGATACCCATTGCCACAAGCCAGCATGTTAGATTCATCTCTACCCCGAGGTTTTTTTTCTCGGTAGGAAAAAATACCGGTGGGTAAAGGTAATTCCGGTAATTCTGAAATACCTAAAATACCTGTCAAATACCAGACGAGATTTGTCAGTTTACTATTTCATTCAGAATTTATCAAAGAAATAAATTAGATGAAATTATTTGAATACCGAAGAATTTGGTTCGATATTATTTTCTCTCGGTCGTAACTGATAAAACCGGTTTCCGCCGAAATATCGGGAATACCGGTTGAGAAAAAACCCCCAATCCCAATCCATCTGCCTCCTCATGTGTTGGACAGCGGTAACCGCCTCGAGCTCTCTCAGGGCCATCTGTGGACAGAGTGAGCACACCTCCACCACCATCTCTCTCATATAATTTTGGCTGCTAATGGAGGCAAACACATCTAACTCACAAAATCTTGTAAAATACTTCCTTGGTTTCATAATCCTTGTCGTGATTATACTAAAATCACGACAAAAAAAATATGAAATAGGAGAGTAGTTGGCAAAATCTGGGCTGAAAAATCCTTGACCAATCAATTCTTTTCAATACTATGTGTTACTAGTGCAGCAGAGCAGTATTGAGTC
Organism: Lolium perenne; assembly: GCF_019359855.2. Taxonomy (NCBI): domain Eukaryota; kingdom Viridiplantae; phylum Streptophyta; class Magnoliopsida; order Poales; family Poaceae; genus Lolium; species Lolium perenne. Next base: position 92,547,713 of record NC_067245.2, on the reverse strand, counting down.
TCGTGTTAAAAGAGTCGGGTGGTCCAGATTGATGGGATTGCACGACTGGACGATCCGGATGACATTAAGATGATGTGACTGCTAAGGGTCCGTTTGGTAGCCTGCGCTCGATTTAGGGCTCCCTGGCGCAGTGAGATGGGAGTGCGTGCGCGTTGCAAACAGGTCATGGGCCATAAAAGGCATGTCATTTGGTTGTTCGTGCGGCATTTTCTGCACCAGAGATGGAAGCCAACCCCCATTGTTTGGGTGCATGAATAGATGTCTTTCTGCTCTGGTCGTGCAGCGCACACCTTGTTTGGTTGCAGACATGAGCGTGCTGTGGTAACCTCTTCCCTTTAAAGTGGCGAGGTTACCCCGTAGTGTTAACTGAATAACAACACATTCATCTACATTCAGTTTATCAAAAATTGCTGCTAATACGCATCAAATAGTTACCCTACTGGATGATGCATCATGAGCAAAGCAACTATACTTCGTGATGCATCACAGGTTCATCACACGAGAGGTTAGCATATACCACCTCGAACAAGTTCATCATTATAGATCGAGGATCAGGTTTAAGCAAGTCCTAGCTAATGGTGGGATACGAGAGCACCTCCCAAAATCAGCAGATCATGAAGCACTAAGCATGAAACTAGTTGCGTAGCCAGGTCCTAATCCAGGTCGCCCTCATCGATGGCTGCAGCTGACGGTACTCGGAAGAATGCTCACATGTATGCCAGCGAATGTAAGAACATCAACAGCTACCTTCATCATTTGGGCCTCTTTGAATCCCAGGTTAAACAAACGCCGGTATGGACGAGCTCAACCAACCGGTTCAGCACAAACTCTGAAATCTTAGGTTGCCAAACCATGGCACTTTTGTTTGCAAACAAACAACGATGAGCATTCACAGTTGAAGCAGAAAGATCGGGAGAGCCCAATGGTATAATCGCCTACGTGACAAACACCAGAAGAACATAGCTAAACGTTAGCACATCAATGAACTACCACTATCGTCCCCACACCCTTAAGCATTAGTACATCACTACTAGGAAAAGGCCTAGCCGTAAGATTGATATCAGTGGCGCACCACTAGACAGGTGCGCCACTGCTATATAGCAGTGGCGCACCAAAAAGTGGTGCTCCACTAGTAGTCAATTACCAATGGCGCACTCGTATAGTCCTGCGCCACTACTAAGTGCGAAACTGGGTTATAGATTAGTGTAAAGTTAGTAGTGGCGCACCAAATATACGTGCGCCATTACTATTTAAATAGCAGTGGCGCACCAAAAAGTGGTGCTCCACTAGTACATAATTGCCAATATAAGTGGTGCGCCACTACCTCACATATTAATAGCGCACTAGAGTCGTGCGCCACCGGCCACTGCACATGCATGCCGCGCGCGAGCCTTTCCCATTGTCTGCTTCGTGCAGTGCTTGGGCCCACCCACTCCTGCGTGGTCTCGTGCCTTATCTCTTCACCACCGCACTTCTGCAAGATCCAGTTTCTCTCTCCCACCCAGTTTCTGCAAGATCTAGTTTCTCTCTCCCACCGCAGTTCCTCCCCCAACAAGCTCCAACTTCTCTCTGCAGATCCCCCGCCCATCCATGGATTCCCTATCTCCTACCTCGACCTACGCCCGACCCTGCACCACGAGCAGCAGCTGCCCAACCCTTCCCCACTCCCTTAGACCCCGCACGGGATGGAGAGCCAGAGGGTGCGCCAGCGGCAGGAGAGCGCGGCGGTGCGCACGTCGTCCTTGGCGGAGAGGCGGGAGACGATGCTGCGGAGGAGGCCCTCGGGGAGGTCGATGATGCGGTCGGCGGCGTCGCGGGGCGGGGGAAGGAGCGCGGAGAGGGCGGCGTGGTGGGAGTGGGAGACGAGGGGGCGGCCGAGGAGGATGTAGTGGAGGCAGGTGGTGACGTCGGACTCGAGTCTCCACCACGCGCACGCGGTGCCAGCACGATGCCGACGCGCCCGAGCCGGACACCGACAGGGCGGCGCTGCTCGACTTCCTCGCAGGGGTGGGCGCCGTCCGCGCGCGCATCAACTGGGCCGCCTCCCTCCCCGTCTGCGCCAACTCGACGGGGTCCTCTGCAGCGCCGACGGCGCCCGCATCATCGAGATGTGCCTGCACGCTCGGCCGTTCGCCGCGCTGCAGGTGCTCATCCTCCGCGACGACAGCCTCACGGGCGCCTTCCCGGACGAGCTCCTTGCGCAGCTCCTTGCGGGCTCGCGCGGCTGTGCGCGCTGCAGGACCAGATCGAGGCGCAGATCGTGCCCCAGTGCGTCGACGCGGCCACGAGCAGTTTCAGATCGAGGACCTCGTCGGCGGTTGCTACAACGCCGGCGTTGACCAGATCGAGGACGAGCCCCTGCATAAAAGGACTTGATTGCTTTTTTATTTTTTTTAGGGTCCTATCTGCAAATTATAGAAACTATGGTTGTATTTATTTTGGTCTTGTAAAAACTCTTATTTATTCAGGGAGCACTGAAGCACTGCCTTTTTTATTGTTCGGGTCCACCGCCTGCCACAGCCAGGCCATGTGGGCTTTTTTATTTTTTTATTTTATTCTTGTAGTAGTGGCGCACCCTAACGCTACGCAGCAGCGCACCTCATTTTTATAACAGTGGCGCACCCTAACGCTACAGCAGCACACCTCATTTCTATAACAGTGGCGCATCATACAGCTTACTAGTGGAGTGCCTCCTAGTGCGCCACTACTACATAACTTACCAATAGCGCACTAGTGGTGCGCCACTGTGGCGCACCACTAGTGCGCCACTGATAGGCAAAACAGGTGCGCCACTGATAAACTGTTTTCTAGTAGTGCATCAATGAACTACCACTACCGTCCCCACATTCTTAAGCATTAGCACATCAATAAACTAGCACTACCACATCAATGAACTAACAGAAAAGAAAGAGCGGCCTTACACTCAGAGGAGCCACACGCAACGCCGATCGGGGAAGCAGGGGACCTTGGCGAAGATGCATGCAGCATAACTGTCCCCGTGGAAGAGTCAGATGCAACCTCGACAACCGTCCCTGTGGTAGAGTCAGATGCAACATCGACAACCGTCCCCATGGTAGAGTAAGATCCAGTCTCGACCGGCGACAAAGGAATGACCTACAATGAATTCTATCAGACCCCCCTGTGTACCAAAGATCTAGATCTAAGGCTAGGGTTTGCTGAAGCTTACAACAACTGGAGTCATCAACGCATGGGAAGAATACGCCAAGCCGCGGCTAGTAGCCGCTGCCAGCCTCGCCGACCGTGCGGGTGAGGAAGAGCGGGTGAGGAAGAGCCGGGCATGTCGCTAGATCGGGAAGGGTGGATGAGCTTGAAATGGGGGGAAATGAGGGGTTTGGATTTGGTGGTGAGAGAGCCGCCCCTATACGGTGGCAAAATTTAGAGTGTGGTGACCAAGTTCATGCTGCCAAGTTATCGCCGTTCCGCGCGAGCTCACGCCATCTCCCCTCGGTGGCTCTACGAGAACGTGGCATTGTCGATTTGTGCGAAGACGAGGGTGACTCGCTGGAAACGGCCGATCCAGGGTTTCTCCAGAGCCTGGCTCGAGGGTGCTTTAAGAATCGTGCGGTGCGACAATGCCAAGGATCCCATAAAACTAAAAGGGCAAATAATTACGCTCCCATGCGAGCCAAGGCGAGCCCAGGCTACCAGAAGGGACTTAAACGATTTATATCATGGTTTGCTCTGTTGAAATTTCGATATGCGTAGGTCCACGGACCACGGACAACTCTAGCGTTTTTTTTGAAAGAAAGGCAAAAGATTTGCCTTAATTCATTCAATAAGGAGAAGTCATAGAACCAAGTTTTAGAGTTACAACCACACCGAGGGAAAAGCCTACTCTCCCGCAATCAAAAGACCCAAATGTTTCGCACAGGCTATAACCCAAGTTCTAGCTTGCGACTTAATTCTATCGAAGATGATGGTTGGCATAGTGCTCTTGTTTTTGAAGGTTCTCACATTCCACTCATTCTAAATCTCCCAAGCGACTAGCATGAGGAGAGAGGCCATAGCCTTCCCTTCTTCCGCCATGAGCAAGAACCATGGAAGTCCACCAATGTTCCATACTATCAAACTCACTCCAAGAGGCGGGGTCAAAGTCGTGGATGTTAAGCCAATCCCTAATCATAGTGTCGAGGGTAATCCTCGCCAATGCCCTCCGATAGGGGCTTAGGGTTGATGGAATCCTGCAAGCTGACACGAGACATCGGTTCACAGACAAGCGGGGAGAGCGATTTACCCAGGTTCGGGGCCCTCGATGAGGTAAAACCCTTACGTCCTGCCTGTCTGTTCTTGATTATGATGACAATGGGTTACAATGGGGTGCCGAATAGTTCGGCTGAGATCTCGTCGAGATGGCTATTGCTAAGGTGACCTAGCTCTAAGCTTTTTCTGGCTAAGATTGCTAAGATTGATCGTGTCCCTCGGCAGCCCCTCTCCTGGCCTTTATATATGAGGCTAGGTCTCAAGAGGTCTCACCGAGTACGACTAGGTTTACAGTAGTTTTAGATCCGATCTTTCCTTGTTCGATCGCTTCCTTGTCTTGCCCGTCAAGGAACCTTCTGGTGCGCCGTCCTAGTGGCCCATCTCGCCTTCAAGTGTCTTCAAGGGGCTCCAATTAATCAATACAGGATAGGGTAATGTGGGTTACCCGAAGGGTAGTGCCCACGTCAGTAGCCCCCGAGTGTCTAGCCGAAGATAGTTCGGGTAGAGACTAAAGTATGTCTTTTCCTGATGTTCTTCTCCTTCATTGTCCTTGTTCATCTTGAATCTTCTCTGTCTTCATTTTGTCGGGTGCGCGTCAGCGCTCCCGATGGGAGTAGCCCCCGAGTCTAGGTACGGATGCTCGCAGTCCGTGCGTAGACTCAAGTTGTACCACTCGAATATTTTCCTCTGCCGATGTTTTCCACAGATCTTCATAGGTCATCCGATTTATTTTCTTTATGCAAAGGATAATGAGTAACGTGTCCAACTGTTGTTTGGTTAACTGCCGATGGCAAAACAACGTTACCCTACACAGAATCAAGTCCTCGGGCATGATCCTGGAGTGCAAAAAACTTCTATCGGGAGCACGCCGCACTCCCGATGGGAGTAGCCCCCAAGTCTGGGTGCAAGCGCTTGTAACCGAGTGCAGACTCAAACCTTCTTCCTTCGACTGTTCATTCTGTCGAATCTGCATTTTTATCGGGTGCGCGTCAGCACTCCCGATGGGAGTAGCCCCCGAGTCTAGGTACGGATGCTTACAATCCGTGCATAGACTTAAGTCCTTCGTCCGATAACTTTCCATTTTCCCTTCGAATGCTTCTAGTTTTTTATGACATCACTGATGACGTGTAATTCTTGTGGGCTGATTGACAGGACGTGACCTGACGGGCCTACCCTAGCTCTGCGCGGGCAATTTTTTAGGGCTTGGCCATTGCACGCGTGGCGATCGAGGTGTCTCCTCGATTTTCGCACAACGTGGGAACAATGGGCCGCCGGTTCCACTCTTTCTTCAAGCGCCACGTGCTTACACATCACTTATTTTTTCCTCAAAACCTCTAAAGGGCGAGAAATCTCTAATCTTCTCCACGTTTTCCGTAGCATCTTCTCATTCTTCTCCTTCTTCCTCCCTTTGCCGTTGCTGCGCCGCCACCACTACTTTTCCAATCTTCATCAGATCTCACAATGGTGAAGAAGAAGAATCCTGCCGCCGCTGCCAGTTCCACCAGCGGAGGCGTCGCCGCCAAGTCCTCTTCTTCTCTTCCGAAGGGGAGCGCTCCAAGCGCTCCTCCCCCAGCTCCGGCGCCGCCAGCGCCGTCGAGTTCAAAGGCCAAGCCCGGAGATTGGGTGGCATCAACCGTCACCAAGCGTGACGAGAAGAGATCCCGAAGCCTAGGATTGATTTCTTCCGAAGAGGGAAACGTGATCCTTCCAGGTGCGATTTCTCGGCCTGATCCCCCTGCTGGCTTTACCGTGATGTTCTTATCTTTCCTGTACCGAGGCCTTTCGCTTCCTACTCATGGATTCCTCCTCCACCTCTCGCGGACGTACGAAATTCAACTATGGCAACTTACCCCCAACTCAATCCTCCACGTTGCTGTGTTCATCACCCTTTGCGAGGCGTTTCTGGGTATCAAACCTCATTTCGGGCTGTGGAAAAAGATCTTCTATGTGAAGAGATACAGCAGCAGTAATGGATACTTTGTCACCGGAGGAGTGGGGTTTGTAGCTCGTTCGGAGGTCAATTACTTCAATTTCCCAATGAGAGAGTCCGTGCAAGGGTGGAGGTTGAAATGGTTTTACATCAAGGACTCCCTGTTACCCGAATCTCAGCTCCCTTGCTTTGCCGATGTTTTTGAAGCCAAGCCCAAGAATTCCTGGAAGAATACCCTCTCACCCGATGAAAGAGTAGCAGCCGAAGAACTATTTACCAAATTCCTTCGAATCAAAGAGGCCGGTGGCCAAACTATGATTGGCACAGAGGTGGCAGCGGTATTCTTGAAACGTCGAGTGCAACCAGCCATGGCCAGAGTTCACCCGATGTGGTTGTACTCAGGTCCAAAGGACGAGATCAGGATTAATGCTGCCGACCTGTCGGAAAAGGAATTACTTGATGAAGTCCGTCGTCTTACTTCCTTTACTCAGGAAGATTCGATTCCGCTGGTTTCTTCTTATACTCCCCTTGACACTGACCATCCACCATCAAAGGTATTTTTTTCTTTCTTCGCGTCCTCATTATGCTGCTTTTTCTTGGCTGCCATGGTTTCCATTGTTCTTACTTGTTATTTTCTTTGACAGATCCCCATAGTTTCTGAAAATATGCATGATTCGCCGGATGATACTTCTGAGGGGAGAGGATCCTCAATCCCCGTAGATTTTCACACTGTCGAGCACACAGGCCCAGAGGACAAATATAATGGTCTGATAGATTTTGAAGTTGCCCACACCGACCTTCCTTCCTCAGCCGATGACGCTGGTGTCGCAGATGGATCAATGCGTAATGACGACGCTGATCATGATACCTTTGTTGATGCAGCTGCTGAGGAGGCCAGGGCTTCACCTGTGAAGAGATCGACCGGCGGTTTTGCCGATGAAGATGATCTCTTCGACATGTAAGTAGTTTCTTTTCTGAAGTTATAATTTGCCCCTTTATTTTTCTTATTCTTCATTGTCTTCCTTTCACCTTTGCAGCGACGAGGGCATTATCGAGCCTCCGTCTAAAAAAGCTAAATCTGATGTTGCTTCGCCGGTCGTAGTGGCTTCCGAAGCTTCGGCTCCTAAGGCTGCCCCTATGGCTCAAGCATCGACTGCTTCTTCCCTTTCCAAAGGGAAAGACGTCTCTCCAACTGCTGCCACCGCGACTCCTCCTTCTGTAAGTCTTTTTCTAACTGTGATGCCAATCTCTTGGAACGTGCTTTGCTTGACAATTCGTGGTAAAATATCCTTCTTTCTTAAGGACTTGCGAGGCGTTATTTCCTCTTTGGAGGCCTTCGCCTCCCAATTCACTTCTCTGGAAGCTGACAAGGCTCGGCTACAAGAAGAAGTCAAATCTTCCTCCTTGAAATTGGATGGCGCAGTCAAGATAGCTGCTGAGGCTTGTCGAGAGGTTGACTCTCTGAAGGTGGAACTGGGCAAGCTAAAAGAAAAGTTGAAGGAGGAGGAAGCATCCAGGCTGGTGGCTGAAGCTCGGGCAATCGAAAAGGATGAAGTCCTTCGTCAGTCTTCTTTGGACTTGCTTGGTAATTTTTTATACACCTCTGTCGATTGATGTACTTATGGATTCGATCCTTTTGCCAATGTACTTTTTTCTTTCTTTTTCCTGCAGAAGCGGCGAATATCCCTGCTGATGCCCTGGACAAAGTTCCAAACAACTCTCCGGCAAATGCTATGTCGATGATTCTTGCCTCTCACCAGCTTACGCGGGAGCTCCTTGTAAAGGGGAAGGGTGTCCTGGCGCGGATGCACTCGATGATTTTCCCCAAGATCAAGCAGGAGAAGACCCTGGGGCAGCTGGTCGATGCCTTCGCGGTTGACACCAAGGAGGTTATCGAGGTATTCAAGCGTACATCGCGCACTTATGGTGCCGTCCTTGCCTTCCAGCTTATGATGGGTTATGGTTTTAAGGGTGACATCGAAGGAATGACCAAGGAGCTGCCGAAAGAGCAAGACGGGCAGCTTGTTGATTTAAGCGCCTTTAAAGCGTCCGCCCTCACTTGTTCCCGCCAGCTCCTTGAACTGGTTTCATCAAGGAAATTGTCGATTGGACCTAGTTTATCGACTCAGACCCAAGCCCTTGATTCTTGTAGCAAACTTTATGCTTGAACTGATATGAAACATTATTCTGCCGCAAAACTTATGCTTGTAATAAACTCCGTGCTAGCAATGTTGTTAGCACACTTTTGTTATAATATTTCTTCTTGTACTTCTCCCGATGGGAGTTACTTCGGATGCTCAGCTGTACCATATCCATCATCCTTTTGTAACGATGTTCCCTGCAGGTCTTCCCAGTGCCCTCGTTTGTTGATGACTCTTCGGGTGCCCTTCCTGAAAGTGATCGGATCCAGCGTATGAAGGATCGGATTACGCAGATGAAAAAGGACCTGCGCAGCACTTATGCCTTGGCTGCTATTGTCAATAAAAAGAGCGAGATTGCAGCCGACGTGGAACGATACACTCTTACTGAGCTGCATAAAGCTACCGAAAGTTTGAACTGTAAGTTTCCTGACTCCTTTGCCCTTTTGTTAGCAACGCCTTGTCTGACTCTTTATTGATTCCTTTGCCAGTCATAGCTTTGAATCGTGCGGAAGAGAACAAGCGGATACACGAGCGAGTGCATGCTTTAACCCAGCTTTCCTCATCCGAAGAGATTTTCTGGCGAGAACACTCGAAGGCTTCGGCTATTGCGAAATTTCAGGATCGGGTCCAACAAGTCCACCAATTCTTTGACAAGTGTTACAAAGCTATGAGGGTGGTTTGGAAGACGATGTTTCCTTTGAATGCAATTCCCCCTACGCTTTTAACTCTGATGTCCGAATTTGGGAATGCCAAGAAGATTCAGGACTTGGTGAGAGCTCAAGTTTTTGCAGGGGCCAAGTGTACACTTGCCCTTGTGCTTGCTCGTTATCCCTCAGCCTGTTTGCTATCTATTGCCAACGCAACAGGCGATTTTGAAGAACTGTACCCGAGGGTATTATTGCCTGCCAACATAATTGTCGACAGGCTTGAGGAGGAGTCGAAGGTACCTGAGTAAAGGGAAACTCCGCAAGGGTGACGTTAGAGTGTAAAGTTTTTTTTTTGTAAAATGAATTGTATTGGCTAATCCATCCAAGTGTTAGGATTGTTAAGCCGAAACTTGTTAGTTGGCAAATACATGAATATGTACTTTTACCGTGTCGTTGGCAAATTTTTGAAGGAGCAAATCTTAGTTGCCCGTTATACGCATGTATACTGGTTGTCTGATTCTTCTAACATTCTCATAGTGATCCCCATACTTTGAATCGTGTCAAGGAATATCAGGTTGAGTCCACTTCCTCCGTCCATGAAGACTTTGCTCATCTTGAACCCTCCTATCTGTGCTTCGACCACTAGGGCGGCATGTCCTGGTTTTGGTATAGTCATCGGATGATCCGCTCGGCTGAACGTGATGTTCTGAGACGACCACTCAACATACTCAGGGATGTTCGCTATGACGCTTTCTGCTAGGTTGATTTCTCGGGTGAGCTTCTTCATTTCCCTCCTTGAAACGCCTGTCCTGTGGATCATACTCATCTGCCCACGTGGTGGTGGAAATGCCTCGTTGGGTTGATGAGGTTGAGCTTGCAGGACCTGATGTTGTGGTGGGGGTGGTGGTGGTGGCGGTGGGAGCTGTTGCTGGCCTGCCTGCTGGATGAGTTTATGCATATCGATGAACTCCCGACAGTCTCTGAGCAGGTGGCTAGATTTTATTTTACCATCCTTGGAATCGGTATACGAATGCAGGTAGCAGGGGCGTTGATCTGCTCAGCGTAGGGTAGTTCGGGAGTTCTCTGTTGTCGTGGTTTAAAGTTGCCATGGTTCCCAGAGTTGTTACGATTACCGTCCTGTCGATCATCTCGCCTGTCATCGTACCGATCATCCTGCTAATCAGAGTAGCCTGCGGCCACCAGGTTATTGTCATCGTAGCTGCGGTTCTTCCTTCTCTTGTTGCGATCCCTTCGACCACCCGAATCATGCTTCGGCTGGTCATCCTCTTCATCGTCGCTGCGCTGTCGTGGCTTTCGAACGTTGTCTTCGCCATCGGCCCAACTGTTGGCGATTTCCATTAACTTGGTTATGGTTTTTGGCTTCTTGCGCCCAAGTTCTTCTATATAGCTTTCACGTCGGATGCCATCACTAAAGGCGTCGATTGCTCTATCGACGGATACGTCTTCCGCAGCGTTCAAGAGTTTAGTGAATCTCCCGATGTATGCGCGCATCGACTCCTTCTGCTTTTGCTGACAATGCCGTAACTCCTCGATCCCGACGGGCCTTTTGTAGGTTGCTTGAAAGTTGGCGACGAAGGCTTCTACTAGGTCGTCCCATGACTTGATGGAACCCTTTGGCAGACCTCTGAGCCAGGCTCGCGCTGAGTCCTTTAGGTAAAGCTGTAGGCACTGCCTTGCTGCTATCTGGTTCCCTTTTTGCAGAATTACTGTCTGTAGATAGTCCTCTATCCAGGATCTCGGCTCCTGCTGCCCATCGTACTTGGCGGCGTCGGTAGGGGTGGGTTTGAACTTCTTAGGTGGCATCGCCTCCCGAATTTTGTAGCTTAAACAATCGGCTCCCCTAAGCTCGCCGTCGTTCTCCTGGGTCTCATCCGAAGAATCGCTATCGAATTCCTCTCTGGTGGCGCGTCGTCGCCTTGCTTTGTCGATTCTACTCTGAGTAATTTCATCTCGAGCGTCTCTTGCGCGGTGCTTTGGGCCGCTGGCCTGCAAGGTGGTCTTCTCCTTCCGTGGAACTAGATTATCTCCTAATATCGCGAGGCTTTCTAAGGCACCACGGTGAGCCTGTGCCATGGATCCTTCGGGACGCTGGTTAATGAGGTATGCTGCAAGGTTGGCTGTTGCTCCTGCAACGGTTTTTGGCCGTGGCATGCCCGCGGTGTCCGTAGTCATAAAGGACTTGGTCAGGTTTGACGTTATCTCCCTTGCATCATCTTCCGAAAGCCTGGACATCCTTGATCGATCCTTGCCTCCTCCGTGGGTACTTCGAGAGGCACTTCCCTGCGAGCCCCTTCGTCGTTCGCTGGATCGGTCTGCCACAGATAGGCGTCTCTCGAGGGTGGCTTGCTCCTTAGATAGGCGCTCACGATTTTTCTCCAATATGGAGCGGTAAGCATTGAGAGTGCCAACCGTGGTTCCCGCCGGAAGTGGTGTGTCGTTAAGCACGGCTGCCTTGGCTGCTGCCCACTCCTCCTCTGTGATGGTGTGGTCGCTGTTGTTGTTGCTGGCGCTGTTCTCAAAACTAGCTCGTCTGCTGGAACGGGGGGTGCGATCTCCGTCTCCCCTGTTAGCGACGTAAACTTGGAGGGGCGCCACTCTTCGGGTGTCTCCTTGGGTGATGCTGTCGATGTTGTCCTCTCCTGATGAATAGTAGGCATTGCAGATGAACGGCGTGTCGCTCGACCCTAGTCCGTGCCTGGTGTCGCAGTTCATGCAGTAGTACGAGGTTAACTCCGAGGTCGCGGGGTTATCGGATCCGACTGACATGGAGGACACCGAACGGGGAGTCGAAGGTGCGGATGGACTCGACGGGCTTGTCAGGCCAGCCGAAAGGTCGAGTGATGACGATGCGCTTGGACTCGTCGACCTGGAGATGGGAGATTCCAGCAGCCGAAGAATTCCTTCTGAGTTGACGTTGTAGTGGACGCTCCCGAAGGCCATCTCCATGTTGCCTTGTAGACCGGAGAAAGTCGAGCGAGACGAATCGCTATGTGGGGTGAACTAGTAGGAACCGAAACGAATCGGGCTTCCCAAACGAGGCGATGACGGTGTTGATGAAGCTGCCGATGACATGTCGGGTTCAGCCGATGTCCGATCTTGTGCCGACAGGTTTCCCACAGACGGCGCCAATTGTCGAGGGTACTCCTCGCCAATGCCCTCCGATAGGGGCTTAGGGTTGATGGAATCCTGCAAGCTGACACGAGACATCGGTTCACAGACAAGCGGGGAGAGCGATTTACCCAGGTTCGGGGCCCTCGATGAGGTAAAACCCTTACGTCCTGCCTGTCTGTTCTTGATTATGATGACAATGGGTTACAATGGGGTGCCGAATAGTTTGGCTGAGATCTCGTCGAGATGGCTATTGCTAAGGTGACCTAGCTCTAAGCTTTTTCTGGCTAAGATTGCTAAGATTGATCGTGTCCCTCGGCAGTCCCTCTCCTGGCCTTTATATATGAGGCTAGGTCTCAAGAGGTCTCACCGAGTACGACTAGGTTTACAGTAGTTTTAGATCCGATCTTTCCTTGTTCGATCGCTTCCTTGTCTTGCCCGTCAAGGAACCTTCTGGTGCGCCGTCCTAGTGGCCCATCTCGCCTTCAAGTGTCTTCATGGGCCTCCAATTAATCAATACAGGATAGGGTAATGTGGGTTACCCGAAGGGTAGTGCCCACGTCACATAGTCCAAATACGAATGTAGAGGCGGCATTTGAATAGAATATGGGCCGCTGGCTCGTCATGGCAACGACAAAGGGGGTAAATCCTCCCATTAGGCCACCCGCGTCTCTCAAGGCGGTCTGCCGTCCAAACCCGGTTTTGTATGATAAGCCAAGAGAAAAGCTTGCATTTTGGGGGAGCGCAAGCCTTCCAAACGACCATCTCCATGGAAGAGCGGATGGTTCCGGCGAATTGCGCCTTGTACGCCGACAAGCAAGAGTATGCCCCGTTCGCGGTGAGCTTCCAAACAATAGAGTCCGGCACATCGTCTTGGAGAGCGATTTGCGAGTTATGTTGCCAAAGCAAGGTAAATTCTTGGAGGTTTTGGACCGAGAGGCCCGCGAAAATGTCAAGATGTAGGATCCAAGCATCATTGTTGATTGACTTCCGGACGTACCAAGTTTTTCTCTTAGAGATAGCATAGATGGAAGGCGCAATGCACTTCGGGCATAGGCCATCGGCCCAAGGATCGTCCCAAAAGCTAGCCTTATTTCCATCACCAATGGTGACTTTGGTCAACGAACAAAAAATCTCCAAGTCCTCCTTGTTGCAAGGGTTCTCTATTCCAACCCAAGACTTATACGGTGAAGTCCAAGCAAGCCATAGCCAACATAGGCGTAAAGCTCTCGCAAATTTATCCATGTTAAGGATACCCAATCCGTCAAGGTAGGTAGGACGGTAAACCGCGGTCCAATTTACTTTGCACTTTCCACCGGTAGCATTTTCATTGCCCGCCCAAAAGAAACTTCGAATTAGCTTAATGATAGCTTGTAGGGGCTCCACGGGCACCTTGAGGGTTGTAAGAGGGTAGATGGCTTGCGAGGAGAGAACCGATTTGACAAGCACAGCGATATGGTTGTATTGTATCTTAATCAAACAAATCTCGCCCTAAATCGGGGGCAGAAGCACATGGAGCCATGTTTAGTGGACGGCTACACCTTGCATCCGACACTGACAGCAGAACGATAAGCTCTGCATTGGCATATCTGCATGACAATCCTACTGTTGTTGACTACTTGCATCCCACTGTTGTAGTGTTGTTGACCACTTGCAGCAGGATCAGCGTTCCTGGTTACAGCAGAATGATAGTACAAGAGATACCTGTAGAGATGCCGTCGAATCAATTTTTGAAAATCATAAGTGAGAGGAATAAAGCTAAACCGTACCAAACACTAATTAACCTGAACAGTCAATTGCCAATGAGTTTGAGTCTACAGTATTCACATGACCACATGACTGTTACGTGTTATTTTTAATCGTAATCCACTGCTTTGTTAAACAGCATAGTGGTTACATTCAAACAAAATTACATCAGCCAAGACTTCAGGTATTACATAATATAAAACGCTTAAATCTTCTTTGACATCCATTTGCCATCCTTTGTGTCACATTATTTGCATCACGACTGATCAAAATAAACTCGGCCTCCATTTACACAGAGCTCCTTCATTTCACTCACAATATGAGAGCATGTCTAATGGAACCCTTAAACCCTTATAGCTATAAGGGTCGAGAATTGGCAAAATTGGAGGGGTTGGGGGTGTGAAAAACAGGAGGCATTTAGTGGAACCCTTAAACCCGTAAAAAACGGTTATTTGTACAGGTTGTGGTAGGGGTTGGCCCCTCCAACCCTTAAATGTACAGGTCGGAGCACGGGTTGGGACCTCGACCCTTAATTTTTTTTACAGATTTAGGGGTTTAGGGGTTCCACTAAATGGCATTTGAACCCTTAAATCCGTAAAAAAACGATTGTATACAGATTTAAGGGTTCCATTAGACACCTTCAATGCCAACTTGTTTTGCATCCTGCCATATGTTCGCCATATTGCTACAATCAGTTAGGAAAATAATCCTTTTGATCCCTAGTCTAGCCGCAGCTTCAAGACCTTCTCTACTTGCGAGAATCTTACTCATGAGCGGGTCGACAATAAAAGAATAGTGCCGACAGCCCGTCTCCATGAAAGCTACTGGGTCATTACGTATGACATGACCTAACCTGGCTTCACGAGCCTACAGTTAAGTGACCCGTCCGTGTTCACCGACGGACCCAAACCATCCCTAAGCTCAGGGAGTAGGGACGCGTCCTGGCTTTCGGCTAACGGCGTAACTTATGTTGATGAAAATTTAATGAATCTTTTAACTATAATTTTATGAAAATTTGACTAGGCTTACAGTGTGTCTAGAATTAATAAAAATCTTAGGTCCGCCACCGTCCCTGTTGACCAACACCAGCCCACCGGCTGTCTGGTCAATCTGCACTCGGGCTTCGAAGTTGCTGCTTGAACCGGCGGCATTTCCAGCAAAGCGAGTTGCTCCTCAGGTTTGTATTGTTCCTCCCGATGAACAATATTTCTTCCGACTAGTCCATATGCACTCACCATAAGACTGATAGCTATTGCCACTTGATCTGCCTTCAAAAAAGATCCCAGCAAGGCAACAACAAATCCTGCATCTACGTCGCTGGGTGTAATCTCAGGATTGGGAAACCCAAGTGATCCATGGTCGCTGCCCATAATTGTTTAGCAGGCACGCACTGTAGCAAAGCATGATAAAGGTATTCATCTTGATGACCAAACTATTTACAGATACCATGTTCCATTACGTGCCTCCTTGCCAATACAGAGTAGCTTGGGAGATATCCTTTGAAGAACCCAAGTGCACCTGGGCCAATAATAATATTCGGTGCACGCCAAACAGGAAGGTTAATTCAGCCTCTGGACTAGATGTAGGCATGTAGCGAATCCAGTTCTTCTTACAAAGTGCAATGTTGAATAAGATCACTAAAAACAATCACTTCAAATCATCGTTTAGAACCCCAGCGCAAATGGACATAAGCCAAAGAAAACAATCATAATTGTCATTCAAGACCCGTAGAAGACAACCAGATGAGCAACTCAAGAGTGATCGCAACAGCCCAAAGCAAAGAATACAGTGTAAGGAAACTAATGTTAGCTTAACGAAAATGGATGAGACGCAGGATATCACTCTTCAGAAAGCATCTTTTATTGAACCCTGACGGGAGAAGGAAACAAGCCATCTGACGATGGTGCTTCGTACAAGTTTGGACACAACGGTGATAAGCATACACGCAGAGAGATGGCTGGGCTAGGTTTTGTTGTGTATACTAAGAGCGTGCAAGCGTAACGCCTGCTATTGCTAGCACACGACCAAATATACTCCACTGCAAATATATAGCTGCTTCGCATGCAAGCTTCGATATGGAGCTGGCAGTTGCTCAGAAACCATGAATCTTGATGTGCTCCTTTTTCACAATGCCGGCCTGCGTGGACAAATGAAGACACATGTTAGACATATTCATCCATGTTTGCTAATAGAGATTGGCAGATTGTACTTCTGAACATTAAGGTCAGAAGAATGGTGTTTACCTGGACGAGGAAATTTGAGACGTTCTTCCTCTGGTCACCCTGAAGTTGAATGACCTATATTGCAGAATAAGAGCATTGATCAAGATAACTAGCTTGTAAAATTTACAAAACAAATATGACAAGGGAATAAAAGTTTGGTAGTTTCAACACACCTGACCAAGCTCTGAGTCCTGGACAACAGTACCATTGCAGCAGAACTCTTTCTTCAGATCTTTGAGGATCTTACTGTAGCTGAATTCCTTCTTCAGACCCTGGACAGTGGTCAGACTCTTGCGGCCATTACGCTGCTGGATGCGTACATGAACGTAGTCTTTTGTTCCTGCCGCTGCACCAGCGTCCCCAGCATTCGCCTCAGCAAAGGGATCTGTACGTAGCAGCAAAATAATATGAGTGACATATTCACAAACACTGCAAGCAAATTCAACAATAATTGTAGGTAAGAAAACAACAGGCGTACCAAAGGCAGTTGGGATCTGAACGTCAAGATCAGACATGAAAACTCTTTGTGAGAGGGGCAAAAGCTACACCAAAAACTGCACACGGCAAGAAAGTGAATCATTAGAACATGAACCCTAGAGAAGTGAATGACATAAGTTCTCATTCCTACAATCACGCATTCAATCATTAGAGTATCTTGCATAGAAGTGAACTAGATCTTAACAAACAGTCATACAAGAGCAAGATAGAAACCTTTGATACACAGATAAAGGAGAGGCACATTAATACATTTGGTATATGGCCTGTCTCACAGTTTCGTTTCATGTGTTCTGAGTATGGAGAAACTATAGTTACCATAGCCATATCTAACTAACAACCTTGGTTTTCATTGTCATTCCCTCCATGTAAAGCATGCACTATCCTATATACCACGTTATTTGTTTCTAGCAACCTATCATTTCAATGAACGAGCCCTTGGTTGTATAATTAATCAAGCATATTGTTAGGTTTAAAAGTAGGCCATTGGTTTTAGGCTTGTAGCCTTGTAGGACTAAGATGTTAACAGGATGAAGTGGTGGAAAATCAGTAAAAACAAAGAAATAATACAAATCAAGGATCTGTTAGAAAATCCACACATAAGACCAAGATATACATTGTAAGAAAAAATTCAGAACAAGAATCAGTATAGCAAACATCAAGTGCTGCACATAAAACCTTACTTTCACAGAACATAAAGACTACCGTCATAGATGAGATTCTCATGCCTTTGACTCCATGTCATTGACTGGTGACTATTGAATAACTATAGCACCAGAGGTACTTGTATTTGCACAGTCAAGAATAAAGAGAGATAAACATATCTCTCATACTTGCACCAATAGGAATCATCGCTATTCCAATCGATCATAATGATTAGGGAAGAACTAGTTCACAAAATTAGGATCAACCTGCCAGATTTGTCCGGCTAGCTTTGTTGTCTTCTATAAGTGATCTTTATGACCCTTTCCAATCATTGGTTTTTTTTTCTTCTCTAGTTTTCTAACTAATTTCCAAGGTTGGAGTTTTTCCTAGGAAATTTCTATTTGATATTCCTGATCAGCCAAAGCAGTGTCTTTTTTCAGATAGATCGTATACAGATCAACCAATAAAGATTCTCGAGTTCCCTAGATTATTGTTTATAACATGTCAAGACAGGACAAATCGAATTTTTTTGGGTATTTTAGCAACTGACAATCAACTTGGGTACATAATCCAAGGACACAGCTTCTGGCTAAATAACGAATTTCCCAGGACAAAAGACAAAAAAAATTTCAAGACCACCTACACGGTTCGACCCTGAATCCCTTGACGACCTAAACAGAACGAAACGCGAAATACGATAACAGGATCGCAAATCAAGATCAATCAATAGTCATACAGATCCTCTCAGTCATACAGATCCTAATACATCAAGAATCGATCATACAGATCAAGAATCGCAGAGAAGGGGGCATACCCTGGGAGGTGGTCGAGGAGGAAGAGATCAACCAAGAACTCTGTCGGAAAGATTTGGATCGCGGAAAGGCGCTGGTAGTCCTTGGTGTTCTCCCCTCCTCTTGGTTTTAATGCCTCCTATATAAAGAAGAGGGGAGGAGGGGAATTTATAGATGGGCGGAGGAGGACGCGTCTGGGTTCGTTTGCCACCCTTTTCCTCTCCCCTCCCCTCCCCTCCCCTCCCCTCTTTTGGCCGCAAAGCCTGCTGTTTAAAGGTTGTTCTCCACCGTCAACTCTGATCGTCATTCGGGTTATTTTGTGGTAGCCACTCTGTTTGTGCTTGTGTGCCAAGGTCGGAAATGGAGCACGAGGAAAACACCTCGTTTTTTGTTACACCTCTTTTTTTTTGAAATATAAGATTAGCCATAGTAAAAATATTATAAGTAGTATTATGCATGCTATGTTGATAAAAACTGATGTGACGTAATAATTAATGAGGTGAGAGGTGAGAGTGGTATCATAGGCAAATACGGATCATACATACGCATTGAGATTGCACAAAATATTAAATACGATGAAACTATAATGTGTATGATAGTATCATACACACCAATTAATAAAGAGAGATGAACTATAATGAGTTGATAATATCATAAAGTGTATCATAAATTAGTATCATATATATGATAATAGTGTATAATACTTCCTATTGTGATTAGTTTAAGATATTGTTGCTTACTGTTAATGATTTTTCAGATGCTATTCATTGAAAAATACAAGAATTTAACTAACATAAATGATTGACATACAACGAAATAAAAGGAGATTAGGGGCACATGAACCTAGCTGGCCATATAGGGTTTCACCAGCGCGCCGACGACGTAGCGGTTTGTTCCACCTTCAGTTTTTCGTTTGTCGAAGACAATATATGATCGACAATTGCTCCTGAACGTCCATGTCGGTGACATCCTCGTCCACTACAATTTGATGGATCATCATCTTGTCTTGTTGTGCATGCCCACGAGTCAAAATAAGAAATCGTCAATGAAATAAATGATGGGCGGGGAAATGTGCGGGAGTGGGGAAGCGTGATATGGAAGCGGCCGTAGGCGAAGTACCGGCGTTGAAATGGGCGGTGAAGGTGATGGGAGGCGTGTCATGGAAGACGGGTGATGAATGGTCAGGGACGATGGCAGGCAGTTCCTGGCTTGATTTTACCTACGCGGCGAGGCTGCGACTTCTATTCGGCGCGCCCGACACATTTCTTGCCATTTTATTCTGTGTGATGTATGTACCCAATAGTCAGTTAGAGCGTGTTTGGGGACGCGACATGAGATGGAGATGCTGCTTCTACATGTAGCTAGCGCAACACACATGAGACGCAGAGAATCCCGAGCAGGACGTCATGCTGCCGTGATGACAGGTGCAGTTTCACAGTTCACACCCGGACCGGAGATTAGGAAATTGGTTATTCCAATCCAAGAGCAGGGCAAATGGCATCCGTAGTTATCTCCCGCATCGGGGAACCGATCTCATGGGTCCTGGCGGGGCCCCCACGAGACGAGGAGAGGAGGCGTAGCGTAGGAAGGTGGGCGTCGTCCGTTGAAAATACGGCCGGACCTGGTTCTCCCCACTCCGGCAGATTCCAGGTTCGCCATCGACGGGAACGCGGCACACCGCTGGCTGAGCAGCGTCCCGCTAATATAGCAAAGAAAGGTTCCATTGGCTGCGGGCTGTGGCTGCGGGGTTGGCGTGGAGCGGACGCGCGGGATGAGGGCATCTTCAACTGGGCGATGAAAACGGACGCTGAGCGACGGTTTGCGTCGGCAGGGATACAGCTGCTTCGTCTTCCGCGGTATTATTTACGGGCGGTGCGCTGCTGCCTTTCCAGGGTCGCGTTAATGGCGTGCCTCGGCTTCGTCGAGCGTGCGCAGCTGGGCATCATCGCAGTGGCAGGACATCGAAGGCGAGATGGCTTCCGAGCCTCTTAAAGTGATGTTGCCGGCACCAATTTCCCCGACCACACCATTGCCAGAGCCAATACAATCCATCCCACCGACACCATGGGGAAGAAATGCTAGCAGTTCCGCAAGACCAAGAACGACCACGAGGCTAGCGATTCGCGGTCCGGCAAGAAGCTACGGATCGGGCGGTACGTCCGCATCGACTTCACGCGCCGCCTTTCGGAGGAATACCGGTCGGTGCCATGGCCGGACGCAAACCTGGCTGGAGGAGGCTGGTACCTCAACTCCAGGCGCGTGCCGGTACCCCCAGTGCCGCGCGAGGACCGAGAGCGCCGGGACGAGGTGCGCCGCCGCCGAGCCATCTTGCCGCCGGATCTCCAAGAAGATCCGGCGTACGCGCTCAACTCCTACAACTGGATCTCCTTCGGAACGTGGGAGTTCGACGTGTGCCGCCGCGCTGGCTACCTTCGGGACGTCGAGTACTTCGACCGCGAGATCGCCGCGGAAGAAAAGGAGAACGACCAGGAGGACGCGGACGAGGACGAGCAGGTGGAGCGCGCAGAGTACGACCACGACGATGGCGGGCCGGCGTGGGATCCGGAGACCCAGCCGCGGGACATTACCGAGGAGGAGGCCATTGCCATGGCACTGGCCAACAACGAGCGCGACGAGCTCTCTTTATGGGACGGGCTCGCAATCTAGCTCTGCGAGTCCGCGCTGCTGCAGGGTAGGCCGGCGACTCCTCCGGCCACGCCGACGCGTTTGAGCGACCGCACTCCGAATGCTGCTCCAGCCTGGGATCACTGGCCACCTTCACCACAGCCTCCTGCGCAGGCGATGGCCTGGTCGCAGTTGCCGCAGCCTGCCCTACCTCCTCCACCATCGGCGTACCAGCTTCCAAGGCCGACGCCGGAGTTCATCTACCTCATCAGCGACGACGACCAGTAGACAGTACCTAGGTTTACCACGCCTTTATGGCTTTTTTATATTTTTTATTAATGTAAACTATGATTTTATGAATGTGAAAAAATTATGCGTCGTTCCGCTGGAGCCACCGATTTCAACCATTCCATTTAGGCGTCCAAAATACGTCGTCCCGTTAGAGAATGCCCGAGGATGAGGAGGAGGCACGCAACTTTGGGCGGCAGACACGACAGGGACGCGCGGGTTTAGTTGGGTGGCATCGGCTTGCGTACAGTCCCCGGCGTGGCCGTCCACGTCCAGGGGGAGATTCTGGAGAGGTGACGAGGCGAGACGCCGTGTCGAGCGACGCGCTTCCCGTGATGCCGCCGGAACGGACGGACCGTGTGCATCGTCGGCTCGTCGCATCGTGCCTAGGATGAATGGGATGGGGCCGTACTACTGGATACAGCCGGGACGAACACCATGCTTTTAACCTGCGCCTCGGAGTGGAAAAGCTGCTTTCTTCCTGTCGGATTGGTTAACCACACCGACAGATACCCTTGCTCTCTTTCTTTTCTTTCTTTTTTTTTAAAAAAAAAAAACAGGATGCTCTTGCTCAATGATTTGCATGAACATGGTACAATTCAATCAAGGGAATAATATGGAAGATCCGACAAACGGCAAGGGATAGAATTAGAAATCTGTGCATCCACATACATGAATTTGGAATTGAGGGGAAATTTTTCGTGCCTAAAACAAAAAACTCGAAGTGATTCAAATTGCTTTCGGTTGATGACTAGGGTTACATCATCAGTAGATTGCGACGGATTTCGACATAACCTTTGTTAAAGTCAGGTTTTCTTTTTCAAACAAAAAAACTTGGATTCAAAATATAACTTTCTAAGTACATTCAAACAATATTTGATTGTAAATAAAAGAGAAAGATAAGTAATTCACAAAAATAGAAATTGCAACTATTTTCTTATATTCTGCCTTTTGCAGTCATATTTTCAATGTATACAAGTTTAAAAAATGTTGCGTATCTACGATCCTCTTTTCCACGCCCATTTTCCAAATGTGGTCTAACCATGCTGCGACAGGAAGACCCAAAGACCATTGTGCAGTTGTCCTTTTTTTTTATTAAAAAAAAAACAGTACCCCAGTTTTTTTACCGTATTGCTTTTGTGACAGAAACAACTCCTTCAGCAAGGTGTAAGACATATAAGTAATTCTCGTCTCAGTAAGCTGGGAATAACAAATGTTCCAGCATTTCTTTAATCAAATGTTCCGTGGCTACTGGTTTCTCTAACAGCTGGCCGAGTGGCCAAGACATACGGAGAACGAACAATCAGGTGCTATCTACAGATGATGACTTCACTAGCGATCCATTCAACATACTACGGGTTCATGTCCTTGCCTAGAATGCAGTGAGATTCACAGCTTAGCTAGCCATGGCGCGGCCAGACTGAACCATACACATCCTTCTTCGTGTACCTCCGATCCCACGACCATGGGACATCTGAAAATAAAACAAAATGTTAGGTTTTACAGCCCAAGATATGACAGTCATTCATCATTATGACATCAGCTAACCTTCAGCTCCGTACAGCCGTGGAGGGAGTTGATACGGCACAGGCAATTTGACAACTTCTGTAGTAGATGGATCTGTTTCTTCATCACCTTGCCAGCAAAGTGTGACCAGCTTGGTCTTGATGTTCTTACCAAGGGCAAGTTTATCCTGGGTACAAATGCGAGTAACCAAGGCTGATGAAAGCCAGATCTACAAAGCGATAATAGAATAATAAGAAGGAACGATTTGGTACTACTCCCTCCGTTCTATATTAATCGACGCGAATTTACGTACAAAGTATACAGTGTCCTGGTAGCATCCTGCGTCAATTAATTCAGACCCGAGGTAGTACCTGGTTTGACCAATTCTTCTCTGTGCATGAAAATTGTGGCACGCACTGGAGAGTTTTGGGCAAGAACAATACACCCAACTGAAAGTAGATCAAATAATAAGGAAAAAAGTCATGATCCCATGATGACTGTTCAATTATTCAACTAGCAGTGCTTCACATTGAAGTTCTGTAATCTAATGTGGACAAAAAATAATAGGAATGCAACAAGCATCATAATTTCGGTACCTCATATGACCGTATCATCAGCTGCGTGTTGTTCTTCTGCAGTGCACCCCAAGCAGCTTTGCTTAAATTTGATGAGGTAAGCAGAAACCATCTGATGGGGATATACAAGATTTTAGGTAAGGAAAACAATTTACCCCCCTCTACTATCAAATGAGTCCAGATTAGGCCCTACACCAGCTATTTAACCTCCTCAACTTTGAGAATCGGTACAAATCACCTATGGATGGTGGTTTTCAAAGCTCATTGCTGTGCTAGCTATTTAGTATGCGGCATCCTGGTCAATTTATTAAAGAGGAAAACCAATAGAGAGAGGAATATAATGGATTTTTTAAATATATGCTCGGTCAATTTTTAAGCTTACTTGCTGGCATGACTCAGAATATTCTGATGGAGCGAACCTAGCTCAGTGAGATGCCATGTAAGCAAAACCATTACCAATACCATCAGTGCTGTGAAAGTCGCACTAGTTTTGAAAGATGACCGTGTTGAACAACTAGTTTTGTAGTGGATGGTCTAATCTGGACTTCCATGAAAGCAGAGGGGTTAAAGTTGACTTTTTTTTTCCTTCCAATAATGATCATCCAAGAACTTGCTATAAGAACTTACGCAATATTTTGACCATTGTAACGAGTGAAAGTTTTTATGTGAGGCATAGCACGGCTGATACAAAAATCAAGATGAGAATATCAGTTTCAGTCAGTAGTAAAAGAACTTGGTTCAAAAGAAGAAAAACTGAAAGATTCAGAAAGTAAGGATGCCAATCTTTTGCAGTCGATGTCGATATCAACTAAAGATGTTTACTTGAACTGAGTAGTCCAGAATATATAGTCATAATGATTATATTACATACTAATAATACTACAAAGAAGTTGTATTTTTCAGGTTATAATGGGATCATTCATTGCAACTAAAGCAAAATCCACCTGGTAGAGGATTTTTAAGACCTTATTTTGCCAAGCACTCCAGATGCAATGAAACTAGTAAGTCTCTACACCACAAAGCCACAGGCATGCCATGTAGATCAATCTTCTTGCTTTAGGTGTAATGACAGAATATTGCAGGATAAAAAGAAACTCATCTCCATCCTTTAGCTCTATTACTCATAATACTCCATTACTTGGAAATATGGAATAGAAAGCTTTCTCTTCAAGTGCTATATCTTGGCAAAAATTAATTTAAAGGTTAGTTAACACAAATATAAAGGCCAAAGAACAACAGGTATCAGTGTATACTTACTGCCAAGTGCCAAGTTACAAATCTTCCAATCATGGCTACCATGGGAGAAAACTAAACAGCCCAAGCAAATCTTCTTGTGACATATGGCAAGTATACAACACATAAGGGATTAGCTACATAACCTACTGCGCTGTTCTGAAAACTAAATGAATCTATAGTATGGAGCAGATAATTTGCAGAATGGGTCAATAACCGGTACATGACATCCTACTGGATTCGTAAACACTAAAATTTCATTGGACCAACATGATAGCTTTAGCTGCAGGAAAAGAGAGCATACCAACGGCCTACATGGTCTGCTTTCCACCTGGACCAATATTTTCTCAAGAAATCTTTCTCAACATTCTTCTGAGGACTTGGAATGCAACTACCAGCTGCATACCCCTAATATGAAATATGGAACACACGCAAAAAAAAGGTCAATAAGATGGTAAGGGACAAGACAAATTGTTATCATGGATCTTGCCAATATTGATCTAAAAAGTGAACACAAATATTTTATATGTTTCTACTATTTTGGCACCAGCACTGATTCCAACAAGATCAAGGAAGACCAAACAATGGGTTATACCTCTATTGAACACCTAACATCCTCCACTGTAGGCCAGACAATCAGTGGTTTACCGATACCCAACGGTGATCCATCCTCTGCTTTACCAGCTGATAACGAGCATGCAAACTCACTCATCCATTTCTCATCAAGTGAACCCAAGGAAGAAAACTGGACCCAAGAAGAAACTCATGTTACACATCCTTCAAGACATTCAAACATGATGAGTAGTAAACGACAAATGCATTATAAACTTCTCAGACAAATGAAAAGGAGTATGAATGCCAGATGTTTTTAGTGAAATTTATCAGGAATACAGTAAGTGATAGTATTATAATTGTAAGGTAGTGCATGATGTTAGTTTCATGCAGACCACTCATTTTACATGCTCCTATAGTACAACATAAAAATTACTATACTTGCTATGCTCTGTTGTCCACCAGTACAATAAATGACAGCTTAATACTGAGTGCTATGAAATTGTGAGTCAGGTACTGATTTTTCCAATACACGACAAGGCTGCTAGCCAGGCACCAAGTTTGGCAGCATATCAATTTAAGTTGTTTATTTAAAAAAATCATGGATAAAGTAAAAGTTATTAAGTTTATTTATCACAGCTTGCCAAGTTGCATGCCCTAACAAATTGATAGATGGATCGCAAGGAAACGTACCTGATAAATAAGTGGTGACTTACAAAATTGCTTTTCAAATACACACTCTTCAAGAACACTCCTAAGCTTCATATGGCCCCACCTTTTCATATTGGGGCCCACGTGATAACCAGGAACAGACCCGATCAACCTGACCTGCAGAAGTTAGCCGAGACTAATTAATGATAACACAAGGGGAAAAGGTATGAGCTACATGTGTGCTATAGTGGTCAGATATGTTTCAACATTTAAGTATAAACTACAGAAAGTAGCCGCACAATCATGGTTGAAGAGCAGTGGCTGTTTTGTAGGAATTGGGTGCTTGCCCAGGCAAGGGTGGAAGACAAAACAACACATCACACCTTCTAACATGTAATGCAGTCATCTAGAAAAATGCATGGTAAGATTAATTTCAAAAACTGCCACAATGGTACAAGACACCCAATCAAAGGATCTAAAAATGGATAATAAATGGAACATTGCAGTCATTTTGTATGAATGTGGTATATAGCTGGTAAGAGAGGCAGCAGACTTTCAGATGAAGCGGTATATGATTCACAGTGCACATAGATAACATAATTCAGTGCTAGTGGCCACATGATTTAGAAATTGCCATCATTTATCAAGCAAATCCAGAGTTAATAGAATCCTAGCACAAAGTCAATAACTGACATTTAACAGAACGCTACTTCATTTGATAAGCCAATGGCCGTTTTCTTTTCATTTCCCTTTTCATCCTATGTAAGGATAATAATTTGAAAAATGAACACATGTTTATGATTCAGCGTGTCTCACTGTCTCACAAGGCTTAAAAGTAAATGCAAGATTAAAGAAATATACCAACCGTTGAGCTACTATAATCAAATTTCCTAAAGAATGCTGCATTGATGTTGACATCACCAGCAACTGGGAGATTTAACCTGAACTCAGGCCACTGCATCATCATAGACAAGATAGAGTTGGTCAAAATTCAACTACAGGGACAAAGTAATGCAAAGTAGCAGATGGAATCAACTATAGGGAGGGGTTTCTAACAGGCTAAAAGCTAGAAACTTTCAAGATAAGCTATCTCGATATGATCTGTGAAAGCCAAACAGTTCAAAGATACTAAATTACACTAGGATTTATCAGAGAGAAGGATAAAAGTTGCTACAGAACAAAGTTCCATGCAAGACCAGATCATGTTTCATGATCTGTAGAAAACCCATTGAACTTGTTTAAGTCATATTTTATGATGAACGTGAGACATGACATCGGTTATACACGACTGACTAATTTTCGCAACAGATATGATAAAAATCATGTACTAAGTACTATGTCATTATAATTATAAGTTCATAACAGATCAGTGTTTCCATTGACTCCTAGACCTTAATCCGACTGAAAGCAAGTAAATATTTCCCCATCCAAACTACTTTACTATATCCATAAATATATTATGTAGTAGTACACCACCAGATACAAACACAAGTTCCTAGTGCCTATTATGAATGTTTTGACTTTTTAAAGCTGCACATAGTTATTTACTCCATTCGTTTTCAGGTAAGGTTGAGTGACTGTTCCTTTCAATATGTTGATAATAAATTTCAAATTTGAAGGTACTGAAAATAACAATTAAGTTATTGAACACAATGAGTGTATTGAAACAAGAGTTTTTTTAGGTGAGTATTGAAATAACAATCGATTAAATATTCTAGAAGCAAAGAGAATACCATGCTACCTTAAGTGCCCTGAGATAATCAACCAGGTCATTCTCAAAAGAAATATTTGTATTCATATCATTTGCATCTTTCCAGGGAAAATCTTGCGTCCATAGTCCCTGACTTTTGTTATTCCAGTCAACATGTATCAAATTTGCAGTGTGAACAACAACACGAATCCCTTGAGGATATACAAGCAGCATGGCCTTTGAATGATGTGTTCCAAATGAAATTGGGAGCGGAGGCTTGTGAAGGATCCAATTAGCAGGCTTTGATTTCTGTACCCAAGCATGCAGTAACATGAAATAAGAAAATAAAACAAGATAATGAATTGTTTAAGCAATTTTGCCACCTTCAAATGCTCCAATGAAGCACCATCCTCTCCATGGAGAACTAGGACATGTGGAACTTTCCTTAGACTTGGACATGCTGCAACATGGAATATCTGATCACATTACAAAATGATCTACATAATGAGGAGAAAAGATGCAATGGCATCTCACAATATATAAACCTAACAATCTGGGAATCACAACTTCACTAAGAAGATAGAAGAAATATTGAAAAAAAGACAACATAACATAAGGAAGGGTAGGTATATATATCTTGCTTATTTATGTAGTCTTGCATTACTGTCCAATATATTTAACAAGTACATCAACACATATAAGTTTTTATTCTTAAAAATTGTAATACCCTGATTTTTACGGATTGATTTTTTTTCTCTTTTCTGAAAGAGAAGGATGTTGCAAAGCAGTCAAGTTAATCATGGGATTGACGAGTAACACAGAAGGGTTGGAAAGTTAAGTTCCGATCCTCACAGAAATGGTATCAGAGCCGACGTTGACCTAATCGCGTGGCCTTAGTTAGAATGGAAAGCTATAGTACTCGTATGTTAATAAAAATATAGTTGAAAAATAATAGGTTTCCTTAATGTTACTCTCGCATTTACAAAAAAATTGTTGATGATTATTCTTCTCTTATTCAAATGTGCGTAGATGGCAGTACCTTCGACTCGGCGGATCGAGGAGTTTGGGCACCTTTGACAACAGTTTCGAGACATGTTGACCAGGTTGTGACTCTGGCCACACCATTCATACGCTCTGGAGTGAGGAGATTGTTGGAGCTACCTTAGTGATGTATCCAAATCATGCACTACGTGGAAGTTGCGCAGTAGCAAAAGGACATCAAATCACTACTGAAGGAGAGGACTTTAAGGATGCCACTATTCATGTCATTCACCGAGCGATGCATGGGATGGTTGTTACCTTCCTGGACGAGCTACACAACACACCTTCCGTTACTTTGCCTATCGAGACAATGGAGGTGTAATCCGCCAGAACATGATGTACCAGAATGAGGATGATCCTACGCTCGTTCGCATGACGTCGCTTAATTTTGGACTAGAGCGTCGCCTAGTTGCGGTCACTGGTATGTTAGACGATGTTCGACACCTTTGCCATCACTACCAGGACCGAGTTGAGACTCTAGAAGAAAGGTTGGTGGAAGCTAACACAACCTTAGCTGCTATTAACGCTGCACGTGAGGCTGCTGAGACTTGTGGAGGACGGCATCACTGGTGCTCACGTGGAAAAATGCCGCTGCACAAATCATGCTCATGGGCGAAGGACAAGAGGACCGCAGCAGGACCCTGCACCTAGTGCACAACGACGGAGGGCTAGGCACCATCCACGTATAATGGTTACTCGAACGAAGAAGAGCCTTCGTGTGAAGAAGCGTCGTCTGACACTTTGAGCCATCACACCACCAATGCAAGCCGACTAGTCCCGGGAAGAAGTGACAGATTGGTGGTGAGATGGCTCAAAGTGTCAGACGGCACTTTTTCACAACAGGCTCTTCTTCGTGGGGTAGACTTGTATAGGATCTATCTATTAGGTGAGATCATAGGATCAACTCACATAAAACATATTTTTATCATGCGAAAAAATCTGAAAATAATATACAACATACCTATGGATTGTATCTACAACTCCAAAAAAAATCAGCTCAAAATTTGATCTACACTTGAAGAAATAAAAAAGACAAATCCGACTATGAATAGTGTGAGATCTGACTGAATTCTAGTTCACACTATTCACACCTAAATTTGTCTTTTTTGGTTCTCTAAGTATATGTCGAATTTGAAGCTGCAACTTTTTGGTATTGCATATGTAACATATATGTGCGTTGTCATTTTTTTCATAATATTTTGAACATGTTTTGTGCTTCAAAAAATTTGTTCCTATAGATCCTATCTAAAGGGTGATCCTACCTAAGTCTTCCCCTCTTCTTCGTTCGAGTAACCATTATACGTGGATGGTGCCTGGCCTTCTGTCGTTGTGCACTAGGTGAAGGTCCTGCAGCGGTCCTCTTGTCCTTCGCCGATGAGCACAATTTATACAACGGCATTTTCCACGTGAGCACCAGTGATGGCGTCCTCCACAAGTCTCACCAGCCTCCTCACGTGCAGCGTTAATAGTAGCTAAGGTTGTGTTAGCTTCCACCAACCTTTCTTCTACCGTCTCAACTCGGTCCTAGTAGTGATGGCAAAGGTGTCGGACATCGTCCAGCATAATGGTGATCGCAACTAGGCAACGCTCTAGTCCAAAATTAAGTGACATCATGCGAACGAGTGTAGGATCATCTTCATTCTGGTACATCATGTTCTAACGAATTACACATCTATTGTCTCGGTAGGCAAAGTAAAGGAAAGGTGTGTTGTGTTGCTCATCCTGGTAGGTAACCGCCAGCCCATGCATTACTCGGTGAACGACATGAATAGTGGCATCCACAAAGTCCTCTTCTTCAGCACTGTATCGGTGTCGTCCTCTTGCTACCGCGCGACTTCCACGTGGTGCATGATACAGATACACCACTAAGGTAGCTCTAACAATCTCCTCACTCGAGGGCGTACGAATGGTGTGTCTAGACACTTCTGGGTCACGGTTGTAACCGAACCTCGTCAACATGTCTCGAAACTGCTGTCAAAGATGCCCAAACTCCTGGATCCGCCGCGTCGAAGATACTACCATATCTACGCACATTTAAATAAGAGAAAAATAATCAACAACAATTTTTTTGTAAATGCTAAATGAGAGAGACAAGTAACATCAAAGAAACCTATTATTTTTGTCAACTATATTTTTATTAACAAACGAGTACTAAAGTTTTCCATTCTAACTAAGGCCACGCGACTAGGTCAACGTCGGCTCTAATACGACTTCTGTGAGGACCGGGACTTGACTTTCCAACCCCCCCTGTGTTACTCGGCAATCCCATGCCAGGATTAACTTGACCCCTTTGCAACATCCTTCGTTTTAGAAAAGAGAAGAAAAAAACCAGCCCGTAAAAATCAGGATGTTACAAAAATTTGCTGCAACAGCTCAGACGAATGAGCATTCAACATTTATACACATGAAACAACCTAAGGAAGGTCACAAGGCAATAAGCCAATAACCCAAATGACTCGA
The DNA here is from genome assembly GCF_019359855.2 of Lolium perenne. Classification (NCBI taxonomy): domain Eukaryota; kingdom Viridiplantae; phylum Streptophyta; class Magnoliopsida; order Poales; family Poaceae; genus Lolium; species Lolium perenne. The sequence goes on along the minus strand of NC_067245.2, from coordinate 92,517,125 downwards.
CGAACCAACAGAAAATGGCCACTCTGATTGTCTGGATACAAAAAGGTACCCTATGATTTAAGTTGATACTAGCATCGACCAAGTAAGAAAATGGATTCATACCAATGAAAGTCATCCCATCAAGAAAGCATGAGTGCAATTCAACAGTCTGGGCATAAAATATTATTCATTAATAATGTAGAGAATTATTTCTCAATATAGCGGAGGGACTACAATTCAGCCAATACAATGAACATAAGTGGTGCAATATAAACATGACATTTCAAACAATCTAATGAGTTGTAATAATGCACACAGTAGATCCAAAGAACTGAAGATCCCCAGCGTTTACTTTTTGAACCTACCAAGTGGCGTCACTATACCATTAAAAAGATAAAAAGTTTACTGTTTGATAATAGTTAGCTTTACCATACTAATGTAAAATCAACTTCCATAATAAATAACTTACCGGTAAGCAACCAATCAATGTCGACCATATAATTTGAGAGTACAGCAAAAAGCACATCACCCTGGCAATTCATTCATCATGTAAGAACTTAAAGATCAAATCTGACAATGCAGGAAAAAACGAAACAAATGATAAACTACGTTTCTTTGAGATCTTTTTTGTGAAATGCCATGGAATAAAGATTCACTGAATGACAAGCAGGAAATCCGCGCATGTTTATTAAAGGTCAAGGAATGAGCTCCCATGCAACATTTATTTCATAATTTGATTAATAGACCCTATTGTAAACAATGATGTCACATGACCTGCTAAACAAAATTAACTGATCTCTCAAGTAACTTCCACTAAAAGTGTTCGTGCTGAATGATACCTGAATGACATCCTGAATGGTAACTGCGGAACTGTTAGTCCATGAAGGAAGACCTTGGACACGCATGAGTCGAAAAGTCAATGGGAGTACATCTTTCAAAGGACCGGCAGAATGCGTTCTCTTGTTATTTCTCTCAGAAGAACCAGCACTATCAAGTGAACTTAATGCTTGACCACAAGCCATGCCAGGAACAGATGTACCCTCTTCTGCAAAACTTTCCTGATTAGAGTTCAGCAATGGGGTCAGCACCAATGTTCGCATGAAGTTCAAATTCCACTTGTTGCATAAAAAATATTTGCAGATTTTCCAAACAAAAGGAGATAGAACAAACTAATGAATAAGAATTATGTTTGTTGTACAAATATATAAATATCCACCGCTCACATAAACAGGGGGTGACTATGGCACAAAGTAGAAAACACTTTTTATGTCAAAGAAACTTTATGGCTCATTTCATAAATGTTTCCATTTTCCCTTTCATTTATAGCTAAGTGATGGAACATGGAAATTGTGTTCACTAGGTGCACAAAAGAGGACTCCTGTACCATATTGGAATAGTCCATAATTGCCCAGTACATGTAGTTGCAATCCATCGGCATTTGAAGAACATAAAAACAATATTCAGTAAAAAAAAGCGTCAAAACTAGTGTCATACATATATACATCTCCACCCACATGTTGTCCCCAAATTCGGAACCCCAAAGCATAACTATTAAATGTACTCCCTCCGCTCACTAATGTAAGACCTTTTAGCTTTTTTCGTAAATGCATGTATCTAGACACGTTTTAGTGTGTAGGTTCACTCATTTTGGTCCATGTCTAGTCCACTTTGAAATATCTAAAAGGTCTTACATTTGTGAACAGAGGGAGTATTATGGTTTCAATGCTGAGTAAGTAAATAATATTATATCCGGACTCTAGATAATTGCATAATTTAATTTGCCTTTACATGAGTAAAGTAGCTGAATGACATGAGCAGCTAGTATTGGTATATCTTTGCTAATAACATCAATACATTTTGGTATTATCAATGCGAAGATTACCAGAATATTGTGTACATAAGTTTATGAAGCTCAATGTGATCATCCAAATCACAACAAAAGAAAAGGAAAACAACAGAGGCTGATGAGCAAACACAAACATAAGGTTAATAATCACTAGCTTCATGTTGTCGGGTAAAGTACAGCTATATAAGATAAGAACTCATCATCATGTAAACCTAATCCTAGCCTAATTTTCTCAATTAACAATAATACAAGGTATTGGAAAAAGATCATCCAGGCATAAGTTTCATGACAGCAAACAGAGTTAACTAACCTGCAATGTTCTTGCCAAAGCCTCATCTTCCATGACTTGCCGATTCCTCTTTGCAACTACGCTATCTTCCTCGCTATGCCTCTTTCCCTTCTTTAAGTCATTTGAATCCACTGAAGCGGAGCTTTTACGCTCATCACTCATAGCCACATACTTCATAAGATAATCGCCGGGAATAAGCTCCAGGACATCATCATAGATAATCTTGGCTCTACCCTGAGCACAAACCTTTCTCGCCTGCCCGTCTGACCGGACAACAATGGGATTTGGCCCCTCCTGCAAACCCATCGACATCGAACTAAACCAGCTTATTTTTCCAATCAGAATCAGAAGAAATTAAAACACAACAGCATGCCTCCTGCAAACTCACCACGACAACTTCGACGGAGCCATCCGCCAAGGCGCGCAGACTCAAATGCTTGCGGCTGACCCTCTTGTCGACAACCACCAAATTACTCCTCCCAACGACATTGGAACCCTCAAAGATGGGAATGCTTAGCAGTGAGGCATTCGATGGCCCAGATTTGCCTTGAGCGAAGGGAACTAGGGTCCCAACCCTTACCTACATATGCATAACCAACATGCCACATACGAGTCAAATACAATGCACACCATGAAAAAACAGTCGCGCGAAATGAGCAACTGGAACCCATCCAATCCGAATGCACGGGAAAACTCCGATTAGGAGACGGATCGCTGCACTGGAATTCGACCCGTTTCCAATCACGCATCGACCACAAAAATAATCCGACGGAGATTCGCGCGCGGGCGCTCGCGGAGAGAGAATGAGGAAGGGCAACTTACTCGGTGTGACGACGCCATGGGAGAGGATCGGGAGGGGGGCTCGGTTCTACCCAATCCTAAACCCTAGAGCCACAAGACTAAACCCTAGATCAGCATAGCCACAGGAGAAAGAGGCCGAGAGCGGTGAAGTGAAGACGAAGGCAGTCAGGGTGCAAGCGGGACCTGATGCGGAGGCCCGCATATTTCCCGCATGAGCCCGCAGCTAATTAGTGGGCCACCTGCGGCAGGCCCATATTTCTGGCGTGCGTTCGCGGAGACCGCTTGGGCCGTTTGTTTTCCTCCGTGCCAGCAGTTCCTTCGCTGTCCCAGCACTTCCTTCGCTGTCAGTTCCAGAACGTTGCACAGACCCTCTCCTTCTCTTTCAGTTTTTTGTGGCAGAAACAGAGACACTACCCTGATCCGTCTGGGCCTGGCCCCGATCTCCACAGCCTAGCTTTATATTTGATTACACATCAAACTTTATCACAGAAACCAAGTGCTAAAAAAATATTTACACAGGTCACCATGAGGTGCACATGATGCCATTAACTTTCATCACAGAAACCAAGTGCTAAAAAAGTTCCATTCCATGGGTCAGTCAAGTCCGTGCATACATTTGCTACACATCACTCAAAGTACACAATCTGAATCATGCAATTCTAGAGCTTGCCCTCTCCCAGTTGAATCTGAGATGCCTATTAAACAAAGGGAACTATGTATTTTAGGCTCTGTCCAATAATTCCTATTAAACATATGTTTGAAATAAAGAGAAATCATTATTCAAAAATGTACCCACTTCCAATACAAGAAAGACCTGAAGATCACGAGTACCTATAGTGTGCTCTTTTGCAATCAGTAAGAAAGAAAGTAATGCAGCACAACACTCCAATGAACACATCAAAGTGAAAAAGAATCAGCTTGTAAGTAGTATCACCAGAACGAATAACAAGCAATAGGAGCAGATCACGATGAGCCAAATAATATCATATGCCTGTGCTAGTTACCAGTGAACAATGCCAAACAAGAATGTAAACTGCAGGGTGAAACATGGTGATGGACCCCATAAGAGGCTGATCGTCTCGGACCTGTGTGCCAAGTAGTCAGGCTAATGTAGCGCTGGCGAAGTTATGGCTATTTTTCTGGCTCCTTTAAACCAGAAGATGTGAATGGCATACTATGTGCTTGTTGTGTCCTGCTTTGGTTGATTATTAAATGTAGTAAAATCAAACGGCTGTAAGAAAAGTGTGTATCGTCATTTCTGTCTTTCTCAGTTGCAGTAGCTGTGTGGTACTAAAATCAAACGGCTGTAGTAAAATCAAATGTATGGTAGAACATGTCTAGATACATGTGAATCTAGACGAATTTGATGTCCAAAAATAAAAGCAAAAGGAATTCCAAAACGCTCTTGGTAATTGACCTTGAACTGGGTTCGGTTAGTATTGACTCGCTGAACAATGATATCTACAGAGCCATGGCTAATTTGTCCAGATTGTATCATATGCCTGTGCTAGTTACCACTGAACAATGCATGTATAAACTGAGATGAACTACAGAAAAAGTCTGCAATTTTTTGCTACCTTGATGATGGTGGGGACGAGGGAGCTCCCGTTAGGCTTCTTGCTCTGCGGCCGCTTCCCGCCGCCCACGTCTATACGCATCTGGGCATCACCGCCGCCGTCCTTGCCACGCTCTGGTTCGCCGCCATCGATCTCTTGGCTGCCCACCCTCCCCACGCCGTCCGTTCCAGGAGGTGGTTCTCCGCCATCTAAACCTAGTTTGCTTGGCGCCGTTGCTGGCCTAGCCCGCGGCTTCCCGTCGCTGGCCTTGGGGGATGTTGACTGGAGAGAGAGAATCGAGGAAGGGGCCAAGGAATTCGCCAAGATGGGGGGCCCTGGAGGTGGTAAAGGAGTCGAAGGAGCGTGAGAGGCCCCCGGAGCCGGAGGAGGAATGGCGGCCATGGTGGCCGTGGCGGCGCTCCAGTGGGGGAGCCGGGGAGCCGAAGGAGGAAGAAGGCTCGGGCGTTCCTGGCTCGCTGCGATGTGTGGCATCTGCGGGCCGGCCCGCATATGCCGTTTCTTAAAAACAAAATCCGTGGGTAACTGCAGATGCATTTAACTGGGCCAAAATCGCGGCGCCGCAGACGGCCCGCTGCCGCTTGCAGCCTGAGAAGGCAGGCTTAAGCGGCGCACAGGTTCCCAGTTTTGCCCTCGAAAAATAACATTTTACACATAGATCCTTGCAGCCCTTGTCCCTCTTTCAGTGGTTCTCGATCGGCCGCTCTGTCCAGAGCCATCCTCAATAGCCCCGCACCAGGGCCAACCCGCCGCCGCTGACCGGAAACACGCGCCGGAGCTGCCTTGCCGGCCGCGTCGCCAAACCCGGCCTCCCGGCAAAGCTATACGTCCACCTCCGCCCGACAATCTCCAGCTCCTTCCGACGAACTCAGCCTCGTCATCTAGCTCCGGGTGACCTCCACGGTGGCCTCCTGCAATCCTCCGGGTATCCTTTCTTGTGTTTGAACACTTCTATTCTCTATGTAACCAATAGGTTAATCTGAGATGGGAGTGTGAACAACAACACGTATCAGATTTGCTGATAAATTTAGGAACTTTAGACAATACATAGTGAATTTCAAGGTCATATAATTGATTTTTCTTCTTCTTTTTGAATACTTGAATTCTCTATGTAATCAATAGGTTAATCTAACCAGAGGGATCTCTGATGAACGAATTAGAAAGAAGTCCACATAATCCCCCTATGTATTAGGTTTGGGGCAGAGAACCCCCTAACTATTAACTGGTACATATGACCCCCAAGTATGACAAACCAGGTAAATTACCCCCTCAGGCCGGCGAGGGCTGTTTTGATAGTGGTTTTCGTCCACGTGCACCGTGGTATTTAGCTAGGCCGCACCTGGTCCGGTGCAAACCCCTCGTACCACACCGCATCGCTCTCCTCTAGCACCGCATCGTGCTCCTCTGCTTCGCTCCTCCCTCGCGCCGCTCGTACATCCTTCCGAGCCGCCGTTGCGCCACATTCCAGGAGATCTCGCCGGAGTGCGATTGGGACTCATAGAGGTTGCATCCGCTGCGGCCGTCCCCGATTCAGAGTGATTGGAGCTCCTCCCCCATTCGTCCCAGACGGGAGAGAAATCAAAAAGGTTGGAGCTCCTCCTTGATTCGTCCCTCATCGAGCAGATGCGTGTCCGCACCAGGCAGGGAGAGGGGTGGATGGAGAGGAGGTAAGGAAGGAAGGAGTAGCAGTGCTAGCACCGGCGGCAAGGCCCAACGGCGCATTTTGTTTGCTGCTGGTTCTCTGTTTCAAGCGATGCCCAGCGCTAGCTGATCTAGCATAAGCCAAACCAGTGAGGTCTCTGCTACACCACATGCAGTTTCTGCTAGCACTGAACTCGGTAGAGCTACATACAAACGAAGTTGCTTCGATGAGAAGCCATGAACTACTGACCATTAGCATATATTTTTATTTTGGATGATCGGGTTGGAGAGAAAAAAGTGGTACTTTTGACAGTTCAGTAAATTCAGTTGCGGAACAAATTTTGGAATGTATGTTATACTCAAGTTTGGATGATCTAGAATTTTTGCATTTGGAATAAATTATCATTTTCTCTCCTGTTGGCACCAGAAATAGCTGTAATCAAACCATCAGTTCTGAATGTAACACCAGTAGTACATGCGGGATTGTTTCAGCACTGACTGACCGCTTGCAACGGGGCGAGCGCTTCAGGAATCTTGAGGGAGCTAGTGAACTTCTTGACATGCCCAATTTATCAGTCAAAATCGTGGATACAGAGAGATGATGACAGTCATCCAAACAGACGAACAGACAGAAGAGAGGGCGCACACCAGGCAGACAAAGGGCCCAAAGGGAGGAGCAGCCCGGAGAAGCAGTCGGGGACGAATCACCGCGGCTTCTGTATTCCTCACCTCATCTCCTTCCACCCCTCTCTCTCCCTGGCACGGGCGCACAATGGCGGAGGAGCTCCAACCTTTCCGATTCCTTTTCCATCGGGGACGAATCAGGGAGGAGCTCCAATATTTTTGAATCGAGGACGAATCGGGGACGGCGGCGGCAGATGCAACCTCTATGAGTCCCAATCACGAAGAGCTTCTTCTGGAACGTGGCGCAGCGGTGCAGCCGGATGTACCAGCAGTGGGGAAAAGAGTCGACTTCTTTCGCGCGTGAAGGTTAACTGCAATCGCCTTACGTGGCACAAAACCACTATCCATGTCAGCCAAAACAGCCCTCACCAGCCTGAGGGGGTAATTTGCCTGGTTTGTCATACTTAGGGGGGTCATATGTACCAGTTAATAGTTAGGGGGGTTCTCTACCCCAAACCTAATACATAAGGGGGTTATGTGGACTTCTTTCAACGAATTATGATATCAGGCGGCTGTACTCCTAACAGTTTTCATTTTGTGGCCCATAGGCTCTGGACTTCAGAAAAAAATAGAGCCTATATCTATTAGAAATTTTTGTCGAAGTTGTACTATTTCATAATGTCTAGTTAGCTAGCAAAGAGTTGGACAGAGTAAGATAATTCCCCTACGTTTCCTTCTTGAGGCAAAGGAAGAATGCATTGGTAATTTAGGACCCCTTCACTATTTGTATGTAATGTGTTTGAAGTCCTTTAATTTTCAAATTTTAATAAATCATCTGGGTTGTCTTCAGTTGACGTGCAACAGCGTTTAGGTCATATTTCAGGAAAAGCTTGATTTCCCTCTGGGCCTCTCTTGATAGTTTCAGTTAGAGCATTTTCTCTTGTCCTTTAACATGTATTCATATAGTTTTACTTATCGTGCCACATTTATTTTGTTTGTGGAGCAGATTTCTTGGAGTTGCAAGTTTTTGGGAACCAAGTATTGCTCAACGTGATTAGGCTCTGGTTCATATCATGGATCAACAGCCCAAAGACGATATTGATATTTTTGAACCAACGGTGACCTTAGATCAAACACATTATCAAGAGGGTTATAAAAATGGTTATGATGATGGCTTGGTGTCTGGAAAGGAAGACGGAAGGCAGGTTGGTTTAAAGATGGGTTTCCAGATAGGTGAAGAACTGGGATTCTATCAGGGCTGTTTGGATGTGTGGATGTCAGCAATTCGCCTTGATCAAGATGCATTCTCAGCTCGAGTCAGGAAGAACATGGAACAGCTGGCTGCACTACTGAGCATCTATCCTTTGTCTGATCCAGAGAATAACCAGGTTCAAGACATGATGGAGAAGATCAGGATGAAATTCAGGGTTATCATGGCAAGCTTAGGAGCAAAATTGGACTATGAAGGTCGCCCCACATCTTCTAAGGAAGACTTTTAGGATACCTGGTTTAGCATTATGGATAGGTCCCTTGTGGATTTCAAATCTCAGTTACCACTTTGAAAGTGATGTTTGATATCAATATCTTTGCCTTTTGTTTTGTGGTTGTGATGTTCTGTTTCATGAATATGGCTATAGACATGTAAGGACTTATGGTGCTACCGGGATAACTGAGGGTACCTGAAGCACTACTGTATCTAAGTATCAAAGGCCCACTTCAACTTTAAGAAATTTTCAGTCATTGTTCTTTCTTTGCCTGGTCTTCTCTTCTGAAGGTATATTTATTTGTAGCTGTACTTATACTGTCACTGCTCTCACTTGACCATTGAGAAAGGTCGATATAATTGTTGTGTAGATGATTTACTTCATTATACTCAATGATATAGATATTTTGTTAGAGTCACATACACATCCACTCTTAACTCTTAAGAGAAGGCGTGGGCCTATCTGCATTACCCTTAGGGGCACTTTGTTTTCCTGTACAATCTCATTCAAAAATTGATATTATTCAGCAAAACAAGCTGCTGCTGAACCGTAGGCCATGATGATGTGTGGCAAGTGGATAAGAAAGAATCAACTGCCTTTTCTCAGATAGAACACCGCAGAACCACATCGTTGTTAGATTGAGATCATACCGAGCACCTAATGAAGAGTCCCGGAAGAGGTCACCAACATTGTTACCAATTGGTTATTACTCACATGGCACAATCACACCTGGCTGCATTGGGCGCAGTGGTAGCGCTCAGTTTGTGGACTAATTAATATCTGCAGCTTATCTACAGCGTTTCTGAATAATGCTCCCAATGCAAGACAGGGGTTTATCACTGAAATCATGGTCATCTCTTGCATTTGTTGGTCGTCTGTGGCCAGACAGTTCACTTCACAAAACTATAAACCAGTTGTGTTGAAAGAGAATGGACAGTGACAACACATTTACCCCAAGAACTCCAGAATTCAAGACTGTGTTTACCAATGCATGAAACAATGGGAGTGCACGCTCCACCAGCCCACTAAAATATAAAATGAATCAATAACCAAAATCTCCTAACACTATGTACTTGAGAAATTATGAACTTAGCTTGTTCAAACAAAGGAGAAAAGAAACTTTATTGTTCACTCTATGGGAGCCGCTCTTGAAGCCATTAAACATGAAAAAATGATAGATCATTTGATGCCATTCGTTGACATAGACATGCATATCTCTCAAAATATATTTTCAACACCTCTATTGCATTTAAAATAAAAGAAGCTCTAGCACATGAGTAATCTTGCTTCCCTCTGTGCAGGGTCTTTCTTTTACTTTTATGTTGAGTCTTCATCTTGTTATTTTATGCACCAATTAAGAGAGCATAGTTTTTATTCTGAGTATAATGTGCATAGTCACAAAATTTATTATTGATTGATTCAAGATTATGTTATTGCTTGTTCTCAAATTATTTATCTAGTCACCCTTTGAACTCTAAAGGTGTCCTGGCATTTATGTTTTGCTATTCCATAAAGTACAAGCTGAATACCACTTTGCTATGTTTTCTCTATGCTAAAAGTCAAACAGTTGCTTTCAGTGCACTACTATTCATGATCTTTTGTTTGAGTTAGAGCATCTCCACCGGTAGCCCCCAAATAGGCGCCGGCAGGGGCGCCGGCACCTCCGTTTGGGGGACGCCGGCACAGCATCCTCCATTTGGGGGAGCTGCTCCCACACCGGCGCCCCAAACTGGCGGCCCCGATAGATTTTGAAATGTAAGTACAAATTTGCAACACGATATTCATACATAGTTCGAACGAAATTTGTACAAATTTAACACGAATTGAAACTACAAAACTAAAAATAAACATCTAGCGGCACGGGGTGTCGAAGGCGCTGAAGTCCAGTTTGTCGCCGTTGGACGTCTTGAAGGACCAGCTATCGGCGTCATCGGCCTCCTCCTCGTCGGCCTTCTCCTCCTTTGGCGCCGGCAGCTCCGAAGGTCCGACGAGGTCGACGTAGTTGGCGCCGTGGTCCCTAGCGGACCACACCGCCGCCTGCTGCGGGTCAATCGCGATGTGGCGATAGTCTTCATCGACGGAGCGGCCGAGGATGAAGTTCTGGCCGGGGAACTCCTCGTCGTCGCCGTCGCCATGGAGGGCCGCCTGCGCCTCGGCCTCCTTCCCGCACCATTTCTTCTTCGCTGGCGGAAGTGGTGGCGAGGTGTCCTCCTCCTTGACGCGGGAGCGGCGGCCCGACTCCATCGTCCGACGAACCGGAGCAGAGGAAGCGCGCCGCATCGCATCATCGTGGATGACGACGCCTCCGGAAGGAGGCGCGGGCGCGGCCGAGTGCGTGTGCCCGACGGCGGACGATCCGGTGCGGGAGGATCCGGACGCCGCGGTCCGTTCCGGCGCCCTCTGCGTGGTAGGCGGCGGTGCCATGGTCGCCGCCTGCGGGAAGTAGACCGTCTCCCGTTGCCCGCGGTGGCGTGGACGGTAGCCGTACTCGTGGAGCGTGGCGTCGACGTCGTGGCCGTACCACCAGGCACGGCGGCCGACGGTGTTGAAGCGGCCGCCCGAGGGATTGTCCGTCCGCGCGAGCTCGACGTCGCGCTTGCTGCCGAAGCGCTGTTCCCAGGACGGGATGTCGAGGGCATTCTCCGGGAGGCTCCGGTCCTCTGGCGTCATCTCGGACCGCCGTTGCCCGGCGAGGGCCCGCGTGAAAGGACACGGATTCCGCCTAGAGGGGGGTGAATAGGCGGTTTAAAACTTTTACGAATATGGCTTAACAAATGCGGAATAAAACTAGCGTTTAATTTGTCAAGCACAAAATCTATATAACTAGAGTTCACCTATGTGCACCAACAACTTATGCTAAACAATTCAAGCAACTATGTGATAGCAAGATATATAACTTCAAGCACAAAGGCTATCACAAAGTAAAGTGCATAAGTAAAGAGCTCGGGTATAGGAATAACCGAAGTGACGCGGAGACAACGATGTATCCCAAAGTTCACACTCTTGCGAGTGCTACTCTCCGTTGGAGCGGTGTGGAGGACAAGTCACTCCAAATGCTCGAAGGCCACCGTATTCTCCTCGAGAATTCCCACCAAAAGGGATGTCCTCGATCCACTATGGAACCTTAGGGTGGTCACCGAACCCGCACAAAGCTTGGGGCTATCTCCACAACTTAATTGGAGGCTCCCAATAAATCGCCACAAAGGCCTTGCCCTTGAAGAATCTCCACAACTTAATTGGAGTCCCCAAGAACACCACAAAGACCACAAAGACCACTAAGCCGTCTAGGGTCCAAAGACCCAAGAGGAACAAGCTCCCGAAGTGAGTATCTCACGAACTTTCACCTCCATGTATCACCGCGGAGAAGTCAAACCGATGCACCAAATGCAATGTGATGTCTACGCACGCTTCTATTCCTGTAGACAGTGTTGGGCCTCCAAGAGCAGAGGTTTCTAGAACAGCAGCAAGTTTCCCTTAAGTGGATCACCCAAGGTTTATCGAACTCAGGGAGGTAGAGGACAAAGATATCCCTCTCAAGCAACCCTGCAATCACGATACAAGAAGTCTCTTGTGTCCCCAACACACCTAATACACTTGTCAGATGTATAGGTGCACTAGTTCGGCGAAGAGATAGTAAAACACAGTTGGTATAGATGGTGGTAATATTGCAGGAAGTAAAGATGCAGTAAACGAACATGTAGCAGAACAGTAAATAAACGGTGCCAGAAAATAGCTTGCTGGCGTGGGAGGCAATTCTCTGTGGTGTAAACAAGGCCTAGGGATCATACTTTCACTAGTGGACACTCTCAACATTGATCACATAACTGAATAAACAAATACTACTTTCTCTACACTCTCTTGTTGGATGACAAACACCATTCATTGTGTAGGGCTACAAGAGCACCTCAATGCCGGAGTTAACAAGCTCCACAACATTCGATGTTCATATTTAAATAACCTTAGAGTGCATGATAGACCATTGCAATTATACCGAGTACTAACATAGCATGCACAATGTCACCATCAGGCTATGAAAGGGGGAATAGATCACATCAATACTATCATAGTAATAGTTAACTTCACAATCTACAAGAGATCACAATCATAACCTACGCCAAGTACTACATGATGCACACACTATCACCATTACATCATGGAGGAGGAATAGAGTACTTTAATAACATCACTAGAGTAGCACATAGATGATATTCAACTAGATCACAAAGCTCATGATCACATAAAGATCACATGGGAGAGAGAGATGAACCACATAGCTACGGTACAGCCCTTAGCCTCGGGGAAGAACTACTCCCTCCTCATCATAGGAGACAGCAGCGGCGATGAAGATGGTGGTGGTGTCAATGGATATGCCTTCCGGGGGCACTTCCCCGTCCCGGCGGCGTGCCGGAACAGAGACTTCTGTCCCCCGAATCTTGGCTTCGCGATGGCGGCGGCTCTGGAACTTTTCTCGTATTGTGGCTTATTGGTTTAGGGTTTTCGCGACGGAGACCTTAAGTAGGCGGAAGGGCAGCCTCGGAGGGGCCCTGGTGGGGCCACACAATAGGGGGGCGCGCCCCACCCCTTGGCCGCGCCGCCCTGGCGTGTGGGCCCCCTGGCTCCCCTCTGGTCCTTCTTCGGTGCTCTGGAAGCTTCGTGGAATAATAAGATACTGGGCGTTGATTTCGTCCAATTCCGAGAATATTTCCTTTGTAGGATTTCTGAAACCAAAAACAGCAGAAAACATCAACTGGCTCTTTGGCATCTCGTCAATAGGTTAGTGCCGGAAAATGCATAATAATGACATATAATGTGTATAAAACATGTGAGTATCATCATAAAAGTAGCATGGAACATAAGAAATTATAGATACGTCTGAGACGTATCAAGCATCCCCAAGCTTAGTTCCTACTCGCCCTCGAGTAGGTAAACGATAACAAGGATAATTTCTGAAGTGACATGCTATCATAATCTTGATCAATACTATTGTAAAGCATATGAGATGAATGCAGCGATTCGAAGCAATGGTGAAGATAATGAATAAACAACTGAATCATATAGCAAAGACTTTTCATGAATAATACTTTCAAGACAAGCATCAATAAGACTTGCATAAGAGTTACTCATAAAGCAATAAATTCTTAGTAGAAAACTTTGAAACAACACAAAGGAAGATATAAGTTTCAGCGGTTGCTTTCAACTTCAACATATTTATCTCATGGATAATTGTCAACACAAAGTAATATAACAAGTGCAATAGGTAAACATGTAAGAATCAATGTACACAGTTGATACAAGTGTTTGCTTCTAAGATAGAAGGAAGTAGGTAAACCGACTCAACAATAAAGTAGAAGATAGGCCCTTCGCAGAGGGAAGCATGGATTACTATTTTTGTGCTAGAGCTTTTCATTTTGAAAACATAGAAACAATTTTGTCAACGGTAGTAATAAATCATATGTATTATGTATAAGATATCCTATAAGTTGCAAGCCTCATGCATAGATTACCAATAGTGCTCGCACCTTGTCCTAATTAGCTTGGATTATCATTGCATAGCATATGTTTCAACCAAGTGTCACAAAGGGGTACCTCTATGCCGCCGATACAAAGGTCTAAGGAGAAAGCTCGCATTGGATTTCTCGCTTTTGATTATTCTCAACTTAGACATCCATACCGGGACAACATAGACAACAGATAATGGACTCCTCTTTAATGCATAAGCATTCAACAACAGATAATATTCTCATAAGAGATTGAGGATTAATTGTCCAAACTGAAACTTCCACCATGATTCATGGCTTTAGTTAGTGGCCCAATGTTCTTCTCTAACAATATGCATACTCAAACCATTTGATCATGAAAATCGCCCTTACTTCAGACAAGACGAACATGCATAGCAACTCACATGATATTCAACAAAGGTGATAGTTGATGGCGTCCCCAGAAACATGGTTACCGCTCAACAAGCAACTTATTAAGAAATAAGACACATAAGTACATATTCTTCACCACAATAGTTTTTAAGGCTATTTTTCCCATGAGCTATATATTGCAAAGACAAAGGATAGAATTTTTAAAGGTAGCACTCAAGTAATGTACTTTGGAATGGCGGACAACACCATGTAGTAGGTAGGTATGGTGGACACAAATGGCATAGTTTTTGGCTCAAGGATTTGGATGCACGAGAAGAATTCCTCTCAATACAAGGCTAGGCTAGCAAGGTTGTTTGAAGCAAACTCAAGTATAAAAGGTGCAGCAAAGCTCACATATGAACATATTGTAAGTATTATAAGACTTTACATCGTCTCCTTGTTGTTCAAACACCTTAACCAGAAAATGGTGAAATCGAGCTCGTCTCCGTCAGCAGTCGTCGTCGTCGACCACGCCATCATGTTCAGGGTAAGCTTGCGCATCTGAAGAGCCGGATCTTGCTTCCTAGAACCCTCTGTAGCCCTCGATCGATAGTTCACCGGAGAGCACCGTCGCGGGACATGTTTTCCGACATGATTCCGATGAGTCCCCGCGGAAACCACCACCACCATTCGCTTTGCCTTGCAGTACTCGTTCGAATGCACCTAGTTGCGCGTCCCGGGAGGCAGTAAATCGGCAGCGCTGCCTTCAGCTGACCGCCGGTGTTTAAACGTCGGTGAGGTCAACAGCCTCAGTCAACTGTGACTGGTCCTTGCTTGCGTGGCATTCGACGTGGCCATAGGTCCCACTGGTCAGTGACCGTAGCTAGGTTACGAATCGGTATGTTTAGCATTTTTGTTTAATTTAAAAACTAGTAAATTGTTGAAACTTTGCAAAATCATATAAAATTCATTTCAACTCAGAAAAATATGAATAATATATCAAACTGCTCACAAAAATAAACTCTATTCAAATAAAATATAAAATAAAATGTGTGTCAAAATAAAAATTTAATTATTTTAAACCTTATTAATTATGCCATTTCATTTGTTTTAACTCTAATTTAAATTCAATAATTAGTGAAGTTTAAAAAAATAAATATTAGCTATTCAGTAACTAAATAAAATATTAAGATTAGTTTTCTTTATCATAATTACATCCACTTAAATATTAGTGATAATTTATCAACCATAATTTGCAAATTGCTAATTTACTACTTTCTTAAATAAAATAACTCAAGAAAATACTATAAGCCCATATTTGTTTGGTAATTCAAAACTTGTTTTCTTAAACATCTTTAGTTAACAAGTCATTATCTTAAAACCTAACAATAATTAGGAAACCCTAGTTTCTAATTAAACCCTAACTAGTAATTATTTTAATTCTTAAACCCTCTAAAAATTAATAGCATGTTAAAGTTATTAATAACTATATTTCAAGTACTTAATCACATTAATTCTAGTACCAAGTATTACTTTAAGAATTGGATCATAATTTAGAAACCCTAGTTTTATTATAAGTTAGAATCTGGATCCCATTATTTTATGTGATCATTTGAAAATGCTTTAACCCTAAAACCCTAGTTGCTTATCACATGTGATCATGTGAATTTCCCCTTGCATAAAGAACCATAATATGTGACCAATGAATGCATACTTATGATCTACTATCATAAAACCAAGTCACATGAGATTATCATTTCATGTCCATATTCTTAGTTTAAACCTATATGATTCACTAGTGCCACCTAGATGCAAACCCTAGCTTGTTAATTGGATTAGTACCATTGATCACCACTCCATTATACCACACCATTAGAATAAACCTCAATCATTAAACCCTAGTAGAACCATAAGATAAACCCTAGTACCAACCTTATGTAGCAATACACAACACATGCTTCTATTCCACTAAACCCTACTTAGGAAATGATAAGCCACTTAGTTTAGAAACCATTAGAGATTATTTGGTAAAGCAAATATGAAGCCATAGTAAACCTAATAGAAAACCTATGGAACCATCTTAATAACCATCCTTTGATATGATGTATATGGGAAACCATGGTAATAACCCTATCAATACCTGCTACATATAAACCCATTCTACTTAAAGAACCCAACTAGTTCCTATTAGTGAACTAAATGAATCCAATAGTAAACCCTAGAAAGCCATAGCTCCTATGTATAGTAGTTCATATTCTTATTTAACCTGTTCTTCAAAAGTTATTCTTTTGAAGTACAAATGTCAATCAAACCTTAGAAGCCCTAATCCTTCTTTGAAATACTCATTAATTCTTAATTAACATGTTCTTCAAAAGTTATTCTTTTGAAGTATAGTATAAGTAATCATCAACCATGTTCCGTAGAACCTAAAATTGACAACTGTTCTTTATATATTATTCCACCACTACTCTTTATGTGTATGTTTGTTATGATGTCTTATATCACTTGGATATAATGCTAATATAACCAAACCCTAATAAGAACCTTGTTTGAGAACCATTCTAAAAGTGCAACCAACCCTAAAGAAATCTTTACAACTCTTACATCCTAAATCATCGAGGTTAGGTTACGCCCGGGACGATTGCATCTCATACTATGCATTATAGCATTATTGCCAGTTCTTTAAACATTGTCCTTACCGGACGATGATGGTATTTCAGAATATGGAGTTATCACGTATCGAAGCTTTTTCCTGCATAATCTTGCAGTCAAGAAAGGCAAGTTCATCGCTTGCTCATGTCATTTGATTATTTGTATCAAACTATATGCAAAGTACTATACTTATCACTCATGCATTGAAAAGCAAAGTATTATTTTACAATTATGAATATGACTATGTGGTGGGCAATGTAACCATGGTATGTGTTGATATGGTGGAGGTTCCATTGCATGGGTACTACTCATCTAGGACTAAGTACCAATGCCGTCCAGTGATTCTAGCGCCGTACAAATCGCGTTGATCATAAGATCTATAATGGCTCTGGGGAAGTCAGCTGTATCTTTTCCCTTCTGCACGCCAACGGACTGGTAGAGCTGCAGGGTGTTGGAGGCACCGCCGTAGGTTGGGATAGCCTTTTAAATCCCCATCCATTAGTGATGTTAGCTCTACGGTCTATGATGGATTGTCCGGAGTACACCGTGAGTAAAGCCGTATTATCGGGAGAAGTCTACTGGGGGTGTAGGGTCGGACAAAAGGGTGGGTTTGCAGTCGCGGAGAAGGCGGTGTGGGCTTGGATCTTACACCTGGCCTCACACCAAAGGAAGTGTGGATGGGAAAGCTTGCACCTGGTTGGTAACAAGGATAAGGTCTCTTATGGGAAAAGTAACGCACCTCTGCAGAGGATACTGAATTGTGACTGTCACTCCCTATTCCGGGAAGGGAACTACGAACGCGGCAGGAAAGGAACTCCATGAAGTTCTAGTCAACCTGTGAAGACTGACGGGCATAGTTTTCAGAATAAAATAAACCTTTTGAAGAAATGCTTATGAAAACTTGCATTGGCCTATGACTTTCTGGTCTATGGCTGTAGCTAGTGCATGATACACCTATTTCCTAATATGAACTTGCCGAGTACGCTCGTACTCATTCCCTCCCATTTGAACCCCCTTCTTAGATCAAGGCACCGAAGGAGAAACTACCGTGGAACTACAAGACAAAGGAGTCCACTGCAATAAGATGAAGAATACGATCAAAGAAGTCAATAGAGTCAACTTCTGCATCAGCTAAAGTGGAAACTTAGATTAGTAATAGAAGGGAACCTTTCCCTAATCCTAGCACCTAAGTAGCTAGAATTCTATAGCCAGCCAAGTAGCTCTTAAGTTTGAGTTAGCAATAAGTTAGACTACGAGTCGTTCTTCTGGAGCTTTTATATGATGTTTTACCTCACTGTAAAGTAGGAGGCTGTGTTGATCTTATGTAAACAGATTGTGTATCCTTCTATAGACATACCTTGGACTCGCATATGTTTCTGTTGTACCGCTCTGAGGGATGTAATATGAGTGGAACGGTGTGATGGCGTGTTGGACTCACACGTTCGTTGGGAACCCCAAGAGGAAGGTATGATGCGCACATCAGCAAGTTTTCCCTCAGAAAGAAACCAAGGTTTATCGAACCAGGAGGAGCCAAGAAGCACGTTGAAGGTTGATGGCGGCGGGATGTAGTGCGGCGCAACACCAGGGATTCCGACGCCAACGTGGAACCTGCACAACACAACCAAAGTACTTTGCCCCAACGAAACAGTGAGGTTGTCAATCTCACCGGCTTGCTGTAACAAAGGATTAGATGAATAGTGTGGATGATGATTGTTTGCAGAGAACAGTAAAACAAGTATTGCAGCAGATTTGTATTCCAGTATAAAAGATTGGACCGGGGTCCACAGTTCACTAGAGGTGTCTCTCCCATAAGATAGCATGTTGGGTGAACAAATTACAGTCGGGCAATTGACAAATAGAGAGGGCATAACAATGCACATACATGACATGATGAGTATAGTGAGATTTAATTGGGCATTACGACAAAGTACATAGACCGCTATCCAGCATGCATCTATGCCTAAAAAGTCCACCTTCAGGTTATCATCCGAACCCCTTCCAGTATTAAGTTGTAAAACAACAGACAATTGCATTAAGTATGGTGCGTAATGTAATCAATAACTACATCCTCGGACATAGCATCAATGTTTTATCCCTAGTGGCAACAGCACATCCACAACCTTAGAACTTTACATCCTTTGTCCCAGATTTAATGGAGGCATGAACCCACTATCGAGCATAAATACTCCCTCTTGGAGTTAAGAGCAAAAACTTGGCCAGAGCCTCTACTAATAACGGAGAGCATGCAAGATCATAAACAACACATAGGTAATAGATTGATAATCAACATAACATAGTATTCTCTATCCATCGGATCCCGACAAACACAACATATAGAATTACAGATAGATGATCTTGATCATGTTAGGCAGCTCACAAGATCCGACAATGAAGCACATGAGGAGAAGACAACCATCTAGCTACTGCTATGGACCCATAGTCCAGGGGTGAACTACTCACTCATCACTCCGGAGGCGACCATGGCGGTGAAGAGTCCTCCGGGAGATGAATCCCCTCTCCGGCAGGGTGCCGGAGGTGATCTCCAGAATCCCCCGAGATGGGATTGGCGGCGGCGGCGTCTCAGTAAGGTTTTCCGTATCGTGGCTCTCGGTACTGGGGGCTTCGCGACGAAGGCTATTTGTAGGCGGAAGGGCAACGCGGGGGGCCACACGAGGGCCCCACACACCAGGTCGGCGCGGCCAAGGGCCAGGCCGCGCCGCCCTATGGTGTCGGTGCCTCGTGGCCCCACTTCCTTTCCCCCTCGGTCTTCTGGAAGCTTCGTGCAAAAATAGGACCCTGGGCGTTTATTTCGTTCAATTCCGAGAATATTTCTTTACTAGGATTTCTGAAACCAAAAACAGCAGAAAACAGCAACTGGCTCTTCGGCATCTTGTTAATAGGTTAGTGCCGGAAAATGCATAAATACGACATATAATGTGTATAAAACATGTAGATATCATCAATAATGTGGCATGGAACATAAGAAATTATCGATACGTCGGAGACGTATCAGCATCCCCAAGCTTAGTTCCTGCTCGTCCCGAGAAGGTAAACGATAACACAGATAATTTCTGGAGTGACATGCCATCATAACCTTGATCATACTATTGTAAGCATATGTAATGAATGCAGCGATCAAAACAATGGTAATGACATGAGTAAACAACTGAATCATAAAGCAAAGACTTTTCATGAATAGTACATAAAGACAAGCATCAATAAGTCTTGCATAAGAGTTAACTCATAAAGCAATAAATCAAAGTAAAGGTATTGAAGCAACACAAAGGAAGATTAAGTTTCAGCGGTTGCTTTCAACTTGTAACATGTGTATCTCATGGATAATTGTCAACATAGAGTAATATAACAAGTGCAATATGCAAGTATGTAGGAATCAATGCACAATTCACACAAGTGTTTGCTTCTTGAGGTGGAGAGAAATAGGTGTACTGACTCAACATGAAAGTAAAAGAAAGGTCCTTCAAAGAGGAAAGCATCGATTGCTATATTTGTGCTAGAGCTTTTATTTTGAAAACAAGAAACAATTTTGTCAACGGTAGTAATAAAGCATATGTATCATGTAAATTATATCTTACAAGTTGCAAGCCTCATGCATAGTATACTAATAGTGCCCGCACCTTGTCCTAATTAGCTTGGACTACCGGATCATCGCAATACACATGTTTTAACCAAGTGTCACAATGGGGTACCTCCATGCCTTTGTACAAAGGTCTAAGGAGAAAGCTCGCATTTTGGATTTCTCGCTTTTGATTATTCTCAACTTAGACATCCATACCGGGACAACATGGACAACAGATAATGGACTCCTCTTTAATGCATAAGCATGTAGCAACAATTAGTATTCTCATATGAGATTGAGGATATATGTCCAAAACTGAAACTTCCACCATGATTCATGGCTTTAGTTAGCGGCCCAATGTTCTTCTCTAACAATATGCATGCTCCAACCATTAAAGTGGTAGATCTCTCTTACTTCAGACAAGACGGACATGCATAGCAACTCACATGATATTCAACAAAGAGTAGTTGATGGCGTCCCCAGGAACATGGTTATCGCACAACAAGCAACTTAATAAGAGATAAAGTGCATAAGTACATATTCAATACCACAATAGTTTTTAAGCTATTTGTCCCATGAGCTATATATTGCAAAGGTGAAGAATGGAAATTTTAAAGGTAGCACTCAAGCAATTTACTTTGGAATGGCGGAGAAATACCATGTAGTAGGTAGGTATGGTGGACACAAATGGCATAGTGGTTGGCTCAAGGATTTTGGATGCATGAGAAGTATTCCCTCTCGATACAAGGTTTAGGCTAGCAATGTTATTTGAAACAAACACAAGGATGAACCGGTGCAGCAAAACTCACATAAAAGACATATTGTAAACATTATAAGACTCTACACCGTCTTCCTTGTTGTTCAAAACTCAATACTAGATATTATCTAGACTTTAGAGAGACCAAATATGCAAACCAAATTAGCAGGCTCTAGGTGTTTCTTCATTAATGGGTGCAAAGTATATGATGCAAGAGCTTAAACATGAGCACAACAATTGCCAAGTATCAAATTATTCAAGACATTTTAGAATTACCACATGTAGCATTTCCCGATTCCAACCATATAACAATTTAACGAAGAAGATTCAACCTTCGCCATGAATACTATGAGTAAAGCCTAAGGACATACTTGTCCATATGCAACAGCGGAGCGTGTCTCTCTCCCACACAATGAATGCTAGGATCCATTTATTCAAACAAAAACAAAAACAAAAACAAACCGACGCTTCAAGCAAAGCACATAAGATGTGATGGAATAAAAATATAGTTTCAGGGGAGGAACCTGATAATGTTGTCGATGAAGAAGGGGATGCCTTGGGCATCCCCAAGCTTAGACGCTTGAGTCTTCTTAAAATATGCAGGGGTGAACCACCGGGGCATCCCCAAGCTTAGAGCTTTCACTCTTCTTGATCATATTGCATCATTCTCCTCTCTTGATCCTTGAAAACTTCCTCCACACCAAACTCGAAACAACTCATTAGAGGGTTAGTGTACAATAAAAATTAACATGTTCAGAGGTGACACAATCATTCTTAACACTTCTGGACATTGCATAAAGCTACTGGACATTAATGGATCAAAGAAATTCATCCAACATAGCAAAAGAGGCAATGTGAAATAAAAGGCAGAATCTGTAAAAACAGAACAGTCCGTAAAGATGGATTTTATTGAGGCACCATATTTGCTTAAATGAAAATGCCCAAATTGAATGAAAGTTGCGTACATATCTGAGGATCACTCACGTAAATTTGCATAATTTTCTGAGTTGCCTACAGATAATTAGACCCAGATTCGTGACAGCAAAGAAATCTGTTTCTGCGCAGTAATCCAAATCTAGTATTCACTTTACTATCAAAGACTTTACTTGGCACAAAAAAACACAAAACTAAGATAAGGAGAGGTTGCTACAGTAGTAAACAACTTCCAAGACTCAAATATAAACCAAAAATATTGTAGTAAAAACATGGGTTGTCTCCCATAAGCGCTTTTCTTTAACGCCTTTCAGCTAGGCGCAGAAAGTGTATATCAAGTATTATCGAGAGATGGAGCATCGATATCATGAGCTCCCCCATCTGTAGGTATACTAAGGGCTTTGTCAATTTTAGGCCTATAATAATATTTCTTTGGTTTAGGCACTTTAGAGACATACATAAACTTTTGCTCCTTACCCACATAAGCTTTTTCTCTAAACTTTATAGATGAAAAGGTTGAACCCAAGGTTCCCATAGCTTTTTCAAGTTCACCAATCCTATTGATTTGATTATCATGGACAACACAAGTTCCTAGGACACTAATTCTTTCATCAATTCCTCCTAAGGATTTATCAAGTTCATCAGCTTTATCAAGTAACATTTCCAATTTAGTTTCAACACTCGGAAAAATTTTCTCTATTTTTTCCAATTTTTTCATAACATCCTCAAGAGAGGTTTCAATTTTAGTTTCGTTAACAGGTGGTGTTCCAAATAAACTTTCAATAATGCAACTAGCTTCTAAAGCGGGAGCGCCTAGGAAGTCACCTCCCGCGAGACAATCAAGAACATATCTATTCCAGCTAGAGATACCAACATAAAAATTCCTGAGTAGGATAGTGGTGGAGTGTTTCTTAGTGCACCTACTATGAGCATCACTAATTCTATACCAAGCATCTTTTAAACATTCTCCCCCTTGTTGCTTAAACGAACGAACTTCAACTTCAGGATTACTCATTTTAGCAATAGTAAATAAAGAAAACTAGATGAAGTAAATGCAAGTAAACTAATTTTTTGTGTTTTTGATATAGAGTGCAAGACAGTAAATAAAGTAAAGCTAGTGATGACCCACAAGTATAGGGGATCGCAACAGTCTTCGCGGGAAGTAAAACCCAATTTATTGATTCGACACAAGGGGAGACAAAGAATACTTGAAAGCCTTAACAGCGGAGTTGTCAATTCAGCTACACCTGGAAACAGACTTGCTCGCAAGAATCTATCAGTAGTAACAGTTTTATAGCAGTAGCAGTAACGAAATAACAGCAGCAAAGTAACAAAGACAGCAGTAGTGATTATAGTAAACAGCAGGATTAAAATACTGTAGGCACAGGGACGGATAACAGGCGTTGCATGGATGAGAGAAACTCATGTAACAATCAAGCAGGGGCATTTGCAGATAATAATAAAACGGTATCCAAGTACTAATCAATCAATAGGCATGTGTTCCAATTATAGTCGTACGTGCTCGCAATGAGAAACTTGCACAACAACTTTTGTCCTACCAGCCGGTGGCAGCCGGGCCTCTAGGAAAACTACTGGATATTAAGGTACTCCTTTTAATAGAGTACCAGAGCAAAGCATTAACACTCCGTGAACACATGTGATCCTCACATCACTACCATCCCCTCCGGTTGTCCCGATTTCTGTCACTTCGGGGCCATTGGTTCCGGACAGCGACATGTGTATACAACTTGCAGGTAAGATCATAAACAACGAATATCTTCATGAATGAATAACATGTTCAGATCTGAGATCATGGCACTCGGGCCCTAGTGACAAGCATTAAGCATAACAAGTTGCAACAATATCATAAAAGTAACATCTACGGATACTAGGCACTATGCCCTAACAATTTTATGACTATTACATGACCAATCTCATCC
The DNA here is from genome assembly GCF_019359855.2 of Lolium perenne. Classification (NCBI taxonomy): domain Eukaryota; kingdom Viridiplantae; phylum Streptophyta; class Magnoliopsida; order Poales; family Poaceae; genus Lolium; species Lolium perenne. The sequence goes on along the minus strand of NC_067245.2, from coordinate 92,493,179 downwards.
AATCCCTACCATCCCCTTCAGCCTACAGCGGGGGAATTACTCACACATGGATGGGGGAAACATGGCTGGTCGATGGAGAGGCGGCGGTGGTGATGATGGCGATGATCTCCTCCAATTCCCCGTCCCGACGGAGTGCCAGAACGGAGACTTCTGGCTCCTGAGACGGAGTTTCGCGATGTGGCGGCGTTCTGGAGGGTTTCTGGCGACTTCGACTTCTCCCCGTGCGTTTTTAGGTCGAAGGCAATATATAGTCCGAAGGAGGGCGTCGGAGGCCGGCCGAGGGGGCCACACCATAGGGCCGCGCGGGCCCCCCCTAGGCTGCGCCGCCTTATGGTGTGGGGCCCTCGGGCCTCCACTTGATTTGTCCTTCTGGCTCCGTTAGTATTCTGGGAAAATAGGGCCTTCTGCATAAATTCCGAGGTTTTTCCCGAAAGTTGGATTTCTGCACAAAAACGAGACACCAGAACAGTTCTGCTGAAAACAGCGTTAGTCCGTGTTAGTTGCATCCAAAATACACAAATTAGAGGCAAAACAATAGTAAAAGTGTTCGGGAAAGTAGATACGTTTTGGACGTATCAACTCCCCCCAAGCTTAGCTTATTGCTTGTCCTCAAGCAATTCAGTTAACAACTGAGCGATAAAAGAACTTTCACGAACACATTTGTTCATATGATGTAAATATTCTCATGCTATGGCTAATACTTAAGCAGTTCATAATAAGATACATGCAAATAAGATCATCTAACAGCTATGTCAATCATGAAGAGGTACCAACAATTAATAATAAGCATCATGAATCATGTATATAAGCAGGATTGCAATGTTCATAAGAGAGTATGATAAAGTGGTATCTCGCTTGCCTGTATTTGATCGGCAAAACATAAATGCCCGGGCACCTCTGGAGTTCATAGAAAGACTAGAAGTAGTGATTGTCAAAGATAAAAGCATCAAAGTTATACCACAATCAATCATATTTTGAGACAAGCATATTATACTAAGAATGACAGTTGTGCTCTCGAGATAGTGCTCAAAGAAATAATGGAGACACAACACAAAAGTAAAAGACTGACCCTTCGCAGAGGAAAGCAGGGATTAACATGCGCTAGAGCTTTTCATTTGTAAAGCAGGAGTAAAATTATTTTGAGAGGTGTTTGTTGTTGTCAACGAATGGTAATGGGTACACCAACTACCTCCCCAACCGGACTTTCAAGAGCGGCTCCCATGAAGGACGTTATCTCTACCAGCAAGGTAGATCATCCCTCTTCTCTTTTGTTTACACACGTATTTTAGTTTTATTATGGGTTACACTCCCCCCAACCTTTGCTTACACAAGCCATGGCTAACCGAATCCTCGGGTGCCTTCCATCAATCACATACCATGGAGGAGTGTCTATTTGCAAAATTAAGTTGCTTACTGATGGATCAGAGCAAAACATGTGAAGAGAATTATTAATGAAGTTTGATTAATCGGGGCTGGGAACCCCATTGCCAGCTCTTTTTGCAAAATTATTGGATAAGCGGATGTGCCACTAGTCCATATGAAAGCCCGTCAAGAGTAAATGACAAGGTTGAAAGTGAAACACCACATACTTCCTCATGAGCTATGAAACATTAACACAAATTGAGAAGCATTTTTGAAGGTTTAAAGGTAGCGCATGAGAATTTACTTGGAATGGTTTGAAATGCCATACATAGGTATTTATGGTGGACACTCTGGAATAACTTGGTTTTCATGTGTTGTGAGGCACGAGCAGCGTTCCCGCTCAGTACAAGTGAAGGCTAGCAAAAGACTAGGGAGCGACAAATCAAGAGAGCAATAACTGTCATAATCATGCTTGCGGCAAAATAAATTAACTGAGGCATAAAAGTGATACAAGAACTCTGAAGCAATGTAAACCATTGAGGCTTAATTGACTCTTGTTCAGTCATATGCATGCGTGAGCATGTGCCAAGTTAATTCAAACGAATTATTCAGAGGAGGATACCACAATATCATACCTATCTATGAATAAAACAATGCAAGCAAACATCCATGACATGCTACTCATATTAATAAATTGGAGCTAAGCGTGAGAGATCATGAACTACTAGACTTTCTTAAATGACATATACCTCACATGAACCAACTAAGCATGCTCACATGGATGAGTATATGTACAAAAATGAAAACAAATAGAGTTCATACCAGCCTCTCACCACAATCAAATTGTCGAATATCGTCATTATTGCCTTTCACTTGTGTAGCTTGGATAATATGAAATGAAAACCACGCTCCAGCCACCGAAGACCATTGAACTCATAATGAACTTTACAAACCAAAGAAGAACAACAAATATTTTTGGTGTTTTCGAATTTGAGAACAAGAACAAAAGGAAACAAGCAAACAAAGCAAAATCTTTTTGGGTTTTCTTATAGCAAACTAGCAATAGCAAATAAAGCGAAACAAATGCAATAAACCAAGATAAATAAATGATGAAGAGAAACAACAGAAATATTTTTGGTCTTTTTGTGTTTTAGGAAAGAAACAAAGCAAGAACAAGAAAATGAAAACTAAAAGAAACACAGAAAAGCGAGATGGCAGAAATCTGCCAAAACCTGACAGCAGTACAGAAATCGATTTTTACAAAAATCTTACGTTGCTCAGATCGAAAAGTGTTCAACTAATGAAAGTTAGATAACAACCTGGGGAACCTGCACAAAAATTGGCAGCTCAAAATAACGTTCTGGATGTGCGCATGAATGTTTCTAGTAACAGCCCAGAATCTGTTTTCAGGCAGCACTTCCCCAAATATCATCTCCCTCTCATTAGAAAACCACTCAAAGAGACTAAACAAGTATGTACAAGTATCCAGAAACCATAATATGCAAAGAATGAGTGATGCCGGTATACCTCCCCCCAAGCTTAGGCTTTTGGCCTAAGTGGAGATCAACCCCAGCGAGGGTCTGGGTTCCACGCCGGTGGATCATACATGGAGTAGTCATAATAAGGTACCGATGCAGAAGAAAAACGTGGGGGTTCCTCATACCCATCTTGTGGATGCGAAGAGCTCGCTGCATCGGATGACGAATCGAGGTGTTCCTCGGCCTCCTCCGTGTTGCCTCTTGCACGATGGCTTCCTCCCTCTATGTATGCATTTACTGCACTTTCCATGACTGACCAATCCTCCCTGGAATCAAGGTTAAACAGAGAAGGTGCAGGCAATCCTACTAATTTTTCAACTTTCTTAGTTATTGTCCAAGATTTCTTGTAAAATGTTATTCTGTAAGACAGGTTTCTCAAATTAGACGAATCAGAAACAAATTCATGCTTAATCATGGAGACTATGTCAAGTTTCTCTATGGGGAGCTGAATATCAAGATGGTGAGGTTCTACATTATGCATAGCTAATAAGCGAGAGGTGATGAGACCTCCACAAATTCCTCCCTTCTCACGGTTAGTAGCAAGTCTGTTGGCTGTGCGCACGAATTTTTCTAGTAACAGTCCAGAATCTGTTTTCAGGCAGCACTTCCCCAAATATCATCTCCCTCTCATTAGAAAACCACTCAAAGAGACTAAACAAGTATGTACAAGTATCCAGCAACCATAATATGCAAAGAATGAGTGATGCCGGTATACCCCCCCCCCCAAGCTTAGGCTTTTGGCCTAAGTGGAGATCAACCCCATCGACCCCATGAGGTAGTATCTCCGTAGTACGACGAAGATGGATCATCTTCCGGGTATGTGCTAGAAGAAGCACCTGGATACGTGACGGTGTAGTCGTAGGAGGGCTCGGCGTCCTCGGAGTCATGCTGCTGGTGGAAATCTTGTATCTTCATATGTTCATCCACCTCCTCCTTAGTGCGCGACCATGGTTGCCTGTCAATACGGAACAAACCTGGCTGGGGAAGAGGGATTTCTTTCTCATCCCCGTCAGCAAACAACATTCTATAGACCATATTATCTAAAGTGGAATCAGTGGTAACAAAATGATGGCTTTTCATAGCAGCGATATCAAGCCTCCTAGGGGTTAATGGCACATCATTAGGATCAATAGGAAGTCTTAAATGTGTTAAAACGCGCAATGCAATAGTTCCTCCAAAAATAGGCCCCCTGTTAGACAGGCGGCGAGCAATAAGAGAACCAAGATGATAAGATGTCCGTCCAGTAAGTGCAATATTCAAGAAAGCAAGATGGTAACTAGAAATATTGCTAGTGTTCTCCCTACCAAGAATGCTAGTAGCAATGTAATATGCAAAATATTTAATGGTGGGGAGTTGAATGTTCCTTATCTTGCCACGCTGAATGGTGCGACAATCATCATTGGTGATCCCTCGATAAAGCTCCAACAAGTCCCGGGGGTTGTCATCAATCCTCCTTGCTGTACCTACAGGGGCAATATCCAATGCACGACAAAATTCTTTCAATTCCATAGTAACAGGATTACCATAAATCTTGAATGCAACTGTCGGCTCATATTGCGTGTTTTGGAACTTGAAGCTCTCGACGAAGATTTTGGTGAGCATGTAGTATTGCTCCCTTTCATCTCCCACGTAGGTGGCTAAGCCCGCCTTGTTGACAAGGGTGAAGAAATCATCCAGTATCCCTGCATTTGTCAGAAAATCAACATGGGAAGGATGAAGCATTAGGAGCCCCATTGTCCTCTTCGGGCGCGAAGCTAGGCGCGATGATATCCTCATTGTACGATCGCCTAAGTTGGGTGGCGGTCCTAGAAGGCCTCCCGGTGCTGGTTGTTCCTTTCTTGAACAATTCTCCAAAGTTGAACTTCTTCATCTCTTTTCTGAAATTTTCAACAAGTGATATAAAATTTGATTTGGTGACATATAATCAAGGGGAACTGCTATAGGAACTTGCTAGAGTACTAATCATGCATCAAAACTAGTTTATACCACTTAGAACAAGCATGCAAGCTCACTAAACATGTTACCTACAGCAGCAAAATATGCAAGATATACTCCACCAAACAAAATTCTACTTGGAGGGTTGGAGGAGTCACATACCGGAGAGCAAATGTGCCAAATTTCAGACAGAAATCTGGGCTGAGCAAAGAGATCGAAAAATCCTGAGCTCTTGAGCAAAAACGCGGGTGAGAGAAAGCTGGTTCGAGCTTTTTCGGGAGAGAGAAGATGCTGGGAGAAAGAGATGAAATAGTGGGGCAAGGAGGGGCCCACACCATAGGGTGGCGCGCCCAACTCCTTGGCCGCGCCGGCTGGTGGTGTGGCACCCTATGGTGCCCCACAGGTCATCCTCTGGTGCTCCCAGGTGCCTCTTCGAAAAATAGGACCAATGGTATAATTTTTGTGAATTTTTGAAAACTTTGAAAAATGCACATTTCTGGGTATTAAGTTTATTATTACTAGCCAGGAAATTTTTTGAAAACTCTAATTAACTAAGGAACTTTGCAAAACAAAAAGTGCTACAACAACTAGATCAAGTGGAGGAAGAAAGAGATGTTGTTTACCTCCTCTATGCATATAAAAAGTATTTGTTAACAAGGTTGATCAAGTCTTGCCACCAAATAAATTTTACATAGCATAAGAAGAAATAAACCTCAAATCAATCATGTTACCTTGAATTGTATTGATATGGATCCAATCATAAGAGTTTGATATTCTTCTTTAGGCTCATATATAGGACAATCGATAGTTCCAACTTTGATAGTTCTCACATTAGAAATAATATTAACTCCACATGCCTTTTCAATTCTCTTGGGGAAATAGACGGTGTGCTCCCTATCATCAACATTAAAAGTGACTTTTCCTTTATTGCAATCAATAATAGCACCTGCAGTATTAAGAAAGGGTCTCCCAAGAATAATGGACATATTATCATCTTCAGGCATTTCCAACACAACAAAATCAGTTAATATCAAGCAGTTATTAGTAACTTGAACAGGAACATCCTCACATATACCAACAGGAATAGCAGTAGATTTATCAGCCATTTGCAGAGATATATCAGTAGGTATCAACTTATCTAAGTAAAGTCTCTTATAAAGAGAAAAGGGCATAACACTAACACCGGCTCCCAAATCACATAGAGCAGTTTTAACATAATTATTCTTAATAGAACAAGGAATAGTCGGTATACCTGGGTCGCCAAGCTTCTTTGGAACTTTACCGTTAAAAGAGTAATTAGCAAGCATAGTGGAAATCTCCTCATTAGGAATTTTCCTTTTGTTAGTAACAATATCTTTCATATACTTTGAATAAGGAGGCAATTTAATAGCATCAGTCAAAGGGATTTGCAAGAATAAAGGTTTCATCCAATCACAAAATTTATTATAGTGTTCTTCTTCCTTTGATTTTAGTTTCTTAGCAGGAAAAGGCATTTGCTTTTGAACCCAAGGTTCTCTTTCATTACCATGTTTCTCAGCAATAAAATCTTCTTTAGTGTACTTTTTATTTTTAGCATGCTTTTCAGGTTCTTCTTCAACCTCTTCTTTATCAGGAGCATCATTCTTATCATTATCTTTATCATGTTCATTACCACTTTCAGTTTCAGCATCAGAAATAGAAATACTATTAGGATCATTAACATGTTCAGAGGATTCTACGACATTCTTATGTTTCTTTTTCTTTTTCTTAGATGGAGCACTAGTTTTAGTTCGTTGAGAATCTTGTTCAACTCTTTTGGGATGTCCATCAGGATATAGAGGATCCTGAGTAGAAACACCACCTCTAGTTGTTACTTCATAAGCATGTTTTTCTTTGGAATTATTTCCCAACAAGTCATTTTGCACTTTAGTGAGTTGATCAATTTGAGTTTGAACCATATGAAAATGTTTAACAAGCATCTTAACATCATTGGAGGTTCTCTCCACAATATCATGCAATTCACTAATAGCTTGAGAATTTTCCATTAGATGATTCTCTACTCTCATATTAAAATTTTCTTGCTTAACAATATAATTATCAAACTCATCTAAGCATTGCGCAGGAGGTTTTGAATACGGAATATCTTCTCTAGTAAAGCGTTGAAGGGAGTTTACCTCAATCATGGATGAAGGGGGAATTATCTCACATATATCTTCTATGGGAGGAAGATTCTTCACATCTTCAGATTTAATACCTTTCTCCTTGAGAGACTTCTTGGCTTCCCTCATATCTTCATCATTTAATTCAATCATACCCCTCTTCTTCAGTATCGGTGTTGGAGTTGGTTCAGGCGTAGTCCAATCATCATGATTCCGGCCTATTTTAGCCAATAATTCTTCAAATATTGCCCTGGAGTTCTTTTCCTGAAAACACAACCAGCACAACTATCCAGGTATGCCCTAGACTCAATGGTTAGTCCACTATAAAATATATCAAGTAAATCATGCTTTTCCAAATCATGGTCATGCCGAGCTCTAATAAGAGAGCAAAATCTCGCCCAAGCCTCAGGCAATTTCTCTCCATCTTCCTGGTCAAAATTATAAATTCTCTGCAAAGCAATATGTTGAGCACTAGCAGGAAAGTATTTACGGAAGAAAACATCAAGCAATTCTTTTGGACTTTTAATAGAATTAGGTGGCAAACTATTATACCAAGTTTTAGCGTCATCCTTTAATGAGAATGGAAAGATTTTAGCAACAAAGTAAGTACGCTTCTTAACATCATCAGAAAACAAGCTACTCAGAGTAGATAACTCAATCATGTGTTCAACGGCACTTTATTTTTCAGTACCACAAAAGGGTGTTTTCTCAACAATAGCTATATGAGATAGATCAAGAGAAAAATCATAATCTTTATCCTTAATGTTTATAGGAGATGTGGCAAATTTAGGATCAGGAGACAGTTTATATCTAACAGCATGTTCTGCAAGCAACTTTTAATTTTTCTTGCATCAGTAGTAGCATTGCATTTTTCAATAAAATCATCATCAAGTTCCACATAATCTTCATCAAGATCATCACTAGAGTATTCAACAGACTCCGGTGAATTAACAGGTGTAACAACATTTTCATTAGGAGTTTCAGTATTTTCAATTTGTCTAGACCTAGCAATTGTAGCATCTAGAAAAGATCCTAACGAACCATCATTATCAAGCACAGTAGAAGCATCATCACAATTATAAGAGGAATTTTCAGATTCAGCAGAAGTACCAGCATTTGAAGCTTGTGGTGGTGAAACAAGTTTACTTATCACAGATGGTGAATCAAGAGCAGCAGAGGTACTCAGAGTTGTACCTTTTCTTGTAGTGGATGGTAATATGGCGACCTTAGTATCGCGAGGTTTACCCATGATGGAGAATTTGCAGCGAACAATATCAATCCAAGTGAACTTACAAATAAAGCTATGCTCCCCGGCAACGGCGCCAGAAAATAGTCTTGATAACCCACAAGTATAGGGGATCACAGCAGTCTTCGCGGGTAGTATAACCCAATTTATTGATTCGACACAAGGGGAGACAAAGAATACTTGAAAGCCTTAACAGCGGAGTTGTCAATTCAGCTGCACCTGGAAACAGACTTGCTCGCAAGAGTTTATCAGTAGTAACAGTTTTATAGCAGTAGCAGTAGTGAAATAACAGCAGCAGAGTAACAGAGACAGCAGTAGTGATTATAGTAAACAGCAGGATTAAAATACTGTAGGCACGGGGACGGATAACAGGCGTTGCATGGATGAGAGAAACTCATGTAACAATCAAACAGGGGCATTTGCAGATAATAATAAAACGGTATCCAAGTACTGATCAATCAATAGGCATGTGTTCCAATTATAGTCGTACGTGCTCGCAATGAGAAACTTGCACAACATCTTTTGTCCTACCAGCCGGTGGCAGCCGGGCCTCTAGGGAAACTACTGGATATTAAGGTACTCCTTTTAATAGAGTACCGGAGCAAAGCATTAACACTCCGTGAACACATGTGATCCTCACATCACTACCATCCCCTCCGGTTGTCCCGATTTCTGTCACTTCGGGGCCATTGGTTCCGGACAGCGACATGTGTATACAACTTGCAGGTAAGATCATAAACAACGAATATCTTCATGAATCAATAACATGTTCAGATCTGAGATCATGGCACTCGGGCCCTAGTGACAAGCATTAAGCATAACAAGTTGCAACAATATCATAAAAGTAACATCTACGGATACTAGGCACTATGCCCTAACAATCTTATGACTATTACATGACCAATCTCATCCAATCCCTACCATCCCCTTCAGCCTACAGCGGGGGAATTACTCACACATGGATGGGGGAAACATGGCTGGTCGATGGAGAGGCGTCGGTGGTGATGATGGCGATGATCTCCTCCAATTCCCCGTCCCGGCGGAGTGCCAAAACGGAGACTTCTGGCTCCTGAGACGGAGTTTCACGATGTGGCGGCGTTATGGAGGGTTTCTGGCGACTTCGACTTCCCCCCGTGCGTTTTTAGGTCGAAGGCAATATATAGTCCGAAGGAGGGCGTCGGAGGCTGATGTCTACGGGAGCTTCTATTCTTGTAGACAGTGTTGGGCCTCCAAGAGCAGAGGTTTGTAGAACAGCAGCAAGTTTCCCTTAAGTGGATCACCCAAGGTTTATCGAACTCAGGGAGGAAGAGGTCAAAGATATCCCTCTCATGCAACCCTGCAACCACAAAGCAAGAAGTCTCTTGTGTCCCCAACACACCTAATAGGTGCACTAGTTCGGCGAAGAGATAGTGAAATACAGGTGGTATGAATAAGCAGTAGCAACGTCACCAGAAAAGTGCTTTGCCCAGGACAGTAAACAAGCAGTAGTAATGCAGCAGTAGTAACGCAGTAAAACAGTAAACAAGCAGCGATAGCAGTATTTAGGAACAAGGCCTAGGGATTAGACTTTCACTAGTGGACACTCTCAACATTGATCACATAATGCAGTATAAATGCATACTCTACACTTTTGTTGGATGATGAACACATTGCGTAGGATTACACGAACCCTCAATGCCGGAGTTAACAAGCTCCACAATAATGCTCATATTTTAGTAACCTTTAGTGTAAGATAGATCAAAAGACTAAACCAAGTACTAACATAGCATGCACACTGTCACCTTCATGCATATGTAGGAGGAATAGATCACATCAATATTATCATAGCAATAGTTAACTTCATAATCTACAAGAGATCATAATCATAGCATAAACCAAGTACTAACACGGTGCACACACTGTCACCTTTGCACACGTGCAGGAGGAATAAAACTACTTTAATAACACATCACTAGAGTAGCACATAGATAAATTGTGATACAAACACATTACAATCATAAAGAGATATAAATAAGCACCTCACTATGCCATTCAACAGTGAATAAGTATTCTGTGAAATATAGCCTAAGAGACCCACACGGTGCACACACTGTCACCTTTACACACGTGGGACTAGGAGTCTCCGGAGATCACATAAGTAAAACTCACTTGACTAGCATAATGACATCTAGATTACAAGCATCATCATATGAATCTCAATCATGTAAGGCAGCTCATGAGATTATTGTATTGAAGCACATAGGAGAGAGATGAACCACATAGCTACCGGTACAGCCCCGAGCCTCGATGGAGAACTACTCCCTCCTCATGGGAGCAGCAGCGGTGATGAAGATGGCGGTGGAGATGGCAGCGGTGTCGATGGAGAAGCCTTCCGGGGGCACTTCCCCGCTCCGGCAGGGTGCCGGAACAGAGACTCCTGTCCCCCAGATCTTGGCTTCGCGATGGCGGCGGCTCTGGAAGGTTTTTGTGGTTTTCGTCGAACGCGCCGAGGTTTTTAGGTCAGGGGCTTTATATAGGCGGAGAGGCGGCGCAGGAGGGCTTCTGGGGGGCCCACACCCTAGGGGGGCGCGCCCCCCCCTTGGCCGCGCCGGGGTAGGGTGTGGTGGCCCTGCCCCCCTTCTCTGGCGGTTCTCGTGTGTTCTGGAGGCTTCCGGGTAAAATAGGAACCTCGGCGTTGATTTCGTCCGATTCCGAGAATATTTCGTTACTAGGATTTCTGAAACCAAAAACAGCAGAAAACAGGAACTGGCACTTCGGCATCTTGTTAATAGGTTAGTTCCAGAAAATGCACGAATATGACATAAAGTGTGCATATAACATGTAGATAACATCAATAATGTGGCATGGAACACAAGAAATTATCGATACGTTGGAGACGTATCAGAGGCCGGCCGAGGGGGCCACACCATAGGGCCGCGCGGGCCCCCCCTAGGCCGCGCCGCCTTATGGTGTGGGGCCCTCGGGCCTCCACTTGATTTGTCCTTCTGGCTCCGTCAGTATTCTGGGAAAATAGGGCCTTCTGCATAAATTCCGAGGTTTTTCCCGAAAGTTGGATTTCTGCACAAAAACGAGACACCAGAACAGTTCTGCTGAAAACAGCGTTAGTCCGTGTTAGTTGCATCCAAAATACACAAATTAGAGGCAAAACAATAGTAAAAGTGTTCGGGAAAGTAGATACCTTTTGGACGTATCAATCCACTACAAGAAAAGGTACAACTCTGAGTACCTCTGCTGCTCTTGATTCACCATCTTGTGATAAGTAAACTTGTTTCACCACCACAAGCTTCAAATGCTGGTACTTCTGCTGAATCTGAAAATTCCTCTTATAATTGTGATGATGCTTCTACTGTGCTTGATAATGATGGTTCGTTAGGATCTTTTCTAGATGCTACAATTGCTAGGTCTAGACAAATTGAAAATACTGAAACTCCTAATGAAAATGCTGTTACACCTGTTAATTCACCGTAGTCTGTTGAATACTCTAGTGATGATCTTGATGAAGATTATGTGGAACTTGATGATGATTTTATTGAAAAATGCAATGCTACTACTGATGCAAGAAAAATTAAAAAGTTGCTTGCAGAACATGCTGTTAGATATAAACTGTCTCCTGATCCTAAATTTGCCACATCTCCTATAAACATTAAGGATAAAGATTATGATTTTTCTCTTGATCTATCTCATATAGCTATTGTTGAGAAAACACCCTTTTGTGGTACTGAAAAAGAAAGTGTCGTTGAACACATGATTGAGTTATCTACTCTGAGTAGCTTGTTTTCTGATGATGTTAAGAAGCGTACTTACTTTGTTGCTAAAATCTTTCCATTCTCATTAAAGGATGACGCTAAAACTTGGTATAATAGTTTGCCACCTAATTCTATTAAAAGTCCAAAAGAATTGCTTGATGTTTTCTTCCGTAAATACTTTCCTGCTAGTGCTCAACATATTGCTTTGCAGAGAATTTATAATTTTGACCAGGAAGATGGAGAGAAATTGCCTGAGGCTTGGGTGAGATTTTGCTCTCTTATTAGAGCTCGGCCTGACCATGATTTGGAAAAGCATGATTTACTTGATATATTTTATAGTGGACTAACCATTGAGTCTAGGGCATACCTGGATAGTTGTGCTGGTTGTGTTTTCAGGAAAAGAACTCCAGACGACGCTGAAGAATTATTGGCTAAAATAGGCCGGAATCATGATGATTGGACTACGCCTGAACCAACTCCAACACCGATACTGAAGAAGAGGGGTATGATTGAATTAAATGATGAAGATATGAGGGAAGCCAAGAAGTCTCTCAAGGAGAAAGGTATTAAATCTGAAGATGTGAAGAATCTTCCTCCCATAGAAGATATATGTGAGATAATTCCCCCTTCATCCATGATTGAGGTAAACTCCCTTCAACGCTTTACTAGAGAAGATATTCCGTATTCAAAACCTCCTGCGCAATGCTTAGATGAGTTTGATAATTATATTGTTAAGCAAGAAAATTTTAATATGAGAGTAGAGAATCATCTAATGGAAAATTCTCAAGCTATTAGTGAATTGCATGATATTGTGGAGAGAACCTCCAATGATGTTAAGATGCTTGTTAAACATTTTCATATGGTTCAAACTCAAATTGATCAACTCACTAAAGTGCAAAATGACTTGTTGGGAAATAATTCCAAAGAAAAACATGCTTATGAAGTAACAACTAGAGGTGGTGTTTCTACTCAGGATCCTCTATATCCTGAGGGACATCCCAAAAGAGTTGAACAAGATTCTCAACGAACTAAAACTAGTGCTCCATCTAAGAAAAAGAAAAAGAAACATAAGAATGTTGTAGAATCCTCTGAACCTGTTAATGATCCTAATAGTATTTCTATTTCTGACACTGAAACTGAAAGTGGTAATGAACATGATAAAGATAATGATAAGAATGATGCTCCTGATAAAGAAGAGGTTGAAGAAGAACCTGAAAAGCATGCTAAAAATAAAAATTACAATAAAGAAGATTTTATTGCTGAGAAACATGGTAATGAAAGAGAACCTTGGGTTCAAAAGCAAATGCCTTTTCCTGCTAAGAAACTAAAATCAAAGGAAGAAGAACACTATAATAAATTTTGTGATTGGATGAAACCTTTATTCTTGCAAATCCCTTTGTCTGATGCTATTAAATTGCCTCCTTATTCAAAGTATATGAAAGATATTGTTACTAAAAAAAGGAAAATTCCTGATGAGGAGATTTCCACTATGCTTGCTAATTACTCTTTTAACGGTAAGGTTCCAAAGAAGCTTGGCGACCCAGGTATACCGACTATTCCTTGTTCTATTAAAAATAATTATGTTAAAACTGCTCTATGTGATTTGGGAGCCGGTGTTAGTGTTATGCCCTTTTCTCTTTATAAGAGACTTTACTTAGATAAGTTGATACCTACTGATATATCTCTGCAAATGGCTGATAAATCTACTGCTATTCCTGTTGGTATATGTGAGGATGTTCCTGTTCAAGTTACTAATAACTGCTTGATATTAACTGATTTTGTTGTGTTGGAAATGCCTGAAGATGATAATATGTCCATTATTCTTGGGAGACCCTTTCTTAATACTGCAGGTGCTGTTATTGATTGCAATAAAGGAAAAGTCACTTTTAATGTTGATGATAGGGAGCACACCGTCTATTTCCCCAAGAGAATTGAAAAGGCATGTGGAGTTAATACTATTTCTAATGTGAGAACTATCAAAGTTGGAACTATCGATTGTCCTATATATGAGCCTAAAGAAGAATATCAAACTCTTATGATTGGATCCATATCAATACAATTCAAGGTAACATGATTGATTTGAGGTTTATTTCTTCTTATGCTATGTAAAATTTATTTGGTGGCAAGACTTGATCAACCTTGTTAACAAATACTTTTTATATGCATAGAGGAGGTAAACAACATATATTTCTTCCTCCACTTGATCTAGTTGCTGTAGCACTTTTTGTTTTGCAAAGTTCCTTAGTTAATTAGAGTTTTCAAAAAATTTCCTGGCCAGTAATAATAAACTTAATACCCAGAAATGTGCATTTTTCAAAGTTTTCAAAAATTCACAAAAATTATACCGTTGGTCCTATTTTTCGAAGAGGCACCTGGGAGCATGATGTCACACAAGTATAGGGGGTGTATCGTAGTATCTTCGATAAGTAAGAATGTCGATCCCAACGAGGAGCAGAAGGTGTTGACAAGCAGTTTCGATGAAGGATTCACTGTAAATGCTCACAGACAAGTATTCAGGGGGTTTTGATGTAACAGATGAATAAAGTACAAGTAAGTAAAATGCGAGAGAACTAATTGCAGCGAGTGGCCCAATCCTTTTTAGCACAAAGGAGAAGCCGGTTTGTTTACTTATAATGACCAAACGTTCTGGAGGACACACGGGATTTTAGTCTAGTGCTTTCGCTACATACAGCTGATTAATCTTCATTGTTTTGATAAGTGTTGTGTGGGTGAACCTATGCTAATGTACCGCCCTTCCTAGGACTAATACATACTTGTGATTATACCCCTTGCAAGCATCCGCAACTACAAGAAAGTAATTAAGATAAATCTAACCACAGCCTTAAACTCTGAGATCCTGCGATCCCTCCTGCATCGATATACCAACGGGGGTTCAGGTTTCTGTCACTCCGGCAACCCCGCAATTGGCAAATGAATACAAGATGCATTCCCCTAGGCCCATAAATGGTGAAGTGTCGTGTAGTCGACGTTCACACGACACCACTAGAAGAATGACACCACAACTTAAATATCATAACATTGAATATTACTCAACCATAATTCACTACTAACATTTAGACTTCACCCATGTCCTCAAGAACTAAATGAACTACTCACGAGACATCATATGGAACATGATCAGAGGTGATATGATAATGAATAACAATCTGAACATAAACCTTGGTTCAACGGTTTCACTCAATAGCATCAATAACAAGTAGGAATCAACACCGGGAGAGTTTCCCCTATCAAACAATCAAGATCAAACCCAAATTGCTACAGCGGTGACGAGGTGCTGCGGTGGAGATGGCGGTGATGATGATGAAGATGATGGTGATGGTGATGGAGATGATGTCCAGCTTGATGGCGGTGACGATGGCGTCGATTTCCCCCTCCGGGAGGGAATTTCCCCGGCGGATTCCTGCCCGCCGGAGAGCTCTTTTCTCTCTGGTGTTCTCCGCCCCGCAGAGGCGGCTGTGGCTCTTCGCGACGTACCCTCTGGAGCTTAGGTTTTCGGGACGAAGGGTTTCGCGAAGAAAAGGAGGCCAAAGGGGCTGTGGGGCCCCCTCACCACCAGGTGGCGCGGCCATGCCATGGGCCGCGCCGCCCTATGGTCTGGGCCCACCTTGGGTCCAGCTGGCTCCCCCTTCTGGCTTCCTTCGCCATCTGGAAAAATAGGATTTTTTGGTATAATTTCCTTCCACAGTTGATCTTCCGAAATATTGCGTTCTCGCGGTGCTTTTTCCAGCAGAATCCTGGTTCCGGTGCGCGATCTCCAAATAATCATGAAACATGCAAAATAGATGAAATAACATAAGTATTGTGTCCCAATATGAAATATATCAATGAATAACAGCAAATTATGATATAAAATAGTGATGCAAATTGGACGTATCAACTCCCCCCAAGCTTAGACCTCGCTTGTCCCCAAGCGAAACTGAACTCGGTAAACAGGACCACATGTTTATGGAGTGAAGAGTCGATAAATCAAATACGGACAAGAAGCATCATATTCATTCACACAAGACATTCTAGTAAACAACCTCCTCATATAACTCAACTTGAAACAAGTATAATGTAATCACAAATAAAGGTTCATAAGAAATCATAATTGGTGATGGCAAACTTCGTTCTTGGTCAGAGAACAATTAACAGGTTATACTTATCTATCGAGCAATGCTCTCATATTAAAGCTTATGGTAAACTTGCATACTCAATCCTAATGATCATTGATAACTTGCAGAGCTATATTCATTCAGATAAAACTTGTACTAAACAAGGAAGAGTAAAGACATGATGAAGCAAATCACAATATAATGGTTTGATCACAACAACTCAAATGCTTGCTTGAGATGGAGGGAAATAGGTTTACTGACTCAACATAAAGTAAAAGACAGGCCCTTCGCAGAGGGAAGCAGGGATTAAATCATGTGCTAGAGCTTTTTCAGTTTTGAAATCATATAAAGAGAATAAAAGTAAAGTTTTGAGAGGTGTTTGTTGTTGTCAACGACTGGTAGCGGGTACTCTAACCCCCTTGCCAAACAGACCTCCAAAGAGCGGCTCCCATGAAGGACGCTATCTCTACCAGCAAGGTAGATCATCCCTCTTCTCTTTTGTTTACACATGTACTTTAGTTTATTTAAGGATGACACTCCCCCCCCAACCTTTGCTTACACAAGCCATGGCTAACCGAATCCTCGGGTGCCTTCCAACAATCTCATACCATGGAGGAGTGTCTATTGCAAAATTAAGTTGCTTACTGATGAATCAGGGCAAAACATGTGAAGAGAATTATTAATGAAAGTTGATTAATTGGGGCTGGGAACCCCGTTGCCAGCTCTTTTTGCAAAATTATAGGATAAGTGGATGAAGCCACCACTAGTCCATAGTGGAAGCTGCCCAACAAGACTGAAAGATAAAACACCACATACTTCCTCATGAGCTATAAAACATTGACACAAATAAGAAGTAATAAATTTTGAATTGTTTAAAGGTAGCACATGAAGTATTTACTTGGAATGGCAAGAAATACCATGCAGTAGGTAGATATGGTGGACACAAATGGCATAGGTTTGGGTTCAGGTTTGGATGCACGAGAAGCATTCCCTCTCAGTACAGGTCTTTGGCTAGCAAGGTTAATTAGCAAGCATAAGAGTTGAGGGAAACAAGCAAATATACATGTGATAGACATAATCATGCATCTTTCTTGTAAGCACAAACAATTTTAACTTCAGAATAGTAAGCTATGAGCTAACAAGAAAGGAAAACAATGAAACAACTATATGTCTTTCTCTTTTCTACTTAAACCTCAAGGTGTTGTTGCTATTGACCAATGCTAAGTTTGCCAAAACCAAATAGATTTACTCAATGCTCCCAAAGTGGTACCAATACTAAAATCAAGATCAATCATATAATAGAGATTGCAAACTAAAATAAGGTGTGCAATATGTAAATGATAAGACTTCTCACTAATATTTCATATCGATAACTCACACCAAGGGATACATAGACAAACTAAAGGAGAGATACTTCCACACTGCAACCCATCTTATATGATAACTTCCCTACTCATGATATGACACTACTTGATAGTAAAAAGTAAAAAGGTAGTGATGATGTGATACCGCGACACTCCCCCAAGCTTGGAACAAACCAAGGGGATGCCAATACCGATGATGAATTACTCCTTTGGCGATGGTGGTGATGAATTCCCGACAAGCTTCTCCACAAGCTCCTGAAGCTCATCAATCTTGTACATGAGGTTGCGGATCATCTCTGAATTGTGCTCGACGCGATTAAGAAGTATATCTAACGGCGAGTCCCAATTCTTGGAGTTATTTCCCCATCCTTCAGCTTCAGGCTTCGTCCTTCCTGCAGTGTTAGAACGATCTATATCCCAATTGCTAGGCAATGCTGCCTTGGGAGTCCTTTCAATTTGATTATTGTAGATTAGATTGCGGAAGGGATAGTAAGTGCCTGAAGAAGATGTCTTTGGAGCTAGGTAATGACGTGGAACTCCTCCTCCGGTGCTAATCCATGCACTCTTCTTGGCGTTGAACGGGTTTGACACCACTCCGATGCTTTCAATGGTGGTGCGTGGGCGTACTCGCGGAACTTCTTCGACTTCCTCTTCATCCTCCTTGACTTCTTCCTTCAACTCGGGGTCTTGGATACCTTCCTCCGAAGGCTCCTTGTCCTTGTTGTTGGAGACCATGGTGCTCCTAGATTGAAAATAGATCCTGGCAGAAACAGCTCGAAACAAAACACGTCGAGAAAACGATATACGGACCTCCAGGGGTCCGGGGGATTATATAGCAGGAATTTTTATGTCATAAGGAAAATACCAGGTCGAACCAGAGTCGGAGAGGGGC
Source organism: Lolium perenne (assembly GCF_019359855.2). Lineage (NCBI taxonomy): Eukaryota > Viridiplantae > Streptophyta > Magnoliopsida > Poales > Poaceae > Lolium > Lolium perenne. The sequence continues at coordinate 92,474,843 of NC_067245.2, read as the reverse complement.
GACGAGGGGGCCAGCTCACAGGGCGGCGCGGCCAGGCTGGGGCCCGCGCCGGCCTGTGGGGGCACGCCCTCGTGCGTCTCCTCCACTCCGTTTTGATCTCGTAATTTTTCATATTTTCCAAAAACAGCAAAAACATTGTTCGGAAAGTAAATCGCGAACTTTTTATTACCTGTACTGTTACCTATTCAAAGTCGAGTTCTGGCGGACTGTCAATTTGACCTTTGATGAAAGCCTCCGGTGTTTCCACTTGAATAACATCAACATCTACGTTATAAGAATCACCTGAGATATAATGCTTGAGTCTTTGTCCATTCACCACTTGCGTGGCATTGCCTTGGAGAGAACTAATTTTAATTGCTCCTGAACGATACACCTCCTCAACAACATATGGTCCTTCCCATTTCGAGAGTAATTTCCCTGCAAAGAATCTGAGACGAGACCGATACAATAGGACTTTATCCCCAATATTAAACTCTCTTTTGATAATCCTTCTATCATGCCATTTCTTAACTTTCTCCTTAAAGAGTTTAGCATTTTCATAAGCTTCACTTCTCCATTCATCTAGAGAACTTAATTGCAGCAACCTCTTATTACCGGCTAGTTTAGGATCTTTATTTAGTTCTCTAACAGCCCAATAAGCCTTGTGCTCTAGTTCTAAAGGTAAATGACAAGCTTTTCCATAAACCATTTTATAAGGTGACATTCCCATGGGGTTTTTATAAGCAGTTCTATAAGCCCATAGCGCTTCCTTCAATTTACTAGCCCAATTCTTTCTAGTTTTATTAACAGTCTTTTGCAAGATAGATTTAATTTCTCTATTTGATAGTTCAACTTGCCCACTAGTTTGAGGATGATAAGCGGAAGCAATTCTATGATTAATACCATATTTAGCAAGAGTTTTTCTAAAACCACCATGAATAAAATGAGAACCTCCATCTGTCATAATATATCTAGGTACTCCAAATCTAGGAAAAATAATGTCTAAGAGCATTCTTAACGAGGTCTCACCATCAGCACTTTTTGTAGGTATGGCTTCCACCCATTTAGTGACATAATCAACAACAAAAAGTATATGAGTGTTACCTTCTGAAGAGGGAAAAGGTCCCATGAAGTCAAATCCCCAACAATCAAATGGTTCAATAACAAGAGTATAATTCATAGGCATTTCATTGCGTCTGGAGATATTACCAACCCTTTGACATTCATCACAAGATAAAATAAACTTCCTTGCATCTTTGAAGAGAGTTGGCCAATAAAAACCTGATTGTAGAACCTTTTGCGCGGTTCTATCACCGGCGTGATGTCCTCCATAAGCACTACCATGACATTTACTCAATATCTCTTGTTGTTCATATTCGGGAACACATCTTCGCAGAATATCATCCACTCCTTCTTTATATAAGTGTGGGTCATCCCAAAAATAATGCCTCAAGTCATAAAAAAATTTCCTCCTTTGCTGAGCTGAAAAGGTTGGAGGCAAGTACTTGGAAACAATAAAGTTAGCATAATCAGCATACCAAGGACTGTCTCGCGAGCTCACCTTTATTACAACCAATTGTTCATTTGGAAAACTATCATTAACAGGAACAGGATCATAAGCAATATTTTCCAATCTAGACAAATTATCAGCAACAGGATTATTAGCACCTTTCCTATCTACAATATGTAAATCAAATTCTTGCAACAGAAGTACCCATCTAATAAGCCTTGGCTTAGCATCTTTCTTTGTCATAAGGTATCTAATTGCAGCATGATCAGTATGAATCGTCACTTTAGAATCAACAATATAAGATCTAAATTTGTCACAAGCAAAGACTACAGCTAACAATTCTTTTTCAGTAGTAGCATAATTTCTTTGAGCAGCATCAAGAGTTTTACTAGCATAATGAATAACATTCAATTTATTATCTATCCACTATCCAAGAACAGCGCCTACAGCAAAATCACTAGCATCACACATAATTTCAAATGGTAAGTTCCAATCAGGAGGTTCAACTATAGGGGCAGTTGTTAAGGCTTTCTTTAGAGTTTCAAAAGCTTCCTTACAATCATCATCAAAAACAAAAGGTACATCTTTTTGAAGAAGATTAGTAAGAGGCTTTGAAATCTTAGAGAAGTCTTTAATAAATCTCCTATAAAACCCAGCATGACCAAGAACACTACGAATACCTTTAACATCCCTAGGATAGGGCATCTTCTCAATAGCTTCAACTTTAGCTCTATCAACTTCAATACCTCTCTCGGAAATTTTATGTCCCAATACAATTCCTTCATTAACCATAAAGTGGCATTTCTCCCAATTAAGAACAAGGTTAGTTTCTTCACATCTCTGCAAAACTTTATCAAGGTTCCGCAAGCAACTATCAAAAGAATTCCCATAGACAGAAAAATCATCCATGAATACCTCTACAATACTCTCACAAAAGCCATGAAAAATAGCAGACATGCATCTTTGAAAAGTAGCAGGAGCATTACATAAACCAAAAGGCATACGCCTATAAGCATAAGTTCCATAGGGACAAGTGAAAGTGGTTTTCTCTTGATCTTTAGTTTTAACAGCAATTTGTGAAAATCCAGAATAACCATCAAGAAAGCAAAAGTGAGTTTTTTTAGATAACCTTTCTAACATTTGATCAATAAAAGGCAAAGGGTAATGATCTTTCTTAGTAACCTTATTAACTTTTCGATAATCAATGCACATTCTATAACCTACAACTACTCTTTGAGGTATGAGCTCATCATTATCATTAGGCACAACAGTCATTCCTCCTTTCTTAGGAACACAATGCACAGGACTAACCCATCTACTATCAGCAATAGGATATATAATACCAGCTTCAAGGAGTCTTAATACCTCATTTCTTACCACATCCTTCATCTTAGGAATTAGACGACGCTGAGGTTCAATGATGGCGTGTAACTCACACGTTCGTTGGGAACCCCAAGAGGAAGGTATGATGCGCACATCAGCAAGTTTTCCCTCAGAAAGAAACCAAGGTTTATCGAACCAGGAGGAGCCAAGAAGCACGTTGAAGGTTGATGGCGGCGAGATGTAGTGCGGCGCAACACCAGGGATTCTGGCGCCAACGTGGAACCTGCACAACACAACCAAAGTACTTTGCCCCAACGAAACAGTGAGGTTGTCCATCTCACCGGCTTGTTGTAACAAAGGATTAGATGTATAGTGTGGATGATGATTGTTTGCAGAAAACAGTAGAACAAGTATTGCAGTAGATTGTATTCGAAAAGAATGGACCGGCGTCCACAGTTCACTAGAGGTGTCTCTCCCATAAGATAAATAGCATGTTGGGTGAACAAATTACAGTCAGGCAATTGACAAATAGAGAGGGCATGACAATGCACATACATGATATGATGAATATTGTGAGATTTAATTGGGCATTACGACAAAGTACATAGACCGCTATCCAGCATGCCTCTATGCCTAAAAAGTCCACCTTCAGGTTATCATCCGAACCCCTTCCAGTATTAAGTTGCAAAACAACAGACAATTGCATTAAGTATGGTGCGTAATGTAATCAATAACTACATCCTCGGACATACCATCAATGTTTTATCCCTAGTGGCAACAACACATCCACAACCTTAGAACTTTATGTCACTGTCCCAGATTTAATGGAGGCATGAACCCACTATCGAGCATAAATACTCCCTCTTGGAGTTAAGAGTAAAAACTTCGCCAGAGCCTCTACTAATAACGGAGAGCATGCAAGATCATAAACAACACATAGGTAATAGATTGATAATCAACATAACATAGTATTCTCTGTCCATCGGATCCCGACAAACACAACATATAGAATTACAGATATATGATCTTGATCATGTTAGGCAGCTCACAAGATCCGACAATGAAGCACATGAGGAGAAGACAACCATCTAGCTACTTCTATGGACCCATAGTCCAGGGGTGAACTACTCACTCATCACTCCGGAGGCGACCATGGCGGTGAAGAGTCCTCCGGGAGATGATTCCCCTCTACGGCAGGGTGCCGGAGGTGATCTCCAGAATCCCCCGAGATGGGATTGGCGGCGGCGGCGTCTCAGTAAGGTTTTCCGTATCGTGGCTCTCGGTACTGGGGGTTTCGCGACGAAGGCTTTAAGTAGGCGGAAGGGCAACGCGGGGGGCCACACGAGGGCCCCACACGCCAGGGCCGCGCGGCCAAGACCTGGGCCGCGCCGCCCTGTTGTGGCAGCGCCTCGTGGCCCCACTTCCTTTCCCCCCTCGGTCTTCTGGAAGCTTCGTGCAAAAATAGGACCCTGGGCGTTGATTTCGTCCAATTCTGAGAATATTTCTTTACTAGGATTTCTGAAACCAAAAACAGCAGAAAACAACAACTGGCTCTTCGGCATCTCGTTAATAGGTTAGTGCCGGAAAATGCATAAATACAACATATAATGTGTATAAAACATGTAGATATCATCAATAATGTGGCATGGAACATAAGAAATTATCGATACGTCGGAGACGTATCAGCATCCCCAAGCTTAGTTCCTGCTCGTCCCGAGCAGGTAAACGATAACACAGATAATTTCTGGAGTGACATGCCATCATAACCTTGATCATACTATTGTAAGCATATGTAATGAATGCAGCGATCAAAACAATGGTAATGACATGAGTAAACAACTGAATCATAAAGCAAAGACTTTTCATGAATAGCACTTAAAGACAAGCATCAATAAGTCTTGCATAAGAGTTAACTCATAAAGCAATAAATCAAAGTAAAGGTATTGAAGCAACACAAAGGAAGATTAAGTTTCAGCGGTTGCTTTCAACTTATAACATGTATATCTCATGGATAATTGTCAACATAGAGTAATATAACAAGTGCAATATGCAAGTATGTAGGAATCAATGCACAGTTCACACAAGTGTTTGCTTCTTGAGGTGGAGAGAAATAGATGAACTGACTCAACATAAAAGTAAAAGAATGGTCCTTCGCAGAGGAAAAGCATCGATTGCTATATTTGTGCTAGAGCTTTTATTTTGAAAACATGAAACAATTTTGTCAACGGTAGTAATAAAGCATATGTATCATGTAAATTATATCTTACAAGTTGCAAGCCTCATGCATAGTATACTAATAGTGCCCGCACCTTGTCCTAATTAGCTTGGACTACCGAGATCATCGCAATACACATGTTTTAACCAAGTGTCACAAAGGGGTACCTCCATGCCGCCTGTACAAAGGTCTAAGGAGAAAGCTCGCATTTTGGATTTCTCGCTTTTGATTATTCTCAACTTAGACATCCATACCGGGACAACATGGACAACAGATAATGGACTCCTCTTTAATGCATAAGCATGTAGCAACAATTAGTGTTCTCATATGAGATTGAGGATATATGTCCAAAACTGAAACTTCCACCATGATTCATGGCTTTAGTTAGCGGCCCAATGTTCTTCTCTAACAATATGCATGCTCTAACCATTAAAGTGGTAGATCTCCCTTACTTCAGACAAGACGGACATGCATAGCAACTCACATGATATTCAACAAAGAGTAGTTGATGGCGTCCCCAGAAGCATGGTTATCGCACAACAAGCAACTTAATAAGAGATAAAGTGCATAAGTACATATTCAATACCACAATAGTTTTTAAGCTATTTGTCCCATGAGATATATATTGCAAAGGCGAATGATGGAAATTTTAAAGGTATCACTCAAGCAATTTACTTTGGAATGGCGGAGAAATACCATGTAGTAGGTAGGTATGGTGGACACAAATGGCATAGTGGTTGGCTCAAGGATTTTGGATGCATGAGAAGTATTCCCTCTCGATACAAGGTTTAGGCTAGCAAGGTTATTTGAAACAAACACAAGGATGAACCGGTGCAGCAAAACTCACATAAAAGACATATTGTAAACATTATAAGACTCTACACCGTCTTCCTTGTTGTTCAAAACTCAATACTAGAAATTATCTAGACTTTTAGAGAGACCAAATATGCAAACCAAATTTTAGCAAGCTCTAGGTGTTTCTTCATTAATGGGTGCAAAGTATATGATGCAAGAGCTTAAACATGAGCACAATAATTGCCAAGTATCAAATTATTCAAGTCATTTTAGAATTACTACATGTAGCATTTCCCGATTCCAACCATATAACAATTTAACGAAGAAGATTCAACCTTCGCCATGAATACTATGAGTAAAGCCTAAGGACATATTTGTCCATATGCAACAGCGGAGCGTGTCTCTCTCCCACACAATGAATGCTAGGATCCATTTTATTCAAACAAAACAAAAACAAAAACAAACCAACGCTCCAAGCAAAGCACATAAGATGTGATGGAATAAAAATATAGTTTCAGGGGAGGAACCTGATAATGTTGTCGATGAAGAAGGGGATGCCTTGGGCATCCCCAAGCTTAGACGCTTGAGTCTTCTTAAAATATGCAGGGGTGAACCACCGGGGCATCCCCAAGCTTAGAGCTTTCACTCTCCTTGATCATATTGTATCATCCTCCTCTCTTGATCCTTGAAAACTTCCTCCACACCAAACTCGAAATAACTCATTAGAGGGTTAGTGTACAATAAAAATTAACATGTTCAGAGGTGACATAATCATTCTTAACACTTATGGACATTGCATAAAGCTACTGGACATTAATGGAACAAAGAAATTCATCCATCATAGCAAAAGAGGCAATGCGAAATAAAAGGCAGAATCTGTCAAAACAGAACAGTCCGTAAATATGGATTTTATTGAGGCACCAGACTTGCTCAAATGAAAATGCCCAAATTGAATGAAAGTTGCATACATATCTGAGGATCACGCACGTAAATTTGCATAATTTTCTGAGCTACCTACAGATAGGCAGGTCGGAATTCGTGACAGCAAAGAAATCTGTTACTGCGCAGCAATCCAAATCTAGTATGAACCTTACTATCAAAGACTTTACTTGGCACAACAAAGCACAAAACTAAGATAAGGAGAGGTTGATACAGTAGTAAACAACTTACAAGACTCAAATTCAAAACAAAAATACTGTAGTAAAAACATGGGTTGTCTCCCATAAGCGCTTTTCTTTAACGCCTTTCAGCTAGGCGCAGAAAGTGTGTATCAAGTATTATCAAGAGGTGGAACATCAGCATTACCTTGGGCTTTACCCTTACCTTTCTTGTTCTTTTTCTTACCCTTTGGCTTAGGGAATATATGTCTACCCCCGGGTGTAGAGGTGAATTTTAGGGTGCCTTCTCCCATGTCTATGACTGCTCCCAATAGTTTCAGCAGGGATCTTCTAAGTGTGATTTGTCCTGTTCCTGCACATTCAATAACAAGATAATCAATGGATATTGTTCTCCCAAGAATGGTTGTATGCACACCCGCAGCTATTCCTTTAGGAATTATAACAGAGTTATCAATAAGAGTTATTCCTTCTCCCCCTTCAGCAAATCCCCAAAGTTTCAAAGATTCATGAATACTCTTAGGCATTAGGCAAAATTCAGACATAATATCGCAATTAGCATGAAGAGTTTGGTCACCAATAGCAATTTTAATAGTAGGATCCCATAATGAAGGTTCAGAGTTCATTAAAACTTGATCAAGACGGTCACGAACATATCCATAATTTCCATTCAAGCGAGATGCACTTGTCTCAAGAGTGTTTAATCTATTATAAATGCTAATAAGGGCTGAATCAAAGTTATTAGCTGAATCATGTGATGCACCAACTTCTTTATGGCATTAAAAGCTTGATCCCCATTGCAATGAAGGAAATCTCCTCCCACTACAGCATCCAAGGCATATCTATAGCGAATCATAAGACCAAAATAAAAATTACTAAGGAGCAAACTTAGAGTCATTTGAGGTTCAATTTTACGATAAGAAGTAGAAATTATGGACCAAGCATCTTTAAAACTCTCCTCATCCCCTTGTTTAAAAGTGAAGACTAATTCCTCAGGTGAAGAAGTAACAAGTGCAGAACTAGACATGGTAACAAAAGTAAAATGCAAGTAACTAATTTTTTTGTGTTTTTGATATAGAGTGCAAGACAGTAAATAAAGTAAAGCTAGCAACTAATTTTTGTGTGTTTTGATATAATGCAGCAAACAAAGTAAGTAAATAAAATAAAGCAAGACAAAAACAAAGTAAAGAGATTGGATTGTGGAGACTCCCCTTGCAGCGTGTCTTGATCTCCCCGGCAACGGCGCCAGAAAAAGAGCTTGATGGCGTGTAACTCACACGTTCGTTGGGAACCCCAAGAGGAAGGTATGATGCGCACAGCAGCAAGTTTTCCCTCAGAAAGAAACCAAGGTTTATCGAACCAGGAGGAGCCAAGAAGCACGTTGAAGGTTGATGGCGGCGAGATGTAGTGCGGCGCAACACCAGGGATTCCGGCGCCAATGTGGAACCTGCACAACACAACCAAAGTACTTTGCCCCAACGAAACAGTGAGGTTGTCAATCTCACCGGCTTGCGGTAACAAAGGATTAGATGTATAGTGTGGATGATGATTGTTTGCAGAAAACAGTAGAACAAATATTGCAGTAGATTGTATTCGATGTAAAAGAATGGACCGGGGTCCACAGTTCACTAGAGGTGTCTCTCCCATAAGATAAATAGCATGTTGGGTGAACAAATTACAGTCAGGCAATTGACAAATAGAGAGGGCATGACAATGCACATACATGATATGATGAATATTGTGAGATTTAATTGGGCATTACGACAAAGTACATAGACCGCTATCCAGCATGCATCTATGCCTAAAAAGTCCACCTTCAGGTTATCATCCGAACCCCTTCCAGTATTAAGTTGCAAAACAACAGACAATTGCATTAAGTATGGTGCGTAATGTAATCAATAACTACATCCTCGGACATAGCATCAATGTTTTATCCCTAGTGGCAACAGCACATCCACAACCTTAGAACTTTGTCACATCGTCCCAGATTTAATGGAGGCATGAACCCACTATCGAGCATAAATACTCCCTCTTGGAGTTAAGAGTAAAAACTTGGCCAGAGCCTCTACTAATAACGGAGAGCATGCAAGATCATAAACAACACATAGGTAATAGATTAATAATCAACATAACATAGTATTCTCTATCCATCGGATCCCGACAAACACAACATATAGAATTACAGATAGATGATCTTGATCATGTTAGGCAGCTCACAAGATCCGACAATGAAGCACATGAGGAGAAGACAACCATCTAGCTACTGCTATGGACCCATAGTCCAGGGGTGAACTACTCACTCATCACTCCGGAGGCGACCATGGCGGTGAAGAGTCCTCCGGGAGATGATTCCCCTCTCCGGCAGGGTGCCGGAGGTGATCTCCAGAATCCCCCGAGATGGGATTGGCGGCGGCGGCGTCTCAGTAAGGTTTTCCGTATCGTGGCTCTCGGTACTGGGGGTTTCGCGACGAAGGCTTTAAGTAGGCGGAAGGGCAACGCGGGGGGCCACACGAGGGCCCCACACGCTAGGGCCGCGCGGCCAAGACCTGGGCTGCGCCGCCCTGTTGTGGCGGCGCCTCGTGGCCCCACTTCCTTTCCCCCTCGGTCTTCTGGAAGCTTCGTGCAAAAATAGGACCCTGGGCGTTGATTTCGTCCAATTCCGAGACTATTTCCTTACTAGGATTTCTGAAACCAAAAACAGCAGAAAACAGCAACTGGCTCTTCGGCATCTCGTTAATAGGTTAGTGCCGGAAAATGCATAAATACAACATATAATGTGTATAAAACATGTAGATATCATCAATAATGTGGCATGGAACATAAGAAATTATCGATACGTCGGAGACGTATCATTCAACAACAGGCTTCGCACCATCTTCCATATTAATGGCGTGTTGGCAAATAGAGGGAGAAATCCCCTTCAAGTCATCAAGAGTTTAGCCAATAGCACCTCGGTGTTTCTTCAGTATTTCCAATAACCTTTCTTCTTCAAACTCTGAAAGCTTAGAACTATTAATAACAAGATATATTTTCTTATCATCAATATGAGCATATTTAAGATTATCAGGCAATGGTTTTAAATCAAAGACAGGATCTTCCTTTGGTGGTGGTGTTGTACCCAAGTCTTCCACCGGTAAATCATGCTTAAGAATAGGTTGGCGAAGGAAAATTTCATCAAGCTCGTCTCTTTCTTCCCTAAAAACTTCACTCTCACTATTCTCCAAATGTTGCTGCAAAGGATTACTAGGAGCAAGAGCAATAGATGCACACTGTTCAACTTTAAAATCACTATTAGGCGAATCAATTTTATAAGGAGTTTTGGTAAATTTAGAGAAGTTAAACTCATAAGATTCACCAACAAATTTAGTCAAAATTTTCTCTTTCTTGCAATCTATAATAGCTCCACAAGTATTTAGAAAAGGTCTACCAAAAATGATAGGACAATATTTACTAGCAGCAGAACCAAGTACCAAAAAGTCAGCAGGATATTTAATCTTACCACATAGAACTTCCACATCTCGAATAATACCAATAGGAGAGATAGTTTCTCTATTAGCCAGCCGAATAACCACATCAATATCTTCAAGTTCACAAGAACCAATTTCGTGCATAATCTCCGTGTAAAGCTCATAAGGAATAGCACTAATACTTGCACCAATATCACATAAACCATAATAACAATGATCACCAATTCTAACAGATAGCATAGGAACACTAGCTTTCCTAGACTTATTAGGATGCGAAACAATATTAGAGGCATCTTCACAGAAAATAATATGACCATCCTCTACATTTTCAGTCACAAGATCTTTAACAATTGCAACAGCAGGTTCAAGTTTTATTTGTTCTTCAGGTTCTATAGGTTTCTTTTCACTTTTATGAACCGCACTATTTATAACAGAGTACTCCTTCATTTTAGCAGGGAAAGGAGTTTTTTCAATATAAGCTTCAGGAATAACATGATCAACAGTTTCAACTACAACACATTTATTTATAGATGAATCAATTTTATCTTTATACGGTTCATGATACTTATCAAAGTTCTTCTTAGGCAATTCATAATAAGAAGCAAAAGCTTTATAAAGATTTGCAGCAACTTGAGAATCAAGACCATAAGTAGCACTCATATTACGAAATTTATCAGTATCCATAAAAGCTTTAATGCATTTATAATCATAATTTATACCTGATTCTCTATCCTTGTCGTTCTCCCATCCTTCAGTATTTTCTTGGATCCGATTAAGAAGGTCCCTTTTAAACTCTTCCTTGTTGCGTGTAAAGGATCCAGAACAAGAAGTATCCAGCAAGGTCTTGTCTTGAAAGAAAGTCTTGCATAGAAATTATCAATAATAATATTACCAGGAAGCTCATGAATGGGGCATTTGAGCATTAAAGACTTCAATCCCCCCACGTTTGGGCAATACTTTCTCCTTCATGAGGCCAAAAATTATATATGCGATTCCGATCTTTGTGAATCTCACTTGGAGGATAGAACTTAGAATAAAACCGGGGCACAATATCATTCCATTCAAGAGAATCCCCATTATCCAGTAATTTATACCAATGCGCCGCTTTACCAGACAGCGATACAGAGAATAGTTTCTTCCTCACTTCATCCATAGCAATACCTGCACACTTGAATAAACCGCATAATTCATGTAAGAACAGTAAATGATCTCCAGGGTGGACAGTTCCATCCCCCGTATAACGGTTACCCACTACACGTTCACTAATTTTCATAGGTATTTTGTATGGTAATTCTTCCTTACCTGGCGCCTCATCCACTACCTTTGCAGTAGTAGTAGATTTCCCAAATAAACACTCAAGAGAAGATCTCTCCATAATGAGTTATAGCAGCAGGCAGAAATAAAATCAGCACAAACAGTAGAAATTTCCCTTACCAATTCCACTTACCAATAGCGCTTCACTCCCCGGCAACGGCGCCAGAAAATAGTCTTGATGACCCACAAGTATAGGGGTGTATCGTAGTATCTTCGATAAGTAAGAATGTCGATCCCAACGAGGAGCAGAAGGTGTTGACAAGCAGTTTCGATGAAGGATTCACTGTAAATGCTCACAGACAAGTATTCAGGGGGTTTTGATGTAACAGATGAATAAAGTACGAATAAGTAAAGTGCGAGAGTAACAATTGCAGCGAGTGGCCCAATCCTTTTTAGCACAAAGTACAAGCCGGTTTGTTTACTTATAATGACCAAGCGTTCTCGAGGACACACGGGATTTTAGTCTAGTGCTTTCGCTACATACGGCTAATTAATCTTCATTGTTTTGATAAGTGTTGTGTGGGTGAACCTATGCTAATGTACCGCCCTTCCTAGGACTAACACATACTTGTGATTATACCCCTTGCAAGCATCCGCAACTACAAGAAAGTAATTAAGATAAATCTAACCACAGCCTTAAACTCTGAGATCCTGCGATCCCTCCTGCATCGATATACCAACGGGGGCTCAGGTTTCTGTCACTCCGGCAACCCCACAATTGGCAAACGAGTACAAGATGCATTACCCTAGGCCCATAAAGGTGAAGTGTCGTGTAGTCGATGTTCACACGACACCACTAGAAGAATAACACCACAACTTAAATATCATAACATTGAATATTACTCAACCATACTTCACTACTAACATTTAGACTTCACCCATGTCCTCAAGAACTAAACGAACTACTCACGAGACATCATATGGAACATGATCAGAGGTGATATGATGATGAATAACAATCTGGACATAAACCTTGGTTCAACGGTTTCACTCAATAGCATCAATAACAAGTAGAAATCAACACCGGGAGAGTTTCCCCTATCAAACAATCAAGATCAAACCCAAATTGTTACAGCGGTGACGAGGTGCAGCGGTGGAGATGGCGGTGATGATGATGAAGATGATGGTGATGGTGATGGTGATGGAGATGATGTCCAGCTCGATGACGGTGTCGATGGCGTCGATTTCCCCCTCCGGGATGGAATTTCCCCGGCAGATCTCAGCCTGCCGGAGAGCTCTTTTCTCTCTGGTGTTCTCCGCCCGGCAGAGGCGGCTGTGTCTCTTCGCGACGTACCCCTCTGGCTTAGGTTTTCGGGACGAAGGCATACGCGAAGAAAAGGAGGCGAGAGGGGCTGTGAGCCCCCTCCTCACAGGGCGGCGCGGCCAGGGCAGGGCCCGCGCCGGCCTGTTAGGGGGGCCCATGGCGGCCCTCCTCAGCTCCCCCTTCTGGCTCCCTTCGTCATCTGCAAAATAGGATTTTTTCGTGTAATTCCCGTCAATTGTTGATCTTCCGAAATATTGCGTTCTGACGATGCTTTTTCCAGCAGAATCCTAGCTCCGGTGCACGATCCTCCAATAATCATGAAACATGCAAAATAGATGAAATAACATAAGTATCATCTCCAAATATGAAATATATCAATGAATAACAGCAAATTATGATATAAAATAGTGATGCAAATTGGACGTATCATAGCCCTCGATCGATAGTTCACCGGAGAGCACCGCCGCGGGACATGTTTTCCGACATGGTTCCGATGAGTCCCCGCGGAAACCACCACCACCATTCGCTTTGCCTTGCAGTACTCGTTCAAATGCACCTAGTTGCGCGTCCCGGGAGGCAGTAAATCGGCGGCGCTGCCTTCAGCTGACCGCCGGCGTTTAAACGTCGGTGAGGTCAACAGCCTCGATCAATCGTGGATCGGTCCTTGCTTGCGTGGCATTCGACGTGGCCATAGGTCCCACTGGTCAGTGACCGTAGCTAGGTTACGAATCGGTATGTTTAGCATTTTTGTTTAATTTAAAAACTAGTAAATTGCTGAAACTTTGCAAAATCATATAAAATTCATTTCAACTCAGAAAAATATGAATAATATATCAAACTGCTCACAAAAATAAACTCTATTCAAATAAAATATAAAATAAAAATGTGTGTCAAAATAAAAATTTAATTATTTTTAACCTGATTAATTATGCCATTTCATTTGTTTTAACTCTAATTTAAATTCAATAATTAGTGAAGTTTAAAAAAATTAAATATTAGCTATTCAGTAACTAAATAAAATATTAAGATTAGTTTTCTTTATCATAATTACATCCACTTAAATATTAGTGATAATTTATCAACCATAATTTGCAAATTGCTAATTTACTACTTTCTTAAATAAAATAACTCAAGAAAATACTATAAGCCCATATTTGTTTGGTAATTCAAAACTTGTTTTCTTAAACATCTTTAGTTAACAAGTCATTATCTTATAACCTAACAATAATTAGGAAACCCTAGTTTCTAATTAAACCCTAACTAGTAATTATTTTATTTCTTAAACCCTCTAAAAATTAATAGCATGTTAAAATTATTAATAGCTATATTTCAAGTACTTAATCACATTAATTCTAGTACCAAGTATTACTTTAAGAATTGGATCATAATTTAGAAACCCTAGTTTTATTATAAGTTAGAATCTGGATCCCATTATTTTACGTGATCATTTGAAAATGCTTTAACCCTAAAACCCTAGTTGCTTATCACATGTGATCATGTGAATTTCCCCTTACATAAAGAACCATAATATGTGACCAATGAATGCATACTTATGATCTACTATCATAAAACCAAGTCACATGAGATTATCATTTCATGTCCATATTCTTAGTTTAAACCTATATGATTCACTAGTGCCACCTAGATGCAAACCCTAGCTTGTTAATTGGATTAGTACCATTGATCACCACTCCATTATACCACACCATTAGAATAAACCTCAATCATTAAACCCTAGTAGAACCATAAGATAAACCCTAGTACCAACCTTATGTAGCAATACACAACACATGCTTCTATTCCACTAAACCCTACTTAGGAAATGATAAGCCACTTAGTTTAGAAACCATTAGAGATTATTTGGTAAAGCAAATATGAAGCCATAGTAAACCTAATAGAAAACCTATGGAACCATCTTAATAACCATCCTTTGATATGATGTATATGGGAAACCATGGTAATAACCCTATCAATACCTGCTACATATAAACCCATTCTACTTAAAGAACCCAACTAGTTCCTATTAGTGAACTAAATGAATCCAATAGTAAACCCTAGAAAGCCATAGCTCCTATGTATAGTAGTTCATATTCTTATTTAACCTGTTCTTCAAAAGTTATTCTTTTGAAGTACAAATGTCAATCAAACCTTAGAAGCCCTAATCCTTCTTTGAAATACTCATTAATTCTTAATTAACATGTTCTTCAAAAGTTATTCTTTTGAAGTATAGTATAAGTAATCATCAACCATGTTCTGTAGAACCTAAAATTGACAACTGTTCTTTATATATTATTCCACCACTACTCTTTATGTGTATGTTTGTTATGATGTCTTATATCACTTGGATATAATGCTAATATAACCAAACCCTAATAAGAACCTTGTTTGAGAACCATTCTAAAAGTGCAACCAACCCTAAAGAAATCTTTACAACTCATACATCCTAAATCATCGAGGTTAGGTTACGCCCGGGACGATTGCATCTCATACTATGCATTATAGCATTATTGCCAGTTCTTTAAACATTGTCCTTACCGGACAATGATGGTATTTCAGAATTTGGAGTTATCACGTATCGAAGCTTTTGCCTGCATAATCTTGCAGTCAAGAAAGGCAAGTTCATCGCTTGCTCATGTCATTTGATTATTTGTATCAAACTATATGCAAAGTACTATACTTTTCGCTCATGCATTGAAAAGCAAAGTATTATTTTACAATTATGAATATGACTATGTGGTGGGCAATGTAACCATGGTATGTGTTGATATGGTGGAGGTTCCATTGCATGGGTACTACTCATCTAGGACTAAGTACCAATGCCGTCCAGTGATTCTAGCGCCGTACAAATCGCGTTGACCATAAGATCTATAATGGCTCTGGGGAAGTCAGCTGTATCTTTTCCCTTCTGCACGCCAATAGACTGGTAGAGCTGCGGGGTGTTGGAGGCACTGCCGTAGGTTGGGATAGCCTTTTAAATCCCCATCCATTAGTGATGTTAGCTCTACGATCTATGATGGATTGTCCGGAGTACACCGTGAGTAAAGCCGTATTATCGGGAGAAGTCTACTGGGGGTGTAGGGTCAGACAAAAGGGTGGGTTTGCAGTCGCGGAGAAGGCGGTGTGGGCTTGGCTCTTACACCTGGCCTCACACCAAAGGAAGTGTGGACGGGAAAGCTTGCACCTGGTTGGTAACAAGGATAAGGTCTCTTATGGGAAAAGTAACACACCTCTGCAGAGGATACTGAATTGTGACTGTCACTCCCTGTTCCGGGAAGGGAACTGCGAACGCGGCATGAAAGGAACTCCATGAAGTTCTAGTCAACCTGTGAAGACTGACGGGCATAGTTTTCAGAATAAAATAAACCTTTTGAAGAAATGCTTATGAAAACTTGCATTGGCCTATGACTTTCTGGTCTATGGCTGTAGCTAGTGCATGATACACCTATTTCCTAATATGAACTTGCCGAGTACGCTCGTACTCATTCCCTCCCATTTGAACCCCCTTCTTAGATCAAGGCACCGAAGGAGAAACTACCGTGGAACTACAAGACAAAGGAGTCCACTGCAATAAGATGAAGAATACGATCAAAGAAGTCAATGGAGTCAACTTCTGCATCAGCTAAAGTGGAAACTTAGATTAGTAATAGAAGGGAACCTTTCCCTAATCCTAGCACCTAAGTAGCTAGAATTCTATAGCCAGCCAAGTAGCTCTTAAGTTTGAGTTAGCAATAAGTTAGACTACGAGTCGTTCTTCTGGAGCTTTTATATGATGTTTTACCTCACTGTAAAGTAGGAGGCTGTGTTGATCTTATGTAAACAGATTGTGTATCCTTCTATAGACATACCTTGGACTCGCATATGTTTCTGTTGTACCACTCCGAGGGATGTAATATGAGTGGAACAGTGTTTCACTTGTGTTATGTCAACGACTTGTGTACTACACCATGCAGTGGTACGCTGGGTCATCACACTCCAAGAGGGAGTATTTATGCTCGATAGTGGGTTCATGCCTCCATTGAATCCGGGACAGTGACAGAAAGTTCTAAGGTTGTGGATGTGCTATTGCCACTAGGGATAAAACATCAATGCTTTGTCTAAGGATATTTGTGTTGATTACATTACGCACCATACTTAATGCAATTGTCTGTTGTTTGCAACTTAATACTGGAAGGGGTTCGGATGATAACCTGAAGGTGGACTTTTTAGGCATAGATGCATGCTGGATAGCGGTCTATGTACTTTGTCGTAATGCCCTGATTAAATTTCATAGTACTCATCATGATATATGTATGTGCATTGTTATGCCTTCTTTATTTGTTAATTGCCCAACTGTAATTTGTTCATCCAACATGCTATTTATCTTATGGGAGAGACACCACTAGTGAACTGTGGACCCCGGTCCATTCTTTACATCTGGAATACAATCTACTGCAATTGTTCTTTATTGTTCTTTGCAAACAAACATCATCATCCACACTATACATCTAATCCTTTGTTTACAGCAAGCTGGTGAGATTGACAACCTCACTGTTACGTTGGGGCAAAGTACTTTGATTGTGTTGTGTAGGTTCCACGTTGGCACCGGAATCCCTGGTGTTGCGCCGCACTACACTCCGTCACCAACAACCTTCACGTGTTCCTTGACTCCTACTGGTTCGATAACCTTGGTTTCATACTGAGGGAAAACTCGCTGCTGTACGCATCACACCTTCCTCGTGGGGTTCCCAACGGACGTGTGTTAACTACTACCACGCCAACAACATATCACAATGGAAAGAACACCACAAAGATGATCCAATCCTTCACTCTCAAATTCCAACAAAGCTACTAAAGCTATTAGAGGAATAAGAGAGGAAGAACAAAGAGGAGAACACGAAATTCTCCAAGATCTAGATCCCAAAGTTTTACTCTCAAAGAGATGATTTGGTTTGGTCAAAGTGTGGATCTAGATCTCCTCAAACTTTCTCTCAAATAGATGCAAGAAATATTGGTTGGGGAGAAAGATCTCAAGCTCAAGGATGAACAACAATGGTGGGGAAAAGATTGAGAGAGAGGAGGCAGAAGAAGTCAAAAGGTGAGAGAGAAAGGGGGCTTAAAAGAAGACCCCAATTTTCTTCCCGTTGGGGCTGGCTTGACTTGAGAGCTGGCCAGTCGAGGCTGATGCGCGCGCGGGAGAAGGGACCGGTAGTACCGGCCCTTGGTGGCCGGTACTACGGCCCAGTGATGGCAGGAGGCGGCGGTGTGTGGTGTGCTGCGCGCGCGGAGGGGAGGGGAGCGGTACCTCCGGCCGTGGCTGAGCGGTACCTCCGGCCGGGCCGGGGCGGTACCACCGGCCGCGGTACCAGTCGTGGTACCGGTCGCATGTCCCAATACCCTGGAAACTTACTGTGAGCTTTGGCGTTTTAGCGATACCACGAGCGGTACCTTGCCTGGAGGCTCCAGCCTGGGCAGAGCGGTACCTCGCCTGGAGGCTCCAGCCCCATCTCTCCATTTCTTCATCTCTTTTCATTTCTTTTTAGACAAAAATGAGGCAACTTTAAACCGCAATAACTAGAGCTAGGAAAAACCAAATGGAATGAAACCAATTTTGTTGGAAAGAGGACGACAAGTGCTATCCCTACAAAATATGGAAACTAGCCAGGGATGATTTTCTATAATTTTTAGAGTGAACCCTCAAAACCCGGAGAACCGAGAAAAACTCCGAAATCGAAAACGCAATAAATGATATATGTGAAATCCGTTTTCGATGAACTAGAGCTTGTCATGGAAATAACCACAAGCTCTAATACACCACATGGATAAAATCCAAATAACAATCAAGAGATATGATGCAAGGATGCAAAGGTTTGACCGCACTCCGAACGATACGACCGAGTTACTTACTTGAGAGTCTCTTGATAGTACGACACTTAGCCTATAAACAGGTCTCTCAACTAAACCACGAGACCGGTGAGAAAGAAACCCTATCGAGAGCAAACCTTAACCTTGCGCATTCCACTTGAGCTTGATGATGATGGTCTTGACCGCAACAAGGATGGAACGCCGAATGTCTTGCGGATTGCTCCCCCATAATCCACTATAGGAGAGCTTCTTCTTCGGTGCATCTTCACATATCCATGAGCACATATGAATGGCAAGCTTCGAGCATGAGAGCTCTTTGAGTTGACTCATCTTGAACTTGCACCTCATTTCTTCGTATTGCAATCTTGACACGAACTAATTGTTCAAGCATTGCCTATGGACAACTCCTACACATATAACTCAATGCAATGATTAGTCCATAGGGATTTTCATTAATTACCAAAACCACACAAGGGGGCTCTATGCACTTTCACCGTGTCTGTGATCCTCGCGGCGGCGGTGGTGGCACGGCGAAGCCGCTGTTGGAGATGTGCCAGCCGTGCGGCACTGCACTGGCACGGGGATGCGGTGCTAGAACAGCACGTCGCCCTCGTCGTACGACAGCTGCGTCGAGCGGAGGATGCCGCCGCCGCTGCCGCCGGCCTGGTCGTTGTGCGCCATCGCGTTCGCGTGCGGGTGGTGGTTCGCGCGGAGGTTGAGGACGACGGAGGCTAGGGATGATGGCGGGGAAAAGAGAGGAGTTCGCGCTGGTGTGGTTTTAAGGAAGGCGGCGGACGCGCATTGAAGGCACATGTGTAAGGTAGGTGTACGCCGCGTGGCCAGTCGACACCCCTCGCCGTTTTGGTTTCTGTGCGGGAGGCCATTAACGACGATGACCAACCTCCCCGCGTCGTTTCCGATGCGAACCGCCGCGTCCCCTCGCTGACAAGCCGCCCCCACCCGCGAAAACCGTCGTTCCGCGAGGCGCCGGCGCGCCCGATTCGCGCCCTTGGCGAAGGGGCTGGCACGGGGTTGCCGGCGATTCTATTGGGCTCCAAAATTTGCCGTGGCCGTTTGGGGCGTGCAGGTGCGAGCCCATTTTCGCCCCCGGCCCCCAAATTGCTATCGGGGCCGCCGGTGGAGATGCTCTTACTTCTCATGTTGTAACATAGTTGCTAAGTTTTATTTTTAGAATTATATCTATCATGCCTATGTTTAGAGTACTTTGATCCCAGCTCACAATGCTTTTACAATAACTTGATCAAGATTGTGTTGGCTGCATGTCACCTCAAATTTTTTTTATCACTTACCTACTCGAGGACGAGCAGGAGTTAAGCTTGGGGATGCTGATACGTTGCAAACGTATCTTTAATTTTTGATGCTCCATGCTTGTTTTACACCAATTTATATATGTTTTGTTTACACTTCGTGACACTTTTATGCATTCTATGGAACTAAACTATTGACAAGATGCCACAGTGTCAGTTCCTGTTTTCTGCTATTTTTGTATTTCAAAAAAGTAGTACATGAAATATTCTCGGAATTGGACGAAACAAAAGCCGAAGTTCCTATTTTACTGTAACGAAGACAGAGTCCAGAGGGTAGACGAAGAAGTGCCAGGAGGCACCCACGCCATGCCTAGGCGCGGGCCACCCCCTAGCCACGCCTAAGGGTGGTGTGGGCCCCTTGGGCGCCCACCGACCTCGCCCTTCCGCCTATAAATTAATCTAATCGGGAAAAACTTAAATACCCGAGCCTACATCCACGAAAAGTTCCATCGCTGCTGCCATCGTCGACCCTAGCTTGGGAGGGTTCTGAAGCTCTTCCCGGCACCCTGCCGGAGAGAGATCATCACCGGAGGCCTCTACATCGTCATGCATGCCTCCGAAGTGATGCGTGAGTAGTTCATCTATGAACTACGGGTCCATAGCAGTAGCTAGATGGTTGTCTTCTCCACTTTATGCTTCATGTTTAGATCTTGTGAGCTGCCTATCATGATCAAGATCATCTTTATGTAATGCTACATGTTGTGTTTGCTGGGATCTGATGAATATTGAATACTGTGGTTGAGATTGATTATATACTTGTCATATGTTATTTATGATCTTGCATGCTCTCCGTTGTTAGTAGATGCTCTGGCCAAGTATGTGTTTGTGACTCCAAGAGGGAGTATTTATGCTCGATAGTGGGTTCATGCCTCTAGTAATCTGGGAGAGTGACAATAACTTCTAAGGTTGTAGATCGATGTGCTGTTGCTACTAGAGAGAAAACAACAATGCTTTATCTAAGGATAATTCTATTGTTTAATTTACATACTTTACTTAATGCAATAATCTGTTGCTTGTAACTTAATACTGAAAGGGATGCGGATGCTAACCGGAAGGTGGATTATTACTCATAGACGCAGTTGGATTACGGTCTATATCTTGTTGTAATGCCCAGATGAATCTCATAGTAATCATCTTGTCATGTATGGTCTTTATTCTCTATCAATTGCCCAGCTGTAATTTGTTCACCGAACATGTTATTTATCTTTATGAAGAGACACCTCTAGTGAACTGTGGACCCCGGTCCTTTCTTTTACACTGCAAATACCCGCTCTTGTTATTTCCAACACCCACGACAATATCTCTTTTTATTTCACTGCAAACAAACATCTCTTTCCACACTATACGTTTAATCATTTGTTTTCTGCAAAACCGGTGAGATTGACAACCTCAATGTAAGTTGGGGCAAAATATTTTGGTTGTGTTGTGTGCAGGTTCCATGTTGTTGCTGACACCGGTAGTGCGCCCTGCCAAAGTCAGCTAGCAACACCTTCATAAGTGATTTCTATCTCCTACTGGTCGATTAAACCTTGGTTTCTTACTGAGGGAAAACTTGCTACTGTGCTCATCATACCTTCCTCTTGGGGTTTCCCAACGGTGTGCTCTGCACAACATCACCCCTTCATGGTGTTGCCTCGGGCTTCACACCGCCTGAGCTAGTCACTGGCTTTGCTGGGGAGCCGGGCTCGCCCCTGCGTGGCACCGTGGCTCCACTAACCAGCGAGTTGACGCCCGCGCACTTGCCCATGTGCTCCCCTGCGGGCTAGGACATGTACGCGATGCGGACGCACGCTCTCCCATGTTCTCCCGTGTGCGCCAGGACATGCACGACATGGACCTGCAGGCTCGGGGCAACAGCTCCCCGACCCCTGCTTCTTCTGGCAACAATATGCACATGTCGCCTGACTCCCCTGTCTCACCCGACGCGACAACATCCCCGACTACACAACTTTAGATACAACATCGTCTGGTGTGCCATGGTCTACGTCGCCAGCTAGCTCAGTCACGTAGTTTCGTCATGGCGTTCAACAACCTAAAGTTTGTACTGATGGCAAAGTGGCTTGGAGTTGTCTTCATGCAACTCATGAAACATCTATAGTCACACATACACCTCGTGATTATAAAGAGGCTCTCCGCATTCCTCATTGGCGTGATGCTATGAATGCTGAGTTCTCCGCTCTGCAAACTAATGGTACGCGGCGATTGGTACCTCCTACTCCATGTATTAATTTGATTGCCTCTCGCTGGATTTTTAAAGTCAAGATTCATGCGGATTGTTTAGATTGAGTGATACAAGGATACAAACATCGCTATGGTCTTGATTATGATGAGAATTTTCGTCCTTTGGTGAAGCCAAAAACTATTGGATATCCAGAATGCCTTCCTTAATGGCTTTCTTGATGAGTAGGTTTACATGCACCAGCCTCATAGTTTTGATTATTCTAGCAAGCGTGATCATTAATGTCGATTTGTGAAATCTTTGTATGGACTGAAGTAGTTTCCTCGTGCTTCGCGTGCCTATCTCAATACTTGGCTCCTTGGTTTTCTCACCTTCTGTTGCAAACATGTCATTGTTCATCCTTTAGCGCTAAGATGTCACAATCTACCTACTGTTATATGTTGATGATATCATTGTTCTCAGTTCTATTGCGGTTGCCATTCCTAGATTGGTCATTCAGCTTCGGTCTGAGTTCTCAGTGAAGGATCTTGGTGTACTGCATTATATTTTGGGCATTGAAGTGTCCCCATCTTCATTTGTTCATCTTCTCCTTCAACGACCGATGTCGCCTGGCTCACATGCCTCACCCGACGCAACAACATCCCCGACTATGATAGCTCCGGATACAACGTCATCTGTTGTGCCATCGTCTGCACCACTACCTGGCCCAGTCACGCGGCTTCGTCATGGCATTCACCAACCTAAAGTTTGAATTTACGGCATAGTGGTTTGGAGTTGTGTTCTTGCATCTCATGTAACATCTAAAATCACACATACACCTCGTGATTATAAAGAGGCTCTCTACATTCCTCATTGGCACAATGCTGTGGAGCCTGAGTTCTCTGCTCTGCAAACTACTGGTACATGGCGATTGGTACCTCCTGCTCCTGGTATTAATTTGATTGACTCTCGCTAAATTTTTAAAGTCAAGCTTGATGCGGATGGTTCCATTGGGCGATACAAGGCGTGCTTGGTTGCTAAAGGATACAAACATCGCTATGGTTTGGATTATGATGATACTTTCAATCCTGTGGTGAAGCCAACAACTATTCGATTATTTATCTCTATGGCTCTTTCTCATAGGTGACATATCCATAAACTTGATATACACAACGCCTTCTTTGATGAGCAGAGCAAGCCTGGTCATTACTGTCAACTTGTGAAATCTAAGCAGGGTCCTCGTGCATGCTTGGAATGCCCATCTTAATTTGGTGCTTGGCTTGGTTTTTCACCTTCTGTTGCAGACATGTCATTGGTCATCCATCAGCACTCAGATGTCACTATCTACATGCTCGTATATGTTGATGATATAATTGTTCTGAGTTCTATTGCAGCTATTTCCAGATTGGTCTGTCAGCTTCGGTCTGAGTTCTACGTGAATGATGTTGGTGTAATGCCTTATTTTTTGGGCATTGAAGTGTTCCCACCTTCATGTTGCCGTCTTCTCCTTCGACATCGCAAGTATACTCTAAAGCTCCTTGCCCGTGCTAGTATGTTGAAGTGCACTCTAGTGACTACCCCTATGGCTTCCTCTCAGCGTCTTTGCAGTTCTGATGGTGATGCCCTCTCCTCTGAGGAGACTACTCAGTATTGTAATATTGTTGGTGGTCTTCAGTACCTGACACGGCTTGACTTATCCTTTGTTGTCAACAAGGTGTACGTGTCAATAACTTCATGAGCCTCGTACACTTTACTGGCCTGTTGTCAAGTGTATTCTTCGCTATATGCGCCACACCATTGATTGTGGGTTGCAGCTTATATCCCCCTCCTCTACACTGCTTCTTAGATGCTGCTGATTGGGACAGCAGTATGGATGACAAGCGATCCACGACGGATATGCTATCTTTTATGGAGAGAATTTAATCGTCTAAAGTGCTCGTAAGTAGTGTACTATGTCAAGGCCGAGTACCGAGTCTAAGTATAAAACTCTTGCTAATGCTACATCGGGACTTGTCAGTCTTTGTTGCAAGAACTTGGTGTAACTCAAGTCCAACCTCCGGTGTTATGGTTTGATAATATTGGTGCAACATATCTGTTGTCGAACGTAGTCTTTCATGCAAGTACAAAGAATATTGAAGTTGACTTTCACTTTGTTCGTAAGCGTGTTTCTCAAAAGCAATTGCAAATCCGGTTCATCTCTTCAAAGGATCAAGTTACTTACATTTTCACTAAATCTCTCCCTTTACCATTATGTGAGCATTGCAAGCGCAATCTCAATCTTTCCCTGTTAAGATTGAGGAAGGGTGTTAGAGTATACTATGTAGGAGTATGTATTTGTAGTATATACCCTATATAAAGAAAGCAGAACCCTACCCAACGAGGCACGTCAGGACGGCTTACGCATCCACTTTCGGTTTATATTGACCTTCTCTATCTATCTTATCATAGAGGTGATCTTAAGCAGCATATTGCTTGTCTTTGTTTTCGTTGCCTCGCCGCATGTGCCAGAGATCGCCGAGAGGACCGTTGCATGGGTCGAGTGATAAGTATGTAAAAGTTTCAGTATAAAATTAGTGGCATCCAATAAAAGATGAGAGATCTAAGTTGTTTTATACTATTTTATTTGCGGACTGAGGGAGTATGCAACAAAATTTTAAGCTGGAGTGTACAAACGGATGAGGAGTGACGATGCTCCAACGAGGTTTGCGGCGACCGAGAAGATGAGAGGTGAGACCAACCATCTTCTGGTCCAAACCCGTCGGCGGCCCCATGTTTCTTGCCCACGTCGAAACACGTGACATGCCATGTCAAACCAAAACACGCGCACAAAAAAAAGAGGAACCTCTTGCGTCGCCTTACGGTCACACGTCTCACACGCACGCAGCTGAGCCGGTGGTCTCGTGCTCGTCCCCGCTCGCCGTCGAGACTCGATGATAGGTGCCAAGCTCGCGACGCCAACGCCGTCGGTGCTCCTCCCGCCCTCCCCTCGCCTCCGCGGCCGCCGCCTCTCCCCCACGGCCGCCTCATGCCTCCCAGACACAGGCACGGGCCGCCTGTAACCGCGGGCTCGGACCTAGACCGCCCTGTCCCGGCCGGGCAAGAGGCGGCGGCGGTGGCGGGGGCCGTCTCCTCCCCGCCGCGCTCGCGCGCCAGCTCGCAGCTCAGCCGGTGGTCGCGGGCGCGCGCCGTCCGGTCCGGGCGGCGGCTGGAGTGGCCGGCGACACGGGGGAGCGCGACGGTCTCGGTGCCGACCAGTTCGCCGCCGGCGTTCGACCAGGAGACTGCGGCGGCGGAGGAGGAGGACGATGACGTTTGCGATGTGTCTGAGGTCGACGGCGAGGCCGCGGCGAACTCGATCTACATGGTGTCGGACGGGACGGGGTCGACGCTGGAGCAATCGGTGAACGCCGTGCTCGGCCAGTTCGAGCACTGCCTCGTCGACCGCCGCTGCGCCACAAGCACCCACCTCTTCTCCGGGGTAAATAAACATCTATCCCCTCTGCTATCTTAATTATTCACAGTTCACGCTGGATTTTAAGAGATCCCCGTGATACAGTGCGGTGTCTACTTTGCACGAAATGTTTTTTTGCTCGTCGCTATGTACTGTTGCTAGGGAAAAAATTCGATTTTTAGTGAACAGTAAACCGTAGCGAGTTGTCCCCCTTGCAAATGCACTAATTATACCAATCTAAATAACGGAGATGCGAGAATGTGAAGTTGTATATTTGTGTTATAGGGTAAGAAATAAGTAGACCACGCAATGACAAGTACACATACTGAATCAAACAAGCCTGTAATCAGTTAAGTTTAAGCTTACAGGGGCAACCCTGCAACTTTGCTTTCTGGTCAACTAGTTAGATACAGTGCTTAACTACAGATCGACAAAGAAATGGAATCATGCAGATGCAGGCATTGCTATTCATAAGCACCATTCTTGGGCTCCAATAAGAAAGTTTCTTGTTTGGTAACTAATGGGACTCTGGGAAGGGAAAAAATTAATGGAATCATGCAGGCATTGCTTGTTCATATGAGAAAAAAGCATCAAGGAAATTAGGTCCTTAGAAAAGCTAGCCGGCTATCTACCCCACGTCTCCATGTTTATGAGCTGGGTGGGCCTTCTGTGTGCCATCATTTCTTTCTTCCTAGTTCTATACTTCCATTGCTTCAGTTTATAGGAGGTACATGGACCCAAGCTTCAGTTTAACATCTATAGGAATTTTAGTATGGTCTAATGTGCATGTTGTTCCTTAGGAAAAAGACCCCTTAGTAATTAAGTTTCTTTATTATTACTCCCTAGAAAATTTAAGGTAGAGTAGAAATAGAATCAATAAAGGTGCCATGCAATATTGATAAAGACTTTCATTTGTTTATATTCCCCCGGTTCTAGAGAATAAGGAGTACTATATTCAAACCATCTAAAATTTGGACCAATATTTTCGGGAACATGTTTTAAATCCATATGAAGTTTTACCAAGATGTTCGAAATATATTTCAAACCATCTTATGTTCGACCATGATTTTATAAAGTACTAGTATTGGCATCCCAATATCAAATCAATATCACTAGTAGATAAATCATGAAATATATTTTCATGTGACGTGTTCTTTCCTTTTTCAAGGTCCTATAGTGCTCCCTGCTCCATTCATTCCGTGGACGGCTGGATTTGATGACGATGATGATTTTGACTCTAATAGTCGTACGTGGTGGCTGGCAAGATCTCAAGATCGTTCTAGACTTCTCCTGGTCTATGCACGTGGCGTAATGGATTTTAACGCTGACGGTGCTCCAACTCATTATGATAGTACCCCTTCTGTCCATTGCGGTCGCGCTGTTCACAGCTATTCGGGGTATACCTGCATTGTATTCTCGAATGACACTAGTCGGTTACTTCCAGCCAACCCGTGGGAAAGGGTTACTAATCTTGGAGACTATTCTATGTTCCTTGGGTTGAACTATCCGATTTTCATGCCAGTGGGTGGTGCAACATTTCCCCCAGGATATTTGACAAGAAGAAACTGCATCTACACCACGCCTCAGGCCATTGGCTCTCAGTTTGACACATCACATCAAGAAATTTTCCGCTTCAGTCTAAATGGCGAAGACCACCAAAGCATATCTTTCTCAAGCAGCGGTCCAGGGGCCAACTGGCATACGGGGTTTTGGTTCATCCCAAGCTACACCAACGCGCTGGACTGGAACAAAGACAATCAGAGTTAGGGATATTTATGTAATAGTAGGATCATACTACTAGCTAGCTCAGTTGGTCTTGACTCCTATTTAACTATTTATAGCTAATGTACTTAGGTGATAAATTTATGCTATTTGCATGAACCCAGGCGCTTCTTTTAATTTGATCAAATACGGTCTATACACATGCATGGTTGTTTGGCTGTTTCAGTGTCCCTAGAGGCATACATATATACTGTTATTTAGCAATCTTTATTACAGTACAAAGGTCTTAACCTCATGGTTCACAGAAAGTATAAACGTAGATCAACCATCTAAACATAGTAGACATTCTAGTTTATGATTCTTACATATACACATCAACATCCTATCAGAAAATCTTAATGTGAATTGTACTGGCTGTACAAACCCGTGCATCATTCTCTAGCCGGTTGCACCCAAAAACCAAATCGTGGTACTTCATAGTTGACTGTATGTAGGACAACATACAGATCCAATGCGAAGCCATGGGTATCACCTGCATGACAGAACCATATTTCACATGGTTGGAGGTACTCCATATGGCATTTAAAATCATTCCTTGTCCTTCATATGGCCCTAAAAATAGTACAGTTGGATTTGTGGGTTTTAATTTTTTATTAACACACTCAATTGATTGCCCAAACATTGATTAATAATATTATTAAGGGGTGTGATGTTGAAAGCCATAAGAACAATGTGCCAAACAATCTTTGCTAGCGGACGGTAAATGTATACCCATCAGAAATAATCAGCAGACGTGCATGTTTCTTTGGTCAGAATAACTGCTGCACCATCTTAAAAGTAAATGGCATGACCATTTATTTGATTTGATAGCGTGCAACTAGATGGCGTACATTACTATCTCTACTTCCTTGGGTCGCCCAAATCTGGAGTACTAAAAGCAAATCCTGGTGATTCATTTGACAAGACAACACAGATGCGTCCAAATTTCTCCGTCCATATTATTATAATCTGGAGTGCGTTGCCTCGTTGCCTTCCAAGAGAAGCTGCATTCCTTGCCAAAAAAGAGAGAGAGGCTGTATTTATAACTATCTCACCGGCCGCCACTAGTACAAACCATCACTCCCTCTCCACCTCCACCTCCATCTCTTCCCTAGTAGCTCCACCTCCATATCGGCGACGGACCACAATCGCGCGGCTTCGACTTCATCTTCGACGGCGGCGGCGACAGAGGCGTGAGGCACCTTCTCCGCGGCGCATCACTCATCCTCGTCCCGCGGCAACAATGGCTGTATGTGAAATCACCATACCCTTTTGTATGGTAGAGATGATGATGTGCGGATAAAATTTTATTGGCGGTTGCTCATCCTTGTTTGAATATTTGGTGTAGATTCACATCTAGGGCAGGGTGTCAAGCGGGGTGGGTAGCGGGCTAGCTAGTTTCAGTGCGAGTGCTTTAAATCTGCTCTAATCTCAACCACTATTTGCTCTAATTTTCTGCTTTGCGGGACGATTCGCGGACGCCGCTTGCAACCCTAATCTAGGGTATTGATCCTAGTTTAGTAGACTACTAGGATTTACATGCCAATTTGTTTTTAGACTAGATCCGGATATTTGTCAATACTACTACGTACTTCTTCCGTTCGTATTTAATTGACTCTAGTTGAAAGCATCGACAGTTCATTTTCTTCTCTCCCTCGCGTCGACTAATTAAAACCGAACAGAGGGAGTATTAGGAATCCATGTGCATCCGTACTACCAGTAAGGTATTGCGTTGTTGCAGAGGCTCAGTGTAATCAATATCTTTCGATATTAATATACTCACTTTATCAGAAAATAAATTAGTAATCCATGTTCAAAGTTGCTAGTTTGATCGACGTTTGATGATGATTTGTGAGGCCATGTATGGGCCTAGTTTGTTTTGCCTGGTGGTCAGTAGGCTGATGATTTTTTTTTGCTTGGTCGATCTGTGGTCGTTCCATGGCCACTGCTGATTAATCATTACTAGAATCAACAATTTTTTGCTTGTCTGGTGATTGGAATTGTATGCGCTCTTCTGAAGAGCACCATCGCACGATGATTAGTCTTAATGGAGATGCAGATGTCGATCAAGAGGGAGAAACATATCTTGATCATGCATTTCTCACGAGATTACTTGGTGATTGGAAGTAGAATCCACAATTTGTTGTGCAAACTTCTCAACATATGCATATATTCGTTGAATTGGCTTTATGTGATCAATATTACTTCTTATTGCAGATGGATGGAGGGGAAAGAGCGAAAAAACCGATACTTAGTGAAATGACTTCTCATTCTGTGACTTCTGATATCCTAGATGACAAGGTAAATATATAGAACGATGATTCGTAGGTGATGAAAGCAGAATCCACAATTTGCCGTGCAAACTTCTCAACATATGCATATATTTGATTAATTAGTTTTATGTGATCAATAGTATTACTTATTCCAGATGGACGTAGGGGAAGGAACGAAAAAGCGGATGCTATGTGAAATGACTTCTAAATCTGTGTGTTCTGATATCCCAGATGACAAGGTAAACATATGTACCGACGCTTGTTTTGCTGCTGCCCCCGTTAGATGGCTAGATGCTCTGGTCTAATTTCTGTTCATGTGCTTATTATTGCAGAAACATAGAGTTGAAGAAAACTCTATATTGTCTGATGACAAAGGTGAAATGGCATGCCAGTCTTTTAAACCTCCGACGCCACCTTGTTTACCGTCTATGGAGACCGATGCAACTTGGACCTGGTACCGATGAGCCTATACGTGGCATCATCGTGCCACATGAAGAAGGTTGTGGATTGGGTTTACCCCTGCTGAAGAAAGCGGTGGTGCAGCTGGAGCTGCTAGTGTAGAGCCTCTAGTGAACGGTGTCGTGCCACGGGAATTCTCTCGAACTAGAGCAAGACGGTTTACCTATTGTCAAGACCGATGTAGGTGCCGATGCCGGAGTTGCTACGATGCTCCTGCACCAGAAGTTCCAACGCCACCCGAAGGATGTTTTGTATTGTAAGAAACCGTCATCACTATGCCCACGATCTTGTTGGTGGTGGACCTGGAGCTGGTAGGGTAGAGCCTCTAGCGAAAGGTGTCGTGCCACGAGAATCCTCTGAAGTGGATATTGGTGGTTTACCCTCTGTAGATACTGGTGGTCTACCTGGAGCTGGTATTGTAGAGATTTCAGCAAACAGTGCTGTCCCACCCAACTCCTATGAACTGGAGCATGTACCTGATGTGCCTTCTGTAGAACCTGATGCACCTGTAAGTAGTGGTGATGATTCCGCTGAATCTGATCAAGAAGGATCTGCATCTCGAGGACAAGATGTCAGCTGTCATTCACCTGAACCCGAGCTGAAGTCAGCAACGGTAGCTTATATGGCACGGACTGTCCTTCAA
Organism: Lolium perenne; assembly: GCF_019359855.2. Classification (NCBI taxonomy): domain Eukaryota; kingdom Viridiplantae; phylum Streptophyta; class Magnoliopsida; order Poales; family Poaceae; genus Lolium; species Lolium perenne. Next base: position 92,443,947 of record NC_067245.2, on the reverse strand, counting down.
GCTCTAAAGATCCAGTTGGGTGGTTCACAGGACCAGCTACTCCAAGCCATTGTCACTACAAAAGACCAGCCAGCATGCTTCGTTATCTCCTGCATACTGTTTGACAAGCTGAAGCACTGCAACTGGCGCATTGTTCAATCCCATCAGCATGGAGAGAGGAGCTATGTTTATGTCAAGATGATTCATGCTGATTTGGTAAGGTTCCATGATAAGATGTATGGGTGGGGTGAGGCAAGAGCCACATTTTGCAGCATTCACACAGTCTTCGCTCTTGAGCCAGACCCCATGGATGCTTACCCAGTGGTGCAGCTGTCCTGACTTGATATATGTTTTATGATCAGTATGCTGCTGTCGTGGAACTGTGATGTGGAGCTACCTTTCTTATGGTTTCTAGGCTTTTGGTTTCAACATGTATTATGGAGCTTACCTTAGGACTTTCGCATGCGTTTGGCTGTTGACCTGTAATGTTTGTGGTTGGTTGTCTAATCTACTTGGCACAATCACATTGCAAAGGCAAATGTTCCTTTTCTCTTTAATTGTTATTATGACTTATGTGTTATAACCAGGCAAGAATATGCAATCTTGGTTCTCTGACCGATATATATGTACATACAACTTTTGTTCACATAATAACACTTACACGGGAAAAGAGTAGCTTTCTATGTTGGACAAACACCAAACCACAAAAGGGTAACAACACAATATCCAAACTAGGTACGGCACCTGTTGAGCATACATGACTTTTGTCGTAAAATCACGTTAACCAACACTAGCAGCATCTTATTCTTTGCAAGGTGCTATGCTTATCAGTCTAATCCCAATACACAACCTACTTCAGGTGGCACGATGATGTCAGGTGCAGGTTCACCAGTACCAACTCTCTTGCATCAGTCTCCATTGAAGGTACGCCACTGCTGCAGTAGACACCATTAGCAATGCAACCTGAAGGTGTTCTTATCCTCATATCAGGATCACATAATACAGGTGTCAAGCTTCATGCACTAGCCAACACAATCAAAAGTCCGAACTAGGATCGCTAGGGAAAAAAACATGAAGATCCTTTTATCGAATCCCACGCTGAACATCTTTTTCACTAATTAGGTAAGCTCCTGCTGACAAACATATTACAGCAACTCCAGCAGTGGCTCTATATTTTGGCGCTGTGGGCTGATGCTGCGCATGGAGCCGGCAATAGCTTCACCGGAAGCTGCAAACTGTGGCGGCCAAATGCAGGGCTGAAACAGCGTATTTTCAGAGGCGCTATAATGCAGCGCCAAAAACAGAATATAATGAAAAATAGAGTGCAGTAAAACAGAAGATCAAATAAAGACTAGAAATAGACATAAAATAGGATAAAATTAGCTTGATAGATACTCCGTAGTTCATATTTGTACAAAGTAGTGCGATAAAACTAAACTAAAACTCGACATCTGACGAGTCAGGTGTCGTGCCCGACACCGGATCCGACGAGAAGAGGTCAATCCAACGGGGGTCGTCCTCGCCAATGGTGGTCGGCCCGGCGAGCTGCGCTTCGATGAAGGCCCGCTTCGTCGCCTTCTCCGCCCTCCGTTGTGCGCGGTCCTCCTTCTTCGCAGCCCGCCTCGTAGCCTTCTCCGCCCTCCGTCTGCGGAAGTGCTCGTTCTCGGCGGCTACGTCCTCGGGAAGCGGGCCGCCCACTCGCGCGCCGCGCGCTCGTCCCGCTCGGCAATGCGCAAACGGCGCTCCGTCTCGCGGGGCGGCGGCGCTGTTCCTCCTGTCTAACGATGTACGGCGGCGGCGCGAGATCCTCGGCCTGCTGGCGCGTCCACACGTCATGGAAATTCATCGATGATCGCGGGCGCCCGAGCCGCCACGCCACGGCGTCGTACGTGCGCGCGGCCTCGTGTGCGGTCTCGTAGGTGCCGAGGCCGATGCGCTCACCGCCGTCACGTATCTCCGCGTAATACGTACCTTTGGGGCGCGCGCGGACGCCGCGGTACCCCGTGCCCGAGACGCGGCAGTACCGCGAGCTCGACGCGAGACGAGGCATGGCGGCGGCGGCGGAAGCGGAGCCGCGGCGGCGATATTAGGCGCAGATGGGCAAATTTCAGCAACCCGTGTCCATCTTTTTTTTTTGGCAGATTACGCCATGTACCACCTTCCAATTAGAAAATAGTACTGTTCAGCCTTCCCCTGTTGGGCCCAATATTTCACTTTGGGTTGCCAACGGCCATCTACATGGTAATTGCTCTCGGCCTACTTGCTCCGGCCGTCGAAGCCCAATAACTACAAATGGGCCTTTCTGCTCATGCAATTTCGGCCCTTTTCTAATGAAATACAGATCCTATGAATGGCAAAAGAAAAAACGCGGAGATTCTACATAAAAGTTGTTTTTAGTTATTTTGAATTATTGGGTTCCAATTTTTGAAACTGCTCATGCCCAATATGAAAATCCTTGTTCGCTCCATACCCACATGGATAACGGTATTTTTAATAATTCATAAAGTGGATTTGAAATTTAAAACATATCCTAATAATTCCATGATTTAATCTATCAACTTGCAAGATCTTGGAGAGAAAAAGCTTGTATTAGTCTGCAGAATCCGCACCGTTTCAAAGGCGGCAGTGGATCAAAAGAAAAAAGGAAGTAGCCAGAAATTAGGGGTCAAAAATAACTCCAAGAAATGAAACTTTTATTGTTCATAGAGGATGACATGCGGGACCCATGAGCCAGCAGCTTACTCAACGTTTCAAAGGCGGCATGAGATCGGAAGAAAAATGCAAGTGACCAAATATCAGGTGCCAAAAATAATCCAAGAAATGAAACTTATTGTACATAGAGGATGACATGCGGGTCCCATTTTGCAGCAGCGGTTTCAGCGTTTCAAATGCGGTTTGAGATCAAAAGAAAAAGAAAGTAGCCAGAAATTAGGGGGTAAAAAACTCCAAAAAAGAAAGTTGATTGTACATAGAGGATGACATGCGGGTCCCATGAGTCAGCAGCTTACTCAACGTTTCCAAGGCGGCAGGGGATCAAAAGAAAAAGGAAATAGCCAAAAATCAGAGGTGAAAAAAAACCAAGAAAAGAAATTTTATAGTACATAGAGGATGACATGCGGGTCCCATGAGCCAGCAGGTTCCTCAACGTTTTCAAAGGCCGGTGGGGATCAAAAGAAAAAGGCAAATAGCCAGAAATTAGGGGTAAACAATAAATCCAACAAAGGAAAGGTTTATTGTTCATAGATGCTGACATGTGGGACCCATGAGCCAGCAGCGTCAAGGCAAGTGACCAAAAATCAGGGGTAAAAAAATCCAAGAACAGAAACTTTATTGTACATAGAGGATGACATGTGGGTCCCATGAGCCAGCACCTTACTCAACGTTTCAGAGGCGGCTTGAGATCGAAAGAAAAAGGAAAGTGACCGAATATCAGGAGCTAAAAATAATCCAAGAAAGGAAACTTTTATTGTACATAGAGGTTGACATATGGGTCCCACTAATACAAGCTATTTCGCTCGAAGATCTTGCAAGTTGATTGTACATAGAGGATGACATGCGGGCCCCATGTGTCAGCAGCTTACTCAATGTTTCCAAGGCGGCAGTGGATCAAAAGAAAAAGGAAATAGCCAAAATCAGAGGGTGAAGAATAAATCCAACAAAGGAGAGGTTTATTGTCCATGGAGGCTGACATCTGGGACCCACGAGCCAGCAGCGTCCTCTACGTTTAGAAGGCGACTGGGGATCGAAAGAAAAAAGGCAAATAGCCAGAATTAGGGGTACAAAATAACTCCAAGAAAGGAAGTGTTTATTGTTCATAGAGGCTGACATGTGGGACCCATGAGCCAGCAAAGTCTTCAACGTTTCAAAGGCGGCAGGGGATCAAAAGAAAAAGGAAGTAGCCAGAAATTAGGGGTAAAAAATAACTCCAAGAAAGGAAACTTTTATTGTTCATAGAGGATGACATGCGGGACCCATGCTCCAGCAGCTTCCTCAACGTTTCAAAGGCGGCATGAGATCGAAAGAAAAAGGCAAGTGACCAAATATCAGGACCCGAAAATAATCGAAGAAAGAAATTTTATTGTACATAGAGGATGACATGCGGGACCCATTTAGCAGCAGCGGTCTCAAGTTTCCAAGGCGGCACGGGATCAAAAGAAAAAGGAAGTAGCCAGAAATTAGGGTTCAAAAATAACTCCAAGAAAGGAAACTTTTATTGTTCGTAGAGGATGACATGCGGGACCCATGAGCCAGCAGCTTACTCAACGTTTCAAAGGCGGCATGAGATCGAAAGAAAAAGGCAAGTGACAAAATATCAGGAGACAAAGATAATCCAAGAAAAGAAAACTTTATTGTACATAGAGGATGACATGCGGGTCCCAATTAGCAGCAGCGGTCTCAACGTTTCAAATGCGGCTTGAGATCAAAAGAAAAAGAAAGTAGCCAGAAATCAGGGGGTAAAAAAACTCCAATAAAGGAAAGTTTTATCGATGAGCCAGCAGAGTCCTCAACGTTTCAAAGGCGGCAGGGGATCAAAAGAAAAAGGAAATAGCCGAAAATCAGAGGGTGAAAAAAAAACCAAGAAAATGAACTTTTATAGTACATAGAGGATGACATGCGGGTCCCATGAGCCAGCAGGTTTTTCAACGTTTCAAACGTGGCATGAGATCGAAAGAAAAAGGCAAGTGACCAAATATCAGGAGCCAAAAATAATTCAAGAAAAGAAACTTGATTGTACATAGAGGATGGCATGCGGGTCCCATTTAGCAGCAGCGGTATCACCGTTTGAGAGGCTGCACGGGATCGAAAGAAAAAGGCAAGTGACCAAATATCAGGATCAAAAAAAAATCTATCAAATGAAATTTTATTGTACATAGAGGATGACATGCGGGTCCCATTTTGCAGCAGCGGTCTCAACGTTTCCAAGGCGGCACAGGACCAAAAGAAAAATGAAGTAGCCAGAAATCAGGGGGTGAAAAAAATCCCAAAAAAGAACGATTTCAATTGGGCTGCATGTGGACATCTGGGCATTCGAACTATCCTGCTGGGCCTTTTGACTCGTACAATTTCAGCCCACTCCAAAGCAGGATAGTTCGGATTTTTCTAAAAAAAACAGGAAAGTCCTATGCTTCGCAAAAACAAAAAACAAGGAGATTCAGCATATAAATTTGTTTATGTAAAAATAAAGATTTAATTTATCCGTTGAAATAGCTTAGAGCGCAATACACTGTTTATTGTCTGCAAAATAATCAAGATATCACATGTTTCTTGTACGGGGAGGCTGACATCGGGGACCCATGAGCCAGCAGCGTCGTTTTAAAGGTGGCAGGGGATGGAAAGAAAAAATAAACCAAAAATCTGTTGGTAAAAAATCCAAGAAAAGAAACATTTTCGTTCTGAGAGGATGACATGCGGGACCCATGAGGCAGCAGCGTCCTCAGCGTTTAGATTTCGGCGAGGCTGACAAGTGGGACACGTGAGCCAGCAGCGTCCTCAACGTTTTAAAGGCGGCAGGATATCAAAAGAAAAAATAAGCCAAAAATCATTTGGTAAATAATATCCAAGAAAAGAAACATTTACCGTTCTGAGAGGATGACATGCGGGACCCATGAGGCAGCAGCATCCTCAACGATTCCAAGGCGGCAGGGGATCAAAGAAAAAAAAAGGAAATATCTAGAAATTAATTAGGGGTTCAAAAAAAATCCATCAAAGGAAACTTTTATTGTTCATAGAGGATGACTTGTGGGACCGACCTGCCATATGACGTCCTCATCGTTTCAAAGGGGTAGGAGATCCAAAGAAAAAGGCAAATAGCCAGAAATTAGGGGTCAAAAATAACTCCAAGAAAGGAAACTTTTATTGTTCGTAGAGGATGACATGCGGGACCCATGAGCCAGCAGCTTACTCAACGTTTCAAAGGCGGCATGAGATCGAAAGAAAAAGGCAAGTGACAAAATATCAGGAGCAAAAGATAATCCAAGAAAAGAAACTTTATTGTACATAGAGGATGACATGTGGGTCCCATTTTGCAGCAGCGGTCTCAATGTTTGTAATGCGGCTTGAGATCAAAAGAAAAAGAAAGTAGCTAGTAATTAGGGGGTGAAAAAAATCCAAGAAAAGAAAGTTGATGGACATAGAGGATGACATGCGGGTCCCTTGAGCCAACAGCTTACTCAACGTTTCAAAGGGGGCAGGGGATCAAAAGAAAAAGGCAAGCCAAAAATCAGAGGGTGAAAAAAAATCCAACAAAGGAAACTTTTATAGCACATAGAGGATGACATGCGGGTCCCATGAGCCAGCAGGTTCCTCAACGTTTCAAACGTGGCATGAGATCGAAAGAAAAAGGCAAGTGCCCAAATATGAGGTGCCAAAAAAAACTCCAAGAAAAGAAAGTTGATTGCTCATAGAGGATGACATGCGGGTCCCATGAGCCAGCAGGTTCCTCAACGTTTCAAACGTGGCATGAGATCGAAAGAAAAAGGCAAGTACCCAAATATGAGGTGCCAAAAAAAACTCCAAGAAAAGAAAGTTGATTGCTCATAGAGGATGACATGCGGGTCCCATGAGCCAGCAGGTTCCTCAACGTTTCAAACGTGGCATGAGATCGAAAGAAAAAGGCAAGTGACCAAATATGAGGAGCCAAAAATAATTCAAGAAAAGAAAGTTTTATAGTACATAGAGGATGACATGCGGGTCCCATTTAGCAGCAGCGGTATCACCGTTTGAGAGGCGGCAGGGGATCAAAAGAAAAAAGAAATTGCCAAAAATCAGAGGGTGAAAAAAAACCAAGAAAATGAACTTTTATAGTACATAGAGGATGACATGCGGGTCCCATGAGCCAGCAGGTTCCTCAACGTTTCAAACGTGGCATGAGATCGAAAGAAAAAGGCAAGTGACCAAATATGAGGAGCCAAAAATAATTTAAGAAAAGAAAGTTTTATAGTACATAGAGGATGACATGCGGGTCCCATTTAGCAGCAGCGGTATCACCGTTTGAGAGGCGGCAGGGGATCGAAAGAAAAAGGCAAGTGAAAAAATATGAGGAGCCAAAAATAATTCAAGAAAAGAAAGTTTTATAGTACATAGAGGATGACATGCGGGTCCCATTTAGCAAGAGCGTATCAACGTTTGAGAGGCAGCAGGGGATCGAAAGAAAAAGTCAAGTTACCAAATATGAGGTGCCAAAAAAAATCCAAGAAAAGAAAGTTTTATAGTACATAGTGGATGACATGCGGGTCCCATTTAGCAGCAGCGGTATCACTGTTTGAGAGGCAGCAGGGGATCGAAAGAAAAAGTCAAGTGACCAAATATGAGGTGCCAAAAAAATCCAAGAAAAGAAAGTTTTATAGTACATAGAGGATGACATGCGGGTCCCATTTAGCAGCAATGTATCACTGTTTGAGAGGCAGCAGTGATCGAAAGAAAAAGTCAAGTGACCAAATATGAGGTGCCAAAAAAATCCAAGAAAAGAAAGTTTTATAGTACATAGAGGATGACATGCGGGTCCCATTTAGCAGCAGCGGTATCACAGTTTGAGAGGCAGCAGGTGATCGAAAGAAAAAGTCAAGTGACCAAATATGAGGTGCCAAAAAAAATCCAAGAAAAGAAAGTTTTATAGTACATAGAGGATGACATGCGGGTCCCATTTAGCAGCAGCGGTATCACCGTTTGAGAGGCGGCAGGGGATCGAAAGAAAAAGGTAAGTGACCAAATATGAGGTGCCAAAAATAATTCAAGAAAAGAAAGTTTTATAGTACATAGAGGATGACATGCGGGTCCCAGTTAGCAGCAGCGGTATCACCGTTTGAGAGGCGGCAGGGGATCGAAAGAAAAAGGCAAGTGACCAAATTTGAGGTGCCAAAAAAAACTCCAAGAAAAGAAAGTTGATTGCACATAGAGGATGACATGCGGGTCCCATTTAGCAGCAGCGGTCTCAACGTTTCCAAGGCGGCAAGGGATCAAAAGAAAAAGGAAGTAGCCAGAAATCAGGGGGTCAAAAAAATCCAAGAATAGAAAGAATTTTGGTTCATAGAGGATGACATGCGGGACCCATGATCCTGCATCGTAAACGGCTCGATCGGAGAACGTTGAACGAGATGGCGTGATCTAGAAAAAAAACAATGCCAGAGAGGCTGCCATCTGGGCCCTACATCCCTCGGCGGTGCGGATTTGCGTTGACTCGGCCGGCGAACCCGAGATTTCGAGATGCACCACGTCCCGGGCCACCATACGCGACGTTTTGGCCGCTTTCGTCGGGCTAGGTGGCCTCAAAAACGAGAAAAAAAAAGTTTTGACATGCACCACGGAGGGACCAAAATCGTCGGCCATGGTACACCAGCAACCACGGCGCGACTTCAACTTCGTCGGCCATGGCAACTTTTCTTGTAGTGAACATTGATCGCATAAAAAATAATAACTTCTCTCATTTGTGCTACATACACTCTTGTTTATAATGAACACCACTAATTGTGTAGGATTACACGAACCCTCAATGCCGGAGTTAACAAGCTCCACAACATTCGATATTCATGTTTAAGTAACCTTAGAGCATAATAGATCTTTGCAAAATAAACCGAGTACTAACATAGCATACACACTGTCACCTTTACACTATGAAGGGGGAATAGATCACATCAATACTATCATAGCGATAATCAACTCCATAACCTACAAGAGATTATGATCATAATCTACGACAAGAACTACACGATGCACACACTGTCACCATTACACCATGCAGGAGGAATAGACTACTTTAATAACATCACATGAGTAGCACATAGACTAGTAGCGATACAAAGCACATTGCAATTATAAAGGGATATAAATAAGCACTTCACTATGCCATTCATAACAGTGAATAAGTATTCTGTGAAATATAGCCTAAGAGACCCACACGGTGCACACACTGTCACCTTTACACACGTGGGACAAGGAGTCTCCGGAGATCACATAAGTAAAACCCACTTGACTAGCATAATGACATCTAGATTACAAGCATCATCATATGAATCTCAATCATGTAAGGCAGCTCATGAGATTATTGTATTGAAGTACATAGGAGAGAGATTAACCACATAGCTACCGGTACAGCCCTTAGCCTCGATGGAGAACTACTCCCTCCTCATGGGAGACAGCAGCGGTGATGAAGATGGCGGTGGTGTCGATGGAGGAGCCTTCCGGGGGCACTTCCCCGTCCCGGCGGCGTGCCGGAACAGAGACTCCTGTCCCCCAGATCTTGGCTTCGCGATGGCGGCGGCTCTGGAACTTTTCTCGTACCGTGGCTTATTCGTATCGGGGTTTTAGGTCAGGGAGCTTATATAGGCGAAAGGGCGGAGTCGGAAGTGTCTCGGGGAGCCCACACACCAGGGGGCACCCCCCCCTCTGGCCGCGCCGCCACCTTGTGTGGTGGCCCTGGGCCTCTCCTATGGTGGCCCTCGGGTGTTCTGGAAGCTTCGTGGATTTATAAGGTACTGGGCGTTGATTTCGTCCGATTCCGAGAATATTTCCTTACTAGGATTTCTGAAACCAAAAACAGCAGAAAACAAGAACTGGCACTTCGGCATCTCGTCAATAGGTTAGTTCCGGAAAACGCATCAAAATGATATAAAGTGTGAACAAAACATGTAGGTATTGTCATAAAACAAGCATGGAACATCAGAAATTATAGATACGTTGGAGACGTATCATGTCCCTCCACAACAACAAGACGATGGTTTGGGTAAGCCCAAGTTCTCCATACCCAAGTTTGAAGGAGGAGCTGATGTTGAAGAATACCTCACTTGGGAGCTGAAGATTGAGAAGTTATGGCGCTTAAATAATTATACTGAAGACAGGAAGGTTAAACTCGCTTCCTCAGAATTTGATGGTTATGCATTGCGTTGGTGGGATGGAGTTACACGTGCTCGTCAACAAGACAACGCGTTGACGGTTCTTACATGGCGCGAGATGAAGGCCATTATGCAAGCTCGTTTCGTTCCCACTAATTATTTGCGTACTATATATGATAAGTTGACCCTATTGAGACAAGGTGTGAAGACTGTTGATGTTTACTTCATGGATATGGAGATGCTTATGCAGCGTGGCCGTGTCCGTGAGTCACTTGAGATGACAATGCAATGTTTTTACATGGTTTGAAGTATGATATCAAAGGCATTGTTCATTATCACAGTTACACCATGATAACGCGTGAAGCACACGTCCGTTGGGAACCCCAAGAGGAAGGTGTGATGCGTACAGCAGCAAGTTTTCCCTCAGTAAGAAACCAAGATTATCGAACCAGTAGGAGATGAAGGCCACGTGAAGGTTGTTGGTGGAGGAGTGTAGTGCGGCGCAACACCAGTGATTCCGGCGCCAACGTGGAACCTGCACAACACAATCACAGTACTTTGCCCCAACTTAACAGTGAGGTTGTCAATCTCACCGGCTTGCTGAAAACAAAGGATTAAACGTATGGTGTGGAGAAATGATGTTTGTTTGCGAAGAACAACAGAGAACAATGATTGCAGTAGATTGTATTTCAGATGTAAAAGAATGGACCGGGGTCCACAGTTCACTAGTGGTGTCTCTCCAATAAGATAAATAGCATGTTGGGTGAACAAATTACAGGTGGGCAATTGACAAATAAAGATTCATATACATATCATGATGATCACTATGAGATTTAATCAGGGCATTACGACAAAGAACATAGACCGCCATCCAGCATGCATCTATGCCTAAAAAGTCCACCTTCAGGTTAGCATCCGCACCCCTTCCAGTATTAAGTTGCAAACAACAGACAATTGCATTAAGTATGGTGCGTAATGTAATCAACACAAATATCCTTAGACAAAGCATCGATGTTTTATCCCTAGTGGCAACAACACATCCACAACCTTAGAACTTTCTATCACTGTCCCAGATTCAATGGAGGCATGAACCCACTATCGAGCATAAATACTCCCTCTTGGAGTTACAAGTATCAACTTGGCCAGAGCCTCTACTAGCAACGGAGAGCATGCAAGAACATAAACAACACATATATGATAGATCAATAATCAACTTGACATAGTATTCCATATTCATCGGATCCCACCAAACACAACATGTAGCATTACAAATAGATGATCTTGATCATGTTAGGCAGCTCACAAGATCTAAACATGATAGCACAAGAGGAGAAGACAACCATCTAGCTACTGCTATGGACCCATAGTCCAAGGATGAACTACTCACGCATCAGTTTGGAGGCGGGCATGGTGATGTAGAGCCCTCCGGTGATGATTCCCCTCTCCGGCAGGGTGCCGGAGGCGATCTCCTGAATCCCCCGAGATGGGATTGGCGGCGGCGGCGTCTCTGGAACTTTTTCCGTATCGTGGCTCTCGGTACTAGGGTTTTCGCGGCGGAGAGTTTAAGTAGGCGGAAGGGTAGAGTCGGAGGGGGCTCGAGGGGCCCACCCCATAGGGTGGTGTGGGCCCCTCCTTGGCCGCGCCGCCCTATGGTGGCGGCTCCTCGTGGCCCCACTTCGTATCCTCTTCGGTCTTTTGGAAACTCCGTGGAAAAATAAGACCGTGGGCTTTTGTTTCGTCCAATTCCGAGAATATTTCATGTGTAGGATTTCTGAAACCAAAAACAGCAGAAAACAGGAACTGGCGCTTCTGCATCTTGTTAATAGGTTAGTGCCGGAAAATGCATCAAAACATCATAAAGTGTGAACAAAACATGTAGGTATTGTCATAAAACTAGCATGGAACATAAGAAATTATAGATACGTTGGAGACGTATCAAGCATCCCCAAGCTTAGTTCCTACTCGCCGTCGAGTAGGTAAACGATAAAAATAATAATTTCTTAAGTGACATGCTACCATCATAATCTTGATCAACATTATTGTAAAGCATATGAGATGAATGGAGTGATTCGAAGCAATAGATTGCTAACAAAGAGATAATGACTAAACAGCTGAACCATATAGCAAAAACTTTTCATGAATAGTACAATCAAGACAAGTATCAACAAGACTTCATAAGAGCTAACTCATAAAGCAATAGATTCAAAGTAGAAGGTTTCGAAGCAACACAAAGGATGATTAAGTTTCAGCAGTTGCTTTCAACTTGTAACATGTATATCTCATGGATAATTGTCAACATAAAGTAATATAACAAGTGCAATAAGTAAACATATAAGAATTAATGCACACAGTTGACACAAGTGTTTGCTTCTAAGATAGAAAGAAGTAGGTAAACTGACTCAACATAAATTAAAAGAAAGGCCCTTCGCAGAGGGAAGCATGGATTACTATTTTTGTGCTAGAGCTTTTATTTTGAAAACATAGAAACAATTTTGTCAACGGTAGTAATAATTCATATGTGTTATGCATAAAACTTCCTACAAGTTGCAAGCCTCATGCATCGAATACCAATAGTGTTCGCACCTTGTCCTAATTAGCTTGGATTTACATGGATTATCATTGCATAACATATGTTTCAACCAAGTGTCATAGAGGGGTACCTCTGCCGCCTGTACAAAGGTCCAAGGAGATAAATCGCATTTGATTTCTCATTTTTGATAGATCTCAACTAAAGACATCCATACCGGGACAACATAGAAAACAGATAATGGACTCCTCTTTAATGCATAAGCATTCAACAACAGATAATATTCTCATAAGAGATTGAGGATTAGTGTCCAAACTGAAAACTTCCACCATGATACATGGCTTTTGTTAGCGGCCCAATGTTCTTCTCTAACAATATGCATACTCAAACCATTTGATCATGATAAATCACCCTTACTTCAGACAAGACGAACATGCATAGCAACTCACATGATATTCAACAAAGGTGTAAAAAGTTGATGGCGTCCCCAGAAACATGGTTACCGCTCAACAAGCAACTTATAAGAACTAAGATACATAGCTACATATTCATCACCACAATAGTTTTTAAGCTATTTTCCCATGAGCTATATATTGCAAAGACAAAGAAATGAAATTTTAAAGGTAGCACTCAAGTAATTTACTTTGGAATGGCAGAAAAATACCACATATAGGTAGTTATGGTGGACACAAATGACATGGGTTTTGGCTCAAGATGTTTGGATGCACGAGAAGCATTTCCTCTCAGTACAAGGCTTTGGCTAGCAAGGTTGTTTGAAGCAAACACAAGTATGAACAGGTACAGGAAAACTTACACAAGAACATATTGCAAGCATTATAAGACTCTACACTGTCTTCCTTGTTGTTCAAACACTTTTACCAGAAAATATCTAGACCTTAGAGAGACCAATCATGCAAACCAAATTTCAACAAGCTCTACGGTAGTTCTCCACTAATAGATTTAAACTAAATGATGCAAGAGCTTAAACATGATCTATGAGAGCTCAAAACAATTGCCAAGTATCAAATTATTCAAGACCATATGAAGCATTTTCTGATTCCAACCAAATAGCAATCAACGAAGCAGTTTTCAGCCTTCGCCATGAACATTAAAGCATAACTAAGAACACAAGTGTTCACATGAAAAAGCGGAGCGTGTATATCTCCAATACAAGGATTGTGGGATCCAACTTTATTCAACCCAAAAAAAAACAGATGCTCCAAGTAAAGAACATAAGATGTGACGGAATAAAAATATAGTTTCACTAGAAGTGACCTGATAAATTGTCGACGAAGAAGGGGATGCCTTGGGCATCCCCAAGCTTAGATGCTTGAGTATTATTGAAATATGCAGGGATGACCCACGAGGGCATCCCCAAGCTTAGACTTTTCACTCTTCTTGATCATATTGTATCATCCTCTTCTTTTGATCCTTGAAAACTTCCTCCACACCAAACTTTAAGCAAACTCATTAGAGGGTTAGTGCATAATCAAAAATTCACATGTTCAGAGGTGACATAATCATTATTAACACTTCTGGACATTGCAAAAAGCTACTGAAAGTTAATGGAACAAAGAAATCCATTCAACATAGCAAAAGAGGCAATGCGAAATAAAAAGGCAGAATCTGTCAAAACAGAACAGTCCGTAAAGACGAATTTTTCTGAGGCACTTAACTTGCTCAGATGGAAAAAATCAAAACTAACGAAAGTTGCGTACATATCTGAGGATCACGCACGTAAATTGGCAGATTTTTTTGATTCTTCTACAGAGAGAAGGACGCGAATTCGTGACAGACAACAAATCTGTTTCTGCGCAGAAATCCAAATCTAGTATCAACCTTCTATTAGAGACTTTACTTGGCACAAAAACATGATAAGGAGAGGTTGATACAGTAGTAACAACTTCCAAGACTCAACAAAACAGTAGTAAAAATAAAACCATGGGTTATCTCCCAAGAAGTGCTTTTCTTTAACGCCTTTCAGCTAGGCGCAGAAAGTGCAAATCAAGTAACATCAAAAGAAGAAGCATCAACATCATAATTTGTTCTACAAACACAATTTGTTGCAGAGGGTACCTTAGATTCTCCATTATCTAAATTTCCCATGGTGGTTCTAGGGGTTTTATCAATTTTAGGCCTATAATAATTTTTTGGTTTAGGCACCTTAGAGACATACATGAATTTTTGCTCTTTACCCACATAAGCTTTCTCCTTAAACTTAAGAGAAGAAAAAGTTGAACCCAAGGTTCCCATAGCTTCTTCAAGTTCACTAATCCTATTGGTTTGATTATCATCGATAACACAAGTTTCTAGGATAGCAATTCTTTCATTAATTCCTCCTAGGGATTTATCAAGTTTATCAGTATTATCAAGTAATATCCCCAATTTAGTCTCAACACTTGGAAGATTTTTCTCTACGGCTTCCAACTTTTTCATGACATCCTCAAGAGAGATTTCAATTTTAACTTCATTAACAGGTGGTGTTCCAACTAGACTATCAATGATGCAACTAGCTTCTTGTAACATCCCAAATTTCAAAACAAAGAGAGAATGAAATTCTTTTTTTCCAAAAATGAGAACCAACAAAAACTTTTCCTATATAGAGTGCTATGCATAGTGCTCATAACTATTACTTGTGTTTTTGCCATGATGAGTGTTTTTATGCTTATGTGATAAACCCTAAAACCCTAAAGTGATCCAGTGAAGATCACATACCAAATACAAGAGAAAGAAATCAAATAAGAAAAACCCTAAACCCTAACCCTTTAAAAAAATATTTGGGATCTATTTTGAGAAACCCAAAATAAAGAAAAAGACATAGGTGGGCATGTAGCCCTAATATGTAAATTTTGAACCCTATCTTTCTTACTTGCTAAATGGTGATGAACCCTTGCAAAACCTACTAAACCCTAAAACCTCATCCCTCTTGTCTTCAATCTTTGAAAAATAAAATAAAAAGAAAAGATCTTATTTAAGAAAAAAAAGCATATGCAAGCCTATGGCTACTTTTTGAAAATGATGAACTTTGCTTTGTCTACCTTGAATAGATGAGTTGAAATACCTCAACCCACTCAACAAAGCACCTTCCAACCAAGTCAAGTGAGAAACAAAATAAAATCAAATTTATGCATAGAGGCATATGTGGCACTTAGCCAAATTATCAAATCTTGACCTAGCCACTTCCTTTACCTCAAAATGGTTTGAACCTTTCACCCAACTAAATCTAACACCAAATAAACCTCACTCATGTCAAAATGAAGCAAAAGAAAAATAAAAGAATAAAAGTTAGAAATTCACAAAACCCTCACTTATGGTTTATGCCATTTTTTTATAAATCTTGACCTTAGACCATTTTGGCCTTCACCATTAGTTGTATTACAGTACTGAACACTTATTACAACTTTTGGAATCATTGAAACACAAATCAAATCAAAATTCAACTCAAATTGTGCTCACATATGATGATGGTCAATTCTGCCAACTATTTTCTGGTCACCACTTTGAGCCCCTGCAATTCAATATTTTCAAACTAAATTTTCTCAACTCTTTACATGTCATCCAAGAGGACATCAAGGTGAACACTTTTTGTAAAGATCACCATGCCAAATTCTTTTTAGATCAAATGCTATGCTCATCCAAAGTTGGAACCTTTTATCACATTCAACAATCTCACACTTAACAAATTTTGCAATACTTTGAATTTGGAATTTCCACCACCACACCTCATCTTCTCTGGTCATTTGTAACTTAACTAAACACACATATTTCAATTTGGTCAACCTTTTGAACTCATTTTTAAATTGGGACAAATTGCAATTTCCTAAGTATGGCACTATTTGACACTATTTGGAATAGTGCCCTATACCCAACCCTACACCCTCATTTCACTCCACCTTGTTCCCCTGTCCCCTCTCTCCCTACACCATGCACAGAAACCCTAAGGGAGGAGGCCAAACCTACCCTACCCTAGCCATGCCATGCCGGCCAACACGCATGAACACATGCCCTCCCCCTCTCCTCACCTCTTCAGCCCTGTCCCCCATGTCCCTGAGCGCCACCTAGCCCTACTGAGCATGCCTAGCCCAACCCTTGTCGAGGAGGAACCCGCCAACGCCGGGGACGGGTCGTGCCCGACGCGGCCAGAACGCGCCCGGCGCGCGCCCTACACGCTCTGGACGCGCCCGTGCGTCGACGAGCGCCGTCGACCCAGGCCCCCTCTCGCCCTTTCCCTTCTCCTGCGCGCTCCCCTGGACGACAGCCGCCCGCCAGACACGCTCCCGTGCCGGCGCACGCGCCGGAACCGTCGACGTCGCGCCATGGCCTCCACGCCGCGTTCCCGCCCCGGAATGCTATATAACCCCCGCCCCCCGCGCCTCTGGACTTCACCACACCACCCAGCAGCTCACCTCTCTTCCCCCTAGCACCTCCCTCTCTCCCTCCTCGCAGCTCACCGGCGCCAACAGCTCGCCGGCGGCCACACCAAAAGTCGCCCCATTTCTCACCTCCTCAGCCTCCAACGCCTATACCCTCTTGTAGCCCTTGGAAAACCCTGTCGATCAAGCCCAAGCTCGCCGGAAACCGTGGCCGGAGCTCGGAGATCTCGCCGTCGCAAGCCGGCAGCATCGCGAGGTAGGCGATGAACCGGAGCCGTCCGATCCCGATCCAGAGCCCCGCGTGCCCCGCCCGCGCGCTACGTGCATGCGCCATGCACGCGTGGCCCAGGCCGCCGCTGGGCCGGCCCACTTCGTTTCCCGCCCCCGTTTGATTCAAATTTTCGTTTATTTCTTTTTCAGTTAAATTGCTATCATATGCTTTGCTAGAAATCAAATATCTCCCAATCTACTTGGCCATTTTTAGTGAATTTCATATGGTTGGAAAGCCTGTGAAATTATCTATCCAATGCCACTGGATTCAAATCAATATCTGTTGTATAATTAAAGTAGCAAAATAAACAAGACATGGACTTTTCTGCGTTAGAATAATTATTAAAAATCAACCAAAAATGCTCTTAAGTTAATTCCAACTCCTATAAATCACATTACACTTGTACTAATTTTTTCTGCAAAAATATTCCATGCTTACTTTGAATGATCATGGCCTAGTTCAATTAAAGGACTATTTGGCTATTTCTAGCCAAAGAAATTGTCCAAAATTATTAATAAATCATATGGGAGTTTTTCTCTCACTTAAATCTTGTCATGAACAATTCAAAATGAGGTAGACACTCTGGTCATTTAGGTCTCATACGAATTGTTGATGATATTAAATCTTTACCATATTAGGATTAAATTGTATGAGGTTCTTCACCTCATTTAAATCATTTTCTTAAATGATGAGTATGAAGAGGTTGACTTAGTCAACCTAGGTCATATATTATTCATGAGAGAAATTAAATCTTAATAAGATAATGAAAGGAAATTATTTATCTAAGTAATTAAAAGTAACACCTTAATTAGCAGGAGAGGAACTTACTTTCCTTAAATAAGAAAAACACATCTACCCACTCCCTAGTAATGTGTGATGCTAGTTTAAGTTGTGTAAATTGTATGAAGTGTTTCACTACATTTAAATCTTGCCCTAAGTACTTTCACATGAAGTTTGAACCCCTGGTCAAATGCTCTCATATGAAATATTTGGAGATTTTAAATCATTGGTAGAATTGTCAAATAGTATGAGGTATCTCTACCTCATTTAAATCATTTTCTCAACTGATGATGATGAATGGTTGACCTAGGTCAACATAAATTCATGTGTGATGGTTTGAGAAATTAAATCTTAAAGAAGATTCAATGAGAGGAAATTATTCCTCAAGAACGATATGGAAACTATAATTTACATATAAAATGAGAGGCAATTATTATTTTTTCCTCAAAGCAAGACCACCAAAGCACCAAATTGTATTAATTGTGTGGATATAATAGTTTGTGTGAATATATGTGATGTTTGGAATAGCCAATGAATTGTTTGGTGATTGTATCCTCGTATTCGTATTTTAGATGCTAGTACCGAGGAGTATCAAGAGGAGGAGGAAGTCTACTTTCAAGGAGAAGAAGACCACTTTGATCACCTCAACCACCAAGGCAAGCTAATATTCTTGCAAAGTGCAAAGTTCTACCAAGAACAAGGCACACTCACCTTTTCTTATGCTGCATGAACCTATCCCAAGTTTTATCATTCAAGTTTTCCAATTTGAATCTTGAAGTTTCCTTTTATAGTTAACTTTGGTCTAAGTCTAGAATACTACAAGAGTATCAAACTTAGCCAAATTAGCATTACAAGTAGTTAGCACACCTCATGACTAGACGCTAGTGCTAAATATAAAACTTGACTACTCTAGATGGGAACATGTGACTTGAAATGAATTTGAAAACTTTGGAATGATGATGCATTCCATTGAATGAATTTTGAAGGTGAATATGACCAAGAGAAGATAGTGATTTTTGATTAAAAACTAATATTGGTTTGAATGCGATACCTTTCCAATTCATAAGTACCCCCATAATACCTGATTATGGGTAAGGGCTTAACTAGAATTTTATGTACTTTAGTGTGGGTTCCCTCTGAACACACATCATAGGGGTTATGCCGAGGCTGCCTCCGTTGTTGATGAATGATGTGAATTGAGGTGAATTGTACGGCCAAGCCCTGTGCAGTTCCCAGGTTGACAGTTGGTCTTCACTGGGAGGCCAAGCTCATGGGGAGAGGTGCTCTACTAGAGTTTGTAAATGAAAGGTTATGGTTGATGATCCGCGTACTGTGTTACGATGATTCGGGGTTATCCCGACGGATGAAACCAAATGTTGTGGCACAAGTGTGCAACCTCTGCAGAGTGTAAACCTATTCGAATAGCCGTGTCCACGGTTACGGACGGTTGGAAAGGCCATATTGTTACCAGTGTCAGATTCTTTGAAAATAGTGATGAAATGAATGGTGAATTGGTGACTTGTTTGTGAATCACAACTTGAGTTGTGGGAATGACACTAATGTTCCCACTTGAGTTAGTTAGTACATGAAGAGTCTTTATTTTCAAATACTTGTGAACCCAAAATTGGCTTTATGCAAAAGAAACTAGAGCTTAGTACCCCTTTACTAGATTTGATAGCACTTACACTAGTATTAGTTTGCGAGTACTTTAAAGTACTCACGGCTGTGTCCCTGGCTATTCAAATGGCCAGACTATGAAGAGGAGCCGCAGTATGAAGATGATGGACAGCAGGACGTCTACGATAACTAGGACTACTCCTGACGTCAAGCGTTGGCCTGTGGACTAGAGAGTCCCTTATCTTTACGCTTCCGCCATGTATTTGTGATGTGTGTTGAAACAATAGTTCAACTATTATGGTAATATTAGATCATGTGATCTATTTGTAAGACGACTATGGTATGTAATGAATGATGACTTATGATATTCAACTGTTAACTAATTTTTTGTGTGTGTTTTTGATATAGAGAAAGCAAGACAAAAAATAAAGTAAAGTAAAGCAACTAATTTTTTTGTGTTTTTGATATAAAGCAAACAAGACAGAAAATAAAATAAAGTAAAGCAAGACAATAATAAACTAAAGAGATTGGATGTGGGAGACTCCCCTTGCAGCGTGTCTTGATCTCCCCGGCAACGGCGCCAGAAAAAGAGCTTGATAACGCGTGAAGCACACGTCCGTTGGGAACCCCAAGAGGAAGGTGTGATGCGTACAACAACAAGTTTTCCCTCAGTAAGAAACCAAGGTTATCGAACCAGTAGGAGATGAAGGCCACATGAAGGTTGTTGGTGGAGGAGTGTAGTGCGGCGCAACACCAGTGATTTCGGCGCCAACGTGGAACCTGCACAACACAATCACAGTACTTTGCCCCAACTTAACAGTGAGGTTGTCAATCTCACCGGCTTGCTAAAAACAAAGGATTAAACGTATGGTGTGGAGAATGATGTTTGTTTGCGAAGAACAACAGAGAACAATGATTGCAGTAGATTGTATTTCAGATGTAAAAGAATGGACCGGGGTCCACAGTTCACTAGTGGTGTCTCTCCAATAAGATAAATAGCATGCTGGGTGAACAAATTACAGGTGGGCAATTGACAAATAAATATTCATATACATATCATGATGATCACTATGAGATTTAATCAGGGCATTACGACAAAGAACATAGACCGCCATCCAGCATGCATCTATGCCTAAAAAGTCCACCTTCAGGTTAGCATATGCACCCCTTCCAGTATTAAGTTGCAAACAACAGACAATTGCATTAAGTATGGTGCGTAATGTAATCAACACAAATATCCTTAGACAAAGCATCGATGTTTTATCCCTAGTGGCAACAGAACATCCACAACCTTAGAACTTTCTCACATCGTCCTGCATTCAATGGAGGCATGAACCCACTATCGAGCATAAATACTCCCTCTTGGAGTTACAAGTATCAACTTGGCCAGAGCCTCTACTAGCAACGGAGAGCATGCAAAAACATAAACAACACATATATGATAGATCAATAATCAACTTGACATAGTATTCCATATTCATCGGATCCCACCAAACACAACATGTAGCATTACAAATAGATGATCTTGATCATGTTAGCCAGCTCACAAGATCTAAACATGATAGCACAAGAGGAGAAGACAACCATCTAGCTACTGCTATGGATCCATAGTCCAAGGATGAACTACTCACGCATCAGTCCGGAGGCGGGCATGGTGATGTAGAGACCTCCGGTGATGATTCTCCTCTCCGGCAGGGTGCCGGAGGCGATCACCTGAATCCCCCGAGATGGGATTGGCGGCGGCGGCGTCTCTGGAACTTTTTCCGTATCGTGGCTCTCGGTACTAGGGTTTTCGCGACGGAGAGTTTAAGTAGGCAGAAGGGCAGAGTCGGAGGGGGCTCGAGGGGCCCACCCCATAGGGTGGCGCGGGCCCCTCCTTGGCCGCGCCGCCCTATGGTGGTGGCTCCTCGTGGCCCCACTTCGTATCCTCCTCGGTCTTCTGGAAACTCCGTGGAAAAATAAGACCGTGGGCTTTTGTTTCGTCCAATTCCGAGAATATTTCCTGTGTAGGATTTCTGAAACCAAAAACAGTATAAAACATGAACTGGCGCGTCGGCATCTTGTTAATAGGTTAGTTCCGGAAAATGCATCAAAACATCATAAAGTGTGAACAAAACATGTAGGTATTGTCATAAAACTAGCATGGAACATAAGAAATTATAGATACGTTGGAGACGTATCACACCATTATGAATGAGTTTCTACATCATGCAGGAGAAGCTGAATCACAGTTGGCTGAAGCAGCGCAAATCAAAAGTCGTGCTACGGGAGCTGGGCGCTACACGCCTAGGGCGCCCCCATCCACGGCGCCGACATCATCATCGCGCCCCGCACAGTTTTCTACTCCGTCTAGCAAGCCGGTTTCCAATGTGTCCAACACAAAGAAGTTCGAATCTGCTGCAAGTACGAGTGGTTCTAGCATGTCTACTCCGTGAAACCGCGATATGAATTTCCATACATGTGGAGGCAAGGGTCACTTCAAGAGAGATTTTCCTAACCGCAAGGTCATGATAATTAATGAGGACAACGAGTATGAGACTGGAGATGATGTTGATCCCAATGCTCCAGAAGATGATGACTATGACAGTGATGGTGTAGATGCTTTTCCGTCTGAAACTCGCACTATTGTTGTGTCACAGCGTGCGCTTAATGTGCAGCCAAGTGCATCTACTCAACGCTGCAATTTATTCCAAACAAAGGCACTAGTTGGTCCTGATAAAGCTTGCAAGGGCATTATTGATGGCGGGAGTTGTCGCAATCTAGCAAGCAAGGAGTTGTGTGCCAAGCTGAAGTTGAAGTATCTACCGCACCTGCATCCATATTACATTCTATGGTTGAGCGATAATGGTGAGATGAAGTTAAGCCACATGGTGTGTGCTGAGTTTGCGATTGGACCGTATAAGGATGCCATTGATTTTGATGTGGTTCTTATGATGGTGTGTCACCTAATGTTGGGTCGGCCATGGCTCTATGACCGTTCTGTGCAACACAATGGCCGCGCCAATACATATCACTTGGAGTTCAAGGGCAAGAAAATCAACTTGCAGCCTATGTCACCACAGCAAATTGTCAATGAATCTCGTCAGAAGACTGAAGTACACTTGGAGGATGCACCTCTAGATAGGCGAGAGAATTGTAATGTCGTGAGTGATATAACGAAAAGTGAGAGAGTGAATTCCTTAGTCTTATTAGCCACCAAAGAAGACATGAGAGAATTTAGTGAGTATCCTACAGTCATGCCTCTTGTGCTCATGTACAAGGGTGAGGTTTTGGTTTCTAACGACATGACCCCTATTTCTCTTGGTGTTTCTAGTGTTTTGTAGGAATTCAGCGACGTGTTTCCGGAGGAGGTACCCGCAGGATTGCCACCATTGCGTGGTATTGAGCATCAAATTGAGTTGATTCCCGGAGCTTCGCTGCCCAATAGGGAGCCATATAGGACGAACCCCGAAGAGACGAAGGAGATACAGAAGCAAGTACAAGCGCTACTCGACAAAGGTTATATCCGGATAAGCCTTAGTCCTTGTGCTGTTCATGTTATTCTAGTTTCTAAAAAAGATGGTACATGGCGCATGTGTGTAGATTGTAGAGCGATAAACAACATTACTATTCGATATTGTCATCCTGTTCCCCGTTTAAAGGATATGCTAGATGAATTGAGTGGTGCTGTTATATTCTCTAAAATTTATTTGCGTAGTGGTTATCATCAAATTAGGATGAAAGAGGGAGATGAATGGAAAACGGCCTTTAAAACAAAATTTGGTTTATATGAGTGGTTAGTGATGCCTTTTGGTTTAACTAATGCACCTAACACTTTCATGAGACTGATGAACTATGTTTTGCGTGATTTTATTGGCAAATTTGTGGTTGTGTACTTTGATGACATATTAATCTACAGCCGCAATGAATCTGATCATACTATACATATTCGACATGTTTTGCAAGTGTTGCGTGATAATAAACTCTATGGTAATCTTGAGAAGTGCACATTTTGCAAAGATAAGGTCATATTTCTTAGTTACGTTGTCTCTAAGCATGGAGTAGAGGTAGATGTGTCTAAAGTTGAATCTATTCAAAATTGGCCTACTCCCATGAATGTGAGTCAAGTAAGAAGTTTTCATGGTCTAGCTGATGTTAAAATTCCTGGATTAGAGATACTATGTGATTTGTATGCTCCCGATCATGATTTTACTGAACCATATCGCTTATGTGCTATTGGTAAAGCATGGGAGAAATATCACATACATGATGGGTTCTTGTTTAGAGCTAACAAACTATGTGTTCCAGAATCGTCTGTGCGTTTGCTCTTATTGCAGGAATCTCATGTTGGAGGTTTGATGGGTCACTTCGGGCGTGAGAAGACGCTACTCATGCTAGCTGACCACTTTTATTGGCCAAAGATGAGGCGGGATGTGGACAGGTATGTGAAGAGATGCATTACTTGCAACAAGTCCAAGTCCAAGTTGAAGCCTCACAGTTTGTATACTCCTTTACCGGCACCTTTACACCTTGGGAGGATATTAGTATGGATTTTGTGTTGGGTTTGCCGCGTACTAAGAGAGGCCATGATTCTATATTTGTGGTAGTGGATAGGTTTTCAAAGATGTCACACTTTATTGCCTGCCACAAGAGCGACGATGCGTCACATATTGCTAACCTGTTTTTCAGGGAGATTGTACGTCTACATGGAGTCCAGAAGACTATCGTTTCTGATCGTGATGTGAAGTTTATGAGCTACTTCTGGAAGACGCTTTGGAGAAAGCTGGGGACAAAGCTACTTTTTAGTACTACTTGTCATCCCCAAACTGATGGTCAAACTGAAGTGGTGAATAGAATATTATCACAACTGTTGAGATCCATGATCAAGAAGAACCTGAAGGAGTAAGAAGATTATTTGCCGCATGTGGAGTTTGCTTACAACAGGGTGGTACATTCTACCACATAGTTGTGTCCTTTTGAGGTGGTGTATGGTTTCAAACCCATTACTCCACTTGATTTGTTGCCTTTGCCCATACATGAGAGAGTCAATATGGAGGCATCAAAGAGGGCAGATTTTGTACGGAAGATACATGTGAAGATTAAAGAGTTGATAGAGAAGAAAGGCAAGAGCAATGCTGCAAGGATGAACAAGAAGCGTAAGGAGATTTTGTTCAAGCCTGGTGATATGGTCTGGGTACATTTTCGCAAGGATAGGTTCCCGACGCTACGGAAGTCCAAGTTGCTTCCCCGTGGTGTTCGTCCTTACAAAATGCTTGCCAAGATCAATGATAATGCATATTCGATAGATCTTCCAATTGATGAGTTTGGTGTCAGCAATTCTTTCAATGTGGCTGATTTGACACCATATGACGGAGAAGACCTTGGAGCGTCGAGGTCGACGCCTTTTGAAGGGGGGGGAGATGATGAGGACATCCCTACTATACTACTACCTCCGTTATAGCAAGACGAAGACGATGCTGCTGTGAAGCTCAAGTCCAATGAAGTCAGGATTGAACCAATGATACGAGCTCGTGCGAAGCTACTTAAGCAACAGGTGAACTTGTTCCTATGTGATACTTTGATCGATGAGAACTTTATACTGCCTAAGTCGTATTACTTATGTATGATCAGGTATGAAGAGGAAACAAGCATCGCACGAGGAGGAGAGGAGCATCTGGACAAGAAGCTGGACGTGAAGCTGGACATGGAGTTGGACATGAAGACATCCCATGGACGCGCGAGGGAGGAGCGGGAGGCATGTGCGAGAGGAGGAGATGCAGTTCAGGCCGGCGCCAGGCCCGGTCAGACCGGCCGTGCCGCCGGGCCACCCGGTCCGACCGGCTTCCACGCCGGATCCGTCCGATCCAAACCGGATGCCGCGCTTGTGCCAACCGGGCAACTATCTAGTAAGTCTGGACGCCTCGCCCGGTTGCCACCCCGTGCCAGACCCGGTTGAAACCGGATGGCCCGGTCCCAGGCCCAGTCGACCGGCCCCCTAACCGGCCGACTCCGAGTCTGTCTCGACCAGATCCGATCTGGGTCGGTTTTCTATGTACTTTTTTCGACCCCTGGTCGTCCTAAACCCCTATATAAGTGCCCAGGACGCTCCCAAATTAGGTTTAGACCATGTTTAAGATAAACCCTAGTTCATAGTTGATTGCTTTGCAACTCTATTGAATCTCTACACCATATTGCATCGATTTGGTGTTGAACCCCTGGAAGTCTTGTGTGATCTGCTGTTCTATTGGGAATTAGATGGTTGCAATTTACCGCTTCATGGTCGGCGGCTACGTGCGCAAGTGTGTGGAGTTGCGAATATCTTGCAGGGTTGAGAGCTGTTGTATTGGCGACATGGATCGACCGGGAGACTCGTTAGCATCATACAAGTTATCATCCACTTCATCATCGTATATCTCCGCTGTGTTCATCCCGTGATCATCATCACCACCGTGTTTACTGAGAAGATCGGGCCACCCCTTATCACCGATACTACCGGCCATGAAGCCCCCAACGGGCAGATTTTTGAGGCCACCTATTTAAGCTTTTCTCTCTCTCTTTTTGGGTTACTTCTTCTTCAACCTCTTGCCCTCCACCATTGTTGCATCTTGAGAGCTCTTCCTCTCCGTCTCCCTCAATCCCTCCATGATTCTTGCTCATATTTGAGGAAAAGAGAGATGAGATCTAGATCTATATTTGCACCAATCAAATCCCCCTCTTTGTGAGGGAATCTCTAGATCTAGATCTTGGAGAGAAATTTTGTGTTCCTCTTGTTATTTTGTTCTTCCTCTCTTATTCCCCCAATAGCTTTAGTAGCTTTGTTGGAATTTGAGAGTGAAGGATTTGGGTATCTTTGTGGTGTTCTAGCCATTGCATTTGGTGCATCGGTTTGACTTCTCCGCGGTGATACGTAGAGGTGAAAGTTCGTGAGATATTCACTTCGGGAGCTTGTTCCCGGAGCGTGTTCCTCTTGGGTCTTTGGACCCTAGCTGGCTTAGTGGTCTTTGTGGTGTTCTTGGGGACTCCAATTAAGTTGTGGAGATTCTTCAAGGGCAAGGCCTTTGTGGCGATTTATTGGGAGCCTCCAATTAAGTTGTGGAGATAGCCCCAAGCTTTGTGAGGGTTCGGTGACCACCCTAAGGTTCCATAGTGGATCGAGGACATCCCTTTTGGTGGAAATTCTCAAGGAGAATACGGTGGCCCTCGTGCGTCTGGAGTGACTTGTCCTCCGCACCGCTCCAACGGAGAGTAGCACTCGCAAGAGTGTGAACTTCGGGATACCTCGTTGTATTCGCGTCACTTCGGTTAATCCTATACCCGAGCTCTTTACTTATGCACTTTACTTTGTGATATGCTTGAAGTTATATATCTTGCTATCACATAGTTGTTTGAATTGCTTAGCATAAGTCGTTGGTGCACATAAGTGAAACCTAGTTATATGGATTTTGTGCTTGACAAATTAAACGCTAGTTTTATTCCGCATTTGTTAAGCCATATTCGTAAAAGTTTTAAACCGCCTATTCACCCCCACTCTAGGCGGCATCCGTGTCCTTTCACGTAGGAGATGGTGGCGGCGACAGCGACATCTCGAGCCTGGGCATGCCGTTGTGGATGCCGTCGACGACGTGCTCGAGGGTGCGCCTGGGAACGCTCCAGAAGCGGAGGCGCCCCTCCCTGTTCCAGTTGTTCTGCCGACCGATGAGGCCGTCGGTACGGTTCATCTCGGCGTCGTGCTGCGCCTGGAAGTAGTCCACCCACCAGTCGTCGTTGCCGGTGGGCGCCCAGATTGGATCGGCGCGCTCCTCGGTGATGAGGCGAGCCCGCCGGGTCCTGATCGCATCCCTCCAGTGCTTCGTGCCCAGTGGCGGGACGTCGACGCCGTTGACGGCCATCCTCCACCCACCACTGCTTGGCAGGCGCATGTCCGGCGGGACAGGATATCCCGCGCGGTACAGCGCCCACGCCTCCGCCACGGTGAGGCTGCCACGGCCGAAGCCGTTCGCCGCGACGCTCTTGCGGGACGACGACATTGGAGCGGCGAGGGAGGAGGAGATTGGGAGCGGCGAGGGAGAGGGAGAGATTGGAGCGGCGAGTTTGGAATGGGGAAGGAAGAAGGGGCGCTCTTAATGCACAGCGACGGCAGGCGAAGCGGCAGCGGGACGTTGGCCGCAATAAACGCCGACGCGGATGGCCACGCGGCTATGCACAACGAGACGTGTCCCTGCGTAGCCTGGAAAAACTGGGCGCCATTAACGTCGCTTGACCAGAGGTAAGCGAAGGGGTTTTAGGTTTCCGTGTCGCTGACGCATCGAGCCCGCCACTACTCGTCTCGCTTTTCGTTGTGTCCAGTGTGCCCGGAGCGTCCCCTGTGGAGCGAGGACAGGCTCGGGGCACCGAGCACCGTATTGGACCGTGCCAGACGGAAAGCGCCTTTGGGACGTGTGGCTAGGAACGAAATTTTATCCGACCCACCCTAAATCTCTTTGGGACCGCTTTAGGGAACGCAACTAGAGATGCTCTAATCGTTATCACCAGCCTGCGACGGATTTTGACATGAACTCTGAATTTCAACAAAAAGAAAAGTTGGATTTGAATTATAACTTTCTGAGTACATTCAATCAATATTTGATTGTAAATCAATGACAAAAAATAAGTAATTCAGAAATAGAGAAATTACAAATATTTTCTTCTATATTTTTTTTTCCTTTTGCAGTCATATTTTCAAGGTGTACAAGTTCGAAATGTTGCGTATCTACCATCGTCTTTTTCAAATGTGGTCTAACCATGCGGAAGACCCAAAGACCATTGTTCAGTTGTCCTTTCTTTAAATAAATAAAAACATGATACCCATTTTTCTACTCCTTCCGTCCCCATCCCATGAAAGTTGTCTGAGAGTTATCTAAATTCAGATGTATCTAAATACTAAATGGCATCTACATACATCTAAATTTTCACAAATCTCAGAAAAGTTTCATGAGACGGAGGGAGTATTACTTTCGCGCAGAAACAACTCCTTTAGCAAGGTGTAAGACATATAAAAAAAAAGACTGGATACACATCACATCAGCAAGCAGCAAATAACATATACTTCCCGTCTCAGTAAGCTTAAAATAACAAATATTCCAGCATTTCTTTAATCAAATGTTCCATCCCAACTGGTTTCTCTAACAGCTGGCCGAGTGGCCAAGGCATAGGGAGGACGAACAATCAGGTGCTATCTACAGACAATGACTTCACTAGCGATCCATTCAACATACTACCGGGTTCATGTCCATGCCTAGAATGCAGTGAGACGCACAGCTTAGCTAGCCATGGCGCGGCCAGCCCGAACCATACACATCTTTCTTTGTGTACCTCCGATCCCATGACCATGGGACATCTGAAAATAAATCAAAATGTTAGGTTTTAAAGACCAAGGTATGACAGTCATTCATCATTATGACATCAGCTAACCTTCAGCTCCATACAGCCGTGGAGGGAGTTGATACGGCACAGGCAATTTGACAACTTCTGTAGTAGATGGATCTGTTTCTTCATCACCTTGCCAGCAAAGTGTGACCAGCTTGGTCTTGATGTTCTTACCAAGGGCAAGTTTATCCTGGGTACAAATGCGAGTAACCAAGGCTGATGAAAGAGCCAGATCTACAAAGCGATAATAGAATGATAAGAAGGGACCATTTGGTACTACCTGGTTTGAGCGATTCTTCTCTGTGCATGAAAACTGAGGCACACACTGGAGAGTTTTGGGCAAGAACAATACGCCCAACTGAAAGTAAGTCAAATAATAAGGTAAAAAGTCATGATCCCATGATGACTTCAATTATTCAACTAGCAGTGCTTCACAATGAGGTTGTGGACAAAAAACAATAGGAATGCAACAAGCATCATAATTTCGGTACCTCATATGACCGTATCATCAGCTGCGTGTTGTTCTTCTGCAGTGCACCCCAAGCAGCTTTGCTTAAATTTGATGAGGTAAGCAGAAACCATCTGATGGGGATATACAAGATTTTAGGTAAGGAAAACAATTTACCCCCCTCTACTATCAACAGAGTCCAGATTAGGCCCTACAAGTCCAGCTATTTAACCTCCCCAACTTTGAGAATTGGTACAAATCACCTATGGATGGTGCTTTTCAAAGCTCATTGCTGTGCTAGCTATTTAGTACTCCCTCCGTTCCTTTTTAATTGACTCAGATTTAGTACAAAGTTGTACTAAATCTGAGTCAATTAAAAAAGAACGGAGGGAGTATGTGACATCCTGGTCAATTTATTAAAGTGGAAAACCAATAGAGAAGAGGAATACAATGAACTTTTTAAATATATGCTCGGTCAATTTTTAAGCTTACTTGCTGACATGACTCGGATTATTCTGATGGAGCGAACCTAGCTCAGTGAGATGCCATGTAAGCAAAACTATTACCAATACCATCAGTGCTGTGAAAGTCACACTAGTTTTGAAAGTTGACCGTGTTGAATAACTAGTTTTGTAGTGGGTGGTCTAATCTGGACTTCCATGAAAGCAGAGGGGTTAAAGTTGACTTTTTTTCCTTCTGATAATGATCATCAAAGAACTTGCTATAAGAACTTACGCAATATTTTGACCATTGTAACGAGTAAAAGTTTTTATGTGAGGCATAGCACGGCTGATACAAAAATCAAGATCAGAATATCAGTTTCTGTTAGTAGTAAAAGAACTTGGTTCAAAAGAAGAAAAACTGAAAAATTCAGAAAGTAAGGATGCAAATCTTTTGCAGTCGATGCCGATATCAACTAAAGATGTTTACTTGAACTGTGTAGTCCAGAATATATAGTCATAATCATTATATTACATACTAATAATACTACAAAGAAGTTGTATTGTTCAGGTTATAATGGGATCATTCATTGCAACTAAAGCAAAATCCACCTGGTAGAGGATTTTTAAGACCTTATTTTGCCAAGCACTCCAGATGCAATGAAACTAGTAAGCCTCCACACCACAAAGCCACAGCCATGCCATGTAGATCAATCTTCTTGCTTTAGGTGTAATGACAGAATATTGCAGGATAAAAAGAAACTCATCTCCATCCTTGGAAATATGGAATGGAAAGCTTTCTCTTCAAGTGCTATATCACGGCAAAAATTAATTTAAAGGTTAGTTAACACAAATATAAAGGCCAAAGAACAACAGGTATCAGTGTATATTTACTGCCTGAAAAGGGACAGGCCTGATCAGCTCGTCTGGCGATGGAACGCAAAAGGTGCCTACTCCGCAATCCTGCTACCTGAGCACATTCCAGGGCTCCACTTCTTGCCACGCTTGGAAGCTACTGTGGAAAACTTGAGCGCCTCCGCGCGTCAAGTTCTTCCAGTGGTTGGCAAACAAAGATCGATGCTGGACGGCGGAACAGCTGCGACGGCGGGGGCTACAACACCATCCTTGGTGCCTACTTTGCGACCAGGAGCCTGAGTCAATGCAACACCTTGGCTTGGCTCTTCTCGAGGCAGGTCTGGTATGATGCATTGTCCTGGCTTCGACTGGTGGGTCGCCATGAGACAGAACACGCCGAAGCCAATGCGAAAAGGCCTTGCAACTGCATCACTGCTCATGCCTTGGTTAATCTGGAAGCATCGCAACTCGTGCGTCTTCGACGGAGAGCAACCGTCAGTCCAGAGCGTCAACGATAAGATCAAGGCAGAAGCGGCGCTTTGGGCCAGGGCTGGGGCACTTGGCCTTCGCGCCATTTTGCCTGTAGACTGGGATGTGCACTAGTTTGCTGTTAGCAGCACGTTGTAACCCACCCTCCATGGAGGCGTTACCTAGTAACAAACTCTTCTTCTTTGCAATGAAAAGAAACGCAATGTCATTGCGTTTTCTTGAAAAAAGTGTATATTTACTGCCAAGTGCCAAGTTACAAATCTTCCAATCATGGCTATCATGGGAGAAAACTAAACAGCCCAAGCAAATCCTTGTGACATATGGCAAGTATACAACACATAAGGGATTAGCTACATAACCTATTGCGCTGTTCTGAAAACTAAATGAATCTATAGTATGGAGCAGATAATTTGTAGAATGGGTCAATAACCAGTACATGACATCATACTGGATTCGTAAACACTAAAATTTCATTGGACCAACATGATAGCTTTAGCTGCAGGAAAAGAGAGCATACCAACGGCCTACATGGTCTGCTTTCCACCTGGACCAATATTTTCTCAAGAAATCTTTCTCAACATTCTTCTGAGGACTTGGAATGCAACTACCAGCTGCATACCCCTAATATGAAATATGGAACACACGCAAAAAAAAGGTCAATAAGATGGTAATGGACAAGACAAATTGTTATCTTGGATCTTGCCAATATTGATCTAAAAAGTGAACACAAATATTTTATATGTTTCTACTATTTTGGCACCAGCACTGATTCCAACAAGATAAAGGAAGACCAAACATGGGTTATACCTCTATTGAACACCTAACATCTTCCACTGTAGGCCAGACAATCAGTGGTTTACCGATACCCAACGGTGATCCATCCTCTGCTTTACCAGCTGATAACGAGCATGCAAACTCACTCATCCATTTCTCATCAAGTGAACCCAAGGAAGAAAACTGGACGCAAGAAGCAACTAATGTTACACATCCTTCAAGACATTCAAACATGATGAGTAGTAAACGACAAATGCATTATAAACTTCTCAGACAAATGAAAAGGAGTATGAATGCCAGATGTTTTTAGTGAAATTAATCGGGAATACAGTAAGTGATATTATAATTGTAAGGTAGTGCATGATGTTAGTTTCATGCAGACCACTCATTTTACACGCTCCTATAGTACAACATAAAAATTACTATACTTGCTATGCTCTGATGACAGCTTAATACTGAGTGCTATGAAACTGTGAGTCAGGTACTGATTTTTCTAATACACGACAAGGCTGCTAGCCAGGCACCAAGTTTGGCAGCATATCATTTTAAGTTGTTTATTTAAAAAAATCATGGATAAAGTTAAGGTTATTAAGTTTATTTATCACAGCTTGCCAAGTTGCATGCCCTAACAAATTGATAGATGGATCACAAGGAAACGTACCTGATAAATAAGTGGTGACTTACAAAATTGCTTTTCAAATACACACTCTTCAAGAACACTCCTAAGCTTCATATGGCCCCACCTTTTCATATTGGGGCCCACGTGATAACCAGGAACAGACCCGATCAACCTGACCTGCAGAAGTTAGCTGAGACTAATTAATGATAACACAAGGGGAAAAGGTATGAGCTACATGTGTGCTATAGTGGTCAGATATGTTTCAACATTTAAGTATAACTACAGGCAAGTAGCCGCACAATCATGGTTGAAGAGCAGTGGCTGTTTTGTAGTAAATGGGTGCTTGCACAGGCAAGGGTGGAAGACAAAACAACACATCACACCTTCTAACATGTAATGCAATCATCTAGCAAAATGCATGGTAATATTCATTTCAACAACTGCCACAATGGTACAAGACACCTAATCAAAGGATCTGAGAATGGATAATAAATGGAACATTGCAGTCATTTTGTATGAATGTGGTATATAGCTGGTAAGAGAGGCAGCAGACTTTCAGATGAAGCGGTATATGATTCACAGTGCACATAGATAATATAATTCAGTGCTAGTGGCCACATGATTTAGAAATTGCCATCATTTATCAAGCAAATCCAGAGTTAATAGAATCCTAGCACAAAGTCAATAACTGACATTTAACAGAACGCTACTTCATTTGATAAGCCAATGGTCGTTTTCTTTTCATTTCCCTTTTCATCCTATGTAAGGATAATAATTTGAAAAATGAACACAATTTATGATTCAGCTTGTCTCACTGTCTCACAAGGCTTAAAAGTAAATGCAAGATTAAAGAAATATACCAACCGTTGAGCTACTATAATCAAATTTCCTAAAGAATGCTGCATTGATGTTGACATCACCAGCAACTGGGAGATTTAACCTGAACTCAGGCCACTGCATCATCATAGACAAGATAGAGTTGGTCAAAATTTAACTACAGGGACAAAGTAATGCAAAGTAGCAGATAGAATCAACTATAGGGAGGGGTTTCTAACAGGCTAAAAGCTAGAAACTTTCAAGATAAGCTATCTGGATATGATCTGTGAAAGCCAAACAGTTCAAAGATACTAAATTACACTAGGATTTATCAGAGAGGGATAAAAATTGCTACAGAACAAAGTTCCATGCAAGACCAGATCATGTTTCATGATCTGTAGAAAACCCATTAAACTTGTTTAAGGCATATTTTATGATGAACGTGAGACATGACATCAGTTATACACGACTGACTGATTTTCGCAAGAGATATGATAAAAATCATGTACTAAGTTATGTCATTATAATTATAAGTTTATAACAGATCAGTGTTTCCATTGATTCCTAGACCTTAATCCGACTGAAAGCAAGTAAATATTTCCCCATCCAATCTACTTTACTATATCCATAAATATATTATGTAGTAGTACACCACAAGATACAAACACAAGTTCCTAGTGCCTATTATGAATGTTTTGACTTTTTAAAGCTGCACATAGTTATTTACTCCATTCGTTTTCAGGTAAGGTTGAGTGACTGTTCCTTTCAATATGTTGATAATAAATTTCAAATCTGAAGGTACTGAAAATAACAATTAATTTATTGAACACAATGAGTATTGAAACAAGAGTTTTTTTTTAGGTGAGTATTGAAACAACAGTCGATTAAATATTCTAGAAGCAAAGAGGATACCCTGCTACCTTAAGTGCCCTGAGATAATCAACCAGGTCATTCTCAAAAGAAATATTTGTATTCATATCATTTGCATCTTTCCAGGGAAAATCTTGCGTCCATAGTCCCTGACTTTTGTTATTCCAGTCAACATGTATCAAATTTGCAGTGTGAACAACAACACGAATCCCTTGAGGGTATACAAGCAGCATGGCCTTTGAATGATGTGTTCCAAATGAAATTGGGAGCGGAGGCTTGTGAAGGATCCAATTAGCAGGCTTTGATTTCTGTACCCAAGCATGCAGTAACATGAAATAAGAAAATAAAACAAGATAATGAATTGTTTAAGCAATTTTGCCACCTTCAAATGCTCCAATGAAGCACCATCCTCTCCATGGAGAACTAGGACATGTGGAACTTTCCTTAGGCTTGGACATGCTGCAACATGGAATATCTGATCACATTACAAAATGATCAAGATAATGAGGAGAAAAGATGCAATGGCATCTCACAATATATAAACCAAACCATCTGGGAATCACAACTTCACTAAGATAGAAGAAATATTGAAAAAAAGACAACATAACATAAGGAAGGGTCCAAGGTATATATATCTTGCTTATTTATGTAGTCTTGCATTACTGTTCAATATATTTAACAAGTACATCAACACATATAAGTTTTTATTCTTAAAAATTGTAACACCCTGATTTTTATGGATTGATTTTTTTTCTCTTTTCCAAAAGAGAAGGATGTTGCAAAGCAGTCAAGTTAATCATGGGATTGACGAGTAACACGGAAGGGTTGGAAACTTATCAGAGCCGACGTTGACCTAGTCGCGTGGCCTTAGTTAGAATGGAAAGCTATAGTATTCGTATGTTAATAAAAAATATAGTTGAATAAAATAATAGGTTTCCTTAATGTTACTCTCGCATTTACAAAAAAATTGTTGATGATTATTCTTCTCTTATTCAAATGTGCGTAGATGGCAGTACCTTCGACGCGGCAGATTGAGGAGTTTGGGCACCATGGACAGCAGTTTCGAGACATGTTGACCCGGTTGTGACTCTTGACACACCATCCGTACGCCCTGGAGTGAGGAGATTGTTAGAGCTACCTTAGTGATGTATCCGAATCATGCACTACGTGGAAGTCGCGCAATAGCAAAAGGACATCAATTCACTACTGAAGGAGAGGACTTTGTGGATGCCACTGTTCATGTCATTCACCGAGCGATGCATGGGATGGCGGTTACCTTCCAGGACAAGCTACACAACACACCTTCCGTTACTTTGTCTACCGAGACAATGAAGGTGTAATCCGCCAGAACATGATGTACCAGAATGAGGATGATCCTACGCTCGTTCGCATGACATCGCTTAATTTTGGACTAAAGCGTCGCCTAGTTGCGGTCACTGGTATGTTAGACGATGTTCGACATTTTTGCCATCACTACCAGGACCAAGTTGAGACTCTGGAAGAAAGGTTGGTGGAAGCTAACACAACCTTAGCTGCTATTAACGCTGCACGTGAGGCTGCTGGGACTTGTGGAGGACGCCATCACTAGTGCTCACGTGGAAAATGCCGCTGCACAAATCATGCTCATGGGCGCAGGACAAGAGGACCGCTGCAGGACCCTGCACCTAGTGCACAACAACGGAGGGCCAGACACCATCCATGTATAATGGTTACTCGAACGAAGAAGAGCCTTCGTGTGAAGAAGCGCCGTCTGACACTTTGAGCCATCAAGCCACCAATGCAATCCGACTAGTCCGGGAAGAAGTGTCAAATTGGTGGTGAGATGGCTCGAAGTGTCAGGCGGCGCTTCTTCACACGAAGGTTCTTCTTCGTTCGAGTAACCATTATACGTGGATGGTGCCTGGCTCTCCGTCGTTGTGCACTACGTACAAGGTCTGCAGCGGTCCTCTTGTCCTTCGCCCATGAGCACAATTTGTACGATAACATTTTCCACGTGAGCACCAGTGGTGGTGTCCTCCACAAGTCTCACCAGTCTCACATGCAGCGTTAATAGCACCTAAGGTTGTGTTAGCTTCCACCAACCTTTCTTCTACAGTCTCAACTCGGTCCTAGTAGTGATGGCAAAGGTGTCGGACATCGTCCAGTATAATGGTGACAGCAACTAGGTGATGCTGTAGTCCAAAATTAAGTGACGTCATGCGAACGAGTGTAGGATCATCATCATTCTGGTACATCATGTTCTGATGAATTACACACCTATTGTCTCGGTAGGCAAAGTAAAGGAAAGGTGTGTTGCGTAGCTCATCCTGGTAGGTAACCGCCATCCCATGCATCGCTCGGTGAACGACATGAATAGTGGCATCCACAAAGTCCTCTCCTTCAGCAGTGAATCGGTGTCGTCCTTTTGCTACCGCGCGACTTCCACGTGGTGCATGATTCAGATACACCACGAAGGTAGCTCTAACAATCTTCTCGCTCGAGGGCGTACGAATGGTGTGTCTAGACACTTCTAGGTCACGGCTGTAACCCAACCTCGTCAACATGTCTCGAAACTACTATCCAAGATGCCCAAACTCCTGGATCCGCCACGTCGAAGGTACTACCATCTACGCACATTTAATTTAAATAAGAGAAAAATAATCAGCAACAATTTTTTTTGTAAATGCTAAATGAGAGAGACAAGTAACATCAAAGAAACCTATTATTTTTGTCAACTATATTTTTATTAACAAACGAGTACTAAAGTTTTCCATTCTAACTAAGGCCATGCGACTAGGTCAACGTCGGCTCTAATACGACTTCTGTGAGGACCGGAACTTAACTTTCCAACCCCCACTGTGTTACTCGGCAATCCTATGTGAGGATTAACTTGACCCCTTTGCAACATCCTTCGTTTTAGAAAAGAGAAGAAAAAATCAGTCCGTAAAAATCAGGATGTTACAAAAATTTGCTGCAACAGCTCAGACAAATGAGCATTCAACATTTATACACATGAAACAACCTAAGGAAGGTCACAAGGCAATAAGCCAATAACCCAAATGACTCGACGAACCAACAGAAAATGGCCACTCTGATTGTCTGGATACAAAAAGGTACCCTATGATTTAAGTTCATACTAGCATCGACCAAGTAAGAAAATGGATTCATACCAATGAACAGTCATCCCATCAAGAAAGCATGAGTGCAATTCAACAGTCTGGACATAAAATATTATTCATTAACAATGTAGAGAATTATTTCTCCATAATAAATAACTTACCCGTAAGCAACCAATCAATGTCGACCATATAATTTGAGAGTACAGCAAAAAGCACATCACCCTGACAATTCATTCATCATGTAAGAACTTACAGATCAAATCTGACAATGCAGGAAAAAACGAAACAAATGATAAACTACGCTTCTTTGAGATCTTTTTGTGAAATGCCATGGAATAAAGATTCACTGAATGACAAGCAGGAAATCCGCGCATGTTTATTAAAGGTCAAGGAATGAGCTCCCATGCAACATTTATTTCATAATTTGATTAATAGATCCTATTGTAAACAATGATGTCACATGACCTGCTAAACAAAATTAACTGATCTCTCAAGTAACTTCCACTGAAAGTGTTCATGCTGAATGATACCTGAATGACATCTTGAATGGTAACTGCGGAAGTGTTAGTCCATGATGGAAGACCTTGGACACGCATGAGTCGAAAAGTCAATGGGAGTACATCTTTCAAAGGACCGGCAGAATGCGTTCTCTTGCTATTTCTCTCAGAAGAACCAGCACTATCAAGTGAACTTAATGCTTGACCACAAGCCATGCCAGGAACAGATGTACCCTCTTCTGCAAAACTTTCCTGATTAGAGTTCAGCAATGGGGTCAGCACCAATGTTCGCATGAAGTTCAAATTCCACTTGTTGCATAAAAAATATTTGCAGATTTTCCAAACAAAAAGAGATAGAACAAACTAATGAATAAGAATTATGTTTGTTGTACAACTATACAAATATCCACCACTCACATAAACAGGGGGGTGACTATGGCACAAAGTAGAAAACACTTTTTATGTCAAAGAAACTTTATGGTTCATTTCATAAATGTTTCCACTTTCCCTTTCATTTATAGCTAAGTTATGGAACATGAAAATTGTGTTCACGAGGTGCACAAAAGAGGACTCCTGTACCATATTGAAATAGTCCATACTTGCCCAGTACATGTAGTTGCAATCCATCGGCATTTGAAGAACATAAAAAAACAATATTCAGTAAAAAAATGGTCAAAACTAGTGTCATACATATATACATCTCCACCCGCATGTTGTCCTCAAAAGACATTCCGAACCCCAAAGCATAACTATTAAATGTACTCCCTCCGCTCACTAATGTAAGACCTTTTAGCTTTTTTCGTAAATGCATGTATCTAGACACGTTTTAGTGTGTAGGTTCACTCATTTTGGTTCATTTCTAGTCCACTTTGAAATATCTAAAAGGTCTTACATAAGTGAACAGAGGGAGTATTATGGTTTCAATGCTGAGTAAGTAAATAATATTATATCCGGACTCTAGATAATTGCATAATTTTATTTGCCTTTACATGAGTAAATTAGCTGAATGACATGAGCAGCTAGTATTGGTATATCTTTGCTAATAGCATCAATAAGTTTTGGTATTATCAATGCGAAGATTACCAGAATATTGTATACATCAGTTTATGAAGCCCAATGTGATCATCCAAATCACAACAAAAGAAAAGGTAAACAACATAGGCTGACGAGCAAACACAAACAGAAGGTTAAGAATCACTACCTTCATGTTGTTGGGTAAAGTACAGCTATATAAGATAAGGACTCATCATCATGTAAACCTAATCCTAGCCTAATTTTCTCAATTAACAATAATACAAGGTATTGGAAAAAGCTCCTGCTCCTTTTCAGTTTGCGCTATCAGACACTGGGATCGTTTTAGTGTTAATTCTAGATTAAACCAACTACAGTATTATGCAAATGCTGCCAATAAGTGTAAGAAAGCACCCAAATATAAACTTGATAAAGATCATCCAGGCATAAGTTTCATAGCAGCAAACAGAGTTAACTAACCTGCAATGTTCTTGCCAAAGCCTCGTCTTCCATGACTTGCCGATTCCTCTTTGCAACTACGCTATCTTCCTCGCTATGCCTCTTTCCCTTCTTTAAGTCATTCGAATCCACTGAAGCGGAGCTTTTACGCTCATCACTCATAGGCACATACTTCATAATATAATCACCGGGAATAAGCTCTAGGACATCGTCATAGACAATCTTGGCTCTACCCTGAGCACAAACCTTTCTCGCCTGCCCCTCTGACCGGACAACAATGGGATTTGGCCCCTCCTGCAAACCCATCGACATGGAACTGAACCAGTTTATTTTTCCAATCAGAATCAGAAGAAATTAAAACACAACAGCATGCCTCCTGCAAACTCACCACGACAACTTCGACGGAGCCATCCGCGAAGGCGCGCAGACTCAAATGCTTGCGGCTGACCCTCTTGTCGACAACCACCAAATTACTCCTCCCAACGACATTGGAACCCTCAAAGATGGGAATGCTTAGCAGTGAGGCATTCGATGGCCCAGATTTGCCTTGAGCAAAGGGAACCAGGGTCCCAACCCTTACCTACATATACATAACCAACATGCCACATACGAGTCAAAAATTTTCGATAAAGACATACTACCTCTGTCCCGTATTAATCGACGCGGGCACTTCACTTTCTATGTGCAAACAATGAACTAACTTCGCGTCGATTAAAAAAGAACGGAGGGAGTACGAGTCAAATACAATGCACACCATGAAAAATCAGTCGCGCGAAATGAGCAACTGGAACTCATCCAATCCCAATGCACAGGAAAACTCCGATTAGGAGACGGATCGCTGCACTGGAATTCGACCCGTTTCCAATCACGCATCGACCACAAAAATAATCCGACGGAGATTCGCGCGCGGGCGCTCGCGGGGAGAGAATGGGGATGGGCAACTTACTCGGTGTGACGACGCCATGGGAGAGGATCGGGAGGGGAGCTCGGCTCTACCCAATCCTAAACCCTAGAGCCAGAAGACTAAACCCTAGATCAGCATAGCCACAGGAGAAAGAGGCCGAGAGCGGTGAGGTGAAGACGAAGGCCAAGGCTTAAAGCGGCGCACAGGTTCTCCAGTTTTGCCCCCCAAAAATAACATTTTTACACATAGATCCTTACAGCCCTGCCCCTCTTTCAGTGGTTCTCTTCTATCGGCCGATCCCCTCTGTCCAGAGCCGTCCAGCACCAGGTCCAGCCCGCCGCCGCTGACCGGAAACACGCCTCGGAGCTGCCTCGCCGGCCGCGTCGCCAAACCCCGCCTCCCGGAAGAGCTCTACGTCCACCTCTGCCCGACAATCTCCAGCTCCTTCCGACGAACTCAGCCTCGTCATCTAGCTCCCGGTGACCTCCTGCAATCCTCCGGGTATCCTTTCTTGTGTTTGAATACTTCTATTCTCTATGTAACCAATAGGTTAATCTGAGATGGGAGTGTGAACAACAACACGTATCAGATTTGCTGATGAATTTAGGAACTTTAGACAATATAGTGAATTTCAAGGTCATATAATTGATTTTTTCTTCTTTTTGAATACTTGAATTCTCTATGTAATCAATTGGTTAATCTAACCAGAGGGATCTCTGATGAACGAATTATGATATCAGGCGGCTGTAGTCCTAACAGTTTTCATTTTGTGGCCCATAGGTTCTGGACTTCAGAAAAAATAGAGCCTATATCTATTAGAAGAACTTTTTGTCAAAGTTGTACTGTTTCATAATATCTAGTTAGCTAGCAAAGCGTTGGACAGAGTAAGATAATTCCCCTACGTTTCCTTGTCAAGGCAAAGGAAGAATGCAGTGGTAATTTAGGACCCCCTTCACTATTTGTATGTAATGTGTTTGTATTCCTTTGCTTTTCAAATTTTAGTAAATCATCTGGGTTGTCTTCAGTTGACGTGCAACAACATTTAGGCCATATTTTAGGAAAAGCCTGATTTCCCTCTCTTGATACTTTCAGTTAAGAGCATTTTCTCTAAGATGCATTCTCAGCTCGAATCAGGAAGAACATGGAACAACTGGCTGCACTACTCAGCAACTATCCTTTGTCTGATCCAGAGAATAACCAGGTTCAAGACATGATGGAGAAGATCAGGATGAAATTCAGGGTTATCATGGCAAGCTTAGGAGCAAAATTGGACTATGAAGGTCGCCCCACATCTTCTAAGGAAGACTTTTAGGATCTGTAGTCTGTAGCTGGTTTAGCATTATGGAAGGTCCCTTGGGTAATGCAGATAGGCCCACGCCTTCTCTTAAGAGTGGATGTGTATGTGATTGTAACAAAATATCTATATCGTTGAGTATAATGAAGTAAATCATCTACTCAACAATTATATCGACCTTTCTCAATGGTCAAGTGAGAACAGTGACAGTAAAAGTACAGCTACAAATAAATATACCTTCAGAAGAGAAGACCAGGCAAAGAAAGAACAATGACTGAAAATTTCTTAAAGTTGAAGTGGACCTTTGATACTAAGATACAGTAGTGCTTCAGGTACCCTCAGTTATCCCGGTAGCACCATAAGTCCTTACATGTCTCTAGCCATATTCATGAAACAGAACATCACAACCACAAAACCAAAAGGCAAAGATATTGATATCAAACATCACTTTCAAAGTGGTAAGTGAGATTTGAAATCCACAAGGGACCTTCCATAATGCTAAACCAGCTACAGACTACAGATCCTAAAAGTCTTCCTTAGAAGATGTGGGGCGACCTTCATAGTCCAATTTTGCTCCTAAGCTTGCCATGATAACCCTGAATTTCATCCTGATCTTCTCCATCATGTCTTGAACCTGGTTATTCTCTGGATCAGACAAAGGATAGTTGCTGAGTAGTGCAGCCAGTTGTTCCATGTTCTTCCTGATTCGAGCTGAGAATGCATCTTGATCAAGGCGAATTGCTGACATCCACACATCCAAACAGCCCTGATAGAACCCCAGTTCTTCACCTATCTGGAAACCCATCTTCAAACCAACCTGCCTTCCGTCTTCCTTTCCAGACACCAAGCCATCATCATAACCATTTTTGTAACCCTCTTGATAATGTGTTTGATCTAAGGTTACCATTGGTTCA
Source organism: Lolium perenne (assembly GCF_019359855.2). Taxonomy (NCBI): domain Eukaryota; kingdom Viridiplantae; phylum Streptophyta; class Magnoliopsida; order Poales; family Poaceae; genus Lolium; species Lolium perenne. The sequence continues at coordinate 92,401,701 of NC_067245.2, read as the reverse complement.
AAAATATCAGTATCGTCTTTGGCTTGTTGATCCATGATATGAACCAGTCTGATCACGTTAAGCAATAATCGGCTTCCAAAAACATTCAAGTCCAAGCAATCTGCTCCACAAACAAAATAAAGGTTACACAATAAGTAAACCTATATGAATACATGTTAAAGGACAAGAGAAAATGCTCTTAACTGAAAGTATCAAGAGAGGGAAATCAGGCTTTTCCTAAAATATGGCCTAAATGTTGTTGCACGTCAACTGAAGACAACCCAGATGATTTACTAAAATTTGAAAAGCAAAGGAATACAAACACATTACATACAAATAGTGAAGGGGGTCCTAAATTACCACTGCATTCTTCCTTTGCCTTGACAAGGAAACGTAGGGGAATTATCTTACTCTGTCCAACGCTTTGCTAGCTAACTAGATATTATGAAACAGTACAACTTTGACAAAAAGTTCTTCTAATAGATATAGGCTCTATTTTTTCTGAAGTCCAGAACCTATGGGCCACAAAATGAAAACTGTTAGGACTACAGCCGCCTGATATCATAATTCGTTCATCAGAGATCCCTCTGGTTAGATTAACCAATTGATTACATAGAGAATTCAAGTATTCAAAAAGAAGAAAAAATCAATTATATGACCTTGAAATTCACTATATTGTCTAAAGTTCCTAAATTCATCAGCAAATCTGATACGTGTTGTTGTTCACACTCCCATCTCAGATTAACCTATTGGTTACATAGAGAATAGAAGTATTCAAACACAAGAAAGGATACCCGGAGGATTGCAGGAGGTCACCGGGAGCTAGATGACGAGGCTGAGTTCGTCGGAAGGAGCTGGAGATTGTCGGGCAGAGGTGGACGTAGAGCTCTTCCGGGAGGCGGGGTTTGGCGACGCGGCCGGCGAGGCAGCTCCGAGGCGTGTTTCCGGTCAGCGGCGGCGGGCTGGACCTGGTGCTGGACGGCTCTGGACAGAGGGGATCGGCCGATAGAAGAGAACCACTGAAAGAGGGGCAGGGCTGTAAGGATCTATGTGTAAAAATGTTATTTTTGGGGGGCAAAACTGGAGAACCTGTGCGCCGCTTTAAGCCTTGGCCTTCGTCTTCACCTCACCGCTCTCGGCCTCTTTCTCCTGTGGCTATGCTGATCTAGGGTTTAGTCTTCTGGCTCTAGGGTTTAGGATTGGGTAGAGCCGAGCTCCCCTCCCGATCCTCTCCCATGGCGTCGTCACACCGAGTAAGTTGCCCATCCCCATTCTCTCCCCGCGAGCGCCCGCGCGCGAATCTCCGTCGGATTATTTTTGTGGTCGATGCGTGATTGGAAACGGGTCGAATTCCAGTGCAGCGATCCGTCTCCTAATCGGAGTTTTCCTGTGCATTGGGATTGGATGAGTTCCAGTTGCTCATTTCGCGCGACTGATTTTTCATGGTGTGCATTGTATTTGACTCGTACTCCCTCCGTTCTTTTTTAATCGACGCGAAGTTAGTTCATTGTTTGCACATAGAAAGTGAAGTGCCCGCGTCGATTAATACGGGACAGAGGTAGTATGTCTTTATCGAAAAAATTTGACTCGTATGTGGCATGTTGGTTATGTATATGTAGGTAAGGGTTGGGACCCTGGTTCCCTTTGCTCAAGGCAAATCTGGGCCATCGAATGCCTCACTGCTAAGCATTCCCATCTTTGAGGGTTCCAATGTCGTTGGGAGGAGTAATTTGGTGGTTGTCGACAAGAGGGTCAGCCGCAAGCATTTGAGTCTGCGCGCCTTCGCGGATGGCTCCGTCGAAGTTGTCGTGGTGAGTTTGCAGGAGGCATGCTGTTGTGTTTTAATTTCTTCTGATTCTGATTGGAAAAATAAACTGGTTCAGTTCCATGTCGATGGGTTTGCAGGAGGGGCCAAATCCCATTGTTGTCCGGTCAGAGGGGCAGGCGAGAAAGGTTTGTGCTCAGGGTAGAGCCAAGATTGTCTATGACGATGTCCTAGAGCTTATTCCCGGTGATTATATTATGAAGTATGTGCCTATGAGTGATGAGCGTAAAAGCTCCGCTTCAGTGGATTCGAATGACTTAAAGAAGGGAATGACTTCAATGGGTGAGCCGCTATTTCACTATCCACTTCCGGCAGCAACAAGTCGTCCATCATATGCTGCCTATCACGTGCAAAGTTGTGCAACACACAGCAAGCATTAATAATTCGAACCTGCAACACACAGTAAGCATTTGTTCATATCAAGCATTTGTTCATATCAAGCATTTGCCATTTGGGTAGTTTTTATTGAACACTTTATGGACATATGTTACCTGGTCCTTTATGTCAAAGAAGCTAGGACAACGTAGAACAGCCCACTTTTTCTTCCATAACCCAAAAGTTCTCTCAACACAATTTCTAGCACGAGAATGACGCAAATTATACAACTCTCGATAATTTTGAGGATGTTGTTGACTCGCTGCCCACTCTTTCAAATGATAGCGAGTGGATCTGTATGGACATAGAAAGCCAGGTCCATTTGTATAACCAGCATTGGCTAAGTAATATTTTCCTATGTTGAAGCAACTGAGTTAGCTAACGAACAAATTAAGTAAAACTACGCGAAGAGAAAGAGTCGTACCATGAGGTACAACAAATGCATCTTCTCGGCTTGTTCTCATTGCATCACGCAAGACCCTTGAGTCGGATGCTGAACCCTCCCAGCCAGGTAAGACATACAGAAATTTCATATTCCAGTCAACAACGCCTAGCATGTTAGTGGTGTAGACTTGTTTTCTATTTCTGTACCTCCCTTGGTCAGCCACATCAACACAAACATCAACGTGGCAACCATCTAATGCCCCAAGTGCATCAGGAAACCACTTCCATTTGTAATCATTCGGAGCTTCAATAGATGGATCAGGAAGCTTAATAAACTCAGCATGGAGAGATAGAATGGCTGTTAACACTTCTGAAAAGTGTGTGCTAATAGTCCATAACGACCTCTTGTACTGACCTCGGAGCAACCTCATTTTCAGACCGTGACCAACTACTAGCAAAAACATGGCAACCTTTTCTTCCACAGCAACAAACACACTACCACGGAGACCACACCTCTCACGCAATATAGTGCACAAATCATGAAAGTTCCTTTTAGTTAAACGAAGCTGATCATAGCATGCTACTTCGCTGCCATCATACATTTCTTTTAGCAGGTACTTTCTTAAACTCAGTTTATGCTCATCATCATTAAAGCTTCCTAATTCCCTCGGCGCCCTTTGTGAGCTAAGGTACGCCATAGCAAGAAGAATGGAGTGGAAGTATTGTTCAGTCAATACAATCCTTCTTCTCTTTCTTCTTTTGTTTTCTTCCGTTATATAAGAAACCAGTTCTAATTCTTCGCTCATTTTCCAACTACAATATACATCAATTTTATTAGCATGCCATATAATCTGTAACCTAGACAGTAAATAGCAACATCAAATTATGAGAACTTTGCAAACAATTCACAACACCTTTTTCACACACAATCACATATACAAACAATTCACAGCAAGTAACTTGATTGAAAATTAAACTTCTCAAAGTTATACCACCAGATCGATGACTAATCTTGTTTAAGACGGATGGAAACAATGGGAATGGAACGGCCGCCGGAGCTGCGAGCGGACCAGGTATGGTACTAGTCGTCGCTACCGGAATCGAGGAAACAGGCGGTGGCTAGCTAGCGCCGTTCAAAGGCGAGAACGGTCGTACGTCACCATGTCCATACAATTCCCGTTAACAGAGATTTGGGGGAGAGGGGGCGAACTCAGTAGCCGGCCATGGCAGCCGGAGGGGCGGGGAGAGGATTACCTGCGCGCGACGCCGGGTCGGGGAGATCAAGCTGGCCCCGTCGTCCTCGCTGCTGCTTGCGACCTGCAGACAAGATCTGTGAGGGCCGGGTCGATTCAGCAGGGGAAAAGGAAGGGCGGCGTCGAGGGAGAGGGCGCGAACGCCGGCGGTCGCCGGGAGATGCCGGGGGAAGGGCGCGCGGCGGTGAGGTACCTTCAGGCGCCGTCGATTTGCCTGGAGGACGGCGCTAGGTCGCCAGGTCGAGGGAGTCGCGGTCTGGGGCTCGACTACGATGCCAAGCAATGTCGAGGTGTGGTGCTCGACTTTGGGGAACGGACTCTCTCCATAGCAACCGGGCCGGTCAATATTCGGGCCGAATACCTAGCCCCAATGTCTAGCACAGCCAAACAGCTCCAATTGAGGTATTCGGGCTGGGAATGCCCCAATATCCAATGCTAAGCCTCAATACAAACATCTAAACATGGCCTCAGGGGCACTTTGTTTTCCTGTACAATCTCATTTTTTTCAAGGATACGTCATGGAAAGACGTATCGGTTTCATAGAAGGGGTGGCCAAGAGGCCAAAAGATACAACACGCCTCTGGCACAGAAGCCACGGGCGCACCCACACTAACCCTAAAGGCTAGCACACACACCTAAGCAACTACTCGCGACATCTCCACTTTTCCACCGGCACGAGTATGCCTCTAAACAACTTAGCAGCTCGCCAAAGCTCAGCCTCCTCTGAGATCCTGTGAATTACCACGGCCCTGGAAGGGGCCAAACCTTCAAAAACTACATCGTTGCGGTGACGCCAGAGGGTCCAGCACACGAGCACCACCGCTGTCCAGAGGTCCCTGTCCCCTCCCGGGCCCCCCTTCTTATCCTGTAGCCAGTGGACGAGAGTGGAGTCTGGCTGTGGCATCCAGTGGAGCTTGCCCCAGAGGCGTAGAAACACAGCCCAAACCTCACGCGCTAGGACGCAGCCCATGAGAAGGTGGTCCAGGGACTCGTCTCCCTGATCGCAAAAAGGGCAAGATGCCGGGTGAGGAAGCCCACGCCGACTAAGCCTGTCAGCCGTCCAGCACCTGTTGCGCACTGCCAGCCACATGAACACTTTGCAGTTTGGGGGTGCGCGCGATTTCCAAACCTGCAGAGCACCGGCCATGTCCACTCTGGCGCCGAACATCCCCTCATAGCAGGATCTGGCGGAGTAAGAGTTGTTCCTCTCCCACCGCCATCTGAAGCTGTCATCCACGCCCTCTGTAAGAGTGATCTGTACCAGTCGATCAGCAAGTGCGAGGAGCTCAGCGAGCGCAGAGGCGCCTAGGTCCGGGGATAGGTCCTCGAGCCAGCCCCCTGCCAGTCCCTCTCAGACCCGTCGTTGTTTGGCTGCACGTTTCGGCACTGCGGCAAACAAGTTTGGGGCAATGTCGCGGATCCGCCCATCAGGCAGCCAGTTGTCTGTCCAGAAAAAGGTGGACGCACCGTCCCCTACCACTGAATGTGTGGCGCCTTCAAAGAGGTGCTTTGCAAGCTTAGGAACTTGTATATTTAGTTCCTTCCACGGCTTCGTGTCATCAACCCGCTGAAGCCAGAGCCATCTCGTCCTCAGGGCTACGTTCATCATTCTCAAGTTTGGGATACCGAGACCACCCCAAGCCTTGGGAGTGCAAACTTTGTCCCATGCCACCAGGCAATGGCCGCCCTTCACGTCCTTTCTTCCTTTCCATAGAAATCCCCTGATTATCTTCTCAATCGCAAGGATGGTCTTGACCGGGATGTCGAGGGACATCATGGAGAAAATAGGCATCGCCGATAGAGTGGATCGGACAAGCTCCAAACGGCCCCCTTTGTCGAGGAGCGACGCCTTCCACCCTGGGAGCTTGTTCGCTACACTGTCCACGAGATATTGAAGCTGGGGCGCAGAGGGCTTCCTCAAAGACAACGGTAGCCCCAGGTACTTCTGCGGGAAGGGTTCTATTGGGCTCCGCAATTCCTGTTCCACCAAGGCTACGTGAGCGTCCGTACATCGGATGAAGTTGACCGAGCATTTGGCGATGTTGGTACGCAGCCCTGAGGCTGCCCCGAAATCCTCAATAACCGCCATGAAGGTCCTGAAATCCAGCACTGAGGGCCGCAGGAAGGTCACAACATCATCCGCATAGATGGATGTACGGTGACGCAGCCCTGTTGGTGCGAGCGGGCTCAACAATCTCTCCTCCGTGGCCTTCTGGATCATCAGATGCAGAACTTCCATAAGTAAAATGAAGAGCTGCGGGGATAGAGGGTCGCCCTGTCTGAGTCCACGCCTATTGGCAATCCGCGACCCCGGTGTGCCGTTGAGTAAGACACGCGTCGAGGCCGTGGAAAGGAGCGCGCAGAAGCACGTGAGGAGTCTCTCTCCAAAGCCCAGCTTCCGGAGAACATCCATGAGGAAAGACCAATCCACAGTGTCAAAAGCTTTGGTGATGTCCAACTTCATAAGTACAGACGGGATGGAACTACTGTGGAGCTTGCGAGCAGTCCCCTGGACCATCATGAAATTGTCATGCAGGCATCTTCCACGAACAAAAGCGCTTTGATGGACTCCAACCATCTGCGGGAGGACCGGGGCAATCCGATTTGCCAGAACTTTCGCCACCCACTTGGCGACCCCGTGGATAAGACTGATAGGCCTGAAGTCTCGCACTTTGTCCGCCCCTGGCTTTTTTGGGAGGAGGGTTATCAGGGCTCCATTGACAGCACCGAATCCACGACAGTCAAGTCTCGACAAGGAGTTGAAGGCGTCCATGACATCCTCCTTGATGATGTCCCAGCAGACCACAAAGAAGCGCGCTGAGAACCCGTCGTGCCCCTGGGCACTTGTCCAGAGGCATATCCTTGATGGCTTTCCACACTTCCGCCTGAGTGAACTCTCCATCTATGTGCTGGAGGTCAAAGGAAGGAAGCCCCAGGTAGTCCAGGTCGAGAGTGAATGGCCTGTCAGCCCCGGTACCCAGAAGATCGTCAAAGAAACTATCCACAGCCTCAGCCTTGTCTGCATGCTCTGTGATGCGCACCTCGTCGACCATGAGGTGTCCAATAAAGTTTTTCCTCCTCCTGTGACTCGCGTGCAAATGGAAGAAACGCGTGCAAGCGTCGCCTTCCTGAAGCCAAAGAATGCGGGAGCGTTGCCTCGCTATTGTTCTTTCCAGGGATGCCAGACCCAGCAGCTTCTTTTTTAACAGTCGTCTCAACGCCTTCTCTTCTGGAGATAAAAGGCGGGACTCCATGGCCACGTCAAATCGCAGGATCAGCTCTGTCGCCATAAGGATTTGCATCTTCACGCTGCCAATGAATTTCGAGCTCCAGCTGGCGAGCCTCTTAGCCGTCGCCCTCAATTTCAGATCTAACCTCTTAAAGGGGCATGGGTCCCGCGGTTGCGCGTTCCACACTTCTTGGACAACTTCCAAGAAGCCATCCATCTTTGGCCAGAACGATTGGAACTGAAATCTACGCCCTCTGTGAAGGTCCGGGGCCAGATTAAGGATCAGCGGACAGTGGTCCGAAGGTCCACTAGAGGTAGCAGTCAGCAGAGTGTCGGGAAACTGCTCTTCCCAATCCACGGTCGAGAAGACCCGATCCAACCTCTCAAGAGTTGGATGTTGACGCTCATTAGACCAGGTGAATCTCCGTCCATTGAGGTAGAGCTCCTTTAGCTCTAGGTCGGACAGAGAACGGCGGAATCTGCCCATCATACGCCGGTGTAGGATCCCTTGATTCTTATCAGCAGCGTCCACAATCATGTTGAAATCCCCAGCAACAACCCACGGGCCAGCGTGCAAGTCACGGACATCCTGCAATTCCTGCAGAAACAACCGCTTATCTGCCTCACTTTGCGGCCCATAGACCCCGGTAAACCACCATCCATTACCGTCCCCTACTGTAACACGGGCAGTGATTGCATTCTCCGAAAGGTGTGGGTTGGAGACCGAGACCAAGGCAGATTGCCAGGCAAGAAGGATCCCTCCACGCGTGCCTGTCGCGGGTAGGAAGTAAAACCCATCGAAGGAGGTGCCAAGGGCCTCCCTTACCACACGGTCAGATATGACCGCCATCTTCGTTTCCTGGAGACATACCACAGCCGGCCTAGAGGGTGAGATGGCCTGATAAACAGCAAGCCGCCTCGCAGAGGAGTTGAGACCACGCGCATTCCAAATGGCAATACAAACATCGGGGAAATCCATTATTACAACTCAGAAGGAAACAAGGTGAAACTCCAAATGCGGGCTAGAAGTTTTACAAGGCATGAGACAGGACATCACGTCAGGCAGTCCACCGGTGCATCGACGAGGGGCTGTAGGTCTTCAGCAGACCATCCGAAGAGGCGCAGAACCACGTCCAGATGCTGCGGACGGAAAGGTCTAGTGAAGAGGTCGAGGTAGGCATTGAGGGCCTCATCTCCAATGATCTCCCCCTCTCGTGCAATACCCAGCTGGACCATCAGGGCACGCTGCTGCTGTCGGATAGGCGTCTTGTCAGTGTAGCGCCCCCGGATCCTCCTACTGCGCCTCACCGGCCCAGAGAAGACACGCTTCTTGCGACACCTCCTAGCTGGCCGACTGAGCACCGGGGAGACGGGCTTTCTGCATGCTCCTCGAAAGCGTGCGAGATCAGGTACCCCTCCATCGCAGCTGGGGTCCACGGCCTCAGGGCCCACAACGTTTGAAGGAGAGATAGTGACAGGGAAGAAATCCAACTTTGTTGCCGGGTATTCACCATGCTTGGGCAGGACTGAGTCTGGGGATGGCCAGGAAACACCGTCGCTGGTTGGGGAGGGGAGCAGCCCCGAACCGGACATCTGGCAGTTGCTGCGCCTGGCATGCGCGCCCTTCAGGCCTGGACCCACACCGGAGGCGGCAGCAGACAGAGCCTCGGTTGCGCGAAACTCGCCATCCTCCCAATCAGAAGCTTCCTCGCACGGCAGAGATAGGACCGACGCGCCGCGGACCAGCTTTTGACCGATGGAATCCTCCCCATTGGCCTGTCTTTCAGAGGTGGGGCCCATTGGAGGGGATCTCCCAGGAATATCCGGCCCAGATGCCCCACGCGGCACCCCAGGAGTGGCCCAAATCGAACTGGCATGCATACGCGTGCGAAGGAACGGCGCGACGTACGTCTCCACGCGATCAGGCGCACGCAGCCTTGGACTGCTTTCCGGCCTGCCAGCCGTCTCCCTGACAGGACTCTCCACGTCAGCTTCGTCTTCAACCTCCGGCCAAGGGGAGACCTCCCTCGCCGTGTTTGTCGCCACGCGGCGGCTTCCGCCCCAGCCGCCAGGAGGGCGGCGGCGCAGGGCATCTTCGCGTCGGCCGCGCGAGCGACGATCATCACCGTCACGCTCGCCATCACGACCGCGGCGGTCCCCTTCGTCTCGCGCTCCACGATGACTGCGGTCATCACGCCGCCCATGGTCATGGCCTCTGTCGTCGCCCCGGCGCCTATGGTCACGATCTCTGCCACGGTCCTCCTGGCCCTTGCTGGGGCCAAAGCCGCGGTCACGCCGCTGATCATCGCCGGCGCCGCCAGGGCCCCCTACGTCACCGTCGCTCTCATCTTCGGACGGCAACATGTCCTCAGCGTGCACAAGCCGAATGTTGATCAGATACCTGAGCATGTTCTTCTCCAGAGGAATTAGGGCCTCACCGGGGAGCACGAGGCCTTCATCCTCTTCCATACGATCGTCCGGCTCCTCAATGAGCAGATGCTTCTCCTTTGGGAAGACACGAACGTCGTTCGTCCACGCCACCACTTGGAACCGCCCCAAGTCCTCGCGGTTGGCAGTCGCCGCGCCCAAGCTCTCGACCCATGCATCCGAGGAGAGCACAGCCGTGGCAGTGGAGCGATTCCAGGCGTGGGCGGGCACCCCCGTGAGCTCGAAATGCGCGCGGAACCTCATGCGAGAGTGCATCGCTTGAAGCTGGCGGTTCCAAGGCATGAAGCGAAGCGAGAAGTCGCGTCCATGGGCGGCGTCCGCAGCCAGCACTTCGTCTCGCACACGCCGGCTGCCGCACACGAACAGGAAGTCCCCCGGCCCACCACGGTGAACGGTGAAGTTGTCCTCCGCCCGCGGCACCCTCTCCACCAACGCAGCGCCCGCCTCAGCAAGGGTGATGTACGCCCGCTTGCCGGAGGCGAAGACAACGACGGCGTACCGGAGGGCAGCTTCCGCCTTGTCGACCTCGGCCGTGCGTGGTACATGCACCGACTCAGGCACGCGCGCACGGGGCCACGCCTCCCTCACCGGGCTTGGGCTGGCGCGCTCCAGCCTCGGCACGTCCCTGCCCCTGGCACCTGGCGGCGCGCCGGATCTCGCCGCGGATGGAGAGCGCGCTGGACGACGACAGCTCCCCGCAGAAGGTGACCGCGCAGGCCGGCGGCCGCGCTCAGGGTCTGCAGACACCCGCCTTCCACCGTTCGCCTGCCAGGACGAAGAACCCGCCACCACCTCTTGCACCGGCGGAGGCGGCGGCCGCTCCTGGCCGTTCTCCCCAAGACGCTGACGCGCCGGGACGCGAGCCTCCACAGGCGGCGAAGGAAACCGCGCCCGCTGCGCATCCAGGCCGACCCTCTGGTGCGCCGGGATACGATATCTGTCTGGCTCCGGCGCCGGCGCCGGCGCCTGTGACGAGGAACCTGCCTCCACGCGCGGCACCCCTGCTGGAGCACCCGCACCTTCATCTGCACGTCCACGCAGCCCAAGCCGCTGATGCGCAGGAACCCCCGGGCCTGCTCCACGCCCATCTCGCCGGTCACCTCCGGCACGACGGTCCTGCGAGCACTCACGGGCGTGATGTCCCTCCTCACCGCAGCGCAAGCATACGGTTTCGTAGGTGCAATCAGCCGAAATGTGGCACGTCCGCGTGCAGTTAAAACACGCTCCGGCGAGGTTGGTGGGGATGCCGGAGCGGACCGTCCACGCCGGCAGCGCCGCCGGCTGGTTGCGCGCTCTTTTGCGGCCACGCGCAGCCGTCCACGGCCTCGCAGCGGGGCCCTCGCCACCGGAGCAGCTGCTCGCGCCGGAGCCATGACGAGCGACGCGAGGCGGCGCGTGCTGTCGTCCACAGCCCATCGGCCACCAGCGACGGCCGCACCCGCCGCACCATCCACGCCACAGGGGGCCGCCGCAGGCCTCTCTCCACTCGCCAACGAAGAAGGCGACGAAGCTCGAGCCACACCGGCTCCGGCGACCGGCGGCGTTCCACTTCGGAGGACCTCGCAGTAGGAGCGTTGGGAAACCTCCTCCTCCTCGTCATCAGTGTAGTCGGCCCACCTCCGGGACTGGGAGGAAGACGACGGGGTTCCCATGGCGAAGGAAGCCGCCGGAGAGGGGGGGGGAGGAGCTCGTCGGCGCCGGAGGCGGCGGGGTAGGGTGGTGGGGGTGGGCGCGCTAGGCTAGGGTTTCAGCATCGTTCCGCCCGGAACCATAAGAATGACATCATCTTTGAGGGGGAAGCCGAGGTACAATCTCATTAAAAATTGATATTATTCAGCAAAACAAGCTGCTGCTGAACCGTAGGCTATGATGATGTGTGGTAAGTGGATAAGAAAGAATCAACTGCCTTTTCTCAGATAGAACACCACATAACCACATCGTTGTTAGATTGAGATCATACCGAGCACCTAATGAAGAGTCCCGGAAGAGGTCACCAACATTGTTACCAATTGGTTATTACTCACATGGCACAATCACACCTGTCTGCATTGGGCGCAGTGGTAGCGCTCAGTTTGTGGACTAATTAATATCTGCAGCTTATCTACAGCGTTTCTGAATAATGCTCCCAATGCAAGACAGGGGTTTATCAGTGGCAAAATCATGGTCATCTCTTGCATTTGTTGGTCGTCTATGGCCAGACAGTTCACTTCACAAAACTATAAACCAGTTGTGTTGAAAGAGAATGGACAGTGACAACACATTTTACCCCAAGAACTCCAGAATTCAAGACTGTGTTTACCAATGCATGGAAAAATGGGAGTGCACGCTCCACCATTATAAAGAGTATATGCTCCTCAATCTCAAATCGACAAGGTTTTTTCATCTTCTCTGAACAACGTCGCTCTTTCTGATTGCATTAAACATGCTCCTTCTTGTCTTGATCTTACGTAGCCTCTAATAATCATGTAGAAGATCAGGGTGCTCGTTTTCAGATCACCTGATCATGCATTTGGACACGCAGGCCTGGAGAGATAACAATTATCCTTTTATATTTATTTTGACCAAGAAGAGCGTTCTTTCACATACATATATTGGCCTACTCTTGATCTATCGTTTTTTGTTTGTTCTGCAGTTAATAAACTGAATAAAAGATCATCACTACAAACTGCAGTCGAGTGTTGAAGAATGTGGCAGTGTATGAAAGTGTTCATGTCTGTTGCGAAATTCAATTATATAAATGGTTTTTTGTCCATCCCCACTCACCTGACCTATCAGGTATGTTGCTTAAAACAGTGGTTGTCATGGTATCTCAAGTTATTCATTTCATTTAAGAAAAATACGTCTTACATGTCGTCTTATACATTTTCAACCTTGAATTATCCCCGCAATGCGCAGGGTATCATCTATTTGTTATTAATTACCAAAACTATGCATGGGGTGCACTTTCACAATGTATGCATGTGGTGTTAATAATGAACACATGGAAATATAGATGAAGGGTTATGTACAATTGTACCACATGGAAATGTATGTGTACTCTCACTCTTCACACACTCCTGATAGGAATTTCTATACTCTTCTAATCACTTTGTAAGTTTGTATACTACTACATTAATACATGAATATCTAATGGTTCAATGATTCAGACTTATAGGGCATATAGATAAGAAGTGATAGGAAGAAGTCCAAACTCATAGGTATGCACTATTGCGGAAACTGTACATAATTTGCATAGATAGGATACAGTATGATGACAATACATAACTAACACATATGTTTACATATAAGTTGATAAGAAAAAAAATAGATATCTATTTTCATCCCCTTTTCACCAAACAAGAGGCTTGGAAATATGTCCCCGTATAACTTGTTATCTTTCTTACACTTAGAAGCCTTAACCCGGATGTTCAGAATCACACTTCCATGAACTAGAAGAAGTTCAGATGAACAGAACTCCTGAACCAGTTGCTCAAAATGAAACCCCTTTGGTCTTGATGGCCCTCGCTCGGCTAAAAAATAACCCATATCTATTCTTGGATGTTCTTCTCGAATTCTCTAGAAAAAGGCCGACCTTCGCAAAGATCCGAAAGTCTCTCCGCATGCGACACGTGGCGCGTGGTGTGGTCACTCTCCATCATCATGAGTGAGTAGTTCTCTGTAGGCCTAAGAGGTAGATGGGATTTGGATGAGATTGATCATGTAGTCATCCATATGTATCGAGATTTGAGGTGTTTGTCTTGACGATATTCATGTATGAGTGTTGATACACCTTTGCTATGTTTAATGCTTGTTACTAGGGCCAGAGTGACATGATTTTTTGAGGTTAAATAGTGGGTTTCCCCACTGTGTATTTTTTTTATATATATAAAGAGAGTACAAAAAAGTCTAGATTACAGATATAGAGGTGCTAGAGAAAAGCACCTCAAAACCCAGAAAAAAGCAGAAGAACTAACTGAGCCAAAATCCCACTGCAATCTTAGATGAACAGCTTCACCCAATCTGCAAGCCCTGCATAGGACTTCCTTTTTGCCTTGTAAACTAGGAGAGCCAACTCCTCCTTGAATAATTTCTTGCATCTGTATAAATTGGGGGTGATGTCCTTGAATAGGAAATCGTTTCGAATTTTCCAAATGGCCCAGCAACCAAGGACAACAATATCTAAAGAGAAAGGCCTCCCAATAACAGCCAAGAGTGAGTCAATGACTTCTACATGAAAAGCTTGCTGCCCCGAATCCATAGGAATTGACCAGCCTAGACAAATATATTGCCAACACATGAGGGCAAAAGGGCATGTGAAGAACAAGTGAGTTCTTGATTCCAGCTGCAAGGAGCCACACATAGCACAAGTATAGTCAGGCAGGAAAAAATTATTCCTCTGCAATAGCTGCCTTATATTCAATCTATCTTGCAGAAGTAGCCAGAAGAAAACTTTGTGCTTAGAGTGACAGCATGTTTTCCAGAGCTTCTTGATAACAGGGCCCAACAAAGTTCTTGTATGCCTTAGAGACTCTGAAGTTTGTATTGCTCCCAAAAACCTCCCATGAATCAGAATCAGCACTATCAGGAAGACTCAACAAGAGAGCTTGAAGATCTTGAAACTGAACAAAAGCTTCATTGGATAAAGGCAGATGGAACAAATCTGAAAGGTGCTCTAAGGATTTTGCTTGATGGAGAGAAACAACTTCATTAACTGTAAATGAATATAGATGTGGAGACTGCAAATTTAAAGGCACAGTACTCCAAGAATCTGTCCACAGTAGAACTGAAGAACCTGTTCCAATAGAACAATTAGCCAGACCTTTATAATCTGATAAACTCTTCAAGCAATCTCTCTCCACCAAAAGGAAGTATCTCTTGATCTAGACGGAGGCAGAGCATTGGCATAGTAGACCTCCCATAGCAACTTCACCCAAGGCAGATTGGCTTTATTGTAAAACTTGTGCAGATGCTTCATAATCAAACATTTATTTTGAATGTTTAAATTCAGCACACCTAGGCCTCCTTGATCCTTGGGCTTACATACCATCTCCCATGCAGCCGGGGGTGGCCATGCTCCTCCAAATCTTTCCTTCTCCAAAGACAATGTCTTCTGTATTTATCAAATTCCTTAATTACCCATTGGTATAATCTGAGAGTACTCATATAGAATGTTGGCAGAGAGGACAAGACAGAATTAACCAATCTTAGCTTATCTCCATAGCTGAGATACATTGAGCAGGCAGAAAGTCTCCTCTGAGCACTCTGAAGGATAGGCATGAAGAATTCCTTTGCAGGTTTTGTTGTACTTAAGGGCAGCCCAAGATATGTGAAAGGCAAAGAACCTTTTTGACACTGAAGGGTCTGCAAGAGCACCTGTAACCTCTCCTCGGTAATGTTGATTGGAATTAAATTTGATTTATCATAGTTGACCTTCAGCCCTGTGGCATTACCAAAATCAATCAACAGATTCTTCAGAAACAACAGCTGATCCTCATCAGCAGACAGGATAAGGAGAGTGTCATCAGCATACTGAATAATGGGGAAGTCTGCTGAAGAGGTCAAAGGCAGGGGCTGGTGAGAAACCCATCTCTCATAGCCTTATTAACAACTGTCTGAAGGAAATTAGCAGCTAACACAAAGAGCAGAGGAGAAAGGGGATCCCCTTGCCTAACCCCTCTTTTACAATGAAATACATAACCAGGAACTCCATTGAGAAGAACTGCAGAGGTAGTCGAATTAAGAATCAATCTGATGCACTAACACCATTTTCGCCCAAAACCCTTGTGCTCAAGAACCTTCATAATGAAATTGTGCTCCACCTTATCAAAAGCTTTCTCAAAATCCAACTTGAGAATAACCAACTCTTTCTTAGACTTGTGGCATTGATGCAAATATTCATAAGCCCAAGAAAGACAGTCTTGGATTGTTCTAGATTTAATAAATCCATACTGGTTTTCATGGATAAGTTGCATGATCACTCTCTGTAATCTATTTGCTAGAAGCTTGGTCAATAGCTTGAGAGTGCAATTAAGAAGAGAAATTGGTCTATAGTCATTGGTGGTGGCAGCATCTTGCTTTTTAGGCACAAGGGTGATAAAACAATTATTGATGCTCTCTAGGCAAAGATCACCCTGATAGAATTGATTGCAAAGGTCATAAAAGTCTTTTTTAATCACTGGCCAACATTTCCTTAAAAATTCAGCATTAAAGCCATCAGGACCACGAGACTTGTTACAAGGAAATTCTTTGACCACATCATCTATTTCCTGAGGTGAAAAAGGCTCTTCCAGGAAAGACAGATCCACAGAAGAAGCAAGCAAACTAGCCATATCAAAGGAATTTGAGGTTGGAGTAGTTTGGCCCAGTCTCTCTTTATAAGAATCCAACAGCAGCCTTGCTTTGCTCTCATGAGTAGAAGCAGGCGACGAGGAATATGATTCTTATGGCTTTCCATCAGAAAGAGAGAGAGTTGCAATATGATTCTTTCTCTTTTGAACAGTAGCTATAGAGTGGAAAAACTTAGAGTTTGAATCTCCCAAAGTGACCCATTTGATCTTTCCTCTCTGTTTCCAATATGCCAATTGCTGCTTTAGGAGCTTTGCAAGATGATCCTTAAGAGATATCCTAAGATTAACCTCTGAAGGAATCAAAGATCTGCAATTTTCTACTGAGTCCAAGAGAGCAATGACAAAATTACAATCCTCAATTTCAACCTTGAGAGAGGAGAGGGATTTAGCCCAGTGCTTCAAAACCTTCCTTAGAACCTTAAACTTGGATGTGATCCTTTTAGCAGCATCAGCATAATGAACTGAATGTGTCCAAGCCTTTTCAACAAGTGGCAGAAAGCCATCCAGCTGCAACCATCTGTTTTCAAATCTAAAAATCTGAGACTTTGGAATAGTGGTTTGGAAGGATATGACACAGGGAATGTGGTCAAAGGTTGTCATGGCAAGAGGCATAGCTATAGTATTTGGGTATGAAGTAGTCCAAGAAAGGGATGTAAAAAACCAATCCAGTCTCTGCAAAAGAGGGGCAGCCTGCATATTACTCCAAGTGAACTTTTTTCCCTTTAATGGAATTTCAATCAAACCCAAATTACTAATGGCTTCATTAAAAAGGAGCATCTCATTAATATTGCCACCAGGTTTATTTCTATCATTAGGTGACCTAATCAAATTAAAATCACCCACAATTAGCCAGTCAACATCATCAGCCACCTGGATATTGTGAAACCAGGAAAGAAAAGCCAATTGTTGTGCATCTTGACAGGGTGCATAAATATTGGTGAGAGTCCAAGCACCATCATCTTTTGCTGATTTAAAATCAAATGAAAAAGCATAAGAGTTCTGAAACACACAGTCACCAGAAAGTACAACACTTTCCCAAACAGTCAAGATACCACCAGACCTACCAACAGAGGGCTGAAAAGCAAAACCATCAAATCTCCTCGGGCAAAATTTTCGAACAAAGTCCAAATCAATGCTTTCTTTCTTTGTCTCTTGGAAGCAGATAATATGACAACCACTTTCCTGAATTTTATCATAAAGAATGGTCCATTTATCCTTATCATTCAAGCCTCTTATGTTCCAATTCAAAAATTTCCAACTTAACTTTGTATGATGTGTACTCATGGATACAATACAGGGGATAAACAGCCATGCATATTTCCAACAACATGCAAGATACTATAAAGGCAGCAGCCTGAGAAAGACCAGGCTGAACTCCACAAAGCAGTGTAAAAACCACCTGAGATGGACCAGGTGCAACAGAGACACATACACATGCAGTAACCTGAGAGGGACCAGGTCACCAAAAGCATCATACACATCCACATATCTTCAGACAACCATAACACATACCATAATATAAGAGGACCACACATAGGGTTCAGAGTTTGACAGCAACTAAGACAAGCATGGCTAAAAAACAAGATAGCCCAAAATAAAGGGACCAATCTTTCCCAAAAGCAGGTGATGTAAATCCTGAGTTTACTCATCACTATCATCAGAAGCAAAGTCTTCATCATCAGGGGTGGAGACACCAACATCTTCCCCAGTCACTTCATCTTTGTCCTTGTCTGTGAGACCAAACTTGCTGTAGAGATTATTCACAATTTTGCTTTTGAGGACAGGAATAGGAGGAGCACAAGCCAAACAATTTTTATCAAAGCAGGTTTTCTTCCTGTATCCTTTAGACTGAGCCTGAATTCTTCCACTCCTTCTAACTTCAGAGATAACCAGAGGACCTCTTTTTTTTTATTACAATGGATCTTAGAGGTAGAGGGAGGAGCACAGAGCTTGGAGGATTTCCTAGGAACCCGAGGTGTAGAGAAACCAGTCATGACTTCCTTGCAAGCTTCTTGAATGGCACAAACAGGTGGGGATCTAGCGGGACAAGATGATGGCAGCAAAAAATTCATAGTGTCATGATCAGAGTTTCTGGTAATGATATCCCACACCTTTGATTGCATAAGAGAAGAAGTCCACTTATAATCCTCTGGAGTCATAAGCTTACACATAAGAAATTCCACCCAATCAATTGGGACAGAAATAGTGCTATGGCAAGCAGAAACAGAGGATGGCTTAAAGAACTTCCTCCAGGCAGATGCTCCTTCTCTAGATAGAAACCCAGGATCACCTTGGATCTCTGGCACCATGGCCAAACCAATCTGAAGATTATTAGGTGGCCCAACAAAACCTCCATTGACTGAACCACCAGAGCCTTGTGAAGCAGAAGGATCAGAGCTGATAGTCAGGGTGAGTGAGCTATCCCCAGGAGCTGCATGATCAATATCCATCTGCTGTAATTCATCCTGATTTTGTGGGGCAGGATTAACCAGATCATTGAGCTCAATAAAAGCTTCACCAGGCACAACATTGAGATCAAAACCAGCAGGTGGCACATTAATGTTCAGAGCTGCATTGTCAGGAAACTGAAAATCTCTATTCTGCTGAATATTAACATTTTGCATCATATTGTTTTGTTGAACATTGATATTGTCTTGCAGATTAAGAGTGACATGATATCAGTACTGAACCTTATTGTTTTATCATATATATGAGGTTGGCATTTATTTGCAAGGTGTATTCCATATTATTATGTTGACTCTGCGAATCCCTAAGGTAACAGATAGGAAAAAACAAGAGAAATATGTGATAGATCAAGGATATTGTGTGCTCATGAAACTAAATGCTTTGTTCCGGGCTATTCGAAATGATAGACCTTAATTGCTTGTAGTTCCAAATTGGCCCCGGTAAAATAGGTAAGCATGATAAAAGATGTTATGCAAATTCTCTTTGTTAGTATGCATAGCTATATTTGGATCGTACACCTATACACAACTGAATTAGAGATGGACGCTATGTTAGTTGGATTACATTATATGATCAATATTATTCATACAACACGCCACTACTACCTCATGCCTACGCGTTTTAGCCACTGAAAGTTACTTAATACTACTTCTAATGAAAACTGGAAATTTGTTGATGGTGCTTACTATCAACTGCTATAAAATCACCACTTGTTTTGTGAGTTTATTGACATACATGTGTGGTTGAGAGTGACGTCTCAATTGCTAAAATCTTATTGGTATTCTTATATTCCCTTGAGTCAAACTATAAATTTAGGTAATACTTTTCATCGAAGATTTCAGCGATCCCCTATACTTGTGGGCATCACCCAGAAACCGGGAAGAGATATCCCCCGTATAATCAATTTGTTCATCCACATATTCGACCAATACAGGTCAGAAATGCAGGAGTTGGATAGTTAGCCTCCGGGCCGCCTGAACCTGAGTAAACTTCTTGAGTTTGTGCATGTTGTCTCAGATCCCGAACGCACTTGCCGCCTTCGCCGAATCTCCAAAAGGTTGTATCAAGACCTCTGGCATCCGTGTTCCCTCACACGATATATACAATTAGAAACTAGTTTTTTTTTCCTACAGCCCGAATCATTATGAGTTTTCCACTGACACTTCGCATGGATATACGAACAATGTATACATGTTTCGGAAAGATATTTATTTTTATAAAACTCAAAAGTACGAATTTCAAATTTTCTGAAAGAAGGGCACACGGGGTGCAACAAAATCCACGTCCAAAGTTGGAAAATTTAAAAATTTACGCAACCAAAAGTAATATAACTATTGGTACTAAATATTAGCAATAGTTATGTCGGTGGGATAAAGCCAACGATCTATAAATAGAAGGCCAACCATTGCGTCTCCTTGTCACGGCCACGATGACAACACGGCGCATTATTTTATTTGCCCACCTCCCTTGTGTTCTTCTCCGGCCGATCCATGGTGGAAGGGGGCGGGCCGTCGTTTGTGGTTGCAGCATGCAGACCATCTGACCATATTGGCGGCCATCGCTGATGCACCAGTCAGCAGCAACACCACCTTCCGGATACACGGCAAACACGTCAAGGCTGGCCACTATGTGGAGACAACCTTGACGTGTATCCGGAAGGTGGTGTTGCTGGCAACTACGTGGAGAACATCGGCGTGCCCAAGGAGAAGATGAACATCGCCGTATCCGGCGACGAGAAGGACTCCACATTCGTCCACGGCGACTAGTGGCGTAGCTATAAAGGATTCGGAGGGGGGGGGCACCGCCCCTCCAGCCCACATAAATTTCTTGAAGGATCCATGGGAATTTGGCCCGTTTGCCTCCCCAACTATGGCCCAAAATGTTGAATTTTTTTCCTATAGAGTACAACAACATGGGCAACAAGTGGCTGACTCAGAGAGGCATGCATCACCTAGGACTCAAAGAGGCATGTGTTACGCTCTCCTGCTTGTAAATAAGTGTGTTTAGGCCTAGGGAATGCGCGGTCAGGTTTTCTTCCCATGGATTAGCCCAAGGGTTTGTTGGCTTAGTGGTACATTCCCCTCTCTCTTTCTTTCTTCTTTTCATCTGTCTTCTCTTTGTGGTGTGTTTGTTTGCATGTCTGTGTGTCCCTAATCTTATGTGTTACATCAAAATCCTCGTCCAAAGTCGAAAAAGTTTAAAATTTACGCAACCAAAAGCAATATAACCATCGGTACTAAATATTAGCAACAATTATGTCGGTGGGAGAAAGCCAACGATGTATAAATAAGCCAACAGTTGCGACTCCTTGTTACCTACACTCGGTTAGTTCACAACACTACTTCACATTTCATGGTCACGATGACAACACGCCACATTATTTAATTTTCTCGCCTCCCTTGTGTGCTTTTGCAGCCGATCCATGATGGGAGGGGGCGGGCCTTCGTTTGCTAGCAGGAGATGCCACGTTTGTGGTTGCAGCATGCAGATGGCTCTGGCACACATCTGACCATATCGGCGGCCGTCGCTGCTGCACCAGTCGACAGCAACACCACCTTCCGGATACACGTCAAGGCTTTCTACACGTAGTGGCCAACCTTGACATGTATTCGGAAAGCCTTAATGTGTATCCGGAAGGTTGTGTTGCTCGCAACTACATGGAGAACATCGTAGTGCCCAAGGAGAAGATGAACATCGCTATGTTTGGCGATGGGAAGGACTCCACATTTGTCCACGGCGACCAGTGTAGTAGCTATGAAGGATTCGGGGGGGGGGGGGGGGGGGTGGGGGGGACCGCCCCCAGGCCACATACATTTCTTGAAGGATCCAAGGAAATTTGGCCCATTTGCCTCCCCAACTATAGCCCAAAATGTTGATTTTTTTCCTACAGAGTACAACAACGTGGGCAACAGGTGGTTGCCTCAGAGAGGCATGCCTCACCTACGATGGATAGAGTGTATTGTATGCTCTCCTGCTTGTAAATAAGTGTGTTTAGGCCTGAGGAATGCGCCATCAGATTTTCTTCCCAGGGATTAGCCCAAGGGTTTTCTGGCTCTTATTTTTTAGATTCTTATACAGAGAGAAAAACGCGAATTCGTGACAGCTAACAAATCTGTTTCTGCGCAGAAATCTAAATCTAGTATCAACCTTTTATTAGAGACTTTACTTGGCACAACAATGCATGAAAATAAAGATACAAAGGTAATGCTACAGTAGTAACAAGCACCTTGACTCAAATATAAAACAAAAATTGCAGAAATAAAACAATGGGTTGTCTCCCATAAGCGCTTTTCTTTAACGCCTTTCAGCTAGGCGCAGAAAGTGCAAATCAAGTAATATCAAGAGAAGAAGCATCAATAGAGGTGTTTGGAGTTTTCTCAACTATGCATTGTATCTTATCTATGTAAGAAACTCCTTTTTCATTACCTTTAGGCTTACTATCCTCCTCAAATAAATTTTCAGGAACAATCCAATCAAAATTCTTTTCTAATGCCTCATGCATTCCTATGAGTTTATAAGGTATTGGTATTTTAATCTCCCCCTCACAATTGGCTTTATTAGTGTATCTTAGCCTATCTTTTTCCCTCCTTTCAAGGATATTTGCAAAATTGGTACAAAAGCCTAGCATCTTATGTCGAATAAAGACTTTCCTAGCTTCTCTAGCTACATCACCAAATTCTCTAAGAAGGGTTTCTAAAACAAAATCTTTCTTTTCTCCTTCTTCCATATCACCGAGTGTAAGAAACATATGTTGCATTATTGGATTAAGATTAACAAATCTAGCTTCCAACATGTGCACTAAAGAGGCAGTAGCAATTTCATAATTAGGAGCAAGTTCTACCAAGGATTTATCTTCAAAATCTTTAACCCTACTAACATGAGTGAAAAATTCTTCTATATTATCTTTTCCAATGATAGACCCACTTCCTACCGGTATATCTCTCAAAGTAAACTTAGGGGGAGGCATGATGAAATAAACAAAAGTAAATTGATAAATAAAGTAAATGCAAGTAATTAATTTTTTTGTGTTTTTGATATAAAGCAAACAAGACAGAAAATAAAATAAAGCAAGACAATAAACAAAGTAAAGAGATTGGATGTGAGAGACTCCCCTTGCAGCGTGTCTTGATCTCCCCGGCAACGGCGCCAGAAAACGTCTTGATGGCGCGTGATGCACACGTCCGTTGGGAACCCCAAGAGGAAGGTATGATGAGCACAACAACAAGTTTTCCCTCAGTAAGAAACCAAGGTTTATCGAACCAGTAGGAGATGAAGGCCACGTGAAGGTTGTTGGTGGAGGAGTGTAGTGCGGCGCAACACCAATGATTCCGGCACCAACGTGGAACCTGCACAACACAATCAAACTACTTTGCCCCAACTTAACAGTGAGGTTGTCAATCTCACCGGCTTGCTGAAAACAAAGGATTAAACGTATGGTGTGGAGAATTATGTTTGCTTGCAGAAAACAACAGAGAACAATGATTGCAGTAGATTGTATTTCAGATGTAAAAGAATGGACCGGGGTCCACAGTTCACTAGTGGTGTCTCTCCAATAAGATAAATAGCATGTTGGGTGAACAAATTACAGTTGGGCAATTGACAGAATAGAGATTCATATACATATCATGATGACTACTATGAGATTTACTTAGGGCATTACGACAAAGAACATAGACCGCCATCCAACATGCATCTATGCCTAAAAAGTCCACCTTCAGGTTAGCATCCGCACCCCCTCCAGTATTAAGTTGCAAACAACAGATAATCGCATTAAGTATGGTGCGTAATGTAATCAACACAAATATCCTTAGACAAAGCATTGATGTTTTATCCCTAGTGGCAACATCACATCCACAACCTTAGGGGTTGCTGTCACTCCCCCAGATTCAATGGAGACATGAACCCACTATCTAGCATAAATACTCCCTGTTGGAGTCACACGTATCAACTTGGCCAGAGCCTCTACTAGCAACAGAGAGCATGCAAGAACATAAATAGCACATGTATGATAGATCAATAATCAACTTGACATAGTATTCAATATTCATCGGATCCCAACAAACACAACATGTAGCATTACAAATAGATGATCCTGATCATGATAGGCAGCTCACAAGATCTAAACATGATAGCACAAGAGGAGAAGACAACCATCTAGCTACTGCTATGGACCCGTAGTCCAAGGATGAAGTACTCACTCATCAGTCTGGAGGCGGGCATGGTGATGTAGAGCCCTCCGGTGATGATTCCCCTGTCCGGCAGGGTGCCGGAGGCGATCTTCTGAACCCCCCGAGATGGGGTTGACGGCGGCGGCGTCTCTGGAACTTTTTCCGTATCGTGGCTCTCTGTACTAGGGTTTTCGCGACGGAGGGAATAAATAGGCGAAGGGGCAGCGCAGGGGGCACCCGAGGGGCCCACACCATATGGCGGCGCGGCCAGAGGTGGGGCCACGCCGCCCTATGGGGTGGCCGCCTCGTGGCCGTTCTCCGTCTCCTCTTCCGTGTTCTGGAACCCTCCGTGGAAAATAAGACCGTGGGCTTTTGTTTCGTCCAATTCCTAGAATATTTGTAAACTAACTTTTCTGAAACCAAAAACAGCAGAAAATAGGAACTGGCACTGCGGCATCTTGTTAATAGATTAGTCTCGGAAAATGCATAAAAACATTATAAAGTATGACTAAAACATGTTGGTATTGTCATAAAACTAGCATGGAATATAAGAAATTATAGATACGTTGGAGACGTATCATGATGACATGATGCCACGGCATGGTGATCATTTGATCAAAATGGTACTTGGCACACTGGTGGAAAGGTCTTGGCTTGGTCCAGGGGGTTGAGGAGAGGATGTGTGCTGACTTAGGCATGATAGTTTAGGCTAAAACATGTTGGATAATAGAGTGTGTTGAGTTGGCAGGTTTGTGCACACCAGGTGCTCGACACAATGGCCGCATGAGATGAAATTTTAATTTTTTTCCAAACTTTTGCATGGGTGTGATTCACAATAATGTTTGGCACATAGTGGTGGTGTTGGTTTGCAAAATGGACAAGGTTTGGTGAAATCCAAAATGGGTATGATCTTATTTTTGTTTCAAAGTTGCAACTTTGCTTGATCAAAATAAGAATTTGAAAAAGAACCAGCAGGGTTGGTCAACACAAAAAGTGTTCACCTAGATGAGGTCTTGGATGAGGAGATAAGAGTTGGGAGAGTTTAGTTTAGAGATTGCTTAATACCAGGGCTCAAAGTAGGTAACATGTTAAAAGTGGCAGATTTGACCACTATCACATGTCACTTGGTTTTGCTATTTCTTTTGATTTGATTTGTGTT
Organism: Lolium perenne; assembly: GCF_019359855.2. NCBI lineage: Eukaryota > Viridiplantae > Streptophyta > Magnoliopsida > Poales > Poaceae > Lolium > Lolium perenne. The sequence continues at coordinate 92,377,089 of NC_067245.2, read as the reverse complement.
TCTTTGACTCAAAAGTGATTATTATGAGTTTGTTAATGTTTCCAAACCATTTACACAAAGTAAAGATGGCTTAGGCCAAGATTGCAAAATGGCTATTTGCTCTCATATGCCTTTTTCTTTTATTTTACTTTTCTTGTGCTTTGTTTCTTTTTGACTCTAAAGAGCAAGGTTTAGGGTTCATTTAGTGTTAGGTTGAGTTCAAACATTTTTCACATCCATTTTGGTAAAGTAGATAAGGCATAGACCTATATTTGCAACTATGGCCATATGCCCATATATGCTTCACCTTTTTATTTGTTTTCCTTTTCTTGGTTTCTCTTTGATTTTGAAAAGAGGTAGGGTTTAGGGTTTAGCACATGTTCAACCACTTTAAATAAACAATCATGGCAAAAATCACCATACATGCATGAGCACTATGCATTTAAGGTAATGTAAATTCAAAAATTTTGTTGGCTCCAAATTTTGGAAAAAGGAAATTTGCATTTCTTCTTTGTTTTTAAATTTGGGATGTTACAATGATCTAGCGGCATCAAGGTGGCTTCCGTCACTTTGTTTCCATCATCACTTTTGTCATTTGGCCAAGTACACGGATTGGTGTGCAGTAGACAAGGAAGATCAAAGGGGAAACATCGCGGGATTCGCGACGCAAGGCGTGTCAAGGAAATGTGCAAATCTGGGACGACATAGGACATACGGGACATGCACATTGGGCCGGATAGAGAATAGATTACCTCAAGAATGTGATCCATTATCTCCGACCAGTCGCGGACACGGTTGGCTCCCCCGTCGCCGTCCATGGTCGACCAGCCGCATATAATGGGGTTTGTGGCCCGGTCAGCTGAGGGAGGTGAGGCTTGCCTAGAGCCGGTAGCGCCGCTGCGAGCTCAAAGGCTGCGGAGATGTTGCGGGACGCGTACGAGCGGCGCCGCGAGTTTGAACCTTGGATAGATAGCTAGACCGATGAGGTGAAGACGGCGGAGCAGCGTGCGAGCGGAACACCAAACGGCGGGGGTAAGCCGGAGAGAGGCTACTGGGCGGTTAATGCAAAAAAAAGGGAAAATACTTAGAACATCTTAAGATTTTGTTCTCTATTCTCTCTATGCACGAGGCAGAAGCAAATAACTGACAGAGGGCGGCTTCTTTGTCGATCGGCAGCGGATGATACGACGGGCCAATCCACTGTTTACTAGGGCTTGACAGGCATTGACACGTCGAGTCAAGTCTATGCTCACTAGAGTACTCCATTGCGACCTGCGTTCTGTAGCGGACTACGAGGAAATTTAGTTTTACTTACCATTTTTATATGCCGTAGTACCATTGGTAAAAAAATCTCCTCCTTTTACATCTACCGTGCCGCGTGCAAATGGTCGCGCGCGGGTAAAAGAAATCTCCTCCTTTTACATCTGTCGTGTCGCGTGCAAATGGTCAAACACTCCGCAAATTGGTAGTAACTTTTGACGTTTTTTATGTTCGCACTTACCAGTTTTCGAAAAATTTAAAATAAAACCATGCATGGGCCTAGATACTGTTATACTCCTATATAATATCTTGTGTGCCTGTGAAGTTTCATCCGAAAATATGACAATAGACGACCTACACACAAAAAATGATTTTTTAATAGTATAGGACACTAAATATTCACTTATGTATTCTCTTTTGTTTGCATGTGCCAAAGTTCATGGAACCCTCATGTGTGGTTTTCGTAATATATTACTTAAAAGTAATTAATGTAAGCTTCCAAAAAAAATAGATATGAATATATTCCAAAAAAGTGAACCTCCAAAATAAGATAATCTCCAAAAATGAAGCAATCTTGCACATAAAATTAAGTGAACTTGGAAAAAATATAATGAAATTCCACAAAAGTGAACTTCCAAAAATTGATGTTTAACTTTTTTTTTTAAAGAACTTCCAAAAAAATAGTGAAGTTTAAAAAATGTAGTGAACTTCGAACAAATGAAGTTAACTTCCCAAAAAATTGAAGAACTTCCAAAAAATTGAAGTGAACTTCCAAAAATATTAAGTTAACTTCAAAAAAGAAAAAAAAGTGAACTTCCAAAAAAAAAAGTGAACTTCAAAAACATGGACAACACAATCAGAAAATGAAAAGTGAAATTCAGATAAAATGAAGTGAACTTCCAAAACAGTGAAGTGAACTTCCCAAAAATGAAGGGAAATTTCAAAAAAAAGTGAACTTCCTAAAACTGAATGAATTAACTTCCAGAAAGTTGGTGTGTCGGGTTGACGGAAGGTGGGGTGGAACAGAGAGAGTTGAGGTGGTGTGGGGTCTCCATGCATGGAATGTGTGGCATGGTATATGGGGTTGGTAGGTGAGGTGTGTGGTGGGATTTAATTTGTGTCGGTGGGTGGGGTCCAACTATACCGGAGTCTGCAAAACATGTATGTGTCCACGAAAGGCAAGTTGGGTGGGGTTAGCGGGAGATATATGGGATATGTGGTGGTCGGCGGGAGGTAGGGTACGTGGGGTTAACGGAAGGTGAGATGGTTGGGGTCGACGGGGTGGCCGAGGTAGGGTGTGTGGGGTCTATGGTAGGTGGGTGGTCTAGGGTCGTGGAAGGTTGAATGGTGTCACCGGGAGGTGGGCAGGTCGGTGTGCGAGGAAGGGTTTGTGGTGGGTTTAGCGAAATGTGGTGTTGGGGTTGGGTTAGCACAAGAGGTACGTACGTGGGCCAGGGTGGGGTCGTGGCGGGAGGTGTGGTAGGTTACCTGTGGGGTCAAAATGCAGTAGTGGGATGTGTGGGTCGGCGGAAAGTAGGGTGGGTGAGGTTGGCAGGAGGCAGACTGCGGTGGGTGTGGGGTATCGATGAGGATAGTTATTTATTACTAGCGGAGGTGGGTTTAATTAGCAGTTGAGTGGGTGAGTCGGGTTTAGAATTTCTTTAATTAGCGAGGGGTTTGTATAATTAATAGCTATTATACAACCTCTTAATTAAGGGGTTGTAGTATAGTCCCACCGTATATAGAGAGATAATTAATATCTATTATATAACCTCCTGGTTTATTATTAGGGTTTAGGGTTAGGGTTAACTAGGGTTTATGGTTTAGGGTTAGGGTTTAGGGTTTAGGGAGGATCATTTTTTGCATATCGCACCATCATACGCACACACGTGCGTGGATGTTATTCTTTTAGGAGGAAAGAAATATTTACTTTTAGCATCGTGTTGCTAATTAAGGATTTCAACCAGTGTTTGATTTTCTAGTTTGATACCATGTGGAATTTTTATTGCATGGCATGATCTAGATGGTATGTAAGATTCAACCAACATATCAATATGTGATTGGAAGAAATGAGGAAATTTTATATATTAATACAACGTAAATTTATAAAGTTAATAGGTCACACCGCTAGTCAAAATCTTGTATAAAACATGGGTACGTAGTCACGGGTCAGTGGAAGGTCGAATGCGTGTCAGCGGGAGGTGGGTTGGGTTGGTGGGAGGAAGGGTTTGTGGTGGGTTTATCGGAATGTGGTGTTGGGGTTGGGTTATCACAAGAGGTATGTGGGTCGAGGTAGGGTCGGCGGGAGGCGTGGTAGGGTACGTGTGGGGTCAGAATGTGGTGGGGGTTGTGCGGGTCGACGGAAAGCGGGGTGGGTGAGGTTGGCAGGAGGCAGGCTACGGTGGGTGTGGGGTATATGTAGGATGAGTGTAGTTTAGTATTGGCAGAGGTGGCTTTATCAGTTGATGAGCTGAGTGGGTGTGATTCGGGTTTAGAATGTCTTTAGCGAGGGGTTTGTAGAATTAATAGATGTTATACATCCTCTTAGGGGGTTGTAGTATATAGTCCCACTATATATAGAAACAGAATTAATATCTATTATATATAACCTCTTGGTTTATTATTAGGGTTTAGGGTTAGGGTTAACTAGGGTTTATGATTTAGGGTTAGGGTTTAGGGAGGATGATTTTTTACATATCGGAACGTCATACACACATGCGTGGATGATATTCTTTTAGGGAGGAAAGAAATATTTACTTTTAATTAGTATGGTGTTGCTAAGGATTTGAACTAGTGTTTGGCTTTCAAGTCTCATACCACGTGGAATTGTTATTGCATGCATGATCTAGATGGTATGTAAGATTCAACCAACATATCAATATGTGAGTGGAAGAAACAAGGAATTTTTTATATATTAATAATGCAACGTAAATTTACCAAATAGGACACACCGCTAGTCGGAATCTTGTATAAAATTTGGTAGTCTGGGGTCGGTGGAAGGTCGAATGGTGTCAGCGCGAGGTGGGCGGGGGCGGTGGGAGGAAGGGTTTGTGGTGGGTTTTGGCGGAATGTGGTGTTGGGGTTGGGGTTAGCACAGGAGGTACGTGTGTCGGGGTGGGGTCGGCAAGAGGCGTGTGGTAGGGTATGTGTGTGTGGCGGAAAGTGGAGTGGGTGAGGTTGGCAGGAGGGCAGGCTGCGGTGGGTGCGAGGAATGTAGGTTGAGGGTAGTTTAGTATTGGCGGAGGTGGGTTTATAGGTTGAGTGGATGAGTCGGGTTTAGAATGTATTTAAGGAGGGGTTTGTAGAATTAAAGCTATTATACAACCTCTTAGGGGCTGTAGTATAGTCCCACTATACATAGAGAGAGAGAGTGAATTAATATCTATTATATAGCCTCTTGGTTTATTATTAGGGTTTAGGGTTAGGGTTAACTAGGGTTTATGGTTATGGGTTAGGGTTTAGGGAGGATAATTTTTTACATATTGCAGCATCATACAAACGTGCGGGGATGATATTATTTTAGGGAGGAAATCAATATTTACTTTTACTATCGTGTTGGTAACGATTTGAACCAGTGTTTGATTTTCAAGTCTGATACCACGTGGAATTGTTATTGCATGCATGCTCTAGATGGTATGTAAGATTCAACCAACCGTGAGTGAAAGAAATAAGGAAATTTTATATATTAATGCAACATAAATTTACGAAACAGGACACACCGCTAGTCGAAAACCTGGGTTGTATGTGCATATCTCTATGCACAAGGCAGAAACAATAACATACATAGGGCAACTTCTTTGTCGGGCGGCAACGGGCCATTCAACTGTTCACTTGGGCATGACAGACATTAATCAGACAAGTCAAGTCTATGCTCACTAGAGTACTCCATTGCAGCATCCGTTCTGTGTAGGGGACTAGGAGGAAAATTTACTTACCATTTGTATATGCCGTACTACCATTGGTAAAAAAATCTCCTCCTTTGTACATTTGCCGTGCCGCGTGCAAATGGTCAAACACCCCGCTGTTCGAAAAAAATCTGACATCCTCCACTTATAACTTTCACTCGTACGCTACAGCTTGGGCTGCCCGGTTGATATTCAAAAAAAAATTAGGTCCAGCGGAGATGGGTGACGATAGCCCCGGCCGGAAATTCGCCATGGAGGACAAGGCTGACGCCATCCCGGACGAACTTCTTGGGCTCGAGTTCGTGCGCCTCATCAAGCCTGTGGACCTAGTCCGCGCCGCTGTGACCTGCAGACGCTGGCACCACATCATCGTGGCCGAGAGCTTCCGCGTCCTCTGCGCTCTCCACGGCGCGCCGTCCACCAAAGTCGTCGGTAGCTACCTCGTCGATGAGCGCTCACACGTCTTGCGTATGCCTGGCCGTCATCCCGTCTTCTTTCCCTCTGCCCGGCCACCTTGGACGGGGGCCGCCGCAAGGAATCTGGCGCTTGACTTCCTCCCTCGGACGAAATACGGCGAGCTCATATGGGAGCTCGCCGATGTTCGGGGCGGCAGCCTCACCGTGGTGGAGGCGTGGGCGTTATACCGCGCAGGATATCCCGTCCCGCCGGGCATGCGCCTGCCAAGCAACGGCGGGTGGAGGATGGCCGTCAACGGCGTTGGCGTCCAGCCGCCGCTGTCGCCGGGCACACCGTGCTGGAGGGACGCGATCAGGGCCAGGCGGGCTTGCCTCACCGCCGAGGAGGACGTACTCGTCCTCCTCCAACTCTTCCTCGCCAGGGCTGGCGCGATCGGCGCCTTCCTCGTCGCATCGCGCCGCGCCCTACACCATGCCCAAGCATGAGGTGAAGGAGGAGCCGGAGTTCGTGACGCCGCCCGTCAATCCTAGGCGCGGCGGCAACAACGTTAGCTGGCAGCAGCATAGGCGTGCCGGCGGCGCCCTCCTCATCCCGAAGCCGGATGTGAAGGAGGAGCAGGACGACGAAGCAGCCGGGAAGGCGGCGCTGCTGGCGGAGTACGAGCAGCAACAACGACGGCCGCGAGGACTGCCTAGGGCTGCACGCGGCGTTCGCGGCGTCGCTGAATGACAAGGACGCCTGGAGGGGCGACCTTGATAGGGCGATCGCCATGTTCATCTGCGACACCGGGAAGCCACTCGTCGACCTCACCGACAACGGCGAGGCTTGACCAAGTTTGTTGGAAAAACCAATCAAATTTTTTTTTTTTTTTTTTTGAAGCGTGAAAATTTATTTCACTAACCTTGGTGCGTAGCCAAATCGCTAGCAACCAAACCAATTACAAAGTCTGGCTCATCATCCAGCCAAAGCAAGTTTTGCACGCCTAAAGTTTTGCCATGCTGAGCTATTGCATGAGCAACCTTATTACAAGATCTGCGGCAAAACCTGAACTCAAAAGCATCAAAAGCTAAGACACAAAGGCTTCTAGCTTCACGGAAAAGCACACCTATGTCAGACAGATCAGCATCTCCAGTCTTCAGGGCATTCACCAGGCTCAGTGAGTCGGATTCAAAGATCACCCGAAAAGAGCCTAAGTTGCTCATACTCTCGATAGCTGCCACGAAAGCCGAGGCCTCCGCGTGAAGGGCACTGGACAAATGGTTCATGGTCCCCGTTCCAGCCGCTATGAAGCTTCCATCATTACCACGAGCAATGAAGCCCCAGGCACCCAGGCGTGATTCCTGACAGAATGCAGCATCGACATTCACTTTGATGAAGTTTGCGTCAGGCAATTCCCATTTATCCTCCACAGCTTGCGCCTCCTGGACATGCTCCTCCTTAGGACAGAACTCCGCAAGGTGCTTCCGAACTTTCGAACAGACCTCATCTGCCGAGAGGAGTTTCTCCCCAGCGTTCGCTTTATTTCTCGCCGTCCACCAATTCCATAGGAGGATGATCACTGTCGATCTTTTTTCCAAAGGCAGCGACAGAATCAGATCCGTCACTTGTCGTGCATTAGCACATTCGCACAGCGATAGACGTAGGTCCTCGCAGTCCAGGGCGCGCCAGACTTGCTTGACAGCTTTGCACCGGAGGAAAATATGGCCACCGTCCTCATCAAGTCGCCAGCACACCGGGCACCGTGTGTCGAGCTCCACTTTTTTCCTCTTTATATTGAGTTTGGTTGGGAGACTGTTGTGAGTGAATCTCCACAAAAAAATGAGAACCCTCCCCGGCAACTTCTGATTCCAAATGCTCTTCCATGTCTGGCTCTGACTCGGGGTGCTCGACGATGAACTTGCATTACGGCTGAGCCCCTCATCGCGTAAACTGACCCCCAGTTGATACGCAGATTTTACTGACAAGACCCCTTTTTTCTCATAGTGCCAGGCGATCTCATCCTGCATCTCCGGCCTGATAGGGATCATAAGGATATCTTGCACGTCCTCCACGCTAAAATGATCACGGAGGAGGTCTTCGTCCCATTGTTCCGTCACTGGATTTATCAAATCACTAACTGTTGTGAGAATTGACTGGCCTCGTGGAGTGCTAGGCCTCCTTGTTGTGCCCCTCGGAATCCAGGGGTCATTCCAAATGGCGATGGATTCCCCATTCCCCACTCTCCATACGAGTCCCTCCTTCATCAACTGACAGCCTTTCAAGATGCTTCGCCACGTATACGACATCCCTTGTTTCGGTGTCGCCTCCAAGATGGAGCACTGCGGGAAATACTTTGCTTTTAGGATAGTTGCACACAGCGAGTCCGGGCATTTGAGCAGGCGCCAACTCTGTCTCGCCAACATAGCGAGGTTAAAAATGTGTAGGTCACGGAATCCGAGTCCCCCGGTACTCTTGTTGCTCGACAGCTTCTCCCAACTCAGCCAATGACACTTGTTCTGTCCCTCCTGCTGATCCCACCAGTAGCGGCAGATCATTGTGCTGATCTCCTCACATAGCGCCTTGGTCAAGTCGAAACATGACATTGCATAGGTGGGAATGGCATGTGCGACCGCCTTGATGAGTATCTCTTTTCCTGCTCTGGAGAGCAGCTTCTCCTTCCAGCCTTGGATGCGTCTCCATATTTTCTCTTTTATGTACTCAAATTCCTTCTTCTTCGATGCTCCAAGGTGTACAGGTAGGCCAAGGTATCTTTGGTTTTGTGATTCCCGTGATATGCCCAGTACATTCAAGACTGCCCTCTTCGTGCGATGTCTAGTGCCCTTACTGAAAAACGCTGAGCTCTTTTCCTTGTTTATCATCTGCCCCGATTGTGCCTCATAAAGTGCTAGAATCTGCTGCAATTTCTGCGCACATGCCGTGGTGGCCTTCATGACAATGAGCGAGTCATCCGCAAAGAAAAGGTGGTTTACCCTCGGCGCCGCTGGACAGAGTTGAATACCTTCCAAAGTGCCATTCACCTCCGCATGTTGGAGCATAGCGGAGAACGCCTCGGCACAGAGGATGAACAGATACGGCGACAGAGGGTCCCCTTGACGAAGACCTCGCTCAGGTTTGAAAGCATCAGTCAGTTTCCCATTGATCTTGACCCGATAGGAGACAGATTGCACACACTTCATGATTAATTTCACCCAATCAATTATATTCTAAAAGAAATATATAACTGAAAAACATAGTGCGGGCTAGAAATTACAACAAGAAGACAAACATTGAGCGGTTGTGGACCATCTCATAAATATTAGATACTCTGATGCATTCTACTTCTCGCTAATATGAATGTATCTAGAAGGCTGATCATAGTGCATAGTACCATATACTAGCATCATGCATATGATGTTTGTTTATGATACTCTATAGTGAGTGGTATTATAGAGTAGTATTATAAGCTTCTAAATTTATTGTTTTGTAGAATCCCAATGTAAATCTATGTATAAGATCTATTTGGCATTTACTTTTCTCGTAACGTGCGCTATGATACAGTACTCTAATCCTATCCTTCCTCCTTAATTAGATGCCACATAATCATTTTGTGGACCTATAATGCACGATACTACCTATGATACTAGCACTATGATCAGCCGAATAGAGGGAGTATTTTTTCAGACTGGGAGAAAGCTCCGGCCTTCATTAACGTATTGATCATAGTATTTATTACAGCTCACATATCACCCAATGTTGCTGCATGGATCAGCCACTTACGATAATATAGCCATAGACTCAAACATAATCAAAAATCAATTAGACTAACGGCCCACCACCCAAAATGGTTGCACAAATCCTGAGCTACCATTTCCAAAAGGTTGTACCCAGTATTCTTCCTTTGCTCCTCCTGTTGGAGACAAGACCACGTACGGATTCCAGTGCATAGCCATAGGGATAGCATGTAAGAAATAAGAAGCATTTAGCTTGTTAAAAAATGTGATTATTCCTCTTGTTCCACATTTCCATAATAAAGCACGAGCTCCCACTCGAATATGACCTTTATATTTCTCATTCACCCCATGCAACCAATGCCCCAACAAATTTGGTATAGTCAATATTAAAAATCATATGAACAATACGCCAAACAATTTGTATGAGAGGACAACCAATGAATAAATGTTGTATTGCTTCATCTTTATCGCGAAAACAACATCTCATATTACCCTGTCAATTTCTTATTACAAAATTTTCTTTTGGTAAAATGACATTACAATGCAAAACACCACATGAAATCTTAATTTTCAAAGGGACTTTCATCTTCCAAATGTTGTTATATTGATATAACCATGCCTCAACACATCCTTTTATTTAGGTCTTATAAACACCAACTATTCGTGATCAAACCAAACCATCTTTACATTAGTGTTCGATCTCCCTCTGTTTCATCACTCTTCGATTGTACTGCACGCTCGCTTCTTCTCGCCTATAGGTATATAATTTTCCCATTTTTTCTTCATCTTGCCTCGCTAGTATCCTTTCGTTCATTCTATATTGAGCCTAAGTTGCTATACTAATTTCACCGAAAATAAACACAGATCAATGCATGTATATTCTGGTGTCTTATTTCATGCTCTCAGAGCGCTTGCTCCGTTTATTTCACAAAATTTAAAAACTGAGTTAAAAAACATCCAGAATTTTGTGTGTGTAGGTATTAGAATTATTCTCGTGCTAGAAAGTTTTCGGGGAACAACTTATTGATCTGTGGTCTAGTTAAAAGTTCACTAATCAAAATGCATTTCTCATACGAATATGTGCATCAGATATTTGGCCACTCCGTTCAGAGAACATGGCTAGCACCCCTGGCCACCATACTCAACAGCTGCTCGACACTACTGTCCATGTAATCTCGTATGAATGGATAGAGGTCAACGGCAATTTCGCCTGCATCCTTCTCTTTGGCTGGAGAACTCATGTTTGCATGCATGGCCATGGTGATCTAGGCAGTGAGTTGTTCTATCTTGTGGAGGGTAGTTTGGTCTAGTGTGCAATTGAATATATCTACTGTCTTGTGGTAGGTTGATGTGTCTAGCAAGCCATTGTTGGGATTTATAGCAACTCCAACATGTAATTTAATTTACCCCAACATGGCCATGTGTGGAGCTGGAGCAGAACTACTGAATAACGACTAAGTTCAGCCACTGCAGTCATGCAAAACATGTCAAGAAAGATCCAAAATAACTTGAAATAAATAAAGAACCATCTACTCACAGTTGTCCATTTAAATATTCGTATAAACATAGCCTTAATCACTCCAAGCTCATCCTATATCCTATATAACTAAATAGTTCATCCCCACTAACTTATTTCTCTTAACATGCAGCCTATCCACATCAGCAAACATCTCATTGGTCCATGTCATGTAACCATCAACGTTTAGTGATGCCACGTCGTCCTTTTTTTTTAGCCAGGCGTCCAGTCCGTGCGAAGCTTTCTGTTCGTCTCATCTTCCCCGCATAGTCGGATTTTTCTTTAACTACCCCAATTACTCCCCCAATTATCGATTTCCATTGGGCTGTGCTCCGGTGTCCCCCCCTGGCGAACGACGTTCAGGTGGTAAACGTGTGTTTGGTTCGTGACCATAAAATATGGATGATCCCATCCCAAAAGCCGAATATTTCTGAGAAAGACTGGACCATATGATCCGTGAATTTCATGATTAATCTCACTAGCCGCCTGAGAATCCATGGCCGTCGACGCGACTCCGACACCTGCCACCGTCGTATGTGTGGCTCCCCAGCTCAGCGGCGGCCACCATGTCACGGCGAGCGGTGGGCTTGCTTTTCCGCGTGGCTCCCCAGCTCGACATCGGCGGCCTCCAGGGCGCGGTAAGCGGCGGGCTTGATTTTCAACGTGGATCCCTAGCTCGGCGGCGGCGGCCTCCATGGCGTGGCGAGCAACGAGCTTGCTACGTCTGCGCCACACCCAGTCGACAGAAACGGCCTCGCTAAATATGTGCGGGTAGTGACCTTGCTAGGCACGGGTAGGCGGCCGCCCGCTAGGTCCGGCCTCCACCACAAAGGGAAAAGGACCCGTTAATTACATATTAACCGGTGCGTTAATGGCATATTTATCCTTTTCTATTAATCGTTAATTAAACATATTTTATCTCATCCCATCCCGTACATGTTTGCCCATGAACCAAACACACATGTTAAGTCAACCCACGAAGGGGTATCAGCAGATCCTAGCCGTCTAAATAGAACGTCGTTCGTCAGGGGGGGACACCGGAGCAATAGCCATTTCCATTTCCCTTTTCGGCTTCTACACCACGAAATCCTCTGGTGCGCACTATTACAAAAGAAACTGAGAGGTCGTTTGGAAGTCAGACTTTCATTTCGTTTGTAGCATTTTAAAATGAATACATGTATTCATTTCATTTACATTGTAATTTCAGAAATATACACTTGTTTGGTTGTCACAGGAATTGCAAATGACAGCAGAATTCAATATTGAATCTGTAGAGGCTTCCACAGAGAATTGCAAATGACAGGTTTCAGCTTGGAATCATGTTTACCCATGGAGTCATTTTGCTAGAATTCCTAAATGAAATGACGACAAAGATTTCGCTCAAGAACCAAAACAGACCTATGGAATTCCAAAATGAATTCCAGGATTCCAGGTCCAAATGATGGATACCAAACGACCTCTGATGGATTTCCCATCTCCTTCGTCTTCCCCATCGGAGAACTGCAGCAGTAATTAGTGAAGAGTCTCTCTTGAAATACTGTTGCGGATCCGTTCCCATCCTCCCCACAACCCATGCTCGCTCCATGTTCAAGAGCTGCTCCTTTTTTGTCCTCCGCTGGTCGAGATTTCACTGCCCGCGCTTATTCAGATCCAGTAGATTTGGCCTCGGGACACCACCATTCTTGATTGGATGAATTTGAAGTCCCGCCATTGCTCATCGCCTGCTGGTACAGACTTGCTGGGCAGGAAGCATCTGCAGCGTTGCTGTCCCCTGCGACCAGTTTCAGTCCACTACTAGGTTCTTACTGATTCCGCATTTCCGTTCTATTTGTATGGCATTTTGTGCACTTAAGAATGCAATCTGAATCGTAATGTTTTGCCTATGTGTGTGCTTTCTGCAGCTGCACACTCAGTACGTGTCAGGCTAATCGAGCTTATCATGGAGCACCGCCCAACCTATTTTGCCGATATCTACAAGGTTTGTCTATCTTCCCAGAGATTGATGCCCATATTATGTCCAATAATCCAATTTACCATTAAAAAACTCCAATTTAGAGATGGCATCACAATATGCATGCCATTTTTTTATACTGGCTCATATGCAATAATGTTGGAATTACTCCTTCAGATAGTGCAGAAGATGATAAATCCTTTCAAAAAGCAGAAACAAGACATGGTGGGCATGCTCACTCACTACCTGCACATGTGCGAATCCTCGGTTGGGTCATTGTTTTCTATCGTTATTGACTCATCATGGCCCATACATAAAGGTGATTATTTGGCAATATTTGTAACAACTGTAATTTCCTTTTGGTTACATATTCTTTTCTGGCCATCTGAAGTTCTTCATGTGTTTTCTTCAGGGTTTTTTAATGCAGGGTTGACTGATTGGAAGTGTACTGCCATGTATTTGTATTCTCTCAACCGATATCGACGTCCTGTACTAACCCCAAGCCCTCTCAGAATTTTTCATCTGTGGAATTGCTTCAAAATTCTTAATTTGTGAATTGCTTGATGGATCTTTTATATGCATGGCAGTGTGATTCCTCTTTCTCCTTTGATTTTTGTCCTACTTTTGGTGTTGTTTCCAGGTTATTGTTGCACGCAACATCTTTTAAGTGATATCACAGAGATTTTTGATCTTTATTGGTGATTAGAAAGGAATCAACAACCTAGATCTTTATAAGATCTGCCCTTTTGCATAAGATATAGATGCATTTTACCTTGCCTTCAAACTTAGTAACAACAATTGTTTGGGGTCTATACAGATCTTCAATATGTTCCTTTGCCTAATATGTATTATCTTTTTTCCTTTCATCTTACTGTGGATGGGACAAATATTGTTTTGGACTAAAGTTTTTTAAATGCCATGGTTGTTCAGTCAGACTAGGTATGCTCTATTCACTTGCTCTCTGTATGTTTTTTTATTTTCTCTTGCAATTATGAAAGAATAAGACCAGATTAGAAAAGAAATATATTCTATGTGCATTTGCATCTAAGTGAAGACGGTTAATGTGTTGAGCTTCAACTTTATTCTAGCACGGTCTCTGTCAATAGTCTGAAAGAGTATTTCTGTACAAGAGGATTCATTAATGTAATATAAAGGTTGTTTACTGCATTTTCGAACTACCAACCATCAAAGTGAATCTAAAATAAACCGTTGCAGTTGTGATGCTCCCTGCTCTGTAGGCCTCTAGGAGTGCTCACGACCATTTAAGATCACCGAAGCTACTGCAAATGTCTCATAAGCTCAGGAGCAAATGAAACAGAACGCAGACACAGGCCACCATTCTGCAGCAGCACAAGCACATGTCTTCAAATCTAGCACTACCTACATGTCTAGCACAGCTCCAACTCGACCTGGTCCTGGAGCGAAAGATCAATTTTCAGTTTAAGTTTTGCACTTATCTCTTTCGGAGAGTTAAGTTGTGTCTGTATATACACAAACTTGCTGACTTGATGTCAATGCGTCTTGGTGCATGTGTGGTAGACTGGTAGCTCCAATCTATACTCATAGCTTACAAGTGTTATCTCACAAAATTTATTATTATTGGCTGCAAAGACATGTTTGGGTCTATATCTGAGGAAAGGAGTGCTGTATGTAAATGATACACAATGGTTTATATATATTACCAATTCTCAACTCCTCTTTGTTGGTATATTTTCTTAATTTTATTCATGATTTTTTTAGAGTCATTTCTACTTCCGCTGTGTTATCTTTTCACCAGCAATGTCCAAATTACTCTATATTAGCAGCACATTTATCGTTGATGGACTAAATCAATTTTATTAGGAACCATATTTTTTCCGCAGCAACGCGCGGGAAATTATCTAGTTAGGCAAGCTTGACCGACCATGTGTTATTTCATACTATTGTTCCATGTGCTTTAATAACTAAGCACATACTTGAAAAAATGCGGGTAACAATTTTCTGTATTACCCCTGAAATAGTTTGTCTGTTAATAATTTCTTCTTTACCAATACTTCCTCTTAAGTTTGCCTAGAGTTAATGTTTCACAAAAACAAGTTTCTCAACAGATGTCTCAAACAAATTTGTCCAGAGATGTCAATCAACGCAAAAGTTTGTCTGTGCATGCATGTGGATTGTGGAATACAGGCATGCACAGACAAACTTTTGCGTGGCTTCCGGCGGTCGTCAAATAAAAACGAGCAGTAGTTGCACCTGCTTCAGTGGTGGACATTCTTTTTTTGCTGGTTCATTGTATTTTTCTTGCATTTTCTTATCTCATTCGCACTATGACTGATGACCCATCAATGATGGTCTTTAATCACATAGGTATTTCTTGATGATTACCTATTTGGAAGTTTGTTGAAGAAAACCAATCAATTATTTTCTCAAATAAATAAATGAGTGTGGATTTTGTACACCCACACATGGGTGTGGGTGTATTCTGTACCGTTGGTTGCATCCTCGAGATTCGTGCTTGGTCATGTCAGTTGAACATTTTGCTCCACGTCCGGCAATTTATCCATCACGTCAGTCTCTCCTTTTCCCGTGGTTTTACTCCGCACGACCCGGGGATGAGCTTAGGCTCTGTCGATGTCGGGACCTAGCCTCTAGGTAGAGATGTTGCCGCTGACTCTGTCCAAAAAAGAATAGGGTCCGGTGCTCCATTTTCCCCTCCCTATCGGGCTTTCGCCACTGGAAAAGATTCGAGCTTTTCCCCCCCGCTGGCTATCTTCCCCGGGCGTGGCGACTGCTTCGTCGTGCTGCCTCGCCGTAGTACCTCCGGTCTTCTCCACCGGGCCGCCGGGAGGCCTTGCTTTGAGTCATCTCCACCGTGCCGCCGATGCTCAGGCCTAGGTAGAGTACGCCTGCGCCATCTGAGGAATCCAATCTGTTCTCTCTCCCCTGTCTTTGTCTTTGCTTATGTACTGACGGGCGACTTGCCGACTTGTGCTGTGTGCAGGCAATGGCCGCCGGTCAAGTCCAGAACAGATATTTTCCCAGAGTTTGGAAGGGGCGCGAATCGGCGATTTGTTCTCCCATGTCCCCGAGTACCTCGCTGATCCCTCCTCCCGGCGCTTCGCAAGGGGGCCAATCCAGCGCCTGCGGTACCAGCGACGTCGACGAAGTTCACATGGCGCGTGCCAGCTCGGCCTCAAGCTGTTTCTGTGGCGATGGAGCTCCACCAACGACGCCATGCCTACCTCGGTTCAACTCGTGCTGTATCCATGACCTGAACCCGTTGTGAGAAAGATGCCAGACCTGAACCCGTGGTGAGAAAGATGACAGGTCATCTCGCTCGATCCTGTATCCCAAAAAGTCAGGAACTACATCCATGGAGGTCCTATAGTTGCGTCATTTGCGAGAGTCGACGGATCTAGCATCTCCCACCAACACAGCGTCCGGCGACGAACCAGAGCCAGCTCAGATGCCACCGTCGTGGACCGGCGTTGTGTCATGTGAGAAACAAATTTGCGTCGAGCAGTTTTGGTCATATGTAACCTGCGCCAATGTCTTTCTAATTGTGAATTACTAGTAATACTCTACGAACCAAGGGATAAATAGTCCCACTTACGAACACACGGTACAGCAGGGCTTGCATTGGTACAGAATCAAACATATCTATCGCCATTTGGCTTTGCGTTTTATCCCGCTGTGATACAGGAAGATTGCTCTGAATTCTGAAACAAACAAAGTCCATTACGGCTAATACATCTAACAAAATTAAGTTCCCTTAAGCAGGGCAGTCCTCGTTGTTCTGGTCCTTGTGGCATGAGTAAACAACAATTCTGAGCGGGACGCTGGCATCAACGAAGACGTGAGCACCTCGTCAAAGGCGCGACGGGCTTGGAGGTGCCCTTCACCGCCATGGCTATGCTCTCGCGCGACGGTCATGGCCTCCCTGACCAGAGCGTGGAGGCCGAACGGCACGCGGCTCATCATCACTATCTAGCGTCCACGTCGTTCACCATCGCTAGCGAGAGCGCGCTCGTCCAGGCGATGGCGTCGACGGCGAGCACTGCTCGGCGCGCATGCTATGCTTGGCGGCGGCATGCCGCAGCCTAGCGACGGAGTGCATCTTCCTCTGCATGGCGCTGCACATGGCACAGTAGACGGAGTGGGTGGCCTTGTTCGCCGTCGCCGCCCCATGCTTCGCATACAGAAGGTCGTCGTGCTGCTCGAAGAGCCTATCGCGGAGTGACTGCGACCCCTCCGGGTGGCTCCATGCTATATGGAGACCACGGATCCGGGTGGCTCCATGCCCCCGTTGCTCGCCGTCGCGAGAGCCGAGCTCATCCCGAGCACCTTGGCGGCCTCGCTGGACATTACGTCGAGCACGTCGGGGTCATCAGCGGGTATAGAGACCTGCGAGCCAAGGACAACAACGGGCTTGTCTCTCAGGCTCAGCTAGTGCCCCAGCCGGAGGGCATCACTGTCGGCGTCGGCGTCGGCGTCGGGGTCGGGCACCAGTCGGCACAGCTGTGGAGAGAGAGAGAGAGCGCGCCCGCGAGGTGGATCATGGACCATGGTGGTGTGGAGCATAACGTGTATGGAGCGGGGAGGCGTGGATGTGGTGCGTGAGCATGTGCAGAACACGGGAGCAGCTGGCGTCGACGCGGCTGCGGATGAGGCCGAGCTCGCGCGCGCCTTGGCGCAGAGGAGAAGAGAAGATGAGAGTAACGAATGGGTTGGTGTTCCAGAGGTGAGAGCCGATTTGCGTGTCAGGAGAGAGGAAGAAAAGGAGGAGCACTGGCACGCTATGTCTCTTCGCTCCGGGATTCCTGCGTGGCAAAGCCGTGTCGGCTGGCTTTAACACTATTTTGCTAGGACCCACATGCTTTGCATAAATGGAGAAAATGGCTTAAAAGTATTCTCCCTCGTCTGCTATGTTTTCGAATCTCAAAGAAATGAATGGCTATGACAACACCCACACCCATGCTTGTAAGCACAAATGTATTCCTATAAATATAAAACTGAAAAACATAGGGGTGTGTTAGAAATTACAAGAAAAAGACAAATATTGAGTGGTTGTGGACCATCTCGTAAAATATTATACCCTAGTACTCCCTCTGATCCATTCTACTTGTCTCTAATATAGATGTATCGAGAACCGAGGGAGTAATTTTTCAGAATGGGGAAAAGCTCTCCAGCATCAATTGATGCATATGACCTTCATTAACGTATTGATCATAGCACCCAATGATTGCTGCATGGATCAACCACTTAAACACTGATAACATAGCCATAGACTCAAACAGAATAAAAACTCAATTATACTAATAGCCCGCCATCCAAACCAACTGCACAAATCTCGAGCTACCATTTCCAACATGTTTCACCCAGAATCCATGTTATTCCTTAATTTGCTCCTCGTGCTAGAGACAATACCACATACGGATCCAGTGCGCAGCCACCGAAATAACATGTAAGAAAGAAGAAGCATCTAACTTGTTACGAATGTGATCATTCCTATTGTTCCATATTTCCCACAATAAAGCATGGGCTCCCACTCGAATATGAGCTTTATCCTTCTTATTCACCCATGCAACAAATGCCCGATCTAATTTGGTATAGTCAATATAAAAAGTCATATGAACAATACGCCAAACAATTTGTACAAGAGGACAACCAATGAATAAATGTCGTATTTTTTCATCTTTATCACGAAAACAACATCTCATATTACCCTTCCAATTTCTTATTACAAGGTTGTCTTTTGTTAAAATGACCTTACAGTGCAAAAAACCACATGAAAATCTTATTTTTTAAAGGGACTTTCATCTTCCAAATGTTGTTATATTGATATAACCGTGCCTCAACATATCTTATATTTAGATCTTATAAATACTAACTCTTTGTGACCAAAACAAACAATCTTTAGATCAGTTTTCTCCCTTTGTCTATCACTCTTCGATTTGTACTGCACGCTCGCTTGTTCTCGCCTATAGGTATATAAAATTATATATTGAGCCTAAGTTGTTATATTATTCTTACCGAAAATAGACACAGATCCTTACTCAACCCTCTTAATGCATGTATATTCTGGTGTCTTATTTCATGCTCTCGAAGCGCCTGCTCCCTTTATTTCAAAAAACTCAAAAACTGAGTTAAGAAAACATCAAGGAACAAAGTCTATGTAGGTATTAGAATTATTCTCGTGCTAACAAGTTTTTGTGGAAAAAATTATTGGTTTGTGGTCTAGGTAAAAGTTCATTAATTAAAATGCATTTCTCATCCGAATATGTTCAACAGCTATTTGGCCACTCCGTTGAGAGAACGTGGGAAGTACCCCTGGCCACCATATATACTCAGCAGCTGCTCGACACAACCGTCCCTGTAATATTGTATGAATGGATAGAGGTCGACGACAATGTTGCTTGTATCCTTCTCTTTGGCTGGAGAACACATGTTTGCATGCATGGCCATGGTGATCTAGGCAGCAAGCTATACTATCTTCTGGAGGGTGGTTTGGTTTACTATACATGAGTATGTGTTATCACCAGAATTTGACCAAGTCAGAGGTGGGCCGCGATCAAGAGGAACTTGAAGATATACATATAGAGGAGATATGTGAATCGGCCTTGTTTACCAAGTTTGGGCTAGTTAGCCCGTGTATCTTTATAGTAGGTTACGTAGAAGTTAGAGTTTATCTCGTGCACGGTTTGGTGCACGCCCACGTTAGAAAGTCCGCTGGACTATAAATATGTATCTAGGGTTTATGGAATAAACAACAACCAACGTTCACCACAAACCAATCTCGGCGCATCGCCAACCCCTTCGTCTCGAGGGTTTCTCCGGTAAGCACCATGCTGCCTAGATCGCATCTTGCGATCTAGGCAGCACGAGCCTGCCTACGTTGTTCATGCGTTGCTCGTACTGAACCCTTTTTTATGGCGAGCAACGTAGTTATCATAGATGTGTTAGGGTTAGCATTGTTCTTAGTATCATATGCTGTCGTAGTGCAACCCTTGCGCATCTAGCCGTCCTTGTACCTCATCATGGGTGCAGGGGCGGCACCCCGCTTGATCGTTATTTAGTAGATCTGATCCGTTACGGTTGCTCCTTGATTCATCAAGGATTAGTTTCATATCTGCAATAGTTAGGCCTTACAAAGGGTTGGAGGATCCAGCGGCGCGTGGGGTGTAGTTTGCTGGTCCTAGACAGGATGTTCCGAGGATCAACCTCGTGTTGGTTTTTAGGCCTTGTCTAGGTTTGGCTTACGATCACCGTACGCGAGCGCGAGGCCCAATCGTGAGTAGGATGATCCGATTATGCGGTGAAAACCCCAAATCGTCGTGGATCTCATATGCTTTATCTTGATCAAGCAGGACCACCATATATTCGGCCACCTTGGACGAATCATGGGTGGATCGGCTCCATGAGCCGATTCACAGGATAACCTGAGAGCCGATCGAGGCTCGTATTTAACGTGTACGTGTGTGCCCTGCAGGAAACTAAGCGAGGCATCATCCACACCTTCCTGACCAGGTATAGGTCAGGTGGCACGCCCTTGCAATTTGCATCGGCGCGCGGCCAGGAGGCTTTGCGGGCCATCGCTCTGAGGGACTGGGGCCAGCCGCAGCCCTAGTTGTTCCCGGCTCTACGGTGTTGACCAGTCACTGCCCGCCGGTGGGTTTCTGACGTCAACAGTATGCAGTTCAATCTGTCTGGTGTCTTGTGGTGGGCTGGTGTGTCTAGCAAGCCATTGCTGGGTTTTATATATAGCAACTCACACATGTAATTTATTTTAATTCAACATGGCCATGTGTGGAGCTGGAGCAGAGCTACTTAATAACGACTGAGTTCAGCCACTCCAGTCAGGTCAAACGTGTGAAGAAAGATCCAAAATAACTTGAAATAAATAAAGAACCATCTACTCACTGTTGTTCATTTAAACATTCGTATAAACATAGCCTTAATCACTCAAACTGATCATCTGGCAAGCTTGACCGACCATGTGTTATTTCATACTATTGTTCCATGTGCTTTAATAATTAAGCATACAATTGAAAAAAAATGCGGGTAACAATTTTCTTTATTACCCCCTCAAATAGTTTATATGGTACCATTTCTTCTTTGCCAATAGTTCCTTTCACAAACATAAGTTCATCAACAGATGTCTCAAACAAATTTGTCCAAAGATGTCAATCAACACAAAAGTTTGTCTCTTCATATTTATGGATTGTGGAATACGGTCACGTTGACGTGGCTGCCTGCAGCGGTCAAATAAAAATGAGCAGTAGTTGCACCTGCTTCAGTGGTGAACATTCTTTTTTTTTCTTGGTAATTCTATTTTTCCTGCATTTTCTTATCTCGTTCACACTATGACCGATAACCCATCAATGATGGTCTTTAATCACATAGGTATTTCTTGATGATTACTTATGTTAGTCTTTTATTTTATTTCTTTTTTGCTCCACTTGTTGTGGTTGTGTGTATTTGAGTTATGTAGAGACCGGATGTAAGGTTAAACCTTTTAAGTAATAAAATATCCTTTATAGAAAAGCCAGATGCCATGTACCATGCCTAGCCACACCTAGACCCAGTGGCGGAGCGTGAACAAAATGCAAGAGGGGGCGAATTTCACAGAAAACTACAAATAAGCAAAAAAAAAAAGGGGCAAGTGACAGATCATAAGTAACATATTATCAGATGGCAATGGCATGATGATATATATGACTATATGAGTATTTTGTTCACACAAATACTACAGACATGACTATTTAGAATATAACCTGGACATTGTGGCAAGAATTTTTGATGATCCAAAAGTAAAGACCGTGTATACTGAGCAAAAGACAACTAAACATGGCTGCATATACTAACCAAAAGGACACATATACTGACCGAAAGACAACTAGCTAGAGAAATGCTCTTCGGTTCTTCTTGGCTTTGAAATCAGCAATTATATCTTCATATGGAATTTTTGAAGCAATTTCCCGTTCTATTTGTAGCAGCATGCTATCTGCAAGAAAATCGTCTTCCATTCGGTTGCGCAGCCTTGATTTGATAATCTTCAAGCTAGAGAAAGCGCGCTCAGCGCTTGCTGTAGAAACCGGGAGAGTAACAAGCAATCGAAGCAACCGGTCAAGCCAATTATAGATTCTATCCCGTCCCGTCTCAACAAGGCATCGACATAAAGATGTAATGGTTGCAGGCTTCCTCAATTCTTCACTGTTTTTAGCATCCACAACAAATCGGTTCAATTGAAGCTCTAAACCATACCTCTCTTGTTGTGTAAAGTCAGCGGGATAATATTTCTCCACCATTTTACATAATTCTTTAGCACTGAAAGATGTAAATCCATGTCTAGGTATGAGTGTGACACTAATGGATAAAAGATCCATCACTTTCTCATTGAACCTGAGATTCAATTCAGTGAGTTGGCTGTCAATTGTTGCTCGATATATCTCGACTCGGAAATACCTTTCAGTAGTAAAATGATCAGGTTGACGACGGGCACGCCCACCACGCAAAATGTATGTTGCCTCCATGTCTGGAATATCCATGTCATGCTCCGCACAGAACTCAATAACCTTCAGAATAAAAACTTCCCATCCTTCATCTGATCTCATATCTTCTAGAAGAACTTTTGTGGAATGAACTAGACGAACTGCATTTACTATGTCTTGTGTTTTCTTCTGTAAAGCCTTTCCAAGATCTTCACTGGTTTCCAGTATTTCTCTCATCATGTATAGGATAAATACAAACTCAAAGGAGGTTAAGTAGGTGAAAGCGGTGTCTCCATCAGCCCGGTTTGCTCCTGCCGTTGAATCTGCAGCTAGTTTTTCTAAAACAAGTTTGACTGGATTAAACAAGTGCATAAGACTAGAAACAGAACCTAAATGGGAACCCCATCTAGTCTCTCCTGGTCGCTTCAATGAGCGAATCTGATTAGCTCCTTGACCTGTCTCAATCTGATCAATAGCTAGCAAACGTGCAATCTCATCCACTTGGGCATCATGCAACTCGTCATGTCGCTTTGAAGAGGAGTCAACTGTGTTTATAATAAAGAGAAGCTTCTGGAAAAACTGAGTGACAGGAACCACATCCTTTGCTGCACCAACAAGGGCAAGTTGTAATCGATGCGCATAGCAATGAACATAATATGCATAGGGGCAATCTTTAATAAAAAGAGCCTGCAACCCATTCAACTCCCCCTTCATATTGCTGGCCCCGTCGTACCCTTGGCCTCGCATATTCTGTACATCAAATCCATGCTTGGATAGTACTGAAGACAACTCCCTTTTTAGTGTATGTGATTTTGTGTTGGCCACATGTATGACATGAAAGAACCTTTCCTGTGAATAACCATCTTTATCAACAAACCTGAAAACTAGTGCCATCTGCTCTCTTTTGGAGACGTCACATGTTTCATCCACAAGAATAGAGTACTTGGAGTCTCCAATTTCTGCTCTAATATGCTCCCTGACTTTCATAGCATAAATTCCCAAGATCTCATTTTGTATTTCATGAGAATTGTACTTGCAAACTTGTGGAGCATTCCCATCGATTACAGCTGCAATATCAGGACAAAATTCTGCAAGAAGTTTCTGCATTTCAAGAAAGTTTCCTCTATTTCTTGACTCCGGTCTCTCATCATGGCCTCTTAAAGCACAAGACTGAAATGTGAGCCACTTAACACAAGCAATCGTCGTTTTCAGTCTTAAACGGTCCTTTTGTTTCCCCTCTTTGCTCTTCACCTCTAAAATATTTGCTAAATGATTTGGTTGATTCAATAAAGCTTGGCAATCTCTCACTGCATTGTTGTGTTGTGAGCAAGGATTTGATCCCATGTGAGTTAAAAATGCACACTTCTTTCCATCATGAACTTTCTTCCACCTATCAAAACCTTGTGTTGTGAAGACATCAAAGCCACCTCTCTTCTTTATATTTTTGCTGAAAATGAAGCAAAACAGACAATATGCACAGCCACTACTCTCTGAATACTCTAGCCATGATGGGAAATGACTGAAATAGCTGTACTGAAAACGCCTTTTTTGCCCTTGTATTCCGGTAGCTTTATATTTCTTGAGTTTAGGCTGCATAGGACCCAACCTCAAGTATGCTCTCCGCACATCATCTCTCTGGTTCGGAGGGTATTGCCAGATTTGTGGACGCAATGCGGGATCTCTCTCCAGAAAATCAATTCCGCGAAATATCACTTGTCCGGTTGCTTGTTGCTCTTCTTCTTCTTGACTACTAGGATTTTCTTGCTCTTCTTCATCTTGCATCGCTTCTTCATCTTGCATCTGATTTTGTTGTCCATCTTCACCTTGTGTTTGATTTACAAACACCACCAATGCCAGATCATTAGGAGCTGCTGTATGTTCTTCAACTTCTTCATCTCGTTTTCTTTTAAAAAACGATTGCATTTTCTGTTGCTTCCCCATTGCTACATAAATAAGAAATTTCATTGAATCAATTTTTCCATCAAGTAGTCAAACAAGTTCAGTGTAATGGACATCTAAATTTACCAGTCATAATAGTACTGAAAGATCAGAATACTCAAAATTCAGAAATCGCAAACACTTATATCAATTGCCTACAGGGCTACAGATTACAGAAATAATTGTAATTTAGAAACATTAGAACGGGATGATCTTAACCTGGGCGTGGGAGGCAGGGTGCTGGCCGAGTGGCCGGTGGAGAAGAGACTGGACGGCCGCCGGCCGCCGGTTGCCGATCGGAGTGGGGCGCCGTCCCGCCGGGCGGAGCAGCAGCCGCATCAGGGTCGTGGAGAAGGCCAGAAGGAGAAGGGCACGGACGGATTGAAGAGGAGTGTCGTCGGGCGAAAATTGAGGCAATCGAATCAAACCGTGAGACCTATCGATCTGCTGCCAAGGTCGCCATGAAGACTGCACGATCGCAGGAGACCAGAGGCGTACGCGAGAGAGACGGAGGTTCCTGGGACTTGCGACTGGGGGAGAAAAGGAAGGCTGCGACTTGGGCTGATCTGTTCTTGGGCTGGGCCAAAGTGCTAACTAATACATAGTAAAAAAAATTGCAGTTCGTAAAGGGGGGGTCGTAGCCCAGTTTCATCTCTACGATGCTCCGCCCGTGCCTAGACCGGCGGTTGTTACTATTCTAGGATACCTAGACTAGTTTCGTGGGTCAACGCTATTGTATATACAACACACTTTATCCTCACTATGCACCTCCGGGGCCAACTTTCCGATTGGTCACCCACCCTCAAATTACATTAGGCCAAACAAGCTTAGTATACAGGTTCTTTGGAGATGAGCTCCCTGCAAGAAGATACATCTTATTGAAACGAGTATTCTATCAATCTTATTAAATTCTAAGTTAGGATATCACATACCGGAACGAGGGAAGACCTAGTATGGCACTGGATCGATGCGTTGTCATGGCACAATAGATAGTGCCTCCTTATCCCACGTCACCTAGTTGGGTACTAGCGAATGGACCCCGGCCAACCATTGGTTCCTCGGTTTTTTCCACACTACTGACATGCTTTGTCATCTCATTGATATTACGTAAATCCTTTGTCAATAAAATACATATTGTAGCAAAGGATTTCATATGAGATGCACGATGTTTGTCATGACTCCTCCAGCCTCGGCCATGTGTGTCACATGCTCCGTTTCCGAGATTCTGCAGAATTAGTATTAGGAGTTAGATTACGCCAGTAACGTGATTGATGTGTGCTTTGTGTGAGAGATAGTTGACTTCATTAGGGAGTAGATCGGAGGGCAAGTCCTGGCGGTGTGTACGCGTTCTTCCGTCGGTATGTCTGCGCCCATCTGCTAGTCTACTCCGCTCGGCATCTCCGTCCTTATAAATACTAACTCTTGGTGTCTCCCAAACAATCCATCTTACACCATTCTTCTCCTTCTATTCCATCGCTCTTCCATTGTACCGCGCTCGCTTCTTCTCGCCTATAGGTATATATTTTTCCATTTTGTCTTCGTCTTGCCTCGCTAGTATCCTTTCTTTGATTCTATATTGAGACTAATGCATGTATACTCTGGTCCATTAATTTCACTGAAAATTGATACAGATTCTTACTGGACCCTCTTAATGCATGTATACTTTGGTCTCTTATTCCGTGCTCCTTTATTTCAGAAAATTCAAAAACTGAGTTAAAAAACATTCAAATTTCCGTTAAAAATGTTAGGTGCAGATTAAAATCTGAAAACAAACTTGAGCCATTTGTGTGAGAGGTCGTTTTGGATTCTTTTAGTCTAAATACGGGACTCGCATGCTTTTGTATGTGTTTAGTGGTGCAAATGAGCTGATTGCTATTTGCATTATGTTTGTTCTATCTCTACTACATTTCTCATCCGTCTATGTTGAGCAGCTATTCCGTCACTCCGTTCAGAGACCATGGCAAGCACCCTGGCCACCATGGGCGAGATCAGGCGTCTGCAGCGCGCAGACGGGCCTGCGGCCGTGCTAGCCATCGGCACAGCGAATCCGCCGAACTGCGTGTCCCAGGACGAGTACCCGGACTTCTACTTCCGAGTCACCAAGAGCGAACACCTCACGGACCTCAAACACAAACTTAAGACAATGTGTAAGCACAGAGCTCGCAAACATGCTAATTTCAATACCCAATTGCCTATATGATGATGTGATCTAATATACTCGATCGGGATGTGTGTGTGTATCCTCATCAGGCCAAAATACCAGCACGGAGAAGCGTTTCTTTCATCACACCGAGGAGCTGCTCAACGCCCATCCCCACTTCCTCGATCGCGGACAGCCGTCCCTCGACGATCGGTTGGAGATTGCAGCTGCCGCTGCTCCAGAGCTCGCCGCATCAGCTGCGGCGAAGGCCATAGCAGAGTGGGGCCGCCCGGCCACCGACATCACCCACCTCATCGTCAGCACCAACTCTGGCGCGCACGCCCCGGGCGCCGACCTCCGCCTAGCTTCTCTCCTCGGTCTCCGCGCGTCCGTCCAGCGCACGATGCTCCACCTCAACGGCTGCTCCGCCGGCTCGGCTTCGCTGCGCCTCGCCAAGGACCTCGCGGAGAACAACCGTGGCGCGCGCGTCCTGGTGGCCTGCGTCGAGCTCACCATCGTCGCCTTCCGTGGCCCGGAGGACGCCTGCCCCCACACCCTTATCGGCCAGGCGACGTTTGGCGACGGCGCAGGCGCGGTCGTCGTCGGCGCTGATGCCGTGGAACCCGTCGAACGTCCGCTCTTCGAGATGGTATCCGCTTCGCAGACTGTGGTTCCAGGCACCGACCATGTCCTCACCATGCGGCTCACGGAAGGGGGCCTCGACGGGCACCTCCTCACCAGGGAGCTGATACCCATAGCGGCTGAAAACATCGAGCTGTGCCTGTCGGGCGCGTTCGGGCAGATTGGAGTTGGCGTTGAATGGAACGACCTCTTCTGGGCGGTCCACCCCGGCATGCGTGCAATCCTGGACCACATCGACAGGGCTCTTGCGTTGGAACCGGGGAAGCTGGCAGCGAGCAGGACTGTGCTAAGAGAGTACGGCAACATGCTTGGCGCCACGCTGATCTTCGTGCTCGATGAGCAACGGCGCCGAATGGAGGAGGACGGAGAAGGGGGCGAGTGGGGTGTCATGATGGGATTTGGACTGGGGTTCACTATTGAGACCATGGTGCTGCATGCTACTAGCAACCTCAAGAAAAATTAACGCTTGTTTCAGATATACAAAGCTACTCCTTTCAAACTTAATTTGAAAAATATGTAATAAGGTATAGTTAATCACGAGCCTGTGTCCGCCTTAGGTCTCTTCAGTCCATTTGCAGTGGTGTTTCAGAACAACTGAGATGCCAAACTCGGATACGAATACTTTGTTCCGTTGAAGATTTTACATTGTCATCCAAAGTTCTCTTCTTTTTGGATAAGAGGTCATGCGCCTCGATGTTAAATTAATAATGTATGCAACGGCGAAGAAGATACAAGGAGCTAAACATAGCTTACAAAATAGAACTACACCGAACAGGTATAACGTACAAAGAGTTACAATAGAAAGTGCGAAGCCGATAAAAACTACTCAGAAAAAAGAGCAAACGCTCCCGAGAGCACAGGAGAACCGACGAACACTGCGTGCAAATCGAGACGACTCCACCGGTGCGGACAACGCCGCCACTAGAGGCCGACCACCACCAAGAACCGATCACCGCCATCCACTTCTTCGCAGTCATATGCTCATGGGCTATGTGATGGCTCCATCATCTGCCCTGATCCCCACATCGCCGTCACCCCTGCTGGCGGGATGCAACATCAGCCAAATCCGACGCATCAGCACTGGACACAACATGACCAGGCCATCCTATCCGGCTTCGTTTCCACGATGACTGAAAGTTTCCTTGGCATGAACATGGTTGCCGGTACTTCACGCGAAGCTTGGGAGACCCTGAATGGAGATTTTGCCTCCACATCTATTGCTTGGTCCTCTTCTAGTCGAAGCAAATGACAGAGCTAAAAAAGAAGACCAAGACTATTAACACCCTACTTCCATTTTATGAAGGCGCTCTCCGACTCGTTAACTAGCATCGGGATGCCTCTCCGTGACGAGGACCTTATATTGTACATCCTCGCCAGTCTTGACGACGACTATCATTCTCTCTTTGAGGTGATCACTTCTCACACCACCCCCATGCTGATATGCAACATCTTCTCGTAACTCAGCACAAGCCCTCTCAGCGCCGCACCAGTGGCATCCATAACTACGTTGTAGCGCATGCCGCTTCTCACACCACACTAGTGGAAAACAGGCCTAATGTCGCGGGCCGTAAGACCCTTTTATCGCGGGCGGCCAGCCGCGACAACAGGGGCGCGATAAAAGGCCCAACCTTTTGTCGCGGGTCGCTTACCACCTGCGACATAAGGTCCACCACGTGGCAGCCGCGGGGCACGCAGGGGACACCCCCTTTTGTCGCGGGTGGTAATACACAAGCAATATAATAATAATGAAACTTCATTATGTGTAAGATAAGAAATCACATGGTCGTCACGTCCTATTTTACATATGATGCAACACGTCTCTCTTATACTTCTCTTGGAAAACTCCATGCAATCTAGAATTAAGAATAAACAGAGTATAGTCTTTGATACTTTTATATGATGTTTGAATAACAAATATGCTACCTTGATCAAACAAGATTATCTTAAATGTCATTACATTATTATAACATATGCATTCACTTCCAAAAGGAAGCGGTAGTACCATCAGCAAGGTTCCAACGGACGTGTACCTGGTGCTGGTAGCGGTTGCGGTACTACCGCAACCAGCACCGGTACTACTTGTTAAGCATAGAAACCATGTTTCCCATTGTCTTTTCAAGACCTCTTCAACCATGTTGACTCGCGACACACACACAAAATCAGAAATCCTATCAACTACTGCGGGCACGTCGCGGTGAGCACGTTCTTTCCACCTCACCAACTCTTTTCATCGTCGACGTGCACAACTAACTTCATTGTCCCTTCATATCGTAGGATGACCCAAAGGACACGGTGTATCGGAATGTGCCCATTACAAACTACGACGAGATGTATGACATCTTCTCCTTCGGCCTCGCCACTGGCAAGGATGCCGTGGGATCAAAGTGCTTCAAGCGGTTCAACCACAACTTTCTAGGCGTTGGCAATGATGGGAGCAACACTGAAGCCTCAGATTGCCATGAAAACTTGTCAATAATCGGTGTAAGGCCTTGAAAACAAGATAATACAGCGTTACACTAGTCTTTTTTTTGGTTCGGCTTTGATTTGTATTGCTTGTAGTTAAACCGAAACATAATCTGCTCCTGTTGATTTAATTTGAATGGTTTGAGTTTACCGGAGTCAAGAACAAATAGTGTATTTATCTTATCACTTGTTCACCCCTTATATTAATTAGGCATGTACTTCCCTTTTGAAGGATGTTTTCTTTATTAACTATACTTGCTTTTCTCCCCAGTTAATTTGGTACTAAATGCGTTGGTGCGTCCATGGTTTGAGAGCAAGAACAATAAGGTAGCCGATTGTTGGCTATAGTACTATACCATGTCACCTAAAGACTTCTATATGTACAATAAACTGGCTATTAGATTAGCTTTAGTGAATACTTAAATGTTTTATTGCTTGTAATGTGTGCTTACATGCAAGACTTACTTAGATTTGTATTTAATGCTTGTAGCCGGCTGTAGCATTTTTTGTAAGCTGCAAGTGGGCTATAGCTTCTTGATTCTTGTCTAGCAGCCGGCTACACATGAAGAGCCCGCTCCACTCTCTTTCCTCTCTTTCTCTCACTTTCACCTAGGATTTTGATGACATGGACTTGCTTATAGCCTGCTGAGTAGTGTTAAGATTCATGCACTAGCCACTTGAACCAAAAGTCCGAACTGATGGAAAGGGCTAGGCAATCTACTTATACACTTCACAACACCCCCACTCGCGTGTGACGGGAGAAGAGAAAGTCAACACGTGAAAGAAGAAGAGCACACTGAAGGACATCAGCGGTGGCTAAAGAGGGGGGCAACAACAATTTTTAGGCTTAATTGCGAAAACCGGGGCAACAACAATTTTTAGGCTTAATTGCGAAAACCATGTGAAAGCCAGGATTTGAACTCGAGACCTGGGGCTCTGATAACATGTTAAGATTCATGCACTAGCCACTTGAACCAAAAGTCCGAACTAATGAAAAGGGCTAGGCAATCTACTTATACACTTCACAACAAGTAGGAACTATTGTACATGCTCTCAAAGGCGACGCTTAGGCCTCAAGGCGCCGGCCCTCTTCTTCGGAAAACCGACTGCTTTAGGCAGCTAGGCATCGCTTAGGCGTCATCTAAGATGCTTTAATGCCTTCAAAACCATGGGCGCGTCTGCTAGTTACTCCCAAAATTTCTCCTCCAAGTCGGATTGTCATGTTGCTGGTAGAGTTGGAAGATACATATCATTTTGATCCCAATTATTTCTTGCCGCCATGTACTTGTTTTGATGCCCCAGTATGTGAGTTTGTAATTGGAGGCGGAAGGTGGATATCAGAGTTGAGTACAGTAAGGATGTTGTATAATTGGACATGTCACGTAGATGCTGTTTTTCCTTACTCCTAGTTGATTCCAGCGAAGAAACTCCCAGTATTCATCGGTTTAGTACATGAGCATGCAGTTGGGCAGAGAGAAATTAAGAAAGAAATTGATGGAGTAGCCCCGTGGTGTATGTAGGTAATGCGTCGTGATATAGTACAGTACTACAGTAGTAGCTGGCTGGTTTTGTGTAATTAAGGTGAATCTCGCTCTAACTATCAATTGGATTGGATGGGTCGTTCATGAAAATGAAGGGAGCAAGTCTAGAAAAGAGTAAAGTTTAACGTAATTTCTCTCTCAGTTTATTTGGCGAGCACAGTGTACCTAAGTCATCAATTTGATCTATATAATATATATTATATAACATAAAAACTATACCATTAGGAAGTATAAAACCTAATGTTTTTAATGATATATTTTTGTAATATATATCTTATGTTAAGTTGGTCAAATTGACGACCTAGGGTACGCGTAGGACTAGTAAACTAAAACGGAGGGAGTACTACTAGTAGCTGAGCTCCGTTGGTGGAGCGAGGCGTGGGATTTAATCAACGCTCACACATTCTTTAAAGAAGTCGATGGATTAATGAAGGCATGGCACCGGTGAATGAGCTGGCAATGGGCGGTGGATTTCCCGAAGGAGGCACGGACGCGTGGATGCGGAATGCTAGTCGGTCGAAACGAGCCTCGATCGGCTGTAACATGAATAACAAAGAGTTACAATAGAAAGCGCGAAGCCGCAGGAACAACCATTATAAAAACTACTCCGGAGAAGAGCCTCCGCGCGTCTGTCCAGCGCACGATGCTCCACCTCAATGGCTGCTCCGCCGGTTCGGCTTCGCTGCACCTCGCCAAGGACCTCGCGGAGAATAACCGTGGTGCGCGCATGCTGGTGGCCTGCATCGAGCTCACCATCGTCGCCTTCGTGGCCCGAAGGACGCCTACCCCCACACCCTTATCGGCCAGGCGATGTTTGGCGACAGCGCAGGCGCGGTCGTCGTCGGCGCTGACGCCATGGTACCCGTCGAACGTCCGCTCTTCGAGCTGGTATCCGCGTCGCAGACCGTGGTTCCGGGCACCGACCATGTCCTCACCATGCGGCTCACAGAAGGGGGCCTCGACGGGCACCTCCTCACCAGGGAGCTGATACCCATAGCGGCTGAAAACATCGAGTTGTGCCTGTCCGGCGCGTTCGGGCAGCTTGGGGTTGGCGTTGAATGGAACGACCTCTTCCGGGCAGTTCACATGGGCATGCGTGCAATCCTGGACCACATCGACATGGCTCTTGCGTTGGAACCATGGAAGTTGGCAGCGAGCAGGACTGTGCTAAGAGAGTACGGCAACATGCTTGGTGCCATGGTGATCTTCGTGCTCGATGAGCAATAACGCCGAATCGAGGAGGACGGAGAAGGGGGCGAGTGGGGTGTCATGATGGGATTTGGACCGGGGTTCACTATTGAGATCATGGTGTTCCATGCTACCAGCAACCTCAAGAAAAATTAAAGCTTGTTTCAGATATACAAAGCTACTCCTTTCAAACTTCTCTTGGAAAACTCCATGCAATCTAGAATTAAGAATAAACAGAGTATAGTTTTTGGTACTTTGATATGATGTTTGAATAACAAATATGCTACCTTGATCAAACAAAATTATCTTAGATGTCACTACATAATTATAACATATGCATTCACTTCCAAAAGGGAGCGGTAGTACCGTCAGCAAGGTTCCAGCGGACGTGTACCTAGTGCTGTTTGACAAGGGATTAACTTGTCAATGCCTATGGATTGTAGGCTAGGGTTTAGTTAGAAGTAGAGGGCAAGTAGATCTCGAAGGTTTCAGCCGAAAAGTACTCGACGATTATGAAAACTAGGGTTTGCAGACAATGATTCGATTGATTCTTCGTCCCTCGACTCCCCCTTTATATAGGAGGTGGAGTCGAAGGATTCGTGTTGTACAAGTTTACAGAGTTCGGGACGGTTTCTAACTCATCCCGCCAGATTACAAGTAACACTTCCTATTACAACTCTATTTCTTCCTTAAACGCATCTTGGGCTCCCGAATCTTCTTATTCTTCGGGTAGTGGGCCTTCAATAAACCCCGGGTACTATATTCGGCAGGCCCATTTGGGATGCCTATGTCAGTAGCCCCCGAGATTTTGCTTGAATTGTAAAGTCAGGGAAAATCTCCACTGTTTATTTTTACCCGAAAGCCTTAACTTTCTATATTTCTTCTCATAAAATTCTATATTGTACAGGGATATTGGTAATTGGGGCTAGTTCATCTGACGGATCAGGTACTAGTTAACTGCTCTAGTGGCAATCCGCAAAAACCTACTTCAAAATCACGTCCCTGGACATGATCTCGGGATACTGGTGTAAACTTCGACAGGTGCCGCTTAAGGTCTTACCATTCTGTCGAGTCCCAGTCAAATTTATCGGGTACCTAACGCGTCCGTTAGGATTTTTCTTCGTATCTGTTGATACGGATAAAAGTAGCAGAGCGCAGTCTTTGGCGATGCCACGCCCAGCAGAATGGATTCTGGGGTCTTACCTTCGCAAATTTGCGGCATTCAGAAATTGATCGCAACTTTGGCGTTCTGAGAATATATTGTCGAGTGCTTTTCCGGCTGTTGGAATGGCACATTTTATTGAGTCAAATATGACTTATATTGTTCTCCCGATGGGAGTATATGTAGAGTTAATTATAACTCGAAATATACTCTCTTGCTCTTCTATTTTTCCTTTGTTAATTTCATCGGGCACGCGAACAGCGTTCCCGATGGGAGTAGCCCCCGAGGCTACAGCCAAGAACTTGTGCTTGGTTGTAGGCTCAACATTTTATTCCACCTTGTCGCTATTTTGTCATTATTTCGCAATATGAACTCTTTCCTCTTCTTCTTCTTCTCTCTCTTTATTTTTATATTTCTCGGGTGCGCGAACAGCGCTCCCGATGGGAGTAGCCCCCGAGGCTACAGCCAAGAACTTGTGCTTGGTTGTAGGCTCAACATTTTCTATATTGTCATACTCGAAATTTTACTTTTTGTCGGAGTAGCCCTCGAGCATTTGGGCAAAAACTTGTATTTGATCAAAGGCTCCCGAAGTATTGAATATTTCATCCTGTCGCCAATCTCTGAATACTTCCTTGTCGACATTCTTCACTTAATCAAATTTACTTCATCCTTGACAAGTAGTCGTGAATTTTCTGTCCTGTGGGTCCATTGCTTCCACCACGTTGACACGTCGTGCAAGTGGGGGACACACGTCCTCCGCTTTTTCTGGCGCACGTACGGTAACGCCTATCTCAGTAAAAATACTTTTTTGCCCTTGTATCTAGAAGATCTATTCTCACCCCACGATTTTTTCATCCAACGGTGCACTTTGCTTCACCCGATTCTTATATAAACCCTTCTTCAACCTCCGTTCATCCCCTTGCTTGCGCCGCTCGTACATTCCTCTTCGCAAAACTTCTCCTGCGCCCAAATCTCTCCGAGCTTCCGCATTCACGAACATTGCTTTGCCCATTGCCGTTGATGCCACCGCGCACGCGACTCACTCGCCACAGCACTCCCGAATCCAAGATGGCCACCGAAGATCTTGAGTGGGAGAGATCCAAAATCTCCAACCAGGACATCAACACGCTGAAAAGGCTTGGCCTCATGAAGAAGGAGGACGCCATCCGCTTCCCCAGCGAAGAAAGCTACCCCAACCCTCCAATGGAGTATCGGGTTAGTTTTGTTGATCATCTCATCCGTGGCCTCTCTACCCCAATTCATGATTTTCTCCGCGGTCTTCTCTTTGTTTATGGGATTCAGCTGCACCAACTGACTCCCAATTCCATCCTCCACATTTCTATTTTTATCACCCTTTGCGAATGCTTCCTCGGAGTCCCTCCTAATTGGGCTCTGTGGAAGCGTATTTTCTGCCTCCGCCGCAATGGCTCTCACAACGTCACCTATAACATAGGTGGCGTTGTTATCTGTGTCCGCACTGATGTCGATTACTTCGACGTCAAGTTTCCTGACTCTGTCCAAGGATGGCGCAAGAGATGGCTCTACATTCACGAAGAAAGCGCCAACTCCGTTGAACACAACATAGTTCCTTTCGACGGAAACGCAAAAATCCAACGCCGCTACTCCTGGGACGCTGAACCTTCCGAAGAAGAGAAGAAGGCGACAGAAGCTCTTATGTCTCGTATTCATCAGCTCCAAAATACTCGAGGCAAAGAGTTATCTGGTGTCCAAATCACTGCCTATTTTCTTAGGATTAGAGTGCAGCCTCTGCAGGCTCGCAAAAATCCCCTTTGGACATATTCTGGTGCCAATGACGCCAATAGGCTCTCCAATGATCTTCCTGTGAAGGACTTGGAGAAGCTTATTCGAAAAATTACCTCGCTGAGCAAGAGGGATCCTATTCCTTCTTCTTGTCGCGTGGAACCCTACAGTTCCACCAATCCTCTCCCCGAGGTATGTTGTCTTCTCGAATTTTTACCTTGTTCCGAATTTTGGCTGCATCTCATTACATTGATATTTCTTTATTTTTCCCTTTATCGCTATTTTCTTGCAGAATCACCCTACTATGACTTCCCTTCCTCCTCTTCCTGAGGATGGAGAAGTCGAAGAAATGGGCATTATTACTGACGATAATCAAGAAGCTCCATCCTTTGTGAATGACCCCGTGGATTCTCGAAAATCTGCGGGATCTTCCGAGGACACGACGTCAGTCCAATCTCCTCCTCCCGCTGTTTCCCCAAAAAGGAAAAGGAGCAGGAATGATATCGAAGATTCCGGCACATCCAAAGCCGAAGAAGTTGCTCCTTCCCATCCGAAGGCGGCTTATGATCCTTATTTTGCATCCCTCGTCAGCTCGTAAGTTACCTTGATTCTCTTTTTCTTGTAGTCGAAGTTTTTCCTTGTCTTGCTTTTTATGTTATTGATCCTTACTCGCAGTGATGACGAGGAAGAAGTACCTCCTCGTGACGTAGCTCCTCGGACGAGCACGTCACATACTTTAGTTATTTCGGAGAAGCCCGTTGAAGGAGAAGAAACCTCGCCTCCTCAACGAAACGTCGTCACCACTACTCCACCATCAAGCCCCCTTGCCCCTTCACCAAAAAGGGCAAGGGTTGAAAAGATTGTTGAACCTGCCGCGCAATTGAGCAGTTCGTCGACTCTGCTCTTAGATGATGTAAGCTTTATCGACATCTATATTTTCTTTATTTTATCTTTTCGCATCTTCACTATGTTTCTCCCGCCAATGTTTTGACTCTACTCTTTTGTTATTGATCAGCCAATGATCAAAGAGCTTCTTCGCATCGGGTCCCAATTTATTGGGTACCGTGAATATGCCGCCAGAGCTGAAGGTAACCACTTTTGTGCTTACTATTTTTCCTTGACTTTTTTTTTTTTGTTGCTTGTCGCCATTTTTGATCTTTCTTCTCTTTCTTTTTCATACTTCGACAGAGAAACTTGCAGAGGCCAACGAACGTGCCAACGCACTTGCTAAAAAACTCGAGCAAAGTGAGGCGGCTCGCGAGAAAGTTGAACTTGCTGCTAGTGAAGCCAAGGCCGAGGCTGATGAAGCCAAGGTGAAAGCTGCTAGTGTTGAAGCGTTGCAGAAAAGTCTCACAGATGCTGAATCTGCCTTGAATGAGCAGAAAACTGCACAAGCTGCACGTGAGCAAGATATCATCAAGCGCTTGAAGTCGCAAAGTCGACGTACGCTAAGTAATATCATCCATCCCTTCTGTTTTATTGTACGTCCTGTTTCTTGGTTTTCGACTAATGTTCGGTCTCATGTGGCAGCCCAAACAGACCAAGATTTTGACTTGGAAAATCCCGTCAAGGACCCTCTTCTTGACGCACTTTCTCTTCTGGAATTTCATGGGCGTGAAATTCGCGAAGGCGTGGCCAATGCCAGTGCAAGTTTATCGGCATTGTTCCCATATTTCTTCCCGAAGAAAGAGGAGCCTGCGACTTTCCTCAGCCTCGCCAAGATGTTTAATACCTCGGAGGACCTTGGACTCAAGGTGCGCCAAGAAAATATGAAGGTTGCTGTTGAGAGCACTGTCGCGTTGGTTGCTGACAGTGGACAGGCCATTGACTGGATGAAAGTTGGCGACACCGAGCAGATTGAGCAATCAAGATGGCGGTCGCTGATGAAGGCAGCTAAGCCCAACACGAAGAAAATCCTGGCCTATCTTGGGATAAAACCAACGTCGACTCCTAGTTCGTCAAGGCCAGAGGTCTAGTTGCATGCCTCTGTTTTTCTTTCTGTGTCTTTTGCTCTTGTCGCCAAAGTAGTCTTTTGGCGACATGCATTTCCTTAGCTCCACTGTATTGCCCTTGTAATTATTCTCAAGAGATTAATGAAGAACTCTATCTTTGCCTGTCATTTGATGTTGTCCTGTTGAAATTTCAGTTGATATTTGATAACTATACTCCGACCTCCACTCCTTCCAACGTTTCGCCTATTTCCCATGCGAAGAGGACTGTTACTGATAGTGCACCTGTCGACGATACCTTGTCGCAAGAATTGGGTGAACTTCAGCAACAACTTCAGTATGCGAAGAAGCAAACACTTGTGATGATGGAGCAATCCCGTAAATCATCTGAGGCCGAAAAAGTTGCCATTCAACAAGCTCGCGAGGCTGTGGCTGCTACAGAGATTGCTGCTTCCGAGGCTGAAAAGGCGACTACTCGAGAAAATTTCATGCTCGAATTAATGAATGAAGCCAGTGCAGATATGTCGGGTATGTTTGTTTCATCCTCTGATATCTTTCATCTTCATGCTATTGTCTCTTAAAGGTTTCCACTTCGTTGTTTTGATAGGTGCCTTTATTGATGCTGCTGCCGAGGAAGAGAGGGTCAATGCTAGGACGACCCTCCTTGTTAATCTTTCCCTGGACCATGGTTCTTTGTTTTGGGCTACCCCAGAGAGGACCCGCCAAATTGTCATATTTCAAGATCGCACCTCTCAAACTCGCGATTTCCTTGACTTCTGTACCAAGACCTTGTCCATGGTTTACAATTCCATGTTCCCTCGGAACGTCCAACCAAAAACTCTCCCTGAATTGATGGAAAGATTCAAGGATGCTCGCAGTATCCATGATTTTGTCAAAGCTCAACTGGTAGCTGGCGCCAGATTTGCTCTTATCATGCTCCAGATCTGCCACTCGAAGCTGGACCTTTCCCAGGTTGTCGAGAAGGTTCACCAAAAGGTAAAACGTCGGAGAGTTGGTGTTGACAGGATTAACACTAAGGTTACGCCTATAGCCGAAGAAATGATTGAGGACCTGCTTCGGATGGATGCCGACTTTTTTGCCGATGGCCATTATGCCGATTTTCTTGGTGCTGCTCCTGAGGAGAACAGAGTTACTCTTGATGACATACTGAATCAAGACTAGTTTCTTCTTGTAGATATTTTTTCTTTGTAATCCGTGACTATATTGTAAAGCAACCATTGTATTTCTATGTTTGTCTAGCCCCCGAGTGTTTCAGTGACTCTTTACTATATTTGTATGCTTGCGAGGTTGTGAACCAAGGCATTTATATGTTTAAGGCGAATATGAGCCCCCGAGCTTTTTTATTGAGTACTATTTTGTATTTTTATTGTCTCACGAGGTATTTGAATACCAAGGCAAGGTTTTTCTTTTGTCGATGAACTATATTGAAATTCGTCAGAGCAAAGACTTTAGTCATGTCGATGAAGGAGAAAAATGATATAGCCACTATCTTTATTATATTGCAGCACCGCGAGCCCGCCTCATTAAAAACCTTCTCCGGCCCCACTCGGTGCCCCGAAAAAGGAAAAGAGTGCGTCTGAAAACTCGCGGGCGTTTCAGTACATTGAAGTTTACAAGGACTATATTTTGACTCTAGGCGTAGAACCGCCTAAGTTGCGCCACGTTCCAGGGGTTTGGCTCCTCCACCCCTGTCTTCTTGTCCTTTATCCTGTATGCTCCTCCTCCGATTACTTCCGTGACAATGTAAGGGCCAAGCCATGGTGACTCGAGTTTTTCATGACTTTTTTGTGTGAGCCGAAGAACTAGGTCGCCCACCTGAAAAGATCTTGGCCGCAAACGTCGACTGTGGTAATTCTTTAAGTCCTGCTGATATTTGGTTACCCGAGACAGTACTTCATCTCGAGCTTCATCAAGTGCGTCGACATCATCTTCTAGCGCTTTTCTCGACGTCTCTTCGTCGTACTCCGCGACACGTGGAGAGTTGTGCTCTATCTCGATTGGCAATACTGCTTCTGCTCCATGAACCAAGAAAAACGGAGTTTCCTGTGTCGCTGTATTTGGTGTTGTTCGGATGCTCCACAGCACACTTGGTAGTTCTTCAGGCCAGGTGTGTCGAGCTTTTTCTAGTGGTCCTAACAAGCGCTTCTTGATGCCATTGCAGATGATGCCATTGGCTTTTTCGACTTGCCCGTTGGTTTGGGGATGTGCAACTGACGCAAAGTTCAGCTTGATACCCACCTCTTCGCAATAGTCTTTGAATTCATTGGATGTGAAGTTACTACCGTTGTCTGTGACGATGCTGTGGGGCACTCCGAACCTGAAGACGAGGCCTTTCACGAACTTTACTGCGGATGCTCCATCTGGTGAGTTTATCGGCTTCGCTTCTATCCACTTTGTGAACTTGTCGACAGCTACTAGCATATACTCTTTTCCTCCTGGCCAGGATTTGTGTAACTTGCCTACCATATCAAGGCCCCATTGAGCAAAGGGCCATGACAATGGTATTGGTGCTAGCTCTGCTGCTGGAGAGTGAGGTTTTGCGGCAAACCTTTGACACGCGTCGCAAGTTCTTACTATGTCCTTGGCGTCCTCAATTGCTGTCAACCAGTAAAATCCTGCCCGAAAAACCTTGGCTGCGATAGCTCTACTACTTGCGTGGTGGCCACATATTCCTTCGTGTACGTCCTTTAGAATTATTCTTCCTTCTTCGGGTGTGACGCATCTTTGCAAGACGCCTGAAATACTTCGCTTATACAATTCTCCCTTGACCACCGTAAAAGCTTTGGAGCGTCGAATTACTCGCCTTGCCTCGACTGGATCGTCAGGTATTTCTTTCCTCAGGATGTATGATATGTACGGCTGCATCCATGGTATCTGTATCACCATGACCAAGTCCTGATCTTCTTCTTCGTCCTCTTGCTTTTCCTTGGCAGCCCCCGAGGGTTTCTTCTCCTTCTTTTTTGATTTTCTCGACTCAGTGGACCTCTCTGTTATTTCCTCCCAGAATACACCTGGTGGGACTGCAAGGCACTGCGACCCGATGTTTGCAAGAACGTCGGCTTCGTCGTTGCTCAATCTACTAATATGATTTACTTCGCATCCATCGAACAACTTCTCGAGCTCATTGTACACCTCCTTGTATGCCATCATGCTATCATTGACTGCATCACATTGGTTCATAACTTGCTGAGCTACCAACTGTGAGTCGCCAAAGATTTTTAATCGAGTTGCTCCGCAGGCTTTCGCCATCTTCATCCCATGTATGAGAGCCTCATATTCTGCTTCATTGTTAGATGCGTTAGGAAACGTCATCCGAAGGATGTACTTCAACTTGTCGCCTTCAGGTGATATGAGTACTACTCCTGCGCCAGCCCCTTCTAGTCTTTTGGACCCGTCGAAGTTCATGGTCCAAGTTCTCGACAAATCTGGAGGTCCTGTATTTTGTAACTCCATCCACTCCGCGATGAAGTCTGGCAGTATTTGCGACTTTATTGCTTTTCTTTTTTCATACGTGATGTCCCGAGGGGAAAGTTCTATTCCCCAAAGGGAGACACGACCCGTAGCTTCTGGGTTGTTCAGTATATTTGATAAGGGAGCTTCATTGACCACTATGATCGGGTGTGCCGAAAAATAGTGGCGCAATTTTCGTGCTGTCGTGAATACTCCATATGCTAGCTTTTGATACTGAGGGTACCTTTGTTTTGAGGGCGACAAGACTTCGCTCACGAAATATACTGGCCGCTGCACTCCATGGATCTTCCCCTCTTCTTCTCTTTCGACAACTAACACCGTGCTAACCACTTGGGGTGTGGCTGCAATATACAACAGGAGAGGTTCCTTTTCCTTTGGAGCCACCAGGATTGGTGGTGTCGAGATTTTTCGCTTCAAATCCTCGAAAGCTCTGTCGGCCTCTTCGTTCCACTGGAATTTATCTCCTTGTTTTATCAGCGCATAAAATGGTAATGCTTTTTCTCCTAACCTGGCGACGAACCTGCTCAAGGCTGCGACTCGCCCAGTTAGCTGCTGTATTTCTTTCAACTTTGTTGGC
Organism: Lolium perenne; assembly: GCF_019359855.2. Classification (NCBI taxonomy): domain Eukaryota; kingdom Viridiplantae; phylum Streptophyta; class Magnoliopsida; order Poales; family Poaceae; genus Lolium; species Lolium perenne. The sequence goes on along the minus strand of NC_067245.2, from coordinate 92,336,028 downwards.
TTTCTCATTGTTACTATGGCTTGTATTTTATCGGGATTTGCTTCAATCCCTCTTGCTGAAACTAGAAACCCCAGAAGTTCTCCTGCTGGGACGCCAAAAGAACACTTCATCGGGTTCAGTTTGAGGCAGAATTTGTCGAGGTTGTCAAAAGTTTCTTTGAGATCCTCGATCAGCGTTGCCCCCTTTTTTGATGTGATGACGACATCATCGATATATACTTGCACGTTTTTCCCGATCTGTGTTGCCAAACACTTCTGCATCATCCTCTGATATGTTGCTCCCGCATTTTTTAGACCGAAGGGCATTGTCTTGTAGCAAAACACGCCGTAAGGTGTGATAAACGCTGTCTTGGCTTCATCATCTTCTTTTAATCTGATCTGGTTATAACCAGAGTATGCATCCAAGAAGGAAAGACGTTCACAACCTGTCGTGGAGTCGATGATTTGATCGATCCTTGGGAGGGGAAAGTGATCCTTAGGACAATGTTTATTGAGACACGTAAAGTCGACGCACATGCGAAGGACTGTCGTGTTTTTCTTCGGCACCATCACTGGGTTAGCTACCCATGTGGCTTCTGTAGATATCTCCCTGATAAAGCCAGCCTCTTCTAGTCGATTTATTTCTGAAAGCATGGCTTTGCGGTTTGGTTCCGAAAAACGCCGCAAAGGTTGTCTGATTGGTTTTGCTGTTGGATCCAAATTTAGGTGGTGCTCGGCAAGTTCCCTGGGTACTCCTGGCATGTCAGCTGGACACCATGCGAAGATTTTCCAGTTCTCACGGAGGAACTTGACGAGCGCGCTTTCCTATGCGATATCCATATCATTTGCGATAGATGTCGTCTTTTTTGGATCTGTCGGGTGAATTTGCACCTCCTTAGAATTTTTCTCTGTGTTGAAAGTTGACTCTTTATTTGGCCTTCCAACGTCTGGCAGTACGTCGTAGTCAGTCATGCTTTTTGACGCCAAGTACTCAGCTTGCATCCCGAAAGTTTCTGCCAACCTGTGAAAGTCCTTGTCGCACTTATCGGCTAAGGCGAAGCTTCCCTTGACTGTGATTGGTCCCTTTGGTCCGGGCAACCTCCACAACAAGTATGTATAGTGTGGTACTGCCATAAATCTAGCATATGCTGGTCGTCCCAACAGGGCGTGGTATTGTGATGGAAAATCCACGACTTCAAACTCCAGTTTCTCGATTCTATAATTTTCTCGGGTTCCGAACTGAACGTCGAGGTTGATTTTTCCCAATGGGTAACTTGGTTTCTCCGGTGTGATGCCGTGGAACCTTGTGTCCGTTGGCTTCAAATTTGCTAAGGATATGTTCATTTTCCTCAATGTATCTGCATACATGAGGTTCAAGCTGCTGCCGCCGTCTATGAATACTCGAGAGACATCGAATCCTGCGATAACTGCTGGTAGAATAAGTGTTGACTGCCCTGGTCGAGGAACTTGCTGCGGATGATCTGCTATTGTGAAACCGATGTCTTGCCCTGACCAATTGAGGTACTCAACTGTTGGTGGAGGCATCTTTTCTGCCATAAACACCTGTCGTGAGATTACTTTTTGAGCTCTATTGGACGGCCTTCCCTTCTGAATCATCGACACTGCTCCGTTGGAGTTAGGATCAACATAGGGTGGTGGTGCAGGTGCTGCCGCTATTCTGAGCTGGTGTCGATTGTCCTCTGTAATCGCGGGAGGTGGCGGTAGATGAACTTCGCTTCTAGGCTCCCGAGGGTTTCTCTGTGCTGCTCGAGCGTGAGCATTTTCTGCGTATCTGAACATTGCCTGAAAATTTCGACAGTCTTTCTGCAGGTGCCCTGACTGCCTTTTCCCGTTGCTGTCGAGGAAAAAGTGCATCTGGCATGGTCCGTTCAGCATTTCTTCGGGGGACACGAAAGGTCTTGGAAACCTCTGCCCACTATTTTGTCTGTTGCGGGAGTCATCCCTATTATCGCTTCGCTGCTCATTGCTTCTCTGATAATCATCTCTATTATTCCCTCCTGTGTTTGTTCGAAATCCTGCCGAAATTTGCCCTGGGGCATCATAGTTTGGATACTGCCGAGGAAATCGTCGCCTCGATTGATAACTTCGACCACGGTCCTCCTCTGGCGACCTGTGTCGTTTGTTGTGGACAGCATCTTCTCCATCCGCCCATTTATTTGCTATCTCCATTAACGCGGATACTGTCCTTGGATTGGTCCTTCCCAAGTCCTCGACAAAATCTCCCCGCCTGACTCCTGCGACAAACGCATCTATTGCTCTCTCGTCAGATATATTTTCTGCCGAGTTTTTGATGATATTGCACCTTTGGATGTACTTTCTCATTGACTCATCTGGCTTTTGTCGACATGCTCTCAATTCCTCTAACGACGCAGGTTTTTTGCACGTGGACCTGAAGTTCTTGACGAACACGTCCTCAAAACTTTCCCAGCTGTCGATAGATCCTGGAGCGAGTTTCTTTATCCAAGATCGTGCGGCTCCACTCAAGTGCACCTGGATGCTTTGCATAGCCGTCGCCCTGGTTCCTCCTGTGAGCTTCACTGTCTCCAAATAATCAACTAGCCAATCCTCTGGATCTTGAAGGCCATCGAATTTCTTGAAATGATCGGGTAACTTGAATCCTGAGGGGACTCGAGTTTTTCGAACTCTCCTCGTGAAGCATGGTAAGCCGCACATATCCTCGTCATTAAGTTCTGGAGATTGCCGATGATCCCTTCTGCTTTGCCGCGCTCTGTCGACCCTTGCTTGTGCTGCTGTATCCCTTGCTCCACTTGGTCCTTCAGGTGCTGCCGCTGTTGCTGCTGCAGGTCGTGGACTATTTTGCCTTGCTGTTCCTTCGGGAGGCGTTGATACAAATGCTGTCCCCATAGCTCCAACTCCTGCTATCGCCATATTGTACAGTGTTTCCCTTGGGTCACCTGGAGGTGGTTTAGATGCAAGGATAAAAGCATGTGTCGCCATATACCCAGCTTCTGGTGTCTTAGGGATGATGTTTCCTCTTGTATCTATCGACATGAAGGACATGTCGAGGTTTTGGACCAAGTGCTCTCTTTCTGCTTCGGGTATATGTTGCAACCTTGATCTTGCTCTGTTCCGCGCCTCCCTGTGGCTATCACCCGAAGTTCCAGATTGTCTACTTAGGTCTGCCCTTCTCCTGCTGGATGCGGAAGCTGCTTCCTTTCTCCTGTTCAACTCAGCTGTCTGTTTTTCTATTTCTCGGGCAGTTCGTGCGAGCCTATATTGATAAGCTTGCAGTTCTTGAGCTGTAGCTGTTGTCGTCATTGGTTCCGACCCATCTAGGGCTTTTGCCGCTCTATCCCAAGCTGCTTGTGGAAGTTGAACTCTGACTCGTGGTGTGGGCCCGACGTATTTAGTGCCCAGACCTCTCCTTAAATCTGAGGGATCGACAAAAGGATTACCCAAATCGTCGAAAGCCTCTGATGTTTCCTCTTGATCTTCAATGGCGTAAATCTGATGATACTTCGTACTCAGATCTACGTTGGGTTTGGTGACATCATCGTTTAGATTGATGAAGACCTTGCCTACTGTGAGAGATTTGTCGATGAAGTCGTAACTGTCGACATCGCTTGAGCCATCGCTTATATATGAGTCCGCGGATGACTCAAACGATGTGTCGTTGAAGATCTTGGTGAGTTTCTCTCTTGCTCTGATGCTGACGTAACGTGTTGCCGAAGTTTCTTCTTCTCCTGACTCAGTTGACGACGCATAACTTGAAAAATCAGAATCGTCCGCCGATGATCCCGACGAAATCGGAATTTCGACACGATACGATCCTTCTTTCTCGACGCGAAAGTGGAACCTTCCGAACGTCATCTCCATGGGCTCCGCCAGATTTGCATATGCATCCAAACGGGAGGGTGGGTGAGGAACAAAATCGACAGGACCAGTAGCGATCTGTTTACCTCGATCCATTGTGTTGCTTGCAGTTGACGATGTCGAAGATCTTGAACGTGCCATCGAGATCAGATCCTTACGCCTCTAATTCCCACAGACGGCGCCAATTGACAAGGGATTAACTTGTCAATGCCTATGGATTGTAGGCTAGGGTTTAGTTAGAAGTAGAGGGCAAGTAGATCTCGAAGGTTTCAGCCGAAAAGTACTCGACGATTATGAAAACTAGGGTTTGCAGACAATGATTCGATTGATTCTTCGTCCCTCGACTCCCCCTTTATATAGGAGGTGGAGTCGAAGGATTCGTGTTGTACAAGTTTACAGAGTTCGGGACGGTTTCTAACTCATCCCGCCAGATTACAAGTAACACTTCCTATTACAACTCTATTTCTTCCTTAAACGCATCTTGGGCTCCCGAATCTTCTTATTCTTCGGGTAGTGGGCCTTCAATAAACCCCGGGTACTATATTCGGCAGGCCCATTTGGGATGCCTATGTCACTGGTACCGGTACTACCGCAACCAGCACTAGTACTACTGGTTAAGCAGAGAAACCATGTTTCCCATTGTCTTTTCAAGACCTCTCCAACCATGTTGACTCGCGATACACACACACAAAACCAGAAGTCCTATCAACTACTGCAAAACTAACATCATTATCCACCTCACTAAATCTTTTTATCACCGACGTGCACAACTAACATCATTGTTCCTTCATATCGTAGGATCACCCAAAGGGCGCGGTGTACCTGAATGTGCCCATTACGAACTACGACGAGATGCATTACATCTTCTCCTTCAGCCTCGCCACTGGCAAGTATGCCATGGGATCAAAGTGCTTCAAGCGGTTCAACCACAACTTTCTAGGCGTTAGCAATGATGGGAGCAACACTGAAGCCTCAGATTGCCATGGAAACTTGTCAATAAGCGGTGTAGGGCCTTGAAAACAAGATAATACAACGTTGCCCTGGTCTTTTTTTTTTTGGTTCGGCTTTGATTTGTATTGCTTGTAGTTAAACCGAAACATAATCTGTTCTTGTTGAATTAATTTGAATGGTTTGAGTTCACCGGAGTCAAGAACAAATTGTGTATTATCTTATCACCTGTTCACCCCTTATATTAATTAGGCATGATGATTGAAAGTGTCCTTGGCATGAACATGTTTGTCGGTACTTCACGCGAGGTTGGGAGACGCTAAATGGAGCTTTTGCCTCCACATCTATTGCACGGTCCTCGGCGAGTCGACAACAGATGGAAGAGCTGAAAAAGGAGACCAAGACTATTAACGTCTACTTTCATCTGATGAAGGCGCTCGCCGACTCGTTGACTAGCATTTGGATGCCTCTCCGGGACGAGGATTTTATTTTGTACATCCTCGCTAGTCTTGTTGACAACTATCATTCTCTCTTTGAGGTGATCACTTCTTACACCACCCCCATGCTGATATGTGACCTGTTCTCGTAACTCCAGTCTACCGGAGAGCCAGGCATCACTGGCTCAAAATAACAAAGAAAATAGGCCATGACCGGTAGCATGTACCTTCATATATAAAAAATTAAATGCAGGGAAACCGGTTGACCAGTCGCATGGAAGAAAAAAAGGAAAGAAGAAGAAGCCAAACATAAGAAGTTAAAAAACTTCAGCCAACCGGCTGAAGACACGTAGAGCCATGGTATGTACGTGTCACCAGATAAGAGGTCAAAAGAGGCAAAAGATTGAGAGAATTGGAAACCTTCCAACTTTATTACTGTAGAAAATGTCGATAAGCTGAACAGAAAGTGGCAGCTCAAGACTACTAACCTTGCCTGAAAAATTAAGTATAATTTATAAAGAAACTAATTTGCACGCAGGAAGAAAAAGAAAACAGACTAAGCATAAGAAACAAAACAAGGTCAAGTAACACTAACCTATCTTTACAGATTTAAGGTAAGCATTGACCATTCTGTCGGTTGATCCTAGCGCGCGCAACAGAAACAGTAGGCAAATCGTCAACTGCAAAACACAGAAAACAAAGCAAATTAGCAAGCAGCAATAACAAAACACATAAATTACGAATCAACGTAAAAAAAGAGAGATACACACCTAATAATCGAGTAGGTCGAACCAGAGGGATACACACCTAATAATCGAGTAGGTCGAACCACATGTGCTGCCGCGGCAGGAAATCCCTCAGCTTGCGCTGCCTCTGCCACATTCGCTTCCTGCACTGTCGCACTGGAAGAGTCCGTTGCCTGCAACACCACAAAGCACAACGAATGGCACCCCATATAATGAAAACCAAACCTCCGCAGTGAGGGAAAAGAAGAACCCACGGTTGACAATGACGCATCACAATAAAGCTCTGGCGTATCGCTGAGCAAACAATCATAGACGGAGGAAGAAGAATCGCACGCCGGCATTGTTGGAAATCGGCTGTATGGTACCAAACAATCTAGCCATTAGCATCATTCTAACGTAAATGTAAGATGCAAAAAACCAAAATAAATAAAAATAAGAACAAACCTGGGTCGGCAACAGGTCGCTTGCCAAGACGAACCTCAAGACGCCGGCCATGAGTAGAAGCATTAGGAAGAGTGAAAGAAGAATTTGGGTCAGCCATCCTAAATAGTAAACGGGAAAAATAAAAGACCACATATATATAGGAAACGGAAACTTGGCATCCTACTGCTTATTTTCTGGTGAGTCGTCCGGATCAAACCCATCCGCATCTTCAAATCTCCATCTCGCCTGTATCACATCCATCAGCATCTCTGGTTCTCCAAGATGTAGAGGAGCTTCTTCGCCCACCCAGCCATGAAACTCGCTCTCCTCTCCTCTCCTCGACAAAGTCAAAGTCTAAGTCACACGCGCCCCGCACGCGGTTGGCAAAGGCGGCCTTCTACTTATAGAGGAGGCCAGGTTTGAGTTTTGGTAGGTGAAAAAAGGAGCAAGAGCGGGAAGGAGATGAGGAGGATTGGCTGATGCAAATGATGGAGGGAGGAGATTACTGTTGACACGGATCGGTGACATGTACCGGTGGTCCCATGAAACCTAAATGACCTCTTTAACCTAGTTACGTGATTGCGGGTCAGTGCGTGGGTGTCTCCTCGGTTTTGTGGTCAATAATCATTGATGGTTCCTTACTTTCTTGATCACCGCGTTCTGATCGTCTATCCAAGTAAACGCTCTTGCTATACTGTTTGTGAATGGCTACTAAGTTCCACGTGAGTTCTCTTTGTACTTTGTGGAGAAGGGAAGAGAGCTAGAAAATAAAAATTTAGAGCCTAAGCTAAATAATCAAACAAAACATGCTCTTGATTCGTGTCGGCAACATCAGTATGTGCCATGGCAGGCGACCAGAAAATTGCCCTAAACAGCGGCAGCCAACCAGAAAACTGCGCAAAACAGCTGTGAGCCTCTACTAGATGCCGTGTTTTGGTCGAGGTAGCAAGTTGCCAGGAGCAGATTGAGCTAGCTGGTACATACGAGCAAGCAGATCGATCATATATACCCACATCGGAGCAACACCCGGTAATCCAGGGCATATTTGCGTATACAGAAAAACATAAGCAGCAACAATGGTAAGCAAAAAATTTATGCAAGTATCGTTGGCATTTCTAGCATTGTCCATTATAAAATATAATTCTCAAATGAAACTGATTCCACATGAAGACCACCGTACAAACTCAATTCCAAGCAAACATAAAATTGAGGGGAATGACATTCATTCATTCATAGTAGCATCACAAATATTGTCTTGCTTACAAAGGTCAAGAATAAAACTAGGGACAGGGTACACCCAGGAATTACAAACTCGTGAACTCCTACTAATAGCAGCAAGGTCATGGGCGACCCCATTACCTTTCCTACCAATCTGTATAACGAAACAGATAGACATTTTCTCTCTAAGCTGAGCGATGCTTTCATAAACATATGCCAGTGATCAGACAGGTTTGGTGTTACACACAAAAATAAAAGACAAATCGTATAAGAAAATGGACACTCATGGTAGTAGCCAATGAATCAATCTATCTACCCAACATCTTCAACATCACTATGATCACTCACAGTAGTATCCAATGAATCAATCTATACACCCTGAAGCCTACTATCCTATTACGCACATACATCAGCAACTTCATTTCATTTAAGAATGAATAGCCTGTAGCTTGTCCACTCCATGGGCAGTTGGGCACCACTTCATGGCTGATGTGCCGTGCATGCCTGTCTTGCTGCAAGCAGGCTCGTCACTCTTCTAGCTAGATGTTTGCTAGTTCAAGTGTTCAACAACAGCAGCAAGCACTTGTCGCTTCTGCTCGGCTCAACAACCTGCATGCACACAACAAGAAAAGTGGAAACAACCATCAACTTGATAGCATCCAGTATCAAAGTCTTGTTTAATAGTGGAGTATATGGAAAACATCAAGAGTAGATCCTGATTTTTGTTGCTCTTCTAGTTGCATAAACCATTTAGACAAGATATTTCTCAACATTTCTAGTTTAATGATTAAAAATTTCAGCAAGGTGCAAAACAAAACCCACTTTCTTATTTCCAAAAGGGAAATAAAGAATAAACCATCAAGACAAAGAGCAAGGCTGATAATGGCCTTTTCATTTGTTGCACATGTCAGCATATAAAGTAAAAGAACAAAGTCCTTCACCAACCAGAGGTGACATAGCCAAATACATTCGTACTTTCAATCACTTGAATATCAACAAGTTTATTAGCAATAACTCCCACAAAGTATTGAAGAAATATCAGTTTATCTTATAATAAGAGAGAGAAAAAAGCATATTGTCGAACGCATAACAAGAGTTAATTATATCAGTTACCATGAGAACAGAGCGTCGCTCTGGTGGCTTGAGGTGCGGGAGCGCACGCAGCCCACCCCGGTTCGAATCCTGGATTTGATGGGGTGCTCACGGAGGTTTTCTTCTATAAATAAAAAAAGGCAACGGGTGCTAGTGCCTGGGTTGGTCTCATTTTTTTTATATCAGTTACCATACAACAAACATGGTTAGAGGAGCGATCCATTCAACTCTGCTAGAAGTCTAGAAATCATACTTCTGAGCATAGATAATTAGCATCCAATGGCCTGATGCTTTTTGGCCACTATGTGTTCATTAATTAAACAAATGTATGTCTGATGATAATTGTTCATGTTTCAAAGTGACTAGAGAAAGGCTCTAGATGCTAATAACAAAATTGACCATGAATACTCGTTGACAATTACAACATGGCATGGAACAAGCATCAGGAAGGGACCAAGAATCCATGGTCAAGAGAAACAAAAGGAGAATATCAAAACTTCCATGTCACGACATATCATGTTTCATAGTTCAATAACTCGACATGATTAATGGATGTTCTAGGACATTTAAAAGAAATATACACAGGCTACATATAGTCTCATCATTGATAGCTTATTGTTGCGTGAGTTCACTACATCGAGCATTGCACTAGTTAAGTGGAAGTCATTTGATAGGAGAGGATTCCCGATGATCAAACAACTAGAGCCCATTTATACTCGGAGAGTTAAATCTTCAACCAAATACCTTCCCAGATGCTGCAATAATCACATAAGCAAGCTCCTCACTCTTCTAGCTAGATGTTTGCTAGTTCAAGTGTTCAACAACAGCAGCAAGCACTTGTCGCTTCCGCTCGGCTCAACAACCTGCATGCACACAACAACAAAAAGTGGAAACAGCCATCAACTTGGCAGCATCCAGTATCAAAGTCATGTTTAATTAATAGTGGAGCATATGGAAAACATTAAGAGTAGATCCTGATTTTCGTTGCTCTTCTAGTTGCATAGACCAGTTAGACAAGATATTTCTCAACATTTCTAGTTTCCTGATCAAAAATTTTAGCGAGGTGCAAAACAAAACCCACTTTCTTATTTCCAAAAGGGAAATAAAGAATAAACCATTAAGACAAAGAGCAAAGCTGATAATGGCCTTTTCATTCGTTGCACATGTCATCATACAAAGTAAAAAAAACAAAGTCCTTAACCAACCAACGGTGACATAGCCAAATACATTCGTACTTTCCATCACTTAAATGTCAACAAGTTTATTAGAAATATACTCACAAAGTATTGAAGAATTATCAGTTCATCTTATAATAAGAGAGAGAAAAAAGCATATTGTCGAACGCATAACAAGAGCTAATTATATCAGTTACCATACAACAAACAGGGTTAGAGGAGCGATCCATTCCACTCTACTAGAAGTCTAGAAATCATACTTCTGAGCATAGATAATTAGCATCCAATGGCCTGATGCTTTTTTGCCACTATGTGTTCATTAATTAAACAAATGTATGACTGATGATAATTGGTCATGTTTCAAAGTGACTAGACAAAGGCTCTAAATCCTAATAACCACAAAATTGACCATGAATACTCAGTTGGCAATTACAACATGGCATGGAACAAGCATCAGGAAGGGGTCAAGAATCCATGGTCAAGAGAAACAAAAGGAGAATATCAAAACTTCTATGTCACGACATATCATGTTTCATAGTTAAATAACTCAACATGATTAATGGATGTTCTAGGACATTTAAAAGAAATATACACATGCTACATATAGTCTCATCATTGATAGCTTATTGTTGCATGAGTTCACTACATCGAGCATTGTACTAGTTAAGTGGAAATCATTTGATAGGAGAGGATTGCCGATGATCAAACAACTAGAGTCCATTTATACTCGGAAAGTTAAATCTTCAACCAAATACCTTCCCAGATGCTGCAATAATCACATGGATATATGTGAACACATAAAAATTTATCTCCTCAAGAGCGAGCATGAACAGTCGGGTCATGCCAGATCCGGCAGTCATGGCTCCCTATTATCTAGGACCAACTCCACTCCTACCCTGCAAAGTCAAAACTGAAGGGCGTAAGCAACAAAATAAGAAAAATCTTTCAGAACATGAAAGTCGTGAATGTTAATTGCATCATATAGTGACAGAGAAGAACATATAAATACTAAGTAGTTGTCAAAACTTGGGAGATTTCATATGTGCTAACACATTTATAAAAAATACTACCCTTTTGGTCATTGCATAATCAGAGTTTTTAAACCACTAAGGCAGCATGCATGGATACCGGCAAGTGAAAGTGGAGGCACACATATATCCCGGGAACATACCGAGACCTAATTGCAACACTAAACTAAACACCGAACCGAAAGAACCTGGACTGAACCAAATTAGACCAAAACCGAAAATTGCATTACCCGTTTCAGTCATCAATTTTATAAAATTAAATCTTGTGTAACCGAACAGACCAAACAATCTGAAAAATTATAAAAGTGGGCCAAGTCGATGAACATAGTCCACAGTAGAAAAAAAAGTCCCTCAAGTCTCCCAATCTCACGCATGATGCAACCATCTCCAATCTTCCAGTCCCTCATCTCCTAGCCAGCTGCATGCCTGACATCGTGCGCCACCAAGCCACCCCCTCCAACAACCAACGGCGGCAGATCCCTTCTCTCCATTGCTCCTCAGTTGCCATAGCCACCATATAGTCCCTCTTTAACTCTTCCTCGCTGGGCCTCTCTAATCCTAACCACCCCTATGTAGTGGGCCGCCGGCCAGCTCTCCTCCCCAGTGAGTGGCGGCAGCGTTCTCCCCGTCTTCTTTTGCCCCATCCCTGCCTTTATTCGATGCTCTACGGTCATCGATCTCTGATGCTGACCTGGGTACTCCACTAGATGGGAGCCTGCTTCTGAAATTTGATAAGTTTCTCCTTTTTATTTGCTATGTGATGAACATCCAACATTTGTGGTTTGTGATTCTGTATTTTATTGTTACGATTCAAGAAATGCTATGATAAATGTAGAATAAAAAATGCATTGGTTTCTGTTATTGCAGATCGATTCCTTCGGTCTTAACCGAAAACTAGAACGATTGTTTGGGGACCACAACTCTCGGTTAGTGATTTGGTTAGAACTCGGATGAACAATAAGCAAATTTGCATTCAGTTCCATCGTTTCAAATGCACCACCGAAAAAAAGCCCAACTTTTTCAGGGAAATCACGTGCAAGATAAAATATGGTTTGCAATGGTCAGGATGCTTACATCAAAGGTACCACCGCCCTCTTGTCCAAACCCCAGGCAATAGCAGCAACAGTTGGCTCATTGATGATCCTAGAAACATTCATGTCAGCAATCACACCAGCATCCTTGGCCGCCTGCCTCTCGGCACCATTACCTGAAAGTCATAACACACAAGGTACAAAATTATGTTAGGGGGAAAATTAAGTTTAACTGGATAGTATGCTGAACAGAGTGAGCACACTTCATATGAGTGATATGAAGAAGATTTTGAAGGACAACTATGAAACTGCAAATAAGTAACTCGACGAAGTAATAACCAAGTTGGAGGAGCAAATGGATTCCGACAAGTATGAATTTTTTTTGCACATGTCAAAATTTTCGAGAAAAAATTACAGTTTCTGAGCTAAAATACATGGAGGTATATTGCTATTTATATCCTTGAAATGGCAGGCACCTATGTGGAATTACTATATCACATTTTTGTAGCTATCGGTGTAGAATAAAAATGGATGAACCAAATTCTCCTTTGCGGAATAAATATTATTAAGTAGCTAGCAGAAACAAGAAATACATGTACATATCATTTGTGTATGTGCATCATTACAACTGCATAGACACAAACGAAACCAAGTGAATTGAAAATACTAGCCACACATCTTCGATATTGGAACAAATAGAGAACATTTCAATAGAATTGCAAAATAACAACACAAACATGGACCGATGGTGTCACAAATCGACATGTCAAAAACAATAAACAAGGCAAAAACATGTCCTATACCATAGATCGGGAGCAGCAAACTTTTGGCTACAAAAATAGTAGGCTTGGAGATGCTATTTCCAATTCTGACATTGCAGGAGTTTAAGCGATCACATAAGGAGAGTTCCTTGGCTACATGACATTATGGCCAAACGACACATATTTGAGCATGGATAAGCAACAAAACATGAAAAGGGCTTCAGAACATTAAAGTCATGAATGTAGCTTGCATCATATAGTGACATAGAAGAATAGATAAATACTAAGCTATCCAAACTTGGGAGGTTTCATAATGCTAACACATTTATAAATAATACTACCCCTTTGGTCAATAAATATTCAGAGTTTTGAAACCACAAAGGCATCATGCATGGATACCAGCCAAGTGCAAGTGGAGGCACACATATATCCCGGGAAGATACTTAAAGATAATTTCAACATGAATACACTAAAACTAAACCTAAAATAGTATCTTATTAGAGGCACATTGTGTTGAATAAAAAAAGGGCATAAAGCTTCAAATTAGTTGCAACAAAGTGCAACCAGCCACAAGATAGCAAATGCAAAAACCATCTTGAATAAGACCTAAATATCTAAATCAAGCCACATTTAATTCAATTCTTGTTTAAGGTTGACATTGATTAAGTCAACCTAAACTTCTTGATGATCTATCCTCGCTGAGAAATATACAAAATGTAGCTTAAGTCCATGTTGACCAAAATGTAGATATAGGCTACATATTCAGTTCCGGTAATTTTTATCAAGTGCAAGAATCAACCATGAACCAACTAACAAAAACATCATAGCAATTATCTCAGGCATATTGGAAAAATACGCATCAATCAGATGAACAATAAGAAAATCTTCATCCATGGTTTCAAGCCCACTATAGAACAAGTACATAAAAAGGACCGCCTTTTTTAGGGAAAGTGCAAGACAAATATTTTTGTCAATGGTCAGGCTGCTTACATAAAAGATATCACTATCCAGGTACAAAAAAAAGGATGTTCTTCTCACTTGCCTTCTTGTCCAAATTACAGACAATAGCAGCATCAGTTGGCTCTTTGATAATCGTAGCAACATTTAGGCCAGCAATCACACCAGGCATCCGTGGTCGCCTGCCTCTCGGCACCATTACCTGAAATTACCTGAAAGTCGCAACACGGAAGATATGAAATTAGGTTATGGTCAAAATTAAGTTTAACTGGATATTATGTTGAACACAGCAGGCACATAGCATACACCAAGTGATTCATATGAGTGATGTGAAGAATATTTTATATGACAACTATGAAACTGCAAAGAAGGAACTTGACAAAGCAATAGCTAAGTTGGAGGAGAAAATGAATTCATATAAGTCTATTTTTTTGCGTATTTCAAAATTTTCGAGAAAATATTACAGTTTCTGAGCTAAAATACATGGAGGAGGTATCTTGTTATTTATATACTCGAAATGGCAGGCACCTATGTGGAATCACTACATCACAATTTTCTAGCTATCATAAAGAAAAAAATATGGATCAACAAAACTCTCCACTCCAGAATAAATGTTGTTAAGTAGTTAGTAGAAACAGGACATACATTTACATATCATATTGTCTCTGCATCATTGCAACTGCGAGACACAAACGAAACCAAGTGAATTGAAAAGACTAACCACATGTCTTGCATATTGGGACAGATAGAAAACATGTCAATAGGATTGCAAAACAATAACACAAAACATGGCCTCATGGAGTCACAAATCAGCATGTCAAAAACAATAAACAAGGCAAAAAAAGTCCTATATCATGCATATCAGGAGCTACAAAATTTTGGCTACAAAAATATTAGACTTGGAGATGCTAATTCCAACTCTGACATTGCAGGAGTTTAAGAGATCACATAAAGGAGCTCCTTGGCTAACCTAGCAACATAACCAAATTATTTCTAGTGGCACACTACAACTAAATTTAATGGTTGTTGTCATGGCCTCTTAATTTAGCAAAAAAAAACAGCATAGTTTTGACCAATAGCCACCTAATTTACTGCATATCACACATCCCTAGTATATATATTCAACCATATAAATTCAATAAGTTAACAGAATAGGGAAAGAAGTAGGAGGCCACCTACATGGAGACAGTTGCAGCGAGGTGAACTCATCACCATCGCACGTCTGCTAGCGTAGACGCTAAGCGGAAAGTAGTCACAAACCAGTCAAATGTACTAACTTATACTCCAAGAAATCAAATTTTGGTGAGACGTCGCAAAGTTATTTATCTCTTCCCTTGAATGAAACACAAAGAGAAGAATCCCTCCCTTGTCCCTAAAAGAAAACGCACAAAATAAATCCCAAGAACAATATTGTCCAAAAGCGACACGAGCAGACAATTATGACTGGAAAATTGTGAACACGCTCCAGGAAGCAAAGCACTACAAACATAGAAGAGAAAGAACATAAAATAGAGGGAGAGAAAGGGAAAATAAATACTCCTTCCGTCCATAAAAGGATGTCAGAGATTTTTCTAAATTCGGATGTATCTAGACACTATTTATCTTTACACTAAATAATGTCTAGATACATCTAAATTTAGACAAACTTGTGACATTATTTTATGGACAGAGGTGGTACTAATAAAACATAATATTCCGTCATCCAACTAACTGCCTAGTAACGATTCAGTTCCTCACTTCCCTACATACGCATCTTATATATCAAAACCCTATAATGAAAGGGTGCTTACGCATCTTTCTAGCTCCATGATATCCCTGCAGATTTGTGGCCTAGTACAAGTAATCATCAAGCCATACAAAGCATGAGGAGTGAATCCTATCCCTAGAACACCATGGGTCTGAGGACATAGCTCAGAGCAGAGCACAAGAGTTTGAGCTCACCTGAGATGGATTTGTAGCAAATGCCGATCTCAGTGCATCGAAAGGCGGTGTTCCCACCAGCAAGCAAGACCACTGAAGCTCAACAACAGCGCTGACCAGTAGAGGGTTCTAGGTGCACATCCAAGGACAGGGAAGCTGTGCCGGCAGAAGCAGCTCCAGGTGGACGCCATTATGCAGCAACAGAAGCATCTCGGAGGCGATATGGACAGATCCGACATGGCCTTCCTCTAAATTCTCCACTGGACATCCGGATCGCACCACAGCAAAATAGAATAGAAAAATTAAATAAGACCCGTCTCATTCGACTTACACAAATCCAGAAACTCCGCTGAACATACAGGCTAAGAGACAACACCACAATTTATGATTGAGTGGATCGGATTGTTCAATCTTACACATGCATGATTTTTTATCTAACGCCTACACGTTCAATTAATTAACATGAAAAACGAGACAATCTTTAGAAGAAAAAAGTGTAGGAGGAGAAGAGATGGCTCACCGGGAGTAGCAGGTTGGGGAGGTTGGAGGCAACAGCTTCCGCTGACAGAGCCTGGCAGCAACACCTTGCCAAGATGACCAACAGTGCGTCCACCTTGCCTCCCTGCTGCCATGCCTGCATTTCCCGATGGAGGCCGGCCGCTGACATCGCCGAACGCGGCCTAGGTCTTGGCCGCCCAGACAGGAAAACAGAGCTCCTCTGCTCTTGGCTCGCTCATCGTGGCTCTGCCGGCCACAGGGAAGAGCGCCGGCATGGCCGCCTGCTGGCGTGGATGCTCCCGTATGTCCCTCCTCGGTTGGTGTTGCGCGATCGCCGGGAGGAGGGGAGGAACCGGGGTATCGTCCCTTCCGGCGGCAAGCTGGTCCGACGGCACTGGATGGATCGACATGGATCACGGGAGGGGAACAGAACCGGGCGTCTCTACAACAACGCTGACCAGTAGAGGGTTCTAGGTGCACATCCAAGGCCATGGAAGCAACAACAGCGCATGTCGGAGGCGCTATGGACAGATCCGACATGGCCTTCCTCTAAATTCTCCATTGGACATCCAGATGGCACCGTAGCAAAATAGAATAGAAAAATTAAATAAGACCATATCATTCGACTTACACAAATCCAACTTACACAAATCCAGAAATTCCGCTGAACATACAGGCTAACAGACAACACCACAATGTATGATTGAGTGGATCGGATTTTTTGAACTTGCACATGCATGATTTTTTCTCTAACGCCCCTACACGTTCAATTAACATGAAAACGAGACAATGTTTAGAAGAAAAAGTACTCCTACATGTAGGAGGAGCTCACCCGGAGCAGCAGGTTGGGGAGGTTGGAGGCAATAGCTTCCGCTGACAGAGCCTGACAGCAACACCCGATGGAGGCCGGCCGCTGACATCGCTGAACGCGATGCCTAGGTCTTGGCCGCCCGGCACAGGAAAACAGAGCTCCTCTGCTCTTGGCTCGCTCGCCGTGGCTCTACCGGCCACAGGGAAGAGCGCCGGCATGGCGGCCTGCTGGCGCGGATGCTCCCGTACGTCCCTCGTCGGTTGGTGTTGCGCGGTCGCCAGGAGGAGCGGGCGAGGAGGTGAGGAACCGGCCGGGGTATTGTGCCTTCCGTCGGCAAGCTGGTCCGATGGCACTGGATGGATCGACGAGAATCACGGGAGGGGAACAGCACCGGGCGGCGGCGGCGGCGTTAGGCTGGCCATAGTGGGTAGTATCATATCATGTATATGATACTTTTGTATGATATACTAGATCCATAATGCATGGTATCATGGACTAGTATCATAGTTTTACTATATTAATTGATTTGTAGAATCCCAATATAAATTTGTGTACAAGATTTATTTGATACTAATTTTTCTCGTGATGTGCGCTATGATACAGTATCTACCTATGATACTCTAATCTCCTCTCTCATCCATAATTATCTGCCACATCAGTATTTTTGGTGGGGCTAGGTGCATAATACTAGCTATGATACTAGCACTATGGCTAGCCTTATGGCAAGACAGAGGATGAAGGGGGGATATGCGTGAGTTGGGGTCTTGGGGAATTATCGTGTTTTTGCTCAGAATTCAATTCTGGCCTCCCGCGTGTTTCCAAGGTGCGTCGGGAAATCAAGACGTGCATCCTTGTGGTTTCATTGGCTCTAACCCCTCGTTTCTTAGGCCTAATAAATTTCTTTGTCTGCCCATTAGGTAGCATTCCTTTGTATGCACGCATTCGAGTAACAAATTCATTGTGTAAAGGTCTAGAGTATTGGAGTAGTAGTATGTACGTGGTACAAATGTGCATGCTTATAATTAATTTCATTGTTTAAATTTTATGCAGCTACTACCATGCCATGGTGCTGATGACATGTTGGTGCTTCGGTTTTCTGATTAATCAAACCGTCGGACCAAAATGTTGAGCTTTTTTTTGTCTATATTAATTTTTCGTGGTGATTTCGTCACCATTTTAGAGAAACCGAAATTCTATAAACCCCCAAATAAACCCCGATCCAACCGTACAAACCGTGCCTCTCCTTGCCTCGGGCATCCTCTAGGGCCGGCTCCTATTTTCTTACTAAGTACTTTGCCGCCGAATAGGACTAAGATGACGAAGGAGTTGCCAGAGACCTCCAAAACATAACACTCTCACCTTCTGATAGAGAGGACATCGAGACCTGGCAAGAATCTTCTCCCAGTAGAAAGAGGTTGGCGTTGAGAATTCGATATCTTCACATAACCCTTTGAGGTTCCCGTCATGGTATTTCTTCTTCTACCCCATGATCGGCGACTATCGCCGTCGTCATCATCCTGACTCTAACCATCGCCCGCCACATGCATTGTTGGGAAGGAATATTTATTAGTTATTTTACATATGGAATGCAAGATTAAATCAAGTTATGATGCATGCAAACATTAAATCATAACCCCAAAATGACAAGGAGGTAGGGGTGGCCTGACAGGGGCTAGGAGAGGACTATTCGCGAATAAAGTCTACTCGAGTTAGGCGGGGGGGGGGGGGGGGGGTTCATTTTTTTCATCTCCTCTATCAGATGCGGTGTGGGGAGGCATTGTCACGAGTATGGTGAATATATAGGAGAGGACGAAGAGGCATCCATACAAACCGACCTAGGGAGACAAGGAAGGGCGATAGATGGGTCTGAGAGTGTGATAGAATATGAGTGGATGGGACGGTGGGAGTGCTCGGCGAGAAGGAGGCAACGACACATGGTGAGAGGGTGAGTAATAAAGTAACACACATGGAGTATCTACTACTTTCTTAGCATGCATGAAATATGAAATTTACATAAATACCAATGAATACAACCCACACGAAATCATGGGCATTAACCATGGTATACCACACATTTATCGGTGCGAGAATAAAGATTAACAAAGGAACATAACATGAAATAACCGAGGTGGCGATGCAGAAAGGCATTGTCATTAGCATGAAGATGTTTGAATAGACCAAGGTTGGAAGGCCATGGCGGCGGTTCTAATACCTCTAGGGAAGACGGGCATTGTTCGTGTGAGGAAAGTTGCGGGGTCACCAGTGTTTTCTCCATGGCATGTTGCTTTGCATAGTAATTATCAAAATTGGACGATGGGGGACTTCCTCCTAGATGGACCAACACTTAGCTACTTGCATTTGTGGCGCCAAGGGTATGAAGATGTATGATAACCGAGATTTGAACACAAAAAATCAGTTTATACATGTATTAGTTGGCCCATACAGAATACAACATAGTTGTTGCTATTTTGTCTTATTAATTATTCTACATATAATCATTGTTATATATTTCAAATTTATATACAGAAAAATATATTCAAATGATTTAATATATGTCCCCAACTTGCTTTTACATCCATGAACATGGACATGCTCTAACAACTAAGTACATATTTAATGTATTTATTATCCGAATAGCTAGTACTACGAGTTTAGGGTTTAGGAAACATATGTGGATGGATGTCCTCACGTGTGATATACATGTGCCATCGGACCTAGGATTTCCACTGTCTACAGATATAGTCAATAATTAGTCAAATAATGCATGCTTCTTTTTTTAATAATGTCAACACAATATCTATGAAATGGTGATTGATGCATGCCCTCCATGCACGTGAAATAGAGATTGTCATTGGTGGCTTCTTGATTAAGGTTGATCTGGAAAAACATTATTGCATGTGCCTTTTTCTATCTAAAAAACAACCCACCCGGAAAATCTAGCTTTGCTTCATATCATTAGCCATCTCGCCGGAAAATCCTTACCATGTATTTAGCAATTAGCTCCCTCCCAATTCTACTTTCCATGTTCACGTGAAAACCAATCAGAAGATGGCTACTCGGTCGGGGGACGGGGTTGTTGCCTATCCACCCGAGTTCGCATGCATATAGTTAGTTGATCGACCTAATCAAACCAAAGAAGTAATATTGAATGCAATGTCGCACTAGCATCGAGCCAAGTAATTGACGACATTTTATTTAATAATAATAAAAAACATGACAAAATGCATACCGAACACAGACTCAACTAGCTAGCCTAGCTATCAAAGATCAACTTGATGCATGCATGTTATTGACTTAACTATCTCTGCCTTGCATCTATGCTCTCTCGCTTAAGATGTCGCCTGAATCTTCCGCTCCTAGCTCAAAAAAAGAAATGTGGTGGGTCCCCTCGTCATCCTCTATGTATGTGCGCGCCTCTCCATCGGCCGGAGGGGACGGAGACCATGTTTCTACTCTGCGAACTTTGCAGTCAGATCTCTTAGGCCTACGTTTCGGTTAACCGGAAGCGACGCAAGAGGTCACACTACTGCGGGGCAACCCTTTCTATGAACGAAGTGCCACATCATTGTAGCCATAATGTCCACCTTAAAAATCCAATATTATCATGTACATATATTAGGACCACATGCGATGACCGTGAACAAATTAGAGGTTTGGCTCCTCAAGGCGCATATCAAGTAAGAACCGTAGTTTTATTAGCGTCGGACAGTATGACCGCGGGTGCACGACCATGACGCCACTCGTCTCGTGGCATGGATCGTACTAGTTAGGTTGTTTGTTGTCGTTGTTATGTAGTTATTTGACGATCTCACCGTCAAATCAATCCCCGGGATTCTATCATTGTCATGTGCTCATATTCCTACGATATGTGTGTGTGACATGAGCGAGAGTTCATCCATGCATGCACTACAATTATATGACGTGTTTGTCAAAACACGCCGGGAGCTGACCGGTGATCATGTGCATCTCAACAAACCGGTACATCTATACACACTTACAATACACATATATATGTGCCTACATGTCTGGTGGATTTATTTAGCATTTTATTTTCGAGATAGGATCCCTTTATTTAGTCCTAAAGTTCGGAGCATGCAAGGTTCGTTTTTGGTAGCCGGAACTTAGAGTAGGCGCCAAAGTTTTCGAATTCGGATAGAGCTGGATTTTCAGCCCAAAACACGCGAGACTAAAATGATGGCCCAGAGGCCTTTAGGTGGTATTGATCCTGGATTGAACACAAGTACAAGCAGAACTCTTGCCGCATTTCCCCTCCTTCCCCGTTCTGCACCTACCGGCGAGACAGACGACGGCACCCGGACCGAACCAATTAGGCGGCGCGGCTGGCTTTGCTCGCCGGCACCGGCGTGCGTCTGTAGCTCGTTGCGCGCGGCTCCGTCGAGCTCGCCCGACCGCGTCGCGAGCGTGGCCGAGGTTGTTGGGTGCGTCGCTCAACGACGGTGACGGTTTGCCGGCCACCACTACGCGCCGGTAGTGGAGGGCCGTCGTCGGCCACGCGCAGCTCCTCGCCACCCATCTTCCTCGTTCACAAGCCGAAGCATGGACAGCTGACCAGCAGAGGAGATGGCGGCCGGCGCAGCGCGTGTGCTCCGTCCTGGGCGTCTCCTCCGACGTGCTCGCCACGGCGATCCCGACGCAGGTACTTCCCCACTTCTCCTCGTCCTCCTGTTGTACGTTTCCCGTTGAAAACCCCCAACTTTGACTTCGTTTTCCGGTGCACAGGGTCTCGGATCTCGGTGAGGACGAGGCCTGTGTTCGTGGGGAACCGCCACGGCTGTCAGATTATGCTCTCAGAGCCGCTACCTTCCTTGGCTCTTGTAGGCAGTCAAACTAAGTAAAGAGATGGATTCATTGAGTTAAGTAATTTAGCCAGCCAGCCAGCCCGAAATTGAACAATTCTTGGTACTGAACTGAATCAAATAAATCTGCGGGATGGCAGCATAACCAACTCAATTGTGCAACTCTATTTTTATACCTGCTTAGTGTTATATCGTTCTGTCCTGAATAATCGACTCCATTTTCTTCTTCTTTTGCATAGCTTTGCAATGTATTTTAGTTTAGACACTCCAAGAAGACGTAATTACTTTAGTTATCTCAAATGCTCTTCGCTGTGCTGAAGCTACTGTTGTTGATATATCAGCAGATATAGAAAAGCAATTTAAAACCTCAAAATTGATCATACTACCATGTATAATTAATTATTCATAACTTGATGGAAGCCAGCTGTGCATTTTCTTTTTCCTATGTGGGTTCAGCTCCTCCTTGTCAATATTTGGTGTATGCTCTTGAAAACAAGATAATAAAGCGATGCATTGGTCATTTTGTTTCGGCTTTGATATGTGTCTACTGTCTTGCCTGTAGTTAACTGAAACATAATCTGCTCATGTTGATTTATTTTGCATGGTTTGAGTTTACCGACGTCAAGAACTAATTCTGTATTTATCTTATCACGGGTTCACCCCTTACATAAGGCATATACTTTCCTTTTGAAGGTTGTTTCCTTTATTAATTATGCTTCCTTTTTTCCCCAGTTTGGTTCTGTTGGTGCATATGCTCATTACACATCATTTCTCCTCCAAGTTGCATGGTCATGTTGCTGGTAGAGTTGGGAGGTATATAGCATTTTGATCTCAAATCTTTCTGTCCATGTACTTGTTTTGACAAGCCAGCACGTGAGTTTGTAACTTCTTTCTCTTCTCTCTTGAACTGCTTGTTTGCAGCATGGCCATTGATTTTGAAATTGGAGACGGGACGGCAGATATCAGAGTTCAGTACAGTAAGGATGCTGAAGCTCTTCGTTGTGCTCTGAAGATACCTATTGCTGGCATAGCAGCAGGTATAGAAAAGCAATTAAAAACCTCAAAATTGATCACATTACCATGTACTACCTCTGTTCCAAGATAAGTGTCTTAACTTTGTCTAAATGTGGATGTATCTAGATGCATTTTATAATATATAGATACATCCATATCGAGAGAAGATGCGACACTTATTTTTTAACCGGAAGTACTTATGGAAGTAACCAGCAGACGCATAGGCTGAGTCGTACACGAATCGTGCATAACTTTTGTAACAGAGTGAGTAATTACTTATTCAGAAAGTTGCAGCAAGCCTATGCGTTTTGTTTGTACGTGGGTTCACTCCTTATTCAGAAACTTGTCAATAATCGGTGTAGGGCCTTGAAAACAAGATAATACAGCGTTGCACTGGTCTTTTTTTTGGTTCGGCTTTGATTTGTCTTGCTTGTAGTTAAACCGAAACATAATCTGCTCCTGTTGATTTAATTTGAATGGTTTGAGTTTACCGGAGTCAAGAACTAATTGTGTATTTAACTTTTCACTTGTTCACCCCTTACATTAATTAGGCATGTACTTCACTTTTGAATGTTGTTTTCTTTATTAACTATACTACTACTTGCTTTTCTCCCTAGTTAATTTGGTACTAAATGCGTTGGTGCGTCCATGGTTCCTAGGCGACGCTTAGGCCTCGAGGCGCCCGCCCTCTGTCTTGGAAAATCGACTGCTTTAGGCGGCTAGGAATCGCTTAGGTGTCATCTAGGATGCCTTAACGCCTTTAAAACCATCTGCTGCTTACTCCCATACCTCCAAGTCAGATTGTCATGTTGCTGGTAGAGTTGGAAGATACATATCATTTTGATCTCAATTATTTCTTTCTTGCATGTACTTGTTTTGATGCCCCAGTATGTGAGTTTGTAATTGGAGGCAGAAGGTGATATCAGAGTTGAGTACAGTAAGGATGTTGTATAATTGGACATGCCACGTAGATGCTGTTTTTCCTTACTCCTAGTTGATTCCAGCGGATTCAACTCATGTAGTACTAACATTCCAACCTCTGAAAAACATTCTAAAGGGTTGGGATACATGTTGCCAATGATATACATAAATGGTTTGATTGCTACATGAGTAATTGTACATGCAGGTTATCATCCAATTTGACGGCAAGGCGTCAAGCGGTCGATGTTAGCCGCGTCCCCAAAGAGATTTGGGGCGCGCCGGACAAAAAATCATTCCCAGCCGCATGCCCCAAATGCCCTTTTCGTCCGGCGCGGTCCAATACGGTGTCTGGCGCCACGAGCCCGTCCCCGCTACACAGGGGATGCTCTGGGCACGCCAGACACAACGAAATGCGAGGCATGGAGTGGCGGGACAGACGCATCAGAGATTCACGAACGAAGCATCGCAGCTTTGCCTTAATAGCGATGGAGGGGCAGACGAGACGTCTCGTCGGTGCTGCGTAGCCTCCACGCGTCGTCGGCGTACGCACGACACCGTGCGTTCCCATCGCTTCTAGCCTCTTCCCGCGCTATCTTCCCGCCTCTTCTGGCGACGCCGACGTCTATAAAAAGTCTCCCCCCCACTCAATGGTAGCCACCACAGCCACCGGCACCCTTTCTCCGTCGCAAGCACAACTCTCATCGCATAAACACCACCGGCGCTGACTAGTTCCCTCCACTGCCGTCTCCACCACCACCTCCAGCACCGCAGTTTGACATCGACCCGGAAGCTGCGGAGAACGAGGCGTGGGAGGAGGCGGCACTGGCGGACACCATAGCGGCGTTCGACGAGGCAAAAGATTAGCAACGAGCGCAGGACGAGTCTTTCGAGTCGGAGAAGAAGCTCCAGGACGACGTCCGTGCCCGCGAAGACGCGCAGATTCATCGCGCCGTCAAGCTCTCCCTCCAGGCGGCGCAGCAGGGGAGGGCAGGCACGACGTGCTGCTGGAGCAGCGGCGTCTGGCCTCTACCCTACGCAGGGAGAGGCGCCGCGCGGAGCAGGAACTGCGGCGGAGGGAGGCGACGACGGGGTGGGGCCGTCTAACGCAGCGTTGGGCGGTCAGTAGGCTAGGGTTAGATAAAATCTAGCCGTTTTCATTCAAACTTGTAATCTCTATCTCTACTACTTACTAGTTGAATGCCCGTGCGTTGCTACGGCGACTCAAATTTATTCCCTTGTAACACCTAAGTTGCAATAGGAGTGCTGGTTCGCTTCCTTTCAATGTTCAGTTTGTAAATAGCATGAAATTCACATCTATCTGATTAGAGCAAAGAAAAGCATTTAGTTCATGTCCCATTATTATTGTAAGCTGGCACCACTAAAAACACATTGGCCGCAAAAATATGAATAAATAAAATAATCAATGCTTGAACGGATATCTTCAAGCTTCCGCCTTTATAAACACACACAATACACAATAACACCAATGAGGAAAAAATACAGTAAATAGAAGTGCATGTCCGAGAGTGGTAGTTTGGTTGAAAGAGGAGGTACCAGTACCACCACCCAAAAAAATGACCACCGCAAGATCTCAATTAAATCTTGTAGAATTTGATCTTAAAAAAGATCATTATACTTCTCCCTCCAGCCCCATTTACTTGCCGCAGACTATGAAGTTAATTTGCCTTGCTTTGCCTCTACTCTGCATCAAGTAATTCGGGCCATAGGTAGTATTAAAAACATTCTTTACCAAGCAAAACTTCACACTTCTAAGTTCTAATAACAAGGGGTGCAATTGCAAAATATATATACCTCAGAAATTGAGTGCCTACAGCCCAGTACACAATTTGGCTAACTAAGCTTCAAAAATTTGCTAGCTAAGTACCAGGGGTTTCTACAAAACAACGAACACATAGGTAATCAACAATATTGGTAAAAGAGTAACAAAGTATACTTCAATGAATTCAAACGAGACATGACCAGGGTTTTCATGTAATTTTGCTTCCTATAATGGGATAGTCCATAGTTCATATGCTTAATTCACGAAAAGAACATGGAGGCAAGCCACACATAGTATCATTAATACAACTACATCAATCAGCCGAACTGAAAACTAATCTACTTAATTCATACACATTAATTTCCCCCAAAAAAAGTCCGGAAATACAGGATATGAAATATAGCTTATAAGATGGTGAAAGTGTAAGAGAATTTCGCCTCTCATTATGATTTCCTCGACAGCCGTGTTGCCTCCAAGTTATGCATTTCCATTATGATCTTAGTTCCGCCGAGAATGTACATAGGATTGGCACTGTTCTGTCGAATAGGGTGGGCATCAGATAGTTGGGTTGGATTGGATTTGATTACCGCGGATTGTTTCATCGGGGACTTGTGCTCAATATCCTAGAATCTCACTGTGATACATTTTGGAAATTTTGTTTCTATTTTGACTATCACATGCCATTCTTAAGACAAATATCTTGACATTTTTTCTTCTAAAATACATGCTTAATCATAAATGAGCCACTTGAATCCCATAAATCAGCAAAATTTGATGCCGGCTAATCAAAGAAGTTGAGAACTACATAAAGAATTCCTATTATTAACAAGTTTAAAATACATGTCAGAATACACTGTAACATATTATAAGAAAAAGGCTATAAAAATAAAAATCTCAAAACCAGTACAGTTCATGCTATAAAAGGTTCAAACAGGATGTTACATATTTCTTTACAACTCTGAAAATATCGAATTGATAATCCAGGATCACCCTTTCTATAAGTATGTACATAAATCTTTTTCAACGGGAAAACATATGAGACATTTATTCAAAATCGAGAAAATATTGGGGGAATGATTGCAATTGTCAGTTTATCATTTGCGTAATCTAAATCATTATGTCGGTGTACCAACATTGGTGTTCCACAAACCCATAGCAAGATAAATTGACACAAATATCTAGAAGAGCATAACTCAGGAATACTCCATGCATCTGAGCCTATTCTTTAAAGCAAACAAATCAATTCCTAAGAGATCATTGACACGTAGCCCTGATTATGATCATAGTTCTATAAAAAAAAAGCGGGGGATAAACAAACGTAGTTGCACGTATGGTAACATAAATTTGCATATTATATTCTCACCTTGTGGAAAATCTGCTGTATGTATGCTGTAGGTTGCAAAAGGGGACCAGATTCATCCCCAATGTTGGGCTTGTCGTGCATCAGCTATAGCATCCTGCACAAGATGCACATAAGCTTTGTTCCTCATATTCATATATGTCGATATTCAACTAAGACACATTACATTCCGTGACACTACTTAGCTAATGTGATGGCAGCCTAAAAAAATGGATCCGAAGTTACAGAGGCATGCACCTGGATACGAACACACAAATAAAAAGTTCCACTGATATATAACCTACATCCACGGAAGTGTGTGGCGCCATATCACAGATCACGAACACGATTACATGACCGTAACACGTGATATTGTACGAATTACTAATATCATATAGAGCACATCAGCGGGGGGTGGGGAAGGCGTCGCTCGCCCTCCATCCCATGCGCCAGCTCCACGAATGCCTTCACGAGCACCATTAGCGGCGTCTCCATCCATGATGTGCCACCACCACGGCCGCCGCCGCGTTGCGTGTCTGGTCTGCGTGCGCCTCCATCGTGGACCACGGCATCTCCTCGAGCGTGTGGTGCAGCTCATCAACCTCTAGGGAGGAGATGACCTTGGCGACCGTCGTGGCTGATGATGATGTGAATCGTGTTGGTGCAGGGGGATGGGTGGATGCAGTTCGGGAATGTCATCCAATTAATAAGAAAAAGGAAACTACTGATTTAATAAGGAAAGTACTGATAGGAAAGAAAATTGCTGATTTGATTGCAGTCGTTTTTATTCTGAGAATAACAAGGCAATAAGGAAACTGTTGATTTGATTGCAGGCAATAAGGAAATTATTGGTTTGATTGCATTCGTTTTTATTCCGAGAGAATAACAAGGCAATAAGGAAACTGATGTGATTTGATTGTCAGCCATTTAATAGGAAAGAAAAATTGATTTTATTAGACTTAACGCTAACAACCAGGAGGGGGATGAATTACTCAGAAATCCATCGGACAGATCCAACATGCTTAAGGTTGAGGGGGTGTGGTTGTACGGTCCAGATGCTCCAGATCTTTGACATCAAACATTTTTGATGACGTACCAACTCGAATATAATCTCTACTACTTAAAAAGACTAAAGTAGTTCCATATTCTGCCATCACAATACGTTTTGTCGTCGCACTCCTTCGTCGCGCGTCCGTCGCGCCCAAATGGGCCAGGCCCAACAAGTACATTTCCTTGGCTCTTTCACGAATCAGCGCTGCCGCTTCCTAGGGTTTGGCTCCGCCGCTGCTGGCTGCTGCCTTCCAAGCCGCCTCCTGACAGTACGCCAAAGCACCACGACGGACGGGAGTGACCGCGTCGGGGCTCTAGGATGCAGACGGAGAAGGGAGAAGAGCCCCGATGGACGCCAGGCTCCGCCTCGCCGCGACCACCGCCGAGCTTGGAGCTCACAATACTACCCTCTTCACCTCCCCTAGCCTACGCTCGACTCTGTTCTCCAATCTGCGAGGCCGAGTTGCCGGGGAGCGAGATGGGGATTGGGACAGAGGCGATCGAAATTCGCATCGATGGGGGCTTCTTTCCAGCAGGCGGCGGGTCAGCCTGCAGGTGGTGTACCAGTGTATTCCCCGATGGAGGCGACGGCCGGGGAGTGGGGGGAGGCGGCGATGGAGGCACACGGGGTGGCGCTGCTGGCGCTGGCACACGTGCACCGCCTGCCGTGGCTGAAGTGGCGTGCGGAGGAGGCCGTGGCGGCGCGCCTCACCGCGGATCGCGCCGTGGACGCGCTGAAGCTGGCCCGGCTCTGCGACGCGCCGCGGCTGTACCTGGGGTGCGTGCGTCTCGCCGGCAAGGACCTGGCTGCCGTCGAGCTGTCCGAGGGCTGGCGCTTCACGGGCCGCCACGACGCCGCGCTCCAGGCTGACCTGCTCCGCCTCCTCCACGACGCCGACCAGGTGCGCGTGCCGTTTCTTTTTTCTGGCTGTCAATCTCACGCACTATTTCTCTCGAAATAAAAAAAATACTAGGAGTACGAAGAAAGTCGCTTTAGTTGACGTAGCCTAGCCAGCACGTAGCATTCCGTTGCTTGAAAGGTTGATTGCCCTTTGATAATGGCGTTGGTGCATGGATCCATGCGGTTCTTCTGCATTAGGCAACACATTAGCGCCTCTCCCCACAGATGGAGATGGTTACTGCCTGCCAAAAACACATCTCCGAATCTCAATCCCTACATACGGTACGCACTGCCGACGCCGCCACGACCAATCGAGCAGGCAAGTTCAACACTCAGGAGGAGGAACTAGCTACAAGGTCGGTACTCTATTCTTAATTTTTCTATCTCTACTGATCTGTTCCCAAACTGCTTCCGCTGCGTGTATGAGTGTGACAATGTGTTATTCAGATGTGCAACAACGACGATGATGCTACTATGCAGTGCCTCAGCGCCTGATTCTAATTCTGTACTCATAGTTTATGGATTGGCTCTGTCTTGGTGCTTGGTGAAACACTGAAATTGCTATAGTGCAGTTATTAGAAATTGTAATTTTTTCTGTTAGTGTATTATTTGCAGTGCCTAGAACCGATGCAAATTAGACTATGTCGTGTAGAGCCTGCTTGGCTAGCTGCTGTGTTGTGGCACTGCCTGAGTGCTGCCTTATGTATGACTGGCTAGGCACCATGGGCTAATTGTTGTTTGAAGCAGTGCATTTGCCTATAGTATAGTGTCATTAAATTGAATTATTGGTTAGTGCGGTGTGTATAATTTGAAATGATATTTATGTAGTTACCTGCTATAAATTTGAGCAATCTACGACAATAATATTTTAGTCTAAAGTTTATCTTTTTTCATAGGAAAAGATTGATTGTTTTGTACACAACCTTATGGCAGAGTTTTAACTGTCATCATTAGTAAATTTTCTTTTACATGATAGGACCAGTCTTTAGAAATCATCACCCAGAAGTAGACATATATACTTGTTGTGCTCAAAGCTGTAAAATCACTCAAATTTGTATATGGCATACAGAAATCTTAAGACAATGCTATTTTAGGTCCAACTCACCTTTGAACTATCTATAAAATGTAATCTAAAGAAGTTATTATCTCTTTATCCAAATATAAATAATTGGCAAGGAATAATGTTACATATTTAAAAAATACACTGAAGATCATTAAGGGTGAGTATTTCATCCATGTGCAAATGTCATCATGAAACAATGTGTGTACAATTTTATTCATAAAAGTCAATTGGGAGTGTTCGGTCCTGATTGTTAAATTTATTCTTACGGTGAGCAACGTGCAATCATTTATTTATCTACAACAGTTGAGGGAAGATATTACCAAACATTCTGTTGTTACCATTTACCCATGAGTTTTTGATTATTTTTTGCAACTTTCAAAGACCAATTTACTATTTGTTTATCTGAATTTAAATTTGTTCTTGTTACCGTTCACCCCCGACTTTTGATTATTTTTTGCAACTTTAAAAGACCAATTTACAATTTGTTTATCTGAATTTATCTTTGTTCAGCCGTAGCAACCCCTGCTACTCATTTAATTAATTTATGTTGTTTTGATTTCATGATTTTTTTGATTTTGCAAAGTTTCACTGATTCTTTTGGTATCAAACACGTGCTTAGAAATATTGCCTCCCTACAGGTGTAAACAAGAAGACCCTAAATATTTTTAGTCAATTTTCTGATTTATGTGGAGTACTGATATGATTCAGTAAATGCTGCCAAATTGGTATGTTCTTATTTCTCGAGGAATATGAAAAATTGTTGTGCATGGTGATCGTTATATGAAGAAGCACGGCATGGGCAGCGACCTGCCTCTTGAGAAGCCCAGCATGTCAGTCT
Organism: Lolium perenne; assembly: GCF_019359855.2. NCBI lineage: Eukaryota > Viridiplantae > Streptophyta > Magnoliopsida > Poales > Poaceae > Lolium > Lolium perenne. The sequence continues at coordinate 92,305,427 of NC_067245.2, read as the reverse complement.
TTTTATTCGGGCAGCACTTAAGGCATGATTCAGATAAGAAATTCCACGCGTCCCACTAATAATGTATGTTCTCTGTTTCGGCCTCTTGATTGCTATGCACTTGGTCCCACTCAGCGGATCACGTACTGTACTAGAGCAGCAGCAAGTGCCAATTCTTTTACCTGTTCTCGTTGTGGGAGCTCTATTAATTATCCTCTGGTGCTATTTTGCTTGCTTGTGTTTGTTGCATGAAAGAGCATAGAGGATTCAGATATTTTAACTTGTGTTACTACTTGTTGGGAAGCAGAACGGGTTGAGAGAATATAGATTTATTTTTTCTCATGGTTTTGTAGGATCTTCACTACAACCAGATGAGCCGTCGACCTACTGGAGCTATTGAATGCTAAAAAATGTCAATGCGGTTATGTTCCTGGAATGGAATCATATTATTTATCTCGGCATAGAAGTCAGATATTAGGCAAAAGCTCCTCCTAGAACTTGTAATTTTTTGTGTTAGTGTATTATTTGCAATGCCTAGAACTGATGCAAATTAGACTGTCGTGTAGAGCCTGCTTTGCTAGCTGCTGTATTGCGGCACTGCCTGAGTGCTGCCTGATGTATGACCGGCTGGGCACCATGGGCTAGCGGACCGCCCGTTGTGTCCCATATAGGGTGTACCACACAGCTTGTTCTAATTGCTGTTTGAAGCAGTTATAGTATAGTGTCATTGAATTGAATTATTGGTTAGTGCGGTGTGTATAATTTGAAATGATATTTATGTAGTTACCTGCTATAAATTTGAGCAATCTACGACAATAATATTTTACCTGCTATTTTTTGTCATGGTTTTGCAGGATCTTCACTACAACCAGATGAGCCGTCGACCTACTGGAGCTATTGAATGCTAAAAAATGTCAATGCGGTTATGTTCCTGGAATGGAATCATATTATTTATCTCGGTATAGAAGTCGGATATTAGGCAAATTTCTCATCAAGGTTGTCGTTGCTTCTTGAAGGAGTTTCAAGAAACCATATCTTCTAATTGCAGCTATGAAATGATACTTCTCAAATGATACTCCTCAAATGCCCGTGCAAAGAATATACGGAGTGGACTACATCTGAGTATTTAGGATTTGAGTGCATATGACATGTTAAATGTGTAGCATGGTAATTGTTTTAGGAGAAGGAGAGTTCACTGAATATTTATTATTTGCACGCCAAATTATGAGAGTACAAATACATTTAGGACATGTTAAATGAGTAGCAGGGTAACTGTTTTAGGAGAAGGGAGTTCACTGAATGTTTATGATCTGCACTCCAAATTATAAGAGTTCAAATACATTTAGGGTTAGCTTAAAATCTGAGACAGTGAACAAGGGCTATTAGCCTTGGTCTGGCACAACTTTTTGATTTTAGGATTAGTTCAAATTTTGAAACAATTGAAGATGGATTCAAATCGGTATTGTCCAGGAGAGTGAGAAGGATGCACTTATACTGACAATAGTGTCCAGGAGAATGAACTGCTTTATCTGAACATACATGAGAAGTTTGAAAAGAGAGTTTTAGACTTTAGTGCGGTGAGCAAGGCAATTTCCCAAATGCGCGGTGTTGTCCTTTTCAGTAAGCCACTGTAGGACTCTGCTCATGGCATTGTGTGATAATGCAGCCCAGCAAACCTTGTCTTCGTGCAGCCTAAATTCGTGAGCATGAGCATCATTCACAAGAACCTAGAACAACTGGATTCAGAAGTGGCACACCACATACAAAAATGGTAAGAAAACATCCACATTATTCGTACAAGCCAGTTTAGATTATTGAACTACTCTTCCTTCTTATAGTATATAAATGCACATGAATTAGCTTTTGTTCAGTATGTGGATATCAAATAGTTCTTGCATATGTTCAGTTATTTTTAGTTCAATTGCCATCCAGTAGAAAACAAGTCTCATTTTCTTCACCTGATACTGCAGTTTTTTCAGTTCAATTCCCACAATAGCTTATGTTCTTAACATGATGATGCAGAAGGTACAAGTCTCACTTCTGTCATAAACTCTGAATCTTGATACTCTGGAATAGTTTCTCTGTGTTTCTGGAAAAGTTGATGCACTCTCTGAATCCTTAGCATTGTGGGAGCAACAGCAACGAGCTAGACTAGCGCGGGGGAGAAGCAAGATGAAATTGAGCGTAGGAGACACTTCAGTGGCGGTGCCGCTTGTTTTTGGTCACCGGAGATGACCTCCAGCTGCGGCTAGCGGAGGACCATGACGGCCGAGTAAAGCAGAAGCCAATTGCGAGGGGAAAAGGCTCGTGGATGACCAGAATTTCTCCCTGATGATGTTGATGGCTCGGGGAATCATGAGGAGGCATGACAGCGGCGAGCTCGAGCGGGGCCAGAGTTGGAGGAGACAGTGGATTCGGTCGATTCACTGCTTCGGGGCAAGCGTGCATTAAGTGTGGAGGTCCTGGTATGCTGTAGTTGATGGAGATCTTGCGCGTGGCCGCCGTGGAGCTCCAGCTCATCTCCTCCGTCGAACTCGTGTGCGTGGCCTTTGTTGAGCTCAATCTCAAGGGAGACCTTCAAGAGGAAGACGGAGGATGCGGAGGACACTGACCCAGAAGAGGAGCGCGTGTAGGCAGGGTGATCCTCGACGAGGTCGAGACGAGCTCCTTCCTCGACCTCGTCGATAGCGGACGGTGGGGAGGACGAGTGGAAGACGAGTCTTTGAAATTCTAAATTAAGGCCAAGTTTGAAACATTTTAGATGTATTAGGGATTTAATTGCAAAAAACAAGAATGAACTTCTGGTACAAAGTCTAAATATGGACGGAGGAAGTATATTATTTATGTTTCTTTCATATACGATGATAAATCTGGCAAGCTTGTCATTATCTCAGCCCTAAATAAGTTCTAGGGGCTATATTTCTGAGCCACTTCTTGCAATACTTTGCTGATCTCCTTCTTGAAACATGAATTCAGTAAGCGGCAGTAAAGAGGTATCATGATTTCGTAGGTTCGCCCATTATCTAGAAAGGAAGAAAGGAAACCGGTTGCAGCAACCAGTGCCAACTACCTACCAGTTAGACATCCCTACAATGAGCACCAGTGTAATGCAAATTATGAACCATCTGGTATTTTAGGTTTTCCAGTTAGTGGCAACACACTGGTAAAATAAAGTTATTAATAACACACGATTAGATTAATGTGACTCGCAAAAAAATAGATTGGTGTGACAGTTTCCTAAAAAATCTTGTTCCGCTTCCTATTCTTGTGCTAATGTAAAGCCAAGAAAACCTCATGTTCAATAAATGCATTTTATATAGAATGCAGCAGATGCGTATGTGGTCATGTTGTTGATTTTTGTTATTGCTTGCCTGACAAATTGTTGATGGATATAAAAAGGGAAAATATTCTTTGTATGAGGGAGGCCGGATAAGCAAAGTGTTTACACCCAAATCATTTTGATCAAAGCAAAGAGTGTTTACACTTAAATCAATTTGATGAAATGCCACCTAGAATTTTTTGCCGTATGTCCCTACGCATGCTCTTTCCCTGGGTGTGATGCATGCTATTTCCCTTGGCTTGATGCATTGTTAACCCGTGGCAACGCACGGGCATTTTACTAGTATATAGTAAAGAAAAAGACTCAATTGGTTCCTTATTCTGCCAATACGTTTGGTCGTTTTGTCGTCGTTGTCTGTTCCGCGCCCGGCTTCGTCGCACCTCCCGAACAAATCCTCGGGCTGACAAGTAGGTCCGTTACTGAAGGAGGAGAACCCTCCCGCAATCGACGCTCCGCTCGCCTCCCCACCCCACCCCGCTCCCCCCCCGCGCCGCTGATGCCGCCCTCCAACCGCCCCTCGCCGCACGCCGTGACGGAGGACGACGGCGCCGACAGCCCGGCGGCCTCCGGCCTGCGCGCCACCCCGCCTCGCCCCAACAATCGCTCCTCCCGCGCCAAGTCCAGCAGCCGCCGCCGCCGCCGCTCGCCCAACCCTAACCCTAGGCCGCGCCCGGACTACTACGGCACGGAGCCGTCCCGCAAGAGCGAGCGCAAGCGCAAGCCGCGCTCCTTCCCGGACGCCGCCCTGCTCTCGCGCGCCCTCCTCCCGCGCGCCTCCCCGTCCCGCGCCGCCGGCGCCGGCGGGGGCGGCAACGTCCAGCTCTGGACCGACGCCGACGAGCTCGCGCTGCTCTCGGGCGCGGTCGCCTTCCGGGCGGGCAGCGGCCGGGCGCCGCGCCTCCCGGACACTCCCCACGGGCGACCTGGGTGCCACTGTGCCAGCCCTAGCCGTTGGGAGCAGCTCCACCTCCACCCTCCTCCCTCGCCGCCGCCGCCGGGCAAAGCCCGCGCCGTGGGCGGCGGCGGGATCTCCTTCCCCGCTCGTGAGGCGGGCTGCGCTAGGCACTTCATCGAACGGAGGCAGGGGCCGGCGCCTGACTTTGGCGCAGGACGGCGCTGCTTTGGCGAGGAGGTGCAGGGCGTGGCTGAGGCGCGGGGATCGCTGCGGTGGGGCCTGATCTGGGCTTCGGCGGGTCTGCGTCCGGGGCGACGTCGTCGCGGCCTGGGCTCCAGCCGGAGTGGCAGTTGGCGGCCGGATTTGCTGCCTCCTGCAGCGGTCTGGCCGGGACGAGCAACTCCGGCGAGTGGTGGGCGTTTGGTGGTCGGCAAGGAGGTCCCCTGCTCGGCTGGTCGCGCCTTCTGCTGCGAGAAGGTAAGCATGATCTATACATGGATGCGGTGTAGGTTTCCTTCATGCTCTTGGTGTCTGTCTTCATCGTCGTTGCTGATGCTTGTATCAAGTGAGCACAATAACCCTCGACTTGTCAGGAAACAGATGGTAGATTAGATCGATTTCAGAAAACTTGTACACTAGGTACTGCTGCACTGGTTCTGGACAATTTAAAACGGACTTAGACGTAAAACTGGCTCTAAACTGAGCATAATTCTAAGGTGGCACGAAAGGAAAAACTGCAGAGGTTTTCTATTGCTTTCTAACAACATCGAGTTTGCTCAAAATCATAGTTATATCCAATGCTTTGCTACTGCTATACTTCAACAAAAGAGATCTGTAGAGTATCATATGCTTAATTCGGATATATATTTGAAGATGCATAAATAACAGTGAAACACCAGGAAAGAGAGAAATTAAATTTGTCCGAGAAGCTCTGCTTGTTGGTTTTACTTATGGTTTAATTTTCTGTGCCAACCGTGGCCTCGAATTTGCATTGGATTGTTGAAGCCAGAGGAAAACACCTATGCTGCCTGCCCTGCATCCAGACACAGATCACAACTTTGCAACCTCCCGTGTTTGTAGAGTTCCTATGCATTTGAGGACAGAACAAGTCATACACTCTGGATGCAAGGGTTGCACCGGTGGTACTAATGATAATATTTGTACCCAGTGACTTGACGGTTGATAAGTATAAAGAGCTGCGATTAATTACTGATACTGCTAATGTAGTTTGGGTGAAATGCGTAGCAGATTTTGTGTCCTTTTGGTTTGATAAACTGTATGCTCCTGGAAGATGCTGCATTTGATAACAACAAAGAACTTATGCTGCATTTGATAACAACGAAGAACTTGAGTTTGGTAACCTATGGGTACCTCAAAAGATCAGTTGCAATAAACAAATTGCACTATTATTATTTCAAACACCGCCAATTTTAGGCTATGTATGCAATTGAAGAGCCTTTTGATAAGCATCTTTCTACTATATTGTTGGGTACCAGTCAACTTGCAGAGGTGGAGGAGCTAAGAAAAGTTTTAATTGGACAATGACTCCAAGCCGTCTATTGTTCTGGCTTTGATTCAATTGAGTAATTTGTCAAGCGGAAGAGAGAAGTTCTTTGTTTTGACAATAACTTTCTAATTTTTTTTTGTTTAACATGATATTTTTTCTTACAAAAATACAATTTTCATGTTGTTTCTATTATATGCAGGTGGTGTATCAAGTTATAAAAGTCAGGTTCCCCTGGTTAGGTATATATTGTTCATGCTATTAATTTTTCTTTAAAGGATTAGAAGATTTCTCTTGATTATGATTTTTTTCTCTAAGCTTAACTGGTTTCACAAGAGCATACAAAGAGGGACTAATAAAGTACATATGATCAGAATCGCGGATATGATATAATGGAAACTTGCTCTCCTGTTTATTCTACAGCTATGTTTGTTGTGACTTAACATCTGTGAAATACGCGCATCTAATTTACTTGCAATATCACAGTTTTTGCGGGGACTGCTCTTCTTTCTGCAACCGGTAATACACGATTAGTAGAGATAATTTACAAGGTATGCAAATATAGGTGGATTTCCTAGACTGATTTTTTTTGCTATTGCCTAATTGAGTTATGATCTCTAATTATTAGATTTTTGTTTCAGCTAGGGCTTATGGATCAACAATGTAGCTACATGAATAAACAATCCCGGATTACTCTTTTAGAAAATTTCAGAATCTAATTGTGCCTGTATTCTAAGAGGCATACTAAAGTGTTACCAAAAACTAGCAAGGTGCATTCTCTATTCCGTTTTTTATTCACAGCTTGATGTCTGATATGATATCCAACAACTTTACGTTCATGCTCTCTGAATTCTTGATCTGTTTAAGCAAAAGGTACATTGGAATTATATTGGGAAATCTGAAAATCGTTCATCTATCTATTTTTCATTGCGATAATAGCACTCATGATTTCTCCATTAGGTTGGTAGTTTTAGATATGTTGTACAATGTTAAGGACCATCAGCTAATATTTTATCATACTCTCCTGTGAATGGGATTACTGGACCCTGTTTCGAATTGCAACAAATTTACCATTTCATCACTTCATGTCTCTGTTTTCAGAATAGGTAAGATCATACTATCATGTATCCACCTAAATAAAATAGGTTCTCTATATAGTTGCACGTTTTGCTGGTAGGACAAAAGATCATCCGATTCCGCTTATAGTAAAGACTGATCCATAGCCATACAATTTTTAAAATTCTCATTTTTCTACACTACTTAAAAAGGAGGAACATGTTCCCTATTTTGCCACTATAACCCTTTCGTCGTCGTCGTCCTGCACGGGCCTGCCTGGGCCGCGTCGCCTCTTCACGCCTCCAAATGGGCCAACCCAAATTCGTGCTTCTTCGCTGCTCCTTCCACGGCCCCTCGGCTCCTAAGCGCGAAGATCCGCCGCCAACCCGTCCGCTGCGCCGCCGTCAGGCGAGCTCGCGGTTTGACCCACGCACGCAGCGCACAGGAGCGGGATTTCAGCACGGCTGCAGCACCTCATCTGCCGAGGGATGCTCCCACCGAGATCGCCAGCGCCTCCATGGATCTCTGCGGCGCCACAGCCCTTCCGCGTTTCAGGCCCCGATCTGACGAGCCGCCGGCATCCTGCCCAACCGTGAGCTCCGCCGTCCGCGACCGAGCTTCTCTGTCGTTCCAGTGCCGGCCTCCTACCTGGATACAACCCTCTCGACTCGAGCACTTATGCCGCCTGCCTGTCCGGTCCAGTTTAGTCCCGGCGCTGCGCTGCTTCCTTCCCAAAGATGCGACTGTTGCACGATGCAGCAAGATGCTCCTCCACACCCCTCTCTGCTTTCCCAAAGGTAATTGGTCGTTCTTTTATGCAATAGATCAGCTCTTGTACATGCATCTGCTGAACAACCGTAACTATGTGGACATCGCTGTCTCATGTACTAATGAAAATACTCACAGCAAACTAAATTGAAGGATGATACTTTTGGTAGTGGCATGTGAATCAACGTCTGTACAGCTGACATGGAAATAATGCTAGCTTTAATTCTAAGCATTCAGCGCTTATATTTTCGAATTGGAAGAAATTATCCAGGAGAAGATGTAATTTGTTGTGTCATTTTCTTGTCAGATTTTGCAAGGACTCGGCAAGTTGTCGTATTTGGAAGAATTTAAGCTCATGTTCAGTGAATCAGAGACCATATTGATACTTGTTTATTCCCACAATTATTTTTTCTAAAGACCATCCCTGCAGCCATGGTGTAATGGAACATCTGGTTCGCAGTTTCTCTCACCCTATGGAAAATTCCAGGATGGCGGCAAGGATTTTAACACCATGCTATTGTTTCCTGTTATTCATGTAAATTGATTGATTGGAAAAGTATCTTAATGCCATGCAGGATTTTTTATTCGTTTGGATAAGGATATTGAAATTTTTGTGAGTATGGTGGAAGTTTGCCTACCTTAAAACTTACCTCATTTTTCAGTTCTACTTTCCTACCTAAGGGATTTTATAATTAGAGATGTATTGGAATCATGTGATGGAAAAGGTCACTAGACTTAGAATAAAGGGTAGTAGATTGGCAGATTATAATTAAGCTCGGTGTTCTGTTAAACAAAAACTTGTTTGGAAATTCTGATATGCCTTTGGTCTGTAAAGTAGATGTTTTGTCTAGGCTTCCTTACATGTTCAATATGAGGAGACAAAAGACTATGAACACAATATCGGTGTCAGTAAAAACGTTTTGCCCAATTTCAATCTTTTGGCTCATTGTTTTGAGTTTTTATATCTATTATTAAATATAGGCCTGGATAGATTTTATTTTTCTTACAACAAAGAGCACATTATGGGTATCCAACTTTTTTATTTCTTAGTAGATATAAAATCTCATGCATGATATATATGCAGCAAATGCTTATTTTGTACTTAGTTGAGAAGCAACGCGTGGCAGCGATCTCCTACAGCGGCATGATGCGTGGCCGCGGGGAGATGGGGAGGGAGGGGATGGCACGGCCGGCCGGAGATGGGGGGAGGGGATTGTACAGCCAATGGGAGATGGGGAGGGAGGGCATGGCTTCCGGCTTCGGCTCGCTGGTGGTCCATGGAAGAGTGGCAGTTCGCTGCCACGCGCGACGAAGCAGAGGGAGGCGACCTTCCCACGGTCCTGGACAAGTTTGGCGTCCTCCTGGCGCTTATGGATGAGTGTGGAGGCCTACCCGTCCTCCCTGACATGGATATCTTGGAGATACGAGGCAACACCGTGGGGAGCGATCCCTGCATCATTTTCATGGAGGTCGTGCAACGAGCTGGCGTGGATGATTGAGGACACGCCTGACCTCCTGTTCATGGAGGTGGACGGCTCGGCTCACCATAATAGAGAGGACATGGATGAGCATAAGAGGCCTCCGTGGCATGGTGGTTCTGGATGAACGTGCCGCGTACGTGACAAAGAGAGCACGATGGGGAACGAGAAATTTTCTCACATGTTGTATAACATCTTCTTGGAAAATGCACAACTACTACAGTGATTCCGATGCAATGGTAACAAAATTTAGTTCCTGGTTCTGTTGTTCGAGTATCACTATCTGTTGTAAGTTTTAAATAGCTGGCAAGCTAGACCACCAAGGAACTGCCAGCGGTGGCAAGGTCATATTCTTCCTGGGATGTCACAGACTGGTATCATTTTAACTCATGTTGCCCTCTTCTGTATGAAGTATAAACACTTACAAGATGTCTGACAAAATGCCTCTACATGTTGTAGTTAAGAGTAGATATAGGAACATGCTGTTGGAATAGGTAAGAGAAAGGTCATGTTTGAATTATTTCAATGGACTTAAGAAACTGGTTGCACATATTTGCCCCATTTTCTTGCTTGGTGGCATTAATTTTCTCTAAACTATGATATAATGGGGTTTCCTATTGAATCTGATGCCGTATGGGACAACACAGTTATAGAAGCCGCTGGTATTAGATGGACACCGCAATGTTATTTCGAAAAAACATTATTCATATTTGTGTACCCTACCTAAGAATACATATCTAGAAAACTATAGGCTTTGACAATTGAAGTGGTATAATGTTTATCATGATGGCAGGGAAAATTAGGCGGTGGTGGAGGCCGTTAGGTGTCGCTGGCGGTAGGAGAAGATGATTTGGAGGCGCTCCATCGGCGTGAGGATTGAGCGTTGAGGCAAAGAGAGCCAGTGAATCTTGTCGACCCTTTCTTTATCTCTCTACAGTACAAGATTTTTCTACATCTGCCAGCGCTGAGGCAAAGATTTTGTAAGGCCATCACATCGCTTGCGGGGTGAGGCTTTATTATCTATATCTTTTTTTAAATCTAATACATGTTTATTGATTTACTTCTACAAATTGTAGTGAAAAGTGTATAACTCTTTGCCTATTAAATGGAGACTCTAATATATATTGATTTAACTACTAACAGATTAAATATGCACCATGCCAACATATGTATTATTAAAGTTTTGGCATGATTTACTAAAATATAGTTCTGCGGTAAAATCTGTATCAATATGGGCTTTGTTGGGCCATCAAATTATTTCTTGCCAAGAAGTGTTATTGGCATGTTGAATATACATGCTCACATAACATTTTCTACCTGGTAGCTGTCAAATGGTTAAAGATTATAAGATTTCAGTGTTTACCCATTTGAAAAACAAAGCTGCCAAATATTGTTGTATACATGGTAATAGTAAAAGTAGTCGATAGATAGTGAAGAGTATATTTAGACCACAACCGCTCTCATGCACCCGTTACACTTCAATCTTAGAAATCATCTCATGTTTGCTGGATATAAAGACCCGTTAGCAGGCCGGGTTAATCTAAGCCTCATCATTGCAGAAGTCGTGGTACCTCAATGCACAACAATGTTATCTTCTAATTGCGTTCGGTATTATCATGATGTGGTACATTATGATATCTTTAATTTATTTTGAATTTTTATAGTGAGATGTGAATTATATATCTTCATTGAGAAATGAAATTTAAGGACCCGTGGCAACGCACGGGCATTATTACTAGTATATAATGAAATTTGAATGAAAACCTTTGTTTCCGTGCACTTTTATTTATGGGTGTGTTTTTTGGGGCGTGTCCCCCCAAAGGCTTAATCCGGCGTCCTTTGAGAGGCGATTTGAAGGATGAAGATAATCTTAGACAGGGATTCGACGTCGCCCGGTAGCCTACATGGTGTTCCCCGAGTCGCAGCTCCAACCCGGCCAGCGCCTCAAGGGAGCCGGCAAGGACAGCGCCTCAAGGGAGAAAGAAGAAAGAAGAGGATGGAGTTTTGATGAAGCTGGTATATGTATTTTTTTTTCTTGAATGATGAGCAGAGTTTTGATGGAGCTGGTATATTGATTATTTGATGAGTGACGTGAATATTTTCGACAATTTTAGTAGTGGATGAAGTGACTGTTAGCAGTAAATGATATTTCTTGGAAAAATCCCAGTATTCATAGGTTTTGTACATGAGCATGCAGTTGGGCAGAGAGAAATTAAGAAAGGAATTGATGGAGTTGGTAATGCGTCGTGATATTGTAGAGTAGTAGTACTACAGTAGTAGCTGGCTGGTTATGTTGTGTAATTAAAGAGAATCTCGCTCTAGCTAATTAGCTGAATTGAATTGGATGGGTCGCTCATGAAAACCAGGGGAGGCAAGTCTAAAATGGAGTAAAAATTAACGCGCCCCTAGTAGCTGAGCTGCGTTGGTGGAGCGAGTGCGAGGCGTGGGATCGGCGCCCTCACATTAAAAAGTGAGGCGATGGACTAATCAATGCCTGGCACCGGTGAATGAGCTGGCAATCTCTGCTGAGGGCCCGAGAGATTCGGTTGCTATTCTGGGCGGCGGCGCGTGCACGGAACACGACCGAACGAGTGGACGCGGAATGCTAGTCGAGGCGCGGCGGAGTCGAAAGGACCATTCCATCAGCTACCAATCGCCCCCGCGTGGAATGGTCAACGGATTTTCTTCGCGCGGCGGTGGATTTCCTGAAAGAGGCGTGCACGGAACGAAGCAGGCTCGTGTACGCGTGGACGCGGAATACTCGAGGCGCGCGGGCGGAACCCAAACCATCCGCACACAAGGAGCTGCTCAACGCCTACCCCCACTTTCACTTCCTCCATCGCGGACAGCCGTCCTGGACGACCGGCTGTAGATTGCAGCCGCCGCTGCTCCAGAAATTGCCTACCCGCACACCCTTGTCGGCCAGGCGTCGTTCGGCGACGGCGCAGGCGTGGTCATCGTCGGCGCTGACGCCGTGGAACCCGTCGAACGCCCGCTCTTCGAGATGGTATCCGCTTCGCAGACCGTGGTTCCAGGCACCGACCATGTCCTCACCATGCGGCTCACGGAAGGCGGCCTCGACGGGCACCTCCTCACCAGGGAGCTGATACCCATAGCGGCTGAAAACATCGAGCTGTGTCTATCGGGCGCGTTCGGGCAGCTTGGGGTTGGCGTTGAATGGAACGACCTCTTCTGGGCGGTTCACCCCGGCATGCGTGCAATCCTGGACCACATCGATAGTGCTCTGGCGTTGGAACCAGGGAAGTTGGCAGCGAGCAGGACTGTGCTAAGAGAGTACGGCAACATGCTTGGCGCCACGGTGATCTTTGTGCTCAATGAGCAACGGCGCCGAATGGAGGAGGACGGAGAAGGGGGCGAGTGGGGTGTCATGATGGGATTTGGACCGGGGTTCACTATTGAGACCATGGTGCTGCATGCTACCAGGAACCTCAAGGAAAATTAACGCTTGTTTCAAATATACAAAGCTACTCCTTTCAAACTTAGTTTGAAAATTAAGAAATAAGGTACTACAGTTAATCACGGTCCCATGATCACCTTAGATCTCTTCAGTCCATTTGCAGTGGTGTTTCAGAAAAACTGAGATGCCAAACTCGGATACGAATACTTTGTTCCATTGAAGATTTTACATTGTCATCCAAAGTTCTCTTCTTTTTAGATAAGAGGTCATGCGCTCGATGTTAAATTAATAATGTATGCAACGGCGAAGAAGATACAAGGAGCTAAACCTAGCTTACAAAATAGAACTACACCCAACATGTATAACGTACAAAGAGTTACAATAGAAAGTGTGAAGCTGCATCTCGACCATTATAAAAACTACTCCGAAGAAGAGCAAAGGCTCCCGAGAGCATAGGAGAACCGATGAACACTGCGTGCAAATCGAGACGACTTCATCGGTCCAGACAACGCCGCCACCAGAGGCCGACCACCACCAAGAACCGATCACCGCCATCCACTTCTTCGCACTCATACGCTCATGGGCTATGTGTTGGCTCCATCATCTGCCCTGATCCCCACATCGTCGTCACCCCTGCTGGCGGGATGCAACATCAGCCAAATCCGACGCATCAGCACTGGACACAACATGACCAGGCCATCCTATCCAGCTTCGTTTCCACGATGATTGAAAGTGTCCTTGGCATGAACATGTTTGCCGGTGCTTCACGCGAAGCTTGGGAGACGCTAAATGGAGCTTTTGCCTCCACATCTATTGCATGGTCCTCGGCTAGTCGAAGCAAATGGCAGAGCTAAAAAAGGAGACCAAGACTATTAACATCTACTTCCATCTGATGAAGGCGCTCTCCGACTCGTTGACTAGCATCGGGATGCCTCTCCATGACGAGGATTTTATTTTGTACATCCTCGCCAGTCTTGACGACGACTATCATTCTCTGTTTGAGGTGATCACTTCTCACACCACCCCCATGTTGATGTGCGACATGTTCTCGTAACTCCATTCTACCGAGCAGCGCAATCCCTCTCAACGGTTGCACTAATGGCATCCATCACTACCCTGCAGCACATGCCACTTCTCACACTAGCCCTCCTGTCACAGACTTTGGCGCTACACAAGGAGGACCTTGACCGGCGTCATCCTACACCGCACCCAAGACGACCCCTCCTTCGACCGCACCCAAGCCAAACAATGGGCGTGGCAGCTGATGGTGTCAACAACTCTGTGTGTACGAACACGTTGGGTCTTGAAGTGCAGAGTGTTGCAGCAATCCTTTCCCCATAAAGGTGACTCGAGGGTTTATATTGAACTCACTGGAAATTGGTGGAGAGATATCTTTTGCTTCTCCTCTTCAAGTAACCTACAGAAAAAAAAAGTCTTTGTTTTATGTCCCCAACTCCACCGCGTGGTTGTCAAACACAAGGTTTTGTATTAGTAAATATGAAAAAAAAAGTTGTAAATAAATAAAGTAAATAAATCTATGAGAAGGAAAGTAAAAATTATAAGATAAATGTATTTATGGATTTTTGTTTGTGTTTACTAATATTGAAAGTGTTTTTTTTATTTTTGGATTTAATTAATGCCAAAATTTTAAAATTTGATAAATGTTTGAAAGTTGTTTCTTATAATAAAAATTGGACCGGGATTTATGGGTTCACTTGATTATTCTCTTATAAGGTATAATGGACATATTGCAATTCACAAGTAATATAATATTAATGAAACTTCATTATGTGTATGATAAGAAATCATATGAGCGTCACGTCCCATTTTAAAGATGATGCAACAAGTCTCTCTTATACCCCTCTTGGAAAACTTCATGAAATCTAAAATTAAGAATAAACAGAGTATAGTCTCTGGTACTTTGATATGATGTTTGAATAGCAAATATGCTACCTTCACCAAACAAGATTATCTTAGATGTCACTACATAATTATAACATATGCATTCACTTAATCCCTTGTGAGGTAATAAAAGAAAGGTAAAATCATAGTGGATCTCGAAATTGTTATCATTACACAATCAGCACCACCATGCTTCTCTAACTAATACACATGTTTTCCCACACACACTCTCTCATACATGTTGGCTCAAAACAAGTACTTAAGAACTGTGTACCTAATATGCATCTACTAATACATCTTACACATAATAGAATTCAAATCTTATCTCATAGAATAAAGATCCACCATGTAGTAATTACATAAATGACCATGATCGTGTTGGGCAGCTTATATGGTACTAAATCAATGATAGCACAAGAGAGAAATAGATGCTACTGCCACAAATACATAGTCCTGAGGTGGACTACTCCCTCTTCATCATGGTGATTATGGTGGAGATGTTGGATAAGGAAGAAATCCAACCAGTGGAGACTTCCGCGGCGTTTCCCCCTCCAATCTTTGCTGGATCCGGCTCTGTTTCGGTGTTCCTATGTTTTCGTGGCCGCGCCCCTTGAGAACCGCTTGGGGTCGTTTTATATGTGTTTTTAGGTAAAGACTTCGTGTCTAAGATGAATACGGATGGTTGGCGATGCTCGAGGAGGAAAAGAGCATGGGTGGCGCGGCCCAAGGTGGGGCCCGCACCACCTATGCTCTTTTGGGAATCCGAGCTCCCCTCCTAAGGTCCAAGTGCTCTAGATCATTGTATTCGCGTAAAATAATCCTCGAAAAACCCCTGGTCCATTTGTCTCCGTTTAGGTCCGTGAAAGATAAAATACACAAAACAGAGAATTCCTGCTCTCTAGAATTATAACCAAAATAAAGGGAATCACTGGTAAATCCGCAAAAATCAATATAAATGGATATAACATATATAAGTTGTTAATATGTGGGAGTATGCATCAATAAATTAAAAAATTCATGTATGCATTTTACATATATTAGCAGCATGGTTTGTTAGTCGTGTGGGATTCCGCGCCACACCGCGTCAAACTACTTCAAGCGGTTCAACCGCAACTTTATAGGCGTTGGCAATGATGGGAGCAACACTGAGCCTCAGATTTCATGGAAATGGAGGCCTCTCATTGTCACCATTGTGTGACACCTTATTCTGTAGGCTCGGCGTGGTATATGGACTCCGGCTCTATGCACTACACCACCCACGAGTTAGACAAGCTCACTACTCGAAAGGCCCACTGGATACGTGCATTTTACATCATCAATATATATACTTATATGGTTAGTTTTGAATGATATTTTCCATAATCAATCTTTATTTATGTATTTTTAGTTGATTTATGAGACTTTCCTACATAGTTTTTTTCATTGGTATTTAATTTCTACGAGGCAGAAAACCTCCTTTTTCGTATTTTGTTGTTTCAGGGACCTTCTGGATGCCTAAAAAGCGAATGAAAAAAATACATGATCAGTTTTTTCATCCAGGAGAAGACAGTGGGCCAAAGCAGTACGAGATGGGAGCCACGAGGGCCAAAAGAGGCCAGGTGGCGCCCCCTGCTAGGCGCACCACACAGGCCCATTTGGGTCTCGGGCACCATCTTGACCTCTCCTTTTGACAGAACCACCGTCACGCCAGAACTATGCCATAATTTTCCCGAGATTTACAGAGGCGGCGGTGGAGGCAGAAGTCCTCTCCTACTTCGGGAGAGGGAAGATCCTGCAGCATCGGAGCCTCTGGTGAGGAGGAAATCGACGCCATCGTCATCACCACTCCTCCTTGGCGTAGGGAGACGCCTCTCCATAAACATATCCGTCAATGCCATCGTCATCACCATCTTTTCCCTATTATATAGTTCAAAAATTTCATGCCTATCATCAAAATCATACTCAGGAACTTTGGCTTTTTCAAGACTTCTTATAATTTTTACTTCTATGAGGAAACCATCTAGCATAACAAAAGCATTTGGGCTGTTAAATTCATAAAGCTACCCCCACTTTGATTATCAAGATATGTTTTGCAGGTATTTCCCAACCACTATAGAACAAATTTATTAGCATTCAATCCTTAAAACCACTCTGTGTTCCATATGCAAGCCCTCTAAATCTTTTCCAAGCACTTACTAACAGTTCATTTTTATTCTGCTTAAAGTAAGAAATGATTTATCTAATATGTCTTACAATTGCAGGTGATCCAAATCTTTCTACGAAGGCAACTTTAAAATTAAAACAAGAACTAAAGTTTCGAGGTGGCCATTTTAAAATCCAATCTAAAGCTTTACCACCAAGGGAGTAAGGGAAAAGTTTCACTTCGATAATATTATTGTTTGTATTCCTCGCATTAAGAGTTTTGCACTTATCATTAAATCTTTTCAAATGTTCTATAGGGAAATCATCAGGTCTTCCATAAAATCGATGTTCATAAATAAATTTGACTACCTTAGGATCAATTTCAAAAGACTCAATAGGTATATCATTATCTTGAGGAAAAAATTTCACACTAAAGGGCCAATGTGTCCTTCTTTCCATGCTTTTCAGAAGATAGTTGTTACTACTTTTTATGTGTTTTTTCAATTTTTAAGAAATAGAACTAACAAGAAAAAACTAAAAACAAGAAAACAAAGACTAAAAAGACAAATAAAATACGATGCAAAATATAAAAGAGATAGGAGAGCTCACGGTGATTTAACCTCCCCAAGCATGGGTGAGAGACGGCGCAAGAAAATCTCTTACGGTGCTTAGAGCTTCTTGCGCAGCAACCACTTCCCGGGCAACAACGCCAAAAAATACTTTTGATGATGGCTACTAGCAACACCAAAAAGATCTTGATACGTTGGGACTCCAAGTTCAGAGTGTCGTATCAAGGAAGTATCTTCCCCACAAGGGTGACTCGAGGGTTTATATTGAACTCCCGGGAACTGAATGGAAAAGTATTTAATTCTCTTCTCTCTTCTTCAAGCAATCCTGCAAATAAGTAAATGCCTTGTGTCCCCAACTCCATCGTGTGGTTATCAAGCACAAGGTTTCGCGTAAGTAAATAACAAAACTAGTAATAAAACAAGTAAAAACTAATCTAAATAAAATAAATAAGTAAATAAGTAAAGAGATTGATTATTTTTGGTGTTTTGGATGCAAATGTGAAAAGTAAAATAGTGCAGCTAATAGAAAACAATGTAAATGCAAGATAATGGTGTTTCTTATGATAAAAAGTGGAATGGGGTTCATGGGTTCACTTGACTATTCTCTCGTAAAGTTGTGGTGGATAAAAAGCAATTCATCAATAAGATATGAAGGTACACATAATATTATATGTAAGATCAGACTTAATAAGGGCATCTCGCCCTAACATAGAGATGATGCAACACACCTCTCTCTTATGCCCCACAAGAATGAAACTTCATCAATCTTGTATTAAGAATTAACAGAGGATAGCAATAAGTACTTTGACATGAAGTTTGAATATCAGACATGCTAACTTGAACAAACAAGATCGGCATTACATTCACATGATGAACATAGCACATGCATTCACTTTATCCTTAGTGAGGTAGCAAAAGAAAGGCAAAGCCATAATAGCTTTTGAGCATATTGTCACTATCCAATCACGAAAATCCTGCTACTCCATCTAACACACACACATCACCTCACACACGCTCTTGCATAGATGTTGGATCAGAACATAAAATTAAGAACGTGGTACATAATATGCATCTATCAACACATCTCACAAATATAATATGATCAGATCTCATATAACAATGTCATAGAACAAGGATCCACCACATAGGTATTACAAATATGACCATAATCATGATAGCTATATGCAGCTCATATGGCACTAAGTACTATGAAGAACATGAGAGAAATAGATCAAGCTACTGCCACAAACCTGTAGTCCAGAGGTGGAATACTCCTCTTGGTCATGGTGATGATGATGAATACGATGGAGAAGGTGGAGATCCCTCCGGCGGTGATCCTGGCGACGTTTCCCCCTCCAATCTTCTCTGCAGCTGCCTCCGTTTTGTGTTTCAGTCTTTCTGTGGCGCCACTACAAACAACTCGCAAGTCCATAACGATTTTAGTTCGTCAGCGAATGTCAAAAATGTGTCACGTACACGTGATGCTGATGGTATGGAATACCGTGGAGAACTTTGCGTCACAGATGGACCGGTTGACGGTTAGGAAAGTGCGTCATGGATCCATGACGGCTAGGTCCAAGCCCAAAGCCCAGCTGGCCCAGTGCGTTGTGACGGGAATAACCGTACGCGGCAGGAGGTCAAACATGTCAGAGAACATGTGGCCCTGTCGGCTCTGCCGTGTTGCGTGACGTGATCATCTGCCATCTAGTGTGACATCATCCGACAACGTATGCTTCCGACAAAGTTCTTGTACAGTACATGTAGCGCATCCTGATCGGCATGGCTTGCTCCAAAGTTTGGACACGTGCCAAACTCGTAGATAAACAAAAATCTTCCACCAACCAATTGTGAGTGGACACGTGGCATGACATGTGGACCCAGCTGCCCACGTGGCGCTCGCACAGCTCGTGAGAATGGCATTTCTGGGCCAACTACTAGGTGACACTTGTCGATGTACGAACATCCCATTACGATGTACAGAAAGTAGCCCAAAAAATAGCCCACAAGGTACTAGAGCCAACTATGATCAGGAGGAGACGACCCAACTATGACTGGGCCACTTTATGGTGCAGCCCATATATAACCCTTCCAGCCCATTGACTGGTAAATATTGGGCTAGTTATACGCAAGCCCAACAGTGACAGCTCAGAAAACAAAGGAGGCCTATTGAGCCCATCTGACTAATAATGGTAAAACCAAAAGGAACAACGACGTGTTACTGGAACGGTTGTACGCGCAACCTAAAAATGAAAGCCCACAAAGTTGAGGGTCTTTGGCCCACTAAAGCGCGGCTCAACACCGGCCGAGTGAAGGGAGACACACTGCCAACAAAAATAACGCAAATATTACATGATTAATAAAATGGTTACATGCATAAAAATACATCATCTAGACAGCTACAATTTGTGCAATCTCAAAAGGGCACAAATGAACCATCGCACGAGGAGCGAAGACAATTACAAGTGGAATGTTCACCATCACAACCAGGAGCGCATAACAGAAACGGTCCAAATCGCACCATTCCCATGTTAAAGATTGGTTGTTTGAAAGGATACCTTTGCTGATCAAACAATCTGGTCAAAGCCTACAACTTTTGCTCCAACTCACAATGTTTCTCTTCACTTTCCTCAATCTGGCTGGTCAGTTCTCCCACTTCATGTCGCTAGGTGTTGAGAACGTCCCGCAGGTCTATGCTCCTCGTCTTCTCTCTGTCAAGTTGTGTAGATAGAGTTCCCATACAGGATGTATAAGGCTTATGCTCGACCCCCACATTCTGAAGAAACATAGGTTTCTTAGTTTTCTTAGCAAGGACCTCGGATATAAGCTGGGCCTCAATCTTCCTTTCTCCATCTTCATTAGGTACAGAGATCTATGTATCCATCGCTGTCTTGTTTTGCAATGAATATGCATGGCTATCAGATGCAGCAAAAAATAAGCAAACATACTTTGCATGCTGACTTACAAGTGTATCTTCTACTGCATGGGATAACCTCTTCACCTTGTTGTAGTGTGTCTCCCTGAACAGATCCAGAGGAGTCGGTTCTTTATCATCGTATTTAGGTCCCTGGAAAGAAACACATACATGCAGCCAACTTATATGTTCAATGGGTCTCTGTGAAGAGAGAGTTCACATGATTGCCATCTGTTTGTTGTAGAGAAGTTTGATGCAGAACATATAACTAATTAGGCAAGTCATGTTGTGTAGAAAGGATCAGCTACTACCGAAACAAGAACTTAGCATTCAAACAACTACTATCAAAACAATAATTTAGCTTAATGTGCCTGCAGCTTTTGATCACAGAATTAATTCATTCCCCAATATGGAAGAGTCGGCATCATGAATTTTGATACAAGGCATTGGATACACTAAGGTGATATTGTGAGATACAAACGAATGTTACAAAAACAGAAACATACAGCACATGGATCAAGCAAAAAATAACCGAATAGCTCCAGACAACAAACACCCATTGCATTATTCTGTTGAGCTAGGGACATGTCTTGACTTACTAGATTTTCCAAGTGTGATGAGTACCTGTGTGATCCATTTGTTTGCTGGAACTGAACCACTGAACTGTTCAAAATGTTAATTTGACAGATCTTCTGCATGAATGGTGAAATTAGAAATATGTGCATACTCATATACAACACAACAAATCTGATTTCAGGGAAAACTAACCATGCTCTTCGGCTCCATCCAATATGTCACAAGTCTGGTCCAATCAGCGTTAGTCATCGATGTGATGGGGCTTTCTTTCGGTACATCATTGAGAGCATGGATATCAAAGTAAACTTTTTCAGGAGGTGTCGTTGTTGGCGAACTCCTTTCTGCAGATGCTTTTTACAAGAAGCTTTTACTGGTGAAATTTTTGTGTCCATATCAAAGTTTTTCTAGTGACATGAAAGAACATACATAAGAATCACAATCTCTAAAAATTAAAGGCTTGACAAACAACACGGAAAGGAATGCAGCATGTACTAACATCAACTTTGTCAATGAAATCACAAAGGAGCCCAGTGTCTTCCCTATAGTCCTTTCAATGCGTGCGCACATGCACGTGGTTCCTGATTGCAATGTTGCATTCAGTTGCAAACTTGGCAGCAATAAGAGCTGACTCCGGCCTTGTCCCCCCTCTTGGAATGACGATTGGCAGTTTGCCACCTCGAGATCGGGACAACCTGCTGAGTCTTTTTCCTTTGTTAGCAGGAGGGAATAGGTCTTGGTTTGTAACATCAATATATTAAAAAATATAACAGTCTAAGTGCAGTAAGCACCATGTACTAAACCTAAATGAATGCTAGCACTTTACAGTACAACAGTCTAAGTGCACTAAGCACCATGTACTACAACTTACCTTTAGTAAGGGGACGATTCTGATGACATGATATGTTTGGCTCAGGGCTAGGTTTTTTTTATACAACACTTCCTTGCAGGCGTAGCTCTTCTAGGTGCTTCATCTACATCATCGAGTGATTCCCGCAACAATCTGTAGCTTGTCCTGTTAGGTCTAGAAGTTCAGAGGTCTGGAATGTTTTTTTTGTGCCCGGGAAGTTTATGGCTCCATCCAAAGGTCCCTGGTTAAGCTTCTTAGTTTTACCCTGGTAAAAGTGAAACATGGTCATTCAGGAAAGCATGTCGCGAGCAGCTCACTGGCATTGCCTCCACGGACAACGCATACAGTGCCAGCCCTACCAGTAAACGTGCTCCCACTGTCTCATGAAATAAGTCGCAAAATATGTCCAGATAAATACAAATTTTGACAAAATTAAGATATCATTTAAGGAACAAAGAGAATACAAAAATTAAGGTGCAAAAATTTGAACAATATATTCGTAAAGTGAAAAACATGTGAAGTTGACTCGTATATATGATAAGACGCAACGACATGGAGGAACTAGGACCTTAGATGTCAATATATCTGGTGAGGGCTAAAGATTCTCGTCATATGAGGGATCCAGAATATCATCTTTGTCAAGGGGCACATGTTCCGATATCCTTTTGTGGCCGAGCGGAATGTTGGTGCCACCTGTTGGTGTGCTTTCAAGCCTCGAACCCTTCAAAGAAACACACCAATGTATTGGTCAAACAAGCTAGCATTATAATAATTAAATTGCAATCGGAATCAAACAAAAAAAATTTAAGGCACGTAAATATGGAGTACTCCACTAGTACATTTCTTGGAATGCATGTTGTAATGTTTAGTACTGCTGGGCTGGTAAGAAGTATTGTGAAGTGTATAAGTGGATTGTATTAGACCTTTCCATCAGTTCGGACTTCTGGTTGCATTGGATAGTACATGAAGCTTGAAATGGTATTCTGCTATGTCACACGTGCGAGGGGTTGTTATGAAGTGTATAAGTGGATTGTACTAGCATGTTTCATCAGTTTGAAATTTTGGTTGCCTTTGCTAGTACTATCAGTAGATACATCCATGTTTTGTCAAATCTCAGACAACTATAGAGTAGATGTGACAACAATTGCACTGTAAATCAAATAACTCATATATAATTAGTAACGACAAGATGGAGGAACTTTGACCTAAGCTACTCTGCTAGCAACCAACTCCGGTGGATGAGAATGTACAAATTCGCTAGGATTGCTACAACTTAGGGTGTTCTTTAATATGTCGAGATCTAAGATAATAACCACAAAGGCGACAGTGTATAGGATGTGTGTGAGTGTGTGATTAACAAAATGAAGGAAATAATGAAACGCAGGTAATGAACCAATGTAGTGAGATCCATCAAATAGTTTAGCAACCAACTAGCTAATTCATAGCAGTCGACCAATCAAATGCGACATCAATACATAATCGAATAGAATTTGTGCGAAAGGGGCAACTATACCAATGGTGGACCACTGGGCGTCAGCATCGCCAGCTAAAATGATAACGTGTGTGAAGGCAGAAGGGATTGTAGTAGGCCGGCATGCGGAGGCGCCGAGGGAGACGATGTTTCCGGTAAACGGGAGCGAGAAGTAGCATGCGAGCGCTGGTGGATGTCCGGATCTAGGGTTCATAGAATTAGGGAAACTGGCCGGGTCTAAGCCTCAGGGTTATAAGTCACTAGAGTACCCTCGACCCGGGAAGAAGGGGCATTTCGATATTCGAAATTTTGACCAGGCGGCAAATTGGGCTACTCAAACAAGACTAGCAGGCAGAAGGGGCATTTCGATATTCGAAATTTGGACCAGGCGGCAATTTGGGCTACCCAAATTTTGGAAAATTTCGGATAGGTGGGTACGTGGGTCTGCAATCAGTGGGGCCTGGGCCTGAGATAACTGGGCCCGCAGTAAGCTGGGCCTCGCCTCTGAAAGCACCTCCACCCCTTTTATTTTTTGACCTCTGCAGAGACCCTGAAGGGCGATTATTCCTGATTCCACATGACATCCTCGACAGTGCTAGTGATGAAGCCACTTGGAACCGAGAGGAAGGACAGCGCCGCCGCAAGCTTGTCTAAAGTTTGCTTCTGCAAGTTAGAGGATCTGGTTCCACCAGTGTAACGTACAAGCTGCCATAGTTTTGTCCAGCCAAATACATAAATGGAATATAGACATGAATATATACAGTTCAGGAAAATATACAATTCTAATTTGAGCCAATATTCAACATTAGCAACATCAAGACCTGACAAATTTGACATTTTTTGCAACAAAGATTATATACTAATGCATTAACAACACTATAACTCGACTGAATCTACCAAACATGCTTTTAGAAGTACCTGGGGATTTGGGATTTATTGTAGATTATCCCCACTGATCAAAAAGCATATGTAGCCATACTATATATTATTTGATTTTGGATAAATTGTAAATTATTAAATGGATAATACGAGGATCCCACCTGATTCTCTCGGGGTTTGCCCGATCTTTCATAGCGAGACAACCTATAGATATAATATCTCAATAACGGAGTTGTTAGCATAGAACCACCACAATTCGGGTTAAATTTCCATTTTGGTATCACTATATGTTTCGGGAGAAAAAAAACTACCACATTTTGCTGAGATTTTTGCAAAATGCACTAAACAGGTTTTAAACATGAATTGACAGCGAACCTGGTGGCAGGGGGGACCCACCAACGGGGCTGACGTGGCATAACTCAAATGGACATAGGTGCACATATTAGAAAGGTTGTAGTTTTGGAGGCCTTTTGTAAAAAAGACTCTTGGGCCCACTAGTCAAGATGAGGTGGCACAACAAATAGACAAATAGACATGGAAAAATTAAATAAAAAATCTTATGAGGCCCCTCCTCACCCGTTGACCTCATCCGGCTGGTGTGCACACAGCCGCCATCAAACTCCATCGAGGTCGACCGTCAGTCCTCCTCCCCTCGCCATCCCACCTACCTGTTGCCTTGCCATGGATGCTGGTCATCCTCCCCGCGGCTGCGCCACATCGGAACTTGTCAGTCTTTGTTGCAAGAACTTGGTGTGACTCAAGTCCAAACTCCGTAGTTATGGTGTTATAATATTGGTGCAACATATCTGTCGTTGAACCTAGTCTTTCATGCAAGTAAAAATCATATTGAAGTTGACTTTCACTTTGTTCGTGAGCGTGTTTCTCAAAAGCAATTGCAGAACCGATTCATCTCCTCAAAGGATCAAGTTACTTACATTTTTACTAAACCTCCTCCTTTACCATTATGTGAGCATTGTAAGCACAATCCCAATCTTTCCCTAGTTAAGATTGAGAAAGGGTGTTAGAGTATACTTTATAGGAGTCTATTTGTAATGTATACCCTATATAAAGAAAGCAGAACCCTACCCAACGAGGCATGTCAGGAGGGCATACGCATCCACTTTCGATTTATATTAACCTTCTCTATCTATCTTGTCATAGAGGTGATCTTAAGCATCGTATTGGTTGTCTTTGTTTTCGTTGCCTCGCCGCGGGTGGCAGAGATCACCGAGAGGACCGTTGCATGGGTCGCTTGATAAGTATGTAAAAGTTTCAATATAAAATTAATTGCATCCAATAAAAAAGAACAAGACTATGTGCTTGATTATTGCAATGTCCCAAGTTTAGAGACGATCGAGGGGTAGATTTTAGAAAGGGATGTGCACTACATCGTAAATTCTGGGGAAATTTCGCGCTTTTAAAACAAAATTGCATCGAAGGGGGACAAGTTTCTCTCTCGACACCTTACAGGGTTAGGGTTTCGGGAGTGCGACAAACTTGCTTCTCATTCAACTAAGTTAGGGTTTTGAGAAGAGAGGAGAGGTATTGCATTACAACTTAAGTGGATGATTGAATTCAAACTTAAGTTGAATTTGAATTTCAAATTCAAACATCAAATGAATATCTCATAATTCAATATTGAGGTAATTCTTTAAACAAATTATAAATAATAAAGAATATAAATAATACAATTATTAAGTAAAGCTCATTAGAGAAAATTAGAGCTTTATTGATAAACATACAAGATACATTGTCTTTACAATATTCAGATTGAAATATAGAATATTACAACACATTACAAGAATTGGCAAAAAAGGAAAAAGAAAAAGAAAGAACATTACAATTCAATGGAATTCCTAAACTACAACTTGATCTTCAAGAATCCCTTGATCATGATGATCTTGAACTTCATTTTGATCATCACTTTGATCCCTGCACACAAACAAAGCAAAATACAAGTTATGCCAAGTGGCATTGCCACTTGGCAGGTTAGCAAGAAAATGGTTATTGGAGAGGATATGATCACAAGCTGCCGAGATGATCCTCTCACAGCCCAAGTCCCAAGCCCAGGACACACACACACCCTAGCTGCTCACCAGGCTATGTGCATGCACAACAGCACACAGAAGCCAGGGGAGTCACCAAGTGTTGCCAGGCTCAGCTATCGACTAGGAGAGCAAAGAAAGGTTCATATAAAACCTTTTCCACCGCCAGAACCCAGCAGTTCATCCGTAGAGACTCACCAGGGTAAGTTCACCAAGAACACAAGAACAGGAAGAACAGCCACTGCTGTTCATCCTGCTCAAACAGCCACTGAATTGAATCAAGCACCACCAGCTTGCAAGGAGGAGCAGGGCAAGCAAATCAAATAGCACAGAAGGAATCCTCTACACCAACAAATAATCTAGGAGCTGGAGTGAGGTATAAACAAGATCATCCTGAGCAAAACCATGTTTTCCTCATAAATAAGCATACTATGCATTACAGGAGCACAGAAGGGTAGAATACCCTGTTTGTGTCATCATCTGGCTACATAGCCATTTGGTGCAAGCAAATATGGGTGAGGCCAATAGGTAATCATCCTAGGGGAACATTAGTTATGTAAACTCAGTGGCACAACTAAGGAAATCCAGCAAAGAATGAATTCACAGCTAGCCTAGCCCAACACTTAGCACCTATAGCTAGCTATACCATCAGACAAATAGACAAATCTTTGTCTATATAAATTCTCAACATCAAAAGCCACTGGAAGTCCAGTGTTGGATCAACCAGTGAGCAATTATCCAATTCCAGCAAGCAATCACCAACCATAGCAAGCCACAGAGAGGGGGAGCTACCCTTGACAGCATCAAAGAGCTGCCAGGGCCACCTCAACCCACAGCCAACACTTTGAACCACCACATCATCACCCAGTAGGGTTCAGTAGTGGGCTAGGGTACCTAACCAGAGGTTGGCATCCAGCTAGCCCTAACAAATTCACTGAAATGATCATCACTGAATCCCAGTTCACATCATTCATCCATTTAATAAAGCAAGATAAACAGATAAATGAATTATACAAGCAATTGTTGCACCAGAGCCTTGCAGATGATCCAATGGATCATTGCAAGCATCAACTGATGCTTGAGCAAGCACCATCACACATACGCCAAGCCTGTGTGATGCACACACAGCACAGGGTGAGCACCAGATAGGCACAGACAGAAGCACAACAATTAATCATCAAGCAACTGATGATCATATGATCACCAGAGCTTGCTAGCACTTGTTACAGATGGCTATAGCCAAGCATAGCATCAGAAATGAGCCAGCTACTGAAGAATTACACCTAAGCCATAACTGAATAAACAGATACTGAATTAATGACTTTATAATTGTATCCATAAGCACATCAAAGGCATGATGTACCATTGGATCAAGATACACAAGTAAAGCACACAACACTCATCATTGGATAATACTGTTAAGCCAACAACAATGCTCAATTGAGCATGCTCATGAATTTAAGCACAAGATATAACACATCAGAGCACTGGCACTTGCAAATTGCAAGGAATACACACAGTAATTGATACGTCTCCGACGTATCGATAATTTCTTATGTTCCATGCCACATTATTGATGATATCTACATGTTTTATGCACACTTTATATCATATTCGTGCATTTTCTGGAACTAACCTATTAACAAGATGCCGAAGTGCCAGTTGTTGTTTTCTGCTGTTTTTGGTTTCAGAAATCCTAGTAAGGAAATATTCTCGGAATTGGACGAAATCAACGCCCAGGGTCCTATTTTGCCACGAAGCTTCCAGAAGACCGAAGAGTCAACGAAGTGGGTCCACGAGGTGGCCAGGAGGGCAGGCGGCGCGGCCCCACCATTGGCCGCGCCAGCTGTCTCCTGGGCCCCTCGCGTCGCCCCCTGACCTACCCTTCCGCCTACAAATAGCCTTCGTTGCGAAACCCCCAGTACCGAGAGCCACGATACGGAAAACCTTCCAGAGACGCCGCCGCCGCCAATCCCATCTCGGGGGATTCAGGAGATCGCCTCCGGCACCCTGCCGGAGAGGGGAATCATCTCCCGGAGGACTCTACGCCGCCATGGTCGCCTCCGGAGTGATGTGTGAGTAATCTACCCCTGGACTATGGGTCCATAGCAGTAGCTAGATGGTTGTCTTCTCCTCATTGTGCTTAATTGTCGGGTCTTGTGAGCTGCCGAACATGATCAAGATCATCTATCTGTAATTCTATATGTTGTGTTTGTTGGGATCCGATGAATAGAGAATACCATGTTATGTTGATTATCAATTTATATCTATGTGTTGTTTATGATCTTGCATGCTCTCCGTTATTAGTAGAGGCTCTGGCCAAGTTTTTGCTATTAACTCCAAGAGGGGGTATTTATGCTCAATAGTGGGTTCATGTCTCCGTGAATCTGGGGAAGTGACAGAAATCTCTAAGATTATGGATGTGCTGTTGCCACTAGGGATAAAACATTGGTGCTATGTTCGAGGATGTAGTTACTGATTACATTACGCGCAATACTTAATGCAATTGTCTGTTGTTAGCAACTTAATACTGGAAGGGGTTCGGATGATAACCTGAAGGTGGACTTTTTAGGCATAGATGCATGCTGGATAGCGGTCTATGTACTTTGTCGTAATGCCCAATTAAATCTCACTATACTCACAATAATATGTATGTGCATGGTCATGCCCTCTTTATTTGTCAATTGCCCAACTGTAATTTGTTCACCCAACATGCTGTTTATCTTATGGGAGAGACACCTCTAGTGAACTGTGGACCCCGGTCCAATTCTCTATACTGAAATACAATCTACTGCAATACTTGTTCTACTGTTTTCTGCAAACAATCATCATCCACACTATACATCTAATCCTTTGTTACAGCAAGCCAGTGAGATTGACAACCTCGCTGTTTCGTTGGGGCAAAGTACTTGGTTTGTGTTGTGCAGGTTCCACGTTGGCGCCGGAATCCCTGGTGTTGCGCCGCGCTACATCTCGCCGCCATCAACCTTCAACGTGCTTCTTGACTCCTACTGGTTCGATAAACCTTGGTTTCTACTGAGGGAAACTGGCCGCTGTGCGCATCACACCTTCCTCTTGGGGTTCCCAACGGACGCGTGTCGAACGAAAAGACAATATGTCAACCACGCGCATCAAGCAAATTTCTGGCGCCGTTGCCGGGGAGATCAAGACACGCTGCAAGGGGAGTCTCCACATCGCAATCTCTTTACTTTGTTTTTGTCTTGCTTAGTTTTATTTACTACTTTGTTTGCTGCACTAAATCAAAATACAAAAAAATTAGTTGCTAGTTTTACTTCATTTACTGTCTTGTTTGCTATATCAAAAACACAAAAAAAATTAGTTACTTGCATTTATTTTATCTAGTTTGTTTTATTTACTACTGCTAAAATGGGTACTCCTGAAAATACTAAGTTGTGTGACTTCACAACCACAAATAATAATGATTTCTTATGCACACCTATTGCTCCACCTGCTACTACAGCAGAATTCTTTGAAATTAAACCTGCTTTACTGAATCTTGTTATGCGAGAGCAATTTTCTGGTGTTAGTTCTGATGATGCTGCTGCCCATCTTAATAATTTTGTTGAACTTTGTGAAATGCAAAAGTATAAAGATGTAGATGGTGACATTATAAAATTAAAATTGTTCCCTTTCTCATTAAGAGGAAGAGCTAAAGATTGGTTGCTATCTCTACCTAAGAATAGTATCGATTCATGGACTAAATGCAAGGATGCTTTTATTGGTAGATATTATCCCCCTGCAAAAATTATATCTTTGAGGTGTAGCATAATGAATTTTAAACAATTGGATACTGAGCATGTTGCACAAGCATGGGAAAGAATGAAATCTCTGGTTAAAAATTGCCCAACCCATGGACTGACTACTTGGATGATCATCCAAACCTTTTATGCAGGATTAAATTTTTCTTTGTGGAACCTATTGGATTTAGCTGCTGGAGGTACCTTTATGTCCATCACTCTTGGTGAAGCAACAAAGCTTCTTGATAATATGATGATCAATTACTCTGAATGGCACACGGAAAGAGCTCCACAAGGTAAGAAGGTAAATTCTGTCGAAGAAACCTCTTCCTTGAGTGATAAGATTGATGCTATTATGTCTATGCTTGTGAATGATAGGAATAATGTTGATCCTAATAATGTTCCGTTAGCTTTATTGGTTGCTCAAGAAGAACATGTTGATGTAAACTTCATTAAAAATAATAATTTCAACAACAATGCTTACCGGAACAATTCTAGTAACAACTATAGGCCATATCCTTATAATAATGGCAACGGCTATGGTAATTCTTATGGGAATTCTTACAACAATAATAGGAATTCACCCCCTGGACTTGAAGCCATGCTTAAAGAATTTATTAGTACACAAACTGCTTTTAACAAATCTGTTGAAGAAAAGCTTGGGAAAATTGATATACTTGCTTCTAAAGTCGATAGTCTTGTTGCTGATGTTGATCTTTTGAAATCGAAAGTTATGCCTAATGAAAATCATCATAATAAAATTACTACTACAGCAAATGCCATCCAAGTTAGAATTAATGAGAATATAAGATTGATGGCCGAATTTGCGTGCTAGGTGGGAAAGAGAAGAAAATGAAAAAGAAGATAATATAGCTAAAGTTTGGACTATAACCACCACTAGTAATGCTAATGCTACACAAGTTGCTGCACCTCCTACTAATAATAATAAAAGAATTGGTGTTAGCAATGTTTCCACTTGTAATGCAAAGCGCGAAAAACTGCCTGAAACTGCTAAAATCATTAAACCGCTGCTGTGATAAAACTGCTGAATTTTTTTCCAACATTGGGGATGATGATCCCATTGATTTAGATTATAATGGTTTGAATTTTGATGATTGCCACATCTCTGAAGTTATAAAGTTCTTACAAAAACTTGCTAAAAGTCCTAATGCTAGTGCTATAAATTTGGCTTTCACGAAACATATTACAAATGCTCTCATAAAAGCTAGAGAAGAGAAATTAGAACGCGAAGCTTCTATTCCTAGGAAGCTAGAGGATGGTTGGGAGCCCATCATTAAGATGAAGGTCAATGACTTTGATTGTAATGCTTTATGTGATCTTGGTGCAAGTATTTCTGTTATGCCTAAGAAAATTTATAATATGCTTGACTTGCCACCGCTGAAAAAATTGTTATTTGGATGTTAATCTTGCTGATCATTCTACAAAGAAACCTTTGGGGAAAGTTGATAATGTTTGCATTACCGTTAACAATAACCTTGTCCCCGTTGATTTTGTTGTCTTGGATATTGAATGCAATGCATCTTGCCCCATTATATTGGGAAGACCTTTTCTTCGAACTGTTGGTGCTATCATTGATATGAAGGAAGGTAATATTAAATATCAATTTCCTCTCAAGAAAGGTATGGAACACTTCCCTAGAAAGAGAATGAAGTTACCTTTTGATTCTATTATTAGAACAAATTATGATGTTGACACTTCGTCTCTTGATAATACTTGATACACACTTTCTGCATCTAGCTGAAAGGCGTTAAAGAAAAGCGCTTATGGGAGACAACCCATGTTTTTACTACAGTACTTTGTTTTTATTTTGTGTCTTGGAAGTTGTTTACTACTGTATCAACCTCTCCTTATCTTAGTTTAGTGTTTTATTGTGCCAAGTAAAGTCGTTGATAGTAAAGTTCATACTAGATTTGGATTACTGCACAGAAACAGATTTCTTTGCTGTCACGAATCTGGGCAAAATTCTCTGTAGGTAACTCAGAAAATTAAGCCAATTTACGTGAGTGATCCTCAGATATGTACTCAACTTTCATTCAATTTGAGAATTTTCATTTGAGCAAGTCTGGTGCCTCAATAAAATTCGTCATTACGAACTGTTCTGTTTTTGACAGATTCTGCCTTTTATTTTGCATTGCCTGTTTTGATATGTTCGATGGATATTTTGATTCCATTGACTTTCAGTAGCTTTGTGCAATGTCCAGAAGTGTTAAGAATGATTATGTCACCTCTGAACATGTATATTTTGATTGTGCACTAACTCTCTAATGAGTTGTTTTGAGTTTGGTGTGGAGGAAGTTTTCAAGGATCAAGAGAGGGAGATGATACAACATGATCAAGGAGAGTGAAAGCTCTAAGCTTGGGGATGCCCCGGTGGTTCACCCCTGCATATATCAAGAAGACTCAAGTGTCTAAGTTTTCAAGGCATCCCCTTCTTCAAGGCATCCCCTTCTTCATCGACAATATTATCAGGTTCCTCCTCTGAAACTATATTTTTATTCCGTCACATCTTATGTGCTTTGCTTGGAGCATCGGTTTGTTTTTGTTTTTGTTTTGTTTGAATAAAATGGATCCTAGCATTCTTTGTGTGGGAGAGAGACACGCTCCGCTGTTGCATATGGACAAGTATGTCCTTAGGCTTTACTCATAATATTCATGGCGAAGTTTCTTCTTCGTTAAATTGTTATATGGTTAGAATTGGAAAATGATACATGTAGTAATTGCTAAAATGTCTTGGATAATGTGATACTTGGCAATTGTTGTGCTCATGTTTAAGCTCTTGCATCATATACTTTGCACCCATTAATGAAGAAATACATAGAGCATGCTAAAATTTGGTTTGCATATTTGGTATCTCTAAAAGTCTAGATAATTTCTAGTATTGAGTTTGAACAACAAGGAAGACGGTGTAGAGTCTTATAATGTTTTCAATATGTCTTTTATGTGAGTTTTGCTGCACCGCTTCATCCTTGTGTTTGTTTCAAATAGCCTTGCTAGCCTAAACCTTGTATTGAGAGGGAATACTTCTCATGCATCCAAAATACTTGAGCCAACCACTATGCCATTTGTGTCCACCATACCTACCTACTACATGGTATTTCTCCGCCATTCCAAAGTAAATTGCTTGAGTGCTACCTTTAAACAATTCAAAATATTTCTCAATTTGTGTCAATGTTTTATAGCTCATGAGGAAGTATGTGGTGTTTATCTTTCAATCTTGTTGGGCAACTTTCACCAATGGACTAGTGGCTTCATCCGCTTATCCAATAATTTTGCAAAAAGAGCTGGCAATGGGATTCCCAATCCCAAATTAATTAACAAAAATAGACACTCCTCCATGGTATGTGATTGTTGGATGGCACCCGAAGGATTCGGTTAGCCATGGCTTGTGTAAGCAAAGGTTGGGAGGAGTGTCATCATAATAAAACTAAAATAAAAAGGCACTCCTTCATGGTATGAGATTGTTGGCAGGCACCCGAGGATTCGGTTAGCCATGGTTTGTGAAAGAAAGGTTGGAAGGAGTGCCACCCAAAAATAAAATAAAATGGGAGCCGCTCTTTGAAGGTTTGTCAAGCGAGGGGGTTAGAGTGCCCACTACCATTCGTTGACAACAACAAACACCTCTCAAAACTTTACTTTTATGCTCTCTCTATGTTGTCAAAATAAAAGCTCTAGCACAAATATAGCAATTGATGCTTCCCTCGTAGAAGGGCCATTCTTTTACTTTTATGTTGAG
Organism: Lolium perenne; assembly: GCF_019359855.2. Taxonomy (NCBI): domain Eukaryota; kingdom Viridiplantae; phylum Streptophyta; class Magnoliopsida; order Poales; family Poaceae; genus Lolium; species Lolium perenne. The sequence goes on along the minus strand of NC_067245.2, from coordinate 92,272,156 downwards.
TCAGTTACCTAATTCCTCCCACTTTAGAAGCAAACACTTGTGTCAACTGTGCATTGATTCTTACATACTTGCATATTTGCATTCATCATATTACTCTATGTTGACGATATCCATGAGATATACATGTTGAAAGTTGAAAGCAACCGCTGAAACTTAAATGTTCCTTTGTGTTGCTTCGATGCCTTTACTTTGAATCTATTGCTTTATGAGTTAACTCTTGTGCAAGACCCTTTGATGCTTGTCTTGAAAGTACTCTTCATGAAAAGTTTTGCTATATGTTATCTATTTGTTAGCAACTATAGATCATTGCCTTGAGTCACCTCATTCATTTCATATGCTTTGTAATAGTATGATCAAGGTTATGTAAGTAGCATGTCACAAGACAAAAAGAAACTAAGCAAAAGTAAACTAAGCAAAATAACACTAGACAGAAATAAACTAAGCACAAATAAACTAGACAAAAGTAAACTAAGCAAAACAAAATAAAAACAGAGAGAGAGGTAGAGTGTACTCTCCAGGTGAACTTATGAGTAGAGCTATGCCTCCCCGGCAACGGCGCCAGAAAACAGTCTTGATGACCCACAAGTATAGGGGATCGCGATAGTCTTCGAGGGAAGTAAAACCCAAATTTATTGATTCGACACAAGGGGAGGTAAAGAATACTTATAAGCCTTAACAACTGAGTTGTCAATTCAGCTGCACCTAGAAAAGCACTAGCAACAGGGGTGATGTGAAAGTAGCAGTAATATGAGAGCAATAGTAACAGTAACACAGTAGCAGTAGCAGTAACACAGGAGCAATGGCACCAGAAAATAGTTGACACTACTTCCAATGACATAGAGAACGAGTATATAATGATGAGAGATGGACCGGGGTTCCCAGCGATCTACACTAGTGGTAACTCTCCAATAAGTGACAGGTGTTGGGTGAACAAATTACAGTTGGGCAATTGATAGGAATCAAAGCATTAAGACAGAACATCCAGATTATTAATTATGTAGGCATGTTTTCCAATTATAGTCGTACGTGCTCGCAATGAGAAACTTGCACAACATCTTTTGTCCTACCAGCCGGTGGCAGCCGGGCCTCAAGGGAATCTACTGGATATTAAGGTACTCCTTTTAATAGAGTACCGGAGCAAAGCATTAACACTCCGTGAAAACATGTGTCCCTCACATCACCGCCATCCCCTCCGGTTGTCCCGATTTCTGTCACTTCGGGGCCTTTGGTTCCGGACAGTGACATGTGCATACAACTTGTAGATACAATCTAAGCAATAAGTATAGAGCTTAAATCTAAGATCATGCCACTCGGGCCCTAGTGACAAGCATTAAGCATAACAAGATTGCAGCAACAATAACTTCACAAACTTTATAGATAGACTAATCATAATGTATCATCCATCGGATCCCAACAAACACAACACCGATTACATCAGATGGATTTCAATCATGTAAGGCAGCTCATGAGATCATTGTATTGAAGTACATGGAGGAGAGTATACCAACTAGCTACTGCTAGAACCCGTAGTCCATGGGGGAACTACTCACGGAGCATGATGGAGGCGGTGGCATCGATGGAGATGGCTTCCGGGGGCACTTCCCCGTCCCGGCAGGGTGCCGGAACAGAGACTTCTGTCCCCCGAATTGGAGTTTCGCGATGGCGGCGGTGCCCCTGGAGTCTTTCTGGAGTTTCGTCAATTGGTCCTGCGTTTTTAGGTCGAAAGGGATTTTATAGGCGAAGAGGCGGCGCAAGGGGGCGCCTGGGGGCTCCTCACCATAGGCTGGCGCGGGCCCAGGCTAGGCCGCGCCGCCTTATGGTCTGGTGGCCCTATGGCCCCTCTCCGACTCTTCTTCGGTGTTCTGGAGCCTTCCGGGAAAAATAGGAGGTTTGGCGTTGATTTCGTCCAATTCCGAGAATATTGCCCGAACAGCCTTTCTGGAACCAAAAACAGCAGAAAACAGGAACTGGCACTGTGGCATCTTGTTAATAGGTTAGTTCCGGAAAACGCATGAAATCATCATAAAGTGCAAGCAAAACATGTAAGTATTGTCATAAAACAAGCATGGAACAACAGAAATTATGGATACGTCGGAGACGTATCAATAGTGTCAGATCGAGGATCCATGTTCACATCAGCATTTTGGAAGCAACTACATGAAGCTTTAGGATCCAAGTTGGACTATAGCACCGCCTATCATCCTCAGACGGGAGGACAAACAGAGAGAACAAACCAGATATTGGAAGATATGCTTAGGGCTTGTGCCCTAGACTTCGGAGGATCATGGGAGGAACACCTACCACTAGCAGATTTTTCATACAATAATAGCTATCAAAGCAGCATCAAGATGGCACCATTCGAAGCTCTGTATGGAAGGAAGTGTAGATCACCGATATGCTGGTATGAGGCAGGATCAAGCAAGGAGTTCAATCCTGATTATGTCAAGTAAAAGCAACAAATCATTGACATTATAAGAGATAGGCTGAAGATAGCTCAAAGTCGACAAAAGAGTTATGCCGATCAAAAGAGAAGAACATGGGAACCACAAGTTGGAGACATGGTGTACCTTAAGGTAAGTCCGATGAAAGGTCTTCAGAGATTTGGAGTAAAGGGGAAACTGAGCCCTAGATACATCGGACCTTTCATGATTTTAAGTCAGAACCGAGGGTTAGCCTTTGAATTGGAACTACCGGGAAGGTTAGCTCAGGTACACAATGTATTCCATGTTTCCCAACTCAGGAAATGCTTAAAGACCCTAGATGAGCCAGTATCACATTATGAGCTCGAGTTACAACCAGACTTGACTTACATCGAGAAGCCAACTAAGATTCTCGAGGAGAACTGGAAGGAACTCAGGAATCGAGCTATTAAGTACTGCAAGATACAATGGAAGCATCACCCCGAGAGGGAAGCCACCTGGGAAAAGGAAGAAGACTTGAGGAAAACATACCCGAACTCTTCAGGTATTACAACCACAACTTCGGGACGAAGTTTTCTTTAAGGGGGAAAGGTTGTAATGTCCCAAGTTTAGAGACGATCGAGGGGTCGATTTTAGAAAGGGATGTGCACTGCATCGTAAATTCTGGGGAAATTTCGCGCTTTTAAAACAAAACTGCATCGAAGGGGGACAAGTTTCTCTCTCGACACCTTACAGGGTTAGGGTTTCGAGAGTGCGACAAACTTGCTTCTCATTCAACTAAGTTAGGGTTTTGAGAAGAGAGGAGAGGTATTGCATTACAACTTAAGTGCATGATTGAATTCAAACTTAAGTTGAATTTGAATTTCAAATTCAAACATCAAATGAATATCTCATAATTCAATATTGAGGTAATTCTTTAAACAAATTATAAATAATAAAGAATATAAATAATACAATTATTAAGTAAAGCTCATTAGAGAAAATTAGAGCTTTATTGATAAACATACAAGATACATTGTCTTTACAATATTCAGATTGAAATATAGAATATTACAACACATTACAAGAATTGGCACAAAAAGGAAAAAGAAAAAGAAAGAACATTACAATTCAATGGAATTCCTAAACTACAACTTGATCTTCAAGAATCCCTTGGTCATGATGATCTTGAACTTCATTTTGATCATCACTTTGATCCCTGCACACAAACAAAGCAAAACCTGACAAATTTGACATTTTTTGCAACAAAGATTATATACTAATGCATTAACAACACTATAACTCGACTGAATCTACCAAACATGCTTTTAGAAGTACCTGGGGATTTGGGGTTTATTGTAGATTATCCCCACTGATAAAAAAGCATAGGTAGCCATACTATATATTATTTGATTTTGGATAAATTGTAAATTATTAAATGGATAATACGAGGATCCCACCTGATCCTCTCGGGGTTTGCCCGATCTTTCACAGCGAGACAACCTATAGATATAATATCTCAATAACGGAGTTGTTAGCATAGAACCACCACAATTCGGGTTAAATTTCCATTTTGGTATCACTATATGTTTCGAGAGCAAAAAAACTACCACATTTTGCTGAGATTTTTGCAAAATGCACTAAATAGGTTTTAAACATGAATTGACAGCGAACCTGGCGGCAGGGGACCCACCAACGGGGCTGACGTGGCATAACTCAAATGGACATAGGTGCACATATTAGAAAGGTTGTAGTTTTGGAGGCCTTTTGTAAAAAAGACTCTTGGGCCCACTAGTCAAGTTGAGGTGGCACAACAAATAGACAAATAGACATGGAAAAATAAAATAAAAAATCTTATGATGCCCCTTCCTCACCCGTTGACCTCATCCGGCTGGTGTGCACACATCCGCCATCAAACTCCATCGAGGTCGACCGTCAGTCCTCCTCCCCTCGCCATCCCACCTACATGTTGCCTTGCCATGGATGCTGGTCATCCTCCCCGCGGCTGCGCCACATCGGAACTTGTAAGTCTTTGTTGCAAGAACTTGGTGTGACTCAAGTCCAAACTCCGTAGTTATGGTGTTATAATATTGGTGCAACATATCTGTCGTTGAACCTAGTCTTTCATGCAAGTAAAAATCATATTGAAGTTGACTTTCACTTTGTTCGTGAGCGTGTTTCTCAAAAGAAATTGCAGAACCGATTCATCTCCTCAAAGGATCAAGTTACTTACATTTTTACTAAACCTCCTCCTTTACCATTATGTGAGCATTGTAAGCGCAATCCCAATCTTTCACTAGTTAAGATTGAGAAAGGGTGTTAGAGTATACTTTATAGGAGTCTATTTGTAATGTATACCCTATATGAAGAAAGCAGAACCCTACCCAACGAGGCATGTCAGGAGGGCATACGCATCCACTTTCGATTTATATTAACCTTCTCTATCTATCTTGTCATAGAGGTGATCTTAAGCATCGTATTGCTTGTCTTTGTTTTCGTTGCCTCGCCGCGGGTGGCAGAGATCACCGAGGGACCGTTGCATGGGTCGCGTGATAAGTATGTAAAAGTTTCATTATAAAATTAATGGCATCCAATAAAAAGAACAAGACTATGTGCTTGATTATTGTAATGTCCCAAGTTTAGAGACGATCGAGGGGTAGATTTTAGAAAGGGATGTGCACTGCATCGTAAATTCTGGGGAAATTTCGCGCTTTTAAAACAAAACTGCATCGAAGGGGGACAAGTTTCTCTCTCGACACCTTACAGGGTTAGGGTTTCGAGAGTGCGACAAACTTGCTTCTCATTCAACTAAGTTATGGTTTTGAGAAGAGAGGAGAGGTATTGCATTACAACTTAAGTGCATGATTAAATTCAAACTTAAGTTGAATTTGAATTTCAAATTCAAACATCAAATGAATATCTCATAATTCAATATTGAGGTAATTCTTTAAACAAATTATAAATAATAAAGAATATAAATAATAAAATTATTAAGTAAAGCTCATTAGAGAAAATTAGAGCTTTATTGATAAACATACAAGATACATTGTCCTTACAATATTCAGATTGAAATATAGAATATTACAACACATTACAAGAATTGGCAAAAAAGGAAAAATAAAAAGAAAGAACATTACAATTCAATGGAATTCCTATACTACAACTTGATCTTCAAGAATCCCTTGATCATGATGATCTTGAACTTCATTTTGATCATCACTTTGATCCCTGCACACAAACAAAGCAAAACACAAGTTATGCCAAGTGGCATTGCCACTTGGCAGGTTAGCAAGAAAATGGTTATTGGAGAGGATATGATCACAAGCTGCTGAGCTGATCCTCTCATAGCCCAAGTCCCAAGCCCAGGACACACACACACACCCTAGCTGCTCACCAGGCTATGTGCATGCACAACAGCACACACAAGCCAGGGGAGTCACCAAGTGTTGCCAGGCTCAGCTGTCGACCAGGAGAGCAAACAAAGGTTCATATAAAACCTTTTCCACCGCCAGAACCCAGCAGTTCATCCGCAGAGACTCACCAGGGTAAGTTCACCAAGAACACAAGAACACAAGAACAGGAAGAACAGCTGACAAGGGATTAACTTATCAATGCCTACGGGTTGTAGACTAGGGTTTTAGTTAGAAGTAGAGGGCAAGTAGATCTCGAAGGTTTCAGCCAAAAAGTACTCGACGATACGAAAACTAGGGTTTGTGAGACAATGAATCGATGCTTTCTTTGTCCCTCGACTCCCCCTTATATAGGAGGTGGAGCCGAGGGATTCGTGATGTACAAGTTACATAGTCCGGGAAGGTTTCCAACTCATCCCGTAATATTACAAGTGTTCTCTCCTAATACAACTCTAACTTTCCTTAATAGCAACTTGGGCTTCTGATTCTTCTTATCCTTCGGGTCGTGGGCCTTCAGTAAACCCCGGGTACCTTCTTCGGCAGGCCCATTGGGGATGCCTATGTCAGTAGCCCCCGAGATTTTGCTTGAATCGCAGAGTCAGGTAAAATCTCCACCTTTATATTTATGCAATAACTCTGAACTTTACCACATCTCTTTGCATACGAATTTATATATTGTACAGGGATAATGTTAGTTGGGGCTAGTTCATCTGATGGATCAGGTACTAGTTAACTGCTCTAGTGGCAATCCGCAAAAACCTACTTCAAGATCACGTCCCTGGACATGATCTCGGGATACTGGTGTAAACTTCGACAGGTGCCGCTTAAGGTCTTACCATTCTTTCGAGTCCCAGTCATATTTATCGGGTACCTAACGCGTCCGTTAGGATTTTTCTTCGTATCTGTTGATACGGAAAAAAGTAGCAAACCGACGTCAGAGACGGCGCCACGCCACACAGAACGGATCTAGGGTCTTACCTTCGCAAAGTTTTGCGGCATTCAGAAACTGTTCGCAACTTTGGCGTTCTAAGAATATATTGTCGAGTGCTTTTTCGGCTATTGGAATAGCACATTTTATTGAGTCAACGGATGACTTATATTTCTCTCCCGATGGGAGTATATGTAGAGTTATTTATATAACTCGAAATATGCTCACTTTTTCTTCTTTTTCTCTCTCTTTTTTATAATTTCATCGGGCACGGGAACAGCGTTCCCGATGGGAGTAGCCCCCGAGGCTACAGCCAAGGACTTGAGCTTGGGTGTAGGCTCCATGCCTTATGTCGCTATATTTTTATTATGTCTCATAGTTTTCAAATCTCTCGGGTGCGCGAACAGCGCTCCTGATGGGAGTAGCCCCCGAGACTATGAGCAAATACTTGTATTTGATCATTGGCTCTTACCATTTCTATTTTGTCTTTCTCGAATTTTTCATTTTTCCAAAGTAGCCCCCGAGCATTTGATCAAAAACTTGTTTTTGATCAAAGGCTCTTGAAGTAATCCACGATATTTTGTTGTCGCAGTTCTTATGAAGTTGCTTAGCCGAATTTTTCCCTTGCCAAGGTGACATCACTGCTGACGATAGCCACGACCGCTGTTCGGGGAAAACGCGAGAACTGCTCTCTCTCTGCCTTGTGAGCCCAATTCACCCACCAAGTTGACACGTCGTGCAAGTGGGGGACACATGTCCTCCGCTTTTTCTGGCGCATGTACTGTAACTTCTGTTCTTTCTCGTCTATATGAAATTAATTTTTACCCCTTGTCCACGTGTACACCATCTGTCCCGTAATCTCCTCATCCAACGGCGCGTCGATTCACCGCACCTCTATATAAATGCATCGTCTTCCTCCTTCAGCCCTTTCGCTCGCGCCACACCTCTGCTTCTCCTCTGCAAAATCCTCCATTGCTCCCTTTGCTCTAAGCACTCAACCATACGCACACTTTTTGCCGCCACACTCACTGATGCCACCTCACATCCGTTTGACTAGGCACAGCACTCTGGAGTCGAAGATGGCGATGGCGGATCTGGGGAGCACCGAGTGGGAAAGATCCAAGATCTCTGCCCAAGACATCAACTTGCTGAAGAAGATGGGGTTCAGCAAGAAGGAGAACTCGCTCCGCTTCCCCAAAGAGGAGAGCTATCCAAGGCCTCCAATCGAGTATCGGGTCAGTTTCGTTGACCACCTCATCCGAGGTCTTTCTCCTCCAATCCATGAGTTTCTTCGGGGTCTTCTGTTTGTCTATGGGCTTCAACTGCATCAGTTGACGCCCAATTCCATCCTCCACGTGTCGATTTTTATCACATTGTGTGAGTGCTTCCTCGGGGTCCAACCTAATTGGGCTCTGTGGAAGCGTATCTTCTGCCTCCGCCGTAATGGCTCCCACAACGTCGCCTATAACATTGGCGGCGTTGTTATCTGTGTTCGTTCTGACGTCGAATATTTCGACGTCAAATTCCCCGACTCTGTCCAAGGTTGGCGAAAGAAATGGTTGTATATCCATGAAGAAAGCTGGGCAACATCGCCCCTTTTGACGGAGAAGCCAAAATCCTTCGCCGCCGTTCCTGGGACGCTGAAGCTACCGAAGCTGAGAAGTTGGCGACAGAAGCGCTAATGACTCGCATCCACGAGCTGCAGAACACCCGCGGCAAGGAACTTTCGGGTATTGAGATTACTGCGTATTTCCTTAGGATTAGAGTGCAGCCTCTCCAGGCTCGCAAAAATCCCCTCTGGAAGTATGTTGGTGAAGAAGATATCGACAGGCTCTCAAAAGACCTTCCTTTGAAGTATTTTGAAAAGCTTATCCGAAAAATCTCATCGCTCAACAAGAAAGATCCCATTCCATCCTCTTGCCGTATTACGCCATATAGTGGCGCCAATCCCCTTCCCGAGGTAATTTTTCCTCTTAATTGCTATATTGTCTCCTCGAGTTTTATTATTTGTCGACTACTGTCTTGCTAGTTTTTTTTTGCATAACTTCTTTTTTCATCAACACTCTTTCTTTTCTCAGAACCACCCCGTTCTCGCTTCTCTTCCTCCTCTTCCTGGGGGTGGAGAAGTTGAAGATCGTACCGTTGTCGATGATGACAACCAAGGTACCTCGCGCCCTGAAAGTGAAGTCGCGGGTTCTCACAAATCTGCGGCTTCTTCCGAAAAAGATGCTGATTCTGAAGCCACTGCCTCGGCACACTCCCTTCCTCCCGCTATTTCTCCAAGGAACAAAAGGAAAAGGACATTGATCCTGTACGCTCCTCCTTCGATTACTTCTGTGACGATGTAAGGGCCCAGCCATGGCGACTCGAGTTTTTCAGTACTCTGTTGATTGAGCCGCAGAACTGAATCTCCGACCTGAAAAGACCTTGGCCACAATCGTCGACTGTGGTAATTTTTCAAGTCTTGCTGGTACTTGGTGACACGTGATAGTACTTCATCTCGAGCTTCATCAAGTGCATTGACATTGTCTTCTAATGCTCTTCTGGAAGTTTCTTCATCATACTCTATGACTCTTGGGGAATCATGCTATATTTCTATCGGTAGTACTGCCTCAGCTCCATGGACCAGAAAAAACGGAGTTTCCTGTGTCGCTGTATTTGGCATTGTTCGAATACTCCACAATACACTTGGCAATTCTTCTGGCCAAGTATGCCGAGCCTTTTCCAGTGGTCCCAACAAACACTTCTTGATGCCGTTGCAGATGATACCATTGGCTTTCTCGACTTGGCCATTGGTTTGCGGGTGCCCAACTGACGCGAAGTGCAATTTAATGCCTACTTTTGCGCAGTATGCCTTGAATTCCTTGGATGTGAAGTTACTGCCATTGTCCGTGATGATGCTATGAGGTACTCCAAACCGAAAAGCGATGCTTTTCACGAACTTTATTGCTGACGCTGCATCTGGTGAATTTATTGGGTTTGCTTCTATCCATTTGGTGAATTTGTCGACAGCAACGAGCATATACTCGTATCCTCCTGGCGGGGCTTTGTGTAACTTCCCCACCATATCGATACCCCATTGAGCAAAGGGCCAAGACAATGGTATTGGCATCAGCTCTACTGCTGGAGAGTGGGGTTTTGCGGCAAATCTTTGGCACGCGTCGCAGGTTCGTACTATCTCCTTCGCGTCCTCGATTGCTGTCAGCCAGTAAAATCCAGCCCGAAAAACCTTGGCCGCAATAGCTCGACTGCTCGCGTGATGACCACATATTCCCTCGTGTACATCCTTTAAGATTATCCTCCCTTCTTCGGGTGTAACACACCTTTGTAGCATGCCCGAAATACTGCGCTTTTACAACTCCCCTTTGACCACTATAAAGGCTTTTGATCGTCGAATAACTCGCCTTGCTTCAACTGGGTCGTCGGGTATTTCTTTCCTTAAGATATATTTATATGTATGCTTGCATCCATGGGACCTGCACCATCATCACCAGCTCTTGGTCCTCTTCTTCTTCTAGTGCTTCTTTGGGAGCCGTCGAAGTTTTCTCCTCCTTCTCCTTCTTCTGCGCCTTCTTTGGCTTTGTGGATCTCTCGATTATCTCTTCCCAAAACACACATGGCGGAATTGCGAGGCACTGCGATCCGATGTTTGCGAGAACATCGGCTTCATCATTGCTCAGCCTGCTGATGTGATTTACTTCGCATCCATTAAATAACTTCTTGAGCTCGTTGTACACTTCCTTGTATGCCACCATGCTGTCATTGACTGCATCACATTGGTTCATGACTTGCTGAGCCACCAATTGTGAGTCGCCAAAGATTTTTAATCGGGTTGCACCACAAGCTTTCACCATCTTCATTCCATGTATGAGAGCTTCATATTCTGCTTCATTGTTAGATGCGTTTGGGAATGTCATCCGTAGGACATACTTCAGTTTGTCGCCTTCAGGTGATATAAATATCACGCCTGCACCAGCTCCTTCTACCCTCTTGGACCCGTCAAAGTTCATAGTCCAGGTGCTCGATAAATCTGGGGGTCCTGTGTTTTGCAGCTCCATCCACTCTGCGATGAAATCTGGCAAAATTTGTGACTTTATTGCTTTTCTTTTTTCATACGTGATGTCCCGAGGGGAAAGTTCTATTCCCCAAAGGGAGACACGACCTGTAGCTTCTGGATTGTTTAATATGTTTGATAGAGGTGCTTCATTCACCACTATTATCGGGTGTGCCGAAAAATAGTGGCGCAATTTCCTTGCGGTTGTGAACACTCCATATACTAGCTTCTGGTACTGCGGGTACCGCTGTTTTGAAGGCAATAAAACTTCACTGATGAAATATACCGGCCTTTGTACTCCATGGAGTTTTCCTTCTTCCTCTCTTTCGACAACCAGCGCCGTGCTAACCACCTGAGGTGTGGCTGCAATGTATAACAGGAGGGGTTCCTTCTCTTTTCGCGCCACCAAAATTGGAGGTGTCAAAATTGAACGTTTAAGATCCTCGAAAGCTCTATCTGCTTCCTCGTTCCACTAGAACTTCTCTCCTTGTTTGATTAAAGCGTAGAACGGTAACGCCTTTTCTCCCAGCCTGGCGACGAATCTTCTTAAAGCTGCGACTCGCCCAGTTAACTGCTGTATTTCTTTCAACTTTGTTGGCTTCCTCATTGTTACGATAGCTTGGATTTTTTCGGGATTAGCTTCAATCCCTCTTGCTGAGACTAGGAACCCGAGAAGTTCTCCTACAGGGACGCCGAAAGAACACTTCGTTGGGTTCAGCTTGAGGCAAAACTTGTCGAGATTGTCGAAAGTTTCCTTCAGGTCCTCGATTAGCGTTGCCCCCTTTTTTGACGTTATGACGACATCATCAATGTACACTTGTACGTTTTTCCCAATCTGTGTTGCTAGGCACTTCTGCATCATCCTCTGATATGTTGCTCCTGCGTTTTTCAGACCAAAAGGCATTGTTCTGTAGCAAAACACGTCGTAAGGTGTAATGAACGCTTTTTTGACCTCATCCTCTTCTTTCAATCTAATCTGGTTATAACCAGAGTATGCATCCAAGAAGGAAAGACGTTCGCATCCTGCCATGGAGTCGATGATTTGATCGATCCTCGGGAGGGGAAAGTGATCCTTTGGACAATGTTTGTTGAGACACGTAAAGTCGACACACATGCGAAGGACTTTAGTGTTTTTCTTCAGAACCAACACTGGGTTTGCGACCCACGTGGCCTCTGTATGCAGCTCCTTGATGAAACCAGCTTCTCTCAGTCGATCAATCTCTGATAGCATAGCTTTGCGGGTTGGCTCCGAAAAACGCCGCAAAGGTTGTTTTATTGGTCTCGCTAATGGATCCAAGTTTAGATGGTGCTCGGCAAGTTCCCTGGGTACTCCTGGCATGTCAGCTGGACACCATGCGAAGATTTTCCAGTTCTCACGGAGGAACTCGACGAGCGCGCTTTCCTATGCGAGGTCCATGTCTATCGCAATGGATGTCGTCTTCTTTGGATCTGTCGGGTGAATCTGCACCACCTTAGAATTTTTCTCAGTATTAAAGGTTGATTCTTTGTTAGGCCTTCCTACATCTGGCATCACATCATAATCAGTCGTGAGCCTTGACGCCATATACTCTGCTTGCATCCCGAAGGTTTCTGACAGTCGATGAAAATCCTTGTCACATTTATCGGCTAACGTGAAGCTTCCTTTAACTGTAATTGGTCCCTTAGGTCCAGGCATCCTCCATAGCAAGTATGTGTAATGTGGTACCACCATAAACCTGGCATATGCTGGATGTCCCAACAAAGCGTGATACTGCGACGGGAAATCCACGACTTCAAATTCCAGCATTTCTATTCTGTAATTCTCTCGGGTCCCAAACTAAACGTCGAGATTTATCTTCCCCAACGGATAACTCGGCTTCTCTGGCGTGATGCCATTGAAACGTGTGTCAGTTGGTTTCAGATTTTCTAGAGATATGTTCATCTTCCTTAGTGTATCTGCGTACATAAGGTTTAAACTGCTGCCTCCATCTATGAATACTCGAGATACGTCGAATCCTGCAATTACTGCTGGTAAGATAAGTGCTGACTGCCCTGGTCGAGGAACTTGCTGCAGATGATCCGCTATTGTGAAGCCAATGTCTTGCCCTGACCAATTGAGGTACTCAACCGTTGGTGGAGGCATCTTCTCTGCCATGAACACCTGTCGCGAAATTACTTTCTGAGCTCTATTGGATGACCTGCCTTTCTGAATCATCGAGACCGCTCCATTGGAATTGGGATCAACATAAGGTGGTGGTGCTGGTGCTTCCGCTATTCTGAGCTGGTGTCGATTTTCGTCCGTAATTGCGGGAGGAGGTGGCAAGTGAATCTCGCTCCTGGGCCCTTGCGGGTTTCTATTTGTCGCCTGGGCATTTGCGTGCCCTGCCCACCTTAACATTGCCTGAAAATTTCGACAATCCTTTTGCAGATGTCCTAACTGTCTCTTCCCGTTGCTGTCAAGATAGAAGTGCATCTGACACGGCCCTTTCATCATCTCCTCAGGGGACATGAAAGGTCTCTGGAACCTTGGCCCATTATTTTGCCTGTTGTTTCGGGAATCGTCTCTATTGTCGCCTCGCTGCTCATTGCTCCTTTTATAGTCATCTCTATTGTTTGCTCCAGCGCTTGCTCGAAAACCAGTAGAGATTTGGCCGGGAGCATCGTAGTTTGAGTATTGTCGTGAAAACCGACGTCTATTTTGATAATTTCGACCACGGTCCTCCTCTGGTGACCTATGACGTTTGTTGTGAACATCATCTTCTCCATCTGCCCATCTGTTTGCTATTTCCATCAACGCTGACACTGTCTTTGGGTTGGTTCTCCCCAAGTCCTCGACAAAATCTCCTCGTCGGATTCCTGCGACAAACGCATCTATCGCTCTCTCGTCAGATATATTCTCTGCCGAGTTTTTAATGATGTTCCACCTTTGAATGTACTTCCTCATTGACTCATCCGGCTTCTGTCGGCATGCTCTTAGCTCTTCAAGCGATGCGGGTTTTTTGCAAGTGGACCGTAAATTCTTGGCGAACACATCTTCGAAGCTATCCCAGCTGTCGATAGAACATGGGGGAAGCTTCTTTATTGTGGTGACCCGGCATACCACTGCATGGTGTAGTATGCAAGTCTGATATAACACCAATGAAACGCCGTTCCACTAGTATTATATCGCTCAGAGTGGTACAATAGAAACATATGCGGGTCCAAGGCATGTCTATAGAATTACAAACAAACTCTGTTACATAAGATCAGCACAGCCTCCTACTTTACAATGAGGTAAAACTGCAGATAACTCCAGAAGAACGACTCGTAGTCTAGTCCTATCACGAACTCTATTTGTAGAGTAACTAGCTATAGAGGCTATGAATAGATTCTAGCTAAATAGGAGCTAGGTTTAGGAAGAAAGTTCCTTTCTATTGCTAATCTAGGTTTTCTCCTTGTTGGATGTGGTATCTGCCTCCTCTGACAAGGTCCTGTTTCTTGAAGTAGTTGTTGACTCCTTGGCCTTTGAGTTGCACTGTAGATCCTCCTTCGATGCCTCCATATCTAAGCAGGGGATTTAAGAGTGGGATGAGTACGAGCGTACTCAATAAGTTCATTATAGGAAAGAGGTGTTTAATGCACTAGCTACAGCATTAGACCAGAAAGTCTAATACCAATGCAGGTTTTCATAATCATTTCTTCAAAAGGTTGCTTTTATTCAGAAGAACTATGTTCGTCAGCCTTCACCGGTTTACTAGAACTTCATGGAGCTCCTTTCCGGCCGCGTTCGCAGTTCCATATCCCGGAACAGGGAGTGACAGGTCACGGTTCATTACACTCTGCAGAGGTGTGTTGCTTTACCCATAAGAGATCTTAACCTTGCTGCCAACCGGGCTCGAGTTTCCCGTCCACACTTCCTATGGTGTGAGGCCCGGTATAAGGTCTAGCCAATCATGTTCCTCCGCTACCTCGAACACCCACCCTTTGTTGCATGCCCCGACCCTGGGTCCTCGCCGGTCCTCTTACACCAATTAAGGATGGACCCCAACCACGACGACAGTCTGGGATCGAACCAAACTCCTTCGCCCGTAGCTGCAACCCATCCTAGACCACAATACCGTGGGGACTTAGGACTCCCCAGCCTCACCAGCTTGCTCCTTCGGGCGACAAGTGTACTACGGACAATGCCGTGGGGACTTGGGACTCCCCAGCCTCACTAGCTTGCCCCCTTGGATTACAAGTATACTACGGTAAAGCGCATCCGTTGATGAACGAGAGGTGGAAACACTTTTGACTACTCCGTCGCACTCCGGATCTTATGGTTAACACGGTTGTTATGACACAAGAATCAATGGACGACATTTGTTGTTTAATCCTAGATGGATATAAACCCTTGCAATGGAACCTCCACCATATCAACACAATCCATGGTTCCATTGCCCACCACATAGTCATATTCATAGTTATGAAAATAGTGGTTTTGATTTTTATGCAATAGTGATAAACATAGTACTTTGCAAGTAATTTGGTAAAAATACTGAAATGGCATGAGCAAGTGATGAACTTGCCTTTCTTGGCTGCAAGATTATGCAGGCAAGGTCTTCGATACGCAATAACTCCAAATTCTGAAATAGCATCATCGTCCGGTAAGGACGATGTTTAAAAGATTGGCAAGGATGCAATAATGCATAAGTATGAGATGCAATCACTCTAAGCGTGACCTAACCCCGATAATTTAGGATCAGTGAGCTGTAATGATTGGTTCAGGTGTGTTGCACTTTTAGAGTGATTCACAAACAAGGTTCTTATTAAGAATTGGTTGCTTGTTATCATAAATAGGTGTTGTAATAAATAATAATAACACTAATAGCACATAACAATAACATTTGGTATAATCTTAACATGTAATGAATAGTAGTTGGTTTTAGCACTATATGGCATGGTTAATGATTAATTATCATATACTTCAAAAGAATAACTTTTGAAGAACATGTTCTTTGATAAAGAACAAGTATGATAATTAGGGTTGTGGAGTTCTATGGTTTTCTATGGTTCTAATTGGTTTCTGGAGTAAGTAGTAGATGGATCCTAATAAGGTTGGATTCATCAACATCTAGGGCTTGAATGGTTTTGCTTAAGCATAAGAAGCTTAAGCAATTAGTTATACATAGTTGCTATCATGGTGGGTTCATATTGCTGGTGATAGCTAGCTAGGGTTTATAGGTCCTTATAAGCAAGGTTGATGATGATTCTTTATTTACTTCAAAAGAATAACTTTTGAAGAACATCTTACTTAGGTAAGAAGAAGTACTACAATTAAGGTTGAGGTTGTCTTGGATTAGCTATTGGATTTCTAAGTAGAGAATGATTGGTTCCTAAATAGGATAGTTCCTAAGTATCTCACACTGGTAGGGTTGAGTGGAATATGGTTAGGTAATGCTCAGGATTTGGCATGGTTGCTCCAGAGGTTCATCACATTGGTGTGATGCTAAATAGGAATGAATAAGACTAAGGTTTAGACTTAGGTGTTCCTATCTGATCATCTAGGTTTGATAAGATGAACACATGGGATTGCTAATTAGTAGTGATAGGGTTCCCATATTTTATGTGGATTTGAACTAGTATTTAGTTGCTAGATATGAATCTATGATAACTAATGAAGTAACATGATCACATGCTACTAGGGGTTTAGGTTTGGAAACAATTTAGGGTTCACACATAAAATAGTGGAGCTAGGATTTCTAGTGGAATTAGGGTTTTGGGTTTCACATACAATTATGAGGTTGTGTTCTTTATTCAATATGGAATTAGGGTTTCTTAATCACCATATAGTTCTATGATTAATAACTTCAATTTAAAGTTGAAGTTATTAATAACTTGGGAATAAAAATAATATTGAATTTGACATTTTATTATTTTTAAACAATTAATAATTAGGTAATTATTAATTAGGGTTTAAATCTCTCTAATAATGATTTAACAAATAATAAATAAAGAAAATTAGTATTCATGTTTTTCTTTATTTATTTATTGGTTTTTATTTAATTTTAAGATTTTCCTAATTATTGAATTTTAATTGCATTTAGAATTAGGATTAAAGTCTTAATTAACAAGTATTAAATAAGTGAATTTTTATTAAAAATAAAAATTTCATTTTATATTTTTATTGGATAGAGTTTTTCTTTATAAGAATTTTGATATCTTATATTTATTTTTCTAAGCTATATTGGATTTTCTACAATTTGTCAAAGTTGCAGCAAATTTCTGGAATTGAATTTAAACAAGAAATACTAGAGTTACCCGGACAGATCATACCCACAGTCACTGGCCAGTGGTCCATTGCCATGTTGGCTGCCACGCAGGCGTGGACTAAGTCCAAATCGAGAGCATGGCCAGAGTCTACGGTGGCCGGTGGGAAATCGGCGATCGCCGTCGATCCCGGGCTCGCGCGGATGATCTACTATGCTCATACTGCTCAGCACACTACTGCGAACGTTGGGGTGGCGGCGCCGCTAGGAAGTGGTCACCGGAACTTGCTCGCCGGTGAGATGCGGTGGCGGCAGACACGGGCACATGCTGCTAAGAGGCTACGGACGATGATTCGATGCAATACGAAGCTCAGGAGATGCGCAGGCTCACCGTGATGGTGTTGGACTCGACGGTGAGGTCGGAGGTGGTCTGACGGCGATGCAATTGTCACGGTGGCCGGATCATCTGTGAGCCAAAGTGAGCTCGAATCAGATGCTTCCGAACGCGGCGGCTCGATTCCTTCCGCAGGAGTAACAAGTCGACGATGGCGGTGAAGATGGTAGCCACGGCGGGGCTTGGGGAGGTTCCTACCGGCGGCGAGGAAGATGGCCGGGCGAGCTAGGGTTTGCTAAATTGGGGCAAAATGACGAACACGAACAGAGGGAAATGTGGCGGGGTATTTATAGGTTCTTCGGTGGTCGTTGATGGTCGTCTGGTCCATATTGGCGGCCGGGACGTGGCTCGCCGGCGTCGTGGCGCTCTCCAGTGAGTCAACGGTGGCGAAGACGAAGACGTCGACGCCTCCTCGCTCTTATCCGCCCGAATCGGTACACGGGCTGGGCTGGGCCGTGGTGCTGGGTTGCCTTGTGGGCCACTGCTGGGCTGTGCTTCGGCTGCGGTTGTTGGGCTGTTGCGCTGCTTCATGGCCAGGTAAGGCTCCTTTCTCTCCTTTTCTTTTTATTTATGTTTTTCTTTTTCTGTTTTCATAATTTCTGGTTTGAATCTAATTTGATTTCATTTCATTTTGCAGGTTTCTCAACTAGGTTAATTTCATCAAGTTGCAGAACAATGATTATTACACCATTCTTTCTATTTATAACAAATAGTTTATATTTAATTACATTTCATACTTGTTGGCTTATTTAAAATAGCAATTAAACATGAGTTTATATTCTCATTTTACTTTCCTTTTTCTTATGAATCAAATGCTTTGGAATGATTAGAGTTACTACTTGAACTCAAAGTATTTCATAGATTGTTATTACTGCTTGGTTTCTATTTGAGGAATTTGTCACTTGCACATAATTTTATATGAGCACTTGCTAGTTAAGGTTTTGTAGGTTTTATTATAACCATCTTTCAAAGGTGGCACTAGGATTATATTTAATAACACCTTGAATTACCTAGAGTAGACATAACTCTCATCATGGTTTGGTCTAGGTTATAATGATAAGTGGTTGATCACCACCTATGGGTCTAGTTATAGAATTTAGCACTAGGGCCTCTTATGTTCAATAATTAAGTATAGGTTTTAACTAGAGTGCAACTCTGGGATTCTAATTATGTTTACCTAATGGCAATTGGTTTGAATCTCAATTATGGCATGGGTTTATATTATGATCACCATAGTGATACATAAACTAGAGTTAATACATAATTCTAGATGGTAGAAATGAGATGACACATTAGAGTATTTTCTAGAGTTTAATCTCCCCTAACCATGATAAGATGGTTACTTGCTTCATATCTTATGTGCTTCTCTAATTACTAAGGGTTTGAGAATTGGTTTTATCTTCTACCAATTAACTTCTTTTATTATCCTCAATTTATCATTAAAATAACTACATTGATTATAGTTCTTTTTTTATAGTTAACTTTGGTCATATGGATGGATGGTTTCTCGCCATATAAAGTATAGAGTTTGACTCTAAAGGTTTTCTTGTGGTTCTTAAATTGATGAATGAAATAGATGGGGTAAGATTCTACTTATGGTCACCAGGTGGTTCACAAGTTAAAGTTAGGATATAAGCCTAGGGTTGCTTACTAGTTATCTCCCTATGATTTCATGTGGTGAGTGATATCTACTTATCCTATTAGGGTTTAACTTATCCTCACATAACTCAAGAGCATGATCATGGTTTAGGTATGATCAATTTGTTCTTAACATCTTCTACCTCAAATTCTAAGGGTTTATGATCATTACTTAATTTATAATGACCGAGGTTTGGCTTCCTAAGGTATCTCTCATTAAATGGGTTTCTCACTTCTATGATCAAGCATTGTCTTGATCAACTAAGATATAGTACTTCTGATTTACCTTCTTGAATGGGACTACTACGGTTGCCTCATTAGTTTATATGCCAGGAGATGCCCTCAGATAATTACTTAGAGTTCTTCTCATGAATGATGATATAACCATTTGGATATATATAATAGGTCTCTCCCTTAAATCTAAGTGTTTCCTCAACTAACTTGAGTGTAACACTATATCTTGAGCTCTCTTATATAGGAATGGATTATTCTAGGGTTTATGGTATGTTCACAAGATCTCATTAGATAATATGAAGGAGATATGCCCTAGAGGCAATAATAAAGTGGTTATTATTTATATCTTTATGTTTATGATAAATGTTTATATATCATGCTAGAATTGTATTAACCGAAACATTAGTACATGTGTGATATGTAGACAAACAAGAAGTCCCTAGTATGCCTCTTAAACTAGCTTGTTGATTAATGGATGATTAGTTTCATAATCATGAACATTGGATGTTATTAATAACAAGGTTATGTCATTGTGTGAATGATATAATGGACACACCCAATTAAGCGTAGCATAAGATCTCGTCATTAAGTTATTTGCTATAAGCTTTCGATACATAGTTACCTAGTCCTTATGACCATGAGATCATGTAAATCACTTATACCGGAAAGGTACTTTGATTACACCAAACACCACTGCATAAATGGGTGGCTATAAAGGTGGGATTAAGTATCCGGAAAGTATGAGTTGAGGCATATGGATCAACAGTGGGATTTGTCCATCCCGATGACGGATAGATATACTCTGGGCCCTCTCGGTGGAATGTCGTCTAATGTCTTGCAAGCATATGAATGAGTTCATAAGAGACCACATACCACGGTACGAGTAAAGAGTACTTGTCAGGAGACGAGGTTGAACAAGGTATAGAGTGATACCGAAGATCAAACCTCGGACAAGTAAAATATCGCGAGACAAAGGGAATTGGTAATATATGTGAATGGTTCATTCAATCACTAAAGTCATCGTTGAATATGTGGGAGCCATTATGGATCTCCAGATCCCGCTATTGGTTATTGGTCGGAGTGAGTACTCAACCATGTCCGCATAGTTCTCGAACCGTAGGGTGACACACTTAAAGTTGGATGTTGAAATGGTAGCACTTGAAATATGGAATGGAGTTCGAATATTTGTTCGGAGTCCCGGATGAGATCCCGGATATCACGAGGAGTTCCGGAATGGTCCGGAGAATAAGATTCATATATAGGATGTCATTTTATGTGAAATAAAATGTCGCGGAAGGTTCTATGGAAGGTTCTAGAAGGTTCTAGAAAAGTCCGGAAGAAACCACCTAGGAAGGTGGAGTCCACAAGGGACTCCACCTCCATGGCCGGCCAGCCCTAGATGGGGTGGAGTCCCAAGTGGACTCCACCATAGGGGCCGCCACCCCCACATGGGAGGTGGGAATCCCACCTTTGGGTGGGAGTCCTAGTTGGGCTAGGTTTCCCCCCTCCTATGGAAGGTTTTGGTTTCGGGTCTTATTCGAAGACTTGGACACCAACACTTGGGATCCACCTATATAATGAGGGGCCAAGGGAGGGGGCCGGCCACCCCAAGACCACAAGCTGGCTGCCCCCCATAGAGTGGCCGGCCACCCCTCCCAAACCCTAGCCAAGCTCCTCCACTCCATATTGCCCGCGTAGCTTAGCGAAGCTCCGCCGGACTTCTACACCGCCACCGACACCACGCCGTCGTGCTGTCAGATTCAAGAGGAGCTACTACTTCCACTGCCCGTTGGAACAGGGAGGTGGACGTCGTCTTCATCAACAACCGAACGTGTGACCGAGTACGGAGGTGCTGCCCGTTCGTGGCACCGGAACCGATCGTGATCAAGATCTTCTACGCGCTTTTGCAAGCGGCAAGTGATCGTCTACCGCAGCAACAAGAGCCTCCTCTTGTAGGCTTTGGAATCTCTTCAAGGGTGAGACTCGATACCCCCTCGTTGCTACCGTCTTCTAGATTGCATCTTGGCTTGGATTGCGTGTTCGCGGTAGGAAATTTTTTGTTTTCTATGCAACGTTATCCTACAGTGGTATCAGAGCCATGTCTATGCATAGATGGTTGCACGAGTAGAACACAATGGTTTGTGGGCGTTGATGCTCTTGTTATCTTTAGTTTGAGTACTTTGCATCTTTATGGCATAGTGGGATGAAGCGGCTCGGACTAACTTTACATGACCGCGTTCATGAGACTTGTTCCTCGTTCGACATGCAACTTGTATTGCATAAGAGGCTTTGCGGGTGTCTGTCTCTCCTACTATAGTAAAGATTCAATTTACTCTTCTATTGAAAACATTAGTATCAACGTTGTGGTTCATGTTCGTAGGTAGATTAGATCTCTCTCGAAAACCCTAAACCACGTAAAATATGCAAACCAAATTAGAGACGTCTAGCTTGTTTTTGCAGGGTTTGGTGATGTGATATGGCCATAATGTGATGATGAATATGTATGAGATGATCATTATTGTATTGTGGCAACCGGCAGGAGCCTTATGGTTGTCTTTAAATTTCATGTTGATTAGTATTTCAAAGTAGTTGTAATAGTTGCTACATGGAGGACAATCATGAAGACGGCGCCATTGACCTTGGTGCTACGCCGACGATGATGGAGATCATGCCCGAAGATGATGGAGATCATGTCCGTGCTTTGGAGATGAAGATCAAAGGCGCAAAGACAAAAGGGCCATATCATATCACATATGAACTGCATGTGATGTTAATCCTTTTATGCATCTTATTTTGCTTAGATCGCGACGGTAGCATTATAAGATGATCCCTCACTAAAATCTCAAGATAATAAAGTGTTCATCCTTAGTAGCACCGTTGCCAAGACTTGTCGTTTCGAAGCATCTCGTGATGATCGGGTGTGATAGAATCAACAAGTGCATACAACGGGTGCAAGACAGTTTTGCACATGCGGATACTAAGGTGGCCTTGACGAGCCTAGCATGTACAGACATGGTCTCGGAACACGTGATACCGAAAGGTAGAGCATGAATCATATGGTTGATATGATGAACACTTTGAGTGTTCGCCATTGAAATCACACCTTGTCTCGTGATGATCGGACATAGGTGCGGTGGATTTGGTTCATGTGATCACTAAGACAATGCGAGGGATATTGTTTTGAGTGGGAGTTCACCCAGGTTTTTAATTATGTTGAATTAAAATTTGAACTCAATTTGTCATAAACTTAGTCTAAACTATTGCAAATATATGTTGTAGAGATGGCGTCCCCAATCAATTTTAATCATTTCCTAGAGAAAGAGAAACTTAAGAGCAACGGTAGCAACTTCACCGACTGGTTCCGTCATGTGAGGATCTTCCTCTCTGGCGGAAATCTGCAATTTGTGCTTGATGCACCGCTAGGTGACCCTCCTGCAGAAGATGAAGCCGATGAAGTAAAAGCTGTTTACGCAACTCGGAAAACTCGGTACTCTCAAGTTCAGTGTGCCATCCTGTGCAGTCTGGAATCCGATCTTCAAAAACGTTTTGAGCACCATGATCCTCATGAGTTGATGAATGAGCTGAAAGCTATATTCGAGACTCATGCGGCCGTGGAATGCTATGAAGCATCGAAACATTTCTTCAGCTCTATGATGGAAGAAGGCAGCTCCGTTAGTGAGCACATGCTCGCCATGACCGGGCATGCGAAGAAACTCAGTGACTTGGGAATAGTGATTCCTAACAGACTGGGGATTAATCGTGTCCTTCAATCACTGCCACCAAGTTACAAGAACTTTGTGATGAACTACAATATGCAGAACATGAACAAGGAGTTACCTGAACTCTTTGGCATGCTAAAAGCTGCTGAGATTGAGATCAAGAAAGAGCACCAAGTGTTGATGGTCAACAAGACCACCAGTTTCAAGAAACAGGACAAGTCTAAGGGAAAATTCAAGAAGGGTGGCAAGAAAGCTGCCACGCCTCCTATGAAACCTAAGAACGGCCCTAAGCCTGATGCTGAGTGCTATTACTGCAAGGAGAAGGGACACTGGAAGCGTAATTGCTCCAAGTATCTGGCTGATCTTAAGAGCGGCCTTGTCAAGAAAAAGAAAGAAGGTATATCTGATATACATGTTATAGATGTTTATCTCACTGGTTCTCGTTCTAGTACCTGGGTATTTGATCTTTGGTTCGGTTGCTCATATTTGTAACTCGAAACAGGAACTAAAGAATAAACGAAGACTACTGAAAGATGAAGTAACGATGCGCGTTGGAAATGGATCCAAAGTCGATGTGATCGCTGTCGGCACACTTCCTCTACATCTACCTTCGGGATTAGTTTTAAGCCTAAATAATTGTTATTTTGTACCCGCGTTGAGCATGAACATTATATCTGGATCTTGTTTAATGCAAGACGGTTATTCATTCAAGTCTGAGAATAATGGTTGTTCTATTTTTATGAATAATATCTTTTATGGTCGAGCACCACAAAAGAATGGCTTATTTCTGTTAGATCTCGATAGTAGTGATACGCATATACATAACATTGATGCTAAGCGAATTAAACTTAATGATAATTCTACTTATATGTGGCACTGTCGTCTTGGTCATATTGGAGTGAAACGCATGAAGAAACTCCATACTGATGGATTACTTGAATCACTTGACTTTGAGTCACTTGATAGATGCGAAGCATGTCTAATGGGAAAAATGACAAAGACTCCATTTTCTGGTATGATGGAGCGAGCTACTGACTTATTGGAAATCATACATACCGATGTATGTGGACCAATGAGCGTAGCCTCGCGCGGTGGTTATCGTTATGTTCTAACCTTCACAGATGATCTGAGTAGATATGGGTATATCTATTTCATGAAACATAAATCCGAAACTTTCGAGAAGTTTAAGGAATTTCAAAGTGAAGTAGAAAATCAACGTAACAAGAAGATCAAATTTCTGCGATCTGATCGTGGAGGTGAATATCTGAGTTATGAGTTTGGCATGCATTGAAAGAAATGCGGAATACTTTCACAATTGACACCGTCGGGAACACCACAACGAAACGGTGTGTCCGAACGTCGTAATCGAACTCTCTTAGATATGGTTCGTAGTATGATGTCTCTTACTGATTTGCCGTTATCATTTTGGAGTTATGCATTAGAGACAGCCGCATTCACTTTAAATAGAGCACCATCAAAATCCGTAGAAACGACACCGTATGAATTATGGTTTAATAAGAAACCTAAGCTGTCGTTCCTGAAAGTTTGGGGTTGCGAAGCCTATGTAAAGAAGTTACAACCGGACAAGCTAGAACCCAAAGCGAAGAAATGCGTCTTCATAGGATACCCTAAGGAAACTATAGGGTACACTTTCTATCACAAATCCGAAGGCAAAATCTTTGTTGCTAAGAACGGAACCTTTCTTGAGAAAGAATTTCTCACTAAAGAAGTGACTGGAAGAAAAGTAGAACTCGATGAGATTGATGAATCTATACTCGTTGATCAGAGTAGCGCAGTACCGGAAACTGTTCCTGTACCGCCTACACCGGCAACAGAGGAAGCTAATGATAATGATCATGAAACTTCGAACGAGGAAACTACTGAACCTCGCAGATCGACAAGGGAACGTGCCACTCCTGATTGGTATGATCCTTGTCTAAATGTCATGATTGTAGATAACAATGATGAGGACCCTGCAACGTATGAAGAAGCGATGATGAGCCCAGATTCCAACAAATGGCAAGAAGCCATGAAATCCGAAATGGGATCCATGTATGATAACAAAGTATGGACTTTGGTAGACTTACCTGATAGCCGAAAGGCTGTCGAGAATAAATGGATCTTCAAGAGAAAAACAGATGCTGATGGTAATATTACTGTCTATAAAGCTCGACTTGTCGCAAAGGGTTTCCGACAAATTCAAGGAGTTGACTACGATGAGACTTTCTCACCTGTAGCGAAGCTAAAATCTGTGAGGATTTTGTTAGCAATAGCTGCATTTTTCGATTATGAGATTTGGCAGATGGATGTCAAAACGGCGTTCCTTAATGGAGACATTGAGGAAGAGTTGTATATGGTACAACCCAAAGGTTTTGTCGATCCTAAAAATGCTGACAAAGTATGCAAACTTCAGCGTTCAATCTATGGATGAAGCAAGCATCAAGAAGTTGGAACCAACGCTTTGATAAGGTGATCAAAGACTTCGGGTTTATACAAAGTGTCATGGAGAGGCCCGTATTTACAAGAAAGTGAGTGGGAGCTCGTAGCATTCCCGATATTATATGTAGATGACATATTATTGATCGGGAATGATATAGAACTATCAAGACGTGTTAAGGGTTATTTGAATAATAGTTTTTCAATGAAAGACCTTGGTGAAGCATCGTATATATTAGGCATCAAGATTTATAGAGATAGATCAAGACGCCTAATAGGGCTATCACAGAGTACATATCTGGACAAGATTCTAAAGAAGTTTAGAATGGACGAAAGTAAGAAAGGGTTCTTACCTATGTTACTGTGCAAGGTATTGAGTAAAACTCAAGGACCGGCTACGGCAGAAGAAAGAGAAAGGATGAGTAACATCCCCTATGCCTCGGCAAAGAGGATCTATCATGTATGCCATGCTATGTACTAGACCGGATATAGCACATGTCGTTAGTTTGACTAGCAGATATCAAAGTGATCCAGGAATGGAACATCGGACAGCGGTCAAGAATATCCTGAAGTACTTGAAAAGAACTAAGGATATGTTTCTTTGTTATGGAGGTGACCAAGAGCTCGTTGTAAACGGTTACACCGATGCAAGTTGGAACAACGATCCTAATGACTCTAAGTCACAATGCAGGTACGTGTTTATATTGAATGGTGCTGCAGAAGCTGGGCAAGCTCGAAGCAAGGCACGGTGGCGAAGTCTTCAACGAGAATCGAGTACATAGCGGCTTCAGAGGCTTCATCAGAAGCGGTATGGATGAAGAGGTTCATTGTAGAGCTCGGTGTGGTTCCTAGTGCATTGGACCCATTAATCATTTACTGTGATAACATGGGTGCCATCGCCAATGCACAAGAGCCAAGGTCACACAAGAGGCTGAAACATATCAAGCTGCGTTACCACTCGATTCTCGAGTACATCGAAGATGGAGAAGTAAAGATTTGCAAAGTACACACTGATCTGAATGTAGCAGATCCGTTGACTAAAGCTCTCCCTAGGGCAAAGCATGACCAACACCAGAATGCCATGGGTGTTAGGTATATTACAATGTAATCTAGATTATTGACTCTAGTGCAAGTGGTAGACTCAAGGAGATATGCCCTAGAGGCAATAATAAAGTGGTTATTATTTATATCTTTATGTTTATGATAAATGTTTATATATCATGCTAGAATTGTATTAACCGAAACATTAGTACATGTGTGATATGTAGACAAACAAGAAGTCCCTAGTATGCCTCTTAAACTAGCTTGTTGATTAATGGATGATTAGTTTCATAATCATGAACATTGGATGTTATTAATAACAAGGTTATGTCATTGTGTGAATGATATAATGGACACACCCAATTAAGCGTAGCATAAGATCTCGTCATTAAGTTATTTGCTATAAGCTTTCAATACATAGTTACCTAGTCCTTATGACCATGAGATCATGTAAATCACTTATACCGGAAAGGTACTTTGATTACACCAAACACCACTGCGTAAATGGGTGGCTATAAAGGTGGGATTAAGTATCCTAAAGTATGAGTTGAGGCATATGGATCAACAGTGGGATTTGTCCATCCCGATGACGGATAGATATACTCTGGGCCCTCTCGGTGGAATGTCGTCTAATGTCTTGCAAGCATATGAATGAGTTCATAAGAGACCACATACCACGGTACGAGTAAAGAGTACTTGTCAGGAGACGAGGTTGAACAAGGTATAGAGTGATACCGAAGATCAAACCTCGGACAAGTAAAATATCGCGAGACAAAGGGAATTGGTAATATATGTGAATGGTTCATTCGATCACTAAAGTCATCGTTGAATATGTGGGAGCCATTATGGATCTCCAGATCCCGCTATTGGTTATTGGTCGGAGTGAGTACTCAACCATGTCCGCATAGTTCTCGAACCGTAGGGTGACACACTTAAAGTTGGATGTTGAAATGGTAGCACTTGAAATATGGAATGGAGTTCGAATATTTGTTCGGAGTCCCGGATGAGATCCCGGATATCACGAGGAGTTCCGGAATGGTCCGGAGAATAAGATTCATATATAGGATGTCATTTTATGTGAAATAAAATGTCGCGGAAGGTTCTATGGAAGGTTCTAGAAGGTTCTAGAAAAGTCCGGAAGAAACCACCTAGGAAGGTGGAGTCCACAAGGGACTCCACCTCCATGGCCGGCCAGCCCTAGATGGGGTGGAGTCCCAAGTGGACTCCACCATAGGGGGCCGGCCACCCCCCACATGGGAGGTGGGAATCCCACCTTTGGGTGGGAGTCCTAGTTGGGCTAGGTTTCCCCCCTCCTATGGAAGGTTTTGGTTTCGGGTCTTATTCGAAGACTTGGACACCAACACTTGGGATCCACCTATATAATGAGGGGCCAAGGGAGGGGGCCGGCCACCCCAAGACCACAAGCTGGCTGCCCCCCATAGAGTGGCCGGCCACCCCTCCCAAACCCTAGCCAAGCTCCTCCACTCCATATTGCCCGCGTAGCTTAGCGAAGCTCCGCCGGACTTCTACACCGCCACCGACACCACGCCGTCGTGCTGTCGGATTCAAGAGGAGCTACTACTTCCTCTGCCCGCTGGAACGGGGAGGTGGACGTCGTCTTCATCAACAACCGAACGTGTGACCGAGTACGGAGGTGCTGCCCGTTCGTGGCACCGGAACCGATCGTGATCAAGATCTTCTACGCGCTTTTGCAAGCGGCAAGTGATTGTCTACCGCAGCAACAAGAGCCTCCTCTTGTAGGCTTTGGAATCTCTTCAAGGGTGAGACTCGATACCCCCTCGTTGCTACCGTCTTCTAGATTGCATCTTGGCTTGGATTGCGTGTTTGCGGTAGGAAAATTTTTGTTTTCTATGCAACGTTATCCTACATAATAAAGGATTAAGTCTCGACATAGATGCTTAGTTGGATTAGTTGCTACTTTACTTCATCATTTCATAGATATGATCTTACTCCATTTGGTATTGGCTATCTCACCACTCCCAAATGAAATGGTTTAACTCCTAATACTTTAGTTCAATGGTGTCCTTGATTCTTAAGTAGGTAAAGCTAAGGTTAGTAGGAATGGTCTCTCTCATTTGGGAAGGAATTCAATGATAACCTAAGGTTAGGCTCCCTAGAGGTTGATGTGATCATCAATATCTAGGTTCAACATAATTAGGTTCTCTCTCTAGGAATTGTCTTGAATAATATCCTAGTGTTCCTCTTAAAGATGATGATTTGAATACTTGGATGTATATCCAAGGTATAGCTCCAGGTTTGTTATTGCTTCTCTAATAAATAATAGAACTCTCACCTCTCTAGGTTTGATGCTTAATAATTTGGAATAGAGAAGAATATATATTTCTAGAGTTGATCTCCATGTCATGTTTCCAAGAATGAAGTAAAATGAATACCATGAGGTTCATGGTAGGATCATGGATTAGTTTAAGACATGGAAAAGATAAGTCAACAATGGTTTCTCCATTTTATTGTTACTTGGTTTGCAATTGAATAGATGTTCATATTATATGGCAAGGATTACCATATTATAATCTTTTATAAGATCAAGCATTTGATCATTGAGTAAAGTGTTGTTGTGTTGATTATTAGTTCCATTTGATCTAACCCCTTAGATCAAATCATCTCTACCCAAAACAAGGTTTTAACCAAAGTCACATTGAGGTTTATAACGCTTGACTTGATGAGCTACTTCAATTCCACCAAGGTTAAGTGAAACTTCAGTTACTATGACTGTTTTACTTTAAAGCGCAAAAATTCCCCAGATTTTCTATGCATGAATGCAATGCACACATCTGTTTCCTCTATTTTTGTAACCCCAATACCTGGGATATTACATTTATCCAAGATCGCGCGGCTCCACTCAAATGCACTTGGATGCTCTTCATGGCTGTTGCTCTGGTTCCTCCTATCAGTTTTACCGTCTCGAGATAATCGACTAGCCAATCCTCTGGATCTTGCAGGCCGTCGAATTTTTTGAAGTTATCGGGTAATTTGAACCCCGAGGGAACTCGAGTTTTTCGCACCCTCCTTGTAAAGCACGGCAGCCCGCACATATCCTCGTCATCTATCTCTGGGGAGTGCCGATGTTCCCTTCTATGTTGTCGTGCTCTGTCCACCCTTGCTTGCGCTGTTGTGTCTCTTGCTCCACTTGGTCTCTCGGGAGCTGGTGCTGCTGCCGCAGGTCGCGGAATATTTTGCCTTGCTGATCCTTCGGGAGGCGTTGTTACAAACGCGGTTCCCATGGCCCCAACTCCTGCCATAGCCATATTGTACAGTGCTTCTCTTGGATCTCCGGGAGGTGGCTTGGATGCGAGGATAAAGGCTTGCGTCGCCATATACCCAGCTTCCGGTGTCTTAGGGATAATGTTCCCTCTCGTGTCTATCGACATAAACGACATGTCGAGGTTTTGAACCAAGTTCTCCCTATCAGCTTCAGGTATGTTTTGCAGCCTGGATCTTGCTCTGTTCCGAGCTTCTCTGTGGCTATCTCCCGAAGTTTCTGAATGTCGACTTAATTCTGCCCTTCGCCTGCTTGATGCGGAAGCTGCCTCCCTTCTTCTGTTCAGAGCAGCTGTCTGTTTTTCCAATTCCCTTGCAG
Source organism: Lolium perenne (assembly GCF_019359855.2). NCBI lineage: Eukaryota > Viridiplantae > Streptophyta > Magnoliopsida > Poales > Poaceae > Lolium > Lolium perenne. The sequence goes on along the minus strand of NC_067245.2, from coordinate 92,242,078 downwards.
CTCGCGCGAGCCTATATTGATATGCTTGCAATTCTTCTGGCGTAGCGGTTGTGGACATTGGCTCTGAACCATCCATAGCTCTGGCGGCTCTATCCCATGCTGCTTGTGCGAGTTGAACCCTAACACGTGGTGTAGGCCCGACATATTTATTGCCTAAACCTCGCCTTAGGTCGGAGGGATCGACGTATGGATTTCCCAAATCATCGAAAGCCTCTGACGTTTCCTCCTGATCGCGTCTTGGCTCTCCGATGGCATAAATCTGATGATATTTTGAATTCAGATCTTTGCTGGGTTTGGTGACACCATCATAGAGATTGGTGAAGACCTTGCCCACAGTAGTGGATTTGTCGATGAAGTTGAAGCTGTCGACGCTGCTCGAGTCATCGCTTATATAGGAGTCCGCGGATGACTCGAAGGACATGTCGCTGAAGATCTTGGTGAGCTTTTCGCTTGCCCTGGTGCTGACGAAGCGTGGCGAGGAAGTCTCCTCTTCGCCTGACTCGATTGACGATGTTGAATTCGAAAAATCGAAATCGACCACCGACGATCCCAACGAGATCGGAATTTCGAGACGATACGCTCCCTCTTTCTCGACGCGAAAGTGGAATCTTCCGAACGTCATCTCCATAGGCTCCTCCAGGTACGCATATACATCCAAACGGAAGGGCGGGTGAGGAACAAAATCGACAGGACCAGTTTCGATCTGTTTACCTCGATCCATCGCGTTGCTTGCTGTTGATGAAGTCGACGATCTTGAACGTGCCATCGAGATCAGCTCCTTGACTCCTCTAATTCCCACAGACGGTGCCAATTGACAAGGGATTAACTTATCAATACCTATGGGTTGTAGACTAGGGTTTTAGTTAGAAGTAGAGGGCAAGTAGATCTCGAAGGTTTCAGCCGAAAAGTACTCGACGATACGAAAACTAGGGTTTGTGAGACAATGAATCGATGCTTTCTTTGTCCCTCGACTCCCCCTTATATAGGAGGTGGAGCCGAGGGATTCGTGATGTACAAGTTACAGAGTCCGGGAAGGTTTCCAACTCATCCCGTAATATTACACGTGTTGTCTCCTAATACAACTCTAACTTTCCTTAATAGCAACTTGGGCTTCCGATTCTTCTTATCCTTCGGGTCGTGGGCCTTCAGTAAACCCCGGGTACCTTCTTCGGCAGGCCCATTGGGGATGCCTATGTCAACAGCCACTGCTATTCAACCTGCTCAAACAGCCACTGAATTGAATCAAGCACCACCAGCTTGCAAGGAGGAGCAGGGCAAGCAAATCAAATAGCACAGAAGCAATCCTCTACACCAACAAATAATCTAAGACCTGTAGTGAGGTATAAACAAGATCATCCTGAGCAAAACCATGTTTTGCTCATAAATAAGCATACTATGCATTACAGGAGCACAGAAGGGTAGAATACCCTGTTTGTGTCATCATCTGGCTACATAGCCATTTGGTGCAAGCAAATATGGGTGAGGCCAATAGGTAATCATCCTAGGGGAACATTAGTTATGTCAACTCAGTGGCACAACTAAGGAAATCCAGCAAAGAATGAATTCACAGCTAGCCTAGCCCAACACTTAGCACCTATAGCTAGCTATACCATCAGACAAATAGACAAATCTTTGTCTATATAAATTCTCAACATCAAAAGACACTGGAAGTCCAGTGTTGGATCAACCAGTGAGCAATCATCCAATTCCAGCAAGCAATCACCAACCATAGCAAGCCATAGAGAGGGGGAGCTACCCTTGACAGCATCAAAGAGCTGCCAGGGCCACCTCAACCCACAGCCAACACTTTGAACCACCACATCATCACCTAGTAGGGTTCAGTAGTGGGCTAGGGTACCCAACCAGAGGTTGGCATCCAGCTAGCCCTAACAAATTCATTGAAATGATCATCACTGAATCCCAGTTCACATCATTCATCCATTTAATAAAGCAAGATAAATAGATAACTGAATTATACAAGCAATTGTTGCACCAGAGCCTTGCAGATGATCCAATGGATCATTGCAAGCATCAACTGATGCTTGAGCAAGCACCATCACACACAGGCCAAGCCTGTGTGATGCACACACAGCACAGGGTGAGCACCAGATAGGCACAGACAGAAGCACAACAATTAATCATCAAGCAACTGATGATCATATGATCACCAGAGCTTGCTAGCACTTGTTACAGATGGCTATAGCCAAGCATAGCATCAGAAATGAGCCAGATACTGAAGAATTACACCTAAGCCATAACTGAATAAACAGATACCGAGTTAATGACTTTATAATTGTATCTAGAAGCACATCAAAGGCATGATGTACCATTGGATCAAGATACACAAGTAAAGCACACATCACTCATCATTGGATAATACTGTTAAGCCAACAACAATGCTCAATTGAGCATGCTCATGAATTTAAGCACAAGATATAACACATAAGAGCACTGGCACTTGCAAATTGCAAGGAATACACACAGTAATCAAGCTAGGGCAGCATAATTGAATACACTTGAGTGCCTAGAAGGAATAGTAATAAGAACAGAGGCACATGGAAGGATTCAAGCAAGAAATGCAAGATTAAACAAGCACATGGCTTAGGAACCTTGCACAGAACCATGCACAACAAAGATAGCAAGAATTAAGCATAGCCATTAGGCAGAGTAGGGCAGCACATTAGCTAGGATTCATGGCAGAAGCACAAGCAGCACAGCAGCATACGCGCATACACAACTAGCTAGGTGCAGCAGCAGCTCATCAGCACGGCAGGCATCTCCACGAGGAGGAGTAGCCGTGGCCAGAGCTAGAGGATGAAGACGAAGAACATTCAAGAGAGAGAGAGAGAGGGTGGAGCACATACCAGGGCGAGTAGACAGCAGTCGCGGCCATGGCGGCCACGGCGGCACATGCCGAGGCGCACGGCAGCGCCAGGCCAGGCCAGGCCACATCTAGACCAGCGCTGCAGCACCCCGCACCACTTCGGCGAGGTTCACGGCGGCGCCATAGCGCCAGGAACACCTGGGAGCAGCGAGATCGCCGCGGATCCCGTAAACCTAGCCATAGAGAGGGGGTCGGGGACGAGCGGGAGCAATGCCAGCTCCAGATCTATGCGGAGGAGCATGACCGGCGTCGTGGGGCGTTTCGATTGCCCCCCATGGCGAGGGCCATGACCGTCGGAGTTCGCCGGAATCGACTGGCGACGGCGAGGGCGACGCGAGTCGCCAGAGCGCAAGGGGATTAGGGTTCGTCGAGGTGGCGCAGTGGTGGAGAGGTGCGAGCGACCGCACGAGTCGGTTGGACCCGAGCTGGTCTAACCCAACCCACTGGGCTCCACTGACAGGTGGGCCCAGGGGCAATTGTGCCATTTCACAATTCCATAAAATACTGAAACTTTGAAAATGCATAGTAAATGTTAAATAGCTCTAAAAAAATAATTAAAATATGAAAACCACTCAGTATAAAAATCTCTATCATAATAAAATATGAAATATAATTTTTGAAGATAAAGATGAATAAATTCAAATTTGATGATTTAAATAATCATTTAAATCACACCCTATATTTTCAGTAATGAAAATAAGTCCATAAATTCTTTTGGACTTTAAAAACACCTTGACAATATTTCAAGGTTGTATTTTACCCTAAATAGAGTATCCCTAAATTATTCTTAGTATCAACCTCTCACATGAAATGATAAGACATCGGAAGGGGGAACAAACCCTAAAACTGGAATCATGCATAAATGCTTCTTTAACCATTGCCCTTATCGGACAATGATGCTATTTTTCAGCAACAGAGGACAAGAGTCAGTCCACACCATCCAACTGCAACACTTTGCAGTGTTCAGGCAAGTTCATCACTTGCTCATGTCATTCGAGTATTTTTACCAAATTACTTGCAAAGTACTATGTTTATCACTATTGCATAAAAATCAAAACCCCTATTTTCATAACTATGAATATGACTAAGTGGTGGGCAATGGAACCATGGATTGTGTTGATATGGTGGAGGTTCCATTGCAAGGGTTTATATCCATCTAGGATTAAACAACAAATGTCGTCCAGTGATTCTTGTGCCGTAATACCCGTGTTAACCATAAGATCCGGAGTGGGACGGAGTAGTCAAAAGTATTTCCACCTCTCATTCATCAACGGATGCGCATTACTGTGTGCACTTGATCTCGAGAGACAAGATGCAGGGTGGGGAACCCGTAGAAGTCCCCACGGTAATGTGGTCTATGATGGGTTGCAACTGCCGGCGAAGGAATGTATGATAGAGCTCTGCATTGTCGTCGTGGTCGGGGTCCATCCTTAATTGGTGCAAGAGGACCGGCGAGGACCCAGGGTCGGAGATTGCAACAAAGGGTGGGTGCTCGAGGTAGCGGAGGAACATGATTGGCTAGACCTTATACCGGGCCTCACACCATAGGAAGTGTGGACGGGAAAGCTGCCCAGTTGGCACCAAGGTTAAGATCTCTTATGGGTAAAGCAACACACCTCTGCAGAGTGTAATGAATCGTGACCTGTCACTCCCTGTTCCGGGATTTGGAACTGCGAACGCTGCCGGAAAGGAACTCCATGAAGTTCTAGTGAACCGGTGAAGGCTGACGGACATAGTTCTTTGGAATAAAAGCAACCTCTTGAAGAAATGTTTGTCAAAACCTGCATTGGTATTAGACTTTCTGGTCTAATATCGTAGCTAGTGCATTAAACACCTCTTTTCTATAATGAACTTGTTGAGTACGCTCGTACTCATACCACTCTTAAATCCCCTGCTTAGATTGTCTGAACCATCTGGAGGAGGACAACGACAACCCTGAAGGAGCCGACATCATCGGCTATGAAGAACCAGACCTCTCTGGAGATGTTGAAGGTGTAGACTACCTCATAGTCTACGGAACCGGGGAAGGTTCCGGAGGAGAGCAAGCTTAGACCGATAAGTAGTAATAGTAACCGAGCAGTACAAACTCTAAGTACTTAACTGCTCGTGGGAATAAATGTATCACCTAGTAAGACTTTTATATTGTAAGTTAAGATGGGTTCGCCTTGAACCCAGGAGTATCCCTCTTAGGACCCAAGAGGAGCTCCGAGATGATATGTACATTATGCTTGTAATAATAAATGAATGAGTTATGGACCTGCTATGTTCTGTTGCACTACTCTGAAGGATGTAATATTTGCGGATTGGTACTTCGTGAATGTTATATCAATGACTGGCATACTACAACATGCAGTGGTATGCAGGGTCACCACAATTATCGCTGGTTATGAAAATGTCAAAGATCTAAAACTTAGATTATTACCGTACTCGCTCCGTTCTCAAATAGTGTACTTCCAAATTCAAAATTTGTCCTAAAAATATACTAATAATGCACTTAATTAATGCAATTAGCTCCTCCTAGTCGCTCCCCAACTTCATCCTCCAATCCTCATTCTTCTCCTTCAACTCAACCATCAATTATCATTCCTCTTCTTAAATTAGTAATACTACAATGAAAACTCATAAAAGATGATATAAAAGATGAGAGAGATCTAACTTGTCTTATATTTCATTCGCGGACTAAGACTAGTCACAACGCATAAGTATCATATAGAAATATCATGCGTATGATATTACTACATGTTACTATCTCCATAATGCATGATATCATATACTAATATCATAGTTTTTATATATTAGTTGTTTTGTAGAATCTCAATGCAAATGTACGCGATTTACTTAACATTAAATTTTTCTAGTAATATGTGCTATGATACTGTATCTACCTATGATACTAGTATCCTCTCTCTCATCCTTAATTGCACTACCACATCAGCATTTTGCATGCATGAAATACATGATACTATCTATGATAATTCTATTGTGGATAGTCTGAGCGAGTATGCAACAAAATTTTAAGCTGGAGTGTACGAACGGCTGAGGAATGACCTCGATACCCCAACGAGGTTTGCGGCGACCGAGAAGTCTTCTGGTCCAAACCCGTCGGCGGCCCCATGTTTCTTGCCCACCGAAACCAAAACGTCGAAACACGTGACATGCCATGTCAAACCAAAACACGCACACACACAAAAAAAGAGGAACCTCTTGCGTCGCCTTACGGTCACACGTCTCACACGAGCGCAGCTGAGCCGGTGGTCTCGTGCTCGTCCCCGCTCGCCGTCGACTCGATGATAGGCGCCAAGCTCGCGGCGCCGACGCCGTCGGTGCTCCTCCCGCCCTCCCCTCGCCTCCGCGGCCGCCGCCTCTCCCCCACGGCCGCCTCATGCCTCCCAGACACAGGCACGGGCCCGCCTGTAACCGCGGGCTCGGACCAAGAACGCCCTGTCCCGGCCGGGCAAGACGCGGCGGCGGTGGCGGGGACCGTCTCCTCCCCGCCGCGCTCGCGCGCCAGCTCGCAGCTCAGCCGGTGGTCGAGGGCGCGCGCCGTCCGGTCCGGCCGGCGGCTGGACTGGCCGGCGACACGGGGGAGCGCGGCGGTCTCGGTGCCGACCCATTCGCCGCCGCCGTCGTACGAGGAGGCTGCGGCGGAGGAGGAGGACGATGATGTTTGCGATGTGTCTGAGGTCGACGGCGAGGCCGCGGCGAACTCCATCTACATGGTGTCGGACGGGACGGGGTCGACGTTGGAGCAATCGGTGAACGCCGTGCTCGGGCAGTTCGAGCACTGCCTCGTCGACCGCCGCTGCGCCACAAGCACCCACCTCTTCTCCGGGGTAAACATCCATCCCCTCTACTGCCTTATTTTTTCCCAGTTCACGCTGGATTTCGACCCCCGTGATACAGTGCGATGTCTACTTTGCACGAAATGTTTTCTGTTCGTCGCTATGTAGTGTGGCTAGGAAAAATCCGATTTTTACTGAACAGTAAACCATAGCGAGTAGTCTCTCTGGCAAATGCACGGATTTACCAATCTAAATAACGGAAATGTGAGAATTGCGCAGTAGTAAGTTTGTGTTATAGGTTAAGAAAGAAGTAGACCCTACAATGACAAGCACACATACAAAATCAAATATGCCTGTAATCACATACATACAAAAGAAAAATTCTGATTTTTAGTGAACAGTATGTTAGTATCTCTAGCCTCACTTTCATGAAGAAGAGGATGACACTAGGAGAGTTGGGGCAATTTTCGTTGATTTATTTCACACACATCTCACACAAATGCCATGCCAAACTGAGGGCACGGGGCTACAAATTTATAGCTGCTAGCCAGCCAGAACATTGCTAGTCTAAAGGTGCTAACTGCCAGTCCTTATGCTAGTCTAAAGATGCTAACTGAAAGATGCTAACTGCCAGTCCTTGATGCCTCTAAAAAGCAGTCAAAGATCAGGGATGCTATCCTATCCTAACCACCTGTCCTTCACGGCGGTCCTTGTGTGTGTGCTGCAGTCCACAAGCATGTGTATGCTGCAGCAGCTCCACAAAGACCAGAATACAATGACTTATTCATCATTCTCCCCCTAAGTCTTGTATGCCGTCTTGCGGGAGCGCTGAGCCATCCCGATTCGGGAGCAGAGCTCGAGGAACTTGACCCTCCCAAGAGGCTTGGTGAGCAGATCTGCGAGCTGATCCGTGGTGTTGACGTAGCTTGCATGGATGCTCCCTTCCTCCAAGCAGTCTCGGATGAAGTGGTACCTCAACCGAATGTGCTTGCTCCGTTCATGAAAAACGGGGTTCTTTGCCAGGGCCAGAGCAGACTTGCTGTCCACCAAGAGCTGCACTGGTCTAGTGTCTCGACCAAGGAGATCACCAAGCAGTCGAGCGAGCCAGAGCGCCTGAGTGCAAGCGGTGGAGGCCGCTATGTACTCAGCCTCACAGCTGGACATGGCCACCACCTGCTGCTTGATCGACTGCCAGCTCACGAGGCACTTGCCGAGGAAGACGAGGATCCCGCTCGTGCTCTTGCTGGTGTCGATGTCGCCGGCATGGTCGCTGTCGCTGTACCCGACGAAGTGCGCCGCCCCAGGACACCTAGGGTAGTGGAGGCCATGGTCGAGAGTCCCCGCAATGTAGCGGATGATCCTCTTCACAGCCTGCAGGTGCTCCGTCGTCGGTCGCTCCATGAAACGACTAACGTAGCCGACGGAGAAGGCCAAGTCCGGCCGTGTGTGGGCGAGGTAGCGAAGGCTCCCCACAAGACGCCGGTATTGTGTGGCGTCCACTTCCTCCGTCGTGCTGTCGCGGCTCAGTTTCAGCCTCTCCTCCATTGGAGTGAGGGCTGGGTTGCATCCAGTGAGCCCAGCTAGCTCAACGATGCGCTTGGCGTAGGCGGTCTGCCGAAGCGTGATCCCGGAGAGGTTCTGGTGCACCTCGATCCCCAGATAGAAGGAGAGGAGCCCCAGATCACTCATCTGGAAGGTGGCCTTCATCTCTTCCTTGAACGCTGCCACCTCTGCATCCTTAATGCCGGTGATCACCAAGTCGTCGACATAGACGCCCACCAACAGGGTGTTTCGTCCACTCCCCCGTCGGTAGACGGCCGCCTCGTGCGGGCTTTGCTCGAAGCCCATTGCCTTCAGCGTGGAATCCAGCTTGGCATTCCACGCCCGTGGTGCCTGCCGCAGGCCATAGAGAGCCTTGCGCAGGCGGAGTACCTTGCCCTCCTGGCCGGGAATCGCAAATCCCGGCGGCTGCTGCACGTAGACCTCCTCCTTCAAGTCGCCATTGAGGAAGGCAGACTTGACATCCATGTGATGGACGCGCCAGCCCTCCTGGGCAGCGAGCGCAAGGAGGAGTCGCACGGACTCCATCCGTGCCACGGGAGCGAAGGCATCGTCGAAGTCGACCCCCTCCTGCTGCAAGAAGCCTCGTGCCACCAAGCGAGCCTTGTGCTTGACGATGGCGCCGGCTTCATCCCTCTTCAGCTTGAACACCCATTTGAGGGTGATCGCGCGGTGACCACGAGGGAGGTCAGCAAGCTGCCAGGTGCGGTTCTTCTCGACCGCATCCATCTCCAACTGCATGGCAGCACGCCATGCTGCGTCCCTCTCAGCCTCTGGAAAGGACTGAGGCTCGCCGTCGTCACGCGCAAGCTGCAGCTGCGCCTCTAGGTCGCGTGGCACCTGTCCCGGCACCGGCTGGTCGCCGAGAAGGTTCTCCATCGTACGGTACCGCAGCGGCTCGCCGCCATGATACGCGTCGATGCGCTCCCCATCGTGAGAGAGCGGGGAAGCGAACTCCACCGGGCTGTGCTCAACATGAGCTGGTGTAGACGTGCCCGGAGGAGTGACTGCCGGTGCTGGAGTACGTGGTGACACCGGCTGTGGTGGTGTAGCAACCACCGGGGTCGATGGAGACTTGGGGACCGAGGTAGGCGAGCTTGTTGAAGAAGAGCTGCCTACTCCCCCGGCTGCCTCGAAGTCGACGTACTCGACAATGAAGTCGTCATACGTCGGAGTCGAGCTGTCCTCCACCGCCTTGCCCCATGCCCACCCTCGCCCTTCGTTGAACACGACGTCGCGCGACGTGCGCACACGTTGTGTCTTGGGGTCGAGGATGCGGTAGGCCTTCGAGCCCTCCGAGTAGCCAATGAACACTCCCGGAGTGCTCCTGTCGTCGAGCTTGCCGATGTGGCTGAGCTCCTTGGCGAATGCGAGGCAGCCAAAGACCCGCAGGTGGGAGACTGCCGGCTTTCGCCCATGCCAGGCCTCGTATGGCGTCCTGCCGTCAAGCGCCTTAGTAGGCGAGCGGTTGAGGATGTAGACGGCCGTCAGCACCGCCTCTCCCCAGAAGACAGCCGGCATCTCTCTCTGCTTGAGGAGGGCCCGAGCCATCCCCACAACCGTCTGGTTGCGCCGCTCGACGACGCCGTTCTGCTGCGGGCTGTAAGGCGCGGAGTAGTGGCGCTGGATGCCTTCCTCAGCGCAGTACGACGCGAATTCAGTCGATGTGAATTCGCCGCCGTTGTCGGTACGCAGCACGCGCAGCTTGCGGCCGCACTCCGCCTCCGCAGCAACCTGCGAGCGCCTGATGGCGTCCGCTGCCTCTCCCTTGCTGCCGAGGAGCACCACCCACATGTAGCGGGAGAGGTCATCAACGAGCAGCAGGAAGTAGCGTCGTCCTCCTGGTGTGGCCGGTGTCACCGGGCCACACAAGTCCCCGTGCACGAGCTCGAGCTTCTCCTTGGCTCTGAAGCTACTTTGGGAAAAGGGAGTCGTCTCTGCTTCGTCAAAACGCAGACGTCGCAGAACTGCTCCACATGGTCAAGGCACGGCATGCCTCGCACCATCTCCATGGTACTGAGCCGCTTCAGGGCCTTGAAGTGAAGGTGCCCGAAGCGCTCATGCCACTGCCACGCCTCGTCCTCCCGACGAGCAGCGAGACAGAGGGGTTGTGCCACCTGCACATCAAGAACATAGAGGCGATTTGTGCCTCTGGTTACCTTGGCAAGCAGGTGACGGTGGCGATCCCATATGCGCAGAACTCCGCTCTCGATCAGCACGCGGGAGCCGTTCTCATCCAGCTGTCCCAGGCTGATGATGGAGTTCCTCAGCGCGGGGATGTAGTAGACACCGGTGAGCAGCCGGTGCTCCCCAGTCTTGGCGGCGAAGATGACGGAACCGACGCCCTTGATCTCCACGGCGGAGGCATCCCCAAACTTGACGGAGCCTCGCACGTCGGAGTCGAGCTCGGCGAAGAACTCCCGTCGGCCGGTCATGTGGTGGGTGGCGCCGGTGTCGAGGCACCACCCGCCAGTCTTGTCGTTGCCGGAGCAATCGCCGAGAAGGGCGTGTGCTTTCGGCTCGTCAAGGTGGAGGAGAGTGGTGCGGTGGAGAGCCGCTGCGGTCGGTGCCGCTGGAGACAGCTCTATGCTGGCATGCGCCATGAACAGCGCTGGCTCCTCCTCCCCCGCCTGTGCGACATGGGCCTGGCCACGTCGTGGCTGTCGGCACTCGTTGGCCCAATGACCAAGCTTGCCGCAGTTGTGGCAGGCGTCGTCCTTTGCCGGCTTGGGCTTGCCGGCAGCGCCTCTGCCAGCATCACCTTGCGTCTTGGCATGGCCATCCTTCCGCGCCTTGCGTGGCTTGCCGCGCTTGCGGCCGCCTGTCGAGGAAGAAGGCTCCCCCTTCTTCCGGTCACCGTGGCCAGCGTCCCACTGCTCCCGAGTGAGGAGCAGCTTCCCGCCGGTGGTGATGGGCCCCGACGTAGACTGTGGCTCGTCGGTGTCGACGACCTTGAGGCGACCTATCGCCTCCTCGATCGTCATGGTGGAGAGGTCCAGCAGGGACTCGATCGAGCGAGCCATCTGCTTGTACTTCTCCGGGACGCAGCGAAAGAGCTTCTCGACAGCTCTCTCCTCGTCGTAGGCGTCATCGCCGAACTGCACCATCTTCTGCAGCAGAGTGTTAAGACGGAGAGCAAAGTCATCAACGTCCTCACCTGGCTTGAAGGCCAGGTTCTCCCACTCCTTGCGAAGTGCCTGCAGTGTGGACTTGCGAGCACGGTCGCTGCCGATGCGTGCCGCGGCGATGGCGTCCCAAGCCTCCTTGGCAGTCTGCTTGTGGGAGAGCGAGAACTGCATCTCGGCCGGGACTGCGGCGATGAGGGCGTCCAGTGCCCGTCGATCCTCATGATGGTCGACGTCGCCGTCGTGGACTGCCTCCCACATGTGCCGCACCTGGAGCCTGATCTTCATGATCGCGGCCCACTCGACGTAGTTGGTTTTGGTGAGGGTAGGCCACCCAACACCGGGACCAACATCCCTGACCACCGTCCGGACCCCGTAGAGGCCGCGGTCTTGGTCATCCCAGCCGCCACCGCCGTGCACGCCTCCTCTGGGAGCGCCATCCCGAGGTGCGCGGGCGTGCTCGGCTGCCCACTGCGCTGCCCGCTGCGCCGCCTGTGGCGCCGCTGCGTCGACGCTGCCATCAGCAGAAACGGAGCCGTCGGCGCTGCCGCGCAGCACCTCGACCTCCGCCGCCGCTGCACGTGCTGCCTCCGCTGCTTCTGCTGCTTCTACCTCCGCTCTGGCTGCTGCCAGCTCCGCCGCTGCCAGCCTCGATGCCCTTGCTGCCGCCGCAGCGGCTGCCGCGGCCACTCGTTCACGCTCCTCTGCCGCGGCGCGATCGGCCTCCTGCCGACGCCGCGTGCTGGAGGTAGCCGTGTGCTGAGAGTGGCCGTCGGACATGGCTCGCTGCTGGGGGGCTGAGCGCTGCTTCCGACGAGCTGCTGCTCGACAACCCGGACGGAGGGAAGTAACCAGGGGCAGTTGAGGCTGCTACTGGTTGGGGCTGCTCCCTTCCCTGTGAAGGGGAGGAGCAGGAGATGCTCAGGCTGCAAGACAACCTTGCTCTGATACCAGTTGTTAGTATCTCTAGCCTCACTTTCATGAAGAAGAGGATGACACTAGGAGAGTTGGGGCAATTTTCGTTGATTTATTTCACACACATCTCACACAAATGCCATGCCAAACTGAGGGCACGGGGCTACAAATTTATAGCTGCTAGCCAGCCAGAACATTGCTAGTCTAAAGGTGCTAACTGCCAGTCCTTATGCTAGTCTAAAGATGCTAACTGAAAGATGCTAACTGCCAGTCCTTGATGCCTCTAAAAAGCAGTCAAAGATCAGGGATGCTATCCTATCCTAACCACCTGTCCTTCACGGCGGTCCTTGTGTGTGTGCTGCAGTCCACAAGCATGTGTATGCTGCAGCAGCTCCACAAAGACCAGAATACAATGACTTATTCATCACAGTAAACCGTAGTGAGTAGTCGCTCTGGCAAATACACTACTTATACCATATACCAATCTAAATAATGGAAATGCGAGAATGTGGAGTTGTAAATTTGTGTTATAGGGTAAGAAATAAGTAGACTGCGACAATGACAGGTACAAACATGCCTATAATCAGTTAAGTTTAAGCTTAGAGATGAAATCTGTTGGCTTACTAGGAAAACCCTGCAACTTTGCTTTCTGGTCAACTAGTACGCTGCTTAGCTACAGATCAACAAATTAGATCGTCCCAACATGTCAAACAAATCTTGTTGTGCTCCGTGGCACTGGGTGCCGTCCCACCTTGTCCGAGCCCCGTCTAGGGCGGAATTGCAGGTTGTTTGCGGAGACCATGACATATTTGGATTTGGAGTCGGTGGATGAGGATTGAGGGCACAAATCTATCTTTCTTGTGACATGAGATGTAGATTACACAATATAGTTTTTCAAATTTGATGAATTCGTAGCAACAAAAGCTTTATCACAGTGACTCTAAGACAATTGCTATTCAGAAGCAGCATTCTTGGGCTCCAATAGAAAAGTTTCTTGTTTGGTAACTAATGGGACTCTGGGAAGAGAAAAAATTAATGGAATCATGCAGGCATTGCTTGTTCATATGAGAAAAAAGCACCAAGGAAATTAGGTCCTTAGAAAAGCTAGCTGGCCATCTACCCCAGGTCTCCATGTTTATGAGCTGGGTGGGCCTTCTGTGTGCCATCGTTTCTTTCTTCCTAGTTCTATACTTCCATTGCTTCAGTTTATAGGAGGTACATGGAGCCAAGCTAGTTGGCTACATAGGGAATTGCTACTACCAATATTGCCTGTGAACGGCCAAGGGAGTGAACGGACATCCAACAACTGAAAACTCTATCTTATAATAATAACTCTTAAAACTCCTATCAAGTATATCTGAGTGGGTCGCGGCCCGTTCACTCTCAGAGATTTTACCTCTTAAGTTGCCAAGAATATAATTACTGCAATTATCGTATATTCTGTATAGGCAGATGTATCACGTCTTTTGATTAGTTGATTCGAGAGATGTATATTTTGAGATATTTTTAATTTGCACAAAATTAAGGACTATAGTCTATGACGACACAAGCCTTTGAACGACTCAAGCAATAAACAATAATTTGTGTAGCAACGCATGGGTATCTAGCTAGTAAGTACTCCCTCAATTCCATAATTCTTGCCGTGGTTTTAGTTCATGGAACGGAGGGAGTAGGAAAGATTACTATAACGCCTATGGCTTTGCTTTGCAATAATTCGGGTATTTAGTCATCGTCTTCACCATGTTTTGCCTTTGAAGTTGAATGTTGGTGTAATACATGGGCTAACATCACACTATTATGTTTTTACTGTGATCACAGTATTATGTAGTACTTGAGATTAAAGCTACAGTATCCATTTAACTCCCCCAAAGACGTTAAGACTGCGAAATATGCTTGTAGATGGAAACAAACATTGCATGTGTTCTAATGAAGGAAATTGTCTTCCGAGATGGAACGGATAAATTATGCAGGGGATCATTTGAACATTTAGTTAACTAAAACAAACTCACTACATGCACGTCGCGTGGATCGTGCAGTTGAATAAGGCTGAGTGTTTTCCTGTAAATTGGGAACTGCATGGTTGATTCATCCGCATATATGTTTTCTTGATGCAAGTTGGTATACACTGCTTCACGAACCAGGTAGTTCAGATATTCAGACATGGGCATATAGGCCGCAACTAAGTTTAATTTATCTGTTTTCTTGAATCATATTATTGAATATAATCGATCAGTTGTCACGTGGTGCATACTATTGACCAAGCTCAGCACAATCACGTGCTAAGAACTAAAATTAAAAGCACCTCTTACATTTTGCCATTTCCTTTAGGTTGATGACATGGATAACCTTATTAAAATAGTAAAGCAAGCAGCAAAAGAAGGGGCATTGCTTCTATATACCCTTGCTGATCCTTCGATGGCTGAGGCAACCAAGAAGGCTTGTGATCTATGGGGTGTTCCGTCCACCGATGTTCTTCGTCCTACGATTGAAGCCATAGCTTCTCATATTGGCGTTGCGCCATCTGGGATCCCACGAAGCTCTGCTAGCCGAAAGGGTCAACTTTCTGAGGATTACTTCCGACGAATTGAAGCGATTGATTTCACCATCAAACAAGATGATGGTGCTCAGCCACAGAACCTTGCCCGTTCACACATCGTACTTGTTGGTGTTTCACGTACCGGAAAGACACCATTGTCTATTTATCTAGCACAAAAGGGTTACAAAGTGGCGAACGTCCCAATTGTGATGGGAATTGATCTTCCAAAGGCTCTCTTTGAGATTGACCAGGATAAGATATTTGGGTTGACGATAAACCCTGTGGTTCTTCAGGCAATCAGAAAGGCAAGAGCAAACACTCTGGGATTTAATGGGCAAAAGAGCAATTATGCTGAAATGGAGCACGTGAGGCAGGAGCTGGACCACGCAAATCAACTTTTTGTTCAGCACCCAACATGGCCAGTCATTCGTAAGATCAGTTTCTATATTTTATTCTCGAAAAAGAAAGTTTCAATATTATATTTACGGATACTCCATTTTGTTGTTTGTCATGTTATAGCCTTGTTTTTTTTTTTTGCGTGCAGAGGTCACTGGAAAAGCTATAGAGGAAACAGCTGCTGTCATTGTTAGGATATACCATGACAGGAAACAGAAGTGCTCCATGCCACGCATATCAAAACGGTACTAGCACCATGTCCTATCTATTCTACTGCGCCTTGTAAAATATGTGTGCTCTTATAAGCGCCATGTCAAGAGTACCTCAGCTGCCCGGTTATTATTAGCTCTTAGTCTCTTAACTTTGTGCGACAACATACCACCTTCTAGGTGGCTTCTGTATCTAAATGATCAGAGTTCACAGTATAGTGCAGGAGGAAATAAATGTATAATTCATGATCTGTTTTTCATTGTCTAAATTGTTTATATGTATTGGCATATTCTTAGTTTATTAGGTAATCAGTAGGTTGAATTGAGCTGGCTTTCTGAAATTCGTTAATCAGACTAATATATTTCTTGCAGAGAACTAAGACTCCGTCGGTATAAAATAGTTAAATTGGGACCATAATTTCCTTTATCCTCCTGAACATCTCTTCTAACACAGTTTGCACGAGACATCACAGCGATTCCGTCCTCCTAGGCTTGACCAGTAGGATTATTTGCACAAGGATCTGTTCACTCTTCGATTTGATATGAAGGCCATCTAAAAGTAGTTTCAATAATAATAAAATGTGCTATTTTTACTCATTTATTCTGATCTTTTTTCTTTTGTTTATTTATTGTTTTCATTTACCTAAATAGTGACATTCAATTTGACAAACTATGTTTTTCGGAAGTTTACTTTCATCTTTTTTATGGTTGCAACACATCTTATCTTGTAAATTTGTGGTTGAAAGTCGACAATAGATTTCTGGTCAGATGTGGTTCAACCAAAATGTAGTTTCGCTGCCAGACCAGGGACACCCTAAACCAGACATGTGGTCACTGAAGTCTGGTTGAGCTGATGGAAGTTGTGGTCATATGTGAGCTGCTGCAGCTCAAGGACTGACAGTAGGACTCCTTTACATAATCATTGTTTGGTACTTGATATTCTGTTTCCTTTTGAGAGAAAGTGAAGATGACTTCGGAAGCCGGTACTTCCAGTCACAAATGCTCCTATTCCCTGTGTTGTATTCGATTAATTGTTTCCATTTGATACAAAATCAAGTTTTAATTTGGCCGAGTGCCAGTTCAATCAATAAATTAGCTCTATGTTTTCTTTGGATCCTACGAAAAGGTTTCAAGTTCAGGACAGTTGTATCTTTTATCCACCTACATTGTTCTTCTGAAATGTCCTTGATATGCTCCATGATGTTTTAGAATTGCAAGTACGATGTTTAGCTGACTTCCTGATTTTTTTTGTCAATGAGGACCGAATAACTTAAGGAAATAAGAAATATGTTTATGTTTTTGCAGGGTGGCTCCAATTCGAGTCTACGATTATCGTCTAGAGATGGTTAACACTCCTGTTGAGGCTCAAAAGGTATTGGTTAGGGAATTTTAAAGCTATTGTGCAGCAGTGGAGCGAATCAGAAATCTAGAACCTACTATCTGACATGGAACTCCCTGATTAGATTAGAGTCATTCCCTCAAAAAAAGAAGTGAGTCATTGTGCAGACAAGGCGGAGATTGTTGGTTGTTCATTGGTTTAGTCTAGTTTTTGTTTAAGTTTATATATACTCATGTACAACCTCTTGTAGAAATAATCCAGCCAAAGACAGTCATTACATGTACATCAGTGTATATTTTGGTATGCTTATGTTTGTAGTATCTGCAAGGAGGAAAAAATCCAGTATCATCGCTCCAAAGCGACATGTATTCTTTTCAGCAATTAGAGAAAAAAAAAGGGGGAAAGAACAGAAGAAACCAAACACAAAGAGAGGACTACTAGCATCACAAACTTCCCTATCAGGCCCCAACCAGCCTAATCTCCTCTCTGCCATTTGTCATGTATTCTGCTGTGCCATCTGATACCACCATACACTCAAGTAAGATTAGTCCCCGTCACGATCTTTACAGATCATATGTTGAAAACCATCCTCTGAACAAGAAAAATCTCTCTGCGCCCCCAGGTCCGGGTTTTACCGCGCATCGCTGACAGCGCCCTCGGCACCGCTTCCTGCGTCGTTCATTTTGCTCATGGAGAGGGTGAAGTAGAGCAGGATCAACGTTCCCACACTGGACCTGCATAAATATCCAATAAATCCTTGTATCAGAGGCACAGAAACATGAGCAAAACCTTCTCTAGCTAACACTACGAACGGTGCCACCATACTGAATCTACAACAGTTGTTCATCAGTCGCTATCTTTTCCCTAGATCATTGTAGCGAAGGCGAATGTGACAACTAGTTTCTGCAACGGGGACTTGCCAACAAAAACCACGGCCCTGCTTGCACAACATTTCTGCACGCAGCATCATCATCACTCATCACCGGTCGGGACGAATCCGTCCTAGAGGCTGCAAATTATTGCCAGTAATGATCCTATGACGCGCTCCATCCAAGCTGGAGAAGCCCTATCACATCGGATTGATCAGTTGCATTTGGTAGGTCAGGCTTATGTTGTGCTGTCTACTAAGTCGCCTGGAGATGTCAAGAGAAACCACTGTTGCTCACTGAATGCTTAACTGTTCTGCCTAATGGTTCGTGTAGTCCATGAATTGCTTCAAGTACTACGGGTTTTTCGGGGGGAAAAAGTCGCTAGCAGGAATGGCAGATGAGAGCGTACTGATACTGACCCATGATCCCTAGCTCTGACCAAGTGAAACAGGTGGACAGGAGTAGCAGCAGTAACCAAATCAGGTTTGCCTAATTGGCACTCTGCTGCTGCATAGCTGGTTCTTCAGTGATCGGATCTTAGCAAAGTAAACAATTAACCAGGGAAAAAAAAACAAAGAAAGATTCTTACAGCGTGGCGAAGAGGAAGACGACCCTCCGGGGATCGAGCCACGGCGCGGGACGCCGCCCCAGCCGCCGGGACTTCCCTCCCGGCGTGCCGGCGCCACCGGGCGTCCGGAGCCCGTTGAGCATCTCGTCGGCGGCCGCCACGTGGACGAAGAGCGGGGATAGCGGGGGCCTCTCGCCCGTCCCTGCACCATTTCCTGCACAGCAACGGATCAACAAATCGACGTCAGCACCTGCGGTTGCGATCCAAATGTACATCTCTCCGACGACGTCACGGCCTGTGAACAAGCCACCCCCTCCCGTTCGTCGTCAGAGATGTGAACTTAACGCAACTGTCACTGATCACTTAAGCTACAAGTTAATCCATGTGTCAAAGTCAAATTTACCCGAGCTCCACGGAAACCAATAAGATCCACGCAAAATTTTCAGGGAAACATCGACATCACAATTGCGAATCGACCCATTTTCTTTTCTTTTCTTTCTCCATGGTAAACTGAGTCGTGATTTTGCGAGAGAAACAAAACAGAATTTGGGTCCAAGCTCAAGATGGGCTAACCTGTGGTGCCATTGGCGTCGCCGTCGGCCTGCTTCCGGTCTGATCCCTTCCTCGACAGCGACCTCACCACCCGCTGTTGCGTTCAAGCACAATTAAGATAGATACGCTATCGCACTCAGCAAAGCGAGCTAAAGAAATCGGGACCGCCGGCGAGCTTCTGGACTTACGGGTGTCCGTGGGGTCGAGACCGGAGGTGGCGGCGCCGTCGCCGTCGTTTCTGGGCCGTTGCCGGCGAGCGAGGAGAGGGCGCCGATGTCGAGGGCGATGAACCCACCGGTCGCGGCGCCATGGCTAGCGTCCAAGCTCGACTGTCCGTGACCGCTCGGTGGCGCAAGAACCTGAAACAGAACACAGGTGTTAATCTCCAGCGAGAGCCTATCTGCCGGCGACGAAACCGAAGCTCTTTAAGCAAAGAGATCTCATGCAGTCATGCGCCGCTGCTGCCAGAAGATCCAAATTGCTTCCAGTTATCCGGGGGCAAGAACTCCCTGCGGCGACTAAGAGACGATTGACTGACAGAAAGCTGAGCAGGAAGGGTGCTTACAGGATGGTTGGAGGTGGCGTCCCCCATGCCTGAGGTGACGTTCTGCGTGTACGCAGCTGCCTCTCTTCTGCCTTCTCTTTTGTTGTATCCGAGTTATGGTTGCGTCTCGAGAAGAAGGAGAATTGAATGGCGGAATACTACCAAAACGAGGAACCGGAGGGAAAGGACCGGCGCTTTGCTCTTTTCGTTGAGGACCAAAGATCCTGGCGGTGGCGCGAGCTAGCAGCAGGAGGGAAGATGATGGTCACACCACGGTTCCTCGTATATATATTGCTGGATTTTTGTGGGAACCCACGGAATTATTATTCAGAAGCTACAGTAACTTTCTTTGGCCACCATCAGTCTCAAGCGGTAAAAGAACTGAAACAGTATTTCTAAGTTCTTATTTATTGGGCCCGGCATTTGTAAGTCAACGGACGAAATCTTTCCAGCTGAAAATATTCAGATTGGTCGGAAGACTATTACTGATGTCATCTGATAAATACTATTTCACGTATTTTGAAATATAATCAGTCGGAAACTAAAATAACAGGGATTCAATTTTTTTTTTGCTAGTTCTAGGTAAATCGAGAATTAAGTGCTTCTTTAATTCATAGGATAAAAAACATATGACATGAAATGCATAGGATTGATATGTTATGCCTAGTTGAATTCTATGGGCTATTTGATTTGTAGATAGAACACCTAAATGATAGAAAAAAATAGCATATTTAGAGTTTCATGCACTCGCCGAAGCTAGCGACCGCCGCTAAAATCCAAACTCCAACATTTGAAGAGACGCTAACCCTCCAACATTGACATGTCCAAAGAAGCACAATCGATGCTTTTGTGACTTGTGAGTTGATGAATAGGCCATCTACAAGCAGCGATGCACATGCGGTGTGGTACATCGACCGGTGGACGTCCCGTGCTTCCTTGGACAAAGATCCACCGCATCGTCAGGGAATAATACAAATCTACAACCTGTGGATCAACGTCCTTGCTCCAGAGTACCCACCTCGCCCCCGTCACGAGCTCCGTCGTGGATAACGACGAACGGCAGCAACATGATGTGGAGAGACAGATCTCACCAGATCTGAAGAACAACGAGAAGACCAAGCAGTCGATATGAAGGATCAACAAGCACGCTTTGCCATCAACTCTGACATGCAACCATAAAGGTCATTGTCGGTGTTGGATTAGAGTTGAGGCATATTTATCCGCTAAGGCGCCACTTCCACCACCCCAACGACACACCACATTAGACAAACTCTAGCCCTAACTGCGGAATGGAGGTACGAGGTCCCCGTCCCTCCTGCCACTGGAGCGACAAGTGGAGGGACAGGGGACCAGCACCCTGGTCGGTGGAGATCAGAGGGAGCTGGCCGCATAGGAGATGAGAGGAAGAGGTGAAAAGTGTTTCTGATCGATCCATCTATCCATGATTCAAGGTTACTTGATTTGCTCAAAAGAAGACATATAGGTGGATATGCTATAGGAGGGAAGGAGAAAGAGTAGGTGCACTAGATACATCAACATTATTTCTTTACTAGTTGGACTTATTTTTTTACATACTTTTTACAAAATTTATATATCGTGATATTCTTTTAACACCATTCTGGGATAAAAAATAATCAACGGAAATGTGCATTTTCCATTGAACCTTATTTATTAAATTGTACATTGCTATGGCGCCCTAAGCTTCAAGAGCTAAGAGATTCACGGTTCCAATGTATGACCACCATGGAAAGGTGTTGTTGCTAAAGCCTCATTTGAATCACTATGCTATTAAAGACCACCGAACAACACATGGTAATTGTAGTAGCATGGCCACATATTCTTTTGGCATTGAAAACATGAAACTAGAAGAAAAAAATTTCATTTGGAATACAATTAGTTAAAAATAGGAGAATTTTTTTTAAAGAGTGTCAGGTGAGTGAATCATTAAAAACAACATTTTCATATTTTTTTGACAAATATTTGATTTTGTCTGTATTATTTGAAAACAACATTAGTGTACAAACTTTGGGACCCCTCCTTCTCCCCAAGCAGCACGAAGAACACCATTCACGATATTGGAATCCAACAAAATTCCATTGCTTTTATTTGTTCCAACTTGTAAGTGTGTCTTAAACGTTAGCGTAAATTAAGAAATAAAAACTAAATGCTTGACCTACATTAATTCAATAGTTCTTAGCCTAGGATACGCACAAATTCATGTGTGTCCAGTAAGATCTAATACATGAAACGTGGAACTTCCTCTGTTTGTACGAGAATTAGACTATTTTTGTAGCATTCTAAACCAAAATATAGAAAAAAAGAACATACATGAATATTATAGGAATATATGTGCAAAACAGAGAATTGGCGAACACAAGAATTTTGTAAACCTACGGCTGATAGAAAATTGAAAAACACATAGAATCCTAATAAACACAAGCACGCTAAAGTCAAACCATATCTTGCTCCCATATCTACTTCGTGCTAGGAACCACTCCCTCCATTCCGTAAAATAAGGACTATTTTTCAAAAGTCAAACATGTAAACTGTGATTTTTTTTAAATATCAATATCTACCATGCCAAATCAATGTCACTAGATACATTTCGACATGCATTTTCATATTTTATTATATATATAGTATCATAGTTTTTAATATATTTTTCAATAAGTTTGGTCAAACTTTATATTGGTATCATACTACACCCGTTTCAAGGAATAAGGCGCACGCGTATTCTAAGACGAACTTTGACCATAAAAATTGAGCAACAAAATCTTGATTATATTATATGTAATTAGTATCGTTGGATTCGTATTGAAAAGAGCTTTTTAATGATACTAATTTTATATAAATAATGTTTATCTATTTGAAGTAATTCTTGATCAAACAAAAAACACGTAAATGAGGGCGCCTTATTCCTTGAAACGGAGGTAGTAGTTCTCAATATTTCTTTTTATCAGTTTCATCAAACTTTATATCCTTTTGACTTCTGAAAAAATATGCACCTACTTTTACGGAATGGAAGTAGTATCATATAAATATGTTGAAGTGGGTTGTATTTTTTTTGAGTTATTTGCTTTAAAACCGAGATCACAAAAGTTATCTTTTGTCTTTGTTAAGAAACTGCGGTTGTAATCTCTATGTTTGGTGCATACTTGTCAAATACGCAATTCTCTTGTAGCTACTACTTTTTACACGAAGTAGCTTCCGATCTGGCGAATTCCAATATTTCTCTCGGGGTATAGAAAGAATGAAAAGTCCCACCATTGTTTATTCATTCCATCAGCCACACGCCTCCCGGGTCGCTTGCTCTAGGAGACACGAGAGGCCTCCCAAACCCTAGACTAACTATTCTAAACACGTTCCCTCCCCCGGTCGCCGCCAACGGGGTAGGTGAAAGGATCGTATGGCACCTAGGGGGGGGGGGGGGGGGGTTGAATAATTTAGGCTTGACACAAAAGGTTAATTCTCTAAATATGCAACTATGTGAATTTACCTATATGACAAGATGCAAGCAAGCAATACAAGATACAAAGATACAAGTAGTAAAGTGCGGTAAAGGATAGAAATAACCTAGGTGAAGCACACATAGACACAAGAGTATGATTCTCGTAGTTCCTTCCTTGTAAAGGGAAGTGCGTCTACGTTGGAGGGGTGTGGTGTCACGAAGGCCTACCAACGCCACAAAAGCCTCACCCTATTATCCGATGAGCGCTGCCACGAAGGCCTAGCTCACACTCCAATAAGAGGTTGCGTTAAGATCATAACCGGAACCTCTACACGAAGATTGGGCCACACATCCACAACTAAATTGGAGGCTCCCAAAGTTGTTACAATAGAACGACAAGTTATCAAAGAGTAAACAACAACTAGGATTTTCAAAGAAAACACTAGCACAAGGGCCCTAAAGTGACTAAGGGGAAATTCAAATTGCTTTGGTGAAGATGTAGATCGAGGTCTTAATTATCCTTCGATTCTCCAAAGATCAAGAGCTTTGGGTAGTTCAAGGAGGAGGTCAAGCGAATCTTGTGGCTCAACTAGATGTGGTGTTCTTGAGAAAAACGAGCGGCTTAAGCTTGAGGATGAAGTGGGGTATTTATACCCCTTCAAGAAATCGAGCCGTTGGTGAAATCTGTGGCCGGATTATCCAGCTTAAGTTGGGGCCGGATTATCCGGCGTGACCAAATTTTCGGCCTCCTCAAAATGACCGGCTAATAATCCGGGCAATAATCATGGGCATCTCTGGGAGCAAATCCCTTAAGTCCTTAGCCGATTTTTGAGGGCAGGATATTTCAAATAATCCGGCCCGGATTATCCGGCCTTCTGAATACGCCAGCCAATAATCCAGGAGTGTATTGAGAGCAATTCTGTTAAGTCCTTAGTAGAATTTTGGAGGGCGGATTATTGTGACTTTTCCCAGCAATTTTGTTTTCACCATGGATTTGACCCAAGGATTCATTGTTAAATATGACACACATACCCTGCACCATGATGTCTACGCACGCTTTTGTTCTTGTAGACAGTGTTGGGCCTCCAAGTGCAGAGGTTTGTTGAACAACAACAAGTTTCCCTTAAATGGATCACCCAAGGTTTATCGAACTCAGGGAGGTAGAGGTCAAAGGTATCCCTCTCAAGCAACCCTGCAATTAAGATACAAGAAGTCTCTTGTGTCCCCAACACACCTAATACACTTGTCAGATGTATAGGTGCACTAGTTCGGCGAAGAGATAGTGAAATACAAGTATAATGGATGAATATGAGTGGTAATAACAATCTGAAATAAATATGTCAGCAAGTAAACATGTAGCAGAACTTGTAGGAAACGGTATTTCAATGCTTAGAAACAAGCCCTAGGGATCATACTTTCACTAGTGGTCACTCTCAACAATGATATCACAAAGGAATATAAATATAAGCACTTCACTATGCTACTCTGAACTACTCTCCGGTTGGATAACGAACACTAATTCACCGCGTAGGGCTGCAAAAGAAAACCTTAAAGATGTATTCCCAAGTACTAATGAACACCCCACGCTGAACTTTGAACATTCATAGGAGGTACTAACACACCACAATTTTATAGAGACATCCAACTCAAATCATAATTCAGTGAACAAGTATTCTGCGAAATATAGCCTAAGAGACCCACACGGTGCACACACTCCACCTTTACACACGTGGGACAAGGAGTCTCCAGAGATCACATAAGTAAAATCCACTTGAATAGCATAGCGACATCTAGATTACAAAGATCATGATCACATAAAGATAACACCATGGGAGAGAGAGATAAACCACATAGCTACCGGTAGAACCCTCAGCCCCGGGGTAGAACTACTCCCTCCTCATCATGGGAGTCAGCAATGGCGATGGAGATGGTGGTGGAGTCGATGAAGATGGCTCCGGGGGCAATTCCCCGTCCCGGCAGGGTGCCGAAACAGAGACTTTTGTCCCCCGGATCTTGTCTGCGACGGCGGCGGAGCTACAAAACTTTTCGTGGACGGAGGCTGGTATATTTAGGGTTTTTGTGTCGGGAGCTTTATATAGGCGGAAGGGCGAGGTCGGTGGAGGCCTGGTGGCCCTAGACCACCCCTAGGCGCGGTCTAGGGCCAAGCCGCACCTAGGGTAGGTGTGGCCACCCTGTGGCCCCCCTTCATCTCTCCTCTGGACTTCGTCTTCGCTTCGGGGAAAGTAAGAAATTTGGCTTTTGTTTCGTCCAATTTCGAGAATATTTCCTGTACAACTTTTCTGAAATACAAAAACAGCAGAAAACAGGGAACTGGCACTGTGGCATCTTGTCAATAGGTTAGTTCCGGAAAATGCATAAAAATGTCACGAAGTGTAAACAAAACCTATATCAATTGGTGTAAAACAAGCATGGAGCATCAAAAATTATAGATACGTTTGCGACGTATCAACATCCCCAAGCTTAACTTCTGCTCGTCCTCGAGTAGGTAAGTGATAACAAAAATAATTGTTGAGGTGACATGCAGCCAACTCAATCTTGATCAAGCATGTAAAGCACCATGAGCTGGGATCTAAGTACCCTAACATAGGCATGATAGATATGATTCAATAGAACTTAGCAACTATGTTATAACATGAGAAGTAACTCAACAAAGGATCATGAATAACAGTGCATTGAAAGCAACTGTGTGTTTATGATCATAGAGTAAACATAATAAAGTGGTACTCAACATGTCTTTATGGAATAGCAAAACATAAATGCAAGGACACCTTCAAAGTTCAGAGGATGACTAGATACAAGTAATTTGAGAGCAAGCAATAGCACAATCATGAATCAATTAATAATAATTTTGGAACTATGCATATTGCACTAAGAATGACAACTATGCTCTCTTAATGGGTGCATAAAGTAGAAGGTGAAGACTCAACATAAAGTAAAAAGTGAGACTCTTTGCAGAGAAAGCAAGATTAATAAGGTTTATAAACCTTTCAAAAAGTATGGTACTTATTTGCTTTGAGCTCTCATTGTCCCTATCATAAGCATCTTGAATGGTTAAAGTTAATCTGAGTAAAAAATGAGCTATATGCT
Source organism: Lolium perenne (assembly GCF_019359855.2). Taxonomy (NCBI): domain Eukaryota; kingdom Viridiplantae; phylum Streptophyta; class Magnoliopsida; order Poales; family Poaceae; genus Lolium; species Lolium perenne. The sequence continues at coordinate 92,216,243 of NC_067245.2, read as the reverse complement.
TGCAAATCACAAGTTGAAAATCTCATGCCCCTTGAATGCGAGTACCTAAACCTCATGCTACTCAACTTAGGTCCCAAATAAGTTCTTGTCATTTTAAGTATACATGTATCATTGAGAACCGCCAACGTGGTACCTCTTGCCTGATGATATGGAGGTACTCTTGTGGAGCAATCCCATGCCAAAATTACAAGACAAACAGACAGTGAGCATCTTAGCAATTTTTATTTACTATGAGTATAGCTTTTTATTGCAAATGCTTCATAGAATGCTCACTATGGCTTAGCTGTAAATTTCCACCATGAATGATGCATGCCTTAGATTAGCGGTCCAGGCGTTTCTCTAACTCGTATACAAACTCCATGGACTTATAAGTTTCCATTTTATTTTGCACCGCAAGGCATCCATAAACAAAAGAACATGACATCAACTAAATATAAGTGCAATGTCGAAAGTGTTCCCCATGAAAGAATGGTTCTACTAACTCCCAACTCACAATTTGCAAACATATAAACTTCATAAGATAGGTACAATGTTCAAATTTATTAAGTACAAGAAAGTAAATGTGCCATCAAATTCATGAGAGCTTTACTGACTAATTTTCTCATGCCAAAATTTAATTTGGAAGATAAATAAAAACATGATGAACATACTTGGAATAGAAATAATGCTACTAGGTAGATATGGTGGACACAATTGGCAAACTTTATTTCATAGTGGTTGGATGCACGAGTAGAGATCATACTCAGCGCAGGCGAAGGCTAGCAAAAGACTGGGAGCGACCAACTAAGAGAGCAATAATGACCATAATCATGCATAGTGACAAAAACATTATCAATCAAAGCATAAAGTGATATTTAAAGTCAAAAACTAAATGATCATAGAGGCTTTAGTTGACTGGTTATAGTCATAACATGGTATAAGCATGTCCCAAGTCAACCCAATAAAGTATCAAAGGAGAATACCACCATACTATACTTTTATGATAGAAACAACACATGATTCTTTAAATGACACATTATGCACTCTAAGATATTTGAAACAAGTCATGCTAAAATAATAAATATTAAGTATATGACAAGAATAATATCCAACATGACATGCCAAAGTCTATGCCACAGTCTAGACAAGCTTCCTTTTGCATCACTATAGTCATAAAATATTTTACTCGTATCCAACACCAATTAACTTATTTGAAATAACTCTTAGAGATGAAATACAATATGGACCAGAGAGCTAATCATAAATAAATAATGAATACTAATGAGCTCTGGAAAAAAATTCAAGTGAAAGAACAAGAGTTAAACACGGTACCAGAAAACTAGAACACACAGAACATTAACATCGAAAACTAGAGCGTTCTATGCAATTAAAAAGGAGCGAGTCTTTCTCCAAAAAAAAATGTCGGGATCCAAAATATGCTACAGCAAAAAAAAACAAAAAAATACGCTCGAAGAACAACACATAGCGTATGAAGCAATAAAAATATAGCGTATGGAAAGATGACTTGATGCTTTGTTGATGAAGAGGGGATGCCTTGGGCATCCCCAAGCTTTGACGCTTGTACCTTTTCGATATTTCTTGGAGTGCAGGGGTATCCCAAGTTTGAGATTTTGTCCATACTTCATCTCATTGCATCATTCTTCTCTCCCTACACTTAAAAACTTCCTTCATACAAAACTTCGCACAATTCTCTATTAGCAGCATTAGTACAATCAAAATAAACAAATCCAATCGGGTTCAGTTCTAACATCTATCAAACATCTATTAAAGCATTATATACTGTACCAACCTTTCAAAAAGCTCTTTGATCGAACTAAAAAAGAAAGATATTTAAGAGGCAAATGAAAATAATGCAGAAATCTATCAAAACAAAACAGCAGGTAAAGATTGATTTTTTCGAAAATTATATGTTGCTCATCTCGAAAAGTGGTCAACTAACGAAAGTTAGATAATAATCTGGGTAATATTCATAAAAAATGGTAGCTCAAAATTCCCCTCTGGCTATTTTTACGAAGTTTTATCGTAACAACACAGAATCTGTTTTCAGGACAACAACTTCTCCAAATCTTACTTTCTTCCAATTAGAGGCTATTCTTGGCACAAAAACAAAATAAAAATGATAAGGAGAGGTTATTACAGAGGTAATAACTTCCAAGGCTCAACATAAAATAAAAATTACAGAAATAAAACAATGGGTTGTCTCCCATAAGCGCTTTTCTTTAATGCCTTTCAGCTAGGCGCAGTAGTTTGAGAAGATGCTCACATAAGAAATATGAATTGAAGTAGAAGAGAGCATCAAGAAGCAAATATGAAACACATTTAAATCTAACCCACTTCCTATGCATAGGAATCTTGTACACAAATAAATCCATAAAGAACAAAGTGACAAGCATAGAAAGATAAAACAAGAGTAACTTCAAAACTTTCAGCATATAGAGAGGTGTTTTAGTACCATGAAAACTTCTACAACCATATTTTCCTCTCTCATAATAACTTTCAGTAGAATCATGAATAAACTAAACAATATAACTATCACATAAAATATTCTTATCACGAGCCACATGCATAAAATAATTATTACTCCCCACATAAGCATAGTCATTCTTATTAATTGTAGTGGGAGCAAATTCAACAAAATAGCTATCATTATTATTCTCATCACCATAATCATCAAATATAGGAGGCATATTGTAATCATAATTAATTTCTCCTCAATAGTAGGTGGACTGAAATAACATAATCATCATTATAATCTTCATATATTGGAGGCATAGTATCATCATAGCAAATTTCCTCCTCAAAATCTAGGGAACTAAAAAGATCATTTTCATAAAAACTAGCTTCCCCAAGGTTAGACTTGTCTATAGCATTAGCAATAAAGGTGTTCAAAGTGTTCATACTAATAACATTGCTACTAGCATGCAAGTAAAGTTTCATAGGTTTTTTAATTTTCTCTTCAAATACCTCATGTCCTTACTCAAGATAAATACTATAAAGCTCTCTAATTTTTTTTTCCATTAAGCATAACTAGTGAAAACAAAAACAAGAAACAAAAAGATATAATTACAGAATCAAAAGGAAATAACTTCGAGCACTCACCAGCTTAGTAGCCAGAGGATATGAGTACCTTTTACCTTAGCTCCCCGGAAATGGCGCCAGAAAAGAGCTTGATGTCTACGCACGCTTCTATTCTTGTAGACACTGTTGGGCCTCCAAGTGCAGAGGTTTGTAGAACAGCAGCAAGTTTCCCTTAAGTGGTTCACCCAACGTTTATCGAACTCGGGGAGGTAGAGGTCAAAGGTATCCCTCTCAAACAACCCTGCAATTAAGATACAAGAAGTCTCTTGTGTCCCCAACACACCCAATACACTTGTCAGATGTATAGGTGCACTAGTTCGACGAAGAGATAGTAAAATGCAAATAATATGGATAAATATGAGTGGCAATAACAATCTGAAATAAATATGGCAGCAAGTAAACATGCAGTAAAACAGCAAATAAACAGTGATTCGATGTTTGGAAACAAGACCTAGGGATCATACTTTCACTAGTGGTTACTCTCAACAATGATATCATAAAGGAATATAAGTATAAGCACTTCACTATGCTACTCTGAACTACTCTCCGGTTGGATAACGAACACTAATTCACCGCGTAGGGTTGCAAAAGCAAACCTTAAAAATGTATTCCCAAGTACTAATGAACACCCCACGCTGCACTTTGAGCATTCATAGGAGGTACTAACACACCAAAATTTCATAGAGACATCCAACTCAAATCATAATTCAGTGGACAAGTATTATGTGAAATATACCCTAAGAGACCCACACGGTGCACACACTCCACCTTTACACACGTGGGACAAGGAGTCTCCGGAGATCACATAAGTAAAATCCACTTGAATAGCATAACGACATCTAGATTACAAAGCTCATGATCACATAAAGATCACACCATGGGGGAGAGAGAGATAAACCACATAGCTACCGGTAGAACCCTCAGACCCGGGGGAGAACTACTCCCTCCTCATCATGGGATTCAGCAACGACGATGGTGATGGTGGTGAAGTCGATGGAGATGGCTCCGGGGGCAATTCCCCGTCCCGGCAGGGTGCCGGAACAGAGACTTCTGTCCCCCGGATCTTGTCTGCGACGACGGCGGAGCTACGGAACTGTTCGTGGACGGAGAGTGGTATATTTAGGGTTTTTGCGTCGGGAGCTTTATATAGGCGGAAGGGCGAGGTCGGTGGAGGCCTGGTGGCCCAGACCACTCCTAGGCGTGGGCTAGGGCCAGGCCGCGCCTAGGGTAGGTCTGGCCACCCTGTGGCCCCCCTTCGTCTCTCTCCTGGACTTCTACTTCGTTCCGTGGAAAATAGGAACTTTGGCTTTTGTTTCGTACAATTCCAACAATATTTCCTGTACAATTTTTTTGAAATACAAAAACAACATAAAATAGGGAACTAGCACTGTGGCATCTTGTCAATAGGTTAGTTCAAAAAATGCATAAAAGTGCCACGAAGTGTAAACAAAACATATATCAATTGATGTAAAACAAGCATGGAGCATCAAAAACTATAGATACGTTTGCGACGTATCACACCACTCAACACATATTAAACTATCACTAATGTTGTCATCTAACACACAAACCATAATGGTAGGTGACAAGGTATCGACTTGTCAATGCCTACAGATTGTAGACTAGGGTTTTCAGGGAAGTAAAGGGTAAGTAGATCTCGATGGTTCAGCCGGAAAAATTACTTGACTACTATGAAACTAGGGTTGTGTTGACAATGAAATCGATCCTCTCTTTGTCCCTTGACTCCCCCTTATATAGGAGGCGGAGCCGAGGGTTTCGTGATGTACAAGTTACATAGTCCGGGAGACTCTTTGAGTTCGTCCCGTAATGGTTACAAGTCAGTTTTTCTAATACAACTCAATCTTTCCCTAATTATCTCATAACTGGGCTCCCGGGCTTTATAAACTTCGTGTCATGGGCCTTCAGTAAACCCTGGGTACTATCTTCGGCAGGCCCATTGGGAATGCCTATGTCAGTAGCCCCCGAGATTTTGCTTGAATCGAAGAATCAGGGAAAATCTCCACCTTTACAATTATCATATGATTTCTTCGAATCAATAAATAACTTTCATAAAACAATCGTATATTGTACAGGGATAATCGTAATTGGGGCTGGTTCATCTGATGGATCAGGTACCAGTTAACTGCTCTTGTGGCAATCCACAAAAACCTACTTCAAGATCACGTCCCTGGACATGATCTCGGGATACTGGCGTAATTCGACATGTGCCGCTTAAGGTCTTACCACATGCCGAATTCCAGTCATGTTTTATCGGGTACCTAACACGTCCGTTAGGATTTTTCTTCGCATCTGTTGATACGGAAAAAAGTAGCAGAACGCATTCAGAGGCGATGCCACGCCGCGTAGGACGGATCCTGGGGACTTACCTTCGCAAAGTACTGCGGCATTCAGAGATTAATTCGCGACTGAGGCGCTATGAGAATATATTGTTGAGTGCCTTTTTCGGCTGATGGAATAGCACATTTATTCGAGTCAACGGATGACTTGTATATTTTTATCTTGTCCTCCCGACGGGAGTATATGAAGAGTTATTTGTATAACTCGAAATATGCTCACCATGCCTTTTTTAATTTCATCGGGTACGCAAACAGCGTTCTCGATGGGAGTAGCCCCCGAGGCTACATCCAAGTGCTTGTACTTGGTTGTAGGCTCACCTTTTTAGCACCTTTGTCGCTATTTTGTCACGTCTTCTAATTCTCCCATCTTTATCGGGTGCGCGACCAGAGCTCCCGATGGGAGTAGCCCCCAAGGCTACAGTCGAGTATTTTATACTTGGCTGTAGGCTCACCTTGCTTTATTGTGGAACAACTATATATTTTATCATCCGCGTTACCCTCTTATCATAAGTATAAACAATACTTCTGATAAGAGTATCCCCCGAGCATATGAACAAATGCTTGTATTTGATCATAGGCTCTCGCCTTTTCCTTATTGAAATACTTGAAATTTCCCTGTCGATATCCTTGATGAAAACTACTCGAAGTTCTCTTTCGATGACGTTGTTAATGATGATGGATGTAGACTAATGTTTGTCCGTCTGAATGAACTCCTTTATCGAATCCCTTTAAAAAGTAGCCCCCGAGCATTTGAACAAAAACTTGTATTTGATCAAAGGCTCCCGAAATTATCACTAATACTCCTCTGTCGCCAATCCTCAAAGCACCGTAGTCGAAGTTTTTTCTTAAAGTGACATCAGCGCTGACGATGGCCACGATCACTGTATCGGGAAGACGCGAGTCTGTCATATCACTGACTTGTGGGCCCGAAACTCTGCTGTTTTTGACACGTTACGCAAGTGGGGGACACACGTCCTCCGCTTTTTCTGGCACGCACTATGGTGCCTGTTTAGTTACCTCCAAGTAAAAATACTATTTTACCCCTGGACACACGTGTAGGGCATCAAATCCATTCTCCCACCATCCAACGGTGCGACGTTTCGCTGGCTTGCTATAAAGAGTCGTCTTCTTCCTCATGTTATCCCCATCGCTGCGCCGCGCTCCTGCTCTCTCTCTCTCCAAAAAAACCTCCATTACTTCTGCAAAGCTCCTGCGTCCTCGCTCTTCCCCAACTTCACCAATCACTCACGTTGATGCCACCGCGGGCAAGGCTCTCAAGGCACACCTCTCCAATGGCGGCGGAAGACCTGGAGTTCTCCGAGTGGGAGAGATCCAAGATCTCCAACCAGGATGTGAACCTGCTCAAGAAACTTGGGCTGGCGAAGAATGACGAGACGCTGATCTTCCCCAGCGAAGAAAGCTTCCCGACGCCCCGCATCGGATACCAGGTAATCTTTGTTGACCATCTCATCCGTGGCTTGTCCACTCCTATCCACGAATTTCTCCATGGATTACTCTTTGTTTATGGGCTGCAGCTGCACCAGCTGACTCCCAACTCTATCCTCCATATCTCCATCTTCATCACTCTATGTGAGTGCTTTCTCGGGATCCCTCCAAATTGGGGCCTGTGGAAACGCATCTTCCTTGTCCACCGCAACAGCTCCCACAACATCGCCTATAATGTGGGCGGTGTTGTTATCTGGTCCGCCCTGATGTCGAATATTTCGATGTCAAATTCCCTGACTCTGTCCAAGGGTGGCGCAAAAGATGGCTGTATATCCGCGAGGAGCACATCAACTCGCAGGATTACAATATCGCGCCTTTTGATGGCAGCGATAAGATTCTTCGACGCCGGTCGTGGGATGCTGAAGCTACCGACGAAGAGAAAGTGGCGACAGATGCACTGATGAAGCGCATCCAGGAGCTGCAAAATACCCGAGGCAAAGAATTGTCGGGTATTCAGATTACCGCATATTTCCTTAGGATCAGGGTGCAGCCTCTGCAGTCTCGCAAAAACCCCCTTTGGATGTACGCTGGCGACAAAGACGCGGACCGCATATCCAAGGATCTTTCGGTGAAGGATTTGGAAAAGCTTATCCGGCGTATTTCGTCGTTGAGCAAGAAAGACACGATTCCAACATCGTGTCGCGTGGAGCCGTATAGCGGCACCAACGCTCTCCCCAAGGTAAACTACTTATCCTCTCGAATTTATTTTGTTTTCGACTACTATGTTGCTGAATTCCCATTGCTTCGACTGCTGTCTTGCTCAAATTTCCATTGGTGTAACTTTTCCTTCTTCAGAAACATCAAATTTTGTTCTCCCTGCCTCCCCTTCCTGAAGGTGGGGAGGTCGAAGAACGAGCCGTTGTCACTGACGACGCACAGGGTACTTCTCGCCCTGAGAGTGAAATCGCGGGATCTCACAAATCCGCGGCTTCCTCTGAAAGAGAGACTGAATCTGAGGCTTCCGAGTCGGTGCATTCTCTCCCTTCCGCTGCTTCTCCCAGGAACAAGAGGAAAAGGGGTGATGTCGAAGTCCCCGGCACCTCCAAACCTGGCGGATCACCTGCTGAGGAAACTTCTCCCGAAGAGGAGGGTGCCTTCAATCCTTACGATGATGCCCTCGTTAGCTCGTAGGTTACCCTGCTGTCTTTTTCTCTTTATATATTGTTTTTTGAATTTTCTCATACTATCTTTGTGCGCAGTGGCGACGAAGAAGAAGAACCTGTTGCTGATGTGACTGCTCCCACGAGCACGTCACAAACTTTAGTTCTTTCAGAAACTCGCCATGCAACGGAGGAAAACTCGCCTCCTCAGCAGGACTTAGAAAAATCGACTCCTGTCGCCAGCCCCCGTGCCCCCTCGCCGAAGAGAGCGACAATTGAGCTGGGCGAGGAACAAAGCCTCTTGGCCGGGAGTTCGATGACTCCTTCTTTGGACGATGTAAGAACCCTTACCACTATTTTGTCTTCGGTCGAGTTTTTCCCTTTTTAATCTTCTTGGCCACTTTCTTTATTTCAGCCTCTGATGAAGGAACTCATCCATCTTGGTACTCAATTTATTGGGTACCGTGACACCGTTGACAGATTGAAAGGTACACCTTTCTATCGTCCCTTTTTATCGAGTAAACTTTCTTTTGCTATTTTTATCTTGACATTGCCGTCCTTTCTTTTGCTAGAGGCTCTCGCCAAAGCTAACAAGCGTGCCGATGATCTTGCCCTCAAGCTGGAGCAAAGTGCAAAAGCTCGCGAGAAGGCCGAGCAAGACGCTGCCTCTGTTGGAGGTCTTTGAGAGAGACTCCATCAAGCTGAAACTGCTTTGAGTGACAAAATAACTCAGCAGATCGCTCGTGAGGAGGATGTCATCGCCCGCCTGGAGTCGCAGAATCGGCGTTTTGTCAGTAAGCTCGTAGATCACTTTGATCAAGTTTCTTCCAAAATTATCTTCTCCTTATACTTGTTGATAACCCGAAATTTGTTTCAGCAGGGAAGATGGGTCAGGATTTCGAACTTTAGAAGCCCGAAGATGACCGTCTTCTCGACGCTCTTTCCCTCCTCGAAATTCATGGGGATCTTGCCCGCCGCAGTATCGCTGATGCTCGGGCCGCATTTTCGCGCCTTTTCCCCTACTTCTTCCCAAAGAAAAGCCAGCCAGACACCTTCACTGACCTTACCAAGTGCTTCATTCCCAAAGAAGATCTTGGGCTGGCTCTCCGGCAACAAAGCTTGAAGATTGGCGTTGAAGGCACCATAGCTTTGGTTGCCGAAAGCCAGCAGAACGTCGACTGGGCGAAAGCTGGTGAGACGAAGAGGATGAAGACGGAGAAGTGGCAATCCTTGATTAAAGCTGCCAAACCGCACTCGAAGAAGATCCTCTCCTTCCTCGGATACAAGCCAGCTGCTTCCTCCAGTTCTGCCAAGCCGGAGGTCAAGTAGACCATCCTGTCTCTGTTTTTTTCTTTTTCTTCTTCTTTTGATGCTGTCGCCTTAGTAGTGGCTTGCGGCAGCCTGCCATTGGTTCATGATGACCCACAAGTATAGGGGATCGCAACAGTCTTTGCGGGAAGTAAAACCCAATTTATTGATTCGACACAAGGGGAGACAAAGAATACTTGAAAGCCTTAACAGCGGAGTTGTCAATTCAGCACACAGAAAGCAGAGACTTGCTCACAAGAGTTTATTAGTAGTAACGAGTTTTATAGCGATGCTTGATAGTGAAATAACAGCAGCAGAGTAACAAAGACAGCAGTAGTGATTATAGTAAACGGCAGGATTAAAATACTGTAGGCACAGGGATGAATGACGGGCGTTGCATGGATGAGAGAAACTCATGTAACAATCAAGGTAGGGCATTTGCAGATAATAATAAAATGGTATCCAAGTACTAATCAATCAATATGCATGTGTTCCATATATAGTCGTACGTGTGATACGTCTCCGACGTATCGATCATTTCTTATGTTCCATGCCACATTATTGATGATATCTACATGTTTTATGCATACTTTATGTCATTATTATGCGTTTTCCGGAACTAACCTATTGACGAGATGCCGAAGGGCGATTCTTTGTTTTCTGCTGTTTTTGGTTTCAGAAATCCTAGTAAGGAAATATTCTCGGAATTGGACGAAATCAACGCCCAGCATCTTAGAATCCCCGGGAGCTTCCAGAACACCCGAGAGCCGCCAGAGAGGGGCCACAGGGGGCCCACACATGGTGGCGGCGCGGCCCAGGAGGGGGGTGATGGCGTGTACAGCACACGTCCGCTGGGAACCCCAAGAGGAAGGTGTGATGCAGACAGTAGCAAGTTTTCCCTCAGAAAGAAACCAAGGTTTATCGAACCAGGAGGAGCCAAGAAGCACGTTGAAGGTTGTTGGTGGCGGGATGTAGTGCGGCGCAACACCAGGGATTCCGGCGCCAACGTGGAACCTGCACAACACAACCAAAGTACTTTGCCCCAACGAAATAGTGAGGTTGTCAATCTCACCGGCTTGCTGTAACAAAGGATTAGATGTATAGTGTGGATGATGATTGTTTGCAGAAAACAGTAAAACAAGTATTGCAGTAGATTGTATTCGATGTAAAAGAATGGACCGGGGTCCACAGTTCACTAGAGGTGTCTCTCCCATAAGATAAATAGCATGTTGGGTGAACAAATTACAGTCGGGCAATTGACAAATAGAGAGGGCATGACAATGCACATACATGATACGATGAGTATAGTGAGATTTAATTGGGCATTACGACAAAGTACATAGACCGCTATCCAGCATGCATCTATGCCTAAAAAGTCCACCTTCAGGTTATCATCCGAACCCCTTCCAGTATTAAGTTGCAAACAACAGACAATTGCATTAAGTATGGTGCGTAATGTAATCAATAACTACATCCTCGGACATAGCATCAATGTTTTATCCCTAGTGGCAACATCACATCCACAACCTTAGAACTTTCTCATCCTTGTCCCAGATTTAATGGAGGCATGAACCCACTATCGAGCATAAATACTCCCTCTTGGAGTTAAGAGTAAAAACTTGGCCAGAGCCTCTACTAATAACGGAGAGCATGCAAGATCATAAACAACACATAGGTAATAGATTGATAATCAACATAACATAGTATTCTCTATCCATCGGATCCCGACAAACACAACATATAGAATTACAGATAGATGATCTTGATCATGTTAGGCAGCTCACAAGATCCGACAATGAAGCACATGAGGAGAAGACAACCATCTAGCTACTGCTATGGACCCATAGTCTAGGGGTGAACTACTCACTCATCACTCCGGAGGTGACCATGGCGGTGAAGAGTCCTCTGGGAGATGATTCCCCTCTCCGGAAGGGTGCCGGAGGCGATCTCCAGAATCCCCCGATATGGGATTGGCGGCGGCGGCGTCTCGAAGGTTTTCCGTATCGTGGCTCTCGGTCTTTGGGGGTTTCGCGACGAAGGCTTTAAGTAGGCGGAAGGGCAACGCGGGGGCCACACGAGGGCCCCACACACCAGGGCCGCGCGGCCAAGACACGGGCCGCGCCGCCCTGTTGTGGCGGCGCCTCGTGGCCCCACTTCCTTTCCCCCTCGGTCTTCTGGAAGCTTCGTGCAAAAATAGGACCCTGGGCGTTGATTTCGTCCAATTCCGAGAATATTTCCTTTCTAGGATTTCTGAAACCAAAAACAGCAGAAAACAGCAACTGGCTCTTCGGCATCTCGTTAATAGGTTACTGCCGGAAAATGCATAAATACGACATATAATGTGTATAAAACATGTAGATATCATCAATAATGTGGCATGGAACATAAGAAATTATCGATACGTCGGAGACGTATCAGCATCCCCAAGCTTAGTTCTCGCTGCGTCCCGAAGCGGTAAAGCGATAACAAAGATAATTTCTGGAGTGACATGCCATCATAACCTTGATCATACTATTGTAAGCATATGTAATGAATGCAGCGATCAAAACAATGGTAATGACATGAGTAAACAAATGAATCATAAAGCAAAGACTTTTCATGAATAGTACTTCAAGACAAGCATCAATAAGTCTTGCATAAGAGTTAACTCATAAAGCAATAAATCAAAGTAAAGGTATTGAAGCAACACAAAGGAAGATTCAATTTCAGCGGTTGCTTTCAACTTGTAACATGTATATCTCATGGATATTGTCAATATAGAGTAATATAACAAGTGCAATATGCAAGTATGTAGGAATCAATGCACAGTTCACACAAGTGTTTGCTTCTTGAGGTGGAGAGAGATAGGTGAACTGACTCAACATAAAAGTAAAAGAAAGGCCCTTCGCGGAGGGAAGCATTGATTGCTATATTTGTGCTAGAGCTTTGGTTTTGAAAACATGAAACAATTTTGTCAACGGTAGTAATAAAGCATATGTATCATGTAAATTATATCTTACAAGTTGCAAGCCTCATGCATAGTATACTAATAGTGCCCGCACCTTGTCCTAATTAGCTTGGGTTAACACTGATCATCATTGCATAACATATGTTTCAACCAAGTGTCACAATGGGGTACCTCTATGCCGCATGTACAAGGGTCTAAGGAGAAAGTTCGCATTGGATTTCTCGCTTTTGATCATTCTTCAACTTAGACACCCATACCGGGACAACATAGACAACAGATAATAGACTCCTCTTTTAATGCTTAAGCATTCAACAACAGTTAATATTCTCATAAGAGATTGAGGTTTTATGTCCAAACTGAAACTTCCACCATGATTCATGGCTTTAGTTAGCGGCCCAATGTTCTTCTCTAACAGTATGCATACTCAAGGTGAAAACCGCCCTTACTTCAGACAAGACGAACATGCATAGCAACTCACATGATATTCAACAAAGAGTTGATGGCGTCCCCAGAAAACATGGTTATCGCACAACAAGCAACTTAATAAGAGATAAAGTGCATAAGTACATATTCAATACCACAATAGTTTTTAAGGCTATTTTGTCCCATGAGCTATATATTGCAAAGGCGAATGATGGAAATTTAAAGGTAGCACTCAAGCAATTTACTTTGGAATGGCGGAGAAATACCATGTAGTAGGTAGGTATGGTGGACACAAATGGCATAGTGGTTGGCTCAAGGATTTTGGATGCATGAGAAGTATTCCCTCTCGATACAAGGTTTAGGCTAGCAAGGTTATTTGAAACAAACACAAGGATGAACCGGTGCAGCAAAACTCACATAGAAGACATATTGTAAACATTATAAGACTCTACACCATCTTCCTTGTTGTTCAAAACTCAATACTAGAAATTATCTAGACTTTAGAGAGACCAAATATGCAAACCAAATTTTAGCAAGCTCTATGTATTTCTTCATTAATGGGTGCAAAGTATATGATGCAAGAGCTTAAACATGAGCACAACAATTGCCAAGTATCAAATTATTCAAGACATTTTAGAATTACTACATGTAGCATTTCCCAATTCCAGCCATATAACAATTTAACGAAGAAGATTCAACCTTCGCCATGAATACTATGAGTAAAGCCTAAGGACATATTTGTCCATATGCAACAGCGGAGCATGTCTCTCTCCCACACAATGAATGCTAGGATCCATTTTATTCAAACAAAAACAAAAACAAAAACAAACAGACGCTCCAAGCAAAGCACATAAGATGTGACTGAATAAAAATATAGTTTCAGGGGAGGAACCTGATGATGTTGTCGATGAAGAAGGGGATGCCTTGGGCATCCCCAAGCTTAGACGCTTGAGTCTTCTTAAAATATGCAGGGGTGAACCACCGGGGCATCCCCAAGCTTAGAGCTTTCACTCCTCTTGACCATAATATATCATACTCCTCTCTTGACCCTTGAAAACTTCCTTCACACCAAACTTCAAGCAAACTCATTAGAGGGTTAGTGCACAATCAAAAATTCACATGTTCAGAGGTGACACAATCATTCTTAACACTTCTGGACATTGCACAAAGCTACTGGACATTAATGGATCAAAAAAATTCATCCAACATAGCAAAAGAGGCAATACGAAATAAAAGGCAGAATCTGTCAAAAACAGAACAGTCCGTAAAGACGAACCTGGAAGGGGCACTTAACTTGCTCAAATGGAAAAACTCAAAACTAATGAAAGTTGCGTACATATCTGAGGATCACGCACGTAAATTTGCAGATTGTTTTGATTTTTTTACAGAGACTTCTGCGCGAATTCGTGACAGACAGCAATGCTGTTTCTGTGCAGCAATCCAAATCTAGCATCAACTTTACCATAGAGACTTTACTTGGCACAACAATGCACAAAACTAAGATAAGGAGAGGTTGCTACAGTAGTAAACAACTTCCAAGACTCAAATATAAAACAAAGTACTATAGTAAAAACATGGGTTGTCTCCCATAAGGGCTTTTGTTTAACGCCTTTCAGCTAGGCGCAGAAAGTGTGTATCAAGTATTATCAAGAGATGAAGCATCAACAACATAACTTGTTCTAATAATAGAATCATAAGGTAACTTCATTCTCTTTCTAGGGAAGTGTTCCATACCTGTCTTGAGAGGAAATTGATATTTAATATTACCTTCCTTCATATCAATGATAGCTCCAACAGTTCGAAGAAAAGGTCTTCCCAATATAATGGGACAAGATGCATTGCATTCAATATCCAAGACAACAAAATCAACGGGGACAAGGTTATTGTTAACCATAATACGAACATTATCAACTCTCCCCAAAGGTTTCTTTTTAGCATTATCAGCGAGATTAACATCCAAATAACAATTTTTCAATGGTGGCAAGTCAAGCATATCATAGACTTTCTTAGGCATAACGGAAATACTTGCACCAAGATCACATAGAGCATTACAATCAAAGTCATTGACCTTCATCTTAATGATGGGCTCCCAACCATCTTCTAACTTTCTAGGAATAGAGGTTTCAAGTTTTAGTTTCTCTTCTCTAGCTTTTATGAGAGCATTCGTAATATGTTTTGTAAAGGCTAAATTTATAGCACTAGCATTGGGACTTTTAGCAAGCTTTTGTAAGAACTTTATAACTTCAGAGATGTGGCAATCATGAAAGTCTAAACCATTATGATCTACAGCAATGGGATCATCATCCCCAATGTTGGAAAAAATTTCAGCAGTTTTATCACAGGCAGTTTCAGCAGTTTTAGCAGGCTTTGCATTAGAAGTAGAAACATTGCCAACACCAATTCTTTCACCATTATTAGTAGGAGGTGCAGCAACATGTGGAGCATTAGCATTGCTAGTGGTGGTAATAGTCCAAACTTTAGCTACATTATTCTCTTTAGCTAGTTTTTCATTTTCTTCTCTTTCCCACCTAGCATGCAATTCAGCCATTAATCTCATATTCTCATTAATTCTAATTTGGATGGCATTTGCTGTAGTAACAATTTTATTTTCAATATCCTCAGGTTTAGCGGCCATTTTATTAATTAAAGAAGATTGTGACACAGACATGTATGAGATTCGGTTTTCAGCATTTGCAAGTTTAGTTTGCAACCCAGAAATCTCCATATTCAGATTTTCAAGTAGATTTCCTATATTCTTCAACAAGGTTGATGGGGATATGCCCATAGGGGGTGGGTCGCCAGTCCCAGTCGCCATGAAGATAGAGGCTTGGGTGGATCGCCAGTCGCCTAAGCGACTGGGCCCTAAGGCGACTGGGCCGTGATCCCAAGGAGGAGGTCCACACGGCTGGACAAGAAGATTACTTGCGAGAGGGATAGCGGATCCCGGATTAGTAGCAACTGATATGATTCGGAGTTATCTCCATGTAACCCTAGGCCGGGGGTGCTTATATAAACCCCCGAGCTTAAACCCTAGAGGACACCTTACTCAAGATCCAATCTCCCCCTGTAAGCTCTCGGCGTAGCCGCCGACTGAGCCCCCCCATTGTAATTCTCCACTGAGCAATAAAGATCTAGCAGGACGTAGGCCTTTTACTCTCCGGAGGGGCTGAACCTGGGTAAAACCCTTGCGTCTCTTGCACCTCGACCCGTAGATGGCAATGTTCCCTTCCCCTCGCATCAATGAAGTGCTACCCCCTGTAGCATCTGCCGTGGTTACATCCACGACAGTGGCGCCCACCGTGGGGCATGGGACATCAAGCCTTCGAGCTACGGCGAGGCCCTACTCGCCAGTTCGGCGGCCGGTTGCTTCCGGCAGGATGATCGCCACCGGCAATTTCTTCCACATCCAGCCAAGCACCTACCGGCCCGCCTCGTCACCTCTCACACACGCCTGGATGGTGCCGATCGGCTCCATCAACCTCTTCGTTGGGCTCGCCGGCGTCAGCGATCCCTCTGAGCCTCGCCCCTGTCGCTCACACGACCCCTTCGCGCCCGGGCAGCTCCTCACCGCTACTCGCCCGGTCACCGGCGAGGTATACGCGGAGGCTGAGGCGGCCCTGGGAGACGATGCCGAGTCGGCGGTCGTGGCGCCGACCGCTAACTCCACCGTTGCCTCGGCAGCCACCGACTCCGCCGACACCGCTCCCGATCGCCGATTCCGCCGACACCATCCCGGCCATCAAATCCATCATCGCTGCGATCGACGCCGACTTCACCGACATCATCGCTACAACGTCGGTTGCGGGATCCACCGCCGCGTCCCCGACTGCCCGCTCCATCGCCACAGCATCGACCAAGGACTCTATCTCCCTGGTCTCCCACCCGAGCGACTTCGAAGGTGGCTTCGAGGACGACTCCATCCTCTCCCTCTTCGGCAGCGATTACGACTCGGACTGCGCCGCGGCCCCGCGTTACCGCTACCCGACCGCAGTCTTCATGGCAGGGGGTGAAGGAGAGATCCCAGTCGACGCCTTCACCACTCCCCTCCCCGCAACCGCCACCGCGACCGAGATCGAGGCGCACCGGGCGGCCCTCGAGGAGCAGAGGAAAAAGGAGCTCGCCGAAAGGCAGAAATTCCGCCTCGAGCAAGATGAAGTAAGGGCCGTGTCCCACTATCGTCAGCAGCGAAACCGCCGGCGCATGGAGCGCGCCCGCGCGAGCGACTTTCCCAGCGCACGCCTTAACTTCGACGACCCAGACGGAGAAATCCGGGTCGCCGAGTCCAAAACCACGACATCCCGGAAGGAAGTCGGGCTGCTGCAGATAGAGCAGCGCGCGGAGCACCACCGCCACCCCCACCACCACCACCCGAAGTTCCTCGGGCAGAGGTCGACGCCAACGGCCTACCACTGCACTCGTCTCCAGCCGACAACGTGGCAGCTGCGCAGGCCGTCCTCGCAAGAATCCCCGAAACGGGAGGCAGGCGCGATCCTCGTCCAGCACGCCAAGGCTTTGGTAGCCAAGGCATTGGAGCAGCAGCACGCCGCAGCCGACTCGCAGGGCGACTCTATTCGCGCACATCCGCCGGTCGCGCGGCGTCGTCGGACGCGGCAAACCGCGCAATCGTCAACGCCAACAACGGCCCGCCGCCGGCACCGCGCGCGGCCCACTCGTCTAACAACCGAGTCGAGCCGCGCCCGCGCGGTGATGGTCGCCGCTAACGGGCAGCCAGTCGACGCCCGAACCCACATCGTCAACGACCAAGAATGGCGGGCGCGCAATCGATTGAACGACCGCCACGCCGATGAAGCCCCGCGCCGAGCGCGTTCACCCGAATCGGCCCCGCTTGCTTCGGGCCGATGATTAGAGCGAGCCGTACCACAGCCTGTGGGGTTCAAAGGACCCCGCGACATCGAGAAGTACGATACAAGCATTGACCCCACTGTCTGGATCGACTCGTACGCCATGGCAATGGGGATCCAGGGCCACTCCGAGTTACTCGCAGCGCGATACCTGCCCCTCATGATGGACGGCGTCAATCGCCATTGGGTCCAACACCCTCACCGTCAACAGCATCGACTCCTGGGAAGAAGCCCGCGCCGCGTTCATCCAGCACTTCGCCGGCGCATACACCCGTGCCACAACCATAGAAGACCTCGATCGCTGCGTCCAAGGCCCGCGCGAGTCGACCCGCCGGTGGGTGCAGCGGCGGCAGGACATGTGGACGACCTCCGGCGGCATCAGCACGGACACGGCAATCATCTGCTTCCGACGCTGCTGCCGGTACGAACCACTAAGCGCCAAGCTCCGTCGCGTCGGCAGGGACAATATCTCAATCTCGAGCTCTTCGACATCGCCACCCGCTACGCCGATGAAGACCCTACGATCGACTCGGACGACGAGTACGGTCAACGACGCAATCGCCGCCCTGCGCACACGGAGCCTCGGCGTGGCGACTACCGTTTCGCCCGGCCGGTCCAACAACGGCAAGCGCCGCGGAGAGGGAGGACACAACGAGCTAGTTGCTACCACCGATTACGAGCAGCGCGAGCCAAAATCGTTTCGGCGCGACACTCGTCCACCTCGGGAGGATCGGCCTCAGCCCAAGCGCTTCGACGCCCGCAGCCTCCTAGACGCACCATGCATCTATCACAGCAAGGAGGGCAAGCCCGCCAACCACACGACGGGAAATTGCTACTCCCTGAAGCAGATAGAAAGAGCTCGCCGCGCCAAGGAAAACGACGGCGGCAACCAGCACAAGGAGCGCGCCAAGGACCAAGACCAGCACAAGGGAGAGGGCTTCGGTCGCCGGCGCCGGCTCGCTCCACACCTTCACCGGGGTCGGCGACAGGCGGGACAGAAGGTCCTCGCAAGGGCAGTGGCGGTACACGCAGTCATACTTTCCGACGCACCCCGGTGGCTCAACTGGTCCGAGCAAAGCATCACCTGGAGCCGCGAAGATCACGCCCCCCGCATCGAGTACCCCGGGCGAGTGGCGCTAGTCGTCAGGCCCAAGGTCGCCGATCATCGCTGCAAAAACCCCGATGGACGGGGAAGCTCCATCAACATCATGTACTACGACACCCTTCCGGGGCCGGCTTGGCCTGCGCAGGACTCACGCCTTGAGAACACCAAGGTCACGTTCCACGGCATCGTCCCCGGGCGGAAGGCCTTCCCGATCGGCAAGGTGACGCTGCCAGTCACCTTCGGCATGCCCGTGAACTACCGTACCGAGCGGATAACGTTCGAGGTGGTGAACTTCAAAAGCTCTTACCATTGCGTACTCGGCCGACAAGCGTTCGCCCGCTTCATGGCGACCCCACACTACGCGTACAACATGATGAAGATGCCAGGGCCTCGAGGCGTCATCACCGTCCATGGCGACCCGGAGATGGCATTGGAATGTGAGGACGACAGCGCCAAGCTCGCCGACGCCGTCATCGCCGACGAACAAGACAACTCCGCCGAGCTCGCCAAGTACCCAGTCGACCGCAACGACCCCGCCATCCTGGAGAAGCCAACCGAGCTCGACTCGTCCGCAGCAACCTTCAAGGCCGCAGCAGGCACCCGCCAAGTAGATCTTGTAGAAAACGATCCAAGTAGGCAAGTTACCATTGGGACGGGCCTATCCGCCCAATAGGAAAGCGCGCTCATCAAGTTCCTCCGTGAGAATCGAGATATCTTTGCATGGAAACCATCTGACATGCCAGGTGTCCCGAGAGAACTTGCTGAGCACAAATTACATGTCGATCCCACCGCGCGACCCGTTAGCCAGGCTATGCGCCCTGTGGGAGAAAGAACGGCGACAGCGCAATCGCCGAAGAAGTAAACCGGCTGCTCGCTGCCGGCTTCATCATAGAAATCAAGCACCCGAAATGGCTGGCAAACCCAGTCCTAGTGCTAAAGAAGAACAAGACGTGGCGAATGTGTATCGATTACACAAGCCTCAACAGCGCGTGCCCCAAGGACCCATTCGTCCTACCGCGAATCGACCAGATTATCGACGCGGTCGCCGGGTCCGAGTCGCTATGCTTCCTTGATGCATACTCCGGGTACAATCAAATAAAGATGGCCAAGGAAGACCAAGAGAAGACTGCATTCATCACACCCCTAGGCGCCATCGCTACACGTCCATGACCTTCGGCCTCAAGAACGCCGGAGCAACGTACCAGCGGTGCATGAACAGCTGCTTAGAAAGCCAGATCGGCCGCAACGTGCATGTCTACATCGACGATGTGGTGGTCAAATCGACTCGACAGACCGACCTCGTCAGCGACCTCGCCGAAACATTCACCAACTTACGGCGGTACAAGATCAAGCTCAACCCTTTGAAGTGCACCTTCGGGGTTCCATCTGGACAGCTGCTAGGCTACGTCGTCTCCAAGCGAGGCATCGAACCTAACCCGGAGAAGACAACGCGCGGTCATGCGCACCAAGCAGCCAGCATGCCTAGTCGACGCGCAAAAACTTCGCCGGTCGAGTCGCCGCCCTCAGTCGCTTCATACCCCGGCTCGGAGACAAGGCCATGCCACTATACCGCTTGCTCAAGAAGTCGGAATCATTCCGGTGGACAGACGAGGCGCAGCGGGCCCTAGAGGAACTCCAGCACGCCCTCTCGAACGCCCCTATCCTCGCGGCCCCGCTGCCAAAAGAAACCATGCTCCTATACGTCGCCGCGTCGAACCGCGCTATAAGTGCAGTCATGGTCGTCGAACGGAAGGAGGAAGGAAGGGAGCAACTGGTACAACGCCCGGTCTACTACATCAGCGAAGCCTTAATCGAATCCAAGCAACGGTATCCACACTACCAGAAGCTGGTGTACGCCGTCCTCAGGGCCCAGCGGCGACTGGCCCCTTACTTCCACGAGCACCCCATCAAGGTAGTCGCCTCAACACCACTCGCCGACATCATCCGCAACCGCGACGCAACTGGCCGGATCGCCAAGTGGGCAGTCGAGCTCGGCGTCCACAACATCACCTACGAGTCACGCCACGCCATCAAATCTCAAGCACTCGCCGACTTCCTCGCCGACTGGGAAGAGGCCCAGCAGCCAAGCTCCCCCGCGGACCTCAAACATTGGACGTTGCACTTCGACGGTTCTAAAAACCTCGAAGGAGCAGGCGCGGGAGTCGTCCTCACATCACCAAAGGGCGACACAGTGAAGTACGTCCTGCAACTCAGATTCGAGCCATGCACCAACAACATGGCCGAGTACGAGGCGCTCCTGCACGGCATGCGAGTCGCAAAAGAGATGGGCGCAACACGGCTGCGCTGCCTCGGCGATTCCGACCTAGTCGCCAGCCAAACTTCCGGCACCTGCGACGCCACAGACGCCAACATGATCGCATACAAACGCGCCGTCGACCAAGCCGGCGCTAGCCGCCGGTCACGTCGTCGAGTGGGTTGACAGCGCAAGAACGAAGAAGCCGACGCGCTAGCCAGAATCGGGTCCAAGCGACTTCAACCTCCTCCGGGCGTCGTCCCGGACATCCTCAGCCACCTCGGTGCGCGCACACCGCGAAAGGCTGGACATTGCCGAGCCACCTGCTCCCGACTCCGCCTTAGTCGCACTCGCCGTCGACAGCACCGATTGGACCGAGCCATACATAAGCTACCTCGAGAGCCGTGCACCGCCGATGGATGAAACCAAAGCACGCGCCATCGTGCGCAGATGCAAGTCCTTCACCATCGTCAACAATGAGCTATACAAGCGCAGTTGTCTCGGGAGTGTTCCAACGATGCGTCACCACGGCGGAAGGCGCAACATGCACGCGACTTCCACGCTGGGTACTCCGGCGACCCCGCAGGCGCGGGGTCAATCGTCGCCAAGGCCTTTCGTCACGGCTTCTGCGGCCAACAGCCCACGAAGACGCAATCGCGCTTGTCCCTTCCTGCGCCGGGTGCCAAAAGCATGCAAGCCAGTCGCACATGCCAGGATCGGCATTGAAGACCATCCCCCTCACCTGGCCCTTCGCCGTATGGGGCATGGACATGGTGGGAAAATTCAAAACGGCCCCCGGCGGATATACTCACCTCCTGGTAGCGGTGGACAAGTTCACCAAATGGGTAGAAGCAAAGCCCATAAAGAAGTGCGACGGGAAGACGGCCACAAAGTTCCTACGCGAGCTCATCTATCGGTACGGCTACCCTCACAGTATCATAACCGACAACGGCACCAACTTCGCCAAAGGGGAGATGGCTGACTTTGCGAAGAAAAGGGCATCCGACTCGATCTCGCCTCGTCGCCCACCCCGAGTCGAACGGCCAAGCGAAAGGGCAAACCAGAGCATCCTGCACGGACTCAAACCACGCCTGGTCGTGCCCCTAGAGCGCCGCGCAGCCGGCTGCTGGGCGAGAGGAGCTCTCTTCGGTACTATGGGGCATCCGCACAACGCCTAACAGGTCAACCGGCTTCACGCCTTTCTTCTGGTATATGGCGCCGAAGCCGTCATGCCCACGGACATCGCCTACGACTCACCTCGGGTCGCCAATTACGCCGAAGAAGACAACGAGCGAGCTCGCCAAGATGACATCGATCTCCTCGACGAGGCCGGAGACCTCGCACTCTCCGTAACCGCCATTTACCAGCCAGGACCTCCGTCGCTACCACGATCGCCGCGTTCGGAGTCGCTCCTTCCAAGTCGGCGATCTGGTACTCCGGCTAATCCAGGACAAGAAAGGGATGCACAAGCTGTCCCCGCCTGGGAAGGACCATTCGCCGTCGGCCGCGTACTCGGCAACGACTCCTACTACCTCATCGACGTCCGCAAGGACGACAAAGGCGAGCCGCTCACTAAAGAGGTGGAGCGCCCTGGAACATCAACCTCCTCCGGCGGTTCTATACCTAAGGGAAAAATGTAATCCGAAAATTCAGAGGGTAATAAAAATCGCCGACCATTTTTTGATCTCAAGCTCCGACTACCTCTCCCTCACCCGCCAAATATCGTCATCTCTCATCCCGGGACATACCGGCTTAGTCGCCGCGACAAGCGACTAGGAACTGAGAGACCTCCGGTCGCCGCTATTTGGAAGAGAGAAGTCCACGATCGGCCAAGTAGCCGGGCTAACACGGGATGGCGGCGTGACCGAGGCGCAACACCAGGCCCGGTCACCCACCATCTCTCACGCCATCGGGTGAAAACGGCGACTGGAACCCACAGCAGGGCCGCACGCTCGGCCAGCCCCACGGGCCTCGGCGACCGCCTTGTGCTACGTTATAAAGCACACCAATGCCCTCCTCTACCTTAGGTTGGCGAATTGCGTGGCTAAGTACTTCGACTAGGGACCCCGCAAAACGGACCCGCGGCTCGCCAAGGAAAATACGCCCGCAATGATCCCCTTTGGAGTCGCCTAGCGACTGGCTCACCGAGCCACGACGAGTGGCGCGCTACATCCGAACAGCGCAAACTACACCACACCACTACTCCACCCATGAGGCTGCTATTCGTACTATAATGACTACGTACTGCGACTGGGGACGCCCAGCTCGAAAAGGAAAACAGTCAAGTCGATAGCCTTCATTGGGGTCGCAAGGCGACCGACACCTGAAGGCCATGGATAGTCGGAACCAACTCCAATGCATCGCCGTCTCAAATAATGCAAAAGCAACCACCGAATCACATTTAAGCAAAAGTCATCATTCTATTTACAACTAACACCCGCTCGCGAAATCTAGCTACTTCTTACACGGTACTCAGGAAACTACGAGGACTACCCCGGAGCCCCTCTACGACAGGCTCGACGCCGTCATCGCCGTGACGAAATTTCGGCGTGTACACCACGACCGGATATGTAGACAGCGAGCCGGCGGCAGCAGCATGGAAGAGGCGCTCCGCGGGGTAGTCCACCGGGCCCGGCTCCTTCTCCGCGTCACCAGGAGCCGCTTGGCTGGGGATATGAGTCTCCAAGTCCGCGGTCGCCAGTACTCGGTCGGCGAAGGGGCGCACCGCATCCCTCAGCCGCAGCACTTCGGCAACATCGAACTCCCAGTCTCCGAGGGAAGCCAGCGGTGACCTCCTCCACGTCGAACCCTTCGAGTAATGCGCCAGCACCATGCTCAGAGCCATGGTAATGCCAACGCGGCAGGAAGAGCGACGAAGCCAGTCAACAACAGCCGGAATGTTGGACACGGCCTTGAAGACGGATGGCGTGTCCCGCGGAATCACCTCCCGCGGGCTCAGGTACTGGAGCGCGGCAAGTATCTCCCCCGCGCAGGCGATGATACGCGCGGTCGCGGTCGACAGGCATTCCCGTGGAGTCGCCGTCTCCACGAAGTCGCACGTACCTGCAGTCAACAACACAAGGAAAAGGGAAAAATGAGAACTTCCCCTTCAACGCCGACTCGCCACGCTCGGGGACTGGCCCCCGAGGCCGACTCGCCACGCTCGGGGACTGGCCCCCGAGGCCGACTCGCCACGCTCGGGGACTGGCCCCCGAGGCCGACTCGCCACGCTCGGGGACTGGCCCCCGAGACCGACTCGCCACGCTCGGGGACTGACCCTCGAGGCCGACTCGCCACGCTCGGGGACTGGCCCCCGAGGCCGACTCGCCACGCTCAGGGACTGGCCCCCGAGGCCAACTCGCCACGCTCGGGGACTGACCCCCGAGGCCGACTCGCCGTGTTCAGATGCTCAAACCCCCGGCAAATAAAACAAGCAGTGCGACAACAAGAACTTACCAAGAATCTACCGCGACATCTCCCTGACGAAAGCCTCGAAGTTGGTCTTCTCGGCCTGCACCGCCAGGACGATGCCCTCGGACGCCTCCTTCTCCGCAGCAAGTTCTTTGGCGTGCTGCTGCTTAAAGGCCGCCACCTCCTCCCGCAGAGACGCGGCAGCCCCACGTGCAGAGTCCCGCGCATCAGTCGCGGCCTCCAGCTTCACCTTGTATTCGGTGATGACGTCCTCCAGCTCCCGGCCCTTCTGCTCCAGGACCTTCGTCAATTCCGCCACCTCCGCTTTCGCCCTTTTCCGGGCCTCTTCGGCCTGCTGCGCCGGAACTCGGCTTCACGGTAGAAGGACTCCTTGACGAACCCTTCCCGAGCCTCGGCAAGAGCCTTTGCTGCGCCTGCGCTACAAGAAAAGGAAACGGTGAGAACGAACGCCCGGGCCAGTGACACTGAATGAGGACGGCGAGCGGGCATGACTTACTGCCCAGGGCAATCAGCTTCCGGTTCTTCTGCGCCGCCTCCTCCACAAGCGCGGTCAGCCGCTTAATCTCCGCCTACGGAAACCAAACAAAAATGCCAAGGTCAAACAAACAAAAAGCAACAGAGACTCGACTCGCCCTTTCAGACCAAGTCGACCCTCGGGGACTGGGGGTGACTAGGCCACGTGTTCAGCGACACTTACCACATGCGCCTCGCCAAGCGCCGTGTGGAGCTCAGTGAAGGTCAATGAAGACGGCGGCGGATGACGCGACTCGGTCGCCCCGTCCGCTCGCATCACCGCCTCAGTCGACGGAACCTCGCCCGTCCGCGTGTCGGTGTCACTGGGCGGGGCGCGGTCCCTGGCGGCCTTGGACCGGCGCTCTTTCAGTGGCTCCGACAGGCCGCCCTCCTCGACGATGTCCTCTTCAACTTCGGGTGCCTTCTGCCCCTCGGTCGATCCAATGTCAGTCGACTCCTCCTCCACCACAGGCGGAGCAACGTCCGGACCCGTCGCCGCACTCGCCATGCCCCCGCGAGCCATGCTGGGTAGAGGAAAAACGTTGGCGGTGGGCTCGACGTGGCTAGTGCTCTCCTTCTCCGCTTGACTCCCGGCGGCGGGCTCTTCTGGAGCCGACCCCGCACCCCCAAGGTCGGACGGCGCCGCCTTCCTCTCCGCGGCCTTCTTCTTTGCCTCGGCCGCCCTCGTGGCCGCCACCCTGGCCGCGGGCGGCTTCGCCAAGGTCTTCTTCTTGGACCTACAGAGAGGCGAGGTGAGTCGACAATCAGTCCAGTCGCAGGAAGGATAAATTCGACAAGAAATACTTACTTCACCGTGGGAATCGCTTTTACGCCCGGACCGGCCCGAGCTCCCGCATCGATCGCGTCCTTCAAGGGACACTGAAGCCTCATGGACCCTTCCAGGAGAGTGGGGCGCAGTCGCTTCGATAGCGGCTCGGCCCCTTCCTTGGAGGGCTCCGCCTTGTCCTCCGGACGGGAGGTCGCCTCCTCTTCGGCCGCGCCCTGGGGACGAGGACTCGGCACCCCTCTTCGACCCGCGGGAGTCTGATGAAGTCCCGCGCCTCCGAGTCCGACTCGGTGCGCTCCTCCTCCTCGTCGACCTCTTCCTCCTCGCCTTCGGTCATCTCCGGTGGTTCCTTTCCGGCGAGAGGAGGGAGGTGGTCCGCGATCTTCTGCCAACGCTGCAATCGAATCAAAGGAACAAGTCAGAAAGGAAGAAGCGCGGCTAAGCCGTGCGAAGTCGCCATGCGAAGCATTACCTGAGGCGCTGGGGTGTCTTCGGTGTAGGGCTGCAAGCCGTCCTCGAAGGAGGTAAAGGTGGCAGTGGTGATCTTAGCGAGCGCCTTCCGGTACTCGCCCTCGTCCCACTCGGTCGCCGTCGACCGGGTGCGGTCGTTCTGTCCCCGGTACTCCCACATGGGGTGAGCTCGGCACCGCAGGGGGATCAGCCGCCGGCCGAGCCAACAGTTGTACATATCGACCGCCGTCAGGCCGTCATCTTTTAGCGCCTGGATCGCTTGGCGCATATCCTTCACCACCTTCTCCTGCTCGCGCGGCAGCGACCGGACATTGAGGCGCCGCGGGACGCTCGGCTCGGGACTGTATTGGGGAATGCATACCTCGCCCGGGGGAGTGTACTCCTTGGCGTAGAACCAGAAACGACGCCACAGCGACTGCGCCTTCTTGGGGAGCGCCATGTCGATGAAGCTTTCCCCGGACTTCACCTGGAAGGTGATCCCCCCGTTCGGGATGAGTGCTTCGCTGTTCTTGCTGGCCCGAGTCGCCCGCCCGTGGAAGATGGACACCCACAGCGGGAAGTAGGGCGGACAGCCCAAGTAGCATTCGCACAGCGCCACGAACAGAGAAATCTGCTGGACGCTGTGCGGCCCGAGGTCGGAAACCTTGATGCTGTAGAAGGCCAGCAACTGCCGGAGGAAATCGGAGGTGGGGAGAGCGAACCCGCGATCGAGGAAGCTCATGAAGATCACGAACTCCCCGGGCCGTGGGAGGGGCTCCGTCTCGTTCGCCGGCGGAACCCGCCATCGCTCTTGGTTGAACTCCGGGATGACTCCGGAGGCGACGTACGGGAGGAGAGACTCCCGCGTGACCTTCGACTTGCCCCAACCCTTCGCCGCCATGGATGCGTGTGGAGTGTGGAATGAAGATGAGATGAAGAGAAGATGGGGGATGAATGCGGAGGAGTGTTGAACCCTAATCCTAGGGGCGACCCTTTATACCGCCCGCACTCGCTCAGATTGAGGATGAGATCTGTTCGTTGAATTGTCCCGGAATCGCCGCCCCGCAATCAACGGTCGAGATCTGCGCCGTCACCGGCTGAATAGCCGTTAAACTAGCCGTTAGCGGTCACGTCGAGCCCAACGGTCAACAACATGCAAACGGTGTGCGCCTCGGTCAACGTGAAATCTAGCCGTTGGCCTCTCCACGTGTCTCTATGGTGACTACGCGTCGACTGGCAAACGGCGACTGGCTAGAGCCGACTGTCACACGCCGACTGACTGATCAAATTATGGCGACTGAGACTGCCACCGCACCCGCGACGTTATCTTTGGAAGCCCGGCGGCGACTCATCTTGATCCATCACCGCGCCTCTCCAAGACTTGTTCCAGATCCGCGCTTCTTCACCACCGCGCTTGGGGACTACTGATGGGGATATGCCCATAGGGGGTGGGTCGCCAGTCCCAGTCGCCATGAAGCTAGAGGCTTGGGTGGATCGCCGCCGCCTAAGCGGCCAGGCCCTAAGGCGACTGGGCCGTGATCCCAAGGAGGAGGTCCACACGGCTGGACAAGAAGATTACTTGCGAGAGGGATAGCGGATCCCGGATTAGTAGCAACTGATATGATTCGGAGTTATCTCCATGTAACCCTAGGCCGGGGGTGCTTATATAAACCCCCGAGCTTAAACCCTAGAGGACACCTTACTCAAGATCCAATCTCCCCCTGTAAGCTCTCGGCGTAGCCGCCGACTGAGCCCCCCCATTGTAATTCTCCACTGAGCAATAAAGATCTAGCAGGACGTAGGCCTTTTACTCTCCGGAGGGGCTGAACCTGGGTAAAACCCTTGCGTCTCTTGCACCTCGACCCGTAGATGGCAATGTTCCCTTCCCCTCGCATCAATGAAGTGCTACCCCCTGTAGCATCTGCCGTGGTTACATCCACGACAAAGGTAGATTGTTCATTCATAGTTTTAGTAAACAATTTATTTTGCTCATATTGTGATTGCATAAAGCTCTTGGTGGATCTTTCAATTTCTAACATCTTTTCCTCATTAGGTGAAACATATCTACCATAAGAGTTACCATTAGCAGGATATGGCCTAGAATTATTGTAATTGTTATTTTTAACGAAATTCACACCAACATGTTCTTTTTGAGCAACCAATGAAGCTAACGGAACATTATTAGGATCAACATTAGTCATATCATTCACAAGCATAGACATAATAGCATCAATCTTATCACTCAAGGAAGAGGTTTCTTCGACAGAATTTACCTTCTTACCTTGTGGAGCTCTTTCCGTGTGCCATTCAGAGTAATTAATCATCATATTATCAAGGAGCTTTGTTGCTTCACCAAGAGTGATGGACATAAAGGTACCTCCATGTCGGGGGGAAGACCCCGGATAGGGCAATGGACGCGGAGGAGCCGGCTGTCCACTGGCCGGCTGGCGGCAAAGGCCGGCTGAGGAGCAGCCGGCTGGCGCCGTGGCCGGCTGGTCCGGAAGCCGGCTGGCTCTAGGTCCTAGTCGGCCTGGCTGCGGCCACCAATGCTGTAGCTGGGCCGGCTTCTACAAGCCATATCCGACTGGGGTTTGTACCTCAGACCGACTCGAGGCTGGCGAGTCTTGCACTGGAAGAAACCGGGTTGGTGATCCGGGTTCCCAAAGTCCACGCTGACTCCATCTTCCGTAAAGCGCGGGGCACTGTGGAGCAATAGTGCCACGCGCCGGACAGGCCGTCAGAGCTTACGACGATCCGTACTGGCTACAGTGGCTGACGGCGACAGGGACACCTCCTCCATACCGCTGACCGTGGCAGCCGGATGGGACAGGCCACGATGCCTCAACCACTCCTGACGTCACTGCCTCGGGAAGGAGCGGAAGCCGGAGCCGGCCAAGCCGGCCAGTAGACTATAGGGTCTTATGTGTAAAGTGCCGGTGCCTATATAAGCCGCACTACCCCTCTAGTGCAGGGACGATCGATCATTTATTGCTTTCTCCTACCTACAGAACTGCCCTGTGAGAGAGACCATCGTCTCCCCTAGCCTCTCAGGGCCAGCCGGACACAGCTCTAGGAGCACCACTGTACAGTGTGATCACCATATACACTCATAGCAGGAGTAGAGGTTTTACCTCCACCGGAGGGCCTCGAACCTGGGTACGTCGCCGTGTCGCTCGTGCCCATACCCGCTTCCGGATACCGCCGTGAGATCCCTCAGGAACCACTTCGATTAGCCACCCTATGGCATATGCCGTGACGGTACCACGACATTTGGCGCCCACCGTGGGGCCTTCAGCATCCTCGGCCGGTGTCTTCATCCGGACGGGCCTCACCATCACCACAGGCGAGCGAGTCGCTTCAGGCTTGATCTGGAGATTCGGCTCCCTCGACTGCGTCAGCGACAACGCTGGCTGCTTCGCTGACCAGCCCTTCCCGGCCGGCGGCTGCGTCATCTCCTTCGGCGGCTTCGACGTCTACGTCGCCACCGTCGCACCGCCGCGCTACCCGCGGCAGGTGCTGCGCTGCGCTAGCCCTCCTCCGCGAGCCGGCGGCAGTGCTCCCGCCAGCCCCGCCGTCGTGCAAGTCATGATGGCTGGCGACGAGCTCCCCACCAAGAACCCGCGCATGCGCGGCCCCGACTTGGAGCGCAACGTCGACCCCAACGCCTCCGGCTCGGGCCCGAAAGCGCCACCGCCACCGTCCCGGCTGGATGCAGTCCGGGCAAAGCTGAGCACCCCGCTCACGCCTGGCGGAGACCCCGCCGCCATCGAGGCGGACTTGGAGGCGCACCGCCAGCTCCTCCTCAAGCAAACTGAAGAGCTGGCTGCTGCTAAGCGCCAGATGGAGATTACCCAGCGCGAGTACAACCGCGCCCACGGCCTCACTCCAGGCGGCGACGAGCCAAGCCGAGCTGGCCACATCCGCCGCAAGGGCCGCGACCTTGGCGCTGAGATCGCCCGCGACGGCGCTCCTTCGCCGGCTCCGTCCGCGGAGCTCCCCGTCTACAACACCCCCGACAAGAACGTGCGTGCGGCAGAAGCCGCCGCGGAAGAGCTGAACCGCCTCGAAGGCGAAGAGTTACGCCGCCAGACCAGGCGGGTGACTGAGCTGCTCAACGCAGCCAACAGGCAGATCGCCGACCCCAGGTATGTCAATGCCCCTAGAGCCTCTCACGCTCGTGGAGCTGCAGGCAACGACAGGGAAGGCGCCAGGGACACGGCCGAGTCCGCCTCCCCAGCACCAAGCCGGCGCCATGACTCCCGGGCCACACACGGAAGCTCGGGCCGGCCAAGCCACCAGCCGAGCGGCAGCGGCCGCAGCCGGCCCCCTCCAAGCCGGAATCAGGAGCAAGACTCCGAGCCCCGCCGTCATCACCGGCCGGCTCCAGAAGCAAGCGGCGCGCGCCAGCCGGCACACTCCCGGCTGGGCCCGCGCATCGAGCCCGCTGACGCCCGAGACCGCCTCGACCGGCTGGTTCAATCCCGCATCGCGGAGGAAGAGGGGCCAGCCGGCCCAAAGTGCTTCGGGCCGCGGATCCTCAACGAGCCCATGGTCGACGGCTTCCAGCTCCCGCGCGACACCCCCAAGTACGACGGCACCGCCAAGCCGGAAGACTGGCTGCTGGACTACTCCACGGCAGTCGGCATCGCCAAGGGCAACAAGCGCTGGGCTGTGCGCTACTCCCCCCTGATGCTGGTCGGCTCCGCCCGCACATGGCTCAACAACCTGCCAGCCGGCAGCATAAACGGCTGGCTCGACTTCGAAGCCGCCTTCATCAGCAACTTCACCGGCACTTATCGCCGGCCGGGTCGCCCTCAACAGCTTGAGATGTGCAAGCAGGGCCCGGACGAGACGGATCGCGCGTACCTAACGCGCTGGTGCGAGATGCGCAACTCTTGCGAGGGCGTGCATGAGATGCAAGCCATCAGCTTCTTCATGGGCGGCTGCCGGCCCAACACCATGCTGTGGCACAAGTTGCGCCGCAGTGACCCCAAGTCGATGGCCGCCTTGATGGCCATCGCCGACAAGTACGCGCTGGCTGAGGAAGCCGGCAAGGCGCCGGCTGACATTCCGCCGGCCCCCACCAGAAGGGACAACCACAAGCCGGCCGAGGGCGCGTCGCACGGCAGCCGGTGGGACAACTACCGCGGCAAGCGTCACAGCGACCAGCCGGACCGCTGGTACGGCTCCGCCCACGTAGCCGCCGTGGCAGACAACGCGGCAGGCGGCAGCCGCCGCCAGAAGCAAACAGACCGGCAGTGGAAGCCGAAGTACACCTTCGAGCAGATGCTCGACTCGCCGTGCAAGTACCACAGCGGCAAGAACCCCTCCAACCACCTCACCCGCGACTGCCACTTCATGAAGCGGCTGACAAGCGGTGAGCCTCTTCCGCCTCCCCCCCGCCCCCACCAGCCGGCGGGCCGGGTGGCCAAGCCGGCACAGAGAACGCCAACCTCGAGCACCACGAGGCTAACCAAGTGCACCATGGCGGCCGATATCTGGCCGAAGACGCCACCTACATCATCTTCACCTCCGAGCCCGAGGACAGGACGAGCCAAGAGCGCCGTTCCCTCGAGGTCAACGCGGTCATACCGCCGGTCCCCCAGTACCTAAACTGGTCAGAGCAGGCCATCACTTTTGATCGCTGCGACACACCGGCTGTTCTGCCGAAGCCGGGCAGCTACGCCATGGTCCTCGACCCCACCATCGGCACAACCCGGCGCAGCGTGCGTTTTTCGCGCGTCCTCATCGACGGCGGCAGCAGCATCAACATCCTCTACCGCGACACCGCCCGCAAGCTGGGCATCCAGGAGGCCGAGTTGCGCCCCACCCCCACCGTCTTCCACGGCATCGTGCCAGGCCATTGCTGCCAGCCGATCGGCCGGATCACGCTGGAGGTGATGTTCGGGAAGCCGGATCACTTCCGCACCGAGAGAATCGAGTTCGAGGTGGTGGACCTTGTGAGTCCCTACCACGCGCTCCTGGGCAGGCCGGCCCTGACCAAGTTCATGGCGGTGCCCCATTATGGGTACCTGAAGATGAAGCTGCCTGGCCCCAAGGGGGTCATCACCGTAGCCGGCGACTATCGCCGCTCCATGGACTGCGCCACGCAGAGCTCCAAGATGGCCCAGACGCTGGTCATCGCCACCGAGAAGCAGCTCATCCACGACGCCGTCGCCCTCGCCAAAGCCGCGCAGACAGACATGTCGGCTGCGGGCAACCCGGCTGGGACGACTCACTTCCAGCCGGCCGACAACACGAAGAAGATCCTGCTGGACCCGGCGCAGCCGGACAAGTTCGTCACCATCGGTGCCGGCTTGAACAAGAAATAGGAAAACGAGCTCACCAGCTTCCTCCGTGAGAATCGGGACATCTTCGCATGGACTCCAAGAGACATGCCGGGTGTGCCGAGGGAGTTGGCTGAGCACCACCTCCACGTCCGGCCTGAAGCCAAGCCGGTGAAGCAGCCTCTCAGGCGCTTCGCCGAAGAACGAAGGAAGGCCATCGGTGAAGAAATCGCCCGGCTCCTAGCTGCCGGCTTCATCATGGAAGTGCTGCACCCGGACTGGTTGGCGAACCCGGACCTGGTTTTGAAGAAGAACGGCTCCTGGCGCATGTGTATCGACTACACCAGCCTGAACAAGGCGTGCCCAAAGGATCCCTTTCCCCTGCCGCGCATAGATCAAGTCATAGACTCGACTGCCGGCTGTGAACTGTTGTCTTTCCTAGATGCCTATTCAGGCTACCACCAGATTCCTTTGAATCCGGATGATCAAATAAAGACTTCGTTCATTACCCCGTATGGGGCTTATTGCTACACGACTATGCCGTTCGGCTTGAAAAATGCAGGCGCCACCTACCAAAGGTGCATGCAAAAATGCTTGCAGGATCAAATCGGCAGAAATGTTCACGCATACGTGGATGATGTCGTTGTAAAAACCAAGGAGATGCCTACCCTCCTTGATGACCTGAGAGAAACCTTCACCAATCTGCGAAGATTCCGGATGAAGCTCAATCCGGCCAAGTGCACATTCGGCATGCCGTCTGGCCAGCTCCTTGGATACCTCGTATCTCAGCGAGGGATCGAAGCCAACCCAGACAAGATCAGTGCCCTGGAGAAGATGGAACTGCCGCAGTGCCTCAAGGACGTCCAGAAGTTTGCTGGCTGCCTGGCTTCCTTGAGCTGCTTCGTCAGCCGGCTGGGGGAGAAGGCACTGCCCCTGTATCAATTGATGAGGAAGGCGGACAAGTTCGTCTGGTCACCGCAGGCGGATGAAGCTTTCCGTGACTTGAAGCGCGTGCTTTCAACCGCGCCAATCCTTGCAACGCCGGCTTCAATGGAGCCGTTGCTGTTGTACATCGCAGCCACCAACCGAGTGGTTAGCGTTGTCCTGGTGGTGGAGCGCAAAGAAGCCGAAAACAGAGAGAAGCTGGTCCAGCGCCCAGTCTATTACCTCAGCGAAGTGCTCTCCCAGTCGAAGCAAAACTACCCCCACTATCAGAAGGTCACCTACGGCGTCTACATGGCGGCCAAGAAGCTCAAGCATTACTTTCAAGAACATCCCATCAGGGTGGTTGCCACAGCGCCTTTGGCGGAAATCATCGGCAGCAAGGATGCCAACGGCCGGGTTGCCAAGTGGGCCCTGGAGCTAGCCGCCCACACTATCCTCTACGAGCCACGCACAGCCATCAAGTCGCAGATCCTTGCGGACTTCTTCGTCGACTGGGCTGAGATGCAATACCTGCCGCCTGTGCCGGATTCCACACATTGGAAGATGCACTTCGACGGCTCGAAGATGCGCAACGGCTTGGGAGCCGGCATCGTCATCACCTCTCCCAAGGGAGACCGGCTGGACTACGTCCTGCAGATCCACTTCGCCGCATCCAACAATGTGGCGGAGTATGAACCGCTCATTCATGGGCTGAAGCTGGCCAAGGAGATTGGCGTGCGTCGCATACTTTGCTTCGGCGAATCCGACTTGGTTATACAGCAAGCATCTGGCGACTGGGACGCGAAGGACGCCAACATGGCCTCGTACCGCTTC
The DNA here is from genome assembly GCF_019359855.2 of Lolium perenne. Classification (NCBI taxonomy): domain Eukaryota; kingdom Viridiplantae; phylum Streptophyta; class Magnoliopsida; order Poales; family Poaceae; genus Lolium; species Lolium perenne. The sequence continues at coordinate 92,182,076 of NC_067245.2, read as the reverse complement.
CATGTCCAGCAGCTATCCGGCTTCTTCGACGGCTGCGAATTCCACCATGTGCCACGGGCAAACAACGAGGCGGCTGACGCCTTATCCAAGATTGGCTCAACCCAGCAAGCCATTCCGCCGGGTGTCGCCTTGGCGGTTCTCAAGAAGCCGTCCATCATACCGTCACCGGACTCGGATTCAATATTCGTGCCGGCTGACCCGGGGGCTGCTCAGCCGAACCCGGGGGCTTCATCGCCCAAGTCGGGGGCTAACAAGCCAAACCCGCCGGCTAGCATGCCGAACCCGGGGACTTCTCAGTCCAACCCGGGGGCTTCATCGCCAAACTCGGGGGCTAGCAAGCCGAACCCGCCGGCTAGCAAGCCGAACCCGGCGACCATGCAGTCGAATCCGGAAGCTCCCACGCAGGAGGCCCTGTTGGTCAGCGTATTCGAGATAAGATGCGTACCTTCATGGGCACAAGAGTTCCTCTCCTACCTCACCGACGATGTGCTGCCTGATGACAGAGTCCAGGCCAGGCAGATTGAGAGAAGGGCCAAGGCCTATACCATCATCAACCACCAGCTGTACAAACGCAGCGTAAGTGGGGTGTTCCAGCGGTGCGTCGAGCCGGCTGAAGGGATTGAACTCCTACGGGAAATCCATCAAGGAGAGTGCGGACATCACGCCTCATCCAGAGCCATAGTGGCCAAAGCCTTCCGGCACGGTTTTTACTGGCCGACTGCGCTCAGAGACGCAGAAGATCTGGTGAAGAAGTGCAACGGCTGTCAACGCTTCGCAAAGCAAAGACACCAGCCGGCTTCCGCCTTGAAAACCATCCCCATCACATGGCCATTTGCCGTATGGGGCTTGGATATGGTGGGCCCATTCAGAACGGCGCGAGGCGGCATGACACATCTCTTGGTGATGATTGACAAATTCACCAAGTGGATCGAAGCCAAGCCAATCAAGAAACTGGACGGGTTCACAGCCGTCACATTCCTCAAGGAAATCATTGTGAGATTCGGCTACCCCCACACTATCATCACCGACAACGGCACCAACTTCTCCCAAGGCATCTTCTCTCGCTATTGCGGGGAAATGGGGATCCGGATGGCCCTATCTTCTGTGGCACACCCAGAAGTTTTCGCGTACTTTACCTTGTTTCGCCAATTGGCTTGAACCCTCTCACGCGGTCGGCTCAGTAACGTGATCCGGTTTCCGACAGCCGGCTTCCGATCCAGCTACAGACCGCAACCCGGCTGTCCGGCTGGCGGGAGTAAGCCCTAGGGAGCCGGCACGCGAAAAACGACTAAGGGAAAGAGTAAAAGCGAGTTGACTTGCAACTTTTCATAAAGTGCCGGATTGCCGAATTCAGCTCGTTCGACTGAAATACTGTCGGCCTCACCCAGCGGCCCGCTCTTGATCCGGCGACGGATCGCAAGTCGGACGTACGACCGGCAAGGGCACAGCCAAAGGGTGGGGCGGATGGGAAAAAGCGAACGAGTCGAAAGAAAGCAACTCGGCACACAAATGATTAACAAACACACTAAAGTGTGACTTAATAAAAGGGCGATAATATTGTCTTACATCTGCACCCGGCATCCCGGGGATTTAATAAATTGACTTGCAAAAGAACAACTGAAAAGCAGGAAATCTAAGCCGGAGGGGCATCAGTGGAGCCGGCGGCCGGGTCGTCCTCAGGCACGTCTTCCGCCTCCTCATCATCCATGTATTCTCCATCGGATGGAGGAGGGTTTGGGTCCGCGACGAAGAGCGTCTTGTCGACGAAGTCGGCGATGGTGCTGGCTCGAGCAAGGCGGGCGGCCTTGAAGTCGGCTGGGAGCTTGTCCTCCACGCCGGCTCGCCGGAACTCAAGCTGCCCCAGGTCCACCTCGTTGTACCAGGAGAGGACAAAGGACAGCGCCATATCGGCACCGGCGCGCGTGGCCGACTCCTTCCAGTCGAGGAAGCGGTCCGGCGCCTGCTCCATCGAGGAGATGAGGCCAGAGATATCTTGCGGCGCCGCCTCCCCAGGCCATAGCATGGGCACCAGCTCTTCAGCCGCCTTCCGCAGCTCCCAGCCGAGCTTGGTGACGGGCTCGATGCGGGCGGCCATGGACGCCAGGTGGTCCTCCATGGAGAAGTACTCCGAGCTGCCCTCGCCGGTCTCCTGCCTCCTGGAGTCGCGCGCGGCGCCAACGGCTGCCAAAGCCGCGTCTTGCGTCTCCGGGAAGGCCGCTGCAAGAAGAAGAAGCAAGTCAGAAACCATCCAAGCCGAAATAAGCTGAAAAATGCAAATTTTCGAAGTCCCAAGTCAAAAGGAAAAGCCTGGCGGCAGCCGGCAAGAATCGACTGCCGCCAGCCCGAAGATGAGGATAGCGAAGAAATAAGAAGTTTCTGCTGCCGGCTACCAACGAAAGTCGGCAGTCGACAGCCGAAAGCCGGCAAAGGGAAGGAACACAAAGATGCACTCACCCGCCAAGCCGCGATCAAGCGCGCTAAAATCGTCGGTCCAACGCTTGGCGGTAGCCGTCAGCTCTGTGGACTTGGCAGTGACCTCCTCCTGCAGCGCAAGCCGCTGCTTCTCCACCTCCGACAGCCGCCGGCTCAGATCATCCACCTTCTCCTTCTCCGCCGACCTGAGGGAGTTGAGCTCGGTGATGTGGTTCTTCTCCAGCAGGCGCAGCCGTGTCAGCTCCTGCTCAGCCAGCTTGAGCTTGCCGGCGGCGGATCGGCCCGCCTCCTCGCTCTCGGCGCACTGCGCGCGAGCGGCTCGGAGATCCGACTCCAGCTGCGGGACTTTGGCGGCTTCAGCTGCGGGGCGGCCGGAAAGAAATATCAGCCAACCAAGATTAAAAAGAAAATAAGACATCAAGTCGAAAGAAGCGTAGAGCTCACCCTTGACGACCTCCAGCTCACGAGCCAAGGCGGCCCGCTCGATCTTGGCCCAGTGGTAGCTGGTCACCACCTGGTTGTACAAGAAGGTGCGCCGCTCCTCAACCGTCTGAAAGAATCAGTTGTTTAGACGAAACCTGGACCGGCTTCAGGCAGCCGGCCCACGTCTCGGAGGGCTACCAGGACAAGAAAATCGCAGAAGAAAAGAAAACACACCTTCTCAGCATCCTCCAGCGTCGCCAGCTGGGCTAGGGTCTCGGCGGCCTTGGTCTTGAGGCTGGCGCGATAGCCGGAGAAAAGCATCTTCATGGGCGCCGTGCCAGGCTGCCCCTCCCGGCTGAGTACCTCGCAGGAGTTCGCCTGGTGCCATGCCTTCTCCATAGTTCCTGCCGAGCCGAAGCTGGAGTCGGAGGCGGACGGCACAGCCACCAGCCGGGCACCCTTGGCCACATGAAGGCCCTCAGACGGGCCCGCTGCGCCCTCCGTCCTCACCAGCGCGCGCGAGTCGGCGCCCTCCATGCGCGCCGGCTCGTCCCTCGCCGGCTCCTGCCTGGCCGACTCGTCCCTCGCCGGCTCCTGCCTGGCTGGCTCGTCCCTCGTCGGCTGCGGCGGCGGCGTTGCTCCGAGCGCAGCGGATGGCCCAGCCGGCCCAGTTGTCTCCGGCGCCTGGGGCGCCCCCTCCGGGCTCTCGTCCAGCTCCACCACGGTGGGCCTGGTACCGGCTCCGGCCGCGGGCGGCGCGGCCCTGCCAGTGCCGGTTCCAGGAGCAGCCCTGCCAGCTCCGGCTCCAGTAGATGGCGGCATGCCCCGCCCGGCCCCAGCGGCTGGGTCCAGAAGAGGTGTCCGGCGCGGGAACATGTCGTCCAGCGTCGGCTGCCGCGTTGGCTCGACCCGCATGCCACGATCTGGCGCGGAGGCCAGCGGCACGGCAAAGGAAGACGCCCCTGTCGCAGGCGGCGGCGGCGTAGGTGCGCGCGAGGAAGGCTGTGGCGTCTGCTCCCTCCTCTGGCGCGGAAGCGGCGACACCACGCGTGGAGCTTGCCGGGAGCCGCCGCCCTGGGCAAACTTGATAGGGGCCCTAGCCGGATAAACAGAAAGATGATAAGCATGAAAGTAAGGAAAGAAAAGGAATCAAACAAGAAAATGAGAGAGAACTCACCCGGCCTGCTCCGGGACCTTCTTCGGCTGCTGCCGGCGCTGCTTCTTCGCCCTCGACTCCGCGGCGGCGGTGGAGCCGGCTCTCTTCGTGCCCTTGGGCGCCGAAGTCGCCGTGGTGCTTGGCGGCCTCGTGCGCAGAGGCACGGCGGGGATTGGCCCCGTGCCGGATGTCGCCGGCTCCTCCTCCTCCTGGTGCTCTGGTGAAGGGGGCGGATTGTGCTCCCCCTGGCCGCCTAGATCAGGCGCCTGCGGCAGGTCGTCGTCGCCGGCATGGTCGCCGGCTTGGTCAGCCGGATCGACGTGATCCGGCGTCCACCTCTTCATCGCCAGGTCGCCGTCCTCGGCGTTCTGGCGCTCAAAAAGCTAGAAAGACAGAAAAAACATGAGCATATGACAAGCCGGAAGTCGGCAGAAGAAAAAGGAAGTCGGCCTCGCAGCCGCAAGCCGGAAAATGGCAAAGACACGAAGCTTACCCGCGCCGGTGGATGGTTCCTGTCGCAGGGCACCAGCCCATAGCTCCAGTCCTCCACCAGGTTCGCCTTGGTGATGTGGTTCACCCGGCTGGCCACCTGGGCCTTGGTGAGCGGCACTTTGGACGTCCGGTTCGGATCGAACCGGCCGGACATGTGCCCGATCTTGTGGGTGCGCATCTGAAGCGGCAGCACCCGGCGCTCGGCGATGGTGCAGAGGAGATCTTCGGCAGTCAGCCCGCCATCGGTGGCTGTCGCCAGGAAGTCCCAAAGCAAGTTCACCTCGGCGTTTTGATCCGTCGAGCGGGCGTTGTGGCTCCAGTTGATCCGGCCGACTGGAGGAGCCGGATTGAACTCCGGCAGGTTGATCCGGTCGACGAGCTCCCCCTCGTTGCGCACGTAGAAGAACGACATCTGCCAGTTCTTCACCGAGTCGACGGTGGGGATCTTGGGGAAAGGCGTACCAGGCCGGGTGTAGATCGAGGCGGCGCCGCAGGCTCGCAGGCGGCCGTCGTTGGTCTGCGCCTTCAGGAAGAAGAGCCGACTCCAGAAGTCGATGTCGGGCCACAAGCCGGCGTAAGCCTCCATGAACGCTATGAAGCAGCTCAGGAGGACGCACGCGTTGGCCGGCAGGTGGTGCGGCTGAAGGCCGAAGTGGTCGAGGAACTGCCGGAAGAACGTCGAAGCCGGCAGCCCCAGTCCGCGGTCGAGGTGCGCGCCGAAGACGACGCGCTCGCCGTCCCTCGGCTCGGGCTCCGTCTCCTCGCCGGGCACCCGCGTGATCAACGACTGCGGGATCCGCCGGAGGCGTACCAGCTGCTCGATGTCATCCTCGCGCATGTAGGAGCCCCTCCACGATCCGCTGGGAGACGCCATTGACGAGGTCGAGGAAGAAGATGACCAGGAGAGGCTGAACGGCGAGGAAGAACCTTGCGACCGCGGCGGCGACAGCGGCGGCTGAGGACGCTCCGTCGAGACGCGCGGCCCCGTGGCGCCGGATTGGCGGAGTGGCGGCGGCGGATCGGTGGGAATTCGCCCGCCGGAGTTCGCCAGCGGAAGATGTTCGCCGGAGCAGCAGCGAGCTAAAGTGCACAGAGGAGAGCGATGGGAACAGGAGCGCGAGGAGGAAGAGAATGGCAAGTGGCCGCCTCGAGGCGCTCCCCCGCGGCATTTATAGCCACCCGACGCGGGCGGTTGGCCTCCAAGTGGCGGTCGTGGGCCGTAACTCCTCCCACGTCGCCGGATTTACTGCGCCGTAACTGCGCGTAACTCCTCCCACGTCCACAACGGTTACCGGAAACGGCCACACCGCGTCGCCCACTACCGCACCGGATCCGGAGGGACATTGATTTGACCAGACGAACCGACCGCCGGGCCAGGCGTCAGACCAGTCAAGTCGGGCGCAGGACCCGAGGCGGCGGAGACTCCGGCGCGCCGCAAGCCGGAGCCGGACCAAAAGTTCCACTCAAACCAAAATCCATCAGCAAGGCGGAGGCGCCATCGGATCTTGCGAGAAAGCAAAAACTGTACAAGTGTAAAAAGCGGCCGGCTGGGAGCAGCCGGCAGGAACGAGCCGGATGAGGGCGCAGCCGGCTGAGAGGAAATCCTCAGTCGGCCCCTCCAAGTGCCGTCAAATATATCGGAGAAGCCAGGAAAACCTGCCTAGGTCCTTCTAAACGCAGGACCTTGCCAGCTTCGGGGGCTAATGTCGGGGGGAAGACCCCGGATAGGGCAATGGACGCGGAGGAGCCGGCTGTCCACTGGCCGGCTGGCGGCAAAGGCCGGCTGAGGAGCAGCCGGCTGGCGCCGTGGCCGGCTGGTCCGGAAGCCGGCTGGCTCTAGGTCCTAGTCGGCCTGGCTGCGGCCACCAATGCTGTAGCTGGGCCGGCTTCTACAAGCCATATCCGACTGGGGTTTGTACCTCAGACCGACTCGAGGCTGGCGAGTCTTGCACTGGAAGAAACCGGGTTGGTGATCCGGGTTCCCAAAGTCCACGCTGACTCCATCTTCCGTAAAGCGCGGGGCACTGTGGAGCAATAGTGCCACGCGCCGGACAGGCCGTCAGAGCTTACGACGATCCGTACTGGCTACAGTGGCTGACGGCGACAGGGACACCTCCTCCATACCGCTGACCGTGGCAGCCGGATGGGACAGGCCACGATGCCTCAACCACTCCTGACGTCACCGCCTCGGGAAGGAGCGGAAGCCGGAGCCGGCCAAGCCGGCCAGTAGACTATAGGGTCTTATGTGTAAAGTGCCGGTGCCTATATAAGCCGCACTACCCCTCTAGTGCAGGGACGATCGATCATTTATTGCTTTCACCTACCTACAGAGCTGCCCAGTGAGAGAGACCATCGTCTCCCCTAGCCTCTCAGGGCCAGCCGGACACAGCTCTAGGAGCACCACTGTACAGTGTGATCACCATATACACTCATAGCAGGAGTAGAGGTTTTACCTCCACCGGAGGGCCTCGAACCTGGGTACGTCGCCGTGTCGCTCGTGCCCATACCCGCTTCCGGATACCGCCGTGAGATCCCTCAGGAACCACTTCGATTAGCCACCCTATGGCATATGCCGTGACGGTACCACGACACTCCAGCAGCTGAATCCAATAGGTTCCGCGAAGAGAAATCCAGTCCTGCATAAAAGGTTTGGATGATCATCCAAGTAGTCAGTCCATGGGTTGGGCAATTATTTACCAAAGATTTCATTCTCTCCCATGCTTGAGCAACATGTTCATTATCTAATTGCTTAAAATTCATTATGCTACTTCTCAAAGATATAATTTTAGCGGGAGGATAATATCTACCAATAAAAGCATCCTTACATTTAGTCCATGAATCAATACTATTCTTAGGCAGAGATAGCAACCAATCTTTAGCTCTTCCTCTTAATGAGAAAGGAAACAATTTCAATTTTATAATGTCTCCATCTACATCTTTATACTTTTGCATTTCACACAATTCAACAAAATTATTGAGATGGGCAGCTGCATCATCAGAACTAACACCAGAAAATTGCTCTAGCATAACAAGATTCAGTAAAGCAGGTTTAATTTCAAAGAATTCTGCTGTAGTAGCAGGTGGAGCAATAGGTGTGCATAAGAAATCATTATTATTTGTGGTTGTGAAGTCACACAACTTAGTATTTTCAGGGGTATTCATTTTAACAGTAGTAAATAAAGCAAACTAGATAAAGTAAATGCAAGTAACTAATTTTTTTTGTGTTTTTGATATAGAGAACAAGATAGTAAATAAAGTAAAACTAGCAACTAATTTTTTTGTGTTTTGATTTAGTGCAGCAAACAAAGTAGTAAATAAAATAAAGCAAGACAAAAACAAAGTAAAGAGATTGGATTGTGGAGACTCCCCTTGCAGCGTGTCTTGATCTCCCCGGCAACGGTGCCAGAAAAAATACTTGATGGCGTGTACAGCACACGTCCGTTGGGAACCCCAAGAGGAAGGTGTGATGCAGACAGTAGCAAGTTTTCCCTCAGAAAGAAACCAAGGTTTATCGAACCAGGAGGAGCCAAGAAGCACGTTGAAGGTTGTTGGTGGCGGGATGTAGTGCGGCGCAACACCAGGGATTCCGGCGCCAACGTGGAACCTGCACAACACAACCAAAGTACTTTGCCCCAACGAAACAGTGAGGTTGTCAATCTCACCGGCTTGCTGTAACAAAGGATTAGATGTATAGTGTGGATGATGATTGTTTGCAGAAAACAGTAAAACAAGTATTGCAGTAGATTGTATTCGATGTAAAAGAATGGACCGGGGTCCACAGTTCACTAGAGGTGTCTCTCCCATAAGATAAATAGCATGTTGGGTGAACAAATTACAGTCGGGAAATTGACAAATAGAGAGGGCATGACAATGCACATACATGATACGATGAGTATAGTGAGATTTAATTGGGCATTACGACAAAGTACATAGACCGCTATCCAGCATGCATCTATGCCTAAAAAGTCCACCTTCAGGTTATCATCCGAACCCCTTCCAGTATTAAGTTGCAAACAACAGACAATTGCATTAAGTATGGTGCATAATGTAATCAATAACTACATCCTCGGACATAGCATCAATGTTTTATCCCTAGTGGCAACATCACATCCACAACCTTAGAACTTTCTGTCACTGTCCCAGATTTAATGGAGGCATGAACCCACTATCGAGCATAAATACTCCCTCTTGGAGTTAAGAGTAAAAACTTGGCCAGAGCCTCTACTAATAACGGAGAGCATGCAAGATCATAAACAACACATAGGTAATAGATTGATAATCAACATAACATAGTATTCTCTATCCATCGGATCCCGACAAACACAACATATAGAATTACAGATAGATGATCTTGATCATGTTAGGCAGCTCACAAGATCCGACAATGAAGCACATGAGGAGAAGACAACCATCTAGCTACTGCCATGGACCCATAGTCCAGGGGTGAACTACTCACTCATCACTCCGGAGGCGACCATGGCGGTGAAGAGTCCTCCGGGAGATGATTCCCCTCTCCGACATGGTGCCGGAGGCGATCTCCAGAATCCCCCGAGATGGGATTGGCGGCGGCGGCGTCTCAGAAAGGTTTTCCGTATCGTGGCTCTCGGTACTGGGGGTTTCGCGACGAAGGCTTTAAGTAGGCGGAAGGGCAACGCGGGGGGCCACACGAGGGCCCCACACACCAAGGCCGCGCGGCCAAGACCTGGGCCGCGCCGCCCTGTTGTGGCGGCGCCTCGTGGCCCCACTTCCTTTCCTCCCTCGGTCTTCTGGAAGCTTCGTGCAAAAATAGGACCCTGGGCGTTGATTTCGTCCAATTCCGAGAATATTTCCTTTGTAGGATTTCTGAAACCAAAAACAGCAGAAAACAGCAACTGGCTCTTCGGCATCTCGTTAATAGATTAGTGCCGGAAAATGCATAAATACGACATATAATGTGTATAAAACATGTAGATATCATCAATAATGTGGCATGGAACATAAGAAATTATCGATACGTCGGAGACGTATCAGGGGGCGCGCCGCCCTAGTGTCTGGTGGCCCCAGACCCCTTCTGACGCCGCCCTTCCGCCTACTTAAGGTCTCCGTCGCGAAAACCCTATGACGTTCGACGAAACCAAAGAAAACCTTCCAGAGCCGCCGCCATCGCGAAGCCAAGATCTGGGGGACAGGAGTCTCTGTTCCGGCACGCCGCCGGGACGGGGAAGTGCCCCCGGAAGGCTTCTCCATCGACACCACCGCCATCTTCATCAACGCTGCTGTCTCCCATGAGGAGGGAGTAGTTCTCCATCAAGGTTCGGGGCTGTACCGGTAGCTATGTGGTTCATCTCTCTCCTATGTACTTCAATACAATAATCTCATGAGCTGCCTTACATGATTGAGATTCATATGATGATGCTTGTAATCTAGATGTCATTATGCTAGTCAAGTGGATTTTACTTATGTGATCTCCGGAGACTCCTTGTCCCACGTGTGTAAAGGTGACAGTGTGTGCACCGTGTGGGTCTCTTAGGCTATATTTCACAGAATACTTATTCGCTGTTATGAATGGCATAGTGAAGTGCTTATTTATATCTCTTTATGATTGCAATGTGTTTTGTATCACAATTTATCTGTGTGCTACTCTAGTGATGTTATTGAAGTAGTTTATTCCTCCTGCACGGTGTAATGGTGACAGTGTGTGCATCGTGTAGTACTTGGCGTAGGCTATGATTGTGATCTCTTGTAGATTATGAAGTTAACTATTGCTATGATAGTATTGATGTGATCTATTCCTCCTTTCGTAGTGTGAAGGTGACAGTGTGCATGCTATGTTAGTACTTGGTTTGGTTATGTTGATCTGTTATGCACTCTAAGGTTATTTAAATATGAACATTGAATATTGTGGAGCTTGTTAACTCCGGCATTGAGGGTTCGTGTAATCCTACACAGTTAGTGGTGTTCATCATCCAACAAGAGGGTGTAGAGTCTAGCATCTATTTATTTATTCTGTTATGTGATCAATGTTGAGAGTGTCCACTAGTGAAAGTATAATCCCTAGGCCTTGTTCCTAAATACTGCTATCGCTGCTTGTTTACTGTTTTACTGCATCTTTACTTCCTGCAATATTACTACCATCAGCTGCACGCCAGCAAGCACTTTTCTGGCGCCGTTGCTACTGCTCGCATTTATTCATACCACCTGTATTTCACTATCTCTTCGCCGAACTAGTGCACCTATTAGGTGTGTTGGGGACACAAGAGACTTCTTGCTTTGTGGTTGCAGGGTTGCATGAGAGGGATATCTTTGACCTCTTCCTCCCTGAGTTCGATAAACCTTGGGTGATCCACTTAAGGGAAACTTGCTGCTGTTCTACAAACCTCTGCTCTTGGAGGCCCAACACTGTCCACAAGAATAGAAGCACCCGTAGACATCAAGCACTTTTCTGGCGCCGTTGCCGGGGAGGAAAGGTAAACGGCACACACACACCGGATCCCGGCAACGAAGCACTTTTCTGGCGCCGTTGCCGGGGAGGAAAGGTAAAAGGCACTCATGATATGGAAAATTCTAAGCTTGGGGAAGCTGGCTTTGATGAGCATGATATTTTTAGTCCCCAAAGCATTGAGGAGAAAATTTACTTTGATGATACTTTGCCTCCTATTTATGATGATTATAATGATATTGGTCTTTTAGTACCGCCTGTTATGGAGGATAAATTTGATTATGATTACAATATGCCTCCTATATTTGATGATGAGAATAATAATGATAGCTACTTTGTTGAATTTGCTCCCACCACAACTAATAAAATTGATTATGCTTATGTGGAGAGTAATGATACTTTTATGCATGTGAATAAGAATGCTGTATGTGATACTTATATTGTTGAGTTTGTTCATGATGCCTCTGAAAGTTATTATGAGAGAGGAAAATATGGTTGTAGAAATTTTCATGTTACTAAAACACCTCTCTGTGTGCTAAATTTTTTGAAGCTACACTTGTTCTATCTTCCTATGCTTGTTACTTTTTTCTTCATGAACTTGTTTATTTACAAAACTCCTATGCATAGGAAGCATGTTAGACTTAAATTTGTTTTGAATTTGCCTCTTGATGCTCTCTTTTGCTTCAACTACTATTTCTTGCGAGTGCATCATTAAAACTGATGAGCCCATCTATGGCTATAAAGAAAGAACTTCTTGGGAGATAACCCATGTGTTTATTTTGCTACAGTACCTCTATTTTATATTTGTGTCTTGGAAGTTGTTACTACTGTAGCAACCTCTCCTTATCTTATTTTATTGCATTGTTGTGCCAAGTAAAGTCTTTGATAGCAAGGTTCATACTAGATTTGGATTACTGCGCAGAAACAGATTTCTGTCTGTCACGAATCTGGGCAGAATTCTCTGTAGGTAACTCAGAAAAATCTGCCAATTTACGTGCGTGATCCTCAGATATGTACGCAACTTTCATTCAATTTGGGAATTTTCATCTGAGCAAGTCTGGTGCCACTTTAAAATTCGTCTTTATGTACTGTTCTGTTTTGACAGATTCTGCCTTTTATTTCGCATTGCCTCTTTTGCTATGTGGGATGGATTTCTTTGTCCCATTAACTTCCAGTAGCTTTGGGCAATGTCCAGAAGTGTTAAGAATGATTGTGTCACCTCTGAACATGTGAAATTTTGATTATGCACTAACCCTCTAATGAGTTTGTTTCGAGTTTGGTGTGGAGGAAGTTTTCAAGGGTCAAGAGAGGAGGATGATATACTATGATCAAGAAGAGTGAAAGCTCTAAGCTTGGGGATGCCCCGGTGGTTCACCCCTGCATATTTCAAGAAGACTCAAGCGTCTAAGCTTGGGGATGCCCAAGGCATCCCCTTCTTCATCGGCAACTTATCAGGTTTCTTTTCTTGAAACTATATTTTTATTCAGTCACATCTTATGTACTTTACTTGGAGCGTCTGTTTGTTTTTGTTTATGTTTGAATAAGTTCATCCTTGTGTGGGAGAGAGACACGCTCCACTGGTTCGTATGAACACATGTGTTCTTAGCTTTATTCTTAATGTTCATGGCGAAGGTTGAAACTGCTTCGTTAATTGTTATATGGTTGGAATCGGGAAATGCTACATGTAGTAATTCTAAAATGTCTTGGATAATTTGATACTTGGCAATTGTTGTGCTCATGTTTAAGCTCTTGCATCATGTACTTTGCACCTATTAATGAAGAAATACATAGAGCTTGCTAAAATTTGGTTTGCATAATTGGTCTCTCTAAGGTCTAGATAATTTCTAGTAAAGAGTTTGAACAACAAGGAAGACGGTGTAGAGTCTTATAATGTTTACAATATGTCTTTTATGTAAGTTTTGCTGCACCGGTTCATCCTTGTGTTTGTTTCAAATAACTTTGCTAGCCTAAACCTTGTATCGAGAGGGAATACTTCTCATGCATCCAAAATCCTTGAGCCAACCACTATGCCATTTGTGTCCACCATACCTACCTACTACATGGTATTTCTCCGCCATTCCAAAGTAAATTGCTTGAGTGCTACCTTTAAAATTTCCATTCTTTACCTGTGCAATATATAGCTCATGGGACAAATAGCTTAAAAACTATTGTGGTATTGAATATGTACTTATGCACTTTATCTCTTATTAAGTTGTTTGTTGTGCGATAACCATGTTCCTGGGGACGCCATCAACTACTCTTTGTTGAATATCATGTAAGTTGCTATGCATGTCCGTCTTGTCTGAAGTAAGGGAGATTTACCACTCATTTAATGGTTAGAGCATGCATACTGTTAGAGAAGAACATTGGGCCGCTAACTAAAGCCATGAATCATGGTGGAAGTTTCAGTTTTGGACATACATCCTCAATCTCATATGAGAACATTAATTGTTGCTACATGCTTATGCATTAAAGAGGAGTCCATTATCTGTTGTCTATGTTGTCTCGGTAAGGATGTCTAGGTTGAGAATAATCAAAAGCGAGAAATCCAAATGCGAGCTTTCTCCTTAGACCTTTGTACAGGTGGCATAGAGGTACCCCTTTGTGACACTTGGTTAAAACATGTGTATTGCGATGATAATCCCGGTAATCCAAGCTAATTAGGACAAGGTGCGGGCACTATTAGTACACTATGCATGAGGCTTGCAACTTGTAAGATATAATTTACATGATACATATGCTTTATTACTACCGTTGACAAAATTGTTTCATGTTTTCAAAATAAAAGCTCTAGCACAAATATAGCAATCGATGCTTTCCTCTTTGAAGGACCTTTCTTTTACTTTTATGTTGAGTCAGTTCACCTATTTCTTTCCACCTCAAGAAGCAAACACTTGTGTGAACTGTGCATGATTCCTACATACTTGCATATTGCACTTGTTATATTACTTTACATTGACAATATCCATGAGATATACATGTTATAAGTTGAAAGCAACCGCTGAAACTCAATCTTCCTTTGTGTTGCTTCAATACCTTTACTTTGATTTATTGCTTTATGAGTTAACTCTTATGCAAGACTTATTGATGCTTGTCTTGAAGTACTATTCATGAAAAGTCTTTGCTTTATGATTCAGTTGTTTAATCATGTCATTACCATTGTTTTGATCGCTGCATTCATTACATATGCTTACAATAGTATGATAAAGGTTATGATGGCATGTCACTCCAGAAATTATCTTTGTTATCGTTTACCTGCTCGGGACGAGCAGAAACTAAGCTTGGGGATGCTGATACGTCTCCGACGTATCGATAATTTCTTATGTTCCATGCCACATTATTGATGATATTGATGTCTACGAGTGCTTCTATTCTTGTAGACAGTGTTGGGCCTCCAAGAGCAGAGGTTTGTAGAACAGCAGCAAGTTTCCCTTAAGTGGATCACCCAAGGTTTATCGAACTCAGGGAGGAAGAGGTCAAAGATATCCCTCTCAAGCAACCCTGCAACCACAAAGCAAGAAGTCTCTTGTGTCCCCAACACACCTAATAGGTGCACTAGTTCGGCGAAGAGATAGTGAGATGCAAGTAATATGGATGAGTATGAGTGGTAATAGCAATCTGAATAAAATATGGCAGCGAGTAAACATGCAACAAAACAGTAAACAAACGGAGATTCGATGCTTGGAAGCAAGGTCCAGGGATCCTGCTTTCACTAGTGGACACTCTCAACAATGATCACATAATAGAACCACTCTACACCCTCTTGTTGGATGATGAACACCACTAACTGTGTAGGATTACACGAACCCTCAATGCCGGAGTTAACAAGCTCCACAATATTCGATATTCATGTTTAAATAACCTTAGAGTGCAAGATAGATCAACACAATTACACCGAGAACTAACATAGCATGCACACTGTCACCATCACACTATGAAGGAGGCATAGATCACATCAATACTATCATAGTAATAATTAACTCCATAACCTACAAGAGATTATGATCATAGACTACGCCAAGTACTACACGACGCACACACTGTCACCATTACACCGTGGAGGAGGAATAGAGTACTTTAATAACATCACTAGAGTGGCACATAGATGATATTCAACTAGATCACATAAAGAGAGAGATGAACCACATAGCTACAGCGGAGCCCTCAGCCCCGGGGGTGAATTACTCCCTCCTCATCATGGAGACAGCGATGGCGGTGAAGATGGCGGTGGAGACGGCGGTGGAGATGACTCCGGGAGCAATTCCCCGTCCCGGCAGGGCGCCGTAACAGAGACTTCTGTCCCCCGAATTGGATTTTCACGATGGCGGCGGCTCTGGAAGGTTTTCTCTGGTTTCGTCGAACGGGGTCGAGGATTTAGGTCAGGGACGACTAAATAGGCGAAGAGGCGGAGTAGGAGGGGCCACGGGGGCCCACACACTAGGGGGGCGCCCCCCCCTTGGCCGCGCCGCCCTGTGGGGTGGGGCCCTCCTGGCTCCCCTCTGGCCCTTCTTCGGTGCTCTGGAAGCTTCCGGGAAAAATAGGATGTTGGGCGTTGATTTCGTCCGATTTTGAGAATATTTCCTTTCTAGGATTTCTGAAACCAAAAATAGCAGAAAACAGCAACTGGCCCTTCGGCATCTCGTCAATAGGTTAGTTCCGGAAAACACATCAAAACGATGTAAAGTGTGTATAAAACATGTAAGTATCATCATAAAAGTAGCATGGAACATAAGAAATTATAGATACGTTTGAGACGTATCAAGCATCCCCAAGCTTAGTTCCTACTCGCCCTCGAGTAGGTAAACGATAACAAAGATAATTTCTTAAGTAACATGCTATCATAATCTTGATCAATACAATTGTAAAGCATATGTAATGAATGTAGCGATTCAAAGCAATGGTAAAGATAATGACTAAACAATTGAATCATATAGCAAAGACTTTTCATGAATAGTACTTTCGAGACAAGCATCAATTAGTCTTGCATAAGAGTTAACTCATAAAGCAATAGATTCAAAGTAAAGGCATTGAAGCAACACAAAGGATGATTAAGTTTCAGCGGTTGCTTTCAACTTGTAACATGTATATCTCATGGATAATTATCAACACAAAGCAATATAACAAGTGCAATAGGTAAACATGTAAGAATCAATGCACAGCTGACACAAGTGTTTGCTTCTAAGATAGAAAGAATAGGTAGACCGACTCAACAATAAAGTAGAAGAAAGGCCCTTCGCAGAGGGAAGCATTGATTACTATTTTTGTGCTAGAGCTTTTCATTTTGAAAACATAGAAACAATTTTGTCAACGGTAGTAATAAAACATATGAGTTATGTAAATTATATCTTACAAGTTGCAAGCCTCATGCATAGTATACTAATAGTGCTCGCACCTTGTCCTAATTAGCTTGGGTTAACACTGATTATCATTGCATAACATATGTTTCAACCAAGTGTCACAAAGGGGTACCTCTATGCCGCCTGTACAAGGGTCTAAGGAGAAAGTTCGCATTGGATTTCTCGCTTTTGATCATTCTTCAACTTAGACACCCATACCGGGACAACATGGACAACAGATAATGGAATCCTCTTTTAATGCTTGAGCATTCAACAACAGTTAATATTCTCATAAGAGATTGAGGTTTTATGTCCAAACTAAAACTTCCACCATGATTCATGGCTTTAGTTAGCGGCCCAATGTTCTTCTCTAACAGTATGCATACTCAAACCATTTGATTGTGAAAACCGCCCTTACTTCAGACAAGACGAACATGCATAGCAACTCACATGATATTCAACAAAGGTAAAAGTTGATGGCGTCCCCAGAAACATGGTTACCGCACAACAAGCAACTTACTAAGAAATAAGACACATAAGTACATATTCTTCACCACAATAGTTTTTAAGCTATTTTGTCCCACGAGCTATATATTGTAAAGGTAAAGAATAGAAATTTTAAAGGTAGCACTCAAGTAATGTACTTTGGAATGGCGGAGAAATACCATGTGGTAGGTAGGTATGGTGGACACAAATGACATAGTTATTGGCTCAAGGATTTGGATGCACGAGAAGAATTCCTCTCAATACAAGGCTAGGCTAGCAAGGTTGTTTGAAGCAAACTCAAGTATAAAATGGTGCAGCAAGACTCACATATAAACATATTGTAAGCATTATAAGACTTTACATCGTCTCCTTGTTGTTCAAACACCTTAACCAGAAAATATCTAGACTTAGAGAGAACAATCATGCAAACCAAATTTTAACATGCTCTATGTAGTTATTCATTAATGGGTACAAGGTAAATGATGCAAGAGCTTAAACAAGATCTATATGAGCACAACAATTGCCAAGTATCACATTATTCAAGACATTATACCATTTACCACATGCGGCATTTTCCGTTTCCAACCATATATCAATGAATGAGGTAGTTCAACTTTCGCAATGAACATTAAAGATAAAGCTAAGAACACATGTATTCATACGAAACAGCGGAGCGTGTCTCTCTCCCACACAAGCATTTATTCAAACAAAAACAAAAACAAAAACAAACAGACGCTCCAAGTAAAGTACATAAGATGTGACCGAATAAAAATATAGTTTCAAGAGAAGAAACCTGATAAGTTGTCGATGAAGAAGGGGATGCCTTGGGCATCCCCAAGCTTAGACGCTTGAGTCTTCTTGAAATATGCAGGGATGAACCACGGGTGCATCCCCAAGCTTAGACTCTTCACTCTTCTTGATCATAGTATATCATCCTCCTCTCTTGACCCTTGAAAACTTCCTCCACACCAAACTTAAAACAAACTCATTAGAGGGTTAGTGCATAATCAAAAATTCACATGTTCAGAGGTGACACAATCATTCTTAACACTTCTGGACATTGCACAAAGCTACTGGAGGTCAATGGAACAAATAAATCCATCCAACACAGCAAAAGAGGCAATGCGAAATAAAAGGCAGAATCTGTCAAAACAGAACAGTCCGTAAAGACGAATTTTAAAGTGGCACCAAACTTGCTCAGATGAAAATGCTCAAATTGAATGAAAGTTGCGTACATATCTGAGGATCACTCACGTAAATTGGAATAATTTTCTGAGTTACCTATAGAGAATTAGGCCCAGATTCGTGACAGCAAGAAATCTGTTTCTGCACAGTAATCCAAATCTAGTATGAACCTTGCTATCAAAGACTTTACTTGGCACAACAATGCAACAAAACTAAGATAAGGAGAGGTTGCCACAGTAGTAACAACTTCCAAGACACAAATATAAAACAAAGATACTGTAGCAAAATAAACACATGGGTTATCTCCCAAGAAGTTCTTTCTTTATAGCCATTAAGATGGGCTCAGCAGTTTTAATGATGTACTCGTAAGAAATAGTATTTGAAGCAAAAAGGAGCATCAAGAGGCAAATTCAAAACAAATTTAAGCCTAGCATGCTTCCTATGCATAGGAATCTTGTAAATAAACAAGTTCATGAAGAGCAAAGTAACAAGCATAGGAAGATAAAACCAGTGTAACTTCAAAAATTGCAGCATATAGAGAGGTGTTTTAGTAACATGAAAATTTCTACAACCATATTTTCCTCTCTCATAATAACTTTCAGTAGCATCATTGATGAAATCCACAATATACCCATCACTTAAAACATTCTTATCATGGTTCATATGCATAGGAGTATCATTAATTTTGGCATAAGAAGAGTTCTTCTCATTAATAGTAATTGGAGCAAGATTATTATCAAGAATTTGAACATGGTAAACAAGTTGCATATTAAGGGAATTGTTTTTGGCAATCCAATCATAACAATGACAAGTTTCATAAGGATAGTTGTAACCTATATCATAGCATTCTTTATAATAATCATTAAAGGTCGGAGGCACAGTGTCATCATAAGAAATAGAATAGTTATCTTTCACAGTCGGTTTATCTGTGACCATACCATCATTGTTATTAGAAGGAGATGTATCAAACACATAATGATCAGTAGCAAAAGGATTTTCAAACACCTCTTCCCCAAGCTTAGAGCTTTCTATATCATTATGGGAGGAAGCATGGATAGTACTGATACTATGGTAATTATTAACATCATCATTTTCAGAATTAGTTTCCCAGAGATTTGCAATATCAAAAGTAGTGTGCTCTTTCAAATCATGATCACTAATGTAGGTAAAGGGCATAGGAAGATCGTTGTACTCAGATTCATTATCATAATAATCATCAGGAGCAACATACTTACGGTTACCTATCGTTATCTCATACACGCGGGGATATGCTGTTACCTCTTTCTTTTTATTCCCCTTCTTCTTCTTCTTCTTCTTCTTCTTCTTCTTCTTCTTCTTCTTCTTCTTCTTCTTCTTCTTCTTCTTCTTCTTCTTCTTCTTCTTCTTCTTCTTCTTCTTCGTTCCCTTCTTCTTCTTCTTCTCCTTTTCCTCGTTCCCTTCTTTAGGAGGGAGAGGCTTGATGAGAGGCTTCTCCACATATCCTGCTTTATTTCCAGAAACAATAGAAGAAACTTGGGAGGATTCCTCCTTTTCATTAATAAGTTCAAAACACACAGCGGTCCTATCATATTTTGGCAAGGTGTCATCTTCTAAAATATTTTGTATGTAGGTGTTTGTATGGCAATTATCAATGCAATAAGAAAAACACCCATGCAGGACATCATCAACATCAAGATCATTAATATCTAACAAAGTAATTTTTCTTGATAACTCTTCACACCACAAAAATAAAGTAAGTTCATCATGCTGATTAGGAGTAATTTCATCATCACAATACAAATTTGCAGCGCTCATGGGGTTCAAATTATCATTGGAGGAGCATTGAAAATTAAAATGACCCACTCTATGGCAAAGTTCACAAATAAAAGGATAGAGGACACAAACTTTTTTACCAAGATCATCTAGCGCCCTAGACCACTTTCTAGTTTTTTCATTAGTATGATGGATACAATATTCATCTTAGATTTGATTAATTCCACAAGGTCTATGCATTCCACAAAAATTAACATGCTTATAGGAAATAGCATTCTTAGGAGTTTGAGCATGTCTATTGCAATCATTAACAACAATTTCATCCTTCATACAAGCCTCTTTAAAAGGTTCATGATACTTATCAAAATTCTTCCTAGGCAATTCAAAATGAGAGGCAAAAGCTTTATAAAGATTTGCAGCAACTTGAGAGTCAAGACCATAGGTAGCACTCATATTTCAAAATTTACCAGTATCCATAAAAGTTTCAATGCATTCATAATCATAGTTTATACCTGATTCTTTACCTTTGCGTTCTTCCAATCTTCAGCGTTCTCCTGAATCCGATTAAGAAGGTCCCATTTGAACTCTTCTTTATTGCGCGTGAATGATCCAGAACAAGAAGTATCCAGCAAGGTCTTGTCTTGAAAAGAAAGTCTTGCATAGAAATTATCAATAATAACATTACCAGGAAGCTCATGATTGGGGCATTTGAGCATTAAAGACTTCAATCTCTCCCATGCTTGGGCAATACTTTCTCCATCATGAGGCCAGAAATTATATATTCGGTTTCGGTCTTTGTGGATTTCACTTGGAGGATAGAATTTAGAATAAAATAGAGGCACAATATCCTTCCAATCAAGAGGATGCTCATCCTTCAGCAGTTTATACCAATGCGCCGCTTCACCAGACAATGACATAGAGAATAATTTCTTCTTCACTTCATCCATAGAGATACCTGCACACTTGAATAACCCGCATAATTCATGCAAAAATAGTAAATGATCTCCAGGATGGACAGTTCCATCCCCTTCATAGCAGTTATCCATAACATGTTCAATAATTTTCATAGGTATTTTATATGGAATACTTTCAGTAGGTACATTTAAAATATCACAAGCATCATTAGAGTTATCGCATATGGGAGATAAAGTATTATCAGAGCAAATTTTCTCCCCTAAAGATGGGAAGCTAAAAAGATCACAAAAACTAGCTTCCCCAAGCTTAGACTTCTCCATAGCATTAGCAGTAATTGCATTCATACTAATAACATCGCTACTAGCATGCAAATAAGGTTCCATAGGTTTTTAAATTTTCGCATCAAATAATCCATGTCTTAAATCAGGAAATAGAATAAGAAGCTCATTGTTGTCCGTTATGCCTAACTAGTGTAAACAAGAAACAAAAAGATGCAATTGCAGGATCTAAAGGAAATAGCTTCGAGCACACACACAACGGCGCCAGAAAAGTACTTTACCTGGGACCGAAGTATGAGAGCCTTTTACCTTTCCTCCCCGGCAACGGCGCCAGAAAATAGCTTGATGTCTACGGGTGCTTCTATTCTTGTAGACAGTGTTGGGCCTCCAAGAGCAGAGGTTTGTAGAACAGCAGCAAGTTTCCCTTAAGTGGATCACCCAAGGTTTATCGAACTCAGGGAGGAAGAGGTCAAAGATATCCCTCTCAAGCAACCCTGCAACCACAAAGCAAGAAGTCTCTTGTGTCCCCAACACACCTAATAGGTGCACTAGTTCGGCGAAGAGATAGTGAGATGCAAGTAATATGGATGAGTATGAGTGGTAATAGCAATCTGAATAAAATATGGCAGCGAGTAAACATGCAACAAAACAGTAAACAAACGGAGATTCGATGCTTCGAAGCAAGGCCCAGGGATCCTGCTTTCACTAGTGGACACTCTCAACAATGATCACATAATAGAACCACTCTACACCCTCTTGTTGGATGATGAACACCACTAACTGTGTAGGATTACACGAACCCTCAATGCCGGAGTTAACAAGCTCCACAATATTCGATATTCATGTTTAAATAACCTTAGAGTGCAAGATAGATCAACACAATTACACCGAGAACTAACATAGCATGCACACTGTCACCATCACACTATGAAGGAGGCATAGATCACATCAATACTATCATAGTAATAATTAACTCCATAACCTACAAGAGATTATGATCATAGACTACGCCAAGTACTACACGACGCACACACTGTCACCATTACACCGTGGAGGAGGAATAGAGTACTTTAATAACATCACTAGAGTGGCACATAGATGATATTCAACTAGATCACATAAAGAGAGAGATGAACCACATAGCTACAGCGGAGCCCTCAGCCCCGGGGGTGAATTACTCCCTCCTCATCATGGAGACAGCGATGGCGGTGAAGATGGCGGTGGAGACGGCGGTGGAGATGACTCCGGGGGCAATTCCCCGTCCCGACAGGGCGCCGGAACAGAGACTTCTGTCCCCCGAATTGGAGTTTCCCGATGGCGGCGGCTCTGGAAGGTTTTCTCTGGTTTCGTCGAACGGGGTCGAGGATTTAGGTCAGGGACGACTAAATAGGCGAAGAGACGGAGTCGGAGGGGCCACGGGGGGCCCACACACTAGGGGGGCGCGCCCCCCCTTTGGCCGCGCCGCCCTGTGGGGTGGGGCCCTCCTGGCTCCCCTCTGGCCCTTCTTCGGTGCTCTGGAAGCTTCCTGGAAAAATAGGATGTTGGGCGTTGATTTCGTCCGATTTCGAGAATATTTCCTTTCTAGGATTTCTGAAACCAAAAACAGCAGAAAACAGCAACTGGCCCTTCGGCATCTCGTCAATAGGTTAGTTCCGAAAAACACATCAAAACGATGTAAAGTGTGTATAAAACATGTAGATATCATCATAAAAGTAGCATGGAACATAAGAAATTATAGATATGTTTGAGACGTATCAGATATCTACATGTTTTATGCATACTTTATGTCATTATTATGCGTTTTCCGGAACTAACCTATTGACGAGATGCCGAAGGGCCAGTTGCTGTTTTCTGCTGTTTTTGGTTTCAGAAATCCTAGTAAGGAAATGTTCTCGGAATTGGACGAAATCAACGCCCAGCATCTTAGAATCCCCGGGAGCTTCCAGAACACCCGAGAGCCGCCAGAGAGGGGCCACAGGGGGCCCACACAAGGTGGCGGCGCGGCCCAGGAGGGGGGCGCGCCGACCTAGTGTCTGGTGGCCCCAGACCCCTTATGACGCCGCCCTTCCGCCTACTTAAGGTCTCCGTCGCGAAAACCCTATGACGTTCGATGAAACCAAAGAAAACCTTCCAGAGCCGCCGCCATCGCGAAGCCAAGATCTGGGGGACAGGAGTCTCTGTTCCGGCACGCCGCCAGGACGGGGAAGTGCCCCCGGAAGGCTTCTCCATCGACACCACCGCCATCTTCGTCAACGCTGCTGTCTCCCATGAGGAGGGAGTAGTTCTCCATCAAGGTTCGGGGCTGTACCGGTAGCTATGTGGTTCATCTCTCTCCTATGTACTTCAATACAATAATCTCATGAGCTGCCTTACATGATTGAGATTCATATGATGATGCTTGTAATCTAGATGTCATTATGCTAGTCAAGTGGATTTTACTTATGTGATCTCTGGAGACTCCTTGTCCCACGTGTGTAAAGGTGACAGTGTGTGCACCGTGTGGGTCTCTTAGGCTATATTTCACAGAATACTTATTCGCTGTTATGAATGGCATAGTGAAGTGCTTATTTATATCTCTTTATGATTGCAATGTGTTTTGTATCACAATTTATCTGTGTGCTACTCTAGTGATGTTATTAAAGTAGTTTATTCCTCCTGCACGGTGTAATGGTGACAGTGTGTGCATCGTGTAGTACTTGGCGTAGGCTATGATTGTGATCTCTTGTAGATTATGAAGTTAACTATTGCTATGATAGTATTGATGTGATCTATTCCTCCTTTCGTAGTGTGAAGGTGACAGTGTGCATGCTATGTTAGTACTTGGTTTGGTTATGTTGATCTGTTATGCACTCTAAGGTTATTTAAATATGAACATTGAATATTGTGGAGCTTGTTAACTCCGGCATTGAGGGTTCGTGTAATCCTACACAGTTAGTGGTGTTCATCATCCAACAAGAGGGTGTAGAGTCTAGCATCTATTTATTTATTCTGTTATGTGATCAATGTTGAGAGTGTCCACTAGTGAAAGTATAATCCCTAGGCCTTGTTCCTAAATACTGCTATCGCTGCTTGTTTACTGTTTTACTGCATCTTTACTTCCTGCAATATTACTACCATCAACTGCACGCCAGCAAGCACTTTTCTGGCGCCGTTGCTACTGCTCGCATTTATTCATACCACCTGTATTTCACTATCTCTTCGCCGAACTAGTGCACCTATTAGGTGTGTTGGGGACACAAGAGACTTCTTGCTTTGTGGTTGCAGGGTTGCATGAGAGGGATATCTTTGACCTCTTCCTCCCTGAGTTCGATAAACCTTGGGTGATCCACTTAAGGGAAACTTGCTGCTGTTCTACAAACCTCTGCTCTTGGAGGCCCAACACTGTCTACAAGAATAGAAGCACCCGTAGACATCAACGTGCTCGCAATGAGAAACTTGCACAACATCTTTTGTCCTACCAGCCGGTGGCAGCCGGGCCTCTAGGGAATCTACTGGAAATTAAGGTACTCCTTTTAATAGAGCACCGGAGCAAAGCATTAACACTCCGTGAACACATGTAATCCTCATATCACCGCCTTCCCCTTCGGTTGTCCCAATTTCTGTCACTTTGGGGCCTCGGGTTCCGGACAACAATACGTGTATACAACTTGCAGGTAAGATCATAAAGCAATGAATATCATCATGAATTGATAACATGTTCAGATCTGAGATCATGGCACTCGGGCCCTAGTGACAAGCATTAAGCATAACAAGTTGCAACAATATCATAAAAGTGTCAATTACGGACACTAGGCACTATGCCCTAACAATCTTATGCTATTACATGACCAATCTCATCCAATCCCTACCATCCCCTTCAGCCTACAGCGGGGGAATTACTCACACATGGATGGGGGAAACATGGCTGGTCGATGGAGAGGCTTCGGTGGTGATGATGGCGATGATCTCCTCCAATTCCCCGTCCCGGCGAAGTGCCAGAACGGAGTTTCTGGTCCCGAGACGGAGTTTCGCGATGGTGGCGGCGTACTGGATGTCTTCTGGTGATTTCGTCTAACCCCCCGTGCGTTTTTAGGTCGAAGGCGTTAAGTAGTCCAGAGGAGGGCATCGGGGGCCAGCCGAGGCGGCCACACAATAGGGCGGCGCGCCCCCCTCCTGGGCCGCGCCGGCCTAGCGTGTGGGGGCCTCGGGCCTCCACCTGGCTTGCTGATACGTCTCCAACGTATCGATAATTTCTTATGTTCCATGCCACATTATTGATGTTATCTACATGTTTTATGCACACTTTATGTCATATTCGTGCATTTTCTGGAACTAACCTATTAACAAGATGCCGAAGTGCCAGTTGCTGTTTTCTGCTGTTTTTGGTTTCAGAAATCCTAGTAAGGAAATATTCTCGGAATTGGACGAAATCAAAGCCCAGGGGCCTATTTTTCCACGAAGCTTCCAGAAGTCCGAAGACGAAACGAAGTGGGGCCACAGGGTGCCCAAACCCTAGGGCGGCGCGGCCCCCCCTTGGCCGCGCCGGCCTGTGGTGTGGGGCCCCTGTGCCCCCTCCTGACTTGCCCTTCCGCCTACTTAAAGCCTCCGTGACGAAATCCCCAGTACCGAGAGCCACGATACGGAAAACCTTCCAGAGACGCCGCCAACGCCGATCCCATCTCGGGGGATCCAGGAGATCGCCTCCGGCACCCTGCCGGAGAGGGGAATCATCTCCCGGAGGACTCTACGCCGCCATGGTCGCCTCCGGTGTGATGTGTGAGTAGTCTACCCCTGGACTATGGGTCCATAGCAGTAGCTAGATGGTTGTCTTCTCCCCATTGTGCTATCATTGTCGGATCTTGTGAGCTGCCTAACATGATCAAGATCATCTATCTGTAATTCTATATGTTGCGTTTGTTGGGATCTGATGAATAGAGAATACTTGTTATGTTGATTATCAAAGTTATATCTACGTGTTGTTTATGATCTTGCATGCTCTCCGTTACTAGTAGATGCTCTGGCCAAGTAGATGCTTGTAACTCCAAGAGGGAGTACTTATGCTCGATAGTGGGTTCATGCCTGCATTGACACAGGACGTGATGAAAGTTCTAAGGTTGTGTTGTGCTGTTGCCACTAGGGATAAAACATTGATGCTATGTCTAAGGATGTAGTTGTTGATTACATTACGCAACATACTTAATGCAATTGTATGTTGCTTTGCAAATTAATACTTTAGTGTGTTCGGATGATAACCATAAGGTGGACTTTTTAGGCATAGATGCAGTTGGATGGCGGTCTATGTACTTTGTCGTAATGCCCAATTAAATCTCACTATACTCATCATGATATGTATGTGCATTGTCATGCTCTCTTTATTTGTCAATTGCCCAACTGTAATTTGTTCACCCAACATGCTATTTGTCTTATGGGAGAGACACCTCTAGTGAACTGTGGACCCCGGTCCAATTCTCTTTACTGAAATACAATCTACTGCAATACTTGTTCTACTGTTTTCTGCAAACAATCATCTTCCACACAATACGGTTAATCCTTTGTTACAGCAAGCCGGTGAGATTGACAACCTCACTGTTTCGTTGGGGCAAAGTACTTTGGTTGTGTTGTGCAGGTTCCACGTTGGCACCGGAATCCCTGGTGTTGCGCCGCACTACATCCCGCCGCCATCAACCTTCAACGTGCTTCTTGACTCCTACTGGTCCGATTAAACCTTGGTTTCTTACTGAGGGAAACTTGCCGCTGTGCGCATCACACCTTCCTCTTGGGGTTCCCAACGGACGTGCCAACCACACGCATCAAGCAAATTTCTGGCGCCGTTGCCGGGGAGATCAAGACACGCTGCAAGGGGAGTCTCCACTTCTCAATCTCTTTACTTTGTTTTTGTCTTGCTTAATTTTATTTACTACTTTGTTTGCTGCACTAAATCAAAATACAAAAAAATTAGTTGCTAGTTTTACTTTACTTGCTATCTTGTTTGCTATATTAAAAACACAAAAAAAATTAGTTTACTTGCATTTACTTTATCTAGTTTGTTTTATTTACTGTTGCTAAAATGGCCAACGCTGAAAATATTAAGTTGTGTGACTTCACAACCACAAATAATAATGATTTCTTATGCACACCTATTGCTCCACCTGCTACTACAACAGAATTCTTTGAAATTAAACCTGCTTTACTGAATCTTGTTATGCGAGAGCAATTTTCTGGTGTTAGTTCTGATGATGCTGCTGCCCATCTTAATAATTTTGTTGAACTATGTGAAATGCAAAAATATAAAGATGTAGATGGTGATATTATTAAGCTAAAATTGTTCCCTTTCTCATTAAGAGGAAGAGCTAAAGATTGGTTGCTATCTCTGCCTAAGAATAGTATTGATTCATGGACTAAATGCAAGGATGCTTTTATTGGTAGATATTATCCCCCTGCTAAAATTATATCTTTGAGGAGTAGCATAATGAATTTTAAACAATTAGATACTGAACATGTTGCTCAAGCTTGGGAAAGAATGAAATCTTTGGTTAAAAATTGCCCAACCCATGGACTGACTACTTGGATGATCATCCAAACCTTCTATGCAGGACTAAATTTTTCTTCGCGGAATTTATTGGATTCAGCTGCTGGAGGTACCTTTATGTCCATCACTCTTGGTGAAGCAACAAAGCTTCTTGATAATATGATGATCAACTACTCTGAATGGCACACGGAAAGAGCTCCACAAGGTAAGAAGGTAAATTCTGTCGAAGAAACCTCTTCCTTGAGTGATAAGATTGATGCTATTATGTCTATGCTTGCGAATGATAGGACTAATATTGATCCTAATAATGTTCCATTAGCTTCATTGGTTGCACAAGAAGAACATGTTGATGTAAACTTCATTAAAAATAATAATTTCAACAACAATGCTTACCGGAACAATTCTAGTAACAACTATAGGCCATATCCTTATAATAGTGGCAACGGCTATGGTAATTCTTATGGGAATTCTTACAACAATAATAGGAGTTCACCCCCTGGACTTGAAGCCATGCTTAAAGAATTTATTAGTACACAAACTGCTTTTAACAAATCTGTTGAAGAAAAGCTTGGGAAAATTGATATACTTGCTTCTAAAGTCGATAGTCTTGCTGCTGATGTTGATCTTTTGAAATCAAAAGTTTTGCCTAATGAGAATCATCATAATAAAATTATTACTACAGCAAATGCCATCCAAGTTAGAATTAATGAGAATATAAGATTAATGGCTGAACTGCGTGCTAGGTGGGATAGAGAAGAAAATGAAAAACTAGCTAAAGAGAAGAATGTAGCTAAAGTTTGGACTATTACCACCACTAGTAATGCTAATGCTACACATGTTGCTGCATCTCCTACTAATACTAATAAAAGAATTGGTGTTAGCAATGTTTCCACTTCTAATGCAAAGCGCGAAAAACTGCCTGAAACTGCTAAAACTGCTGAAACTGCCTGTGATAAAGCTGCTGAATTTTTTTCCAACATCGGGGATGATGATCCCATTGCTTTAGATTATAATGGTTTGAATTTTGATGATTGCCACATCTCTGAAGTTATAAAGTTCTTGCAAAAACTTGCTAAAAGTCCTAATGCTAGTGCTATAAATTTGGCCTTTACACATCATATTACAAATGCTCTCATTAAAGCTAGAGAAGAGAAACTAGAGCGTAAAACCTCTATTCCTAAAAAGCTAGAGGATGGTTGGGAGCCCATCATTAAGATGAAGGTTAAAGATTTTGATTGTAATGCTTTATGTGATCTTGGTGCAAGTATTTCTGTTATGCCTAAGAAAATTTATAATATGCTTGACTTGCCACCGCTGCAAAATTGTTATTTGGATGTTAATCTTGCTGATCATTCTACAAAGAAACCTTTGGGTAAAGTTGATAATGTTCGCATTACCATTAACAATAACCTTGTCCCCGTTGATTTTGTTGTCTTGGATATTGAATGCAATGCATCTTGTCCCATTATATTGGGAAGACCTTTTCTTCGAACTGTTGGTGCTATTATTGATATGATGGAAGGTAATATAAAATATCAATTTCCTCTCAAGAAAGGTATGGAACACTTCCCTAGAAAGATAATGAAGTTACCTTTTGATTCTATTATGAGAACAAATTATGATGTTGACACTTCGTCTCTTGATAATACTTGATACACACTTTCTGCGCCTAGCTGAAAGGCGTTAAAGAAAAGCGCTTATGGGAGACAACCCATGTTTTTACCTACAGTACTTTGTTTTTATTTTGTGTCTTGGAAGTTATTTACTACTGTAGCAACCTCTCCTTATCTTAGTTTTGTGTTTTGTTGTGCCAAGTTAAGCCGTTGATAGAAAAGTAAGTACTAGATTTGGATTACTGCGCAGTTCCAGATTTCTTTGCTGTCACGAATCTGGGTCCACCTCCCTGTAGGTAGCTCAGAAAATTAAGCCAATTTACGTTCATGATCCTCAGATATGTACGCAACTTTATTTCAATTTGAGCATTTTCATTTGAGCAAGTCTGGTGCCATTTTAAAATTCGTCAATACGAACTGTTCTGTTTTGACAGATTCTGCCTTTTATTTCGCATTGCCTCTTTTGCTATGTTGGATGAATTTCTTTGATCCACTAATGTCCAGTAGCATTATACAATGTCCAGAAGTGTTAAGAATGATTGTGTCACCTCTGAATATGTCAATTTATATTGTGCACTAACCCTCTAATGAGTTGTTTCGAGTTTGGTGTGGAGGAAGTTTTCAAGGATCAAGAGAGGAGTATGATGCAACATGATCAAGGAGAGTGAAAGCTCTAAGCTTGGGGATGCCCCGGTGGTTCACCCCTGCATATATCAAGAAGACTCAAGCGTCTAAGCTTGGGGATGCCCAAGGCATCCCCTTCTTCATCGACAACATTATCAGGTTCCTCCCCTGAAACTACATTTTTATTCCATCACATCTTATGTGCTTTTTCTTGGAGCGTCGGTTTGTTTTTGTTTTTTGTTTTGTTTGAATAAAATGGATCCTAGCATTCACTTTATGGGAGAGAGACACGCTACGCTGTAGCATATGGACAAGTATGTCCTTGGTTTCTACTCATAGTATTCATGGCGAAGTTTCTCCTTCGTTAAATTGTTATATGGTTGGAATTGGAAAATGATACATGTAGTAATTGCTATTAATGTTTTGGGTAATGTGATACTTGGCAATTGTTGTGCTCATGATTAAGCTCTTGCATCATATGCTTTGCACCAATTAATGAAGAAATACATAGAGCATGCTAAAATTTGGTTTGCATATTTGGTTTCTCTAAGGTCTAGATAATTTCTAGTATTGAGTTTGAACAACAAGGAAGACGGTGTAGAGTCTTATAATGTTTTCAATATGTCTTTTATGTGAGTTTTGCTGCACCGGTTCATCCTTATGTTTGTTTCAAATAAGCCTTGCTAGCCTAAACCTTGTATCGAGAGGGAATACTTCTCATGCATCCAAAATACTTGAGCCAACCACTATGCCATTTGTGTCCACCATACCTACCTACTACATGGTATTTTCCTCCATTCCAAAGTAAATTGCTTGAGTACTACCTTTAAAATTCCATCATTTACCTTTGCAATATATAGCTCATGGGACAAATAGCTTAAAAACTATTGTGGTATTGAATATGTAATTATGCACTTTATCTCTTATTAAGTTGCTTGTTGTGCGATAACCATGTTTACTGGGGACGCCATCAACTTTTCATTGTTGAATTTCATGTGAGTTGCTATGCATGTACGTCTTGTCTGAAGTAAGAGAGATCTACCACCTTATGGTTAAGCATGCATATTGTTAGAGAAGAACATTGGGCCGCTAACTAAAGCCATGATCCATGGTGGAAGTTTCAGTTTTGGACATATATCCTCAATCTCAAATGAGAAAATTATTAATTATTGTTACATGCTTATGCATAAAAGAGGAGTCCATTATCTGTTGTCTATGTTGTCCCGGTATGGATGTCTAAGTTGAGAATAATCAATAGCGAGAAATCCAATGCGAGCTTTCTCCTTAGACCTTTGTACAGGCGGCATAGAGGTACCCCTTTGTGACACTTGGTAAAAACATGTGCATTGTGATGATCCGGTAGTCCAAGCTAATTAGGACAAGGTGCGGGCACTATTAGTACACTATGCATGAGGCTTGCAACTTATAAGATATAATTTACATGATGCATATGCTTTATTACTACCGTTGACAAAATTGTTTCATGTTTTCAAAATCAAAGCTCTAGCACAAATATAGCAATCGATGCTTTTCCTCTATGAAGGACCATTCTTTTACTTTCAATGTTGAGTCAGTTCACCTATTTCTCTCCACCTCAAGAAGCAAACACTTGTGTGAACTGTGCATTGATTCCTACATACTTGCATATTGCACTTATTATATTACTCTATGTTGACAATATCCATGAGATATACATGTTACAAGTTGAAAGCAACCGCTGAAACTTAATCTTCTTTTGTGTTGCTTCAATGCCTTTACTTTGAATTATTGCTTTATGAGTTAACTCTTATGCAAGACTTATTGATGCTTGTCTTGAAGTGCTATTCATGAAAAGTCTTTGCTTTATGATTCACTTGTTTACTCATGTCATATACATTGTTTTGATCGCTGCATTCACTACATATGCTTTACAAATAGTATGATCAAGGTTATGATGGCATGTCACTCCAGAAATTATCTGTGTTATCGTTTTATCTGCTCGGGACGAGCAGAACTAAGCTTGGGGATGCTGATACGTCTCCAACGTATCGATAGTTTCTTATGTTCCATGCCACATTATTGATGTTATCTACATGTTTTATGCACACTTTATGTCATATTCGTGCATTTTCTGGAACTAACCTATTAACAAGATGCCGAAGTGCCTGTTTTCTGCTGTTTTTGGTTTCAGAAATCCTAGTAAGGAAATATTCTCGGAATTGGACGAAATCAAAGCCCAGGGGCCTATTTTTCCACGAAGCTTCCAGAAGTCCGAAGACGAAACGAAGTGGGGCCACAGGGTGCCCAAACCCTAGGGCGGCGCGGCCCCCCCTTGGCCGCGCCGGCCTGTGGTGTGGGGCCCCTGTGCCCCCTCCTGACTTGCCCTTCCGCCTACTTAAAGCCTCCGTGACGAAATCCCCAGGCGCGCGAGCCACGATACGGAAAACCTTCCAGAGACGCCGCCAACGCCGATCCCATCTCGGGGGATCCGGGAGATCGCCTCCGGCACCCTGCCGGAGAGGGGAATCATCTCCCGGAGGACTCTACGCCGCCATGGTCGCCTCCGGTGTGATGTGTGAGTAGTCTACCCCTGGACTATGGGTCCATAGCAGTAGCTAGATGGTTCTTCTCCCCATTGTGCTATCATTGTCGGATCTTGTGAGCTGCCTAACATGATCAAGATCATCTATCTGTAATTCTATATGTTGCGTTTGTTGGGATCTGATGAATAGAGAATACTTGTTATGTTGATTATCAAAGTTATATCTACGTGTTGTTTATGATCTTGCATGCTCTCCGTTACTAGTAGATGCTCTGGCCAAGTAGATGCTTGTAACTCCAAGAGGGAGTACTTATGCTCGATAGTGGGTTCATGCCTGCATTGACACCTGGGACAGTGACAGAAAGTTCTAAGGTTGTGTTGTGCTGTTGCCACTAGGGATAAAACATTGATGCTATGTCTAAGGATGTAGTTGTTGATTACATTACGCACCATACTTAATGCAATTGTCTGTTGCTTTGCAACTTAATACTGGAGGGGGTTCGGATGATAACCTGAAGGTGGACTTTTTAGGCATAGATGCAGTTGGATGGCGGTCTATGTACTTTGTCGTAATGCCCAATTAAATCTCACTATACTCATCATGATATGTATGTGCATTGTCATGCTCTCTTTATTTGTCAATTGCCCAACTGTAATTTGTTCACCCAACATGCTGTTTGTCTTATGGGAGAGACACCTCTAGTGAACTGTGGACCCCGGTCCAATTCTCTTTACTGAAATACAATCTACTGCAATACTTGTTCTACTGTTTTCTGCAAACAATCATCTTCCACACAATACAGTTAATCCTTTGTTACAGCAAGCCGGTGAGATTGACAACCTCACTGTTTCGTTGGGGCAAAGTACTTTGGTTGTGTTGTGCAGGTTCCACGTTGGCGCCGGAATCCCTGGTGTTGCGCCGCACTACATCCCGCCGCCATCAACCTTCAACGTGCTTCTTGACTCCTACTGGTCCGATTAAACCTTGGTTTCTTACTGAGGGATTCTTGCCGCTGTGCGCATCACACCTTCCTCTTGGGGTTCCCAACGGACGTGCCAACCACACGCATCACTTGCCCTTCTGGCTCCGTAATTCTTCTGGAAAAATAAGACCTTTGGCATAAATTCCGAGGATTTTCCTGAAAGTTGGATTTCTGCACAAAAACGAGACACGAGAGCAGTTCTGCTGAAAACAGCGTTAGTCCGTGTTAGTTGCATCCAAAATACACAAATTAGAGGCAAAACAATAGCAAAAGTGTTCGGGAAAGTAGATACGTTTTGGACGTATCAGTTCACTAGGAGCCAATTCTTGTAATGAACGTGTAAATATCCAAATGACTTAATGGAATGCTATTTTGCAAAATGATTGATGTCGGGATTTTCTTTCCAGTTGGTTTTTGACAACTATACTGCGACCCCTTGTTCTTCGGATGCTTTGCCCGCTTCCTCCTACTCGAGGAAAACTTCCGCTGATAATTTCGTTGAAGATTCTTCGAATGCTGATCCTGTACGGCACTTGGATGAACTTCGTCAACAACTCCAGTCGATGAAAAAGCAAGCACTTGTGGTGACGGAACAATCTCAAAAATCGTCTGAGAGGGAGAAAATTGCTCTTCAGCAGGCCCAGGAAGCCCTAGCTTTGAAAGAGGTTGCGGTCGCTGAAACTGCACAGGCTACTTCCCGAGAAGATTATATGCTTGAGTTGATGACTGACGCTAGCCTGGATATGGCGGGTATGCTTGATACGCGTAAAGCACACGTCCGTTGGGAACCCCAAGTGGAAGGTATGATGCATATAGAAGCAAGTTTCCCTCAATAAGAAACCAAGGTTTATCGAACCAGTAGGAGCCAAGAAGCACGTTGAAGGTTGATGGCGGCGAAGTGTAGTGCGGCGCAACACCAGGGATTCCGGCGCCAACGTGGAACCTGCACAACACAATCAAAGTACTTTGCCCCAACGTAACAGTGAGGTTGTCAATCTCACCGGCTTGCTGTAAACAAAGGATTAATTGTATAGTGTGGATGATGATGTTTGTTTGCGAAGAACAGTAAAGAACAAGTATTGCAGTAGATTGTATTTCAGATGTAAAGAATAGGACCGGGGTCCACAGTTCACTAGTGGTGTCTCTCCCATAAGATAAACAGATGTTGGGTGTACAAATTACAGTTGGGCAATTGACAAATAAAGAAGGCATAACAATGCACATACATATATCATGATGAGTACTATGAGATTTAATCAGGGCATTACGACAAAGTACATAGACCGCTATCCAGCATGCATCTATGCCTAAAAAGTCCACTTTCAGATTATCATCGGAACCCCTTCCGGTATTAAGTTGCAAGCAACAGACAATTGCATTAAGTATGGTGCGTAATGTAATCAACACAAATATCCTTAGACAAAGCATCGATGTTTTATCCCTAGTGGCAACAGCACATCCACAACCTTAGAACTTTCTGTCACTGTCCCAGATTTAATGGAGGCATGGACCCACTATCGAGCATAAATACTCACTCTTGGAGTCACAAGTATCAACTTGGCCAGAGCCTCTACTAGCAACGGAGAGCATGCAAGAACATAAACAACATATATGATAGATTGATAATCAACTTGACATAGTATTCAATATTCATCGGATCCCAACAAACACAACATGTAGCATTACAAATAGATGATCTTGATCATGATAGGCAGCTCACAAGATCTAACATGATAGCACAATGAGGAGAAGACAACCATCTAGCTACTGCTATGGACCCATAGTCCAGGGGTGGACTACTCACACATCGATCCGGAGGCGATCATGGCGATGAAGAGACCTCCGGGAGATGATTCCCCTCTCCGGCAGGGTGCCAGAGGCGATTTCCTGAATCCCCCGAGATGGGATTGGCGGCGGCTGCGTCTCTGGAAGGTTTTCCGTATCGTGGCTCTCGGTACTGGGGGTTTCGCGATGAAGACTATATGTAGGCGGAAGGGTAGGTCAGGGGGCGTCACGAGGGGCCCACACAACAGGCCGGCGCGGCCAGGGCTTGGGCCGCGCCGCCCTAGTGTGTGGCTACCTTGTGGCCCCACTTCGTTTCCTCTTCAGACTTCTGGAAGCTTCGTGGAAAAATAGGACCCTGGGCGTTGATTTCGTCCAATTCCGAGAATATTTCCTTACTAGGATTTCTGAAACCAAAAATAGCAGAAAACAGCAACTGGCTCTTCGGCATCTCGTCAATAGGTTAGTGCCGGAAAATGCATAATAATGACATATAATGTGTATAAAACATGTGAGTATCATCATAAAAGTAGCATGGAACATAAGAAATTATAGATACGTTTGGGACGTATCAATGCTTCACAAGTTTGAAATTCCTCGCTAATTATTTACTTGTTTTCATCTCTCACTATGATACTTTCGTCGAGTAGGTTCCTTTTTGGATGCTGCTGCCGAAGACCAGCGGGTTGACGCAAGGTCAAACCTACTTTTCAAACTTGCTCTGGACCATGGCTCCAGCTTTTGGGCTACACATGATCGTACTCGACGGATCATCCGATTTCAAGACCGCGCGGGCCAAGTTCGTGAATATCATGATTTCTGTACAAGGACGCTGGCCTTGGTTTATAACACCATGTTTCATCGAAACTCCCAGCCGAAGACCCTTCCTAACTTGATGGGCAAACTCAAGAATGCTCCTCGAATCCATGATTTTGTGAAGGCCCAATTGATTGCTGGAGTATGATCATGCTACAGATCTACTACCCGAAGTTGGGTATGACCAACATCGTTGAGCTTTGCCATGAAAAACTTAGGAGGCGGAGGAGGAACGTCGACAAAATTGACGATGTTGTAACACCTGATACGTCTCCGACGTATCGATAATTTCTTGTGTTCCATGCCACATTATTGATGTTATCTACATGTTTTATGCACACTTTATGTCATATTCGTGCATTTTCTGGAACTAACCTATTAACAAGATGCCGAAGTGCCAGTTGCTGTTTTCTGCTGTTTTTGGTTTCAGAAATCCTAGTAACGAAATATTCTCGGAATCGGACGAAATCAACGCCCAGGTTCCTATTTTGCCCGGAAGCATCCAGAACACCCGAGAGCCGCCAGAGAGGGGGCACAGGCCCACCAAACCCTAGGCCGGCGCGGCCAGGGGGGCCCGCACCACCCTATGGTGTGGGCACCCCTTCGACCCTCTGGCGCCGCCTCTTCGCCTATTTAAAGCCTCCGTCGCGAAAACCCTGATACGTTCGACGAAACCCACAGAAACCTTCCAGAGCCGCCGCCATCGCGAAGCCAAGATCTGGGGGACAGGAGTCTCTGTTCCGGCACGCCGCCGGGACGGGGAAGTGCCCCCGAAAGGCTTCTCCATCAACACCACCGCCATCTTCATCAACGCTGATGTCTCCCATGAGGAGGGAGTAGTTCTCCATCGAGGCTCGGGGCTGTACCGGTAGCTATGTGGTTAATCTCTCTCCTATGTACTTCAATACAATGATCTCATGAGCTGCTTTACATGATTGAGATCCATATGATGAGCTTTGTATCGCTACTAGTTGTGTGCTACTCATGTGATGTTATTAAAGTAGTCTATTCCTCCTGCATGGTGTAAAGGTGACTAGTGTGTGCACCGTGTGGTTCTTGTCATAGGCTATGATCATGATCTCTTGTAGATTGTGGAGTTAATTATCATTATGATAGTATTGATGTGATCCATTCCTCCTTCATAGTGTAATGTGGACAGTGTGTGCACTATGTTAGTTCTTGGTTTATTTTGCAATGATCTATTATGCTCTAAGGTTATTTAAATATGAACATTGAATTGTGGAGCTTGTTAACTCCGGCATTGAGGGTTCGTGTAATCCTACGCAATGTGTTCATCATCCAACAAAAGAGTGTATGTAGCACATATAAGAAAGAGTTATTTATTATGCGATCAATGTTGAGAGTGTCCACTAGTGAAAGTGTAATCCCTAGGCCTTGTTCCTAAATACTGCTATCGCTGCTTGTTTACTGTTTTACTGCGTTACTACTGCTGTGTTACTACTGCTTGTTTACTGTCCTGGGCAAAGCACTTTTCTGGTGCCGTTGCTACTACTTATTTATACCACCTGTATTTCACTATCTCTTCGCCGAACTAGTGCACCTATTAGGTGTGTTGGGGACACAAGAGACTTCTTGCTTTGTGGTTGCAGGGTTGCATGAGAGGGATATCTTTGACCTCTTCCTCCCTGAGTTCGATAAACCTTGGGTGATCCACTTAAGGGAAAACTTGCTGCTGTTCTACAAACCTCTGCTCTTGGAGGCCCAACACTGTCTACAGGAAAAGGAGGGGGAAGTAGACATCAAGCTATTTTCTGGCGCCGTTGCCGGGGAGGAAAGGTAAAAGGTACTCACACTCCGGATCTTGGCTACTAAGCTATTTTCCGGCGCCGTAAGTACTTGAAGCTATTTCCTTTAGATCCTGCAATTGCAACTTTTTGTTTCTTGTTTACACTAGTTTGGCATAATGGACAAGAATGAGCTTCTTATGCTATTTCCTGATTTAAAACATGGATTGTTTGATGCGAAAATTAAAAAACCTATGGAATCTTATTTGCATGCTGGTAGTAATATTAGTATGAACGCTTTGAACACCATTGTTGATAATGATATAGAAAGTTCTAAGCTTGGGGAAGCTGGTTTTCATGATCTTTTTAGTCCCCCAAGCATTGAGGAGAAAATTTTCTTTGATGATACTTTGCCTCCTATTTATGATGATTATAATGATAGTGGTCTTTTGGTGCCACCTACTATGGAGAGTAAATTTTGTTGTGATTATACTATGCCTCCTACACTTGATGAGAATAATAATGATAGCTACTTTGTTGAATTTGCTCCCACTACAACTAATAAAATTGATTATGCCTATGTGGAGAGTAATAATTTTATGCATGAGACTCATGGTAAGAATGCTTTATGTGATAGTTATATTGTTGAGTTTACTCATGTTGCTACTGAAAGTTATTATGAGAGAGGAAAATATGGTTGTAGAAATTTTCATGTTACTAAAACACCTCTCTATGTGCTGAAATTTTTGAAGCTACACTTGTTTTATCTTCCTATGCTTGTTACTTTGCTCTTCATGAACTTGTTTGTGTACAAGATTCCTTTGCATAGGAAGCATGCTAGACTTAAATATGTTTTGAATTTGCCTCTTGATGCTCTCTTTTGCTTCAACTACTATTTCTTGCGAGTGCATCATTAAAACTGCTGAGCCCATCTTAATGGCTATAAAGAAAGAACTTCTTGGGAGATAACCCATGTGTTATTTTGCTACAGTACTTTGTTTTATATTTGTGTCTTGGAAGTTGTTTACTACTGTAGCAACCTCTCCTTATCTTAGTTTTGTGTTTTGTTGTGCCAAGTGAAGCCTCTAATCGAAGGTTGATACTAGATTTGGATTTCTGCGCAGAAACAGATTTCTATCTGTCACGAATCTGGGCTGTTTTCTCTGTAGAAAAATCAGAAAAATATGCCAA
Organism: Lolium perenne; assembly: GCF_019359855.2. Lineage (NCBI taxonomy): Eukaryota > Viridiplantae > Streptophyta > Magnoliopsida > Poales > Poaceae > Lolium > Lolium perenne. The sequence goes on along the minus strand of NC_067245.2, from coordinate 92,143,419 downwards.
TTTACGTGCGTGTTCCTCAGATATGTACGCAACTTTCATTAGTTTTGAGTTTTCTGATCTGAGCAACGGAAGTATTTATTAAAAATTCGTCTTTACGGACTGTTCTGTTTTGACAGATTCTGCCTTTTATTTCGCATTGCTTCTTTCGCTGTGTTGGGTGGATTTCTTTGTTCCATTACCTTCCAGTAGCTTTGAGCAATGTCCAGAAGTGTTAAGAATGATTGTGTCACCTCTGAACATGTGAGTTTTTGATTATGTACTAACCCCTCTAATGAAGTTTATGAGAAGTTTGGTGTGAAGGAAGTTTTCAAGGGTCAAGAGAGGAGGATGATATACTATGATCAAGAAGAGTGAAAGCTCTAAGCTTGGGGATGCCCCGGTGGTTCACCCCTGCATATATCAAGAAGACTCAAGCGTCTAAGTTTGGGGATGCCCAAGGCATCCCCTTCTTCATCGACAAATTATCAGGTTCCTTCTCTTGAAACTATATTTTTATTCGGTCACATCTTATGTGCTTTACTTGGAACGTATGTATGCTTTTATTTTTGTTTGTGTTTGAATAAATTGGATTACATCATGCTTGTGTGGGAGAGAGACACGCTCCGCTGTTGCATATGAACACATGAGTTCTTAGCTTTTAGTATTCATGGCGAAGTTTCTTCTTCGTTAAATTGTTATATGGTTGGAATTGGAAAATGATACATGTAGTAATTGCTATAATATCTTGGGTAATGTGATACTTGGCAATTGTTGTGCTCATGTTTAAGCTCTTGCATCATATGCTTTGCACCCATTAATGAAGAAATACATAGAGCATGCTAAAATTTGGTCTGCATATTTGGTCTCTCTAAGGTCTAGATAATTTCTAGTATTGAGTTTGAACAACAAGGAAGACGGTGTAGAGTCTTATAATGTTTACAATATGTCTTTTATGTGAGTTTTGCTGCACCGGTTCATCATTGTGTTTGTTTCAAATAACCTTGCTAGCCTAAACCTTGTATCGAGAGGGAATACTTCTCATGCATCCAAAATACTTGAGCCAACCACTATGCCATTTGTGTCCACCATACCTACCTACTACATGGTATTTCTCCACCATTCCAAAGTAAATTGCTTGAGTGCTACCTTTAAACAATTCAAAATTTATCACCTCTAATTTGTGTCAATGTTTTATAGCTCATGAGGAAGTATGTGGTGTTTATCTTTCAATCTTGTTGGGCAACTTTCACCAATGGACTAGTGGCTTCATCCGCTTATCCAATAATTTTGCAAAAAGAGCTGGCAATGGGATTCCCAGTCCCAAATTAATTAACAAAAATAGACACTCCTCCATGGTATGTGATTGTTGGACGGCACCCGAAGGATTCGGTTAGCCATGGCTTGTGTAAGCAAAGGTTGGGAGGAGTGTCATCATAATAAAACTAAAATAAAAAGGCACTCCTTCATGGTATGAGATTGTTGGCAGGCACCCGAGGATTCGGTTAGCCATGGTTTGTGAAAGTAAAGGTTGGAAGGAGTGCCACCCAAAAATAAAATAAAATGGGAGCCGCTCTTTGAAGGTTTGCCTGGCAAGGGGGTTAGAGTACCCGCTACCATTCGTTGACAACAACATACACCTCTCAAAACTTTATTTTTATGCTCTCTTTATGTTTTCAAAATAAAAGCTCTAGCACAAATATAGCAATCGATGCTTTCCTCTATGGAGGACCATTCTTTTACTTTCATTGTTGAGCCAGTTCACCTATTTCTCTCCATTTCAAGAAGCAAACACTTGTGTGAACTGTGCATTGATTCCTACATATTTGCATATTGCATTTGTTATATTGCTTTGCATTGACAACTATCCATGAGATATACATGTTACAAGTTGAAAGCAACCGCTGAAACTTAATCTTCCATTGTGTTGCTTCAATGTCTCTACTATGAAATTATTGCATTATGAGTTAACTCTTATGCAAGACTTATTGATGCTTGTCTTGAAGTACTATTCATGAAAAGTCTTTGCTATATGATTCACTTGTTTACTCATGTCATTTACATTGTTTTGATCACTGCATTCACTACATATGCTTTACAAATAGTATGATCAAGGTTATGATGGCATGTCACTCCAGAAATTATCTTTGTTATCATTTTACCTGCTCGGGACGAGCAGAACTAAGCTTGGGGATGCTGATACGTCTCCGGCGTATCGATAATTTCTTGTGTTCCATGCCACATTATTGATGTTATCTACATGTTTTATGCACACTTTATGTCATATTCGTGCATTTTCTGGAACTAACCTATAACAAGATGCCGAAGTGCCGATTCTTTGTTTTTACGCTGTTTTTGGTTTCAGAAATCCTAGTAATGAAATATTCTCGGAATCGGACGAAATCAACGCCCAGGTTCCTATTTTGCCCGGAAGCATCCAGAACACCCGAGAGCCGCCAGAGAGGGGGCACAGGCCCACCAAACCCTAGGCCGGCGCGGCCAGGGGGGCCCGCACCACCCTATGGTGTGGGCACCCCTTCGACCCTCTGGTGCCGCCTCTTCGCCTATTTAAAGCCTCCGTCGCGAAAACCCTGATACGTTCGACGAAACCCACAGAAACCTTCCAGAGCCGCCGCCATCGCGAAGCCAAGATCTGGGGGACAGGAGTCTCTGTTCCGGCACGCCGCCGGGACGGGGAAGTGCCCCGGAAGGCTTCTCCATCAACACCACCGCCATCTTCATCAACGCTGATGTCTCCCATGAGGAGGGAGTAGTTCTCCATCGAGGCTCGGGGCTGTACCGGTAGCTATGTGGTTAATCTCTCTCCTATGTACTTCAATACAATGATCTCATGAGCTGCTTTACATGATTGAGATCCATATGATGAGCTTTGTATCGCTACTAGTTGTGTGCTACTCATGTGATGTTATTAAAGTAGTCTATTCCTCCTGCATGGTGTAAAGGTGACTAGTGTGTGCACCGTGTGGTTCTTGTCGTAGGCTATGATCATGATCTCTTGTAGATTGTGGAGTTAATTATCATTATGATAGTATTGATGTGATCCATTCCTCCTTCATAGTGTAATGTGGACAGTGTGTGCACTATGTTAGTTCTTGGTTTATTTTGCAATGATCTATTATGCTCTAAGGTTATTTAAATATGAACATTGAATTGTGGAGCTTGTTAACTCCGGCATTGAGGGTTCGTGTAATCCTACGCAATGTGTTCATCATCCAACAAAAGAGTGTATGTAGCACATATAAGAAAGAGTTATTTATTATGCGATCAATGTTGAGAGTGTCCACTAGTGAAAGTGTAATCCCTAGGCCTTGTTCCTAAATACTGCTATCGCTGCTTGTTTACTGTTTTACTGCGTTACTACTGCTGCGTTACTACTGCTTGTTTACTGTCCTGGGCAAAGCACTTTTCTGGTGCCGTTGCTACTACTTATTTATACCACCTGTATTTCACTATCTCTTCGCCGAACTAGTGCACCTATTAGGTGTGTTGGGGACACAAGAGACTTCTTGCTTTGTGGTTGCAGGGTTGCATGAGAGGGATATCTTTGACCTCTTCCTCCCTGAGTTCGATAAACCTTGGGTGATCCACTTAAGGGAAAACTTGCTGCTGTTCTACAAACCTCTGCTCTTGGATGCCCAACACTGTCTACAGGAAAAGGAGGGGGAAGTAGACATCAACACCCGTGGCCGAGGAAATAATAGATGATTTACTTCAGATGGACGCTGAATTCTTCGTAAAGGGTAATTATGCTAAATTCAATGGTGCCAGTGCTGACGATGAAAGAGTGAACATAGATGACCTGATAGGTCATGACTGAAAGTCTGATTCTTCTGTCGAAATTTTTCTTGACAAAGGAACCCTGTATATTGTAATCACTATGTATATTGTAAAACAACTTGCATGTTCTTTCTTCCCTCTAGCCCCCGAGCGTTTCGGCGGCTAGTGTATTTATTTTTATTAGTTTGCGAGGTGTTTTGGACCAAGGCAAATAACTTGGAGATTGTATATTGTAGAGATTTTTGTATATATATATTGAATTTGCGCGTTGCAAGCCCCCGAGCCTGTCGAAGAAAAAGATGTATATCACCAATATCTTTACTATATTGCAGCACCGCGAGCCCGCCTCATTAAAAACCTTCTAGCCCCACTCGATGCCCTGAAAGGAAAAGAGTGCGTCTGAAAACTCGCGGGCTTTTTAGTACATTGTATGTTTACATATAGAACTATATTTTGACTTGAGCTTAAAAACGCCTAAGCTGCGCCACGTTCCAGGGATTTGGCTCGGCAATCCCTGACAACTTGTCCTTTATTCTGTATGCTCCTCCTTCAATTACTTCGGTGACGATGTATGGGCCTATCCATGGCGACTCGAATTTCTCATGGCTATCTTGCGTAAGCCGAAGGACTGGGTCGCCTACTTGGAAAGACCTTGGTCGCAAATGTCGACTGTGGTAGTTTTTCATATCTTGCTGGTACTTGGTAACCCTTGACAGTACCTCGTCCCGAGCTTCGTCGAGTGCGTCGACATCATCTTCCAGTGCCTTTCTCGAGGTTTCTTCATCAAATTCTGCCACTCTCGGGGAATTGTGTTCTATCTCTATCGGGAGCATTGCCTCAGCTCCATGAACCAGAAAGAACGGAGTTTCTTGTGTCGCTGTATTGGGTGTCGTCCGTATAATCCATAGCACGCTAGGTAACTCCTCTGGCCAGGTGTGTCGATCTTTTTCCACTGGTGTTAGCAGACGCTTCTTGATGCCATTGCAGATGATGCCGTTTGCTTTCTCGACTTGACCATTGGTTTGCGGGTGCGCAACTGAGGCAAATTGTAGTTTGATGCCTACCTCTGCGCAATACGCCTTGAATTCCTTGGAGGTGAAGTTGCTGGCATTGTCTGTGACGATGCTATGAGGAACTCCAAATCGAAAAACGATACTTTTGATGAACTTGACCGCTAATGCTGCATTTGGCGAGTTTATCGGCTTTGCCTCAATCCACTTGGTAAACTTGTCGACAGCTACAAGCATATATTCGTATCCTCCTGGCCATGCCTTATGCAATTTTCCCACCATGTCAAGACCCCATTGAGCGAAAGGCCATGACAATGGTATTGGCATCAGCTCTGCTGCCGGAGAATGAGGTTTTGCGGCAAACCTTTGGCACACATCACAGGTACGCACTATATCTTTTGCATCTTCGATTGCTGTTAGCCAGTAGAATCCTGCTCTGAAAACCTTGGCTGCTATAACTCGACTGCTTGCGTGGTGTCAACACACTCCCTCGTGCACATCCTTTAGAATTAATCTTCCTTCTTCAGGCGTAACACATCGCTGCAATACTCCCGATATACTTCGCTTATATAGCTCTCCCTTAACCACAGTAAACGCTTTGGACCGTCGAATAACTCGCCTTGCTTCTACTGGATCTTCAGGTATTTCTTTCCTTAATATATATGCGATGTAAACCTGCATCCAAGGAACTTGCACCACCATCACCTCATGTGATTCCTCTTCATCTCCTGATGCACTTGCTTCTGATATTGCTGGAGCCCCCGAGATTTTATCGACCTTCTCCTTTTTCTTTGTCTGTTTTTTTCCTTAGTCGACCTTTCACTTATTTCCTCCCAAAATACGCCGGGTGGTATTGCTAAGCATTGCGATCCGATGTTTGCCAGAACGTCGGCTTCATCGTTGCTGGGTCTGCTGATATGATTCACTTCGCACCCGTCAAAGAGCTTCTCGAGTTCATTGTATACCTCCTTGTATGCTACCATATTGTCGTTGACTGCGTCGCATTGATTCATCACCTGTTGAGCCACCAATTGGGAGTCGCCGAATATTTTTAGTCGGGTTGCACCACAGGCTTTTGCCATCTTCATCCCATGTATCAGTGCTTCGTACTCTGCTTCATTGTTAGACGCGTTAGGGAACATCATCCGTAGTACGTATTTCATCTTATCTCCCTGAGGTGATACTAATATCACGCCAGCTCCAGCTCCTTCTAACCTTTTGGACCCGTCAAAGTTCATAGTCTAGGTTCTCGATAAATCTGGGGGTCCCGTATTTTGCAGCTCCATCTACTCTGCGACGAAGTCTAGTAATATCTGCGACTTTATTGCTTTTCTTTTCTCGTACGTGATGTCCCGAGGGGAAAGTTCTATTCCCCAAAGGGAGACACGACCCGTAGCTTCCGGGTTGTTTAATATATTGGACAAATGCGCCTCGTTGACCACTATGATCGGGTGTGCCGAGAAATAGTGTCGCAGTTTTCTTGCGGTTGTGAACACTCCATACGCTAATTTTTGGTACTGCGGGTACCGCTGTTTTGAGGGAGATAAAACTTCACTGATGAAGTATACCGGCCGCTGGACTCCATGGAGTTTGCCTTCTTCTTCTCTCTCGACCACAAGTACTGTACTTACCACCTGAGGTGTGGCTGCGATATATAACAGGAGAGGTTCCTTTTCCTTGGGCGCCACCAATATTGGTGGTGTCGAGATTGTGCGCTTGAGGTCTTCAAAAGCTCTGTCTGTTTCCTCGTTCCACTCGAACTTTTCTCCCTGCTTGATCAAGGCGTACAACGGCAATGTCTTTTCTCCCAGCCTGGCGACGAATCTGCTTAAAGCTGAGACTCTCCCAGTTAGTTGTTGTACTTCCTTTAACTTTGTTGGCTTCCGCATCGTCACGATGGCTTGAATTTTCTCCAGGTTAGCTTCGATTCCTCTTGCTGACACCAGAAACCCGAGAAGTTCTCCCGCAGGAATGCCAAAAGAGCATTTCGTCGGGTTCAGCTTGAGGCAGAATTTGTCGAGATTGTCGAAAGTTCCCTTGAGATCCTCGATCAAAGTTGACCCCTTCTTTGTTGTTATGACGACGTCGTCGATGTACACTGATACGTCTCCAACGTATCTATAATTTCTGATGTTCCATACTTGTTTTATGACAATACCTACATGTTTTGCTCATACTTTATAATGTTTTAATGCGTTTTCTGGAACTAACCTATTAACAAGATGCCACAGTGCCAGTTCCTGTTTTCTGTTGTTTTTGGTTCCAGAAAGGCTGTTCGGGCAATATTCTCGAAATTCGACGAAACGAAGACCCCAACATCTTATTTTTCCCGGAAGACCTCAGAACACCGAAGGAGAGTCGGAGGCGGGCCAGAGGGCCACCACACCATAAGGCGGCGCGGCCCCAGGCCTGGCCGCGCCAGCCTATGGTGAGGAGGCCCCAGGCACCTCCCTGCGCCGCCTCTTCGCCTATAAGACCCCTTTCGACCTAAAAACGCGATACCAATTGACGAAACTCCAGAAAGACTCCAGGGGCGCCGCCGCCATCGCGAAACTCCGTTTCGGGGGACAGAATCTCTGTTCCGGCACGCCGCCGGGACGGGGAAGTGCCCCCGGAAGCCATCTCCATCGACGCCACCGCCTCCATCATGCTCCGTGAGTAGTTCCCCCATGGACTACGGGTTCTAGCTGTAGCTAGTTGGTACTCTCCCTTCCATGTACTTCAATACAATGATCTCATGAGCTGCCTTACATGATTGAGATTCATCTGATGTAATCGGTGTTGTGTTTGTTGGGATCCGATGGATTGTTACATTATGATTAGTCTATCTATATAAGTTTGTGAAGTTATTGTTGCTGCAATCTTGTTGTGTTTAATGCTTGTCACTAGGGCCCGAGTGGCATGATCTTAGATTTAAGCTCTATACTTATTGCTTAGATTGTATCTACAAGTTGTTTGCACATGTCTATGTCCGGAACCCGAGGCCCCAGAGTGACAGCAACTGGGATAACTGGAGGGGAAGGCTTAGATATGAGGATCACATGTTTTCACGGAGTGTTAATGCTTTGCTCCGGTGCTCTATTAAAAGAAGTACCTTAATTTCCAGTAGATTCCCTAGAGGCCCGGCTGCCACCGGCTGGTAGGACAAAAGATGTTATGCAAGTTTCTCATTGCGAGCACGTATGACTATATATGGAAAACATGCCTACATGATTAATAATCTTGATGTTCTGTCTTAATGCTATTTCAATCCTATCAATTGCCCAACTGTAATTTGTTCATCCAACACTTGTTATTGGAGAGTTACCACTAGTGTAGATAGCTGGGAACCCCGGTCCATCTCTCATCATCATATACTCGGTCCTATATGTCATTGGAAGTAGTATCAACTATTTTCTGGTGCCATTGCTCTCATATTACTGCTACTGCTGCTGTGTTACTGTTACTCTTGCTCTCATATTACTGCTGCTTTCACATCACCCCTGTTACTAGTGCTTTTCCAGGTGCAGCTGAATTGACAACTCAGTTGTTAAGGCTTATAAGTATTCTTTACCTCCCCTTGTGTCGAATCAATAAATTTGGGTTTTACTTCCCTCGAAGACTGTTGCGATCCCCTATACTTGTGGGTTATCAAGACAATTTTCTGGCGCCGTTGCCGGGGAGGCATAGCTCTACTCATAAGTTCACCTGGGGAGTACACTCTACCTCTTTCTCTCTGTTTTATTTTATTTTGTTTTACCTAGTTTACTTCTGTCTAGTTTATTTGTGCTTAGTTTATTTCTGTCTAGTATTATTTTGCTTAGTTTACTTTTGTCTGGTTTGTTTTTGTTTTGTTTTACTTTTCTCATATACCCAAAAATCCATAAAAATTTGAAAAACCGAAAAATTAAAAAATGTTGTTATGGAATAACCCACAACCTATTTGGAGCTTATAGAATTATATAATAATTATAGAGAATCAAGAACGGGAAAAGTTATGAGTGCTGTGATAGAAAAATTGAATACAATTGCTAAAATCTTGCTTAAACGCCATGATATAAACTGTTGCTCTAAACAGGATACTAAACATCTTAAATTTCAATGTGGCTTTAGTGAGGAAGTTTTAATTAAGAACTATAACTGGAATAGCTATATTCATTTTGGGTTCGAAGAAGTAGAACAATTTGTTTTGTTTATGGGAGCTTCTGAGATCGAATCCTTCATGTCTAAAAATTATGAAACTTGTGTTGTTTGTAAGGACCTTAAAGATTATGTATCTTCTATCCTTAATTTTTGCATAGAAAGTTACAGTGATAATCCTTATATCATTGATTATAAAGAGAGACTCATTAATGCACAAGAATGCACTCACAATTTGCAGGAACCTGTGGAAGAAGAAATTGATGAACCTGAAATCTCATTGGATGAAAAAGAGGAGGAAATTGATGAACCTGAAAGCTCATTGGATGAAAAAGAGGAGGAGAGTGATGAACAAAAGGAGGAACAATGGATTAGCTACCCATGCCAACCTTCTAATGAGAGTAACTCTTTATATCTTACACTATTTGATTGTCCTCCATGCTTACCAAAGGAGGATGAATGTTATGTTCCTGTGGATTCTCTTGAAATATTCCCTATGAGTAAAACTTGTGAAAATAATTATGCTACTGTTATCTATGATAATCCATGCTATTTTGATAAATCTTATGATAATGCTTTGTTTGTGCCTGATGTTGAGGTGCATGGTACTAAAGAGTTTTGCTTAGTGATACGTCTCCGACGTATCGATAATTTATTATGTTCCATGCCACATTATTGATGTTATCTACATGTTTTATGCACACTTTATGTCATATTCGTGCATTTTCTGGAACTAACCTATTAACAAGATGCCGAAGTGCCAGTTGTTGTTTTCTGCTGTTTTTGGTTTCAGAAATCCTAGTAACGAAATATTCTCGGAATTGGACGAAATCAGCGCCCAGGGTCCTATTTTGCCACGAAGCTTCCAGAACACCGAAGAGTCAACGAAGTGGGGCCACGGGGTGCCCAAACCCTAGGGCGGCGCGGCCCCCCCCTTGGCCGCGCCGGCCTGTGGTGTGGGGCCCTCCTGCCCCCTCCTGACTTGCCCTTCCGCCTACTTAAAGCCTCCATCGCGAAACCCCCAGTACCGAGAGCCACGATACGGAAAACCTTCCAGAGACGCCGCCGCCGTCGATCCCATCTCGGGGGATCCAGGAGATCGCCTCCGGCACCCTGCCGGAGAGGGGAATCATCTCCCGGAGGAGTCTACGCCGCCATGGTCGCCTCCGGTGTGATGTGTGAGTAGTCTACCCCTGGACTATGGGTCCATAGCAGTAGCTAGATGGTTGTCTTCTCCCCATTGTGCTTCATTGTCGGATCTTGTGAGCTGCCTAACATGATCAAGATCATCTATCTGTAATTCTATATGTTGCGTTTGTTGGGATCCGATGAATAGAGAATACTTGTTATGTTGATTATCAAAGTTATATCTATGTGTTGTTTATGATCTTGCATGCTCTCCGTTACTAGTAGATGCTCTAGCCAAGTAGATGCTTGTAACTCCAAGAGGGAGTATTTATGCTCGATAGTGGGTTCATGCTGCATTGACACAGGACGTGATGTAAAGTTCTAAGGTTGTGTTGTGCTGTTGCAACTAGGGATAAAACATTGATGCTATGTCTAAGGATGTAGTTGTTGATTACATTACGCACCATACTTAATGCAATTGTCTGTTGCTTTGCAACTTAATACTGGAGGGGGTTCGGATGATAACCTGAAGGTGGACTTTTTAGGCATAGATGCAGTTGGATGGCGGTCTATGTACTTTGTCGTAATGCCCAATTAAATCTCACTATACTCATCATGATATGTATGTGCATGGTCATGCCCTCTTTATTTGTCAATTGCCCAACTGTAATTTGTTCACCCAACATGCTGTTTATCTTATGGGAGAGACACCTCTAGTGAACTGTGGAATCCCTGGTGTTGCGCCGCACTACATTCCGCCGCCATCAACCTTCAACGTGCTTCTTGGCTCCTACTGGTTCGATAACCTTGGTTTCATACTGAGGGAAACTTGCCGCTGTACGCATGACACCTTCCTCTTGGGGTTCCCAACGGACGCGTGTTGAACGCGTATCAAGCAGCTTTTTCTGGCGCCGTTGCCGGGGAGATCAAGACACGCTGCAAGGGGAGTCTCCACTTCTCAATCTCTTTACTTTGTTTTTGTCTTGCTTAGTTTTATTTACTACTTTGTTTGCTGCACTAAATCAAAATACAAAAAATTAGTTGCTAGTTTTACTTTATTTGCTATCTTGTTTGCTATATCAAAAACACACAAAAAATTAGTTACTTGCATTTACTTTATCTAGTTTGCTTTATTTACTGTTGCTATTTTGTTGAATTATGTGAAATGCAAAAGTATAAGGATGTAGATGGTGACATTATAAAATTAAAATTGTTCCCTTTCTCATTAAGAGGAAGAGCTAAAGTTGGTTGCTATCTCTGCCTAAGAATAGTATTGATTCATGGACTAAATGCAAGGATGCTTTTATTGGTAGATATTATCCCCCTGCTAAAATTATATCTTTGAGGAGTAGCATAATGAATTTTAAACAATTAGATACTGAACATGTTGCTCAAGCTTGGGAAAGAATGAAATCTCTGGTTAAAAATTGCCCAACCCATGGACTGACTACTTGGATGATCATCCAAACCTTCTATGCAGGACTAAATTTTTCTTCACGGAATTTATTGGATTCAGCTGCTGGAGGTACCTTTATGTCCATCACTCTTGGTGAAGCAACAAAGCTTCTTGATAATATGATGATCAACTACTCTGAATGGCACACGGAAAGAGCTCCACAAGGTAAGAAGGTAAATTCTGTCGAAGAAACCTCTTCCTTGAGTGATAAAATTGATGCTATTATGTCTATGCTTGTGAATGATAGGACTAATATTGATCCTAATAATGTTCCATTAGCTTCATTGGTTGCACAAGAAGAACATGTTGATGTAAACTTCATTAAAAATAATAATTTCAACAACAATGCTTACCGGAACAATTCTAGTAACAACTATAGGCCATATCCTTATAATAATGGCAACGGCTATGGTAATTCTTATGGGAATTCTTACAACAATAATAGGAATTCACCCCCTGGACTTGAAGCCATGCTTAAAGAATTTATTAGTACACAAACTGCTTTTAACAAATCTGTTGAAGAAAAGCTTGGGAAAATTGATATACTTGCTTCTAAAGTTGATAGTCTTGCTGCTGATGTTGATCTTTTGAAATCGAAAGTTATGCCTAATGAGAATCACCATAATAAAATTGTTACTACAGCAAATGCCATTAAAGTTAGAATTAATGAGAATATAAGATTAATGGCTGAACTGCGTGCTAGGTGGGATAGAGAAGAAAATGAAAAACTAGCTAAAGAGAAGAATATAGCTAAAGTTTGGACTATTACCACCACTAATAATGCTAATGCTACACATGTTGCTGCACCTCCTACTAATAGTAATAAAAGAATTGGTGTTAGCAATGTTTCCACTTCTAATGCAAAGCGCGAGAAACTGCCTAAAACTGCTAAAACTGCTGAAACTGCCTGTGATAAAGCTGCTGAAATTTTTTCCAACATTGGGGATGATGATCCCATTGCTTTAGATTATAATGGTTTGAATTTTGATGATTGCCACATCTCTGAAGTTATAAAGTTCTTGCAAAAACTTGCTAAAAGTCCTAATGCTAGTGCTATAAATTTGGCTTTTACACATCATATTACAAATGCTCTCATAAAAGCTAGAGAAGAGAAACTAGAGCGCGAAGCCTCTATTCCTAAAAAGCTAGAGGATGGTTGGGAGCCCATCATTAAGATGAAGGTTAAAGATTTTGATTGTAATGCTTTATGTGATCTTGGTGCAAGTATTTCTGTTATGCCTAAGAAAATTTATAATATGCTTGACTTGCCACCGCTGAAAAATTGTTATTTGGATGTTAATCTTGCTGATCATTCTACAAAGAAACCTTTGGGGAAAGTTGATAATGTTCGCATTACCGTTAACAATAACCTTGTCCCCGTTGATTTTGTTGTCTTGGATATTGAATGCAATGCATCGTGTCCCATTATATTGGGAAGACCTTTTCTTCGAACTGTTGGTGCTATCATTGATATGAAGGAAGGTAATATTAAATATCAATTTCCTCTCAAGAAAGGTATGGAACACTTCCCTAGAAAGAGAATGAAGTTACCTTTTGATTCTATTATTAGAACAAATTATGATGTTGACACTTCGTCTCTTGATAATACTTGATACACACTTTCTGCGCCTAGCTGAAAGGCGTTAAAGAAAAGCGCTTATGGGAGACAACCCATGTTTTTACCTACAGTACTTTGTTTTTATTTTGTGTCTTGGAAGTTGTTTACTACTGTAGCAACCTCTCCTTATCTTAGTTTTGTGTTTTGTTGTGCCAAGTAAAGTCGTTGATAGTAAAGTTCATACTAGATTTGGATTACTGCGCAGAAACAGATTTCTTTGCTGTCACAAATCTGGGCTGTTTTCCCCTGTAGGTAACTCAGAAAATTATGCCAATTTACGTGAGTGATCCTCAGATATGTACGCAACTTTCAATTTGAGAATTTTCATTTGAGCAAGTATGGTGCCATTTTAAAATTCGTCAATACGAACTGTTCTGTTTTGACAGATTCTGCCTTTTATTTCGCATTGCCTCTTTTGCTATGTTGGATGAATTTCTTTGATCCATTAATGTCCAGTAGCTTTATGCAATGTCCAGAAGTGTTAAGAATGATTGTGTCACCTCTGAATATGTTAATTTTTATTGTGCACTAACCCTCTAATGAGTTGTTTCGAGTTTGGTGTGGAGGAAGTTTTCAAGGATCAAGAGAGGGAGATGATACAACATGATCAAGGAGAGTGAAAGCTCTAAGCTTGGGGATGCCCCGGTGGTTCACCCCTGCATATTCTAAGAAGACTCAAGCGTCTAAGCTTGGGGATGCCCAAGGCATCCCCTTCTTCATCGACAACATTATCAGGTTCCTCCCCTGAAACTATATTTGTATTCCATCACATCTTATGTGCTTTGCTTGGAGCGTCGGTTTGTTTTTGTTTTTTGTTTGAATAAAATGGATCCTAGCATTCACTTTATGGGAGAGAGACACGCTCCGCTGTAGCATATGGACAAGTATGTCCTTGGTTTCTACTCATAGTATTCATGGCGAAGTTTCTCCTTCGTTAAATTGTTATATGGTTGGAATTGGAAAATGATACATGTAGTAATTGCTATTAATGTCTTGGGTAATGTGATACTTGGCAATTGTTGTGCTCATGTTTAAGCTCTTGCATCATATGCTTTGCACCCATTAATGAAGAAATACATAGAGCATGCTAAAATTTGGTTTGCATATTTTGTTTCTCTAAGGTCTAGATAATTTCTAGTATTGAGTTTGAACAACAAGGAAGACGGTGTAGAGTCTTATAATGTTTTCAATATGTGTTTTATGTGAGTTTTGCTGCACCGGTTCATCCTTGTGTTTGTTTCAAATAAGCCTTGCTAGCCTAAACCTTGTATCGAGAGGGAATACTTCTCATGCATCCAAAATACTTGAGCCAACCACTATGCCATTTGTGTCCACCATACCTACCTACTACATGGTATTTTCCGCCATTCCAAAGTAAATTGCTTGAGTGCTACCTTTAAAATTCCATCATTCACCTTTGCAATATATAGCTCATGGGACAAATAGCTTAAAAACTATTGTGGTATTGAATATGTAATTATGCACTTTATCTCTTATTAAGTTGCTTGTTGTGCGATAACCATGTTCACTGGGGACGCCATCAACTATTCATTGTTGAATTTCATGTGAGTTGCTATGCATGTCCGTCTTGTCTGAAGTAAGAGCGATCTACCACCTTATGGTTAAGCATGCATATTGTTAGAGAAGAACATTGGGCCGCTAACTAAAGCCATGATCCATGGTGGAAGTTTCAGTTTCGGACATATATCCTCAATCTCAAATGAGAAAATTATTAATTGTTGTTACATGCTTATGCATAAAAGAGGAGTCCATTATCTGTTGTCTATGTTGTCCCGGTATGGATGTCTAAGTTGAAGAATAATCAATAGCGAGAAATCCAATGCGAGCTTTCTCCTTAGACCTTTGTACAGGCGGCATAGAGGTACCCCTTTGTGACACTTGGTTAAAACATGTGCATTGTGATGATCCGGTAGTCCAAGCTAATTAGGACAAGGTGCGGGCACTATTAGTACACTATGCATGAGGCTTGCAACTTGTAAGATATAATTTACATGATACATATGCTTTATTACTACTGTTGACAAAATTGTTTCATGTTTTCAAAATCAAAGCTCTAGCACAAATATAGCAATCGATGCTTTTCCTCTATGGAGGACAATTCTTTTACTTTCAATGTTGAGTCAGTTCACCTATTTCTCTCCACCTCAAGAAGCAAACACTTGTGTGAACTGTGCATTGATTCCTACATATTTGCTTATTGCACTTATTATATTACTCTATGTTGACAATTATCCATGAGATATACATGTTATAAGTTGAAAGCAACCGCTGAAACTTAATCTTCCTTTGTGTTGCTTCAATGCCTTTACTTTGAATTATTGCTTTATGAGTTAACTCTTATGTAAGACTTATTGATGCTTGTCTTGAAGTGCTATTCATGAAAAGTCTTTGCTTTATGATTCACTTGTTTACTCATGTCATATACATTGTTTTGATCGCTGCATTCACTACATATGCTTTACAAATAGTATGATCAAGATTATGATGGCATGTCACTCCAAAAATTATCTGTGTTATCGTTTTGCCTGCTCGGGACGAGCAGAACTAAGCTTGGGGATGCTGATACGTCTCCGACGTATCGATAATTTCTTATGTTCCATGCCACATTATTGATGTTATCTACATGTTTTATGCACACTTTATGTCATATTCGTGCATTTTCTGGAACTAACCTATTAACAAGATGCCGAAGTGCCAGTTGTTGTTTTCTGCTGTTTTTGGTTTCAGAAATCCTAGTAACGAAATAATCTCGGAATTGGACGAAATCAACGCCCAGGGTCCTATTTTGCCACGAAGCTTCCAGAAGACCGAAGAGTCAACGAAGTGGGGCCACGGGGTGCCCAAACCCTAGGGCGGCGTGGCCCCCCCCCCCTTGGCCGCGCCGGCCTGTGGTGTGGGGCCCTCGTGCCCCCTCCTGACTTGCCCTTCCGCCTACTTAAAGCCTCCGTCGCGAAACCCCCAGTACCGAGAGCCACGATACGGAAAACCTTCCAGAGACGCCGCCGCCGCCGATCCCATCTCGGGGGATACAGGAGATCGCCTCCGGCACCCTGCCGGAGAGGGGAATCATCTCCCGGAGGACTCTACGCCGCCATGGTCGCCTCCGGTGTGATGTGTGAGTAGTCTACCCCTGGACTATGGGTCCATAGCAGTAGCTAGATGGTTGTCTTCTCCCCATTGTGCTTCATTGTCGGATCTTGTGAGCTGCCTAACATGATCAAGATCATCTATCTGTAATTCTATATTGCGTTTGTTGGGATCCGATGAATAGAGAATACTTGTTATGTTGATTATCAAAGTTATATCTATGTGTTGTTTATGATCTTGCATGCTCTCCGTTACTAGTAGATGCTCTGGCCAAGTAGATGCTTGTAACTCCAAGAGGGAGTATTTATGCTCGATAGTGGGTTCATGCCTGCATTGACACCTGGGATAGTGACAGAAAGTTCTAAGGTTGTGTTGTGCTGTTGCCACTAGGGATAAAACATTGATGCTATGTCTAAGGATGTAGTTGTTGATTACATTACGCACCATACTTAATGCAATTGTCTGTTGCTTTGCAACTTAATACTGGAGGGGGTTCGGATGATAACCTGAAGGTGGACTTTTTAGGCATAGATGCAGTTGGATGGCGGTCTATGTACTTTGTCGTAATGCCCAATTAAATCTCACTATACTCATCATGATATGTATGTGCATGGTCATGCCCTCTTTATTTGTCAATTGCCCAACTGTAATTTGTTCACCCAACATGCTGTTTATCTTATGGGAGAGACACCTCTAGTGAACTGTGGACCCCGGTCCAATTCTCATTACTGAAATACAATCTACTACAATACTTGTTCTACTGTTTTCTGCAAACAATCATCTTCCACACAATACGGTTAATCCTTTGTTACAGCAAGCTGGTGAGATTGACAACCTCACTGTTTCGTTGGGGCAAAGTACTTTGGTTGTGTTGTGCAGGTTCCACGTTGGCGCCGGAATCCCTGGTGTTGCGCCGCACTACATCCCGCCGCCATCAACCTTCAACGTGCTTCTTGGCTCCTACTGGTTCGATAACCTTGGTTTCATACTGAGGGAAACTTGCCGCTGTACGCATCACACCTTCCTCTTGGGGTTCCCAACGGACGCGTGTTGAATGCGTATCACTTAGCAAATGTTTATGATAAATCTCTAGATGATGGTCCTATGTTACTTGATAATATTAATTGTACTACTAATGAAAATGGGATTGGAGAGGTCTTGACTTTATCTAGGAGTCCCATATCTTTTGAGATTGATCAATCATCTTGTTATAGTATTGATAAAAGTGGTTTAGAAAGTTTTGATCCAATTATTTTTGAACTTGATAAAAATTATGTGTTTGTGGATCATGAAAAGTATGCTGCATGTGATAGTTATATTGTTGAGTTTATCCATGAAGCTTGTGGCACCCCGGACCAACTGTCCGAAATACCCGTTATGCATTCACTCATGATCCCATGATCAGTGTAACATGAGCACATAACCGAACTGATAAACAGAGTTACAACATCCATTACATAGTACCGAAATAAATAGTCTTACAAACGGTCTCATGACCAAGTCTTACATAAATGGCCCCTTTGGGCTGAAATCAAACATCAAAGTGCAGCGGATACATTCAACTTCGTCGGGCCCAAGTCATGCCTTAAACCCTACAGGCAACTGACCGGGGAAACGTCCTAAGTCGCATAGTCGTCCTGATAACCTCCATCATCTTCAAAATCCTCCTCATAGTCTGGCCAAGTAGATAGCCAGGGACAAAGCCGTGAGTACATTTTGAATTGTACTCGCAAACCATTTAAAATGAAACATAACAAGGAAACAAGGTACCAAGACTAAACTAGGAGGTCAAGAGGGAATATCTATTTTCAGTTAAGAATATGTCATGTAGAAGAGAAGAAGTGTTTTTGGTGGAGATAGCATCTCAACTTCATGATTGAAGGAGATACTCAAAGATTTCTCTAAGACATCCCTACATGATTTAATTTAAGAAGATCCTTCACTACATAAAACACTTAGGAAGGGTAGACCCAAATTTTATTTCCTTTCCGACCATCCCATCGTGGTCACCACCATATTTTCCAGTACTCTAAGTACTCCAACACAAATCCCATTTCTTTCTTTGCACAAAACTCTTTTTCGAAACCAAAAATTCATCAGGCTAAGCAACAGCCATTACAACCATCCATGACCGCGGACGTGGCTATTCGAATAGATTTAACTCTGCAGAGTTTGCGCACTTTCCCCACAAGAACCGATAAATCCACCGGGATCATCCCCGGATCATCATACGAAAGTATGCGAGACTCGGATAATCGGTCATAGTCTTTCGCCTGTCTCCCTTAACATGAGCCCCTCCCTGCGGGCTTAACCCTTCTCGGCACCCCGGCAGCATACCTCCTTTTTGAGCGTATCTCCGGCGCCACGACAGAAGACCCTCAGTAATCGTCCGGCTGCAAGTTAATGCAGTGTATTGCCTCCTTCAGAGCGCAACCCGGTGTCAGAGGTCATCGTGACCCTCCTAGAGAGTGGTGAAGGTATCTCATGTCAAATTCAACAAACTACGGACTAAGCCCGTGCCCACTTTGGATATTGTGGTTGCGCTAGTTAATTGTCATGGGTGAATACTTAGGCGCCAAAGTTTTCATAAAACCCAACCTTTTTCACATCCTCATCATTTTTACCCAATTCCTTTCCTTTCATAAATCCTCACTTGGGGAAAACATCATGCCCAAGGTTTTATCAAAAACTTTTACAACAAGGTAAAACCTTGAGGGTTTTCCCAACCTAAAGTTTATGTGTGAACTAAGAAGTATAATAGCCCAAAAGTTGCCATTATACCATGAAGGGTGACAAAGACATCCATACTCACATTGAGCATAAATGGAGATAATCAAAAGTGGAGCAATTTTAATGAGGTTAACCCATATCTTTACTAGAATTAGAGGTGTCAAAAGGCGATGAACGTGATTTGCATACTTAGAGTAGGTATGCAAAGTAACAAGGAGAACCTTACATACTTGGTGGTAAGTATGTAAAGAAACAAAGTAATCGAAAACCCAAGGAACACAAGGAGTCAAGAGACCAAAGGATGGCAAGATCTCAATCAAGAACATAGAGAACAAGGGATCAAAGTAAATGGCTTGCCTTGGCTGGCTAGTCCCTGGTCTTCTTCAACACCTTCTCCAAAATCATCTCCTTCGGCTTCTCCCACGTTCGTATCTAGCGTCGCGAAAATAAAAGGGGAACATACAATCAACACATAACTCAAGAATCAAGTTTTTAAAAGAATATGACAAAGCATGAAGGGGTATATGTTGTATTAAAGTGAAAACATGATTTGGCCAAATTTATGAGAAAAAGGGGTTGGGGTGGAAATCAATTAAAAAGAGCAAGTGCTTAAATGGACAACATTTTATGTGACATACCACTTTTATAAACGATCCAGAATTAGTCTTAACAGGGACCAATATTATTTTTCTCAGATGGACGACATTAAAACAAGATTAACACAATTGGAATCAGTCAAAAATATTAATTCTATGATTTTAGGATTTTTGTGGAGTGTACAGAATACATAGAGCAAGTTTATTACACTACAATTCGTATAAAAATCCTAAAAATACGAGGTCAGTGGCATGTGAAAGATATTGAAATTCTGGTTCTAACGCAGTTGGTTTCATTTGATTTCGAATTATAGATCTCAAGTTATAAGCAATTTGGTTCATAGGTTTTAAATTAAAAAAACAGAAAAAGTTTAAACAAGTTTTAAACGAAGACTGGGCGGGAAAAGGAGCTGGGCCGTGCTGTGAGAGAGATGGGCCGGCCCAGGGGAGTTTCCACGCGGGCAGGGGAAGGAAAAAGGAAAAACAAAAAGAAAAAGAAGGGGGCCCGGGTGGACTAGGCCGTGCATGGCCACGCTGGCCTGCATGGCCCATGCAGCCGAGCGATCAAGATCCGATGGCCCAGGGCCATCTTCTCCGTTTCGCCACGCAGGGCACGAGCGGGCGGCCATGTTCGGCAGAGAAAAAGCGGGCGACGGCCGGGGAACTCACCGGCGATCGGCGGGTTGTCGACGGCGGCAGCAGGGTGGTGTGGGAGCGTCGCGGGCTTGTCCTGGGGCGGCTCGATGGCTTCTCCTCCTTCCTCCCGGCCTCCGGCGGTTCCTCCTTGTACGCGGCGTCCGGCAGCAGGTCTTGACGCGGCGGCGCTCTCCAGACGTCCTGGCACGGCGAGGGGAGGGTTAGGTGGTTGGGGAGAGGAACAGGGCAGAGCTAGGTGGG
The DNA here is from genome assembly GCF_019359855.2 of Lolium perenne. Classification (NCBI taxonomy): domain Eukaryota; kingdom Viridiplantae; phylum Streptophyta; class Magnoliopsida; order Poales; family Poaceae; genus Lolium; species Lolium perenne. Next base: position 92,122,983 of record NC_067245.2, on the reverse strand, counting down.
AGAGAAAGGGGAGGCAGCAGGCCGGTGTCTTGCAGCACCTCCTCCTTCTCCAGCGACGTTCGTGGCAGGGGGTGGTGGAGCTTCGGGGAGCAGCAGCCCAGAGCAGCGCCCTGGGCGCTCTCCGAGAGCGTCTGTGGAGGTGGAGGGCGAGTGGGGAGTGGTGTGAGGGAGAGAGTGGTGCGGGAGGGGGGTTTTTATAGGCAGGAGGAGGGCGTCCGGCGGGGCTGGGCGGTGGCGTCGGCCAACCACGGCGCGAGGGCTGGCATCATCGCGTGGGGTCGTGATGACGTCGGGCTGCTGGCGTCAGCGGGGAGGGGAATTGAGGGGGCATGCGTGGTTACGAGGCAGAGGGAAGGAAACGAGGCGACGGGCGCGCCGTGCGTCTGTGCGCGCGCGGGAAGGGTTTCCAGGGCGTGCACGTCTCTGGATCGATGGCCTCCTGGTGTGTGGGCTGGTGCACGTTTTTGGGCTCGTGGAGAGAGGCAGGGGAAAACTAGGGAGGTCCAAGGAAGGTGGGTTGCGGGCCAGTTTGAGGTGGGCTTGAGTGGTGGTGCATGACACCATGCCCCGGCCATGTACCCAAGAGAAAAGAGAGAGGGGTAGGAGAGGGGGTAGTGTCCCTCTAGGGTTTGCAAAGAGAGTAGAAAAGAGGGGTACAAAATGAGAGGGGTTATGTGGCCACGGCCATAAGAGAGAAACAAAGGTGCAAAGAAAAGAGAGGGGTATGGTGAGTGAAGAGGAAAAAGTGGCATGCTTAGCATGTGCACTTGTGTGCTCCAACATGAGGTGAAGAAGGAAAAACTTATGAGTTGTCTCCCTAGTGGTGCTAAGAAAAAAAATTCCCTCATTTAATTTTTGTACAAAAACTTGATACTAAGGGTTTTAGTGTGAGTAGTGATTCATGTACACATACTTCCAACAAATTTTAAGCAAAACTATATGCTATGCAACACTAGGTAGCAATGTATGAAAAGTTTTTGTTGGCCCATATTTTTAAAACTGGAAAATATGCAGGGTTTGAAAAGTGGGTTGTGACAGACCTTCCCCCCTTAAAAGACTCTCGTCCCGAGATTCCGGATCTAAGAGCTGAAGAGATAAGGGAACTCGCTCCTAAGATAAACCTCTCGTTCCCAGGTGGCTTCCTCCTCAGAATGGTTACTCCACTGGACCTTGAAAAACTTGATCTTTCTTCTGCGAGTGATCCACACGGTCTCTTCCAGGATTCGGAGGGGTCTCTCACGGTAGGTTAAATCCTGGTTTAGGTCGATAGAGCGGTGGTCGATGTTCTTGAACACTTCGGGCTTATCAGGCACTTGGAGGCATTTACGGAGTTGGGAGACATGGAAGACATCATGAAACTCTGACAGTTCTACTGGTAGCTCCAGTTGATACGAGACTTCTCCACGGTGACCAAGGACCTTGAAGGGGCCAATATACCTTGGTGCTAACTTTCCCTTAACATGGAAACGTTGCATTCCCTTGAGAGGGGTGACGCGAAGGTAGGCAAAGTCTCCGCTGCTGAAAGTTACTTCTCGGCGTTTGGGGTCAGCGTAGCTCTTCTGACGGGATTGGGCAGCCTTCAAGCGGTCTCGGATAAGTTGAACTTGTTCTTCAGCTTCTCGAAGTACATCAGGTCCGAACACTTGACGCTCTCCAGTCTCGGACCAATTTAGAGGGGTGCGACATTTGCGCCCATAGAGTGCTTCAAACGGTGCCATCTGGAGGCTGGCCTGGTAGCTGTTATTGTAAGAGTATTCCGCAAAGGGGAGACAGTCTTCCCACTTGGCCCCATAAGCTAGAACACAAGCACGGAGCATGTCCTCCAAAATATGGTTCACTCGCTCAGTCTGTCCTCCGGTTTGTGGGCGGTAAGCGGTGTTGAAAGAGAGTTTGGTCCCCAAGGCTTCATGTAATTGGTTCCAGAACCTAGAGGTGAATTGTGTGCCGCGATCAGATACAATTCTCTTGGGAACTCCATGAAGACTGACGATCCGTGAGATATAAAGATCTGCCAAGCGACGTCCATTGAATGTGGTCTTGACGGGAAGAAAATGGGCGACCTTGGTCAGTCGATCTACAATGACCCAAATGGAATCATGCCCGCGGCTGGATCGTGGGAGTCCAGTGATGAAGTCCATTCCCACTTCTTCCCACTTCCATACAGGGACCTTTAATGGCTGAAGCAAACCTGCTGGGCGTTGATGTTCCTCCTTAACTCGCTGACATACGTCACACCTAGCGATGAAGAAGGCAATGTCACGCTTCATTCCATGCCACCAGAAAGTCTCCTTGAGATCCTGGTACATCTTTGATCCGCCAGGGTGAATGGAGTAAGGAGTGTTATGAGCTTCCTCCATAATCAGGTGCTTCAGGTCAGGAATAGTTGGTACACAAAGATGCCCATTGTACCACAATATTCCTTCCCCATCAACGGAAAATCCAGCCACTTCCTCTTTGTCCATACGTCGTTTGATACCTTCAATACTCTCATGACCTTTCTGAGCTTCCTTGATTTGATCCCGAAGGGTGGGCTTAACTTCCAGTGTGGCAAGAAAACCATGGCTAACCAGCTCCAGTCCGAATTCTTCAAACTCTTGATACAGCAAGGGTTGCTCAATCTTGAGACGGGCATTCAGCGAGCATGGTTCGCGACTAAGGGCGTCGGCGACCAGATTCGCCTTTCCTGGATGATAATGGATACTCAAATCGTAGTCCTTGATCAGCTCTATCCACCTCCTCTGTCGCATGTTCAACTCTCTCTGGGTGAAAATGTACTTGAGACTCTTGTGATCGGTGTAAATGTCACACCGGTTTCCGATGAGATAGTGGCGCCAAGTCTTGAGTGCATGAACTACGGCAGCTACTTCTAGGTCATGCGTGGGATAATTTTCCTCGTGTGGCTTCAGCTGCCAGGAGAGGTAGGCAATAACCTTCCCTTCTTGCATCAGAACACTACCAAGTCCAAGCTTGGAAGCGTCGCAGTAAATTACAAAGTCCTTGGTGACATCTGGCATGGTGAGGATAGGGGCGGACACAAGACGCTTCTTGAGCTCTTGGAAACTTTCTTCACATTTTTCGGTCCACTCAAATTTCCTGCCTTTCTTGAGAAGTTGGGTCATGGGTTTGGCGATACTTGAGAATCCTTCTACAAACTTGCGGTAATATCCCGCCAATCCGAGGAAGGATCTCACTTCGGTTGGGTTAGTTGGCGGCTTCCGATCCATGATAGACTTGATGAGAGAGGGGTCGACAGAGACTCCTCCAGCGGACAGAACATGGCCAAGAAATCCAACTTCCTTGAGCCAAAACTGACATTTGCTAAACTTAGCATAGAGTTGATGTTGTCTCAAGGTGCCCAAAACGAGTCGTAGATGCTCTTCATGTTCTTCTTCACTCTTGGAATAGACTAGGATGTCATCGATAAACACTACGAAAAACTTGTCGAGGTAATCCATGAAGACCTTATTCATGAGGTTCATGAAGTAGGCGGGAGCATTAGTTAAGCCGAAGGACATCACGGTGTACTCAAACAATCCGTATCGGGTGGTGAAGGCGGTTTTGGGAATATCAGACTCCCGTACTTTGAGCTGATGGTAACCCATACGGAGATCAATCTTGGAGAAAACTCGGGCTCCATTCATTTGATCAAACAAATCTTCAATCTTGGGAAGAGGATATTTATTTTTGATGGTCACATCATTAAGTTTTCGGTAATCCACGCACAGGCGAATAGTACCGTCTCGCTTGTCCACAAAAATCACGGGAGATCCCCAAGGCGAGGCACTAGGTCGGATTAGACCTTTACTTAACATATCGTCCAACTGTTTCTTCAGTTCAATCAGCTCTTGGGGGTTCATGCGATAGGGCCTTTGTGCTATTGGTGCTGTTCCGGGGGTCAGTTCGATGATAAACTCGATATCCCTATCAGGGGGCATACCGGGCAACTCTTCTGGGAAAACATCTGGATACTCACAAACGATCGGGACGAGGTCGATGGGGGTTCCGGAGACACTTTGTTTGCAAAAGGCTTTGGATGTAGGTATGGTGGCGGTGTACTCTACTTGGATCCCTTCACTATTGGTTAAGGTAATAGACTTTTGGGCACAATCAATGTGGCCTTGGTATTTAGTCATCCAATCCATCCCCAGAATTACCTCTAACCCTTGGGCTCCTAGGACAATGAGTTCCGCTTGAAAAGGTACGCCTAGGATTTCTACGGGAACTTGTTTGCAGGATAAGCGGGCTTTAGCGGTGGATCCAGGTATTTGAACAAGCATGAGTCTTCTCATGAGGGTGGGTGTCATTTTACTCTTTTTAACAAAGGGTTCGGTAACAAAGGAATGTGATGCACCAGAATCGAAAAGAACTCTTGCGGGGGTGGAGTGGACTAGGAACGTACCCATCACAATGTCAGGAGATTCTTCAGCCTCTTCAGCATTGACATGGTTCAGGTGTCCTCTAGCAGTATTGGCTTGCTTCTTAGGCGGGGGCTTCCTTCCAGTTGCAGCACGGGCTTGGCCTTGATTCGGTCTTGGTGCATTGGGGCGTTGAGCAGGGTTCATCTTGGCGGGGCATTCACGAGAGAAGTGTCCAGGCTGTCCACAAGCGAAACATCCGTCTCCCTGGGTGCGAGTATTGGGGTTGTTGCGGGGGTTGTTGTTGAAGTTTCCTCCTCCGGTACGGGGCTGCATAGTCTGGCGGTTGGTGTTATTGTTGGAGGGGCGATAAGCAGGGGCTGGCGCTCGCTGAGGTTGGGGCGCCGGCCTAGGTGGAGGCTGGCTGCGGAACCTAGCATTGCTGGGTCCACTCTGCTGCTGCTGCTGCATCTTGCGCTTGCGGGTTTCATGAGCTGCCTTGAGCTTGGATTCCACCATGATGGCGGCATCCACCAGAGCTTCAAGATCAGGGTAAGGGACGGCCACGAGAATACTCTGGATCTCTTCATGAAGACCATTAAGGAAACGGTCCCTCTTCTTCTCATCTGTGTCAGTGTCCTGAGGTGCATACCTAGCCAGGGTGTTGAACTTGTCCAGGTAGTCGACCACACTACCATTGTTCTGCTTGAGGTTGAAGAACTCATCTCTCTTGATCTTGATCAAACCAGACGGGATGTGGGCTTGGCGGAACTTAGTGACAAATTCCTCCCAAGTGATCACATGGCCAGCAGCTTGCATCGCCTTAACATTCTCCCACCAAGCTCTTGCGGGTCCGGCGAGAAAGTGAGTTGCAAGAACCACCTTCTCATTCTCGCCCACAGCCACGACTTCCAGATTGTTCTCGATAGTACGGAGCCAATCGTCCGCATCAAGAGGGGCGGTGCACTTGGTGAACACCGGCGGGTTGGTATTCTGGAAATCCCTTAGTTTGGATCTTGGGGCTTCTTCACCATCACCTCCATTGTTGTGGTTTCCTGCGGCAAGCTGCACAATGTTCTGCAGGGCTGCAATGTTTGCTTGGGTTTCTGCGCGAGCGGCTTGATGGTCTTCCATAAGAAGACGAAGGATCTGAGCCATATTGGCCTCAGGTGGAGGTGGAGGGTCGTTCTGGTGCGCGCCACGGCGAGTGTCAACCATCTGATGAGATGAAGACATGAGACAAAAGGGAACAACTTTGATAGGCGAGTTCTTTCTAAGGGGAAGGGATGACATGATGCATAAAAAACTTGTTGAAAAACTCGGAAAGTCAAGATAACATAAAAGCAAATGCAACCATCATCAACACATATATATCACCAAAAGATCATAGTTCACCAAATCAAGGTCACCATAGGACCAACATCGTTCTACGCGATTACATCAGGGACATCATAACATAACATAACTAGCAATGGTGCGGGTGCTCAAACTAGTCGTCGTCAAGGATGATGGTGTCATCCTTGGTCGGCGGCTCCTCGAACGGTGGCTCCTCAGGGTCCTCCTCCTCCTCGGAGGACTCGCGAGGGGTAGGGGGTGCTGGCTCTTCCGGCTCGTCATTGATGAAGTCCATATCATCCTCCTCTTCCTCCTCGGACGGGTTGTTCCAATCGTACCCTTCCTCGTCCATGTAGTCATCATCATCACTAAGGAGGGCAGCATTCTCCTTGCGGAGATCCTCGCCATCATCCTCCAGCTCCTCTATCTTGGTCTCAGCCTCGCGGAGTGCCGTCTTAAGGTGCGTCACCTTAACCTTAAGCATGTACTTGGCCTCTCTTGCCCAGAGCTTGAGCCTCCGCTGGCGGCGAGCCCTCCGCTTCATCTCCTCAAGGTCTCTCTTGACCTCGTCCAACTCATTCGTCAGCATCTCTTTCTCCATCCTGCAGATGTCGAGGCTGTTCTGAGTCTTGCCGAGGACGAGCTCCATCTGGGCAGCGTGGCGACCGAGGGGGCAACAATAAGGCACCACGGTGGGAAGGCCCTCCTCGTCACGCCGCCCAAAGTGAGCGTAAGGGAGATTCTTCTCCTCGAGCTCTGCACGGTGGTGGAACGTGAGGCGAGCAAGGGCTGCCTGGAGCGCACGAACCAAACCATCCTCCCAAGTGCGCTCAAACAGCTGGATCTCAATCTCCGGAAGCTGCTTGACGTGGGAGCCCCGGATGGTGCAGACTATCATCCAGGATAAGTCCTCGTTCTCGATATCGTTCATCTGTCCGCCCTTCACCTCGGGGCGGAGGCGACCGACGGCGTTACAAACGTCGATCAGGGCGGTCTCAAAGAGGAACAAAGGCTGCGACTCTCCCACCTGACGGCTCCGGGTGTACATAACTTCCTCCATCTACACAAAATTTTAAGGTTAATATTAGTAACATGACAAGTGTGTAAAATTTTAAGGTACATAAGGTAAAACTGTTGAAGATTAATGCAAGTAGTTTATTTTTAAGGAGGAAAAATTTAGAGGAGAGACAAGGCATTCTTTCAGCTTAGAGTCATCTCTTTTTTGATACTAAAAATAGTTTTGCCCTAATATTAACGTCCATGCTAACTAAGGGTTTCCCTAGAGTCAGGATGGCTCTGATACCAGCTCTGTGGCACCCCGGACCAACTGTCTGAAATACCCGTTATGCATTCACTCATGATCCCATGATCAGTGTAACATGAGCACATAACCGAACTGATAAACAGAGTTACAACATCCATTACATAGTACCGAAATAAATAGTCTTACAAACGGTCTCATGACCAAGTCTTACATAAATGGCCTCTTTGGGCTGAAATCAAACATCAAAGTGCAGCGGATACATTCAACTTCGTCGGGCCCAAGTCATGCCTTAAACCCTACAGGCAGCTGACCGGGGAAACGTCCTAAGTCGCATAGTCGTCCTGATAACCTCCATCATCTTCAAAATCCTCCTCATAGTCTGGCCAAGTAGATAGCCAGGGACAAAGCCGTGAGTACATTATGAATTGTACTCGCAAACCATTTAAAATGAAACATAACAAGGAAACAGGGTACCAAGACTAAACTAGGAGGTCAAGAGGGAATATCTATTTTCAGTTAAGAATATGTCATGTAGAAGAGAAGAAGTGTTTTTGGTGGAGATAGCATCTCAACTTCATGATTGAAGGAGATACTCAAAGATTTCTCTAAGACATCCCTACATGATTTAATTTAAGAAGATCCTTCACTACATAAAACACTTAGGAAGGGTAGACCCAAATTTTATTTCCTTTCCGACCATCCCATCGTGGTCACCACCATATTTTCCAGTACTCTAAGTACTCCAACACAAATCCCATTTCTTTCTTTGCACAAAACTCTTTTTCGAAACCAAAAATTCATCAGGCTAAGCAACAGCCATTACAACCGTCCATGACCGCGGACGCGGCTATTCGAATAGATTTAACTCTTCAGAGTTTGCGCACTTTCCCCACAAGAACCGATAAATCCGCCGGGATCATCCCCGGATCGTCATACGAAAGTATGCGAGACTCGGATAATCGGTCATAGTCTTTCGCCTGTCTCCCTTAACATGAGCCCCTCCCTGCGGGCTTAACCCTTCTCGGCACCCCGGCAGCATACCTCCTTTTTGAGCGTATCTCCGGCGCCACGACAGAAGACCCTCAGTAATCGTCCGGCTGCAAGTTAATGCAGTGTATTGCCTCCTTCAGAGCGCAACCCGGTGTCAGAGGTCATCGTGACCCTCCTAGAGAGTGGTGAAGGTATCTCATGTCAAATTCAACAAACTACAGACTAAGACCGTGCCCACTTTGGATATTGTGGTTGCGCTAGTTAATTGTCATGGGTGAATACTTAGGCGCCAAAGTTTTCATAAAACCCAACCTTTTTCACATCCTCATCATTTTTACCCAATTCCTTTCCTTTCATAAATCCTCACTTGGGGAAAACATCATGCCCAAGGTTTTATCAAAAAAATTTACAACAAGGTAAAACCTTGAGGGTTTTCCCAACCTAAAGTTTATGTGTGAACTAAGAAGTATAATAGCCCAAAAGTTGCCATTATACCATGAAGGGTGACAAAGACATCCATACTCACATTGAGCATAAATGGAGATAATCAAAAGTGGAGCAATTTTAATGAGGTTAACCCATATCTTTACTAGAATTAGAGGTGTCAAAAGGCGATGAACGTGATTCGCATACTTAGAGTAGGTATGCAAAGTAACAAGGAGAACCTTACATACTTGGTGGTAAGTATGTAAAGAAACAAAGTAATCGAAAACCCAAGGAACACAAGGAGTCAAGAGACCAAAGGATGGCAAGATCTCAATCAAGAACATAGAGAACAAGGGATCAAAGTAAATGGCTTGCCTTGGCTGGCTAGTCCCTGGTCTTCTTCAACACCTTCTCCAAAATCCTCTCCTTCGGCTTCTCCCACGTTCGTATCTAGCGTCGCGAAAATAAAAGGGGAACATACAATCAACACATAACTCAAGAATCAAGTTTTTAAAAGAATATGACAAAGCATGCAGGGGTATATGTTGTATTAAAGTGAAAACATGATTTGGCCAAATTTATGAGAAAAAGGGGTTGGGGTGGAAATCAATTAAAAAGAGCAAGTGCTTAAATGGACAACATTTTATGTGACATACCACTTTTATAAACGATCCAGAATTAGTCTTAACAGGGACCAATATTATTTTTCTCAGATGGACGACATTAAAACAAGATTAACACAATTGGAATCAGTCAAAAATATTAATTCTATGATTTTAGGATTTTTGTGAAGTGTACAGAATATATAGAGCAAGTTTATTACACTACAATTCGTAAAAATCCTAAAAATACGAGGTCAGTGGCATGTGAAAGATATTGAAATTCTGGTTCTAACTCAGTTGGTTTCATTTGATTTCGAATTATAGATCTCAAGTTATAAGCAATTTGGTTCACAGGTTTTAAATTAAAAAAAAATAGAAAACGTTTAAACAAGTTTTAAACGAAGACTGGGCGGGAAAAGGAGCTGGGCCGTGCTGTGAGAGAAATGGGCTGGCCCAGGGGAGTTTCCACGCGGGCAGGGGAAGGAAAAAGGAAAAACAAAAAGAAAAAGAAGGGGGCCCGGGTGGACCAGGCCGTGCATGGCCACGCTGGCCTGCATGGCCCATGCAGCCGAGCGATCAAGATCCGATGGCCCAGGGCCATCTTCTCCGTTTCGCCACGCAGGGCACGAGCGGGCGGCCGTGTTCAGCAGAGAAAAAGCAGGCGGCGGCCGGGGAACTCACCGGCGATCGGCGGGTTGTCGACGGCGGCAGCAGGGTGGTGTGGGAGCGTCGCGGGCTTGTCCTGGGGCGGCTCGACGGCTTCTCCTCCTTCCTCCCGGCCTCCGGCGGTTCCTCCTTGTACGCGGCGTCCGGCAGCAGGTCTTGACGCGGCGGTGCTCTCCAGACGTCCTGGCACGGCGAGGGGAGGGTTAGGTGGTTGGGGAGAGGAACAGGGCGGAGCTAGGTGGGAGAGAAAGGGGAGGCAGTAGGCCGGTGTCTTGCAGCACCTCCTCCTTCTCCGGCGACGTTCGTGGCAGGGGGTGGTGGAGCTTCGGGGAGCAGCAGCCCAGAGCAGCGCCCTGGGCGCTCTCCGAGAGCGTCTGTGGAGGTGGAGGGCGAGTGGGGAGTGGTGTGAGGGAGAGAGTGGTGCGGGAGGGGGGTTTTTATAGGCAGGAGGAGGGCGTCCGGCGGGGCTAGGCGGTGGCGTCGGCCAACCACGGCGCGAGGGCTGGCGTCATCGCGTGGGGTCGTGATGACGTCGGGCTGCTGGCGTCAGCGGGGAGGGGAATCGAGGGGGCGTGCGTGGTTACGAGGCAGAGGGAAGGAAACGAGGCGACGGGCGCGCCGTGCGTCTGTGCGCGCGCGGGAAGGGTTTCCAGGGCGTGCACGTCTCTGGATCGATGGCCTCCTGGTGTGTGGGCTGGTGCACGTTTTTGGGCTCGTGGAGAGAGGCAGGGGAAAACCAGGGAGGTCCAAGGAAGGTGGGTTGCGGGCCAGTTTGAGGTGGGCTTGAGTGGTGGTGCATGACACCATGCCCCGGCCATGTACCCAAGAGAAAAGAGAGAGGGGTAGGAGAGGGGGTAGTGTCCCTCTAGGGTTTGCAAAGAGAGTAGAAAAGATGGGTACAAAATGAGAGGGGTTATGTGGCCACGGCCATAAGAGAGAAACAAAGGTGCAAAGAAAAGAGAGGGGTATGGTGAGTGAAGAGGAAAAAGTGGCATGCTTAGCATGTGCACTTGTGTGCTCCAACATGAGGTGAAGAAGGAAAAACTTATGAGTTGTCTCCCTAGTGGTGCTAAGAAAAAAAATTCCCTCATTTAATTTTTGTACAAAAACTTGATACTAAGGGTTTTAGTGTGAGTAGTGATTCATGTACACATACTTCCAACAAATTTTAAGCAAAACTATATGCTATGCAACACTAGGTAGCAATGTATGAAAAGTTTTTGTTGGCCCATATTTTTAAAACTAGAAAATATGCAGGGTTTGAAAAGTGGGTTGTGACAAAGCTACTGAAAATTATTATGAGAGAGGAAAATATGGTTGTAGAAATTTGCATTGTACTAGAACACCTCTCTATATGCTGAAAATTTTGAAGTTGCTCTTGTTTTATCTTGCTATGCTTGTCACTTTGTTCTTCATGAATTTATTTGTGTACAAGATTCCTATGCATAGGAAGCGGGTTAGACTTAAATTTGTTTCATACTTGCTTTTTGATGCTCTCTTTTGCTTCAACTCTCATCCTCATGTGAGCATCATTAAAATTGTTGAGGCCATCTTAATGGCTATAAAGAAAGCACTTCTTGGGAGATAACCCATGTATTTATTTTGCTACTGTTTTGTTGTGTCTTGGAAGTTGTTACTACTGTATCAACCTCTCCTTATCTTTATTTTATTGCATTGTTGTGCCAAGTAAAGTCTCTAATAGGAAGTTGATACTAGATTTGGATTTCTGCGCAGAAACAGATTTCTATCTGTCACGAATTTGGGTAGGGCTCTCTGTAGGTAACTCAGAAAAATCTGCCAATTTACGTGCGTGTTCCTCAGATATGTACGCAACTTTCATTAGTTTTGAGTTTTCTGATTTGAGCAACGGAAGTACCTCTTAAAAATTCGTCTTTACTGTCTGTTCTGTTTTGACAGATTCTGTCTCTGTTTTTTGCATTGTCTCTCGTGGACTTTAAGTAAGGCTTTCTAGACGTGGAGAGCTGTAGCTAATGTTTTATTGAGTTCTTGCAATGTGTCACTACAGGACTAAAGTGGATTAAAGTTTTTTTTGAGTACTAACCCCTCTAATGAAGTTTATGAGAAGTTTGGTGTGAAGGAAGTTTTCAAGGGTCAAGAGAGGAGGATGATATATGATCAAGAAGAGTGAAAAGTCTAAGCTTGGGGATGCCCCCGTGGTTCATCCCTGCATATTTCAAGAAGACTCAAGCGTCTAAGCTTGGGGATGCCCAAGGCATCCCCTTCTTCATCAACAACTTATCAGGTCACCTCTAGTGAAACTATATTTTTATTCTTCCACATCTTATGTGCTTTACTTGGAGCGTCTGTGTGTTTTTATTTTTGTTTATGTTTGAATAAGATCGGATCCTAGCAATCCTTGTGTGGGAGAGAGACACGCTCCGCTTTTTCATTTGAGCACTTGTGTTCTTCGTTTTTCATATTCCTGGTGGAAGCTGAAAACCGCTGCACTTATTGGTATTTGGTTGGAAACAGAAAATGCTTCATATTACCTTGAATAATTTGATACTTGGCAATTGTATTGAGCTCTCAAGTAGATCATGTTTAAGCTCTTGCATCATGTAGTTTAAACCTATTAGTGGAGAACTACCGTAGAGCTTGTTGAAATTTGGTTTGCATGATTGGTCTCTCTAAGGTCTAGATATTTTCTGGTAAAAGTGTTTGAGCAACAAGGAAGACAATGTAGAGTCTTATAATGCTTGCAATATGTTCTTATGTAAGTTTTGTTGTACCGGTTCATACTTGTGTTTGCTTCAAACAACCTTGCTAGCCAAAGCCTTGTACTGAGAGGGAATGCTTCTCGTGCATCCAAAACCTTGAGCCAAAACCTATGCCATTTGTGTCCACCATATCTACCTACTATGTGGTATTTCCTGCCATTCCAAGTAAATACTTCATGTGCTACCTTTAAACAATTCAAAAGCTATTATCTCTTATTTGTGTCAATGTTTTATAGCTCATGAGGAAGTATGTGGTGTTTATCTTTCGATCTTGTCATTTACTCTTGACAGACTTTCACCAATGGACTAGTGGCTCATCCGCTTATTGATACGTCCAAAACGTATCTACTTTCCCGAACACTTTTGCTATTGTTTTGCCTCTAATTTGTGTATTTTGGATACAACTAACACGGACTAACGCTGTTTTCAGCAGAACTGCTCTGGTGTCTCGTTTTTGTGCAGAAATCCAACTTTCGGGAAAAACCTCGGAATTTATGCAGAAGGCCCTATTTTCCCAGGAAACTAACGGAGCCAGAAGGGCAATTGAAGTGGAGGCCCGAGGGCCCCACACCATAGGGCGGCGCGGCCCAGGGGGGGCCCGCGCGGCCCTGTGGTGTGGCCCCCTCGGCCGGCCTCCGACGCCCTCCTTCGGACTACTTATTCGCCTCGACCTAAAAACGCCAGGAGAGAAGTCGAAGTCGCCGAAACCCTCCAGAACGCCGCCACATCGCGAAACTCCGTCGCGGGAGCCAGAAGTCTCCGTTCTGGCACTCCGCCGGGACGGGGAATTGGAGGAGATCATCACCGCCATCACCGCCAACGCCTCTACATCAACCAGCCATGTTTCCCCCATCCATGTGTGAGTAATTCCCCCGCTGTAGGCCGAAGGGGATGGTAGGGATTGGATGAGATTGGTCATGTAATAGCATAAGATTGTTAGGGCATAGTGCCTAGTGTCCGTTATTGGTACTTTGATGATATTGTTGCAACTTGTTATGCTTAATGCTTGTCACTAGGGCCCGAGTGCCATGATCTCAGATCTGAACATGTTATTGTTTCATCAAGATATTCATTGTTTATGGTCTTACCTATAAGTTGTATACACATGTCGCTGTCCGGAACCAATGGCCCCAAAGTGACAGAAATCGGGACAACTGGAGGGAATGGTAGTGATGTGAGGATCACATGTGTTCACGGAGTGTTAATGCTTTGCTCCGGTACTCTATTAAAAGGAGTACCTTAATATCCAGTAGTTTCCCTTGAGGCCCGGCTGCCACCGGCTGGTAGGACAAAAGATGTTGTGCAAGTTTCTCATTGCGAGCACGCACGACTATATATGGAACACATGCCTATTGATTGCTTTGTACTTGGACACCGTTTTATTATTATCTGCAAATGCCCTGCTATGATTGTTACATGAGTTTCTCTCATCCATGCAACACCCGTCATCCGTCCCCGTGCCTACAGTATTTTAATCCTGCTGTTTACTAAAATCACTACTGCTGTCTTTGTTACTCTGCTGCTGTTATTTCACTCTTACTGCTATAAAACTCATTACTCGATAAACTCTTGCGAGCAAGTCTGTTTCCAGGTGCAACTGAATTGACAACTCCGTTGTTAAGGCTTCCAAGTGTTCTTTGTCTCCCCTTGTGTCGAATCAATAAATTGGGTTTTACTTCCCTCGAAGACTGTTGCGATCCCCTATACTTGTGGGTCATCAAGACTATTTTCTGGCGCCGTTGCCGGGGAGCATAGCTTTATTTGGAAGTTCACTTGGATTAATATTGTTCGCTGCAAATTCTCCATCATGGGTAAACCTCGCGATACTAAGATCGCCATATTACCATCCACTACAAGAAAAGGTACAATTCTGAATACCTCCGATGCACTTGATTCACCATCTGTGATTGATAAACTTGTTTCACCGCCACATGCTTCGCATGTGGGTACATCTGCTGAATCTGAACACTCTCATAATATTGATAATGTTTCTGCTGTGCTTGATGATAGTGGTTCATTGGGATCTTTTCTAGATGCTACAATTGCTAGGTCTAGACAAATTGAAAATACTGAAACTCCTAATGCTACTACACCTGTTAGTTCACCTGAACTTGATTATTTTAGTGATGATCCTGAGGAAGATTATGTGGAGCTTGATGATGATTTTATTGAAAAATGCAATGCTACTACTGATGCAAGAAAAATTAAAAAGTTGCTTGCAGAACATACTGTTAGATATAAACTGTCTCCTGATCCTAAATTTGCCACATCTCCTATAAACATTAGGGATAAAGATTATGATTTTTCTCTTGATCTATCTCATATAGCTATTGTTGAGAAAACACCTTTCTGTGGTACTGAAAAAGAAAGTGCTGTTGAACACATGACTGAGTTATCTACTTTGAGTAGCTTGTTTTCTGATGATGTTAAGAAGCGTACTTACTTTGTTGCTAAAATATTTCCATTCTCATTGAAGGATGACGCTAAAACTTGGTATAATAATTTGCCACCTAGTTCTATTAAAAGTCCAAAAGAATTGCTTGCTGTTTTCTTTCGGAAATATTTTCCTGCTAGTGCTCAACATGCTGCTTTGCAGAGAGTTTATAGTTTTGATCAGGGAGATGAAGAGAAATTGCCTGAGGCTTGGGCGAGATTTTGCTCTCTTATTAGAGCTTTGCCTGACCATGATTTGGAAAAGCATGAATTACTTGATATATTTTATAGTGGACTAACCATTGATTCTAGGGCATACCTGGATAGTTGTGCTGGTTGTGTTTTCAGGAAAAGAACTCCAGACGACGCTGAAGAATTATTGGCTAAAATAGGCCGGAATTATGATGATTGGAATACGCCTGAACCAACTCCAACGCCAATAGTGAAGAAGAGGGGTTTAATTAAATTGAATGATGAAGATATGAGGGAAGCCAAGAAGTCTCTCAAGGAGAAAGGTATTAAATCTGAAGATGTGAAGAATCTACCTCCTATTGAAGATATATGTGAGATAATTCCCCCTTCATCCATGATTGAGGTAAACTCCCTTCAACGCTTTACTAGGGAAGATATTCCGTATTCGAAACCTCCTGCACAATGCTTAGATGAGTTTGATAATTATATTGTTAAGCAAGAAAATTTTAATATGAGAGTAGAGAATCATTTAATGGAAAATTCTCAAGCTATTAGTGAATTGCATGATATTGTGGAGAGAACCTCCAATGATGTTAAGATGCTTGTTAAACATTTTCAAATGATTCAAACTCAAATTGATCAACTCACTAAAGTGCAAAATGACTTGTTAGGGAATAATTCTAAAGAGAAACATGCTTATGAAGTAACAACTAGAGGTGGTGTCTCTACCCAGGATCCTCTATATCCTGAAGGGCATCCCAAAAGAATTGAACAAGATTCTCAACGCATTGAACCTAGTACTCATTCTAGGAAGAAAAAGAAGAAGAAGCATAAAAATGTTGTAGAATCCTCTGAACCTGTTAATGATCCTAATAGTATTTCTATTTCTGATGCTGAAACTGAAAGTGGTAATGAACATGATAATGATAAAGATAATGATAAGAATGATACTCCCGATAAAGAAGAGGTAGAAGAAGAACCTGAAAAGCATGCTAAAAATAAAAAGTATACTAAAGAAGATTTTATTGCTGAGAAACATGGTAATGAAAGAGAACCTTGGGTGCAAAAGCAAATGCCTTTTCCTGCTAAGAAACTAAAATCAAAGGAAGAAGAACACTATAATAAATTTTGCGATTGGATGAAACCTTTATTCTTGCAAATCCCTTTGACTGATGCTATTAAATTGCCTCCTTATTCAAAGTATATGAAAGATATTGTTACTAACAAAAGGAAAATCCCCAATGAGGAAATTTCCACTATGCTTGCTAATTACTCTTTCAATGGCAAAATTCCAAAGAAGTTGGGCGACCCGGTATACCTACTATTCCTTGTTCTATTAAGAATAATTATGTTAAAACTGCTCTATGTGACTTGGGAGCCGGTGTTAGTGTTATGCCTTTTTCTCTTTATAAGAGACTTTACCTAGATAAGTTGATACCTACTGATATATCTTTGCAAATGGCTGATAAATCTACTGCTATTCCTGTTGGTATATGTGAGAATGTTCCTGTTCAAGTTACTACTAACTGCTTGATATTAACTGATTTTGTTGTGTTGGAAATGCCTGAAGATGATAATATGTCTATTATTCTTGGGAGACCTTTTCTTAACACCGCAGGGGCTGTTATTGATTGCAATAAAGGAAAGGTTACTTTCAATGTTGATGATAGGGAGCATACCGTTTATTTTCCCAAGAGGATTGAAAAAGCGTGCGGAGTTAATACTATCTCTCATGTGAGAACTATCAAAGTGGGAACCATCGATTGTCCTATATATGAGCCTAAAGAAGAATATCAAACTCTTGTGATTGGATCCATATCAATACAATTCAAGGTAACATGATTGATTTGAGGTTTATTTCTTCTTATGCTATGAAAAAGTTATTTGGTGACAAGACTTGATCAACCTTGTTAACAAATACCTTTTATATGCATAGAGGAGGTAAACAACATATCTTTCTTCCTCCACTTGCTCTAGTTGCTGTAGCGCTTTCAATTTGCAAAGTTCTTTAGTTATTTGAAGATTTCAAAAAATTTCCTGGCCAGTAATAATAAACTAAATACCCAGAAATGTGCGTTTTTCAAAGTTTTCAAAAATTCACAAAAATTATACCGTTGGTCCTATTTTTCGATGAGGCACCTGGGAGTACCAGAGGATGACCTGTGGGGCACCAGAGGGCGCCACACCACTGGCCGGCGCGGCCAAGGAGGTGGCCGCGCCACCATGTGGTGTGGGTCCCCCTCTGCCCCACTTTGCCATCTCTTCCTCCCAGACTCTTCTCTCTCCCGAAAAAACTCGTACCAAGTTCATCTCTCTCGCGTTTTTGCTCCAGAACTCCAGATTTTTCGATCTCTTTGTTCAGCCCAGATTTCTGTCTGAAATTTGGCACATTTGCTCTTCGGTATGTGACTCCTCCACCCATCCAAGTAGAATTTCATTTGGTTGAGTATATCTTGAATATTTTGCTGCTGTAGGTAACATGTTTAGTGAGCTTGCATGCTTGTTCTAAGTGGTAGAAATTAGTTTTGATGCATGATTAGTACTCTAGCAAGTTCCTATGGTAGTTTCCCTCAATTATATGTCACCAAATCAAATTTCTATATTGGTTGTTGAAATTTCAGAAAATGGAGTGGAATAGATATCACTTGAACCAGCAAGAATTGGAAGTCCAACAAGTTATGATAGTCAATCGTGAAGAGGGAGTATACCCCTCTTACTACCCGTGCACGGATTTCATGAGAAGCGCAGGGATATTTGAAGATGTTCAAACTCTAATTTCTCGTGCAGGGCTGAGTGACTTTGTTGAAGGAGAGCCAAGACAATATGTAAAATTAACTATGGCTTTTGTGCAGGACTTCAAGTTTAATTGGTCGCGATCTAACCCCACGGTCCAGTATAAAATTTACAATAAAACTGTCAACTTGCCATTTAGTGCTTTTTGTGCAGCAATTAGAGTACCGCAATGGGGATCATGTGAGAAGATAAAGGGATCGCCGCAAGAACTCTCGGATCTTTACAAGATGATTTGCGATGGAAGGAGTTTCTCAGGTGAAAGTGGTAAAATCACTAGTATTCAGCTCCCGGCTATCCGCTACTTTGCCTATTTTATTACCAAGTGCGTTCTCGCTAAAAGGATTGGTGGTAAACTTTCTATCCCGGATTTGGCTTTTCTAGCTGCAGCACTGCAAAATAGTAGGTCTTATAATTTGGGGGCATTAATAGCTTATAGACTTGCTACTAACCGTGAGAAAGGTGGAATTTGTGGAGGTCTCATCGCCTCCCGTTTACTAGCTTTTCATAATGTAGAACCTCATCATTTTGATATTCCGTTCCCCATAGAAAAACTTGACATAGCCTCTATGATTAAACATGAATTTGTTTCAGATTCCTCCAACTTGGGTAACCTGTATTATAAGATGATATTTTATAAGAAAGTTTGGAGAATAACTAAGAAAACTGAGAAATTAGTAAGATTGCCTGCGCCTGTTCTGTCTAACCTTGATTCCAGGGGAGATTGGTCGGTCACGGAAGGTGCACTGGATGCACACATAGAGAGAGGAGGCCATCATGCAAGAGACGACATAGAGGTCGAGGAGCACCTTGACTCATCATCCGATGCAGCAAGTTCCTCGCATCAACATGGTGGATATGCGGAGCCTCCACGCTTTTCTTCTGCGCAGGAGCTTTACTATGACTACTCCATGGACTACCCACCGGCGAGGAACAATGACCCTCGTTGGGGTTGAACTCCACTTAGGACAAAAGCCTAAGCTTGGGGGGAGGTATACCGGCATCACTCATTCTTTGCATATTATGATTGCTGGATACTTGTACATACTTGTTTTGTTCGTTTGAGTGGTTTTCTAATGAGAGGAAGATGATATTTGGGGAAGTGCTGCCTGAAAACAGATTCTGGAACGTTACCGTAAAAATTCTCAAAAATAGCCAGAGAGTCATTTTGAGCTGCAAATTTTTGTGCAGGTTCCCCAGGTTATTATCTAACTTTCATTAGTTGAACACTTTTCGATCTGAGCAATGTAAGATTTTTGTTAAAATCGATTTCTGTACTGCTGTCAGGTTTTGGCAGATTTCTGTCATCCTGCTTTTCTGTGTTTCTTTTAGTTTGTTATTTCTTGTTTTTGTTTTGTTCCTTTCCCAAAACACAAAAAGACCAAAAATATTTCTGTTGTTTCTCTTTACCAATTGTTTGCTTTGGTTTCTTGCATTTGTTTCACTTTATTTGCTATTGCTAGTTTGCTATAAGAAAACCCAAAAAGATTTTACTTTGTTTGTTTGTTTCTTTTTGTTCTTGTTTCTAATTCAAAAACACCAAAAATATTTGCTGTTCTTCTCTGGTTTGTAAAGTTCTTTATGAGTTCAATGGTCTTCGGTGGCTGGAGCGTGGTTTTCATTTCATATTATCCAAGCTGCACAAGTGAAAAGGCAATAATGACGATCTACGACAATCTGATTGTGGTGAGAGGCTGGTATGAACTCTATTTGTTTTCATTTTTGTACATATACTCATCCATGTGAGCATGCTTAGTTGGTTCATGTGAGGTATATGTTATTTTAGAAAGTCTAGTAGTTTATGATCTCTCATGTTTAGCTCCAATCTATTAATATGAGTAGCATGTCATGGATGTTTGCTTGCATTGTTTTATTCATAAGTAAGTATGGCATTGTGGTATCCTCCTCTGAATAATTCATTTATATCGACTTGGCACATGCTCATGCATGCATATGACTGAACAAAAAGTCAATTAAGCCTCGATGATCTATATTGCTTCAGAGTTCTTGTATCACTTTTATGCCTCCGTTAATATATTTTGCCGCAAGCATGATTATGACAGTTACTGCTCTCTTGATTTGTCGCTCCCTAGTCTATTGCTAGCCTCCACTTGTACTGAGCGGGAACGCTGCTCGTGCTTCCAAACACATGAAAACCAAGTTATTCCAGAGTGTCCACCATAAACACCTATGCATGGCATTTCAAACCATTCCAAGTAAATTCTCATGCGCTACCTTTAAAACCTTCAAAATGCTTCTCAGTTTGTGTTTATGTTTCATAGCTCATGAGGAAGTATGTGGTGTTTAGCTTTCAACCTTGTCATTTACTTTTGACGGACTCTCATATGGACTAGTGGCACATCCGCTTATCCAATAATTTTGCAAAAAGAGCTGGCAATGGGATTCCCATCCGAATTAATTAACTTAAATAGACACTCCTCCATGGTTTGTGATTGTTGGACGGCACCCGAAGGATTCGGTTAGCCATGGCTTGTGTAAGCAAAGGTTGGGGGGAGTGTCATCATCATAATAAAACTAAAATAAAAAGGCACTCCTTCATGGTATGAGATTGTTGGCAGGCACCCGAGGATTCGGTTAGCCATGGTTTGTGAAAGAAAGGTTGGAAGGAGTGCCAAATAAATATGCAATAATTCATGGGAGCCGCTCTTGAAAGTCCGGTTGGTGAGGTAGTTAGTGTACCCATTACCATTCGTTGACAACAACAAACACCTCTCAAAATAATTTTACTCCTGTCTTTATAAAAATGAAAAGCTCTAGCGCATGTTAATCCCTGCTTCCCTCTGCGAAGGGTCAATCTTTTACTTTTATGTTGTGTCGCCATTATTTCTTTGAGCACTATCTTGAGAGCACAACTGTCATTCTTAGTATAATATGCTTGTCTCAAAATATGATTGATTGTGGTATAACTTTGATGCATTTATCTTTTGACAATCACTACTTCTAGTCTTTCTATGAACTCCAGAGGTGCCCGGGCATTTATGTTTTGCCAACCAAATACAGGCAAGCGAGATACCACTTTATCATACTCTCTTATGAACATTGCAATCTTGCTTATATACATGATTCATGATGCTTCTTATTAATTGTTGGTACCTCTCCATGATTGACATAGCTGTTAGATGATCCTATTTGCATGTATCTCATTATGAACTGCTTAAGTATTAGCCAGTGCATGAGAATATATACATCATATGAGCAAATGTGTTCGTGAAAGTTCTTTTATCGCTCAGTTGTTAACTGAATTGCTTGAGGACAAGCAATAAGCTAAGCTTGGGGGGAGTTGATACGTCCAAAACGTATCTACTTTCCCGAACACTTTTGCTATTGTTTTGCCTCTAATTTGTGTATTTTGGATACAACTAACACGGACTAACGTTGTTTTCAGCAGAACTGCTCTGGTGTCTCGTTTTTGTGCAGAAATCCAACTTTCGGGAAAAACCTCGGAATTTATGCAGAAGGCCCTATTTTCCCAGGAAACTAACGGAGCCAGAAGGGCAATTGAAGTGGAGGCCCGAGGGCCCCACACCATAGGGCGGCGCAGCCCAGGGGGGGCCCGCGCGGCCCTGTGGTGTGGCCCCCTCGGCCGGCCTCCGACGCCCTCCTTCGGACTACTTATTCGCCTCGACCTAAAAACGCCAGGAGAGAAGTCGAAGTCGCCAGAAACCCTCCAGAACGCCGCCACATCGCGAAACTCCGTCGCGGGAGCCAGAAGTCTCCGTTCTGGCACTCCGCCGGGACGGGGAATTGGAGGAGATCATCACCGCCATCACCGCCAACGCCTCTACATCAACCAGCCATGTTTCCCCCATCCATGTGTGAGTAATTCCCCCGCTGTAGGCCGAAGGGGATGGTAGGGATTGGATGAGATTGGTCATGTAATAGCATAAGATTGTTAGGGCATAGTGCCTAGTGTCCGTTATTGGTACTTTGATGATATTGTTGCAACTTGTTATGCTTAATGCTTGTCACTAGGGCCCGAGTGCCATGATCTCAGATCTGAACATGTTATTGTTTCATCAAGATATTCATTGTTTATGGTCTTACCTATAAGTTGTATACACATGTCGCTGTCCGGAACCAATGGCCCCGAAGTGATAGAAATCGGGACAACCGGAGGGAATGGTAGTGATGTGAGGATCACATGTGTTCACGGAGTGTTAATGCTTTGCTCCGGTACTCTATTAAAAGGAGTACCTTAATATCCAGTAGTTTCCCTTGAGGCCCGGCTGCCACCGGCTGGTAGGACAAAAGATGTTGTGCAAGTTTCTCATTGCGAGCACGCACGACTATATATGGAACACATGCCTATTGATTGCTTTGTACTTGGACACCGTTTTATTATTATCTGCAAATGCCCTGCTATGATTGTTACATGAGTTTCTCTCATCCATGCAACACCCGTCATCCGTCCCCGTGCCTACAGTATTTTAATCCTGCTGTTTACTAAAATCACTACTGCTGTCTTTGTTACTCTGCTGCTGTTATTTCACTATCTTATCGCTATAAAACTGTTACTACTGATAAACTCTTGCGAGCAAGTCTGTTTCCAGGTGCAACTGAATTGACAACTCCATTGTTAAGGCTTCCAAGTGTTCTTTGTCTCCCCTTGTGTCGAATCAATAAATTGGGTTTTACTTCCCTCGAAGACTGTTGCGATCCCCTATACTTGTGGGTCATCAAGACTATTTTCTGGCGCCGTTGCCGGGGAGCATAGCTTTATTTGGAAGTTCACTTGGATTAATATTGTTCGCTGCAAATTCTCCATCATGGGTAAACCTCGTGATACTAAGATCGCCATATTACCATCCACTACAAGAAAAGGTACAATTCTGAATACCTCCGCTGCACTTGATTCACCATCTGTGATTGATAAACTTGTTTCACCGCCACATGCTTCGCATGTGGGTACGTCTGCTGAATCTGAACACTCTCATAATATTGATAATGTTTCTGCTGTGCTTGATGATAGTGGTTCATTGGGATCTTTTCTAGATGCTACAATTGCTAGGTCTAGACAAATTGAAAATACTGAAACTCCTAATGCTACTACACCTGTTAGTTCACCTGAACTTGATTATTTTAGTGATGATCCTGAGGAAGATTATGTGGAGCTTGATGATGATTTTATTGAAAAATGCAATGCTACTACTGATGCAAGAAAAATTAAAAAGTTGCTTGCAGAACATACTGTTAGATATAAACTGTCTCCTGATCCTAAATTTGCCACATCTCCTATAAACATTAGGGATAAAGATTATGATTTTTCTCTTGATCTATCTCATATAGCTATTGTTGAGAAAACACCTTTCTGTGGTACTGAAAAAGAAAGTGCTGTTGAACACATGACTGAGTTATCTACTTTGAGTAGCTTGTTTTCTGATGATGTTAAGAAGCGTACTTACTTTGTTGCTAAAATATTTCCATTCTCATTGAAGGATGACGCTAAAACTTGGTATAATAATTTGCCACCTAGTTCTATTAAAAGTCCAAAAGAATTGCTTGCTGTTTTCTTTCGGAAATATTTTCCTGCTAGTGCTCAACATGCTGCTTTGCAGAGAGTTTATAGTTTTGATCAGGGAGATGAAGAGAAATTGCCTGAGGCTTGGGCGAGATTTTGCTCTCTTATTAGAGCTTTGCCTGACCATGATTTGGAAAAGCATGAATTACTTGATATATTTTATAGTGGACTAACCATTGATTCTAGGGCATACCTGGATAGTTGTGCTGGTTGTGTTTTCAGGAAAAGAACTCCAGACGACGCAATATTTGAAGAATTATTGGCTAAAATAGGCCGGAATTATGATGATTGGAATACGCCTGAACCAACTCCAACGCCAATAGTGAAGAAGAGGGGTTTAATTAAATTGAATGATGAAGATATGAGGGAAGCCAAGAAGTCTCTCAAGGAGAAAGGTATTAAATCTGAAGATGTGAAGAATCTACCTCCTATTGAAGATATATGTGAGATAATTCCCCCTTCATCCATGATTGAGGTAAACTCCCTTCAACGCTTTACTAGGGAAGATATTCCGTATTCGAAACCTCCTGCACAATGCTTAGATGAGTTTGATAATTATATTGTTAAGCAAGAAAATTTTAATATGAGAGTAGAGAATCATTTAATGGAAAATTCTCAAGCTATTAGTGAATTGCATGATATTGTGGAGAGAACCTCCAATGATGTTAAGATGCTTGTTAAACATTTTCAAATGATTCAAACTCAAATTGATCAACTCACTAAAGTGCAAAATGACTTGTTAGGGAATAATTCTAAAGAGAAACATGCTTATGAAGTAACAACTAGAGGTGGTGTCTCTACCCAGGATCCTCTATATCCTGAAGGGCATCCCAAAAGAATTGAACAAGATTCTCAACGCATTGAACCTAGTACTCATTCTAGGAAGAAAAAGAAGAAGAAGCATAAAAATGTTGTAGAATCCTCTGAACCTGTTAATGATCCTAATAGTATTTCTATTTCTGATGCTGAAACTGAAAGTGGTAATGAACATGATAATGATAAAGATAATGATAAGAATGATACTCCTGATAAAGAAGAGGTAGAAGAAGAACCTGAAAAGCATGCTAAAAATAAAAAGTATACTAAAGAAGATTTTATTGCTGAGAAACATGGTAATGAAAGAGAACCTTGGGTGCAAAAGCAAATGCCTTTTCCTGCTAAGAAACTAAAATCAAAGGAAGAAGAACACTATAATAAATTTTGCGATTGGATGAAACCTTTATTCTTGCAAATCCCTTTGATCTGATGCTATTAAATTGCCTCCTTATTCAAAGTATATGAAAGATATTGTTACTAACAAAAGGAAAATCCCCAATGAGGAAATTTCCACTATGCTTGCTAATTACTCTTTCAATGGCAAAATTCCAAAGAAGTTGGGCGACCCAGGTATACCTACTATTCCTTGTTCTATTAAGAATAATTATGTTAAAACTGCTCTATGTGACTTGGGAGCCGGTGTTAGTGTTATGCCTTTTTCTCTTTATAAGAGACTTTACCTAGATAAGTTGATACCTACTGATATATCTTTGCAAATGGCTGATAAATCTACTGCTATTCCTGTTGGTATATGTGAGAATGTTCCTGTTCAAGTTACTACTAACTGCTTGATATTAACTGATTTTGTTGTGTTGGAAATGCCTGAAGATGATAATATGTCTATTATTCTTGGGAGACCTTTTCTTAACACCGCAGGGGCTGTTATTGATTGCAATAAAGGAAAGGTTACTTTCAATGTTGATGATAGGGAGCATACCGTTTATTTTCCCAAGAGGATTGAAAAAGCGTGCGGAGTTAATACTATCTCTCATGTGAGAACTATCAAAGTGGGAACCATCGATTGTCCTATATATGAGCCTAAAGAAGAATATCAAAATCTTGTGATTGGATCCATATCAATACAATTCAAGGTAACATGATTGATTTGAGGTTTATTTCTTCTTATGCTATGAAAAAGTTATTTGGTGACAAGACTTGATCAACCTTGTTAACAAATACCTTTTATATGCATAGAGGAGGTAAACAACATATCTTTCTTCCTCCACTTGCTCTAGTTGCTGTAGCGCTTTCAATTTGCAAAGTTCTTTAGTTATTTGAAGATTTCAAAAATTTTCCTGGCCAGTAATAATAAACTAAATACCCAGAAATGTGCGTTTTTCAAAGTTTTCAAAAATTCACAAAAATTATACCGTTGGTCCTATTTTTCGATGAGGCACCTGGGAGTACCAGAGGATGACCTGTGGGGCACCAGAGGGCGCCACACCACTGGCCGGCGCGGCCAAGGAGGTGGCCGCGCCACCATGTGGTGTGGGTCCCCCTCTGCCCCACTTTGCCATCTCTTCCTCCCAGACTCTTCTCTCTCCCGAAAAAACTCGTACCAAGTTCATCTCTCTCGCGTTTTTGCTCCAGAACTCCAGATTTTTCGATCTCTTTGTTCAGCCCAGATTTCTGTCTGAAATTTGGCACATTTGCTCTTCGGTATGTGACTCCTCCACCCATCCAAGTAGAATTTCATTTGGTTGAGTATATCTTGAATATTTTGCTGCTGTAGGTAACATGTTTAGTGAGCTTGCATGCTTGTTCTAAGTGGTAGAAATTAGTTTTGATGCATGATTAGTACTCTAGCAAGTTCCTATGGTAGTTTCCCTCAATTATATGTCACCAAATCAAATTTCTATATTGGTTGTTGAAATTTCAGAAAATGGAGTGGAATAGATATCACTTGAACCAGCAAGAATTGGAAGTCCAACAAGTTATGATAGTCAATCGTGAAGAGGGAGTATACCCCTCTTACTACCCGTGCACGGATTTCATGAGAAGCGCAGGGATATTTGAAGATGTTCAAACTCTAATTTCTCGTGCAGGGCTGAGTGACTTTGTTGAAGGAGAGCCAAGACAATATGTAAAATTAACTATGGCTTTTGTGCAGGACTTCAAGTTTAATTGGTCGCGATCTAACCCCACGGTCCAGTATAAAATTTACAATAAAACTGTCAACTTGCCATTTAGTGCTTTTTGTGCAGCAATTAGAGTACCGCAATGGGGATCATGTGAGAAGATAAAGGGATCGCCGCAAGAACTCTCGGATCTTTACAAGATGATTTGCGATGGAAGGAGTTTCTCAGGTGAAAGTGGTAAAATCACTAGTATTCAGCTCCCGGCTATCCGCTACTTTGCCTATTTTATTACCAAGTGCGTTCTCGCTAAAAGGATTGGTGGTAAACTTTCTATCCCGGATTTGGCTTTTCTAGCTGCAGCACTGCAAAATAGTAGGTCTTATAATTTGGGGGCATTAATAGCTTATAGACTTGCTACTAACCGTGAGAAAGGTGGAATTTGTGGAGGTCTCATCGCCTCCCGTTTACTAGCTTTTCATAATGTAGAACCTCATCATTTTGATATTCCGTTCCCCATAGAAAAACTTGACATAGCCTCTATGATTAAACATGAATTTGTTTCAGATTCCTCCAACTTGGGTAACCTGTATTATAAGATGATATTTTATAAGAAAGTTTGGAGAATAACTAAGAAAACTGAGAAATTAGTAAGATTGCCTGCGCCTGTTCTGTCTAACCTTGATTCCAGGGGAGATTGGTCGGTCACGGAAGGTGCACTGGATGCACACATAGAGAGAGGAGGCCATCATGCAAGAGACGACATAGAGGTCGAGGAGCACCTCGACTCATCATCCGATGCAGCAAGTTCCTCGCATCAACATGGTGGATATGCGGAGCCTCCACGCTTTTCTTCTGCGCAGGAGCTTTACTATGACTACTCCATGGACTACCCACCGGCGAGGAACAATGACCCTCGTTGGGGTTGAACTCCACTTAGGACAAAAGCCTAAGCTTGGGGGGAGGTATACCGGCATCACTCATTCTTTGCATATTATGATTGCTGGATACTTGTACATACTTGTTTTGTTCGTTTACCTACTCGAGGGCGAGTAGGAACTAAGCTTGGGGATGCTGATACGTCTTCAACGTATCTATAATTTCTGATGTTCCATGCTTGTTTTATGACAATACCTACATGTTTTGCTCACACTTTATAATGTTTTTATGCGTTTTCTGGAACTAACCTATTAACAAGATGCCACGGTGCCAGTTCCTGTTTTCTGTTGTTTTTGGTTCCAGAAAGGCTGTTCGGGCAATATTCTCGGAATTCAACGAAACGAAGACCCAACATCTTATTTTTCCCGGAAGACCCCAGAACACCGAAGGAGAGTCGGAGGCGGGCCAGAGGGCCACCACACCATAAGGCGGTGCGGCCCCAGGCCTGGCCGCGCCAGCCTATGGTGAGGAGGCCCCAGGCACCTCCCTATGCCGCCTCTTCGCCTATAAGACCCCTTTCGACCTAAAAACGCGATACCAATTGACGAAACTCCAGAAAGACTCCAGGGGTGCCGCCGCCATCGCGAAACTCCGTTTCGGGGGACAGAATCTCTGTTCCGGCACGCCGCCGGGACGGGGAAGTGCCCCCAGAAGCCATCTCCATCGACGCCACCGCCTCCATCATGCTCCGTGAGTAGTTCCCCCATGGACTACGGGTTCTAGCTGTAGCTAATTGGTACTCTCCCTTCCATGTACTTCAATACAATGATCTCATGAGCTGCCTTACATGATTGAGATTCATCTGATGTAATCGGTGTTGTGTTTGTTGGGATCCGATGGATTGTTACATTATGATTAGTCTAAGTTTGTGAAGTTATTGTTGCTGCAATCTTGTTGTGTTTAATGCTTGTCACTAGGGCCCGAGTGGCATGATCTTAGATTTAAGCTCTATACTTATTGCTTAGATTGTATCTAAAAGTTGTTTGCACATGTCTATGTCCGGAACCCGAGGCCCCAGAGTGACAGCAACTGGGATAACTGGAGGGGAAGGCTTAGATATGAGGATCACATGTTTTCACGGAGTGTTAATGCTTTGCTCCGATGCTCTATTAAAAGGAGTACCTTAATTTCCAGTAGATTCCCTAGAGGCCCGGCTGCCACCGGCTGGTAGGAAAAAAGATGTTATGCAAGTTTCTCATTGCGAGCACGTATGACTATATATGGAAAACATGCCTACATGATTAATAATCTTGATGTTCTGTCTTAATGCTATTTCAATCCTATCAATTGCCCAACTGTAATTTGTTCACCCAACACTTGTTATTGGAGAGTTACCACTAGTGTAGATAGCTGGGAACCCCGGTCCATCTCTCATCATCATATACTCGGTCCTATATGTCATTGGAAGTAGTATCAACTATTTTCTGGTGCCATTGCTCTCATATTACTGCTACTGCTGCTGTGTTACTGTTACTATTGCTCTCATATTACTGTTGCTTTCACATCACCCCTGTTACTAGTGCTTTTCCAGGTGCAGCTGAATTGACAACTCAGTTGTTAAGGCTTATAAGTATTCTTTACCTCCCCTTGTGTCGAATCAATAAATTTGGGTTTTACTTCCCTCGAAGACTGTTGCGATCCCCTATACTTGTGGGTTATCATACACTTGAACGTTCTTGCCAATTTGTGTGGCAAGGCACTTTTGCATCATCCGCTGATATGTTGCTCGCGCGTTTTTCAACCCGAAAGGCATTTTTCTGTAGCAGAACACGCCATAGGGTGTTATAAAAGCTATTTTGACCTCATCTTCTTCTTTTAATCAGATCTGGTTGTAACTAGAATATGCGTCCAGGAAGGAAAGACGTTCACAGCCTGCCGTGGAGTCGATAATTTGATCGATCCTTGGTAGGGGAAATTGATTCTTTGCACAATGTTTATTGAGACACGTGAAGTCGACGCACATGCGAAGGACCTCTGTGTTTTTCTTCGGGACCAGCACTGGGTTAGCCACCCATGTGGCCTCTGTGTGTAACTCCTTTATAAATCCAGCTTCTCTGAGTCGATTAATCTCCGACAGCATAGCTTTGCGGTTTGGTTCCGAAAAACGCCGCAAAGGTTGTTTGATTGGTCTAGCCATTGGATCCAAGTTTAGAGGGTGCTCGGCAAGTCCCCTGGGTACTCCTGGCATGTCTGTTGCACACCATGCGAAGATTTCCCAGCGCTCACGGAGGAACTCAACGAGCGCGTTTTCCTATGCGAGATCCATATTTGTTGCGATAGCTGTCGTTTTCTTGGGATCCGTCGGGTGGATCTGCACTTCCTTTGAGTTTTTGGTTGTGTCAAAGGTTGGCTCCTTTAGCGGCCTCCCTCCATCAGGCAACACGTCATAATGAATTGTTAGCTTGGACGCCATATACTCTGCTTGCATCCCGAAGGTTTGTGACAGTCGATGAAAATCCTTGTCGCACTTATCTGCTAGCGCAAAACTGCCTTTTACGGTGATTGGTCCTTTGGGTCCAGGTAGTCTCCATAACAAGTATGTGTAATGTGGTACCGCCATAAACCTGGTATACGCGGGTCGTCCCATTAGAGCATGGTACTGTGATGGAAAATCCACGACTTCGAACTCCCACCTTTCTATTATGTAATTCTCTCGGGTTCCAAACTGAACATCGAGATTGGTATTTCCCAGTGGATAACTTGGCTTGTCTGGTGTGATGCCATGGAAACACGTGTCAGTTGGTTTTAAGTTTGCCAATGATATATTCATCTTCCTCAATGTATCTGCATGCATGAGGTTTAAACTTCTGCCTCCATCTATGAATACTCGTGAAACGTCGAATCCTGCGATCGCTGCTGGTAAGATTAACGCTGATTGCCCTGGTCGAGGGACTTGCTGCGGGTGGTCCGCTATGGTGAAGCCAATGTCCTGTCCCGACCAATTCAGGTATTCGATTGTTGGTGGAGGCATCTTTTCTGCCATGAAGACTTGTCCCGAAATTACTTTTTGAGCTCTGTTGGATGGCCTAGCCTTCTGAATCATTGAGACCGCACCATTGGTGTCGATATAAGGAGGCGGGTGTGGAGCTGCCGCCAATTGCAACTGGTGTCGATTTTCGTCCGTGATTGCGGGAGGAGGTGGAAGGTGGATCTCGCTCCTTGGCCCCTGGGGATTTCTATTTGCTGCCTGTGCGTTGGCATGCCCCGCGTACCTATTCAGCGCCTGGAAAGTTCGGCAATCCTTCTGCAAATGCCTCGACTGCCTCTTCCCGTTGATGTCGAGGAAAAAGTGCATCAGGTATGGTCCGTTCATCATATCTTTGGGAGATATGTACAGCCTTTGGAACCTTGGTCCATTATTTTTCCTGTTGGGACGTGGGCTATCTCTGTAATCGTTACGCTGTTCACCACTCTTTTGATAATCATCTCGATTATTATTTGCGCTATTTCCTCGGAAGCCAGCCGATATTTGGTCGGGACCGTCATAGTCGGAGAATTGGCGAGAAAATCATCGTCTAATTTGAATATTTTGATTACGATCGTCCTCAGGCGACCTATGCCGCTTGTTGTGAACAACATCTTCTCCATCTGCCCAGCGATTCTCTATTTCCATCAGTGCCGCTATTGTTTTTGGATTAGTCCTTCCCAAATCCTCGACTAGATCCTTCCTTTGAATCCCAGCGACAAACGCATCTATTCTGCCAAGTTTTTGATAATGTTCCACCTCTGAATGTACATCCTCATCAACTCATCATACTTTTGTCTACAAGCTCATAGCTGCTCTATTGACGTAGG
Source organism: Lolium perenne (assembly GCF_019359855.2). Lineage (NCBI taxonomy): Eukaryota > Viridiplantae > Streptophyta > Magnoliopsida > Poales > Poaceae > Lolium > Lolium perenne. The sequence goes on along the minus strand of NC_067245.2, from coordinate 92,092,028 downwards.
TTTCTTGCATGTAGATAAGAAATTATTCACAAACATGTCCTCGAAAGTTTCCCAACTGTGGATGGATCCAGTTGGTAACTTTTTTATCCATGATCGCGCTGCTCCACTTAGGTGCACTTGGATGCTCCCGTCAATTTCACTGTTTCCAAATAATCGACTAGTCAATCCTCTGGATCTTGCAGGACATTGAATTTCTTGTAATTGTTGGGTAACTTGAAACCAGATGGAACCCGCGTTTTGCGAACTCTTCGAGTGAAACAAGGGAACCCACACATCTCATCCTCGTCGACTTTTGGTGACTGCCGACGTTCTCTCCTTTCTTGCCGCACCCTATCAACTCGCGCCTGTGTCGATGTATCTCTTGCCGCGCTTGTTCTTGGCGGGTCCTATAGTATTTTGCCTTGGAGCACCTTCGGGAGGTGTACCTGTGTTTGCGAATGCTGTTCCCATGACTCCAACTCCTGCTATAGCCATGTTGTACAATGCTTCCCTCGGATCTCCGGGAGGTGGTCTATTTGCCAGTATAAAGGCCTGAGTCGCCATATATCCAGCTTCCGGTGTTTTGGGAATAATGTTTCCCCTTGTACCTATTGACATAAAGGACATATCGAGATTTTGGATCAGATTGTCCCTCTCGCCTTCGGGCACGTTCTGCAGCCTAGACCTTGCTCTATTACGGGCTTCTCTGTGATTAGATTCCGAAGTTCCTGAATGTCGGCTAAGCTCTGCCCTTCTTTGGCTTGACGCAGAAGCCGCGGCTCTCCTCCTATCAAGCTCAGCTGTTTGCTTTTCGAGTTCTCGTCCAGCACGGGCGAGTCTATATTGGTATGCTTGCAATTCTTTGGCCGTGGCAGTTGTAGTCATCGTTTCTGTACCGTTCATGGCTCTTGCAGCTATGTCCCAAGCCGCTTGCGGAAGTTGCACCATCTGACGCTCCGCAGGCCCGACGTACTTAGTGCCCAAACCTCGTGTAAGATTAGCGGGATCGACGTATGGATTTCCCACATCATCGAAAGCCTCTGATGTCTCCTCCTGTGGGCGACTTGGTTCTCCAATTGCATAGACTTGATGATATTTTGAAGCTTGACTTTCATTGGGGTTGGTGACACCGTCGTATAGATCGGTGAAGACCTCCCAAACAGAAGTAGATCTATCGATGAAGTCGAAGCTATCGACGATGTCTGAGTCGCTCCTTATATTGGAGTCCGCAGACGACCCGACGAACATGCTGCCGAAGATCTTGACGAGCGTTCCGGTTGTCGTAGACTTGGCGAAGCGTGGCGACGAGATTTCCTCGGCGCCAATCTCGAACGATGGCGACGATTCCGAAGTATCGGAGTTGGCCGCCGACGATCCCGACGAAATCGGAACCTCGAGACGATGTGATCCCTCTTTTCCGACGCGGAAGTGGAACCTCCCGAACGTCATCTCCATAGGCTCCTCCAGATACGCATATGCATCCACACGGGAGGGCGGGTGAGGAACAAAATCGACTAGATCAGTTTCGATCTGTTTACCTCTATCCATCGCGTTGCTTGCCACCGAAGATGTCGATGATGTTGAGTGCCATCGAGATCAGCTCCTTGTCGCCTTCAATTCCCACAGACGGCGCCAATTGACAAGGTATCGACTTGTCAATGCCTACAGATTGTAGACTAGGTTTTCAGGGAAGTAAAGGGCAAGTAGATCTCGAAGGTTCAGCTAGAAAAAGTACTCGACTACTAAGAAACTAGGGTTGTGTTGACAATGAAATCGATCCTCTCTTTGTCCCTCGACTCCCCCTTAGATAGGAGGCGGAGCCGAGGGTTTCGTGATGTACAAGTTACAAAGTCCGGGAGACTCTTTGAGTTCGTCCCGTAATAGTTACAAGTCAGTATTCCTAATACAACTCTATCTTCCCCTAATTATCTCATAACTGGGCTCCTGGGCTTTATAAACTTCGGGTCGCGGGCCTTCAGTAAACCCCGGGTACTATCTTCGGCAGGCCCATTGGGAATGCCTATGTCAGTAGGGGAAATGTTCTTTCAGTTGGCGGTGATGGTGGCGTCCGTTTGTCAAAGACATGGGGCATTGGAGACACACCCGCCGGCGCATCTTTTGAGTGGATCAGCGGTGTCTGGCATTGTGCGCAGAGGCGGCGTTCGTTGCGCTGGCGATGCGGCAGTGCAGCGAAGCCTGATGAAGAAACATGGAGAGGCAACAATGCTCGTTGCGACGCCTCAACGGCCGGCACGAGCGGGCTCGATCTGGTCCAAGCAGGCCTGATCTAGGCCGAGTCGGCCCTCGCATCGATCTGCAACGTGGCGGGGGTTCTCGTGCATGGCGTCACACCTTGCCTCATGGCATTTCCTAGGAGTGTACATGATGTTCTAGTGAGCCTTGGACCTCGCGCTCCACGCCGCGGTGTGGCCCTCCGACGACCTTACTTGGGGCAGGCAATGCGAAATAAAAGGCAGAATCTGTCAAAACAGAACAGTCTATAAAGACGAATTTTTCCGGGGCACTTAACTTGCTCAGATGAAAAATCTCAAATTTAATGAAAGTTGCTTACATATCTGAGGATCACGCATGTAAATTGGCAGATTTTTCTGAGTTACCTACAGACGGGGCTGCTCAATTTCGTGACAGTAAGAAATCTGTTTCTGCGCAGTAATCCAAATCTAGTATCAACCCTACTATCAAAGACTTTACTTGGCACAACAATGCAATAAAATAAAGATAAGGAGAGGTTGCTACAGTAGTAACAACTTCCAAAACTCAAATATAAAACAAAAGTGCAGAAGTAAAATAATGGGTTGTCTCCCATAAACGCTTTTCTTTAACGCCTTTCAGCTAGGCGCAGAAAGTGTGAATTAAGTATTATCAAGAGATGAAGCATCAACATCATAATTTGTTCTAAAAATAGAATTAAAAGGTAACTTCATTCTCTTTCTAGGGAAGTGTTCCATACCTTTCTTAAGAGGAAATTGGTACTTAATATTACCTTCCTTCATATCAATAATAGCACCAACAGTTCGAAGAAAAGGTCTTCCCAAAATAATGGGACAAGATGCATTGCATTCAATATCCAAGACAACAAAATCAACGGGGACAAGGTTATTGTTAAACGTAATGCGAACATTATCAATCCTCCCCAAAGGTTTCTTTAGAATTATCAGCAAGATTAACATCCAAATAACAATTTTTCGATGGTGGCAAGTCAAGCATATTATAGATTTTCTTAGGCATAACAGAAATACTAGCACCAAGATCACATAAAGCATTACAATCAAAATCATTGACCTTCATCTTAATGATGGGCTCCCAACCATCTTCTAACTTCCTAGGAATAGAAGCTTCAAGTTTTAATTTCTCTTCTCTAGCTTTTATGAGAGCATTTGTAATATGTTTTGTAAAGGCCAAATTTATAGCACTAGCATTAGGACTTCTAGCAAGTTTTTGTAAGAACTTAATAACTTCAGAGATATGACAATCATCAAAATCTAAACCATTATGATCTACAGCAATGGGATCATTCTCCCCAATATTTTGAATTCAGCAGTTTTATCACAAACAGTTTCAGCAGTTTTAGCAGTTTCAGGCAGTTTTGCACGCTTTGCATTAGGAGTAGAAACATTGCCGACACCAATTATTTTACCATTGATAGTAGGAGGTTTAACAACATGTGAAGCATCATCATTACTAGTGGTGGTAATAGTCCAAACTTTAGCTACATTATTCTTTTTAGCTAGCTTTTCTTCTCTTTCCCACCTAGCATGCAATTCAGCCATCAATCTAATATTTTCATTAATTCGAACTTGGATAGCGTTTGCTGTAGAAAATGACTTAATATCTTTATCTTCATTAGGCATAACTTTCAATTTTAAAAGATCAATATCAGCAGCAAGACTATCAACCTTAGAAGCAAGAATATCAATTTTACCAAGCTTTTCTTCAACAGATTTGTTAAAAGCAGTTTGTGTACTAATAAATTCTTTAAGCATAGCTTCAAGACCGGAGGGTACACTTCTACTATTGTTGTAAGAATTACCATAACCATTACCATTACCATTATTAGAAGGATATGGCCTATAGTTGTTACCAGAATTATTCCTATAAGCATTGTTGTTGAAATTATTACTTTTAATGAAGTTCACATCAACATTCTCTTCTTGAGCAACCAATGAAGCTAAAGGAACATTATTAGGATCAACATTAGATCTACCATTCACAAGCATAGACATAATATCATCAATCTTATCACTCAAAGAGGAGGTTTCTTCAGCAGAATTTACCTTCTTACCTTGTGGAGTCCTTTCCGTGTGCCATTCAGAGTAATTTATCATCATATCATCAAGAAGCTTTGTTGCGGCGCCTAAGGTGATGGACATAAAAGTACCTCCAGCAGCTGAATCCAATAGGTTCCGCGAAGAAAAATTCAGTCCTACATAAAAGGTTTGGATGATCATCCAAGTAGTTAGTCCATGGGTAGGGCAATTCTTTACCAAAGATTTCATTCTTTCCCATGCTTGGGCAACATGTTCATTATCCAATTGCTTAAAATTCATAATGCTACTTTTCAAAGATATAATTTTAGCAGGAGGATAATATCTACCAATGAAAGCATCTTTACATTTAGTCCATGAATCAATACTATTCTTGGGCAAAGATAGCAACCAATCTTTAGCTCTTCCTCTTAAGGAAAAAGGAAACAGTTTCAGTTTTATAATGTCTCCATCTACATCCTTATACTTTTGCATTTCACAAAGTTCAACAAAATTATTAAGATGGACAGCAGCATCATCAGAACTAACACCAGAAAATTGCTCTCTCATAACAAGATTTAGTAAAGCAGGTTTAATTTCATAAAATTCTGCTGTAGTAGCAGGTGAAGCAATAGGTGTGCATAGGAAATCATTATTATTTGTGCTTGTGAAATCACACAACTTAGTATTCTCACGAGTACCCATTTTAGCAGTAGTAAAAAACAAGTAAAGCAAACTAAATAAAGTAGATGCAAGTAACTAATTTTTTTTGTGTTTTTAATATAGAGAACGCAAACAAGATAAATGAAATAAAGTAAAGCAACTAATTTTTTGTGTGTTTTTGATATAAAGAAACAAACAAAGCAGTAAATAAAATAAAGTAAAGCAAGACAAAAACAAAGTAAAGAGATTGGAAGTGAGAGACTCCCCTTGCAGCGTGTCTTGATCTCCCCGGCAACGACGCCAGAAATTTAGCTGCTGGCGTGCAGTTGACCTGGGAGATAGAAATCTTTGTGGTGTAACTTTTCTTCAGGTCCCCGACAATCGGCGCCAGAAAAAGAGCTTGATGACGCGTAAAGCACACGCCCGTTGGGAACCCCAAGTGGAAGGTGTGATGCGTACAGCAGCAAGTTTCCCTCAGTAAGAAACCCAGGTTTATCGAACCAGTAGGAGTCAAGGGCCACGTGAAGGTCGTTGGTGACAGAGTGTAGTGCGGCGCAACACCAGGGATTCCGACGCCAACGTGGAACCTGCACAACACAATCAAAATACTTTGCCCCAACATAACAGTGAGGTTGTCAATCTCACCGGCTTGCTGTAAACAAAGGATTAAATGTATAGTGTGGAAGATGATGTTTGTTTGCGAAGAACAGTAGAGAACAATGATTGCAGTAGATTGTATTCAGATGTAAAAGAATGGACCGGGGTCCACAGTTCACTAGTGGTGTCTCTCCCATAAGATAAATAGCATGTTGGGTGAATAAATTACAGTTGGGCAATTGACAAATAGAGATGCATACATATCATGATGATTACTATGAGATTTAATCAGGGCATTACGACAAAGTACATAGACCGCTATCCAGCATGCATCTATGCCTAAAAAGTCCACCTTCGGGTTAGCATCCGCACCCCTACCAGTATTAAGTTGCAAACAACAGACAATTGCATTAAGTACGGTGCGTAATTTAATCAACACAAATATCCTTAGATAAAGCATTGATGTTTTATCCCTAGTGGCAACAACACATCCACAACCTTAGAACTTTCTGTCACTGTCCTAGATTCAATGGAGGCATGAACCCACTATCTAGCATAAATACTCCTGATACGTCCCAAACGTATCTATAATTTCTTATGTTCCATGCCACATTATTGATGATATCTACATGTTTTATACACATTATATGTCGTATTTATGCATTTTCCGGCACTAACCTATTAACAAGATGCCGAAGAGCCAGTTGCTGTTTTCTGCTGTTTTTGGTTTCAGAAATCCTACAAAGGAAATATTCTCGGAATTGGACGAAATCAACGCCCAGGGTCCTATTTTTGCACGAAGCTTCCAGAAGACCGAGGGGGAAAGGAAGTGGGGCCACGAGGCGCCGCCACACTAGGGCGGCGCGGCCCAGGTCTTGGCCGCGCGGCCCTAGCGTGTGGGGCCCTCGTGTGGCCCCCCGCGTTGCCCTTCCCCCTACTTAAAGCCTTCGTCGCGAAACCCCCAGTACCGAGAGCCACGATACGGAAAACCTTACTGAGACGCCGCCGCCGCCAATCCCATCTCGGGGGATTCTGGAGATCACCTCCGGCACCCTGCCGGAGAGGGGAATCATCTCCCGGAGGACTCTTCACCACCATGATCGCCTCCAGAGTGATGAGTGAGTAGTTCACCCCTGGACTATGGGTCCATAGCAGTAGCTAGATGGTCGTCTTCTCCTTATGTGCTTCGTTGTCGGATCTTGTGAGCTGCCTAACATGATCAAGATCATCTATCTGTAATGCTATATGTTGTGTTTGTCGGGATCCGATGGATAGAGAATACTATGTTATGTTAATTATCAATCTATTACCTATGTGTTGTTTATGATCTTGCATGCTCTCCGTTATTAGTAGAGGCTCTGGCCAAGTTTTTACTCTTAACTCCAAGAGGGAGTATTTATGCTCGATAGTGGGTTCATGCCTCCATTAAATCTGGGACAGTGACAGAAAGTTCTAAGGTTGTGGATGTGCTGTTGCCACTAGGGATAAAACATTGATGCTATGTCCAAGGATGTAGTTATTGATTACATTACGCACCATACTTAATGCAATTGTCTGTTGTTTGCAACTTAATACCGGAAGGGGTTCGGATGATAACCTGAAGGTGGACTTTTTAGGCATAGATGCATGCTGGATTGCGGTCTATGTACTTTGTCGTAATGCCCAATTAAATCTCACAATACTTATCATATCATGTATGTGCATTGTCATGCCCTCTCTATTTGTCAATTGCCCGACTGTAATTTGTTCACCCAACATGCTATTTATCTTATGGGAGAGACACCTCTAGTGAACTGTGGACCCCGGTCCTATTCTTTACATCGCATACAATCTACTGCAATTGTTCTTTACTGTTTTCTGCAAACAATCATCTTCCACACAATACGGTTAATCCTTTGTTACAGCAAACCGGTGAGATTGACAACCTCATTGTTACGTTGGGGCAAAGTACTTTGGTTGTGTTGTGCAGGTTCCACGTTGGCGCCGGAATCACTGGTGTTGCGCCGCACTACATCCCTCCGCCATCAACCTTCAACGTGCCTCTTGGCTCCTCCTGGTTCGATAAACCTTGGTTTCTTTCTGAGGGAAAACTTACTGCTGTGCACATCACACCTTCCTCTTGGGGTTCCCAACGGACGTGTGTTTCACGCGCATCAAGACTGTTTTCTGGCGCCGTTGCCGGGGAGATCAAGACACGCTGCAAGGGGAGTCTCCACTTCCCAATCTCTTTACTTTGTTTTTTGTCTTGCTTTATTTTATTTACTACTTTGTTTGCTGCACTTAAACAAAACACAAAAAAATTAGTTGCTAGCTTTACTTTATTTATTGTCTTGCTCTCTATATCAAAAACACAAAAAATTAGTTACTTGCATTTACTTAATCTAGTTTGTTTTATTTACTACTGCTAAAATGAATACCCCTGAAAACACTAAGTTGTGTGACTTCACAAACACAAATAATAATGATTTCCTATGCACACCTATTGCTCCACCTGCTACTACAGCAGAATTCTTTGAAATTAAACCTGCTTTACTTAATTTTGTTATGAGAGAGAATTTTCTGGTGTTAGTTCTGATGATGCTACTGCCCATCTTAATAATTTTGTTGAACTATGTGAAATGCAAAAGTATAAGGATGTAGATGGTGATATTATAAAATTGAAATTGTTTCCTTTCTCATTAAGAGGAAGAGCTAAAGATTGGTTGCTATCTTTGCCTAAGAATAGTATTGATTCATGGACTAAATGTAAGGATGCTTTTATTGGTAGATATTATCCTCCTGCTAAAATTATATCTTTGAAAAGTAGCATAATGAATTTTAAGCAATTAGATAATGAACATGTTGCTCAAGCATGGGAGAGAATGAAATCTTTGGTAAAGAATTGCCCAACCCATGGACTGACTACTTGGATGATCATCCAAACCTTCTATGCAGGACTAAATTTTTCTTCGCGGAACCTATTGGATTCAGCTGCTGGAGGTACCTTTATGTCCATCACTTTGGGGGCGGCTACAAAGCTTCTTGATGATATGATGATAAATTACTCTGAATGGCACACGGAAAGAGCTCCACAAGGTAAGAAGGTAAATTCTGTTGAAGAAACATCCTCCTTGAGTGATAAGATTGATGCTATTATGTCTATGCTTGTGAATGGTAGATCTAATGTTGATCCTAATAATGTTCCTTTAGCTTCATTGGTTGCTCAAGAAGAAAATGTTGATTTGAATTTCATTAAAAATAATAATTTCAACAACAATGCTTATAGGAACAATTCTGGTAATAACTATAGGCCATATCCTTCTGCTAATGGTAATGGTTATGGTAATTCTTATGGGAATTCTTACAACAATAATAGGAGTGTACCCCCTGGTCTTGAAGCCATGCTTAAAGAATTTATTAGTACACAAACTGCTTTTAACAAATCTGTTGAGGAAAAGCTTGATAAAATTGATATTCTTGCTTCTAAGGTTGATAGACTTGCCTCTGATGTTGATCTTTTAAAATTGAAAGTTATGCCTAATAAGGATATTGATAATAAGATTACTACTACAGCAAATGCCATCCAAGTTAGAACTAATGAGAATATAAGATTAATGGCTGAATTGCGTGCTAGGTGGGATAGAGAAGAAAATGAAAAACTAGCTAAAGAGAATAATGTAGATAAAGTTTGGACTATTACCACCACTAGTAATGATAATGATTCACATGTTGCTACACCTCCTACTATCAATGGTAAAATAATTGGTGTTGGCAATGTTTCTACTCCTAGTGCAAAGCGTACAAAACTGCCTGAAATTGCTAAAACTGCTGAAACTGCCTGTGATAAAACTGCTGAAATTTTTTCCAACATTGGGGATGATGATCCCATTGCTGTAGCTCATAATGATTTAGATTTTGATGATTGTCACATCTCTGAAGTTATAAAGTTCTTACAAAAACTTGCTAAGAGTCCCAATGCTAGTGCTATAAATTTGGCCTTTACAAAACATATTACAAATGCTCTCATCAAAGCTAGAGAGGAGAAACTAAAACTTGAAACCTCTATTCCTAGAAAGTTAGAAGATGGTTGGGAGCCCATCATTAAGATGAAGGTCAATGATTTTGATTGTAATGCTTTATGTGATCTTGGTGCAAGTATTTTTGTCATGCCTAAGAAAGTCTATGATATGCTTGACTTGCCACCATTGAAAAATTGCTATTTGGATGTTAATCTTGTTGATAATGCTAAAAAGAAACCTTTGGGGAGAGTTGATAATGTTCGTATTATGGTTAACAATAACCTTGTCCCCGTTGATTTTGTTGTCTTGGATATTGAATGCAATGCATCTTGTCCCATTATATTGGGAAGACCTTTTCTTCGAACCGTTGGTGCTACTATTGATATGAAGGAAGGTAATATTAAATATCAATTTCCTCTCAAGAAAGGTATGGAACACTTCCCTAGAAAAAGAATGAAGTTACCTTATGATTCTATTATTAGAACAAATTATGATGTCGATGCTTCATCTCTTGATAATACTTGATACACACTTTCTGCGCCTAGCTGAAAGGCGTTAAAGAAAAGCGCTTATGGGAGACAACCCATGTTTTTACTACAGTACTTTGTTTTATATTTGAGTCTTGGAAGTTGTTTACTACTGTAGCAACCTCTCCTTATCATGTTTTTGCGCCAAGTAAAGTCTCTATGGTAAAGTTGATGCTAGATTTGGATTGCTGCGCAGAAACAGCATTGCTGTCTGTCACGAATTCGCGCAGAAGTCTCTGTAAAAAAATCAAAAAACTCTGCAAATTTACGTGTGTGATCCTCAGATATGTACGCAACTTTCATTAGTTTTGAGTTTTTCCGTTTGAGCAAGTTAAGTGCCCCTTCCAGGTTCGTCTTTACGGACTGTTCTGTTTTTGACAGATTCTGCCTTTTATTTCGCATTGCCTCTTTTGCTATGTTGGATGAATTTCTTTGATCCATCAATGTCCAGTAGCTTTGTGCAATGTCCAGAAGTATTAATAATGATTGTGTCACCTCTGAACATGTGAATTTTTGATTATGCACTAACCCTCTAATGAGTTTGCTTGAAGTTTGGTGTGAAGGAAGTTTTCAAGGGTCAAGAGAGGAGTATGATATACTAAGATCAAGAGGAGTGAAAGCTCTAAGCTTGGGGATGCCCCGGTGGTTCACCCCTGCATATTTTAAGAAGACTCAAGCGTCTAAGCTTGGGGATGCCCAAGGCATCCCCTTCTTCATCGACAACATCATCAGGTTCCTCCCCTGAAACTATATTTTTATTCAGTCACATCTTATGTACTTTGCTTGGAGCGTCAGTTTGTTTTTGTTTTTGTTTTTGTTTGAATAAAATGGATCCTAGCATTCATTGTGTGGGAGAGAGACACGCTCCGCTGTTGCATATGGACAAATATGTCCTTAGGCTTTACTCATAGTATTCATGGCGAAGGTTGAATCTTCTTCGTTAAATTGTTATATGGTTGGAATTGGGAAATGCTACATGTAGTAATTCTAAAATGTCTTGGATAATTTGATACTTGGCAATTGTTGTGCTCATGTTTAAGCTCTTGCATCATATACTTTGCACCCATTAATGAAGAAATACATAGAGCTTGCTAAAATTTGGTTTGCATATTTGGTCTCTCTAAAGTCTAGATAATTTCTAGTATTGAGTTTTGAACAACAAGGAAGACGGTGTAGAGTCTTATAATGTTTACAATATGTCTTTTATGTGAGTTTTGCTGCACCGATTCATCCTTGTGTTTGTTTCAAATAAACCTTGCTAGCCTAAACCTTGTATCGAGAGGGAATACTTCTCATGCATCCAAAATCCTTGAGCCAACCACTATGCCATTTGTGTCCACCATACCTACCTACTACATGGTATTTCTCCGCCATTCCAAAGTAAATTGCTTGAGTGCTACCTTTAAATTTCCATCATTCGCCTTGCAATATATAGCTCATGGGACAAAATAGCCTTAAAAACTATTGTGGTATTGAATATGTACTTATGCACTTTATCTCTTATTAAGTTGCTTGTTGTGCGATAACCATGTTCCTGGGGACGCCATCAACTCTTTGTTGAATATCATGTGAGTTGCTATGCATGTCCGTCTTGTCTGAAGTAAGGGAGATCTACCACTTAATGGTTAGAGCATGCATATTGTTAGAGAAGAACATTGGGCCGCTAACTAAAACCATGAATCATGGTGGAAGTTTCAGTTTTGGACATATATCCTCAATCTCATATGAGAACACTAATTGTTGCTACATGCTTATGCATTAAAGAGGAGTCCATTATCTGTTGTCCATGTTGTCCCGGTATGGATGTCTAAGTTGAGAATAATCAAAAGCGAGAAATCCAAAATGCGAGCTTTCTCCTTAGACCTTTGTACAGGCGGCATGGAGGTACCCCTTTGTGACACTTGGTTAAAACATGTGTATTGCGATGATCCGGTAGTCCAAGCTAATTAGGACAAGGTGCGGGCACTATTAGTACACTATGCATGAGGCTTGCAACTTGTAAGATATAATTTACATGATACATATGCTTTATTACTACCGTTGACAAAATTGTTTCATGTTTTCAAAATAAAAGCTCTAGCACAAATATAGCAATCGATGCTTTCCTCTTTGAAGGACCTTTCTTTTACTTTTATGTTGAGTCAGTTCACCTATCTCTCTCCACCTCAAGAAGCAAACACTTGTGTGAAATGTGCATTGATTCCTACATACTTGCATATTGCACTTGTTATATTACTTTACATTGACAATTATCCATGAGATATACATGTTATAAGTTGAAAGCAACCACTGAAACTTAATCTTCCTTTGTGTTGTTTCAATACCTTTACTTTGATTTATTGCTTTATGAGTTAACTCTTATGCAAGACTTATTGATGCTTGTCTTGAAGTACTATTCATGAAAAGTCTTTGCTTTATGATTCATTTGTTTACTCATGTCACTACCATTGTTTTGATCGCTGCATTCATTACATATGCTTACAATAGTATGATCAAGGTTATGATGGCATGTCACTCCAGAAATTATCTTTGTTATCGTTTACCTGCTCGGGACGAGCAGGAACTAAGCTTGGGGATGCTTGATACGTCCCAAACGTATCTATAATTTCTTATGTTCCATGCCACATTATTGATGATATCTACATGTTTTATACACATTATATGTCGTATTTATGCATTTTCCGGCACTAACCTATTAACAAGATGCCGAAGAGCCGCTTTGTTTTCTGCTGTTTTTGGTTTCAGAAATCCTACAAAGGAAATATTCTCGGAATTGGACGAAATCAACGCCCAGGGTCCTATTTTTGCACGAAGCTTCCAGAAGACCGAGGGGGAAAGGAAGTGGGGCCACGAGGCGCCGCCACACTAGGGCGGCGCGGCCCAGGTCTTGGCCGCGCGGCCCTAGCGTGTGGGGCCCTCGTGTGGCCCCCCGCGTTTCCCTTCCCCCTACTTAAAGCCTTCGTCGCGAAACCCCCAGTACCGAGAGCCACGATACGGAAAACCTTACTGAGACGCCGCCGCCGCCAATCCCATCTCGGGGGATTCTGGAGATCGCCTCCGGCACCCTGCCGGAGAGGGGAATCATCTCCCGGAGGACTCTTCACCGCCATGATCGCCTCCGGAGTGATGAGTGAGTAGTTCACCCCTGGACTATGGGTCCATAGCAGTAGCTAGATGGTCGTCTTCTCCTTATGTGCTTCGTTGTCGGATCTTGTGAGCTGCCTAACATGATCAAGATCATCTATCTGTAATGCTATATGTTGTGTTTGTCGGGATCCGATGGATAGAGAATACTATGTTATGTTAATTATCAATCTATTACCTATGTGTTGTTTATGATCTTGCATGCTCTCCGTTATTAGTAGAGGCTCTGGCCAAGTTTTTACTCTTAACTCCAAGAGGGAGTATTTATGCTCGATAGTGGGTTCATGCCTCCATTAAATCTGGGACAAAGTGATGTAAAGTTCTAAGGTTGTGGATGTGCTGTTGCCACTAGGGATAAAACATTGATGCTATGTCCAAGGATGTAGTTATTGATTACATTACGCACCATACTTAATGCAATTGTCTGTTGTTTGCAACTTAATACCGGAAGGGGTTCGGATGATAACCTGAAGGTGGACTTTTTAGGCATAGATGCATGCTGGATAGCGGTCTATGTACTTTATCATAATGCCCAATTAAATCTCACAATACTTATCATATCATGTATGTGCATTGTCATGCCCTCTCTATTTGTCAATTGCCCGACTGTAATTTGTTCACCCAACATGCTATTTATCTTATGGGAGAGACACCTCTAGTGAACTGTGGACCCCGGTCCTATTCTTTACATCGCATACAATCTACTGCAATTGTTCTTTACTGTTTTCTGCAAACAATCATCTTCCACACAATACGGTTAATCCTTTGTTACAGCAAGCCGGTGAGATTGACAACCTCACTGTTACGTTGGGGCAAAGTACTTTGGTTGTGTTGTGCAGGTTCCACGTTGGCGCCGGAATCACTGGTGTTGCACCGCACTACATCCCTCCGCCATCAACCTTCAACGTGCCTCTTGGCTCCTCCTGGTTCGATAAACCTTGGTTTCTTTCTGAGGGAAAACTTACTGTTGTGCACATCACACCTTCCTCTTGGGGTTCCCAACGGACGTGTGTTTCACGCGCATCAACTCCCTCTTGGAGTTACAAGTATCAACTTGACCAGAGCCTCTACTAGCAACAGAGAGCATGCAAGAACATAAACAACACATATATGATAGATTGATAATCAACTTGACATAGTATTCAATATTCATCGGATCCCAACAAACACAACATGTAGCATTACAAATAGATGATCTTGATCACGATAGGCAGCTCACAAGATCTAACATGATAGCACAATGAGGAGAAGACAACCATCTAGCTACTGCTATGGACCCATAGTCCAAGGATGAACTACTCACGCATCAATCCGGAGGCGGGCATGGTGATGTAGAGCCCTCCGGTGATGATTCCCCTCTCCGGCAGGGTGCCGGAGGCGATCTCCTGAATCCCCCGAGATGGGATTGGCGGCGGCGTCTCTGGAAGTAATTCCATATCGTGGCTCTCGGTAATAGGGTTTTCGCGACGGAGAGTTTAAGTAGGCGGAAGGGCAGAGTCGGAGGGCTGACGAGGGGCCCACACCATAGGCCGGCGTGGGCCCCTCCCTGGCCGCGCCGCCCTATGGTCTGGCCACCTCGTGGCCCCACTTCGTATGCTCTTCGGTCTTCTAGAAGCTCCGTGGAAAAATAAGACCCTGGGCGTTGATTTCGTCCAATTCCGAGAATATTTCCTTTGTAGGATTTCTGGAACCAAAAACAGCAGAAAACAGCAACTGGCGCTTCGGCATCTCGTTACTAGGTTAGTGCCGGAAAATGCATATAAATGATGTAAAGTGTGTATAAAACATGTGAGTATTGTCATAAAAGTAGCATGGAACATAAGAAATTATAGATACGTTTGAGACGTATCACAGCACAAAGCTCTTCTATCTATTTTCATCATTATACATGTATTTTTTTGCCCCATGGTGATGTCAGAGGCGGAAAATGTCATGAAAGCCATGATGTAAGGACTAGTAATGGTGATTTAAGTCTTTGCATCGATGAGGAATTTACTTGGTGTTTCGGAATTTGTAGGAGAGATATGCTAGTGGGGGCAGCGACATCACATGAAGTTCAAAGTTTTACTTTTCCAGGTGAAAATCTAAAGTAGGATCTTAATTGGTTGTGGCTGACAATAGCTTTATTGAAGGCATTATTTTAAAAGTAGGAACATTTTTAAGATGAATATTTAAGATCTATGAATACTTAAGATCTATGATCGGACGATGGTAATTGTGGGTTGTTTTCTTCTTGGAGGCGTTGTTTTGAAGAACTTGAACTTCAAATGTTGTTTTGGTGGTGTTTGTGCAGCTAGTATCATAACTTAAACATTGTAGTGAGCCTTTTTTTTTTAGCTTTTTTTTTTAGCTCTGTGTCCATACTGCATTAGGGTATCTTGTTGTTGTCGATGAATTGGTATCTTCACAATATTAATATATTCCTCGCTTATCAAAAAAAATATTTATTCATCGGAGGCCTTTCACTCGGGAGAAGATTTGGCAGCCGGATATCCTAACCTGAGTGAGTAACTCGATGGTTGCCACTTTCCATGCCGTCTCTTTTCATCCAGCAAGCGTGCGTGCATTTGTATGTTCCCCAACTCCACCATCTCCCCGCTTTCACAGTCGCCTTTTTCCAAACAAAAAGTGAAGCATTTAGCCTCAGAAAAAGCAAAGCAATTTGCATACATCGAAAATAGCGTCGAGTAACACTATTTATGCATCGCCATCATGGAGTAGTCAGGGCGTGAACAGTAAAATGACATCAACATTTGCTTAGAATTGCCACATTGGAACTTTTTTTTTGCTTATTTAGCGGAAAGAGAATATGGAAAGAAAATGCTATCTTCCTTAGTTAAAGGACGACTTCTGAAAAAAATAGAGGAAGGCTATTTTCTCATTGTAATATATGCTTTTTCTTAGCAATACATTTTTTTACTAAATTTAATTAATTCTCATTAATTGCTAGATTTAACAATAAAAGATATTGTATGGTATGACTTATATCGTTTTCTTCTCTAAATGATGTGGAGTGCTAGGAAAGTTGTGTCTTCTCTAGCATTATACATATTTTAATAAATTTTCTTTTTTTATTCATTATTCCCTAAACTATCACGCTAACGTCTCCGCGTCGTTTCGCTGAGCGACGCAACCTGGAGCACCGGATCAATTTTTGTATGGTTATGGCAAAACCAAAGAAAAAAGTGAATGCTGGAAGTTACCGGGCCCCACAACATTTTTACCCTCGCTGCTTCTTGTTAAGGTCGATGGGCCTTTTTTTTTTGGCATGTTCGAGCATTATTCAACGAAAATCCAATTTTACCTCATAGCTGTATATGTACCTACCGCCGAAAAATATATTTTTTAAACTATATAAAAATCCGAAAAAATATCGATTTGTACTTCAAGACATTCTATGCCTGCACACGAATTGTAGCAAAAAAATATTATTTTTTCATGGCCCGTACAAAAAAAAAAATTCTAGTTCTCCAAAATAGTTTTTTAGAGAGATTTTTTCTTTCCTTTTTACATAGGCGACACAAAAAATATCCTGCAGAATTTTTGTGAGCTAACATAGGATGTTCAGATGTACACTAAAGAATTCTTTTCAAATTTTGTTACATTTCAAAATATATTTTTCCAAATAGGTGTAACTACACCTCTGAGCCAAAACACCGTGTTCATCTATTGTGGTTTATTATTATTATGTTGTGAATTCTTACCACTCTTGTAACAGTATACTCCCAGTTTCATCAAAATAAAAGCCGTATAAATTTAGTAAAAAATCAGCATATTCTAAATTTAACTAAATTTAAAGAGAAAAAGAATATCTACAAAATTAAATCAATAGAAATTGGTCAAGCATAAAATGTATTTTTATGTTATATTTTTTCAATAGTATAGTTTCTGATATTGTCATATCTATATTTGGTCAATCTTGGAACGGAGGCAGCAACGTATCCGCTATTGCCTACAAATTTTGAACTCAATCGATCCTAATTTTCACTAACATGGTGCACTTGTACAATTTGGATTGCTACTGAGGTTCATGAAAGGATGTAGGGAATGCTGCCTCCTGGCACCATAGATAGTCTCCATCTTCATGGTTTTTTTATTACTTTCTCCATCCATAAAAGAATATCTTTACTTTAGATAAATTTAGATGTATCTAGATATTAGAATAGGTCTAGATACATCTAAATTTTGACAAAATTTAGACATCTTTCATAAACTGAGGAAGAACAAGTAATCTATAGGGGCGAGTTTATCTCATGATGCTATACACTAATGTATCACATCAATCATGAGAAAAGCTAGGATGGAATTTACGTATACATCTTGTACCTCCCAAGCGTTTGATTATGAGCAACAAGAATATACAATACATGTTGCGTAATCAACCCCTTATCTGCTTGATAATTGGTATTTGTCGATATTGTGATTCTGCATCATGAAGGCATGCCACGCCAGGTCACCTTCTAGGACCGGTGACGTGATATGATGAGATGGATGTGGAACTCAACTTCCTCGACGAAAGAGCACGGAAATCGCCCACAAAGAGCACGGGGATGTGAAGACATGCTTGTTAGGTTCGTTTGTTGTAGTATTTTTTCATAGATAGATAGATAGTGCTCCCTTTGTTCCGTAATATAAGATGTTAATGTAATTAATTAATATACTTATAAATTAGTTGTAATAACATTTCATATTACGACATGGAGGAAGTATTTCGTTGTCCAGTTTGATGGCGAGGCTTTCATCTTTCGCCGTATCCTAACCGACGTACGCTTGAAGTTGTATCCGGCTTGGCCCGTCAAAGGCAGCCGAATCTAGTACGGTGTATTAGGTAGTAGACGGATCCTTGACGTCCACGACAATGTAATGTTCCGTAGTTAGGCAAGATTGTATTCCGGCTAGGACTCTCCGTAGAAACCCTAGATTCAGGCGCCTTTATAAGCCGGATCCCGGGAGCTCTATAGGCACAACCACAACTCATTGTAATAACGCGAAAGCGCACAGATAATTTGAAACAAACATCAGTAGGCCCTGACTCCGAGTAGCGTGTTCCGAATCTAGGTAAACCGCGTACCACTGTCCCAATGGCTCTCCGTCCTATGACCCCTACCCCCCCCCCCCCCCCCACGTGAGGATCCCTCCTCCGGGGCATGGGCGGATCTAGAGTGTTAGCCATGGGGGGCACATGCCCCCACTCATTTTTTGTCCCTTTGTAATAGTAAGCTTAAAAGAATCATTTGCCCCCACTTAGCATGAGATATTTTCCTCATTACCACAATTTTGCCCCCTCTTGATTTTGATCCTGGCTCCGCCGCTGCTTCGGGGTACCGTCGAATAGGCAACGATAGCTAAGTTTGAGGTAACGCGGATTGGGACGTTGTGGCCAGACATTGTTCTTGCGTTGTTGCATTCCCTTAAGCAAGCTCCCCGAGTCCGCCTTGCCTCTACTCATATTGTTCAATCACCTGCATTGAGAAAGAGAAAACAATTAAGCACAAAGACATAGTAAAATATAGACACTAAGCATAACGACGTAATGCAATTGAAAAACATGTTCACAAATAAATACTAAGCATAAAGACATAATGCAATTAAGAAGCATGTTGAAAAATATATATACTAAGTATAAAGATATAATGCAATTAAGAAGCATGTTGAAAAGTATATATGAAGCATAAACACATAAAAGACCCTCACCAGCCGTCATCACTCTCATTCTCATTCTCATTTTGTTTCTCTTTCTCACTATCACTACACTATCTTTTGAGTAGTAAGTTGGAGCCTAATAGATGGGTGGAGCCTCATCATCGTTGCTATTTTCCGCATGTAACTTCTCGAGCATATCTATGTACTTTAGATCCATCACTGACTCACCACGAGTTTCTGCATCGTTCCCGAGGTCCTCTTCAACAACTGGTTCTAACTCAAAGTGCCCGAAGTCTTCTTCCTCTTGATAGAAAACTCCCTCAGTATGTTACAGGGTCAATGTTGTTGTAATCGTCCTCAGAGGCAATCGGTAGGTTACCATGTGGCGATACCTGAAACACGACTTCCCAGCCCTTGAGTTCCGCTTTCTGGCATGGGTAGGGAAAATAGTTAACTTACTTGGCTTGGTGAGCCACAATATAGACATCGGCTCCACTATAGGCGGTTAAAGGCCTAACTCAACTAACCGAATGGACTTGGTAATTTTTTGTCCACCTCTTTGGTCGAACCAATGATATTTGAACACAGCGAGATTGAGGCATATGTTTGTACGATTGAAGGTCAGCTCGTATACATTCTCTAGCCTTCCGGCT
This sequence comes from Lolium perenne, assembly GCF_019359855.2. Classification (NCBI taxonomy): domain Eukaryota; kingdom Viridiplantae; phylum Streptophyta; class Magnoliopsida; order Poales; family Poaceae; genus Lolium; species Lolium perenne. The sequence continues at coordinate 92,072,559 of NC_067245.2, read as the reverse complement.
CCGCTGGAGGCACCTCTGGTGAAGACCCCAGTATTTATCGTTTTTGGATTCGTCCGGCCCTTCTGGTGTGTCTCTGTATGAAAACAAAACTCATTCACATCATATTTCTCATACTTCATGACGTCACGGTTACAACCTTGGGAAACACATCTCAACTCATCTATCATCTCAACGTTTGCATCAGCTCCCTACAAGTACGGTTCAATTTCTTTTGTGTGTATTAGTTATGTGGAATAAGAGGGACACGTCACAGATTACTAGGTAAGAGGACAGGTTAGAAATTACTTTTTTGATGAACCAAGACACAAAGTTTATTTTAACTTCGGGAGCACCCTCTTTCAGTAGAGTGTCCAACTCTGAGCTTGTGGGGCCTGTCGTTCGCCACCATTATTCATCCGCGAATTTGCCCAAAGGAGAAAATATTTGTTCATCATATTACCACCCCCCCCCCCCCCCCCCCCCCCCACACACACCCACACCACACCGCACCGCACCACCACCGCTTCCTTCATGTTTACGCGCCGAGGGCAGCCGTCGGCGTAGCCGGACCTGTGCCGAGAACTTCACTCCGCCGAGGAACTTTTTTGATGGGCTGGCCTGACCGACCCATACGTCGACGACCTCAACTTTTGGTCCTCAGCATAGGACCAGGCCGTCGGCGTTTCGGCCCATTCCTGTAGTGGGTATGCGTATGCGCGTTTGATATACTGCAGTACACGATGAGCTGATACGCATCACTACGCGCTAGTCGTAAGCAGCCTAGGGTGCACTCCAATCTCCATCATATCATAGCTACTCGATGGATCATGGATGGATGCGGCACTCATCACGGGCCCGACGCAAGCCGATGGAATAGTAATCATAGGCGGCGTGTGCTTTACACCTGTAGCTGCAGGAACAGAAGAGACAGCACAAGCTCGGATCACTGCATATCCATGGTGCTATCCTGATGATAAAGTAATCGCGATCCAGCCATGAGACCTGTGCTGTGATTCCACGCAAGTGCAGCGCGTTTAGAATAAGGAATTACGCCATGTTCTCGGCCTCCTCGATCGCGCGGAGTGGGCGGCGCACATGCGCGCGCGAGCAAGCTCATCGCGTCGCGGCGCACCTCGTGCGTACATGGAGCGTAGCGTGAGGCGAGAACGGCCGGCCACGATCGAGACGCGAGAAGGAGTTCGACCGGCCAGAAAGGTTTGAGAGAATCTGCAATTGCAGGTCTACCGATAAACCACTGCCAACGAGGTGCTTTTCCGTCCGGCACTTTTTTTCCTTTTCGTGCTGCACAACAACTGCTGATCGATGTGCACGGGAACAGGGCACTCGCACGCATGCTGGCGCCACCTTTTTCCTGCTGTCTTGATCATAGCGGGGAAGACTCGAAAGGGCCTTTCAAGCAAGTGCTCCTTTCAATTCAACCCATGGAATGTGGAGGCCGGCCTAGAGCACTTGGCCATATGCAATGTGGTGCGTGGAGTGGAGGTGTGGTACCCCATAGGCCATATCAAGATCACTGATCACGTGGTGGAATGCTTAGTAGTACTTCTCCAAATTAAATGTTGTCGATTTAGTATAAATTTGTACTACGTAGATCATACTTAATATAGATCGGAGGGAGTAGTTGGCTAGTACTAGTGGATTATAATTGCCTAGCCGAATCTCAAAACGGTTTAGAGAAGTAAAAAAAAATTATACTCGCTAGCTGCCCGGTCTCTTATATTTACTCCTCAACCGAGCGATCGAGTATAATTCTCCACTCCCTGGCCGCTCGCCGAACCCCTCCCCAATCATGCAAGCGCCTCCCACCGTAACCCTAGCACCACTTCGGCGCCCTCCTGCCGGCCGTCCCCTCCACTGAGCGCCAATACAAATTCCCTTATGAACCATAGCACCACTTTGGTGCCCTCCTGCCGCCCGTCCCCTCCGCTGATTCAGAATACAAATACAGATCCCCTTATTAACCCTAGCACCACTTCGGCACCGTCCTGCCGCTCGTCCCCTCGCTGAATCAGAGTGCCAATACAGATGCCCTTATGCTTCTTTCTGAATCTATCTCGATTTGTCATAAATCCGAGATATGGAAGTGTAAAAGAAAGTAGATTCATCAGATGATACACGAGTCCCTAATTCCGAATCAAGAGATTGTTATAGAATTTTTCAATTTGAGTAAGAATCCCGTTGAAAAAATGGAATTCGATTTTCAGGTGAATTTTGGAATAATATAAGAGATAAATAAACAATTGAATTTGAAAAAAAAACTTATTTCTATTTCCTTATGCTTCTTTCTGAATCTATCTCGATTTGTCATAAATCCAACAGTTTCACGAAGAAGTGTTGAATGTGTAGTATGGCTTACGTGGCCACCAGGTGAGATGGTAATTGGACTATTGGAGTGCCCTTGCTCCAACTACACTAGGATTTGTTCACCCAGAAAAGAGCGAACACTTCCTACGTACGTGCACGTGCACATAACGCTATGAAAAGCGGCTCTACCGTGCGAGAAAACATATACTAGTACGTGCGTGCCTGCTTTAAGCTAACATCACCTTGGATATATAAATTTAAAAAGGTTCGTTCCTTTCATCTTTTCAAGTATTCTTCGATCAAACACTCACCTCTGATCGATATGCTAGAGTGATGTACTGTACAATAATTTACGCAGGGCGTGCCACTTTAACCTTTTGTTTTAGTGGAAGAGCCATCACTATCAGACCTATTAATTAACGTAAGCTCTTCTGGTGCTAAATACAATGGATGACTCAGTGCAGAGGATCCGGATTTCCTATACACAGACCAAGTCGGCGCGTACCGCGCGCCGCACACTCCCATGCGGTACGGGCCGACCCAGTTCGGGTGTTGGGCCAGTTAGCCGCTTTTTTTTTCTGAGTCATTTTTCTGTTCTGTTTTTTCTCATTTCTGTATCTTTTTCATTTCTGTTTTTTTTTTTTGTTTTTAAGATTTATTTTTTTAAATTTACATAATATTTTTGAACGTAAAATGTTCTAACAAAAAATTTTGAGAAAATTTCAAATTCAAAAATTGTTCAAGTATAAAATTGTTCAAATGCGAAAATTGTTCAAGTATAAAAATTGTTCAAATTCGAAAATTGTTCATATATAAAAATAATTTTTTTTTGAAAAATATTTGTTCCAATTTAAAATTTGTTCTAATTTAAAATTTGTTCCAATTTAAATTTTGTTCCAATTGAAAATTGTTCCAGTCTGAAAAATGTTCAAATTTTGAAAATATTTATATTTATGAAAAAACTAAAATAACTTTAAAAAATCGGGAATAAAAAGAATCAGCTTTTAAAAAATGTAAAAAGAAAAATTAAATAGAAAAAGCCAAAAAAAAACAAGAGTGGGAATGTGTTGGGCCGGCCCAACAACCCGCCTGGGGGTGTGCGGCGCGTGGTCCGCGCCGACCAGGTCAGCGTACAGCACCCCCAGAGGATCGGCAAAACCTATACACCGACCAGGTCGGTGGCTACAGGCCACCGCACACCCCCTGGTCGGGTATGGGCCAGGCCATTTGGGTCTGTTTAGCCTATGCAGTTCGTTTTTGCTTTTTCTTTTTTCTTTTCTGGTTTCTTTTTCTGTTTTCTTTTCTTTTTTCTATTTTTGGTTTTGTTTATATTTTTTCAGATTTGAAAATTTTAATTTTTAAAAATTGTTAAAATTGAGAAAATGTTTAAATTAAAAAAATTCAAATTTGAAAACCGTTCAAATCTGAAAATGTTCAAAATGAAAACCGTTCAAATATGAAAACCGTTCAAATTTGAAAACCGTTGAAATTTGAAAACCGTTCAAATATGAATTTTTGTTCAAATTCGGAAAAAAATAATTTTTAAAAATGTTCAAATTTAAAATTTGTTCAAATTTAAAAAATGTTCAAGTGTAAAATTTGTTCAAATTTAAAATTTGTTCACATCAAAAATTGTTCAAAGTAAAAAATTGTTCAAATTAAAAAATTGTTCAAATTAGAAAATAGTTTAAACTTAAAATTGTTCAGATTAGAAAATTGTTGAAACTTAAAATTGTTCAAATTTAAAATTTGTTCCAATTTTTGAAAATTGTTCAAAAGTTTTTTTTTTGAAAAAGCGAAACTCTTTTAAAAATTGTTCAAAGCAGAGATGCTCAATTTTAAATTTTAAAGTATTCAGATTTTGATAATTTTTTTATTTTCCAAAAATAATCAAATTGTAAAAAATTAACAAACAGAAAAAAAACGAAAAAAGAAAATCCTACCTGTTTTTGTTGGGCCGGGCTCAGTAAGCCACGTCGGGCGTGCATGGGGTGTGCGGTGCGTTCGCCCCCACCGACCAGATCGGCGCATAGGAGCTTCCCAGAGGATCTATCTCGAGCCTGAAGACGACATGCTCACCACCTGTGGGCCTGGGCCAAATTCGTCCGCGGGGGTGAGATGGAACAATCTGAACGAGGTGGGTCTATCTCGTGGGCTATTCCTTTGGATCAATTGGACTGGCTACGCTATAAGCGTGGGTAGCGGGTGCTTGTGGAAAACTCTAGAAAAAGGCCGACCTTCGCGAAGGGAAGGCAACTCACTCCGCACGCGACAAGTGGCGCGCTGTGGTGCCAGAAAATTCCTAGGAAGTGGTCTCCCTGCTCGCCACGTGTCGCAAGGGGAAGCAAGGTGGGGATGGGGGAGGAGAGAGAAGACTGAGTTGTGTCAGTTTTTCCCTTTTTCTTCTAGATTCGTTTTTTCAAAATGAAATATCTTGAGAACCGTAAGTCCAAATTGCGAACCGTTTTCACTTTTGAGATCCTCGCGTCGAGATCTTCGAAACTAGATCCCATGTTGATAGGTTTGGAGATATTTTTTTTCGTACTTCCAATAGTAGTATGATTGTACCTGTGGTGTGTACCTAACTGTACCTGTGTTTCAACTGAAAAGTACTTCTGTTTTTAGTGTGTTTGGTGTAGTTTTTCCCTTTACTCGCTAACTGTACTCGCCCGTGTGCGAAACTGTACCTGTACTTACGCGCGACTGTACCTGCTCGTGTATGCACTGTACGTCTGTACATGTACTTGCTCGTGTTCACGACTGTACCTGCTCGTATGCGCGTTTGTACCTGCTCGTCTGCGTGAGTGTACTTGTACTCGCTCGTGTGTTCAACTGTACTCGTGTGTTGTGCGTGGCTGTACCTGCTCGTGTGCACGACTGTACCTGCTCGTGTGCGTGACTGTACTTGTACTCACCTGTGTGTTCAACTGTACTCGTGTGTTGTGCGTGACTGTACCTGCTCGTGTGCACGACTGTACCTGCTCGTGTGCGTGACTGTACTCGTGTATTATGTGCAACTGTACTCGTGTATTGTCCACAACTGTACTCGTGTGTCTACAAGTAACTGTATTCGTAAGTGCTGTACTCGAGTCGCAACGTACTTGCCGTATTCGAGCTGGAAGGACGCGCGGGTGCGATGCCACGCGTCAAACGCACGCGCACGGGATAGACCTTTCCAAAGGTTTCCCTTTTTCTAGTCATACCCGGTGCTTGTTGTATTTTTCATTACAATTTGGATTTCAATGGATACGGGTACAGCCGGGGAGCAGCTAACCATTATCTCTTAGTAGACCATCGCTAAGGGGAAACCTTTAATGGATCTGGCCCATTAGTTCGGTTGTTTAAAAAAAATTCTCTTTAGATTTGAATTTTGCTTAGAATTAAAATTTTCTCATATTCGAAAATTGCTTAGATTTCAAATTGGCCCAGATTTGAAATTTGCTTAGATTTAAAAATTGCTCATATTTGAGATTTGCTTAGATTTGAAATTTGCTCAAATGAAAAATTTGCTTACTTGGAAATTTGTTCAAATTTGAAATTTGCTTAACTTCAAAATTTTCTTGACTTTGAATTTGTTAAAAAAGAAAAAATAGAAAAAAATCGGAAAAATCGAAAGAAAACCGAAACAAAACCAAAAACCAAGAAAAACTAGAAAAAACTCGACAAAACCCGAAAAACCTCGAGGCCTACTAGCTCCCTGTCCGTTGATGGGCCGCAGCCCAAAACTCCCCGTTAGCTGAAACCACGTGGGCGATGGTTTGTACCCATCACCCGAGGGTGATGAATAGGATTTGCCGTACAGCCGGTCTAGATATGAGTAAAGTTTTATACATGTGGTACGGGTATGGACAGAAGTTTCTACCCATTGACTATAGAAATATGGGTATGATATTCCTCTACCATATCCATATTCTACCATTTCCATCCTTACTTTGGTAGCGGGTGCTTGTTGTATTTTTCATTACCATTTGGATTTCAATGGACATGCGTACAACCGAGGAGCAACTAACCATCACCTCTTACCGATGGTTTAAGAGGAAATTGTTAATGGGCCTGGTCCATTAGTTCGGTTGTTTCAAAATTTCTTTAGATTTGGAATTTGCTTAGAATTGAAATTTTCTCATATGCAAAAATTGCTTAGATTTCAAATTTTTCTAGATTCGAAATTTGCTTAGATCAAAAAATTTCCTAGATTTGAATTTTTCTCAGATTTAAAATTTGTTCAAATTTGAAATTTGCTTAACTTTAAAATTTGCTTGACTTTAAAATTTGTTAAAAATAAAAAATAGAAAAAAAAAGAAGGAAAATCGAAAGAAAACCGAAAACCAGAAAAAAAACTCGCCAAAAACGGTAAATACCCAAGGCCTACTGGCCCGTTGATGGGCCGCGGCCGAAAAATCTCTGTTAGCTGAACCACACGGGTGATGGTTTGTACCCATCACCCAAGGGTCCACCTGGCCATGGGCAGCCCGGCCCGAGGCCCGGCCCGAAGCCCGGCCCGAAAAACTCGGGCCTGGGCCGAGAAATGGTGGCTCGACACCCGGGCCGGGCCGGGCCTGGGTAGCCCGAAAAAGCCAATTAACACTACGGCCCGGCCCACGGCCCGACGGCCCGACGGGCTTGGTGGGTATTTGGCCGGGCTGGGCCGGGCTTGGGCCGGATTTTTCTGCATCGGGCTTACCTCGGGCCGGCCCGAGGCCCGGCCCAGCCCGACACATGCCCAGCTATACCCAAGGGCGATGAATAGGATTTTCCGTACAACCGGGTTGAAAGATCGAGATGTCGCCTAGAGGGGGGGGGTGAATAGGCAATTACAAACTCTTGCGGATTTATCTTGTAAGAATGCGGAATTAAACTATCGTTTAGTTTACAAGCACAAACCCTAAATATGCTAAGCTCAACTAAGTGTAACAATAGCAACTAGAGCTAAGCAAGATAGGCACAAGATATATGTAGCACAAGTGGTAGCAAGATATATGTACTTCCAGCACGATGGCTATCACAAGGAAAGAGAGCTCGGGTATAGAAATAACCGAGGCACGCGGAGACGAGGATGTATTCCCGTGTTCCCTTGCTTTGCAACAAGGTACGTCACGTTTGGAGGAGTGGAGGTCCCACGAAGGATTCCCCGCGCCACGAAGGATTCCCCGCGCCACGAAGGCTCACCCTATTCTCCGAACCACACCCACGAAGGATAATGGCCCTTTCCTTATGGTTAGCTTTTCCTCCGCTCCGGAGATGGCAAGCTCCACAACCACTTCACAAGCTCCACGAAGGAGAAGCCCGGGTCCCTTCACAATCTTCCACGAAGAGATCACCGGGATACCAACCAAGCCAACTAGGAGGTCACCCTCCAAGAGTAAGAAGCTCACGGTCTCTCACTCGAACAAATCGTGGTGGAGAGCTCAACACTATGCAATGATGCAAAGCAAGAACACCTGAGGTGTTCAAGTCCTTCACACTCAAATCCCACCAAAGCAACGAATGCTAGGATGAGATTGGAGAGGAAGAACAAGGGGGAAAGTCAACCAAAGACTCCAAGATCTAGATCCCAAGAGATTCCCTCACTTAGAGAAGAAACAGTTTGGTGAAAGTGTAGATCTAGATCTCCTCTCTCAAATCCTCAAATATGAGCAAGAATGGTTGGAGGAATCAAGGGAGAGAGCAACTTCTTCAAATGCAACAATGGAGGTGAGAGAAAGGGGAAGAAGTTGTTGCTCAAGGTGGAAGAAGGGCTATTTATAGTCTAAGGAGAAAAATAACCGTTGGGGAGAAAGAACCATTAAAAACGCAGGAAAAACGCCCAAAAAAAGTGGCCCAGCCGGTTGCCAGGCCGGCCAACCAGATTTGGCGCTGACCAGCCCAGCTGGGGGTCCGGCCGGACCGGCCCAGCAACCGGGCAGGGCGAAAACGCGCGCGTGGGCGGCGGACAGGCTCAGGCCGCGCGGTCCGGTGGAAATCCCGGCTGGGCCGGGTGGGCAGCTGGGCGGCCCGGTGGGGAACCGGCTCCTGGGCCGGAGTAATCCGGCAGGCCCACGGGACCCGCCCCCGGATGGCACAGGCCGCCAGGCTGGATTCGGCCGGGTGGGCCGGCGCGCGACCCGGCAGGCCGGGCGGCCGGCCGGCTGCCTCCCCACCTTTTTTTTTCCTTTTCTTTTCTTTTTATTCTTTTCTCTTTTTCCCTTTTCTTTAATAACTAATGATCCCGAACTCCGATTCGCATGAAACCAATTTTGTTGGAAAGATAACGACGAATAGAACCCCAACAAATATGGAGACTCCTCACAGAACATTTTTAGATGATTTTAGAGAGGGAGTCTCCCACCGTCAAGAAACGGTGAAGACGTCCAAACTCGAAAACGCAATAGAAGATGCATGCGGATTCCGTTTTCGATGAACTTGGGCTTGTTGTAAAGCTAGCAACAAGCTCAAGAACCTCACACAGAGAAACACCAAGAAGCAATAAGAATATGCAAAGTATGCAAATGATTGAGCTCCCTAAGACGATGTGATCAAGTTACTCAACCGAAAGCCCCTCTTAATAGTGCGGCTATCTATCCTATAATCTGGTCTCCCAACATCCACCTTGAGACCGGTAAAAGGAAAACCTAGCAAGGTCATACCTTTGCCTTGCGCATCCCGCTTGATCTTGATGATAACTCTTCAAGCTTCACTCAAGCCGGAATGCCTCACTTGATCAATGTTGCTTCGTGAAGACTCACAAATGCTCCCCCATACACTATGATGGGAAAGCCCCATTGATGCACATCTTCACATGTCCATTATCACCAAATGGACGACAAGCTTCAAGCATGTGATCCACTCAAGATGCTCATCTTGAACTTGCCCAACTCAACCTTGTATCTTCTCATACTCACATAAGATAGAGCATGGCTAATATTGAGTTCCACATAAGAACTCCATCTTCATTTCTTCTTCTTGATCATATCACATATATGTCTTCATACCGATGATCTTGATGCCAATACACAAGGTGTATCTTTATCTTCATGGCATCCATACTTGAATCCAACACATGGAATACAAGTAGAACCTATGAAATATTCCTTCATATAAACTCAATGAAAACATTAGTCCATAGGGGTTGTCATTGATTACCAAAACCACACATAGGGGCAATATACCCTTACACGGGTATAGATATGGGTAAAGTTTTATACCCGTGGTACGGGTATGGACAGAAGTTTCTACTCGTTGACTATAGGAATATGGGTATGGTATTCCTCTACCATGCCCATATTCTACCATTTCCATCCTTACCTAGTCAGTGTGTATGACCCTCCGTACTCCCTAGTCGCAAGTTGGGTCGGCCCAATTTCTGCTTTTCGCATTTTTTTCCTTCAATTCTATTGTTTTTGTTTTGTTTTTATTTTGTTTTTTAATCTGTAAAATTTATAAAAAATTCCAAAACTTGAATATTTTCAGAAATTGCCATTTTTTATATTTGTTTACGAAATTTGAACTTTTTTTTAGGTTGAACAATTTTCAAAAAATGAATATTTTTCAAAAAATTCAAAAAAAATCAAAACTTGAACATATTTTGAGGTTGAACATTTTTAGAAAACAAGCATTTTTTAAAAAATTGAATTTTTAAAATATGAATAGTTTTGAGATTGAACCTTTTTCAAAAATTATATTTGAACAATTTTTAAAAATGATTTAAATTCAATTCTCAACATTTTTGTGAATCATAATATTCATTACATGTTAAAAGAACATGAAAAAATAGGAATGAAAAATAGGAACGAAAAAAACAAAGAAAACAGAGGTGCCTAGGTGTGCATGTTGTTGCCACCAGTTAGGGCAGTCCTTGAAATCTATACACCAAGCACAACACACCCTGATCCGGTATTGGGCCTAGCCTATTTTTGTTTTTTTTTTCGTTTTCTGTCTTTGTTTTCCTTTCTTTTTTGTTTGTTTTTCTATTTTCTACCTTTTTGTTTAAACTTGAAAAAAGTTGAACTTTGTAAATTGGTCAAATTCAGAAAACATTTAAATTTGAAAATTGTTCAAATTTAAAAGGTTCAAATTAGAAAATGGTTTGAATTCAAAAATAGTTCATATATAAAAAGGTATATTTTTGAATGTTTTTTAAATTTTAGAATATGATTAAATTTAAAAATTATTCAAATCTTTAGAAAATCAGATTAAAAAAGATTAAATTAAATTTTAGCGAAATTTTTAAAATGCAAAAAAAGAATCAAAAGAGCAGAATAAATAGAAAAAAATAGAGAAAGAGAAGATACCTACTCTTGTTGGGGCCCACCTAAACTAGGCGATGCGGGTGTGCGGCGTGCGGTAAATCTGCCGACCAGGTGGGCAATGAGGAGATCCCGGCCATCAAACCGAATTGGAGCATCTCCACCAGTGTTCCTCAAATAGGCGTCGGCAGGTGCACCAGCAACACAATTTGGGGAGAGGTTACACACACCGACGATCCCAAACGGGCGATACCAATAGCAACTTAAAAAATGGAACTTAAAATCGGGCAGTTGTCATTAGAATTTGTATAAAGTTCGACAAATTTAAACTAAAAGCAGTAGTTCTCTTAGCAAGCCAGTCATACAAAACGGAACAATAATTCTCTTAGCAAAACAGAACAATAGTTCTCTTAGCAAGCCAATCATACAAAAGAAAGAGCTAGAAAAGTCAAAAAAAAAAAAAGAGAAGTAAAACAACGAGACATGCTCCATGATCAACAGTACTTAACAACGAGGTAATGCACATAAGATATACTAACTACAAACTATGATCCAGGTAGGCACTTTATAGCAGAATAGAGAGAGCACCATCATACAACCATAGATTGGAGGAAGAAAAAAAACAAGTATAACTAGCACTAGAACAAACTTTATAACTAGAACAAGATCATACATCCGTGCTTTTTAAAATGTATGCCATCTCTGCCTCACAAAATGTTTTTTTGACTTTAATGTTAATTGAGCCTTGCAAAGATTAGGGTCGTTTTTCATAAAGTTGATCATATACTCTAGTTTAAATGTGCATTGAATCTCTAGCTCTCGTACATATAAAATGTACCAAACTATATTTTGTCCTCTAAAAACTGTCCTAACTCAAACAGAAGCAACCAGGACTCGGGACTTATCAAACAGGACAACGATTAATAATCAAAAATCCTAACTTGTACTTCCTCCGGTCTATTTTAATTGACTCGAATTTAGTATAACTTTGTACTTAATTCGAGTAAAAAAGACTGGAGAGAGTACATATTGAGGCCACAAAAATAATACACTAGGTTTATTTTTAGATCAAACGGCTGTTTTCATGTTAATCACCAACATCATTCTCCAAAAAATCCAACACCACGGGAGTACCCAACCAGGTCTTTCAAAGTTAATTTGTCCATCATCCATAGCTAACATATGTGCAACCTCATTACATGATCGTCGCACAAACCCACTAAATAATAAGAAATAGCTAACTGAGTGACTGATCTAATGTTTTCCTCAGACAAAACACCAAATCTCGCCACTGAAACTTCAGATGTAACAGAGCCCGTAAATCCCACCGGAACTGAATTTTTCCGGTGGATTTACGGGTTCGGGCCGAAAGTGGCGCAGAACAGCACCCGAATCGGTGAGCCGGTCCGTATCGGGAGTTCGGGGGCCCGAGAAACTAGACTGCGACCCGTATATATACAGGCCGCGGAGGTTGCATTCCAAAACCCTACTCCCTCCGCCGCCAAATCCCCCTCCACCGCGCGCACGGTTGGACTTCCGGCGAGAAATCGCGGAGCCACCGCCGCCGCTTCTCCTCTCATTCCACCACCACCGCGACCGCATGGCCGGAGCGAACATCGGAGGCACGGGACGCGGGCGGATTGGCGGGCGCAACTCTCGCCCCCCTGTCTTCCAGTCGGAGGCTGAGCGACGCAAATGGAACCGCAGCGAAGGCGCTCGGAAGCGAAGCGCACGGCGCTGGACCAACTGGGGTCCGACGTCGCCGGGGAAGCTCGCGCGCTTTGCAAATAGCGGCGAGGGGTCGTCCTCGGCCGCGTCCGGTCGTACGCTGTGGCGGCCCGCCTCCGACAGCAGCGAGGAGGAGGAGGAGGAGCCTCCGGTGCGCACCCTCCAGCTGCAGTCCGGGGACTTCGTCCTCAACGACGACGAGGAGGCGACGGCGGTGCAGCAGGTGTCCGTCATCTCCGCCGCCAAGCCGCGCACACGTTTCCGCCGCGAGGAAGAGGAAGCGGAAGCCGTCCGTGTCGTGCGGGAGTACGAGGCCGCGCAGAAGGAGGCGGCCGTCCGCCGCGTGAAGCAGGAGGTCGACGACCTTGACCTCCGAGTAGGCCGCCGACGGCGTAGTCTGCCGCAGCGCGTATAGTAGCTCGCCGCCAACGAAATAAGTTAGTTTTGGAGGTGGTCGCCGACGACCACCTCAAATGCAATGTATATATCGATCGTAGCAACCCGAACTATGCTTAATATGTTTGAATTTCAGTTCTACTGCTTGTTTGCGATGATCACTTTTCCAGCAATTTTTGAAATTTCGGTTCCGAATACGGGTGCTGTTCTGCGCCACGCTAAAAGTTGCTCAGTTTTTTTGGGAGACTAAACTCAGTTTTTTCAGTTCGGAAGAATAAGGGCTCTGCTAGAGATGTTCTAACATCCACAAGCAAGAACAGACCGAATCCGACAACATGCGCTCCAAGTACCCACCAAATAATACGAATTACAAGCACATAGTGACATAGGCATCCCCAATGGGCCTGCCGAAGATGGTACCCGGGGTTTACTGAAGGCCCACGACCCGAAGGATAAGAAGAATCGGAAGCCCAAGTTGTTAATTAAGGAAAGCTAGAGTTATATTAGGAGATAGCACTTGTAATATTGCGGGATGAGTTGGAAACCCTCCCGGACTCTGTAAACTTGTGTATTACGAATCCCTCGGCTTCACCTCCTATATAAGGGGGAGCCAAGGGATAGAGAAAGCATCGATTCATTGTCTCACAAACCCTAGTTTTCATATCGTCGAGCACTTTTCGGGTGAAACCTTCGAGATCTACTTGCCCTCTACTTCCGACTAAAAACCTAGTCTACAACCTGTAGGCATTGATAAGTTATTCCCTTGTCAATTGGCGCCGTATGTGGGGATTAGAGGCGTCAAGGATCTGATCTCGATGGCACGTTCAAGATCGTTGACTTCGTCAACAGCAAGCAACGCGATGGATAGAGGTAAACAGATCGAAACTGGTCTAGTCGATTTTGTTCCTCACCCGCCCTCCCGTTTGGATGCATATGCGTATCTGGAGGAGCCCGTGGAGATGACGTTCGGAAAGTTCCACTTCCGCGTCGAGAAAGAAGGAGCGTATCGTCTCGAAATTCTGATCTCGTCGGGATTATCGGCGGTCGATTCCGATTTTTCGAGCTCAACATCGTCAATCGAGTCAGGCGACGAGGAGACTTCATTGCCACGCTTCATCAGCACCAGGGCAAGCGAAAAGCTCGCCAAGATCTTCAGCGACATGTCCTTCGAGTCATCTGCGGACTCCGATATAAGCGATGACTCGAGCAACATCGACAGCTTCAACTTCATCGACAGATCCACCACCATGGGAAAGGTCTTCACCAATCTTTATGATGGTGTCACCAAATCCAGCAAGGTTCAGAATTCAAAATATCATCAGATTTATGCCATTGGAGAAACAAGTCGCGATCAGGAGGAGACATCAGAGGCTTTCGACGATTTGGAAAATCCATATGTCGATCCCTCTGACCTAAGGTGAGGTTTAGGCAATAAATATGTCGGGCCTACACCACGTGTTAGGGTTCAACTTCCACAAGCAGCATGGGATAGAGCCGCAAGAGCTATGGATGGTTCAGAACCAATGGCCACAACCGCTACGACGGAAGAACTGCAAGCATACCAATACAGGCTCGCCCGAGCTGGAAAAGAATTGGAAAAACAGACAGCTGCTCTGAACAGAAGGAGGGAGGCAGCTTCCGCGTCAAGCAGGCGAAGAGCGGAATTAAGTCGACATTCAGGAACTTTGGGAGATAGTCACAGAGAAGCTCGAAACAGAGCAAGATCTCGGCTGCAAAACATACCTGAAGCTGATAGGGAGAACTTGGTTCAAAACCTCGATATGTCCTTTATGTCGATAGACACGAGAGGGAATATTATCCCTAAAACACCGGAAGCTGGATACATGGCGACACAAGCGTTCATCCTCACATCCAAGCCACCTCCCGGAGATCCAAGAGAAGCATTATACAATATGGCCATGGCAGGAGTTGGGGCCATGGGAACGGCGTTTGTAACAACGCCTCCCGAAGGCGCAGCAAGGCAAAATAGTCCGCGACCTACTGCAGCAGCACCAGGTCCCGAGATAACAAGTGGAGCAAAAGACACAGCAGCGCAAGCAAGGGTGGATAGAGCACGACAAAATAGAAGGGAACATCGGCACTCCCCAGAGATAGATGACGAGGACATGTGTGGGTTGCCATGCTTTACAAGGAGGGTTCGAAAAACTCGAGTTCCTTCGGGGTTTAAATTACCCGATAACTTCAAAAAATTCGACGTCCTGCAAGATCCAGAGGATTGGCTAGTTGATTATCTCGAGACGGTGAGGCTGATAGGAGGAACCAGAGCAACAGCCATGCAAAGCATCCAAGTACATCTGAGTGGAGCTGCGTGATCTTGGATAAAGAAGCTTCCTCTGGGTTCTATCGACAGCTAGGATAGCTTTGAGGATGTGTTCGTCAAGAATTTCCGATCCACCTGCAAAAAACCCGCATCACTAGAGGAGTTGAGAGCGTGTCGACAAAAGCAGGATGAATCAATGAGAAAGTACATCCAAAGGTGGAACATCATTAAAAACTCGGCAGAGAACATATCCGACGAGAGAGCAATAGATGCGTTTGTAGCTGGAATTCGACGAGGAGATTTTGTCGAGGACTTGGGGAGAACCAACCCAAAGACAGTGTCAGCATTGATGGAGATAGCAAACAGGTGGGCAGATGGAGAAGATGATGTCCACAATAAACAGCACAAGTCGCCAGAAGAGGACCGTGGTCGAAATTATCAAAATAGACGACGATTTCCTCGACAGTACTCGAGCTATGATGCTCCTGGCCAAATTTCGGCTGGCTTCCGAGGAAGCGCTGGAGGAAGCAATAGAGATGATTATCAAAGGAGCAACGAGCAGCGAGGCGACAATAGAGATGATTCCCGAAATAACAGACAAAATAGTGGGCCAAGGTTTCAGAGACCTTTCGTGTCTCCCGAGGATATGATGAACGGGCCGTGTCAGATGCACTTCTATCTTGACAGCAATGGGAAGAGACAGTCAGGACACCTGCAGAAGGACTGTCGAAATTTTCAGGCAATGCTATGGTTTGTAGGGCAAGCCAATGCTCAGGCGACAAATACAAACCCTCAGGGCCCAGGAGTGAGATCCACTTGCCACCTCCTCCCGCAATTACGGACGAAAATCGACACCAGCTCAGAATAGCGGCAGCACCACAACCACCTCCATACGTTGATCCCAATTCCAACGGAGCGGTCTCGATGATTCAGAAGGGTAGGCCGTCCAATAGAGCTCAGAAAGTAATTTCGCGACAAGTGCTCATGGCAGAGAAGATGCCTCCACCGACGATTGAGTACCTAAATTGGTCAGGGAAAAACATTGGCTTCACAATAGCGGATCATCCACAGCAAGTCCCTCGACCAGGGCAGTCAGCACTTATCTTACCAGCAGTGATCGCATTATTTGACGTATCTCGAGTATTCATAGATGGAGGCAGCAGTCTAAACCTTATGTACGCAGATACATTAAGGAAGATGAACATATCTCTAGCAAATCTGAAACCAACCGACACACGTTTCCATGGCATCACGCCAGAGAAGCCGAGTTATCCGTTGGGGAAGATCAATCTCGACGTTCAGTTTGGGACCCGAGAAAATTACAGAATAGAAAGGCTGGAGTTTGAAGTCATGGATTTCCCGTCGCAGTATCACGCCTTGTTGGGACGGCCAGCATATGCCAGGTTTATGGCGGTACCACATTACACATACTTGTTATGGAGGTTACCTAGACCTAAGGGACCAATCACAGTCAAAGGAAGCTTTGCGTTAGCCGATAAATGTGACAAGGATTTTCATCGACTGTCAGAAACTTTCGGGATGCAAGCAGAATACATGGCGTCAAGGCTCACGACTGATTATGATGTGCTGCCAGATGTAGGGAGGCCTAACAAAGAACCAACCTTCAACACTACGAAAAATTCCAAGGAGGTGCAGATTCACCCGACAGATCCGAAGAAAACGACGTCCATCGTGACAGACATGGACCTCGCATAGGAAAGCGCGCTCGTCGAGTTCCTCCGTGAGCACTGGAAAATCTTCGCATGGTGTCCAGCTGATATGCCAGGAGTACCCAGGGAACTCGCCGAGCACCACCTAAACTTGGATCCAATAGCAAGGCCAATTAAACAACCTTTGCGGCGTTTTTCGGAACCAAACCACAAAGCTATGCTGTCAGAGATTGATCGACTCAGAGAGGCTGGTTTCATTAAAGAGCTGCATACAGAGGCCACGTGGGTAGCAAACCCAGTGCTGGTCCTGAAGAAAAACACTAAAGTCCTTCGCATCTGTGTCGACTTTACGTGTCTCAACAAACACTGTCCAAAGGATCACTTCCCCCTCCCGAGGATCGATCAAATTATCGACTCCACGGTAGGATGTGAACATCTTTCCTTCTTGGATGCATATTCTGGTTATAACCAGATCAGATTGAAAGAAGAGGATGAGGTCAAAACAGCGTTCATTACACCTTACGGCGTGTTTTGCTATAGAACAATGCCCTTTGGTCTGAAAAACGCGGGAGCAACATATCAGCAGATGATGCAGAAGTGCTTAGCAACACAGATTGGGAAAAACGTGCAAGTGTACATTGATGATGTCGTCATAACATCAAAAAAGGGGGCAACGCTAATCGAGGACTTGAAGGAAACCTTCGACAATCTCGACAAGTTTTGTCTCAAGCTGAATCCGATGAAGTGCTCTTTCGGCGTCCCTGCAGGAGAACTTCTCGGGTTCCTAGTCTCAGCAAGAGGGATTGAAGCTAATCCCGAAAAAATCCAAGCTATCTTAACAATGAGGAAGCCAACAAAGTTGAAAGAAATACAACAGTTAACTGGGCGAGTCGCAGCTTTAAGCAGATTCGTCGCCAGGCTGGGAGAAAAGGCGTTACCGTTCTACGCTTTAATCAAACAAGGAGAGAAGTTCCAGTGGAACGAAGAGGCAGATAGAGCATTCGAGGTTCTTAAACGCACAATTTCGACACCACCAATCTTAGTGGCGCCGAAAGAGAAGGAACCCCTCCTGTTATATATTGCGGCCACACCACAGGTGGTCAGCACAGCACTTGTTGTCGAAAGAGAAGAGGAAGGAAAACTCCATGTTGTGCAGAGGCCGGTATATTTCATCAGTGAAGTTTTATCGCCTTCAAAACAGCGGTACCCGCAATACCAGAAGCTAGCATATTGAGTGTTCACAACCGCAAGAAAATTGCGGCACTATTTTTTGGCACACCCGATAAGAGTGGTCAACGAAGCGCCTCTATCCAATATACTAAACAATCCAGAAGCTACAGGTCGTGTCTCCCTTTGGGGAATAGAACTTTCTCCTCGGGACATCACGTATGAAAAAAGAAAAGCAATAAAGTCGCAAATTCTGCCAGATTTCATTGCAGAGTGGATGGAGCTGCAAAACACAGGACCCCCGGATTTATCGAGAACTTGGACGATGAACTTTGACGGGTCCAAGAGGGTAGAAGGAGCTGGAGCAGGCGTGATACTCATATCACCTGAAGGCGACAAACTGAAATATTTTTTACGGATGACGTTCCCGAACGCGTCTAACAATGAAGCAGAATATGAAGCTCTTATACACGGGATGAAGATGGCGAAGGCTTGTGGTGAAACTCGACTAAAAATCTTTGGCGACTCACAATTGGTGGCTCAGCAAGTCATGAACCAATGTGATGCAGTCAATGATAGCATGGTGGCATACAAGGAAGTGTACAATGAGCTCGAGAAATTATTTGATGGATGCGAGGTAAATCACATTAGCAGACTGAGCAACGATGAGGCTGATGTTCTTGCAAACATCGGGTCGCAGTGCCTCGCGATTCCACCAGGTGTGTTCTGGGAAGAGATAACTGAGAGGTCTACAAAGCCGAAGAAGGCACAGAAGAAGCAGAAGGATGAGAAAACCTCGGCAACTCCTAAAGAAGCACTAGAAGAAGAAGAGGAACAGGGGCTAGTGATGATGGTGCAGGTCCCATGGATGCAAGCGTACATATCTTACATCTGTTGGAGATATGCCCAAGAGGCAATAATAAAATGGTTATTATAATATATCTTTGTGTTTATGATAATGTTTACATACCATGCTATAATTGTATTAAATGAAACATTGATACATGTGTGTTATGTGAACAACAAAGAGTCCCTAGTAAGCCTCTTGTATAACTAGCTTGTTGATTAATATATGATCATGGTTTCGTGATCATGAACATTGGATGTTATTAATAACAAGGTTATGTCATTGTATGAATGATGTAATGGACACACCCAATTAAGCATAGCATAAGATCACGTCATTAAGTTATTTGCTATAAGCTTTCGATACATAGTTACCTAGTCCTTATGACCATGAGATCATGTAAATCACTTATACTGGAAAGGTACTTTGATAACATCAAACGCCACTGCGTAAATGGGTGGTTATAAAGGTGGGATTAAGTATCCGGAAAGTATGAGTTGAGGCATATGGATCAACAGTGGGATTTGTCCATCCCGATGATGGATAGATATACTCTGGGCCCTCTCGGTGGAATGTCGTCTAATGTCTTGCAAGCATATGAATAAGTTCATAAGAGACCACATACCACGGTACGAGTAAAGAGTACTTGTCAGGAGACGAGGTTGAACAAGGTATAGAGTGATACCGATGATCAAACCTCGGACAAGTAAAATATCGCGTGACAAAGGGAATTGGTATCGTATGTGAATGGTTCATTCGATCACTGAAGTCATCGTTGAATATGTGGGAGCCATTATGGATCTCCAGATGTCCGCATAGTTCGCGAACCGTAGGGTGACACACTTAAGGTTTGATGTTGAAATGGTAGAACTTGAATATGGAATGGAGTTCGAAGTTTTGTTCGAAGTCCCGGATGAGATCCTGGACATCACGAGGAGTTCCGGAATGGTCCGGAGAATAAGATTCATATATAGGAAGTCATATTCCAAGTTTGGAAATGATCCGGTGCATTTATGGCAGGTTCTAGAAGGTTCTAGAAAAGTCCGGAAGAAAGGCACTATGGAAGGTGGAGTCCCGGAGGGACTCCACAAGCTTGGCCGGCCAAACCCTAAGGGAGGAGTCCCAGGTGGGCTCCACCTGAGGTGGCCGGCCACCCCACCTAAGGAAAAGGTGGGAGTCCCACCTTGGGTAGGACTCCCTCCTTGAGTAGGTTTCCCACCTTTGGGAAGTTTTGGTGTTGGGGTCTTATTCGAAGACTTGGACTACAACTCTTGGGGCTTCCACCTATATAATAAGGGGCATAGGAGAGGGGGCTGACCACCACAAGCCCATAGCTTGGCCGCACCCCTAGGTGGCCGGCCACCCCCTCTCCCAAACCCTAGCCGCCCCCTCTCTCATCCTCTTCTCCCGCACGCTTAGCGAAGCTCCGTCGGAGATCTCCACCGCCACCGCCACCACGCCGTCGTGCTGCCGGATTCAAGGAGGAGCTACTACTTCCGCTGCCCGCTGGAACGGGGAGAAGGACGTCGTCTTCATCAACACCGAACGTGTGACCGAGTACGGAGGTGCTGCCCGATCGTGGCACCGTGATCAAGATCTTCTACGCGCTTTTGCAAGCGGCAAGTGATCGTCTACCGCAGCAATAAGAGCCTACTCTTATAGGCTTTGGAAATCTTCAAGGGTTAGTCTTGATCATCCCCTCGTTGCTCCCGTCTTCTAGATTGCATCTTGCCTTGGATTGCGTTCTCGCGGTAGGAATTTTTTTGTTTTCTATGCAACGTATCCCTACAGTGGTATCAGAGCCGTGTCTATGCATAGATGGTTGCACGAGTAGAACACAATGGTTTTGTGGGCGTTGATGCTCTTGTTATCTTTAGTTTGAGTACTTTGCATCTTTGTGGCATAGTGGGATGAAGCGGCTCGGACTAACTTTACATGACCACGTTCTTGAGACTTGTTCCTCGTTCGACATGCAACTTGTATTGCATAAGAGGCTTTGCGGGTGTCTGTCTCTCCTACTATAGTGAAGATTCAATTTACTCTTCTATTGACAACATTAGTATCACCATTGTGGTTCATGTTCGTAGGTAGATTAGATCTCTCTCGAAAACCCTAAACCACGTAAAATATGCAAACCAAATTAGAGACGTCTAACTTGTTTTTGCAGGGTTTGGTGATGTGATATGGCCATAATGTGATGATGAATATGTATGAGATGATCATTATTGTATTGTGGCAACCGGCAGGAGCCTTATGGTTGTCTTTATATTTCATGTTGAGTAGTATTTCAAAGTAGTTGTAATAGTTACTACATGAGGTGAACAACCATGAAGATGGCGCCATGAACCTTGACGCTACGCCGACGATGATGGAGATCATGCCCGAAGATGATGGAGATCATGTCCGTGCTTTGGAGATGAAGATCAAAGGCGCAAAGACAAAAGGGCCATATCATATCACATATGAACTGCATGTGATGTTAATCCTTTATGCATCTTATTTTGCTTAGATCGCGACGGTAGCATTATAAGATGATCTCTCACATTAATATCAAGATAATAAAGTGTTCTCCCCTCGTATGCACCGTTGTACAGTTCGTCGTTTCGAAGCATCTCGTGATGATCGGATGTGATAGATTCAACAATTACATACAACGGGTGTAAGCCATGTTGCACACGCGGAATACTTGGGTTTGCTTGACGAGCCTAGCATGTACAGACATGGCCTCGGGACAACGGAAACCGAAAGGTTGAACACGAGTCATATGGATGATATGATCAACATGATTGATGTTCACCATTGGAGCTACATCATCTCACGTGATGATCGGTTTTGGTGTAGTAGATTTGGATCGTGTACCACTTAACAACTATGAGGGATGTTGTATTAAGTGGGAGTTCATCAGTAATTAGATTAAAACATGAACTAATTATCATAAACATAGTCTGAGTAGTATTTTGTATTAATTTTGTAGTATTGGCATCCGCTTTCTACCATGCACTAGTCTTGTTATTGAGATAGAAATACTGTTAAAATCTGACAAGAAACTTTACGGATTGGTACCGTATTGTTAAAGAATCAAGTATTGATTAAGTCCTATTGCAAACTTTTAGTAAACCTCACATTGTTGATTCAAAGAGCTATGGTCTCAATTAGTACCTAAAGTTATCTTGTCTCCGTGAAACTTGAAGTTCAAATTTGTTTGAAAAGTAAGGAGCTGAAAATTTAGTTTTCAGAAATAATCAAGGTATGAGATATATGTGATATCTAAGACCTTATTGCAAGATGATAGAATATAATTTGGTGAGACTACATAAACTCATAAGTTTTATGGGAATGTACGAAGGTTGAAGATGCAAGGCGTCCCAATCCTCCAACTATTGGGGCACTAACAATATTCGCATATTGATGTCTACGCCCCCTCCTTTTCCTGTAGACAGTGTTGGGCCTCCAAGAGCAGAGGTCTGTAGAATAGCAGCAAGTTTTCCCTTAAGTGGGTCACCCAAGGTTTATCGAACTCAGGGAGGAAGAGGTCAAAGATATCCCTCTCATGCAACCCTGCAACCACAAAGCAAGAAGTCTCTTGTGTCCCCAACACACCTAATAGGTGCACTAGTTCGGCGAAGAGATAGTGAAATACAGGTGGTATGAATAAGTATGGGCAGTAGTAACGGCACCAGAAAAGTGCTTTGCCCAGGACAGTAAACAAGCAGTAGTAACGCAGCAGTAGTAACGCAGTAAAACAGTAAACAAGCAGCGATAGCAGTATTTAGGAACAAGGCCTAGGGATCATACTTTCACTAGTGGACAATCTCAACATTGATCACATAACAGAATAGATAAATGCATACTCTACACTCTCTTGTTGGATGATGAACACCATTGCGTAGGATTACATGAACCCTCAATGCCGGAGTTAACAAGCTCCACAATTCAATGTTCATATTTAAATAACCTTAGAGTGCATGAAAGATCAACACGACTAAACCAAGTACTAACATAGCATGCACACTGTCACCTTCACACTATGTAGGAGGAATAGCTCACATCAATACCATCATAGCAATAGTTAACTTCACAATCTACAAGAGATCATAATCATAGCCTACGCCAAGTACTGACACGGATGCACACACTGTCACCATTACACCGTGCAGGAGGAATAAAACTACTTTAATAACATCACTAGAGTAGCACATAGATAAATTGTGATACAAAATACATTGCAATCATAAAGAGATATAAATAAGCACTTCACTATGCTATTCATAATAGTGAATAAGTATTCTGTGAAATATAGCCTAAGAGACCCACACGGTGCACACACTGTCACCTTTACACACGTGGGACAAGGAGTCTCCGGAGATCACATAAGTAAAATTCACTTGACTAGCATAACGACATCTAGATTACAAGCATCATCATATGAATCTCAATCATGTAAGGCAGCTCATGAGATTATTGTATTGAAGTACATGGGAGAGAGATGAACCACATAGCTACCGGTACAGCCCCAAACCTCGATGGAGAACTACTCCCTCCTCATGGGAGACAGCAGCGTTGATGAAGATGGCGGTGGTGTCGATGGAGGAGCCTTCCGGGGGCACTTTCCCGTCCCGGCGGCGTGCCGGAACAGAGACTCCTGTCCCCCAGATCTTGGCTTCGCGATGGCAGCGGCTCTGGATGGTTTCTCGTACCGTGGCTTTTTCGTCTCGAGGTTTTAGGTCCAGGGGCTTTATATAGGCGAAGAGGCGGCGTCAAGAGGTCGAAGGGGCGACCACACTATAGGGGGGCGCGGGCCCCCCCTTGGCAGCGCCGGCCTAGGGTTTGGTGGGCCTGTGCCCCCTCTCTGGCGGTTCTCGGGTGTTCTAGATGCTTCCGGGCAAAATAGGAACCTGAGCGTTGATTTCGTCCAATTCTGAGAATATTTCGTTACTAGGATTTCTGAAACCAAAAACAGCAGAAAACAGGAACTGGCACTTCGGCATCTTGTTAATAGGTTAGTTCTAGAAAATGCAAGAATATGACATAAAGTGTGCATAAAACATGTAGATATCATCAATAATGTGGCATGGAACATAAGAAATTATCGATATGTCGGAGACGTATCAGCATCCCCAAGCTTAGTTTCTGCTCGTCCCGAGCAGGTAAACGATAACAAAGATAATTTCTGGAGTGACATGCCATCATAACCTTGATCATACTATTGTAAGCATATGTAATGAATGCAGCGATCAAAACAATGTATATGACATGAGTAAACAAATGAATCATAAAGCAAAGACTTTTCATGAATAGTACTTCAAGACAAGCATCAATAAGTCTTGCATAAGAGTTACTCATAAAGCAATAAATTCTTAGTAAAGGTATTGAAGCAACACAAAAGAAGATTAAGTTTCAGCGGTTGCTTTCAACTTGTAACATGTATATCTCATGGATAGTTGTCAATGCAAAGTAATATAACAAGTGCAATATGCAAGTATGTAGGAATCAATGCACAGTTCACACAAGTGTTTGCTTCTTGAGGTGGAGAGAGATAGGTGAACTGACTCAACATAAAAGTAAAAGAATGGTCCTTCAAAGAGGAAAGCATCGATTGCTATATTTGTGCTAGAGCTTTGATTTTGAAAACAAGAAACAATTTTGTCAACGGTAGTAATAAAGCATATGTATCATGTAAATTATATCTTACAAGTTGCAAGCCTCATGCATAGTATACTAATAGTGCCCGCACCTTGTCCTAATTAGCTTGGACTACTGGGATCATCGCAATGCACATGTTTTAACCAAGTGTCACAAAGGGGTACCTCTATGCCGCCTGTACAAAGGTCTAAGGAGAAAGCTCGCATTGGATTTCTCGCTATTGATTATTCTCAACTTAGACATCCATACCGGGACAACATAGACAACAGATAATGGACTCCTCTTTTATGCATAAGCATGTAACAACAATTAATTTTCTCATATGAGATTGAGGATATTGTCCAAAACTGAAACTTCCACCATGGATCATGGCTTTAGTTAGCGGCCCAATGTTCTTCTCTAACAATATGCATGCTCTAACCATAAGGTGGTAGATCGCTCTTACTTCAGACAAGACGAACATGCATAGCAACTCACATGAAATTCAACAAAGAGTAGTTGATGGCGTCCCCAGTGAACATGGTTATCGCACAACAAGCAACTTAATAAGAGATAAAGTGCATAAGTACATATTCAATACCACAATAGTTTTTAAGCTATTTGTCCCATGAGCTATATATTGTAAAGGTGAAGAATGGAAATTTAAAGGTAGCACTCAAGCAATTTACTTTGGAATAGCGGAGAAATACCATGTAGTAGGTATGGTGGACACAAATGGCATAGTGGTTGGCTCAAGTATTTTGGATGCATGAGAGGTATTCCCTCTCGATACAAGGCTTAGGCTAGCAAGGCTATTTGAAACAAACACAAGGATGAACCGGTGCAGCAAGACTCACATAAAAGACATATTGAGAACATTATAAGACTCTACACCGTCTTCCTTGTTGTTCAAACTCAATACTAGAAATTATCTAGACCTTAGAGAAACCAAATATGCAAACCAAATTTTAGCATGCTCTATGTATTTCTTCATTAATGGGTGCAAAGCATATGATGCAAGAGCTTAAACATGAGCACAACAATTGCCAAGTATCACATTACCCAAGACATTTTAGCAATTACTACATGTATCATTTTCCAATTCCAACCATATAACAATTTAACGAAGAAGAAACTTCGCCATGAATATTATGAGTAGAGCCTAAGGACATACTTGTCCATATGCTACAGCGGAGCGTGTCTCTCTCCCACAAAGTGAATGCTAGGATCCATTTTATTCAAACAAAACAAAAACAAAAGCACACAGACGCTCCAAGCAAAGCACATAAGCTGTGATGGAATAAAAATATAGTTTCAGGGGAGGAACCAGATAATGTTGTCGATGAAGAAGGGGATGCCTTGGGCATCCCCAAGCTTAGACGCTTGAGTCTTCTTGATATATGCAGGGGTGAACCACCGGGGCATCCCCAAGCTTAGAGCTTTCACTCTCCTTGATCATGTTGTATCATCTCCCTCTCTTGATCCTTGAAAACTTCCTCCACACCAAACTTAGAACAACTCATTAGAGGGTTAGTGCACAATCAAAATATACATGTTCAGAGGTGACATAATCATTCTTAACACTTCTGGACATTGCACAAAGCTACTGAAAGTCAATGGAATCAAAATATCCATCGAACATAACAAAACAGGCAATGCGAAATAAAAGGCAGAATCTGTCAAAACAGAACAGTTCGTATTGACGAATTTTATTGAGGCACCAGACTTGCTCAAATGAAAATGCTCAAATAGAATTAAAGTTGCGTACATATCTGAGGATCACTCACGTAAATTGGCATAATTTTCTGAGTTACCTACAGAGAATTTTGCCCAGATTCGTGACAGCAAAGAAATCTGTTTCTGTGCAGTAATCCAAATCTAGTATGAACTTTACTATCAAAGACTTTACTTGGCACAACAAAACACAAAACTAAGATAAGGAGAGGTTGCTACAGTAGTAAACAACTTCCAAGACACAAAATAAAATAAAATTACTGTAGCAAAATAAACACATGGGTTATCTCCCAAGAAGTTCTTTTCTTTATAGCCATTAAGATGGGCTTAGCAGTTTTAATGATGCACTCGCAAGAAATAGTATTTGAGTCAAAAGAGAGCATCAAGAAGCAAATCCAAAACACATTTAAGTCTAACATGCTTCCTATGCATAGGAATCTTGTAAATAAACAAGTTCATGAAGAGCAAAGTAACAAGCATAGGAAGACAAAACAAGTGTAGCTTCAAAAATTTCAGCACATAGAGAGGTGTTTTAGTAACATGAAATTTTTTACAGCCATATTTTCCTCTATCATAATAACTTTCAGTAGCATCATGAGCAAACTCAACAATATAACTACCACATAAAGCATTCTTATCATGAGTCTCATGCATAAAATTATTACTACTCCCAACATAAGCATAGTCAATTTTATTAGTAATAGTGGGAGCGAATTCAACAAAGTAGCTATCATTATTATTCTCATCAAGTGTAGGAGGCATATTATAATCATAATCAAATTGATCCTCCATAACAGGTGGCACCATAAGACTACTATCATTATAATCATCATAAATAGGAGGCAAAGTATCATCAAAGTAAATTTCCTCCTCAATGCTTGCGGGACTAAAAAGATCATGCTCATCAAAACCAGCTTCCCCAAGCTTAGAATTTTCCATAGCATTAGCAACAATGGTGTTCAAAGCATTCATAGTAATAACATTCCCATTAGCATGCATATAAAGTTCCATGGGTTTTTTAATTCTCTCTTCAAACACATCATGTCCTAATTCAAGATAAAGTTCATAAAGATCTCTCATATTTTTGTTGTTTTCCATTATGCCTAACTAGTGTAAACAAGAAACAAAAAGATGCAATTGCAGGATCTAAAGGAAATAGCTTCGAGCACAAACACAGTGGCGCCAGAAAATTACTTTACCTGGAACCGAAGTATGAGTGCCTTTTACCTTTCCTCCCCGGCAACGGCACCAGAAATTAGCTTAGTAGCCGAGATCCGGAGTGTGAGTACCTTTTACCTTTCCTCCCCGGCAACGGCGCCAGAAAATAGCTTGATGTCTACGCCCCCTCCTTTTCCTGTAGACAGTGTTGGGCCTCCAAGAGCAGAGGTTTGTAGAACAGCAACAAGTTTTCCCTTAAGTGGATCACCCAAGGTTTATCGAACTCAGGGAGGAAGTGGTCAAAGATATCCCTCTCATGCAACCCTGCAACCACAAAGCAAGAAGTCTCTTGTGTCCCCAACACACCTAATAGGTGCACTAGTTCGGTGAAGAGATAGTGAAATACAGGTGGTATGAATAAGTATGGGCAGTAGTAACGGCACCAGAAAAGTGCTTTGCCCAGGACAGTAAACAAGCAGTAGTAACGCAGCAGTAGTAACGCAGTAAAACAGTAAACAAGCAGCGATAGCAGTATTTAGGAACAAGGCCTAGGGATCATACTTTCACTAGTGGACACTCTCAACATTGATCACATAACAGAATAGATAAATGCATACTCTACACTCTCTTGTTGGATGATGAACACCATTGCGTAGGATTACATGAACCCTCAATGCCGGAGTTAACAAGCTCCACAATTCAATGTTCATATTTAAATAACCTTAGAGTGCATGAAAGATCAACACGACTAAACCAAGTACTAACATAGCATGCACACTGTCACCTTCACACTATGTAGGAGGAATAGATCACATCAATACCATCATAGCAATAGTTAACTTCACAATCTACAAGAGATCATAATCATAGCCTACGCCAAGTACTGACACGGATGCACACACTGTCACCATTACACCGTGCAGGAGGAATAAAACTACTTTAATAACATCACTAGAGTAGCACATAGATAAATTGTGATACAAAATACATTGCAATCATAAAGAGATATAAATAAGCACTTCACTATGCCATTCATAACAGTGAATAAGTATTCTGTGAAATATAGCCTAAGAGACCCACACGGTGCACACACTGTCACCTTTACACACGTGGGACAAGGAGTCTCCGGAGATCACATAAGTAAAATTCACTTGACTAGCATAACGACATCTAGATTACAAGCATCATCATATGAATCTCAATCATGTAAGGCAGCTCATGAGATTATTGTATTGAAGTACATGGGAGAGAGATGAACCACATAGCTACCGGTACAGCCCCAAACCTCGATGGAGAACTACTCCCTCCTCATGGGAGACAACAGCGTTGATGAAGATGGCGGTGGTATCGATGGAGGAGCCTTCCGGGGGCACTTCCCCGTCCCGGCGGCGTGCCGGAACAGAGACTCCTGTCCCGCAGATCTTGGCTTCGCGATGGCGGTGGCTCTGGATGGTTTCTCGTACCATGGCTTTTTCGTCTCGAGGTTTTAGGTCCAGGGGCTTTATATAGGCGAAGAGGCGGCGTCAGGAGGTCGAAGGGGCGACCACACTATAGGGGGGCGCGGGCCCCCCCTTGGCCGCGCCGGCCTAGGGTTTGGTGGGCCTGTGCCCCCTCTCTGGCGGTTCTCGGGTGTTCTGGATGCTTCCGGGTAAAATAGGAACCTGGGCGTTGATTTCGTCCAATTCCGAGAATATTTCGTTACTAGGATTTCTGAAACCAAAAACAGCAGAAAACAGGAACTGGCACTTCGGCATCTTGTTAATAGGTTAGTTCCAGAAAATGCACGAATATGACATAAAGTGTGCATAAAACATGTAGATATCATCAATAATGTGGCATGAAACATAAGAAATTATCGATATGTCGGAGACGTATCACATATCCATGAAATAATCGTCCTTAGTATGCACCGTTGCTATGACTCGTCGTTTCAAAGCATCACGTGATGATCGGGTGTGATAGATTCTACGTGTGCATACAACGGGTGCAAGCCAGATTTGCATATGCGAATACTAAGGTTAAAACTTTACGAGCCTAGCATGTACAGACATGGTCTTGGAAAGTCGTCATGATATAATGGATAAAATTATGAGTGAAATTGTTCATCATATTACAAAGTTACTAATAGTGAAATCTGAAACACTTGTCATATGATGATCAAGGTTATTGGTATTTGACCAACAAACCTAGAAGTTAATAATGTTAAAGTGCTTTTCTGAATAATGAGGAAAGCTAAAAGAGAAACTGCAAAAGATATTTTGGCAAAAAGAAAAGAAAAGACTAGAAAGTCTAGCTCAGGTGTATATAAATGATATACATGTTATGGTTGTATTCCTAGTTAAGTCACACTATGAAATTCTTGGGTATTAGTACTATATTGGTTGGTATGAAGTGTCATACAAAACAACGCAATACAAGAATACAATGGCCTAAGTGACTGACAAGGAATATGATAGGAATGCATGTCTGGAACAAAATAAAGTGTTATTATGTTCGTCGTTAGCATTCTATCTAGCCCTTAGAATTTATAATAAAGAACTTAATAATTGTTATTTTGCTCTGGTCAAATGAAAACAATGAGTTGTTCAAATTATGACATTACTCCATGTATGATGGATAAGTTATTATAAATCTTAATGGTGAAACACACATACATAACACTGACGCTAAAATGCCATAAGGCAAATGATTTGAATTCCACTTATTTGTGGAACCGCTATTTAGGTCATGTTAGAAAGGAACGCATGAAGAAACTCCATGTAAATGGATTTTTGGAGTCATTTGATTTTTGAATCATTTGGCGCTTGCAAATCATTTCTAAAGAGAATGATTAAAATACCGTTCATAGGCCAAGAATTGAACGGGCAACTAACTTAGTGGAAAAATACATGATGATGTGTGTGGTTCACTAGACATAGTTGTGTGCGGGAGATTCTTCTACTTCATGAAAACTTTCAACAATGAATTGAGTATATGTGGATATATTCGATAAGGAAGAAGTTTGAAATTTTTGAATGGATTCAAATAAATTTCAATATGAAGTGGAAATCATCGTAATAGAAAAATCAAATATCTATGATTGGATCATGGTGGAAATGATTGAATTACGAGTTTTAGCAAACATCTAAGAGAGTCATGAAATTGTTCTACAACTCACATTTCTTGGAGTATCATAATGATGATATAGTATCCGAGAGATGTATCCAAACCTTGTTGGATTAATGATGAGATAAAATATTATGATGCCATTATATTTTTGTGGATTATGCTTTAGTGACTACCGCTTTTACACTAAATAGAGCATCATCATGATCCATAGAAATGACACCATACGAGTTATGGCATGGGTATAAACCCTAATAGTCCTTTCTTTAAATTTTGGTCTAAAAGATTACAACCAAAATCGGATGAATGTCTTTGTTGGTTATCCCAGAGATTTAATTGGGAATTTTTCCCACGAGACAAAGACAAAAGTGTTTGTCAATGTTTCTTATTTCCAAGAAATTATTTCTAGTGAAGTATTTGAGTGGGAGGACAATATAATTTGATAAGGTTTATGAACCTGAGCATAATGATCAGAATAGCGCAGCATCGGAATTGGTTTTGGAAGCAGCCACGACGATCATGGCTCCCATGACTACAAAGTGTTTTAGCCATGGAGATCAAAACACATATTGAACCTTGTAGGTATGGTTTACTTTGTGATCAAATAAATGATTTGTGGACAAAGCATTGATTTTGAACAATGATAAACCAACTACAAACAAAGAAGTTATGATGGGCCCTGACTCCGTTAAAATGGCTATACGCCATGAAATCCAAGATAGATGAATACTTTTTGAAAGTAAATAGATCTATAAAATTGATGGACTTGGATGAAATATCCTTGAAGAAGCTCGACTTGTTGAAAAGTTGTTTACAACAAAGTTCAAAGAGTTGACTACGATAAGATTATATCTTCCGTAGCGATGCTTATTGTCTATGTGGATTGTTCTAGAAATCGCTACATATTTCTTTATGAGATTTGCTAGTAGGATGGCAAAATACACTAGATAGGAATACGAACTTCAATTGGATGAAGTGAGTATCACGGAGTTGGAATCTTCACCAGATGAAATAGTCAAAGAGTTTTTGATTTCATCAGAGACGATGAAGAGGCTTGCATTTGCAAGAAATTAAGTGGGAGCGCTGAGACATATTTATAATACTTTATGTAGATGACATATAGTTGGTTATAAATGATGTAATTATATACTTGATTAAAAGATTTCATTGAGAATTAACTTCAATGAAAGGATATGGACTGAAAGAAATTTAGTGTCAAGATCTATGAAGATAGATTAAAACACATAAATAAGTTTAAGTCAAAGTACATAGGATGGATATTGAAGTAGTTCAATATAGAAATATTAAGAAAATGTTCTTGTCATGTGAAGGTTTAACAAGACTTGAGTGTATCTAACACTCAATGAGTAAAAACACATGAGTGATTATAGATCACGAATAATATGTACACAATCAGATGTCCTATGCTCTAAAAGTGTTATGAGCATGTACCAGAATGATTCATGTGATGATCATTGAAAAATAGTAAGAATATTCTTGAGTACTTAAGAAGAACCAAGTATATATATATATATATATAATTTTGTATGGAGAAATGACAAACAAATCGCTGTAAGGTGTTACACCGATATTGGTTTTGTCACATATAAAATATAATTTCAAATCTCAAATTTGACTAAGTGTTGTTTAAAAGGTTGCACAATGAGTTAGAAGTTGTCTATGTTAGATTTAGAAGAGTTCTAAATATTGTGACGGATTCTACAAACGAAAGGCAGAGTATGTCATTGTTTTGACAATGACTGAGGATGTTAAGTCAAGAAGTTCTTTGAGAACTTGGTGTAGTTCCGACAGAGTCAGAACTTTGAAGCTATATTGTGTGTGACAATATTAGTGACATATTTCAGACCGCGGAATTAAGGTTCCACCAGAAGACCAAACATAACTAATGCCGACTCATTTGGAAATGAGTGATGCGTTGAAACGCAAATGAATTACAAAATACATACTGTTCTGAGCATGTCAGATCTGTTGACTAAAACCTCTCCCGTGAGCAAAACATGATAAAGCACCGGAAGGCCAAGGTGTTATATCTTTACAAATGTAAACTAGATTATTGACTCTAGTGCAAGTGGGAGACTGTTGGAGATATGCCCAAGAGGCAATAATAAAATGGTTATTATAATATATCTTTGTGTTTATGATAATGTTTACATACCATGCTATAATTGTATTAAATGAAACATTGATACATGTGTGTTATGTGAACAACAAAGAGTCCCTAGTAAGCCTCTTGTATAACTAGCTTGTTGATTAATAGATGATCATGGTTTCGTGATCATGAACATTGGATGTTATTAATAACA
The DNA here is from genome assembly GCF_019359855.2 of Lolium perenne. Classification (NCBI taxonomy): domain Eukaryota; kingdom Viridiplantae; phylum Streptophyta; class Magnoliopsida; order Poales; family Poaceae; genus Lolium; species Lolium perenne. The sequence continues at coordinate 92,040,001 of NC_067245.2, read as the reverse complement.
AGGTTATGTCATTGTATGAATGATGTAATGGACACACCCAATTAAGCATAGCATAAGATCACGTCATTAAGTTATTTGCTATAAGCTTTCGATACATAGTTACCTAGTCCTTATGACCATGAGATCATGTAAATCACTTATACTGGAAAGGTACTTTGATTACATCAAACGCCACTGCGTAAATGGGTGGTTATAAAGGTGGGATTAAGTATCCGGAAAGTATGAGTTGAGGCATATGGATCAACAGTGGGATTTGTCCATCCCGATGACGGATAGATATACTCTAGGCCCTCTCGGTGGAATGTCGTCTAATGTCTTGCAAGCATATGAATAAGTTCATAAGAGACCACATACCACGGTACGAGTAAAGAGTACTTGTCAGGAGACGAGGTTGAACAAGGTATAGAGTGATACCGATGATCAAACCTCGGACAAGTAAAATATCGCGTGACAAAGGGAATTGGTATCGTATGTGAATGGTTCATTCGATCACTGAAGTCATCGTTGAATATGTGGGAGCCATTATGGATCTCCAGATGTCCGCATAGTTCGTGAACCGTAGGGTGACACACTTAAGGTTTGATGTTGAAATGGTAGAACTTGAATATGGAATGGAGTTCGAAGTTTTGTTCGAAGTCCCGGATGAGATCCTGGACATCACGAGGAGTTCCGGAATGGTCCGGAGAATAAGATTCATATATAGGAAGTCATATTCCAAGTTTGGAAATGATCCGGTGCATTTATGGCAGGTTCTAGAAGGTTCTAGAAAAGTCCGGAAGAAAGGCACTATGGAAGGTGGAGTCCCGGAGGGACTCCACAAGCTTGGCCGGCCAAACCCTAAGAGAGGAGTCCCAGGTGGGCTCCACCTGAGGTGGCCGGCCACCCCACCTAAGGAAAAGGTGGGAGTCCCACCTTGGGTAGGACTCCCTCCTTGAGTAGGTTTCCCACCTTTGGGAAGTTTTGGTGTTGGGGTCTTATTCGAAGACTTGGACTACAACTCTTGGGGCTTCCACCTATATAATAAGGGGCATAGGAGAGGGGGCTGACCACCACAAGCCCATAGCTTGGCCGCACCCCTAGGTGGCCGGCCACCCCCTCTCCCAAACCCTAGCCGCCCCTCTCTCCTCCTCTTCTCCCGCACGCTTAGCGAAGCTCCGCCGGAGATCTCCACCGCCACCACCACCACGCCGTCGTGCTGCCGGATTCAAGGTGGAGCTACTACTTCCGCTGCCCGCTGGAACGGGGAGAAGGACGTCGTCTTCATCAACACCAAACGTGTGATCGAGTACGGAGGTGCTGCCCGATCGTGGCACCGTGATCAAGATCTTCTACGCGCTTTTGCAAGCGGCAAGTGATCGTCTACCGCAGCTATAAGAGCCTACTCTTATAGGCTTTGGAAATCTTCAAGGGTTAGTCTTGATCATCCCCTCGTTGCTCCCGTCTTCTAGATTGCATCTTGGCTTGGATTGCGTTCTCGCGGTAGGAAAATTTTTGTTTTCTATGCAACGAATCCCTACAACATCTTAAGGAAATAAATACCCAATGACCCAGTTGAAGCAAGGCGAGTTATTAGATGATCCAAAGCTTTTACGGTGGTCAAAGGGGAGCTGTACAAGCGAAGTATTTCGGGAGTGTTACAAAGGTGCGTCACACCCGAAGAAGGACGAATAATCCTGAAGGACTTACACGAGGGAATATGTGGTCATCACGCAAGCAGTTGAGCTATTGCGGCCAAGGTTTTCAGGGCTGGATTTTATTGGTTGACAGCAATCGAGGATGCAAAAGAGATAGTACGAACTTGCGACGCGTGCCAGAGATTCGCCACGAAGCCTCATTCTCTGGCAGCGGAGTTGATGCCAATACCATTGTCTTGGCCCTTTGCTCAATGGGGCCTCGACATGGTGGGAAAGTTACACAAGGCCTCGCCAGGAGGATACGAGTATATGCTCGTTGCTGTCGACAAATTCACCAAGTGGATAGAAGCAAAGACGATAAGTTCACCAGACGCAGCATCAACAATAAAGTTCGTAAAGAGCATTGTCTTTCAGTTTGGAGTACCTCATAGCATCGTCACGGACAATGGCAGTAACTTTACATCCAAGGAATTCAAGGCATACTGCGCAGAAGTAGGCATCAAATTGCACTTCGCGTCAGTTGGGCACCCGCAAACCAATGGTCAAGTCGAGAAAGCCAATGGCATCATCTACAATGGTATCAAGAAGCGCTTGTTAGGACCACTGGAAAAAGCTCGACATACATGGCCAGAAGAGTTGCCAAGTGTATTATGGAGTATTCGAACAACACCAAATACAGTGACACAGGAGATTCCGTTTTTTCTGGTCCATGGAGCTGGGGCAGTACTGCCGATAGAAATAGAGCATGACTCTCCAAGAGTCACGGACTATGATGAAGAAGCTTCCAGAAGAGCATTAGAGGACGATGTCGACGCACTTGACGAAGCTCGAGATGAAGTACTATCACGGGTCACCAAGTACCAGCAGGACTTGAAAAACTACCATAGTCGACGTTTGCGGCCAAGATCCTTTCAGGTCGGAGATTTAGTCCTACGACTCAATCAAAACAGTACTGAAAAACTCGAGTCGCCATGGCTTGGCCCGTACATCGTCACAGAAGTAATCGAAAGGAGGAGCGTACAGGATAAAGGACAAGAAGATGGGGGCTCCCGAGAAAAACCCCTGGAACGTGGCGCAACTAAGGCGATTTTACGCCTAGTCTCGAAATATAGTCCTCCTTGTAAAAATACAATGTACTGAAACACCCGCGAGTTTTCAGACGCACTCTTTTCCTTTCAGGGCACCGAGTGGGGCTGAAAGGTTTTTAATGAGGCGGGCTCGCGGTGCTGCAATATAGTAAAAGATATTCGTGATATATATACATCTTTTTTCGTCGACAGGTTCGGGGGCTCATAACCCGTGGCAACCAATATAGATACTCTCGCAAAATAGTAAATTCGTCGAAACAAAAAAGATAGCTTGAGCTTCGGCCAAAGGCTCGGGGGCTTCACAATATAGAGTATACTTTACAATATAGACAACTTCATTCATCATCAATATAAATGCGACACAGGAGAAATATCTGAATTCCCGCAATATAGTACAACTCAGTTGATACCTAATATGTTATCTATGGATAAACCTTTGTTATTTGCAGTAGTTGTCGTATGTTCAACATAACTCCCTCTTACAAAGAACTCAGAGTCCATCCGAAGAAGCTCGTCCATCATTTCTTCGGCGACAGGAGTTACAACATCGTTGATCTTATCGATGTTCCTTTTCCGCTTCGACTACTTGGCCATACATTTGGTGACAATCTTCGTCAAGTCTAACTTCCGGTAGCAGATCTGTATCATAATCATGACGAATCTTGCTCCAGTAGACAGTTGAGCTTGCACAAAATTATGGATACGAGGGGCATCCCGAAATTTTTACATTAGAGCAGGAAGAGTATCCGGTATTTCGTTCCGAGGAAACATGGTACTATACACTAAGGACAAGGTTTTTGTACAGAAATCAAGGAACTCGCGAACTTGACAAGCGCGGTCGTGAAATCTGACAATTTGTCGGGTGCGTTCTGGAGTGGCCTAGAACAGAGAACCATGGTCAAGTGAAAGGTTAACCAGAAGATTGGTCCTTGTGTCTACAATTTGATATTCGGCAGCAGTGTCTAGAAAGGAACCTATTTGGCGACAGCACAAGAATTTCAAAAGAGGAAACAGCGAAAAAACAGAAGAAGCTTTGGTTTGCAAAGCATACCTGACATATCCAAACTTGCTTCGTTCATCAGCTCGAGCATAAAATTCTCGCGGGTGGTAGCCTTTGCAGCTTCAGAAATGGCGGCTTCCTTGGCAGCTATGGCCTCTTGAGCCTGCTGCAGGGCAACTTTCTTCTTTTCGGATGATCTTCGAGACTGCTCCATTACCATAAGTGTTTGCTTCTTCGCATACTGAAGCTGTTGACGAAGTTCCTCCAAGTCCTGCGCTGAACCCTTACTCGAAGAATCTTCACCAAATTCACTATCAACAGGCGTTTTCTTCGAGCGAGAGGAAGCAGGAAAAACATCGGAGGGACGAGGAGTTGAAGTGTAATTATCAAAATTTAACTGAAAACAAAAGGTTCGACATCAATCATCAAGCAAAATAGAACTCCATTGATTTTCAGAGTATTTACAAGGCATTACAAAAGAAGGATGTCCTATCGAGCTACTGGGATAAGTGTCGCCAAAGCTACTTTGGCGACAGCATCAAAAGGAGAAAAGAAAAAGAATGACAGGGTACTCTACTTGACCTCCGGCTTGGATGAGCTGGGATCAGGAGTTGGCTTGCAGCCAAGAAAGGCAAGGATCGGCTTGGAGCTAGGTTTGGCAGCCTTAATCAAAGACTGCCACTTCTTCGTCTCCATCTCCTTTATCTCGCCAACCTTAGCCCAGTCGACGTCCTGTTGGCTGTCGGCAACCAGAGCAATGGTGCCCTCGACGCCAATCTTCAGGCCTTCTTGGCGAAGTTTAAGCCCCAGATCTTCTTGAGAGTTGAAGCACTTGGCGAGCGTTGTGAAAATCTTCGGCTCTTGTGTCTTTTGGAAGAAATACGGAAAAAGACGCGACAGACCTGCTCTGTCTTCAGCAAGGCCTTCACGTGCTTCCTCTGCATGAAACTCAAGAAGGGAAAGCTCGTCAAGCAGCTGATCGCCTTCAGGACATTCCAAGTCAAAATCTTGATGCGTTTTCCCTACAAAGAAGCAAAAGAAAGATTGTCAAAAATTGCGCAAGGATAAATTTGACAACCCGAAGAAGTAGCAAAAGTTTGAGGGCTTACTAACAAAACGTCGACTTTGCGATTGCAAGCGACTAAGGATTTCAGCTTCACGAACAGATTGCTCGGATATGTTGTCGCTCAAGGCAGTTTCCGCGTTATGAAGTCTTTGTCGAAGATCTTCGACAGCGGCGGCATCTGCTTTAGCCTTCTTAGCATCTGTTTCAGCCTTCTTACGAGCCTTCTCACTTTGCTCTAGTTTACGAGCAAGTGCATCAGCACGCTTGTTGGCTTCCACAAGGTTTTCTGACAAAATAAGTCGACAACAATTAAAATCATGACAAGAAAGGAAGGAAGAGGTCATTTGCCAGAAGAAGTAGTAGAATATTACCTTCGGCTTTTTTAGCATAGTCGCGGTACCTGACAAGTTGGGTACCGAGACGGATGAATTCCTTCATCAAAGGCTGACAAAGGAAAAAGAGAAGCAAGCATCAATAGGGTGAAAAGCTCGACAGCAAAAAGTAAAAAAGAAGCGAAAAACAAAAAAGAGTCGATAGCATCAAAAAATATTTTGTGCAAACGAGGAGAAGTGAGCAACTTGCGTCATCCAGAGGAGGAGTCGTGGAACCACCAATTTGTAGGGCAGGCTCCTTGGTTGGCTCGACCCTTGCCCTCTTTGGCGAAGGGGCACGGGGGATTGCAGGAGGAGTTGGGTGCTCGGTGTTTTGCTGAGGAGGCGAAGTTTCATCTCCATCAGGCTGAGCTTCAGAAACAACTAAAGTACGTGACGTACTCGTTTGAGCAGTCGCGTCAATAGGTTGACCTTCACCCTCGTCGCCGCTGCAATAAAATGGCGACAACGTAAGAATCAACATAGACAAAAACATTGAGAGCAAAACAACAACGAGGAGTAAGAACTTACGAGCTGACAAGGGCATCCTCGTAAGGATTGAAAGCTGCCTTCCTTTCAGAAGGACCAGCTTCTTCGGCTTTGGAGGTGCCGGAATCTCCCACCGTCATCCCTTTTCCTCTTGTTCCTTGGAGAAACAGCGGAAGGAAGGGAGCGTGTTGAGGCAGTGGCCTTAGACTCGGCTTCTTTTTCAGAGGAAGCCGCGGATTTTTTAGAACCCGCGACTTCACTCTCAGGGCGAGAAGTACCCTGGTTGTCATCGTCGACAATGGTACGTTCTTCGACTTCTCCACCTTCAGGAAGAGGAGGAAGAGAAGCCAGAACAGGGTGGTTCTGTGAAAAAGAAAGAGTGTCAACAAAAAAGTTATGCAAAAGACGCTAGCTGGAATAGTAGTCGACAAATACTAAAAACTCGAGAAGACAATATAGTAGTCAAGAGGAAAAATTACCTCGGGAAGGGGGTTGGCGCCACTATATGGCGTAACGCGGCAAGAGGATGGAATAGTATCCTTCTTGCTGAGCGACGAAATTCTTCGGATCAGTTTCTCCAAATCCTTCACAGGAAGGTCTTTGGAGAGCCTGTCGACGTCTTTTTCACCAACATACATCCAAAGGGGATTTTTGCGACCTTGCAGAGGCTGCACCCTAATCCTAAGGAAGTAAGCTGTGATCTGGATACCCGACAGCTCCTTGCCACGGGTGTTCTGGAGCTCATGAATGCGAGTCATCAGCGCCTCTGTCGCCAACTTCTCATCTTCAGTGGCTTCAGCATCCCAGGAACGGCGGCGAAGAATTTTAGCTCCTCCGTCGGAAGGAGCAATGTTGTGCTCTCCTGAGTCAAAGCTTTCTTCGTGCACATAGAGCCATCTCTTGCGCCACCCTTGGACGGAGTCGGGGAACTTGACGTCGAAGTATTCGACGTCAGAACGAACACAGATAACAACGCTGCCGATGTTATAGGCTGCATTGTGGGAGCCATTACGGCGGAGACAGAAAATGCATTTCCAAAGAGCCCAATTAGGTTGGACTCCAAGGAAGCATTCACACAGTGTGATAAAAATCGACACGTGAAGGATGGAATTGGGCGTCAGCTGATGCAGCTGAAGCCCATAGACAAAAAGGAGACCTCGAAGAAACTCGTGGATAGGGGGAGAAAGACCGCGAATAAGATGGTCAACGAAACTGACCCAATACTTGATTGGAGGCGAGGGATAGCTTTCCTCCTTGGGGAAGCGCAGCGCGTTCTCCTTCTTGGTGAACCCGAGCTTCTTCAGCAGGTTCATGTCCTGGTTGGAGATCTTGGATCTCTCCCACTCCAGATCTTCGGCGGCCATCTTAGATTCGGGAGTGCTATGCATGGTCAGACACGCGTGTGGTGGCATCAATGAGCGTGGAGGAGAAAGGCGCGAGCGTGGTGTAGCGCAAGAGGCAATGGGAGCAGTGGAGGATGTTGCAGAGGAAAAACAGAGGTGCGGCGCGAGCGAAAGTATTGACGGAGGAAGACGATGACCTTAAATAGAGGTGCGGTGAATCGACGCACCGTTGGATGAAGAGATTGCGGGATAGATGGTATACACGTGGACAAGGGGTAAAAAAGTAATTTCATCCAGACGAGAAAGAACAGGAGCTATAGTACGTGCGCCAGGAAAAGTGGAGGACGTGTGTCCCCCACTTGCACGACGTGTCAAATTGATGAGCAATTTGGGCCCGCAACGCAGAGAGAGCAGTTCTCGCGTTTTCCCGATACAGCGGTTGTGGCTATCGTCAGCAATGATGTCACCGTGGCAAGGGAAAAATTCCGCTAAGCAGCTTCATAAATAATGGCGACAGCAGAAGATTGGTGATTATTTCGAGAGCCTTTGGTTAAATACAAGTTTTTGATCAAATGCTCGGGGGCTACTTTGGAACAATGAAAAACTCGAGAATGACAAAATAGAAATGTTGAGAGCCTATGATCAAATACAAGCATTTGCTCATAGCCTCGGGGGCTACTCCCATCGGGAGCGCTGTTCGCGCACCCGATAAATATGAAAACTCCGAGAAAGAAGGAAAATATAGCAACGTAAGGCGTTGAGCCTACACCCAAGCACAAGTCCTTGGCTGTAGCCTCGGGGGCTACTCCCATCGGGAACGCTGTTCGCGTGCCCGATGAAATTATAAAAAAAAGAGAAAGAAGAAGAAAAAGTGAGCATATTTCGAGTTATATAAATAACTCTACATATACTCCCATCGGGAGAGCAATATAAGTCATCCGTTGACTCAATAAAATGTGCTATTCCAACAGCCAAAAAATCACTCGACAATATATTCTCAGAGCGCCAAAGCTGCGATCAATCTCTGAATGCCGCAAAACTTTGCGAAGGTAAGAACCCAGATCCGTTCTGAGTGGCGTGGCGCCGTCTCTGACGTCAGTTTGCTACTTTTTTCCGTATCAACAGATACGAAGGAAAATCCTAACGGACGCGTTAGGTACCCGATAAAATATGACTGGGACTCGACATAATGGTAAGACCTTAAGCGGCACCTGTCGAAGTTTACACCAGTATCCTGAGATCATGTCCAGGGACATGATCTTGAAGTAGGTTTTTGCGGATTGCCACTAGAGCAGTTAACTAGTACCTGATCCGTCAGATGAACTAGCCCCAACTACCATTATCCCTGTACAATATAATTTCGTACCCAAAGATATGTGGTAAAGTTCAGAGCTATTGGATAAATATAAAGTTGGAGATTTTCCCTGATGTCGAGGGTACTCCTCGCCAATGCCCTCCGATAGGGGCTTAGGGTTGATGGAATCCTGCAAGCTGACACGAGACATCGGTTCACAGACAAGTGGGGAGAGCAATTTACCCAGGTTCGGGGCCCTCGATGAGGTAAAACCCTTATGTCCTGCCTGTCTGTTCTTAATTATGATGATAATGGGTTACAATGGGGTGCCGAATAGTTCAGCTAATATCTCGTCGAGATGGCTATTGCTAGGGTGACCTAGCTCTAAGCTTTTGCTGGCTAAGATTGCTAAGATTGATCGTGATTCTCGGCAGCCCCTCTCCTGGCCTTTATATAGGAGGCCAGGTCTCAAGAGATCTAACCGAATACGACTAGGTTTACTGTAGTTTTAGATCCGATCTTTCCTTGTTCGGCTGCTTCCTTATCTTGCCCGTCAAGGAACCTTCTGGTGCACTGTCCTAGTGGCCTATCTCGCCTTCAGGTCTCTTCATGGGCCTCAAAATAGTCAATACAGGATAGGGCAATGTCGGTTATCCGAAGGGTAGTGCCCACGTCAGTAGCCCCCGAGTGTCTAGCCGAAGATAGTTCGGGTAGACACTAAAACTCGTCTCCTCTTGATGTTCTTCTCCTTCATTGTCCTTGTTCATCTTGAATCTGCTTCACCTTCTTCTATCGGGTGCGCGTCAGCGCTCCCGATGGGAGTAGCCCCCGAGTCTAGGTACGGATGCTTGCAATCCGTGCGTAGACTCAAGTTGCACTACTCGAATATTTCGTTCTGCCGAAGTTTTTTCTGCAAATCTTCATAGGTCTTCCGATATATTTTCTTTATGCAAGGGATAATGAGTAACGTGCCCAACTTTTGTTGGTTAACTGCCGATGGCAAAACAATGTTACCCTACACAGAATCAAGTCCTCGGGCATGATCCTGGAGTGCAAAAAACTTTTATCGGGTGCGCGTCGCGCGCTCCCGATGGGAGTAGCCCTCAATTCTAGGTACGAGTGTTTGTAACCGAGTGCAGACTCGAGCTGTTCAAACAATATTTCTTCAATCCCCTTTTTCCTTCGACTGCTCATTCTGTCGGGTGCGCATCACGCACTTCCAATGGGAGTAGCCCCCGAGTCTGGGCGCGGGTGTATGCAGCCGGGTGCAGACTTAAGTCGAGCAATTATCTCTTCCTCCAAATTTTTTTTCCTTCGAGTCTTCATTTTATCGGGTCGCGTCAGCGCTCCCGATGGGAGTAGCCCCTGAGTCTAGGTACGGATGCTTGCAATTCGTGCGTAGACTCAAGTCCTTCATCCGATAACTTTCCATTTTTCCTTCGAATGCTTCTAGGTTTTTTTATGACGTCACTGTTGACGTGTAACTGCTGTGGGCTGATTGACAGGACTTGACCTGATGGGCCTACCCTAGCTCTGCGCGGGCAGTTTTTAGGGCTTGACCAGTGCACGCGTGGTGATCGAGGTGTCTCCTCGATTTTCGCACAACGTGGGAATAATGGGCCGCCGGTTCCGCCCCTTCTTCAAGCGCCACGTGCTTACACAGCTCTTAACTTCTCCTCAAAATCTCCAAAGGGCGAAAAATCCCTAATCTTCTCCACGGTTTCCGTAGCATCTCTTCATTCTTCCCCTTCATCCTTCCTTTGCCGTTACTGCGCCGCCACCACTGCTTTTCCAATCTCCATCAGATCTCACAATGGTGAAGAAGAAGAATCCTGTCGCCGCCGCCAGTTCCACCAGCGGAGGCGCCGCCGCCAAGTCCTCCTCTTCTCTTCCGAAGGGGAGCGCTCCTCCCCCAGCTCCGGCGCCACCAGCGCCGTCGAGTTCAATAGTCAAGCCCGGAGATTGGGTGGCATCAACCGTCACCAAACGTGACGAGAAGAGATCCCGAAGCCTGGGATTGATATATTCTGACGAGGGAAACGTGATCCTTCCAGGTGCGATTTCTCGGCCTGATCCCCCTGCTGGCTTTACTGTGATGTTCTTATCTTTCCTATACCGAGGCCTTTCGCTTCCCACTCATGGATTCCTCCTCCATCTCTTGCGAACGTATGAAATTCAACTATGGCAACTTACCCCCAACTCAATCCTCCACGTTGCTGTGTTCATCACCCTTTGCGAGGCGTTTCTGGGTATCGAACCTCATTTTGGGCTGTGGAAAAAGATCTTCTATGTGAAGAGATACAATAGCAGTAATGGATACTTTGTCACCGGAGGAGTGGGGTTTGTAGCTCGTTCGGAGGTCAATTACTTCAATTTCCCAATGAAAGAGTCCGCGCAAGGGTGGAGGCTGAAATGGTTTTACATTAAGGACTCCATGTCACCCGAATCTCGGCTTCCTTGCTTTGCCGATGCCTCCAAAGCCAAGCCCAAGAATTCCTGGAAGAATATTCTCTCACCCGACGAAAGAGCTACAGCCGAAGAACTATTTGCCAAATTCCTTCGAATCAAAGAGGCTGACGGCCAAACTATGATCGGCACAGAGGTGGTAGCGGTATTCTTGAAACGCCGAGTGCAACCAGTCATGGCCAGAGTTCACCCGATGTGGTTGTACTCAGGTCCAAAGGATGAAACCAGGATTAATGCTGCCGATCTGTCGGGAAAGGAGTTGCTTGGCGAAGTCCGTCGCCTTACTTCCCTTAGCCAGGAAGATTCGATTCCGCTGATTTCTTCCTATGCTCCCCTTGACGCTGACCATCCACCATCAAAGGTATTTTTTTTTCTTCACGTTCCTACTATGCTGCTTCTACTTAGCCGACATAATTACCATTTTTCTTACTTGTTATTTTCTTCGACAGATCCCCATAGTTTCTGGAAATATGCATGATTCACCGGATGATACTTCTGAGGGGAGAGGCTCCTCAATCCCCGTAGATTTTCACACTGTCGAGCATACAGGCCTAGAGGACGAATATAATGGTCCGATAGATTTTGAAGTTGCCCACACCAACCTTCCTTCCTCAGCCAATGATGCTCATGACGCAGATGGATCAGTGCGTAATGACGACGCTGATCATGATGCCTCTGTTGATGCAGTTGCGGAGGAGGCCAGGTCTTCACCTGCGAAGAGATCGACCGGCGGCTTTGCCGATGAAGATGATCTCTTCGACATGTAAGCAGTTTCTTTTCTGAAGTTATACTTTGCCCTTTTCTTTTTCATACTCCTTTTATAATCATTGTCGACCATTCACCTTTGCAGCGATGAAGGCTTTATCGAGCCTCCGTCTAAAAAAGCCAAATCTGATGCTGCCTCGCCGGTCGTGGTGGCTTCCGAAGCTTCGGCTCCTAAGGCTGCCCCTGTGGCTCAAGCATCGACTGCTTCTTCCCTTTCCAAGGCGAAAGACGTTTCTCCAACTACTTCCACCGTGACTCCTCCTTCTGTAAGTCCTTTTCTGATTGTGATGCAAATTTCTTGGAACGTGCTCTGTTTAACAGTTTTTGGTGAACCATCCTTCTTTCTTAAGGACCTGCGAGGCATTATTTCTTCTTTGGAGGCCTTCGCCTCCCAATTCACTTCTCTAGAAGCTGACAAGGCTCGGCTACAAGAGGAAGTCAAATCTTCCTCCTCGAAGTTGGATGGCGCAGTCAAGATAGCTGCTGAGGCTCGCCAAGAGGTTGACTCTCTGAAGGAGGAACTGGGCAAACTGAAAGAGAAGCTGAAGGAGGAGGAAGCATCCAGGCTGGTGGCTGAAGCTCGGGCAGCCGAAAAGGATGAAGTCCTTCATCAGTCTTCTTTGGCCTTACTTGGTAATTTTTTATACACCTCTGTCGATTGATGCACTTATAAATTCGATCCTTTTGCCAATGTATTTTTTCCTTTCTTTCCCCTGCAGAGGCGGCGAACATCCCTGCTGATGCCCTGGACAGAGTTCCAAACAATTCTCCGGCAAACGCTATGTTGATGATTCTTGCCTCTCACCAGCTTACGCGGGAGCTTCTTGTAAAGGGGAAGGGTGCCCTGGCGTGGATGCACTCGATGATTTTTCCCAAGATCAAGCAGGACAAGACCCTGGGGCAGCTGATCGATGCCTTCGCGGTTGACACCAAGGAGGTTATCGAGGTATTCAAGCGTATATCGCGCACTTATGGTGCTGTCCTTGTCTTCCAGCTTATGATGGGTTACGGCTTTAAGGGTGATATTGAAGAGATGACTAAGGAGCTGCCGAAAGAGCAAGACGGGCAGCTTGTTGACTTAAGCGCCTTTAAAGCGTCTGCCCTTACTTGTGCTCGCCAGCTCCTTGAACTGGTTTCATCAAGGAAGTCGTCGGCTGGACCCAGTTTATCGACTCAGACCCAGGCCCCTTGATTTTTGTATCAAACTTATGCTTGATCTGATGTGAAACATTGTTCTACCGCAAAACTTATGCTTGTAATAAACTCCGTGCTAGCAATGTTGTTATCACACTTTTGTTATGATATTTCTTCTTGCACTTATCCCGATGGGAGTTACTTCGGATGTTCAGCTGTACCATATCCATCATCTTTTTATAACGGTGTTTCCTGCAGGTCTTCCCAGTGCCCTCATTTGTTGACGACTCTTCGGGTGCTCTTCCTGAAAGTGACCGGATCCAGCGTATGAAGGATCGGATTACGCAGATGGAAAAGGACCTGCGCAGCACTTATGTCTTAGCTGCTATTGTCAATAAGAAGAACGAGATTGCAGCCGACGTGGAATGGTACACTCTTACTGAGCTGCATAAAGCTACCGAGAGTTTGAACTGTAAGTTCCCTGATTCCTTTGCCTTTTTTATCAACAACGCCTTGTCTGACTCTTTATTGATTCTTTTGCCAGTCATAGCTTTGAACCGTGCGGAAGAGAACAAGCGGATACACGAGCAAGTGCATGCTTTAATCCAGCTTTCCTCATCCGAAGAGATTTTCTAGCGGGAACACTCGAAGGCTTCGGCTGTTGCGAAATTTCAGGATCGGGTCCAACAAGTCCACCAGTTCTTTGACAAGTGCTACAAAGCTATGAGGGTGGTTTGGAAGACGATGTTTCCTTTGAATGCAATTCCCCCTACGCTTTTGACTTTGATGTCCGAGTTTGGAAATGCCAAGAAGATTCGGGACTTAGTGCGAGCTCAAGTGTTTGCAGGGGCCAAGTGTACGCTTGCCCTTGTGCTTGCTCGTTATCCCTCAGCATGTTTGCTATCTATTGCCAACGCAACTGGCGATTTTGAGGAACTATACCCGAAGGTATTATTGCCTGCCAATATAATTGTCGACAGGCTTGAGGAGGAGTCCAAGGTACCTGAAGAAAGGGAAATTCCACAAGGGTGATATCAGGGTGTAAAGTTGTTTTTGTAAAATGAATTGCATTGGCTAGTCCATCCAAGTGTTAGGATTGTTAAGCCGAAACTTTTTATTTGGTAAATACATGAATATGTACTTTTACCGTGCCGTTGGCAAATTTTTGAAGGAGCAAATCTTAATTGCCCGTTAGATGTATGTATACTAGTTGGTCAGCAAATCATTATGAGTGATCAGCTCGTGTTGCAGGTTTTGCTAAACCTGTTGTATGCGCAACTTTGCTTTCAACCGATTATAAGTTTCGACAGTCACTCCCGAATATTTCGGGTGCAATGATTCTGCCGATGAGCCCGTTGTTCTTTGATATTTCCGTAAGTAAAATATCGAACGTGGGTTGCATTTATATTTTCCAAAATCTTGCTTTGTACGGCACTCGTAGAGGCATCTGAAGCATAGGGAAGGATTAATGTCCTTGTTTTTCTTTGCAGCACTCGTAGAGGCTTTTCCCTTGGGGCACGATCTTCTGCCGCGTGTTACGTTATACCATTGCTTATAAGCACGGTTCACGGTGGCGTGGTCACAGATGCTTTAGATTACTGCAATGCTCAACAAGGAATCGAAACTTAAGTTCTCATTAATACGAAACTAGAGGGCGAAAAAGGGAGGCCCTGTGTAAAGTAAAGGGAAAAATTTAAATGCTAAGGAAGTGCTTAATCAAGGAAGGGGTTCTTCTCATCTTCGACAGCATCTTCTAACTTCTTTGCCATGCTAGTGGTTGCTGCAGCGTTGTTGATTTCACCAGGGGTCTGGGCAGTGATTGCCAGCGTCTTGCTGTTTCCTGTACCTTCTATGCCATCCTCTGCCAAAGCTTTTGCAGGAGCTTCTGCTGCCGAGGCTTCAAGGGCAAGATTGGCTGGCTTCTTCTTGGTTTCCCTGTCATGTTTTTCCTCCTTGATTTCTCGTATTGTCAGCTTGGGCGGAGGGTCGACAATTTCTCGTTGTGGCCCAAACTTTGCAGCAATCCTTTGAAAGTCACGATCACAATTGTCCGAACGTGAGAAACTTCCATAGACTGTGATGTTCGTCCCGTTGTTCCCAGGCATTTTTAGCTTGAGGTATGCATAGTGCGGCACAGCCATGAACTTGGCATAAGCTGGTCTCCCGAGTATGGCGTGATACTGTGATTCCCAGTTCACTACCTCAAACTCGATTTTCTCCTTCCTGAAATTGTCGGTTTTGCCGAAGACGACGTTCAGGTGCGCTTTGCCAAGAGAGTACGCTGGTGAAGTAGGGAGGATCCCATGGAAGCGGGTGTCTGATTCTTCTAGCATTCTCATGGTGATCCCCATACTTTGGATCGTGTCAAGTAATATCAGGTTGAGTCCACTTCCTCCGTCCATGAAGACTTTGCTCATCTTGAACCCTCCTATCTGTGCTTCGACCACTAGGGCAGCGTGTCCTGGCTTTGGTATAGTCATCGGGTGATCCGCTCGGCTGAACGTGATGTTCTGAGACGACCACTCGACATACTCAGGGATGTTCGCCATGATGCTTTCTGCCAGGTTGATTTCTCGGGTGAGCTTCTTCATTTCTCTCCTTGAAACGCCTGTCCTGTGGATCATACTCATCTGCCCACGTGGTGGTGAAAATGCCTCGTTGGGTTGATGAGGTTGAGCTTGCTGGACCTGATGTTGCGGTGGGGGTGGTGGTGGTGGTGGTGGTGGTGGTAGCTGTTGCTGGCCTACCTGCTGGATGAGTTTATGCATATCGATGAACTGCCGACAGTCCCTGAGCAGGTGGCTAGACTTTACTTTACCATCTTTGGAATCGGTATATGAATGCAGGTAGCAGGGGGCGTTGATCTGCTCAGTGTAGGGTAGTTAGGGGGTTCTCTGTTGTCGTGGTTTATAGTTGCCACGGTTCCCAGAGTTGTTCCGATTACCGTCCTGTCGATCATCTCGCCTGTCATCGTACCGATCATCCTGCCGATCAGAGTAGCCTGCAGCCACCAAGTTGTTGTCATCGTAGCTGCGGTTCTTCCTTCTCTTGTTGCGATCCCTTCGACCTCCCGAATCATGCTTCGGCTGGTCGTCTTCTTCGTCGTCGCTGCGCTGTCGTGGCTTTCGAACGTTGTCCTCGCCATCGGCCCAGCTGTTGGCGATTTCCATTAACTTGGTTATGGTTTTCGGCTTTTTGCGTCCAAGTTCTTCTATATAGCTTTCCCATCGAATGCCATCACTGAAGGCGTCGATTTCTCTGTCGACAGATACGTCTTCCGCAGCGTTCAGGAGCTTGGTGAATCTCCCTATGTATGCACGCATTGATTCTTTCTGCTTTTGCTGACAATGCCGTAACTCTTCAATCCCGACGGGCCTTTTGTAGGTTGCTTGGAAGTTGGCGACGAAGGCTTCCACTAGGTCGTCCCATGACTTGATGGAACCCTTCGGCAGACCTCTTAGCCAGGCTCGCGCTGAGTCCTTCAGGTAAAGCTGCAGGCACTGCATTGCTGCTATCTGGTTCCCTTTTTGCAGAATCACTGTCTGCAGATAGTCCTCTATCCAGGATCTCGGCTCCTGCTGCCCATCGTATTTGGTGGCGTCGGTAGGGGTGGGTTTGAACTTCTTAGGTGGCATCGCCTCCCGAATTTTGTAGCTTAAACAATCGGCTCCCCTAAGCTCCCCGTCGTTCTCCTGGGTCTCATCCGAAGAATCGCTGTCGAATTCCTCTCTGGCGGCGCGTCGTCGCCTTGCTTTGTCGATCCTACTCTGAGTAATTTCATCCGAGCGTCTCTTGCGTGGTGCTTTGAGCCGCTGGCCTGCAACGTGGTCTTTTCCTTTCGTGGAACTAGATTATCTCCTAGTATCGCGAGACTTTCTAAGGCACCACGGTGAGCCTGAGCCATGGATCCTTTGGGACGCTGGTTAATGAGGTATGCTGCAAGGTTGGCTGTTGCTCCCGCTACGGTTTTTGGCCATTGCATGCCCGCGGTGTCCGTAGTCATAAAGGACTTGGTCAAGTTTGACGTTATCTCCCTTGCATCATCTTCCGAAAGCCTGGACATTCTTGATCGATGTTTGCCTCCTCCATGGGTACTTCGAGAGGCACTTCCCTACGAGCCCCTTCATTGCTCGCTGGATCGGTCTGCCGCAGATAGGCGTCTCTCGAGGGTGGCTTGCTCCTTAGATAGGCGCTCCCGATTTTTCTCCAATATGGAGCGGTAAGCATTGAGAGTGCCAACCGTGGTTCCCGCCGGAAGTGGCGTGTTGTTAAGCACGGCTGCCTTGGCTGCTGCCCACTCCTCCTCTGCGATGGTGTGGTCGCTGTTGTTGTTGCTGGCGCTGTTCTCAAAACTGGCTCGCCTGCTAGAACGGGGGGTGCGATCTCCATCTCCCCTGTTAGCAACATAAACTTGGAGGGGCGCCACTCTTCAGGTGTTTCCTTGGGTGATGCTGTCGATGCTGTCTTCTCCCGACGAATAGTGGGCATTGCAGATGAACGGCGTGTCGCTCGACCCTAGCCCGTGCCTGGTGTCGCAGTTCATGCAGTAGTACGAGGTTAGCTCCGAGGACGCGGGGTCATCGGATCCGACCGACATGGAGGATGCCGAACGGGGAGTCGAAGGCGCGGACGGACTCGACGGGCTTGTCAGGCCAGCCGAAAGGTCGAGTGACGACGACGCGCTTGGACTCGTCGACCTGGAGATGGGAGACTCCAGCAGCCGAAGAATTCCTTCTGAGTTGATGTTGTAGTGGACGCTCCCGAAGGCCATCTCCATGTTGCCTTGTAGACCGGAGAAAGTCGAGCGAGACGAATCGCTATGTGGGGTGAACTCGTAGGAGCCGAAACGAATCGGGCTTCCCAGACGAGGCGATGACGGTGTTGATGAAGCTGCCGATGACATGACGGGTTCAGCCGATGTCCGATGTTGTGCCGACAGGTTTCCCACAGACGGCGCCAATTGTCGAGGGTACTCCTCGCCAATGCCCTCCGATAGGGGCTTAGGGTTGATGGAATCCTGCAAGCTGACACGAGACATCGGTTCACAGACAAGCGGGGAGAGCAATTTACCCAGGTTCGGGGCCCTCGATGAGGTAAAACCCTTACGTCATGCCTATCTGTTCTTGATTATGATGATAATGGGTTACAATGGGGTGCCGAATAGTTCGGCTAAGATCTCATCGAGATGGCTATTGCTAGGGTGACCTAGCTCTAAGCTTTTGCTGGCTAAGATTGCTAAGATTGATCGTGATTCTCGGCAGCCCCTCTCCTGGCCTTTATATAGGAGGCCAGGTCTCAAGAGATCTAACCGAATACGACTAGGTTTACAGTAGTTTTAGATCCGATCTTTCCTTGTTCGGCTGCTTCCTTATCTTTCCCGTCAAGGAACCTTCTGGTGCACCGTCCTAGTGGCCCATCTCGCCTTCAGGTCTCTTCATGGGCCTCCAATTAGTCAATACAGGATAGGGCAATGTCGGTTATCCGAAGGGTAGTGCCCACGTCACCTGACTCTGCGATTCAAGCAAAATCTCGGGGGCTACTGACATAGGCATCCCCAATGGGCCTGCCGAAGATGGTACCGGAGTTTACTGAAGGCCAACGACCCGAAGGATAAGAAGAATCGGAAGCCCAAGTTGTTAATTAAGGAAAGCTAGAGTTATATTAGGAGATAGCACTTGTAATATTGCGGGATGAGTTGGAAACCCTCCCGGACTATGTAAACTTGTGTATTACGAATCCCTCGGCTTCACCTCCTATATAAGGGGGAGCCGAGGGACAGAGAAAGCATCGATTCATTGTCTCACAAACCCTAGTTTTCATATCGTCGAGCACTTTTCGGCTGAAACCTTCGAGATCTACTTGCCCTCTACTTCCGACTAAAACCCTAGTCTACAACATGTAGGCATTGATAAGTTAATCCCTTGTCACCTAGTAGCTCGATCTAAAGGAGGGGAAGAATTTACCTTGCATGATTCATAGTACTGATGTGGTTCGTAAATGGCCTCGCTCTCCTTGTACATCAACATTTTTCCGCAAGGTATTGCTGGAATTTTTGTGCATTTGGTCTTTGGCCATGGCCCATTATCAAATTCTGAAACTCACATGGACCATTCCAAAAATCAGTGGCAGCACTAGTGGGGGCTAAAGCTTAGTCCCACATTGCTAGTTGGGAGAGAGTTTGAGTGATATATAAGGTGGGATGTTCTAGTCCTAGTAAGTGAGTGAGAAGAGAGAGATCCCTCGCACACTCCTCCTCCTCCGCCCGCCTCGCCTCGTCACGACACGTCGCGACGCGCCGCGGGTTGTGGGAATCTCGCCGAGCCGAGCTTATCTGTGTGTAATCAATTTTGAGTCATTAATGGATGCGTTACTCAGCCGTTTTGCCTTCCGGTTTTTCTGGATCGAGGCTGTGCCGACTCGGACGTGAGCTGCGCCCCACAACCTTCCCGAACCGCACTACATAAGACCCTGCACAACCCTAGACGCATACGCGACTACCTGTTTCCAGTTCATTGCGCCGCTTCCTTCGTCTTCCGCATCCCGTCCGTCGGCGTGCACCGACTGCCGGGACAGTAGGCCTCCGGAACCCTGCCTCTCGTGAACCTGTACTGGTGAGGGGCAATCAGGTTTTTGGGGAGCGCTCTGGCGCGACTACTAGCATCACGATGTCATCATCGGACGACGAGTTCCTCCACACCGACAACTTCTTCCCGGACCTCAGCGACTTTTTTGGCAACCTCAACATGGGCGATAACGACGCTGCTGCGAAGTATGTGATCTTGTCGTTTCTCTTTCAGTTTCTGTTAGAGTTTCTTCTTCTAGTTTCTGTGGTAGATGAGATCGGTTTGTCTTGTTTAGATGTGATCTGTTCATCCACCTTACTAGTCTGCACGATTAGTTTATTTGTTATTTTCATAGTCATGATTTATCAATTACTTGTACGGATTATTTCATATGGATATTTGCTTACATATTCAACATTCCAAAAACCTGATTTTAGGCAAATGAATTCAAGAAGCGTTGCTGCCGCTACTCGACCCCACCTCTTTGATGGTATGCATTACAAGAGGTGGCGCACAAAGGCAGTTTTATGGTTTACAAACCTAGGCTGTTTTAGCGCCGCAGATGCTAGACCTGAGGGGCCTCTTTCTGCAGAGGAGCAGAAAATGTTTGAGAAGGTCGACGCCATGTTTAAGGCGGCCTAGCTTGTTCAGCATTCTTGGGGACAACATTGTTGACCCGTACATGGCTTTCGACCATGGTAAAGATGCGTGGGATGCGCTCAAGGCCAAATTTTGGGTCTCGGACGCTGGCACTGAATTGTATATCATGGAGCAATACTATGACTACAGGATGACTAATGAGCGCTCCGTGGTTGAGCAGGCTCATGAGATTCAGTCCCTTGCCAAAGAAATCGAGCTATTTAAGTGTACCTTACCGGACAAATTTGTGGCCGGTGGCATTATTGCCAAGCTTCCTCCCTCGTGGAGGAACTTTGCTACTTCTCTGAAACTGAAGAGACAAGAGTTTTCCGTTTCAGATATCATTGGCTCGCTTCATGTGGAAGAGAAGGCGAGAGCAAAGGACACACTCTCTCGTAGTTTTGAGGGAGGTTCTAGTGCCAATGAGGTACAGAAGAAGAACTTCCAATCTCACAAGTCTAAGAATAAGAACAATGGAAAGGCAAGTTTGATGAGAAGAACAAAGCCTCCAACTCAACCAACTTCAAGAGGAAGACTCCTTATAAGAAGAAAGGGAACTGCCATGTTTGTGGCGCTCCTGAACATTGGGCTCCTGATTGCCCAGAACGCCATGATCGGCGTGGGAACAGCGGCAAGTCCGCAAATGTTGTTATTGGTGTTGATACTGAGATGAAGGACGTTCGGTATGGTATTTCTCATACTGTCCTTTTAGTATGTAATTCTCCTGATTGGTGGATAGACACCGAAGCCAATACACATGTATGTTCTGACGTCTCTATGTTTTCTTCTTATCAGGTCGCAAGGACTTCCTCCGTGCTGATGGGAAATGACTCACGTGCTTCTGTTCGTGGTGTTGGTACGGTGGATCCGAAGTTTACTTCGGGAAAGACCAACCAGCTGAAGAATGTGCAGCACGTTCCCTCCATTAATAAGAATCTCGTTAGCGGATCGCTTTTATGTCGAGATGGTTTTAAGTTGGTTTTTGAGTCCAATAAAGTTGTAATTTCCAAGTGTGGAAAATTTGTTGGAAAGGTTTATATGTGCGGAGTCTTGTTCCACTTATCTTTGTCAGACTTATGTACTCAAATTATTAATCATGTTTGCAATGATAGTGAATCCGATATTTGGCATTCACGACTTTGTCATATTAATTTTGGGTGCATGACGCGGCTAGCTAATATGAATATAATTCCGAAATTTGCTATTGTCAAGAAATCCAAGTGCCAAGTATGTGTGCAAGCTAAGCAACCACGTAAGTCTCACAAGATTGCGGAGGCAAGAGACTTGGCAGCGCTGGAGCTTATACATTCGGTTTTTTTGTAAATGAATGGTGAATTGAAAAAAAGGAGGGAAAAGATACTTCATGACTTTAATTTATGACTCTACTCGATATTGTTATGTGTACCTCCTGAAATCTAAAGATGAAGCTCTTAATCACTTCAAAATCTTTAAAGTTGAAGAAGAAAACCAATTTGATCAAAAGATCAAGCGGCTAAGGTCTGGTCGTGGTAGAGAGTATTTTTCCAACGAGTTTGATTCTTTTTGTGTGGAACATGGTATTATCCATGAGAGGACGCCTCCCTACTCACCTCAGTCAAATGGGTTGACCGAAAGAGAAAACCGTACTCTAACTGATTTGGTTAACGCCATGTTAGATACATTGGGTCTATCCAAGGCATGGTGGGGGGAGGGCGATATTGACTGCATGTTATGTCCAAAACCTTGTCCCCACAAAGAACAAAACCATTACCCCTTTTGAGGAATGGGAAAGGAAAAGGTTGAAACTCTCTTACCTACGAACTTGGGGCTGTATAGCGAAAGTAAATGTGTCGATACCCAAGAAGCGCAAGCTTGGACGAAAAACCGTGGATTGTGTTCTTCTGGGATATGCATTTCATAGCATTGGCTACCGATTTTTGATAGTAAAATCTGAGGTATCCGACATGCATGTTGGTACAATTATGGAGTCGAATGATGCGAATTTCTTTGAGGACATCTTTCCTATGAAAGAAACGTCTAGCTCATCAATTCAAGAGATGCCCAGTTCATCTAATCAGGAATTATTTCCTGAACCTACCATGGCTATAGAACACTTTGATAATCCTGTGGAGGATGACAATGAAGCTCCCAAAAGGAGCAAGAGACAGAGGACTGCAAAGTCCTTTGGACATGATTTCATTGTGTACCTCGTGGATGACATTCCCACTTCTATTTCAGAAGCCTATGCATCTCTGGATGCTGACTACTGGAAGGAAGCTGTCCGTAGCGAGATGGATTCCATCTTAGCTAATGGAACTTGGGAAATTACTGATCGTCCTTATGGGTGCAAACCTGTAGGATGTAAATGGGTGTTCAAGAAAAAGCTTAGGCCTGATGGTACTATTGAAAAGTACAAGGCACGTCTTGTGGCGAAGGGTTATACCCAGAAAGAAGGTGAAGATTTCTTTGATACATACTCACCTGTTGCCAGATTGACCACCATTCGAGTGCTACTCTCCTTGGCTGCCTCACATGGTCTTCTCGTTCATCAAATGGATGTCAAGACTGCTTTCCTAAATGGAGAGCTTGAAGAAGAAATTTATATGGAGCAACCTGATGGATTTGTAGCAGATGGTCAAGAAGGAAAAGTGTGTAAATTACTGAAGTCTTTGTATGGGCTTAAGCAAGCACCTAAGCAGTGACATGAGAAGTTTGAAAGAACTTTAACCGCTGAAGGCTTTGTTGTAAACGAAGTTGACAAGTGTGTATACTATCGCCATAGTGGGGGCGAGAGAGTTATTCTTTGTCTATATGTCGATGACATATTGATATTTGGGACCAACCTTACTGTGATTAAGGAGGTCAAGGAGTTCCTATCTCGTTGTTTTGAGATGAAGGACTTGGGAGTAGCTGATGTGATCTTAAACATCAAGCTGCTGAAGGATGACGATGATGAGATTACATTGCTTCAGTCCCACTATGTGGAAAAGATCCTGAGTCGCTTCGGGTATAGCGACTGCAAATCTTCTCCAATGCCTTATGATCCTAGTGTGATAATTCGTAAGAATAAAAGAATTGCTAGAGATCAATTGCGGTATTCGCAGATTATTGGCTCGCTTATGTATTTAGCCAGCGCCACGAGGCCTGACATCTCCTTTGCTGTAAGTAAACTCAGCCGTTTTGTGTCTAGACCTGGAGATGTTCATTGTCATGCTCTTGAGAGAGTTTTGCGCTATTTGAAAGGCACTGCGAGTTATGACATTCACTATACTGGGTATCCAAGGGTACTTGAGGGTTATAGTGATGCAAATTGGATATCTGATGCTGATGAGACTAAGGCCACGAGTGGTTATTTGTTTACACTTGGAGGTGACGCTGTTTCCTGGAAGTCTTGCAAGCAGACCGGCCATCATTACGAGGTCAACTATGGAAGCAGAACTCACAACATTAGACACAACCACTGTTCAAACAGAGTGGCTTCGTGAGCTCTTGATGGACTTACCTGTGGTTGAGAAACCAATACCCGCTATTCCTATGAACTGTGATAATCAAACTGTGATCGTCAAAGTAAACAGTTCTAAGGATAATATGAAGTCATCAAGGCATGTGAAGAGGAGACTGAAAATTGTCAGGAAAATGAGAAACTCCGGAGTTATAGCGTTGGATTATATCCATACGTCTAGAAACCTGGCAGACCCCTTCACAGAGGGTGTCACGAAATGTGATAGAAAATGCATCGAGGGAGATGGGTATGAGACCCACACTATGAGCTGCCCACGGTGGTAACCCACTCTATATGTGATCGGAGATCCCGTGAATTAGAGCTGGGAGACAAGCTGTTGGTCAGCTGGGAGGAGAGTACATATTCCTATAGCAATTTTACCACTCCGTAAGATTCAATACTCTCCTAATCTGCATGGCAGGTTGATAATAATCTTAATGTGTTCTAAGTGGCTTTTTTTAGCAGAGATGTTGTCATGCAGGACATCTTTTGAAGAACACACCTATATGAGTCTGATTGTTAAACGTCGCAATCTATGAGAGTTGGGTGCTCTCTAGTAAACTCATGAAAGGCCCTGGAGTATGACGTATAAGCTCCAAACCGCGAGGAAGTCTCGCGGCAGCCTAGTATCGGTCTAGGCTTTGTATGAAGCTAGTGCGCAGAAAACTTGTAGTTCAAGGCATAGTCCACTATCCAAGTTGCAATCTAGTGTAATATGAAGCTTTAAGTGTAAGTTCAACTTAACAGTCTCCACGACATACCGGTATATAAAACAATGTTCTGGAAACTTATTGATGAGATGTGCCAATGAGAGTTTGTGGGGGATTGCTGGAATTTTTGGGCATTTGGCCTTTGGCCCATGTCCCATTATCAAATTCTGAAACTCACATGGCCCATTCCAAAAATCAGTGGCAGCACTAGTGGGGGCTAAAGTTTAGTCCCACATTGCTAGTTGGGAGAGAGTTCGAGTGGTATATAAGGTGGGCTGTTCTAGTCCTAGTAAGTGAGTGAGAAGAGAGAGAGCCCTCGCGCACTCCTCATCCGCCGCCCGCCTCGCCTCGTCACGACACGTTGATGTCTACGCACGCTTCTATTCCTGTAGACAGTGTTGGGCCTCCAAGAGCAGAGGTTTGTAGAACAGCAGCAAGTTTCCCTTAAGTGAATCACCCAAGGTTTATCGAACTCAGGGAGGTAGAGGTCAAAGATATCCTTCTCAAGCAACCCTGCAATTACGATACAAGAAGTCTCTTGTGTCCCCAACACACCTAATACACTTGTCAGATGTATAGGTGCACTAGTTCGGCGAAGAGATAGTGAAATACAAGTAATATAGATGATTGTAAGTAGTAATTGCAATCTGAAATAAAGTTGGCAGCAAGCAAACATGTAATAGAACTTGTTGGAAACGGTGTTTCAATGCTTAGAAACAAGGCCTAGGGATCATACTTTCACTAGTGGACACTCTCAACATTGATCACATAACTGAATAAATAAATGCTACTTTCTACACTCTCTTGTTGGATAACAAACACCATTCATTGTGTAGGGCTATAAAAGCACACCTCAAGCCTGAGTAAACAAGCTCCACAACATCCGGAGTTCATATTTAAGTAACCTCTAGAGTGCATAATAGACCATTGCAATTTAGACCGAGTACTAACATAGCATACACACTATCAACAATAGCTATGAAAGGGGGAATAGACCACATCAATACTATCATAGTAATAGTTAACTTCATAATCTATAAGAGATTACAATCATAACCTACGCCAAGTACTACATGATGCACACACTGTCAACATTACATCATGGAGGAGGAATATACTATTTTAATAACATCACTAGAGTAGCACATAGATTAATAGTGATACAAAGCTCATGATCACATAAAGATCACACCATGGGAGAGAGAGATGAACCACATAGCTACCGGTAGAGCCCTCATCCTCGGGGGAGAACTACTCTCTCCTCATCATGGGAGTCAGCGATGGCGATGAAGATGGCGGTGGTGTCGATGGAGATGACTCCGGGGGCACTTACCCGTCCCGGCGGCGTGCCGGAACAGAGACTTCTGTCCCCGAAACGGAGTTTCGCGATGGCGGCGGCGTCCCTGGAGTCTTTCTGGAGTTTCGTCAATCGGTGTCGTGTTTTTAGGTCACGAAGGCTTAAATAGGCGAAGAGGCGGAGTCGGAAGGGCACCAGGGCGCCCTCCCCACCTGGTGGCGCGGCCATGCCTGGGCCCGCGCCCAGGTGTGGTGTGGGGCCCCCTGGCCCATCTTCGTCTCCCCTTCGGACTTCTGGAACCTTCCTGGTGAAATAAGATGTTTGGTCTTTATTTCGTCGAATTCCGAGAATATTGCCCGAACAGCCTTTCTGGAACCAAAAACAACAGAAAATAGGAACTGGCACCGTGGCATCTTGTTAATAGGTTAGTTCCGGAAAATGCATGAAATCATTATAAAGTGTGAGCTAAACATGTAGGTATTATCATAAAACTAGCATGGAACATCAAAAATTATAGATACGTTGGAGACGTATCACACGTCACGACGCGCCGTGGGTTGCGGGAATCTCGCCGAGCCGAGCTTATCTTTTTGCTGTTTGGAAAATTAATTGTGTAATCAATTTTGAGTCATTACGGACGCGTTACTCAGCCGTTTTGCCTTGCGGTTTTATTGGATCGTGACTGTGCCGACTCGGACGTGAGCTGCGTCCCACGACCTTCCCGAACCGCACTACATAAGACCCTGCGCAACCCTAGACGCATACACGACTACCTGTTTCCAGTTCATTGCGCCGCCGCCTTCGTCTTCCTCATCCCGTTCGTCGGCGTGCACCGACTACCGTGACAGTAGGCCTCCGGAACCCTTCCTCTCGTGAACCTGTAAGGGTGAGAGACAATCAGGTTTTTGGGGAGCGCTCCGCCGCGACTACTGGCATCACGACGTCGTCATCGGACGACGAGTTCCTCCACACCGACAACTTCTTCCCGGACCTCAGCGACTTCTTCGGCAACCTCAACATGGGAGATAACGACGTTGTTGCGAAGTATGTGATCTTGTCGTTTCTCTTTCGGTTTCTGTTAGAGTTTCTTCTTCTAGTTTCTGTGGTAGATGCGATCGGTTTGTCTTGTTTAGATGTGATCTGTTCATCCACCTTACTAGTCTGCACGATTAGTTTATTTGTTATTTTCATAGTCATGATTTATCAATTACTTGTACGGATTGTTTCATATGGATATTTGCTTATATATTCAACAGGTATGCATCTTCCAGATCAGCCACGAGTGTCACCACAACCTTCTTCTCCTTCACATCCACAGCGCCGAGCTTCGCTCCCACTCTGCCCTCCAAATCTGCATCCGTCGCCGCCTTAGACTTGTCCATTGCCGGATATGCGCCTCTTTCTTAAGAAAGTTAAATGGGAGGGAGGAGAGGGAGGGATCGAGCAGAGGGAGCAAGGGTTTCTTCCAGTGTTTTTTGCTAGAAAGGGGGATTAGCGAGGAAAGAGAAAGGGATGGGCCAAAGAGGGATTTTTATAGGTGTGTCCACTTGTGGGATATGGACCGTGTCTTTTGTTTCCGCATGAGACGCGTGCCCTCCTCTCTCCTTCCCTTTCTCCTCGCGGGTGCGGTGACACGGCGATGGTGACGGCAGCGTACAAATAAGGAAGGGATACGGACCGCGCGCGTACAAACGGACCGAGCAGGGCCTGGTTCTGAGTGGGTTGGAACTACCGAGAAGAGGCTACAATTAACATTCTACCCCTAATCGTGATCTAATCACAGCCGTCATTGTGTTTCCACACAAGACAACGTTTAAGGTTGGAAGTCTATGAAAGCACAAGCCTTAATATACCCCCTTTATAAAAGAAAAATATGTATACTGGCGTCCTTCCTCGTGAAGATGGAGTTCAGCTATGTTTCTGCATGAAAGCGAGCATGAACTTGGGTTGCGCCCCATTCACAAGGACGCCTTCCATGGATATGCAATAAGATCTTTAGAGCAGGATATACAGAAATTCCTCGTCCCAAAAGTGGAGCACCAGATTAACAGTGACATCTGTAAGTTAAATTAGGTGACTTCTAAGTTCGAACTAACGATTCCAACGGATAAGTTTTAGAGCATCATTTCCCTTTGAGTTTGCCCGAAGACGAAGTTTCGTCAGTTGTTCTTCCCATATCCGCAGGAACCTTAAGCCAACAATTCAAGAATAAGTTACTCAGACTAAGAACGGAAGAATATATGCTGCCTTTTACAGGCAGCAGAACCACATTATGAGTACATTTACAGGAAAACGATGCGGGAGAATGATACAACCGCGAAAGAGAGAGAGAAAAAAATCCATAAACAAAAGAACGGAGGGATCGCCAGTCAGCTTAAACATTCGGTTTCACTTTCCAGCAAACTCTGTGAGGTCTCGTAGCTAGCATGGGAATCAATATCCAGAGTACGTACACTCCTCATGGCGTGCTAGCATCTCTCATCTCTGCGCAAGGCAAGAATATTACTGCCTTCTACACCGCGACATGCATGCCGAATGAACCTATAAAATGTCACACGCAAACACACGCATCACGTACACCACCACCACTGTATCGCGACCACGACAGCTAGCACAGCCATGCCGCGGAACTACCGTCTTCCGATGTACAACCGGCAGAGCCCGGCGATCCGGTGCCTCAAGTTCCTGTGCGCGGTGCTGCTCACGCTCGTCCTCGTCGCCGGCGTCATCCTCTTCGTGCTCTGGCTCAGCCTCCGCCCGCACCGCCCCAAGTTCTCCCTCGCCGACTTCTCCATCCCCAACCTCAACCGCCAGGCGGGCGCCGTCAACCTTCCGGTGAAGTTCACCGTCAACGAGCACAACCCCAACCAGAAGATCGGCATCCACTTCGACAAGGTCGACGGCTCCGTCTACTACGGGGACGAGCTCATCGCGTCGGGCCCCGCCGTGAGCCCGTTCTACCAGCAGCCCAAGAGCGACACGCCGTTGCAGGGGGAGCTCTCCGCGTCCGGGCCGACGCCCACAGACCCGGCGTGGCCGCGGTTCGCCGCCGAGGTTGGGGCCGGGAGCGTCGGGCTGCGTCTGGTGCTAACCTCCACGGTGCAGTTCCAGGTGAAGTTGTGGGACACGAGGGAGCACCACATGAAGGTGGACTGCGAGTTCAGGGTCGGCGGGGACGGCAGCCTCCTGCAGGAGTACAAGAATACGCCCTGCAAGCTCTACTTCTAGTGGACCATTCAAGCATCCTCTCCTATTTTTTTTCCCCTCTCATTTATTTCTCTTGGTTCTTGGATGAATTGCTTTTAGTCTATTTTTATATTTGGGTTCAGATTGTTATTGGTGATTCTTTTTCTATCCCCGATGTTCACATATATGTATTGGAGACTACATTTCATAAACTCTGACCGATTGTTGTATGCAAGTGTGAAGCATGTGAGAATTGAAAGGGTGCTGAAATTTGTTCCCGGAATTTCTTGTAAAAATTGGAGAATCATTAATAGTAGTAGTATCCAATACTACCTCCATCCCAAGACTTAATGCTTATATATTTAAAAAAAAGTTAAACTATGTCAAGTTTAACCAATTTTTTATCAAAAATTATTAACATGCAAAATACAATATTGATATCATTAGATAGATGATGAAATATATTTGCATATGCTATCTACAAAATATCATATTTATTGATAGATTTTTCTAAAAATTTGGACAAACTTTACTTGGTTTAATTTTTTTTTAAAAATATAAGTTTTAAGCCTTGAGATGGAGGTAGTAGTAAATATTATGGAATATGTTAGGAGCCAATTGCTCAACTCACTCAAAACACCCACGGGGTACACAAATTCACTACTCCCTCCGTCCTAGAGTGTAAGTCACAATCCTCTAATATCTTGGCCCAAGACGTAACGTGATTGGGGCAAAAATTGTGATCAATTAGGCCGGACTGTGATGTTTCGTAACTGCAACAGCCAATAAAAACAGCTCCATAATTATTGCATGCATGGTGGAGTGAGTCTCCCAAATGGCTGCATGTGGAGGAGAGAAAGGTGCGGGCTGCATGCATGCGTTAATTAACTCCAATTAATGCAAAATTGTGCCTTTATTTGCCTCATATGCCGAACAACCTGAAAATGGGAATGTGACTTACACTCTAGGATGGAGGGAGTAGTTACAGAGAAACAAGTATGAAAGGGATGGAAAATTAGAGCCGAGGTGGGAGAAGAAACCGCCATCATTCTGACAATTCCATGTTCGATGCCAAAAACTCTTTTTACAACTGCCGGTTCTTGGATGACTTGCTTATAACCTATTTTTATATTTGGGTTCGGGATTCTTTTTGTATCCCTGATGTTTATATGTATGTACTATTGACTTTGGGGTCCGGGTTCCGTTGAACCCAGGTCCAAGACACGTAATTTCGGTATTGGGGACTCCACATTTTACAAACTCACGACCTATCATTGTATGCAAAGTGTGAAGCATGTGAGAATGGAAAAGGTGCTGGATTTTTTCCAAAGTTTTTTGTAAAAAATTGCCAATCATTAATAGTAAGTACCATTGAATATACTCCGTAGTAAAGATGATAGAATATAGTTCATAAAATTTTCAGGCCAGCTACTTGGACAGTTGGACTGCAAGCAAGCTCCAGATTCAGTGCAAAGCATATAATCCATTCGTCTAAAAATATGTCTCATTTTTATCTAGATACATTTTAGTTAGAGATACATCCGTATCTAGATAAAGTTGAGATACCTATTTTTAGACAGTGGGAGTATTTTTTTTTTTAAACATAGTATTGCTTACATGCTTTCACCGATGTTGTACCTCTAGTTTCTTGCAATTTTGCCCAAGCATCTAAGTGTAGAAACACGTACTTTACCTTCTTTCAGCACTTTATTTCTCGGTGATGTAATCCAGCTGTCCCTCTTGCTTAGCAAACAAAAGGTTAAATCAACAATCACAGGTTCAACGACATGAAAATGATCAGTACCAATTGTCTGAATGAAGCACAAGCCAAATATCAATACAGCATCTCCTGTAAGAACACCAATGCTTACGTGTTGACACTAACGGATCACAAGATAAGATGCTAAAAGATATATAGCCACACGTACATGCAATAGTTGTTTCTTGCCAGGTACGCGCTGCTAATTCTGCCAAACTGAACAAATTTACAGCAAAACTGCGGTGGTCATTTCCACATGCAGATCCCACAAGCCCAAACGGATTACAAGGCAGCTAACACCTATTTAGTTCTCCTCCAGTCTCCTCAACACAGATTCTGCAAACATGCGCTGCCTGAAAATTGAGAAGCTTGTGAGAAATCATGTAAACTTAAAAATGGTTAACCGGCTAGGATGACCAAATCAACTCCTGTATTTGCATGAGAGGCAGAAAGATTTCACGCACTTCTCCTCAGTGTGTTTTGGGCTAGGGCGGTTGTGCTTCAGATAGCCATCCCACGGAACCTTCTTAAGACCAGCTCGAGCAGCTATCATGTCCCTTACTCTGTACAAAGCATTGCATTAAGTATACGAAGTTATACTTTCTGATCCTTGGTGTGTTGTAGAAACTGGAATATTATCCAAACTTATGCTACCTTTCAGTAAATTCTATCGATGTCTCTCCTTCCCTAAGATACTGAGGTTCCAAGAACCAGACATCACAAACAACAGCCCACGATGTCATAAGACGGCCCAAGTGACTTGTAAAAGATTGCCTGGTAAACATATCAAGTGGAGTAATACGTGAAAAAAAAACAAAGGTATAAGTGTGAAGAAAGCAAATTCATATAGTAATTTTGTTTCCTTACTTCTTACTATTCCAGAAAGCATCAACAAATATTTTATTATATTTGATTGCTATTGGACATACAGCAGAGCCAAGCTCAAAAGCACCCTGAAAAATACAAAGAAACAATTCAATCTCATGCTTAGCATGCGTCAAGAACCAAAAATGTCTAAGTATATGTCATGCAACACATGACTGATTTCCCTCATCTGCTTTAACCATATTGTGTACAGAGTGAAAAGAAAAGATTCATTTTCTTTTTTCTGAACAGTGATAAGCCTTAATAATTTGCTTTATATGCAGAGAACTCTGGTATAATCTAATATACAGCTAAAAAATGATGGTATATTGATACCATATGTATGATCAGTGCAGTATCTGCAAAGAATGGAATTCCAGATTCTGTCTGGATTAAATTTTCTGTATTTAAGACTACTCAAAGCCATTTATATGGCCACTGAAAAAAAATTTGGGTCTACAACTATACCTTCTTGAACATCACACTGTACTGATTATTGACACAAGTTCCTTCTGGGAAAATCAAGAGCGGATTGTTGTCTGGATGTTGCACATGGTCACGTAACCTGATAAGAAAAGATCACTGTAAAAAGATTTTCTAACACAGAGAGTTGCAAAGCAAATATCTTACTTTCTTCCAACTACTTCACGGTCCTTGAGATCATTACGGTTAAACCAGATACAGCCCACACTTTCCAATATAGTCTTCTGAATAAATCCTACAAATTAGAGGAGAAATATTGAATAAATAAACATTCAAGATTGAAACAAAATTAAAACTAGAACATATGTTTCTGAACAACAGGAACTGACCAACCCATCCAGGATGCTTTTGCATGATAACAGCAAATGCTGTCATCTGCTCCAGAATAATGAAATCTATCATCGATGTATGGTTTGCAACAAATACCTGTTGAATTACAATATTGTTGCAAGGGTATCAATCATATTCAGAATTTTATAGTAATATAAAGAAAGCAATGGTACTTATATACAAGAACAATGTGGACCTACAGATATAGTTCTAAAAATAATTCTGTGGACACATTCAGACTGTAAACCATCTAAAGTAAAAATTCAAGATAATAATATGTCATAGAGCACGCATGTTCAATAATCAGAAGAATGCGATGGAGATGACATCTTGTGGCTTTGTGATAACTTTCCATGTGAAATTTCATGGGAACAAGCCTTTAGTTTAACAGCTATTATGTACCTCAAAAGTGCGGGTGGTTACACTTCTCTGTAGTGTTTGTACACAAGCACAAGCATACTAGTAGCTCAGACATGAGTAAATGAACAAGACAAAAGGTAACCTGATAAGGTCGTGAGCTTGGGCGTGGTCCATGGTACTTAATAACTCCAGTCCAAGAAGCAACAAAAACACTGCACATCATTTCAACCAGCTTCCTCTGCACAAAGTTCAAAATAAAACTCATAACCCAAGAAATTTTTAACAAACATCACACTAAAAGAATTGGCCAAAAAAATAGAACTATCAGGGAACTTGAAAACTGAGTAAGTTATGAAAATTACATAGCACCATAAAAGTTTTTTTTTTTCGAGAAAACGCAAAAAGCTTTTGCGTTTCCTTTCATTGAAAAGGAGAGGGAAATAGGTTTGTTGTACAGCCCTCCTAAGAGGTAGAATCGGAAGCACCATAAAAGTTGCTAAAGAGATATTAGTTACTACAAGAAGATACAGTGGCTATAGGAGTAACAGTGTCAGGCAGGACCAAACAATTGAATCTAAATCCTAGTTAACTCAAAAAGCTTTTAAAGATGATCTCACAAGTTAGCTTTAACTTTACTAGGCTTCTAACATATAACCATAATAAGCTAACATACAGCAAAAACATAAGACACATCCATATTGATTAACTGTAGGAGCTTAACCCTTATAAGACATCGAGATAAGGATTAACTGATGGTGTGCTAATTATTGTTATGCTTATGTAATATGTATTCACTAGGGAAAGGGAACAGTCTCAGTCGCTAGAATTCAGCAACGAAACCCATATCTGGATAATAAAACTTGTAATAGTTTGGCAGTTTGCTGTTATTTCATTGTTCCATTAAGACTTGAGGTGAACAGGTTTACTGGTATACCACATGCTCGAACAAACCCTAAGAACCATGGACATGAATGCTCATCCATACATACACAAAGCCATGTAATCACCATCGTTAACCAAGAGTTCAGTTCAGGCTGTCCCAGAACCGTCAGGGGTAATATAAACAAAATATGCACACATCCATATACAGAGATGACCCAGATACATCACAAAATAGCTCACCTCTATTTTACGTTTTATCTTACTTTTCCCTTTCATTAGGAAATGCACGGGGAAAAAGGCAGCAAAGAAGGCCAGCCATCCTAATAGAAGTGTTAAGGCCCTGGTACATAATTGAGTTATCAGATGACTGAGATTCGATGTTTACAAAGAAATCAATGAAAGCAGGAGATGCAGTGGATGGACTAATTGTTAGTAGTACACTACTAGCATATATACAGAAGTATAGAGAAGACC
Organism: Lolium perenne; assembly: GCF_019359855.2. NCBI lineage: Eukaryota > Viridiplantae > Streptophyta > Magnoliopsida > Poales > Poaceae > Lolium > Lolium perenne. Next base: position 92,006,323 of record NC_067245.2, on the reverse strand, counting down.
AATGTTTCTCTGCCCAATTGTACATAAAATCAAATTATTATTTGAAGTAAATATCTTTTATTGAAGTATTTTAGAAGTATTGGAGAAGAAAATTTTATAGCCTCAAAGGTAACAAAAAAACGTTATAGGCATCAAATGGATAGATGTGATTTGCACATAAAACATGGCAATGATTTGGACCAACGGGTTTGTCAGACACAAAAAACACTTGTAGTAGGATTCAAAATGTGTAAGGCCTAGTGGTGTAGTGCAGATTATATGATCCACACCGCAAAAATAAAATGCAAACTCTGAAACATCAATATTAATAAGAACTATAACAAGTCAACCCAAAAGGAGGACGTCACATCTTTTTAGTACAAAGTGGATTTTTGGGGTGGGCTACTGATTTGCATATTACTGACAAGCCATTATGGGAATTGTTAAACACAGTTCCAGTTAAGCGCGTCATGGGAACACTATTTCCATGACCATCTACAATTCTACAAGTGATGTCATATTGGGCAAAGCCCTCAAGGGATCCCAAATCTATGTTGACAACAAATCAACAGCGCAGAATAACCGAAGTGCTCATATTAAAAGAGGAAAATAAAACGGAACATTTCAGATAAGAATTAGCAATATCCCAAAGCTCAATGTGAAGTTCAGACCATAAGACTCAAGTACCTCAGCGGAAACAGTAGTCCGTATCTTATGACTACTCCCAAGCACCATAATGGGAACAAATAAATGTTCCAGTTCCATGGCTCTGGAGAATTTGACTTAAAGCAACGTGTGAATGAATCCTGCATAAGTGCAAACACAGGCAATGTCATAATAAGACACTTGAACAGATAAAAAATAATCATAAGGATGATGATTTAAGTTAAGCCCATAGACCAACTAAAGACGCATACGCAAAGTGATCCATGTGACATGACATAAAGATGTTAGAGCTTTAACTTTCAGAAACAAGGAAAGGGCTAGGTAGAGGAATTGGTGATCAGGCGCCACAGAGAGGTACCATGGTTAGAGCTGGAGAGACCAAGAGAGAGGGAGGTAAAAAGGGCTGGGCAAGTAAAAGGATAATTTCCTTGTAATCTTTACTGATCTCAAACCATGGGTCACTCCCTCATAACATAAAAGGTGGCCTTACAACAATAGGATTCTTTTATCTGAATAGAAACTGGACCATTACAGTAATATATAGCTCCGTCATCAACAGGAACTACTTCCTAATTTGAAAACCTGCCCAGACGCTAAACAGCTTTGGATTTCTCTTACACAGCTTCAGTTCCTGGAGTTAGGCCACTGATGTGGCGGCATATGTTTGGCCTCACATAAAAGAAGATACAGCGAAATTAAGCCATAAAGACAAAAAAATGCGCCGCACATTCAAATTATGTGCACCTCAGAAAACAGGTAATCGCATTTCAAGGCTACACAAAATATGCCCAAGTTCATTTCCATGAGGGACAGGGACCAAATTACTTAGACAAATGCTCAATGTTGTATTTTACAATTAAACAATCCATAAGTTAGCCCTCAAGGTCAAGAGGCCTTAAATTAAGAGAGGAATCTACACTTACAGAACTTCCCACCAAATTGAGAAGGCAAAATAGGCTAGTTTTCTCCTGATGCTGAACCTTGCAGATCATAATAAGCCTAGAAACGACTACCGACCTCGTACCTTCTCACATGAATACCATGTACTAACCCGAAAGATGCATACAACAGAGGAGGTAAAAGGAAAAAACACATAGACCACTCACATCGACGATGGCACCAGCCGCCTCGGTGAGCACGGGCGAGATGTCCAGCAGATCGCGCCTGCAGAAGGGAAGCAAACGCCTCAAAAATCTAGCTCGAATCGAGAATTGAGCCACACTAGGGTTACGAGATCGAGAAGCAAGCAAGAGGACAGGGGCGGGATATATTACAGGGTGAGAGTCCTGGGGGGTTCCTGCGGGGGCGAGTCCGAGGGGAGGTAATCGTCGAGGTTGGGCGCGTACAGCGACGACGCCATGTCCTCCCAGCGGCCGACGCCGGCGAGATGACGGCGACGGCGACGGCGACACCGCCGAGGAAGGATTCGTGGTGGGGCGAGAGGGAGGAGGCAGCAGGTGAGATTGGGTGTAATGGGGCCCGAACCGAGTGAATGTGATACCTCCTCGCGAACATGGCCCGTACCACAAGTTAATTGGGCCGGATCATTTGGCCCATTAGCCTCTGTAGTCCATCTCTGCCACTTACGATCAATTAATTCCAGGTTACTCGGCGCACTTGCATCCTCGCCGCCACCGCACGTCCCTGCCGCCATCCCCTCCCGGCGCCACCGCCTCCTCCTCCTCCTCCTCCTCCCGCCGCCCTCCGTCTCCGATGGCCGAAGCACCGGAGCAGCCGATGCCGGACCCTCCCACTCCGCCCCATGAGACAAAGCAACGGCCCAAGAAAAACAAGAGGGGCCGCTCGAAGAAACCCAAGCGAGCCGCCGCCGCCGCCGACGCTCCCTCCTCAACCAGCGCCACCGTGGTTGAGGACCCCTTCCTCGTCCTTGCCGGCGGCAGGGAAGGAGGTAACGACCTCAACTTCTCGTACTGTTATTTCCACCTTGGGGTTGGGTTCACTGACTTGGCTTGGGGTTCGGCGCAGGGTTCCTGGAGCTGGAGGAAATCGACGGGGCCGACTACGGGATCTTCGGGACCATCGTGGAGGACGTGGGAGCAGGTGCGAGGAAGGTGGGGAGTGACCAGAAGAGGAAGACCAAGAGGGGGAAACGGAAGCGAGGGGATAATGCCAAGCGCTTGGATGCCGATGTTGGTGGCGATGACGATGGTGATTGTGCAGACGATTTGGTAGCTCAGAGCAAGGAGGAGGAGGTTGAGACGGCTGAGGAGAAGGGAAAGAGGAAGAAGAGGAACAGGAAGAAGAGGAAGGTGAACGATAAGGAGACGAATTCAGAGAGCAAGGAGGATGGCGCCGATGACAGTGTGGAGGAAGGTAAGAAGGATGTTACTGGTGACAATGCCGAGGAGGGTAAGAAGGGAGAGAAAAAGGGGAAGAAGAAGAGGAACAGGAAGAAGAGGAAGGTGAATGACGAGGATAAGGATTCGGAGAGCAAGGAGGATGTTGCCGATGACATCATGGAAGGTGCTTAGTTTTTCGTTTTCAGCTACTGTCTTCGGATCACTTGCTCATTTATTTGTAGATTCTAAAATTTGGTATTCCTTTTTTTGGGATTGCTTTACTTGCTTTTCCGAAATTTGGTAGATTAGCAGTCAGGTTTACTTGAGAATAGCTATTGATACTGTATTTGTAGATATGCTCATATTACTTGAGAATAGCTAACAATACTGTTCTGTGCCTCCCAGATCCGCAAGATGTCGATGAAAATATGGAACAAGATAACAACGGTGAGCTGAAATTGGGCGAGGATGAACTTTATGCGTGGCTGGAGTTAAGATTGCATCCCCTTCTTATCAAGGCAATGCACAGGCTTGGGTTTAAAGAACCAACGCCCATACAAAAGGCTTGCATTCCTGCAGGGGCTCATCAAGGCAAGGTTTGTTATATGTTAACCGGTCGGGAACTGGCCATTAGCTTATTCTGCATGAAAATGCTGAATTTATTTTGTTTTATTGTCCTGATGTTATTTGTTGTTAACTTCTCTTAGCTTCATAACCTATTCATCAGGTGAAAATATTGTATTTTTTCTTATGCTCGTTGCGTTTTTAAGTTACCTAATGCCCTAATGGAGTTATGGATATACTTACTTTTTATTTTTCAAACTAGTATTGCTACTTTGGACCCTCTTAGTAGTTTACTTACCATTAATTGAAGACTTTCTTGATGCTCCATGGCAAGTCTTTGGTCTTTTAACTTTGCCCATGTTTATCCACTGCTACAGGATGTTATTGGTGCAGCAGAGACTGGTTCTGGAAAGACACTTGCCTTTGGTCTTCCTATTTTGCAGCGCCTTCTCGAAGAACGAGAGAAGGCTGAAAGAGTACATGTAGAAGATGGAAAATTGACTGAGGAAAGTTCTTCGGGAGGCCCACTCCGCGCACTTATTTTGACACCCACAAGAGAACTTGCCAAACAGGTATAAGAATGATCGATCACAGTGTGATATACATTTGGCATGGAACTTTAATTCTTGATAATGCTGTAGCTATTAATCTACGCTGTCCATCCTATTCCCCTTGGTGCGTTCTGGTTATTTGAGTTCAACTTTTACCCTAGCTTATTCAGTTAGAGTTCTGAACATCATTGCTCTTGAAATTTCTTCTTTCAAGTTGTTACCTCTATTTGAATATAAGGTAGTGTGTCATGCATGTTATGATTCTTATTTGCAGGTCTGCGATCATCTAAAAGATGCAGCAAAGTTCTTAGGAATTCACGTTGTTCCTATTGTTGGTGGTTTATCCATGGATAAGCAAGAACGACTTTTAAAAAAGAAGCCTGAAATTGTCGTTGGAACTCCAGGAAGATTATGGGAGCTAATGTCCTCAGGCAATCAGCACCTAGTTGAGGTTTGTATGTGAACGTCTGAAAGTATATGTCAAGTAGTCATTTTGCATTTTGGCAACTCAGTGTATGATTGATATACAACATTCATACCCCTAGGAAAACATGTGGTATAATCATTAATCATAAGTATATCCGAACCTTGTAACAAAATGGCCAACTTTGTGAATAAACTTTTGTTACTGCATTGTGGTCTGAAGATTTTCATAACTGCAAACTGCAGGGAAATGACACACTTAATCACCTTTTTTTTTTCTGTTGTGCAAACTGCATACTGGAAGCAAGTCTGGCATCTTCAGTTTGGAAGAATCCTGGTTTTACCCTCATAATAGAAATACCTCTAGTTCTAGGTGATGGAAGCCAGGGAACTAAGCCTGGTGATCTCTAGTTAACGTAACTTGTATCTACTACTATAACTATAGTTATCACTGCTATTCTTTCTTCTAGATGATTGCACCTAATAGTAAACTGAACTTTTCTCTACTTCAAATGACAGAATGAAGTACAGAAGTGTGGCTGGTTTCTGGTTGAACCTAACTTGCATCTAAGATAGTTATTAATGCTATTCTTACCTCTAGATGATTGAACCCAAAAGTAAACTGAACTTTTCTATATTTCAAATGACAGATTGAAGTATATAAATGTGGCTTGTTCTATTTATTGCAATTGTCTTGTCGTTATTTATTGTTGAAGACATGGTGCTAACTGTCACAATGCTTCCATTTATTTATCACTCAGCTGCATTCACTGTCATTCTTCGTGTTGGATGAGGCTGATAGAATGATAGAGCGGGGTCATTTCAAAGAAGTGCAATCTATCATTGAGATGCTTCCTCTATCTAATAGTTCTGATGAGCCAACTGTAAAAGCCACGTCAAGCTGTGAAACTGTGCTAAATTTGCAAGTAAAAAAGAGGCAAACCTTTGTCTTCTCAGCCACACTTGCACTGTCAGCTAATTTTCGCAAGAAGTTAAAGCGTGGCCTTTCTACTTCAAAGGCATCAACGGCTGATGATTTGAGCTCCATCGAAGCACTTTCGAAGCAGGCTGGTATGAAACCTAATGCAGAAATAATTGATTTAACAAATGCTTCGATCTTGCCTGCGAAACTTGAAGAATCATTCATCGAGTATGCCTTTTTTCCTTGTACTTTCATTGTAATAGCCGTTTATCTTTGGCTTGTAATTTTTTATGCAAACACTGTAGTAGTTTGACACTGAAAACTTACTTTTTGCTTGTTTTGCAGGTGTAGCGATGATGATAAGGATGCCAACCTGTACTATATATTAAGTGTTCATGGGCAAGGCCGCACAATAATATTTTGCACATCGATTGCTGCATTGCGTCACATTTCTTCTTTATTGCGCATACTCGGAATCAATGTCTTGACAAATCACGCTCAAATGCAACAAAGGGCTCGCATGAAGGTAACTCTTCCATAAACTGTACGCTGTACCTATACGTAACTTTTTCTTAGCTCTTGGAATCGTGTTCCACTTTACATATTATCTACTCCCTCTGTTCCATGTCGCTAATTTATTAAAACTTTGTAGTAAATCAGCGGCAACTATGGAACAGAGGGAGTATTATACACTTAATGACTTAAATGGTTATGGTTGGAATCATTGTAACCAGTTGACACATATATAAGTTTCTTTTTATTGCGGGATGTTGCTAACATATAGTAATGTACTAATGTTTTCCTAAAATTACCGCTTAATAACTGGTTCTGGGATCAGCAGGTTCTTTACTTTTGTTTTCCAATTGTTTTGTGATGTATGACCTTCACTGTAGTTTTTTTTTCTCTTCTTGCTTATTTTAATTGGAACCCTATCTCTGCCTTGTCATAGTCAAGTAAAGCTAACAACTTCTAAGCTTAGTAATGTTTAGCTTTGCCTTTTGTAAGATAAAACATTGAGACTTTCTTGTGTTCATTCAGGCTGTCGATCGTTTCCGTGAAAGTGAGAATTCCATTTTGGCCGCGACTGATGGTTTTGCAAGGGGCATGGACTTTGATAATGTCCGAACTGTTATCCATTATCAACTGCCACATTCCAGTGATGTAGGTGCACTGTTTATTTCTTTAACCTACACTTATCTTACATTGAGACCAAAATCAATAACTAGATTTTTGCAATCCTGTTTGCCCCTCTTAGGTTTATATCCACAGGAGTGGAAGGACAGCGCGTAAATCATTGGCAGGTTGCAGTATTGCGTTGATCTCTCCTGATGACAAAGCCAAGTTTTACTCTCTCTGCAAGTCATTTTCAAAGGTGATTTCCGTTCATATGTATTCATATGTTGCATGTTACCCACATACACAGCCTATTAAATCTCTCATGACCAGTGCATTTTCACCCTTCTCAACCACCCAAGATGGTGCAATTTAATTATGGTTCTTTCTCAGATTAAGCTGACTAACTATTGCTTGAAAATCACAGGAGAACCTCCAGCAGTTTCCTGTTGATCAGGCGTACATGCCTCAAGTAATGAATAGGCTCTCCCTTGCTCGGCAGATCGACAAGATATCGCGTAAAAATTCACAGGTAAGTGGTTTGTTAGATTTTCTTTGATCATTTTTAACATGTATGGATTAAGCACTGACCTCTGATTAGTTTTAGTTATAGTTGTCCACGCTCTGACTGCGGTCTGCTTTTCAGGAAAATGCTAACAAATCCTGGCTTCAGAGGAATGCTGAATCCATGGGACTTATATTGGATGCTAGTGACAGCGAGGAAGAACGTGTACAAGGCCACAAGCAACGAAAGGCAACATCTGCAAAGCTCCAGAAACTTCAACAGGTTTGAATGATTTAATAATATTATATTAGGGTTAATAGCATTAGTATTTTATTGGTAAGCTAAGCTATTATTAGGTGGTCATGTCTTGACAATGTTCCTCTATCTATCTGGCCCATAATTCAGCACATTTTCATTTGTGTAGGATTTGAACGAACTCTTGCAACACCCCTTGCAACCGAAGACTTTCTCACGGCGCTATTTGGCTGGGGTTAGTTTTCTGTCATGCAGTAAATATTATGGATCACTTCTGGCACCTTAGCCTGACAAGATTTTGTGTTCACTGACATCAACCCTTCAATTCATCCAGGCTGGTATTTCACCATTGCTCCAGAAGCAACTAGAAGATTTGGCCAAAAGGAATGTAAATGGTAATACTAGTAATAACGAGAATAAAGGGTCTCAATTTGTTATTGGCCAGGATCGTGTGGAACCCTTGCAAGCTCTTCAAGATTCCGGGCAAGAGGTGAGCTTTTCAATCGACATTTATGTCACTCATAACCAGAACCAAGTTTCTAATTTGTGTGTAGTTCATATATCAGTTGCTTTTGTTTGTATATTCTTCTGCCCCTTCTCTTATCTATTACTGATTTTATGCTGTCAGATTTGTGTGAATATGGACAAGCAAAGAGAGAAGAGAAGACTTGCTGAAAATTGGAGGCGGAAGAAACATGAAGAGAAGAAGAGTAATTTTCTTTCATCATTATTTTCTAATTCGCTCCGCTTGCACTCATGCATCACCAGTGGTCATGGCGCTGCAATTATTCATTTCTGAATATTTAAAAGAAATGCAAGAAGCCTGCATTCTACTTTTATCTCGTGCACATGCCATTCATAATAATGCTGATGAACATTGGATTTTTTCTGGCTCTGTCCGAGAGTTCATATTTGAAAAATACCCCTAGCTATAATTAAAAATGGTACTACAAACTTTGTTTAGACAGCCCATCGACGTCTTAATTTCTTCCTTGCATTTTCAGGTACACGAGAACAAAAGAGAAATGACAGGAGACAAGCAAAAGAGAGGGACTGAATAGTCGATGAATAACTGAAGGAGGAGCCATTTATCTTGGCTATGTTTGTTTTGACGATGTTTATCTCTGGGTCCAGGAGGGTAAATTTGCCAGGCAACTTATGTTGTCAGGGACACTTGAGGTCCATGATTGCTTCCAAGAACACCTTCACTGATGTTTTTGACGTGATATTTCACTGAAGGCACTAAATTTATGAGTTGGTGTAAACAAGATTGAGTCGATCAGGCGATGGATATCATCATCAGCAGTTAAGCTAGAACCGAGCCTCAGCAAAGAATGATGAAACATAAGCAATTTGCTTGGCTGTGTTGTAACAGTTAACCCATCTCTGTAACCTGTGATATACGTTTATTAGAGTTTATCTTTAAATGTTTTTTTTTGTGTGAGAGCTCTCAGATGTTTTCAAACCAAAATTTCTGGTGGAAATTTCAGGGACTTGACTGAACCGCTGTAGCAAATCTTGACTGTTGATGAGAAAAACAAATCCTAGCTGTTGTCCGACGCTTCGGCTTTCCTTTGTGGTGGTGGGGGCGCTGATAGTGTCAGGTGTGTTTTGTTAAGAGGTTCTCCTATGTTTTCTTTGAAACTGAGGTTCTCCTATGTTGTTTTCTCGTGCTTCCGATGTTTTTCACGGCAATATGAATATGACAGTGTGAAGCAGCGGTTCAACATGTTGCCTTGCCTGGATTTTGTATGTGTGGACAATAGTGTCTTTAAGGATATTAGGTTCCATTTTATTTTTGCAAAAATTCTGCCGCACTATAAATAATCATCTGTCAGCACTAAAATTAATAAAAAATATAGATGAGAATTCCGATAGATCTTTGTACCACCTAGGGATAGACACTAGCGCGAGCTGAAGGCGTGCTGCCATCCTCCTCTTTCAACGGAGCTAGGTAAAACTTACCATCTTCTCGTTTCAATGGATTCTACTACAACAAACTCCCATGGGGAAGGGCTCTCAGACGCACCACAGAGCCCGTAGCAGCTACTTTTAAGGTTTACAAGCTTTACGCGGCGTTCGACTCACGCTAGTGTATATAGTCGTCGCTAGGCGGTCCAATGATCTTTTTATAATTTTTAATTTTGAAGCTTTTTGTACTGCTAATTATTAATAGATCGATGGAATTTCGAAAAAAAAACTATCCGCTGTCACATTATTGCCTTTTTTTTTTCTTTTCTCGAGGGTACGCCGTAACAGCGCTCGGATCGGTCCACGTATTTTTAGACCAACCGGCCTCATCCCACTTTGTGCCTTCATATCTAAAACTACAAGAAAATAGCCCAAGCTAGCCAAAGATAAAAGCCCAAGCTAAACTAAAAGGAAAAAAAAAAGATCAAATTCCAGCCCACTAGGACTAGGAGTCAGCATATAACGTTTCCTCGCCGTCTTCCTAATCCGTATGTGAGAAGAACCGCGACCTGAACTGGATTCCTAATCCGACTCTCACCACACCACATGCACAGGCCTCAGCGGCTCAGCCTATATTAACAGCCACAAGCCTTTCTTGATCTCTGTCACGCTTCCGTTTCCTTGATTCTTGTGGTCAGTCCAGACACGAGAATCCAGAGAGAACGCGCGCTCTTCCGCATAGCCGTCGACGCGATGGCATCGGCGCAGGACGCCGGCAACGATCAGTCTGTCGCGGAGTCTGGCTTCACCACTTTCTTCCGAAACCTCGGAGAGGCCATTGACGGGATCGCGGCGGACGAGACCGACGAAGACGTCCTAGACGCCCTGGGCGAGCTCAGAGAGGCCCTCGGTAAGGTGGTAGCAGCGCCCTTGGCGACAGCCGAAGATGTCCTGCACCAGGACAAGATGGCCATGAGCGACTTGGCACTCGAGATCGACGAGGCCATCGACATGATCGCTGCGGCGGCCGCTGCCGGCGAAGTTGACTGGGAGGTGGAGTGCGCGCGCAAGGCCAGAGAGACCATCGTTGACTTCACCCGCACCCGCCAGCTCAATGAGGTTGTCAAGGAGATGGCAGCGATGGGCATGGACAAGGGAACTTTCTTGCCGACCGGCGAGGTTGAAGAAGAGGCCGTGAATGAGGAGGTTTTCTTGGACGATCAGGTTCAGCAAGAGATTTACGAGGAGGCCTTCTTGGAAGAGCTGGACTACCACGAGATGGTCTTTGCCATGGACGAGGCTTTGGATGAGTTGCGCGAGGAAGCGGCCGGGTGCAAGCTCTCGGAGACCATGGACGCGATGTATGGATCGATTGGATATGGAGTAGTATATGTCAAAATCCTAGCTAGAGGATGATCCGATGATACTCATTTAGCTCTGTGCTATGTGGTTGGAACCTCCAGCTTCCCGCGCACCATGATTGCTCCTCTTTATTTTTTCTTTGCGAATTCATTCGCACACGGCGAGGGTACCCGTTTCTCCGCCCCGCCCAAAAGTAAATGACCAAGCCAGCCCACACCCACACCCAAGCCGCGCCGCCGGTCCATTCGTTCGCACACAGACACAGGCAGCACAACATCCAATCCACCCAACCCCCAAGCCAAGCCGCCGGTCCAGTCCCAAACCCTAACGCACTCCTTCCCCTTCCTCGAACCCCTCTTCTCCCCGCCCCCCGCCGCCGCTCACCGGAGCTCCCACCCACCCGCGCATCCGCCACCCGGAGCAACTACTTCGCTCAAGGGCAGGAGGGGGACGACCCCGCGTCCGCCGCCTCTCTGCACCGCCGGCCAGATCCAGATCCTCCTCCTCGTGCCGCTCCCGGCGTCTTCAACGCCCGCCCGCCCGCACCAACCACCTCCTCCTCCTGCTGCTCACGGCCTCCAAACAGACCAAAAGACGCCCGCTTCCCCGATCCACATGCCAACACCCACCGCATCCCCTGCTCATCACGGAAGGACGACGCGACGCAGACCTCACCTGCTGCAATGCCGGTGAGCGCCGCCCTCCCTCCCTTCACCTCACCACCCTTGAGCACTCGCTCATGCATCATTTCATTTTCACTCTGCGTCTGACAGCCCATAACCCGAGGTACCTCTGCAGGATGCTGCTGGTTTTGGTTTTCTTCTTCTAAACATTGTGATGCCAAAAATCCCTAGCTACCTTGGGATGGATGACGGGTCCAGCCACGAGGCGGCGGCAAAGATGCCAAGGATATGCGCCTCTGCTGATTCAGCAACAGCGGCGGCTTCCCAATGACAAAGAACGACCACCACTCCTAGTAAGATGACCGCACCTGCCTTCTCTGATGCTACTGGATGTGTCATGTTCCGCTGCTGCCCTGTTGCTTGCTTGCACCTGGATTTGACTAGCACACATTCTCTTCTAATCATTCTCTTCTTTTCTTTGTCATCGCAGAATTTCTTGTCCTCAATATGGAGCCTGCTTTATATATAGCTGATGAGTCATGGGCAGCCCAGGTTCAGGACGGCTTCCTCCACTCGGACGCCAGGGACAATAACAACTGCAATGGATAGGTGCGTCTGTCTCGCTGCCTTTTAATAATATAATCTCTCTGCTCTGTTTTGGCTGCCTATGCAATGCATTCGTTGCTGATCACCAACGTTGTGAATTTAGCTTGTGCCGGTGACTGCTTATTTCTGTTTATGGTTCTCTGTGATGATGAAATGCTGCATTTTTTTTTATGTGTAGGGCGGGCAAACACCTTACGTACCTTAGTATGGTGTTATAAGCCAAGGCGGCACTGATGGCGACCATGGACGAGCAATGGCTTCCTCCGCTCAGAAGACAACAAGGACCACGACTCGTGGTAAGGTGCCTCCCACTGCCTGCCTGCCTCCCTTCTCTGATGTATCTGTGCTGCCCGTTGCTCGCCTGCAGCTGGATTTGGCGGCGCAATCAGTCTCTAGTGCTAATGGTGCTGGGCTAAGCTCATAAGCCCGTCAAATAATTAACATCCTATTTTGTGGTGCCAAAACTCGTGCTATTTTCTACTAGCTCTAGGTTGCTAGTGGTGTGATGTCTCCTGTCCAGGACATCATAAATTGATTCTTCTTGTCTTGTTCTTCAGTACTTGTCCCACTCGCGCCTCCCCAATGTACTTGGCTTCCTTTTCAAGTTAGCTATTTCAGTTCGAAACTAATTGTTTGCTCCACGTTACGGCAGCGCTTGTAGAATGTACATGCAAATGAATCTAATTCACGTCTCAAGGATGGCATCCAGCAACTGAAGAACTGCTGGTGAAGTGTCCTAATTTTGGAATGCTGCCGACCTGCTAGAGGATGACATGTGGGACCGACCTGCCAACAGCCTCCTCATCGTTTCAAAGGGGGCAAGAGATCAAAAGAAAAAGGCAAATAGCCAAAAATTAGGGGTAAAAAATAACTCCAAGAAAGGAAACTTTTATTGTTCGTAGAGGATGACATGCGGGACCCATGAGCCAGCAGCTTACTTAACGTTTCAAAGGCGGCATGAGATCGAAAGAAAAAGGCAAGTGACAAAATATCAGGAGCCCAAGATAATCCAAGAAAAGAAACTTTATTTACATAGAGGATGACATGCGGGTCCCATTTTGCAGCAGCGGTCCCAACGTTTCAAATGCGGCTTGAGATCAAAAGAAAAAGAAAGTAGCCAGAAATTAGGGGGTCAAAAAAAAATCCAAGAAAATAAAGTTGATGGACATAGAGGATGACATGCGGGTCCCATGAGCTAGCAGCTTACTCAACGTTTCCAAGGCGGCAGGGGATCAAAAGAAAAAGGAAATAGCCAAAAATCAGAGGGTGAAAAAAAACAAAGAAAATGAACATTTATAGTACATAGAGGATGACATGCGGGTCCCATGAGCCAGCAGGTTCCTCAACGTTTCAAACGTGGCATGAGATCGAAAGAAAAAGGCAAGTGACCAAATATCAGGAGCCAAAAATAATTCAAGAAAAGAAACTTGATTGTACATAGAAGATGACATGCGGGTCCCAATTAGCAGCAGCGGTATCACCGTTTGAGAGGCTGCACGGGATCGAAAGAAAAAGGCAAGTGACCAAATATCAGGAGCCAAAAATAATCCAAGAAAAGAAATTTTATTGTACGTAGAGGATGACATGCGGTCCCATTTTGCAGCAGCGGTCTCAACGGTTCCAAGGCGGCACAGAACCAAAAGAAAAATGAAGTAGCCAGAAATCAGGTGGTGAAAAAAATCCAAGAAGAAAGATTTCAATTGGGCTGCATCTGGACATCTGGGCCTTCGAACTATCCTGCTTGGCCTTTTAACTCGTACAATTTCAGCCCACTCCAAAACAGGAAAGTTCCGAATTTTCTAAAAAAATAGGAAAGTCCTATGCTTCGCAAAGTCAAAAAAACAAGGAGATTCAACATATAAGTTTGTTTATGTAAAAATAAAGATTTAATTATCCGTTTGAAATAGCTCAGAGCGCAATACATTGTTTATTGTCTGCAAAATAATCAAGATATCATATGTTTCTTGTACGGGGAGGCTGACATCGGGGACCCATGAGCCAACAACGTCATCAACGTTTTAAAGGCGGCAGGGGATGGAAAGAAAAAATAAACCATAAATCTGTTGGTAAAAAATCCAAGAAAAGAAATATTTTCGTTCTGAGAGGATGACATGCGGGACCCATGAGGCAAGAAAGATCCTCGGCGTTTATTGTTCATAGAGGTTGACATGTGGGACCCGTGAGCGAGCCGTCCTCAACGTTTTAAAGGCTGCACGTGATCGAAAGAAAAAATAAGCCAAAAATCGTTTGGTCAACAAAATCCAAGAAAATAAACATTTACCGTTCGAGAGGATGACATGCGGGACCCATGAGGCAGCAAAGATCCTCAACGATTCCAAGGCGGCAGGAAATATCCGTAAATTAATTAGGGGTTCAAAATAAATCCATCAAAGAAAACTTTTATTGTTCATAGAGGATGACATGTGGGACCGACCTGCCAATAGCGTCCTCATCGTTTCGTAGGGGGCAGGAGATCAAAAGAAAAAGGCAAATAGCCGTAAATTAGGGGTAAAAAATAACTCCAAGAAAGGAAACTTTTATTGTTCGTAGAGGATGACATGCGGGACCCATGAGCCAGCAGCTTACTCAACGTTTCAAAGGCGGCATGAGATCGAAAGAAAAAAGCAAGTGACAAAATATCAGGAGCCAAAGATAATCCAAGAAAAGAAACTTTATTGTACGTAGAGGATGACATGCGGGTCCCATTTAGCAGCAGCGGTCTCAACGTTTCAAATGCGGCTTGAGATCAAAAGAAAAAGAAAGTTGATTGTACATAGAGGATGACATGCGGGTCCCATGAGTCACAGCTTACCCAACGTTTCCAAGGCGGCAGTGGGATCAAAAGAAAAAGGAAATAGCCAAAAATCAGAGGGTGAAAAAATAAAGAAAATAAACTTTTATAGCACATAGAGGATGACATGCGGGTCCCATGAGCCGCGGTTCCTCAACGTTTCAAACGTGGCATGAGATCGAAAGAAAAAGGCAAGTGACTAAATATGAGGAGCCAAAAATAATTCAAGAAAAGAAAGTTTTATAGTACATAGAGGATGACATGCGTGTCCCATTTAGCAAAGAAGTGGTATCACCGTTTGAGAGGCGGCGGGGATCAAAAGAAAAAAGAAATTGACAAAAATCAGAGGGTGAAAAAAAACCAAGAAAATGAACTTTTATAGTACATAGTGGATGACATGCGGGTCCCATGAGCTGCGGGTTTCTCAACGTTTCAAACGTGGCATGAGATCGAAAGAAAAAGGCAAGTGAAAAAATATCGAGCCAAAAATAATTCAAGAAAAGAAAGTTTTATAGTACATAGAGGATGACATGCGGGTCCCATTTAGCAAGAGCGGTATCACCGTTTGAGAGGCGGCAGGGATCGAAAGAAAAGGCAAGTGAACGAATATGAGGTGCCAAAAATAATCCAAGAAAAGAAAGTTTTATAGTACATAGAGGATGACATGCGGGTCCCATTTAGCGCAGCGGTATCACCGTTTGAGAGGCGGCAGGGGATCAAAAGAAAAAGAAATTGCCAAACATCGAGGGTGAAAAAAAACCAAGAAAATGAACTTTTATAGTACATAGAGGATGACATGCGGGTCCCATGAGCTGCAGGTTCCTCAATGTTTCAAACGTGGCATGAGATCGAAAGAAAAAGGCAAGTGAAAAAATATCAGGAGCCAAAAAAAATTCAAGAAAAGAAAGTTTTATAGTACATATTGGATTACATGCGGGTCCAATATATCAACAGCGGTATCACCGTTTGAGAGGCGGCAGGGGATCGAAAGAAAAAGGCAAGTGAAAAAATATGAGGAGCCAAAAATAATTCAAGAAAAGAAAGTTTTATAGTACATAGAGGATGACATGCGGGTCCCATTTAGCAGCAGCGGTATCACCGTTTGAGAGGCGGCAGGGGATCGAAAGAAAAAGGTAAGTGACCAAATATGAGGTGCCAAAAATAATTCAAGAAAAGAAAGTTTTATAGTACATAGAGGATGACATGCGGGTCCCAGTTAGCAGCAGCGGTATCACCGTTTGAGAGGTGGCAGGGGATCGAAAGAAAAAGGCAAGTGACCAAATTTGAGGTGCCAAAAAAACTCCAAGAAAAGAAAGTTGATTGCACATAGAGGATGACATGCGGGTCCCATTTAGCAGCAGCGGTCTCAACGTTTCCAAGGCGGCAAGGGATCAAAAGAAAAAGGAAGTAGCCGTAAATCAGGGGGTCAAAAAAATCCAAGAATAGAAAGAATTTTGGTTCATAGAGGATGACATGCGGGACCCATGATCCTGCATCGTAAACGGCTCGATCGGAGAACGTTGAACGAGATGGCGCGATCTAGAAAAAAAACAATGCCAGAGAGGCTGCCATCTGGGCCCTACATCCCTCGGCGGTGCGGATTTGCGTTGACTCGGCCGGCGAACCCAAGATTTCGAGATGCACCACGTCCCGGGCCACCATACGCGACGTTTTGGCCGCTTTCGTCGGGCTAGGTGGCCTAAAAAACGAGAAAAAAAAAGTTTTGACATGCACCACGGAGGGACCAAAAATCGTCGGCCATGGTACACCAGCAACCACGGCGCGACTTCAACTTCGTCGGCCATGGCAACTTTTCTTGTAGTGGGTGTTTGTCAAGTACTTGATGAACTTTGAGTGGAGCTTTTGTAGCCACTACGTGATGATTAGTGATTCCAATAGGAGAGTAATTCAGAGTAGCACAAGTGAAGAGAAGTTATCTAATTGTCCAATTACGTGATCATTGTTGAGAGTGTCCACTAGTGAAAGTATGATCCCTAGGCCTTGTTTCTAAGCATTGAAACACCGTTTCCAACAAGTTCTACTACATGTTCATTTGCTGCCATTTTTATTTCAGATTGCAATTACTACTTATAATCATCCATATTACTTGTATTTCACTATCTCTTCGCCGAACTAGTGCACATATACATCTGACAAGTGTATTAGGTGTGTTGGGGACACAAGAGACTTCTTGTATCTTAATTGCAGGGTTGGTTCAGAGGGATATCTCTGACCTCTACCTCCCCGAGTTCGATAAACCTTGGGTGATCCACTTAAGGGAAACTTGCTGCTGTTCTACAAACCTCTGCTCTTGGAGGCCCAACACTGTCTACAGGAATAGAAGCGTGCGTAGACATCAGTCTTTTCAGACGATGCAGCGTCGGCCAAGGCGGCCTTAGCAGCCTTGTTGCCAGTAGGACGGCCTGCCGACGTTGCCAACGGCGTGTCCAGATCAATGGTGTCCTTCCCCTTGGACAACGACAGACGCGTCAGCTGCCATTTGTGGTTCGTTTTGAGCTTGCTATAGCAATGCGTCAGCCTGAAAGTCTTGTGACCGTCCGAGTTCCTCCGGGACAAATCCATGGCCTTGTCAAACTAACCAAAGGAAGCGGAATCATTTCATCGAACACAATGTATGCGCTACAGATTATGTAAGAAAGAGTCGTACCAGTTGGGCGACGTCGGCGCCGCTGTCGCCTCTGGTCACTAAGTCGTGATGGTACCCATGGAAGGAGTTCACCGACGCCTGGATGATGACCCATCGCGTCGACATTGCCTTTTGGCTCCTCTTCATTGTCACTTTGTTGTAGTCACTGTTGATGAGCTTGCGCTCATCGAACTCGGCCTTGATCCTCGTCCAATACTTCCTGTATTTTTGGTTGGCACCGATGATGGAGTCATGGCTCACCGTCGCCCACGACTCGCACAGACATAGATCCTCCAAAACCGTCCACTTGGGGTCTCGTGTGCCCGATGCCTTCTTCTTCGTCTTCTTCCTAGTCCTCATGCCATCCGCGTCTACCTCCACGAGATCATCGTCACCGGCACCCTCCTCGTCCTCTTCCTCGCTGCCCTCTTCATCCTCTTGCTCGTCATTGTCGTCGTCCTCCACCCCCTCCTCTTCCTCCTGCTCCTCGTCCTCACCCCGTCCTCCTCCTCCTCCTCCTCCTCAGCACCGGCGCCATCAAATTCGAGCGGCCCCATGGGGCCAGTGAACGGGCGCCGTCCGGACCGGGTCCTGGCTCGCGCTGAGGCGCTTGCTCGTACGCCGGTGAGTAGAAGAGGTTGTTGGGGTTGAAGCCGCCATGCGGCAGCGCATCCTGTTAGTGGGGCGACAAGTTAGGCATCACGCACCCGGGAGTGGCGGAGGGGCCGTCGTTGTTGAAGGTGGATGTCGACGGAGAGATCACTCCCGGAACGTACACCGGCAAGGACGTACTCCATGGGCTCGCATTGGTGGCGTCGATACACCCGACCATTATGTGCTGGTGCTGGCGCGCCGCCAGAGCCTTCTTTTCCTGCTCCGCTGCGCTCCATCCTTTCCGCTCCGCCGTCGCCATCTTCCGGCGCAGACAATCTTGCTGCCATTGATCATCGGTCCATCCTTCCGGCTTTTTCTTCAGAGCCGGCGCCTTCCGTGGCTTCGTGAACGACGCTTTCGCCCCTTTCGTCTCATTGCTCGGCGGCTTCTTGGCCGCTTTCTTGGCCATCTTTTTGGGGGCTGTCGGCGACGCCATGGAATGGGGAGAGGGTAGCGGCGGCGGGTGGACGGCGGGAGGGAGAAACAAATCGGCGGGATAGGAGAAATGAATCGGCGGCGGGATATGTGTTGGAAGGCCAGAAATGCGAGGCGTGATAGGCGCGATGTGGCGGGAGGGGCGGGATTTGGCGGGAGTGGGTTGGGCCCGCGTCGCTTCGCCTCGCTTTTCGTTGTGTCCGGCGTGCCCGGTGCAGGGGATGGGGACGGGCTCGGGGTGCCGGACCCCGTATCAGGTCGCGCCGGAAAAAAATCGGCTTTAGGAAACGCACCTGAAATCGTTTTTTTGTCCAGCGTGTCCCAAATCGGTTTGGGATGGTTTGGGAGAAGTGAATGGAGATGCTGGCGACCAGGAGGAGTCATGGCGTTGTAGTATCGATGGGACTTTGTTCTCGTTTAACCAATGGCCTAAAATAGAACCTAGTGGGCCGAACAGTTAACCTCCAAGCCCAAATGGTTTTTTAGGTTCAGTCCAAATAGCCAAAAGGTTAACCCTCACCTTAGCACGTACAACTCCTCACGCCCAGCGCCGCGCCGCGCCGCCGCCTCACGAGCGCCGCCTACCCTCCGCCTTCGCCACCGGCAACCTGTCCGCCGTCATCTACCCTCCGCCTACAACTTGTAGGGAAGGAGAAGACGCCCTTCCGGCTCCCCTCCTCCCGGCGCCACCGTCCTCAGTCTCTGATGGCTGAAGCACCGGAGCAGCCGATGTCGGACCCTCCCACTCCGCCCCAGGAGACGAAGCAAAGGCCCAAGAAAAACAAGAGAGGCCGCTCCAAGAAACCCAAGCGAGCCGCCGCCGCCCCCGCCGCTGCGTCTGCCACCCCCTCCTCCGGTGCCACAATGGTCGACGACCCCTTCCTCGTCCTTGCCGGCGGCAGGGAAGGAGGTAACGACCTCAACTTCTCGTACTGTTATTTCCACCTTGGGGTTGGGTTCACTGACTTGGCTTGGGGTTCGGCGCAGGGTTCCTGGAGCTGGAGGAAATCGACGGGGCCGACTACGGGATCTTCGGGACCATCGTGGAGGACGTGGGAGCAGGTGAGAGGAAGGTGGGCAATGACCAGAAGAGGAAGACCAAGAGGGGGAAACGGAAGCGAGGGGATGGTGCCAAGCGCTTGGATGCCGATGTTGGTGGCGATTGTGCAGACGGTTTGGTAGCTGAGAGCAAGGAGGAGGAGGGTGAGACGGCTGAGGAGAAGGGAAAGAGGAAGAAGAGGAACATGAAGAAGAGGAAGGTGAACGATAAGGAGAAGGATTCAGAGAGCAAGGAGGATGCTACAGATGACAATGTGGAGGAGGGTAAGAAGGATGTTACCGATGATAATGCCGAGGAGGGTAAGAAGGGCGAGAAGAAGGGAAAGAAGAAAAGGAACAGGAAGAAGAGGAAGGTGAATGACGAGGATAAGGATTCGGACAGCAAGGATGATGTTACCGATGACACCATGGAATGTGCTTAGTTTGTCCAGCGTGTCCCAAATCGGTTTGGGATGGTTTGGGAGAAGTGAATGGAGATGCTGGCGACCAGGAGGAGTCATGGCGTTGTAGTATCGATGGGACTTTGTTCTCGTTTAACCAATGGCCTAAAATAGAACCTAGTGGGCCGAACAGTTAACCTCCAAGCCCAAATGGTTTTTTAGGTTCAGTCCAAATAGCCAAAAGGTTAACCCTCACCTTAGCACGTACAACTCCTCACGCCCAGCGCCGCGCCGCGCCGCCGCCTCACGAGCGCCGCCTACCCTCCGCCTTCGCCACCGGCAACCTGTCCGCCGTCATCTACCCTCTGCCTACAACTTGTAGGGAAGGAGAAGACGCCCTTCCGGCTCCCCTCCTCCCGGTGCCACCGTCCTCAGTCTCTGATGGCTGAAGCACCGGAGCAACCGATGTCGGACCCTCCCACTCCGCCCCAGGAGACGAAGCAAAGGCCCAAGAAAAACAAGAGAGGCCGCTCCAAGAAACCCAAGCGAGCCGCCGCCGCCCCCGCCGCTGCGTCTGCCACCCCCTCCTCCGGCGCCACCATGGTCGACGACCCCTTCCTCGTCCTTGCCGGCGGCAGGGAAGGAGGTAACGACCTCAACTTCTCGTACTGTTATTTCCACCTTGGGGTTGGGTTCACTGACTTGGCTTGGGGTTCGGCGCAGGGTTCCTGGAGCTGGAGGAAATCGACGGGGCCGACTACGGGATCTTCGGGACCATCGTGGAGGACGTGGGAGCAGGTGAGAGGAAGGTGGGCAATGACCAGAAGAGGAAGACCAAGAGGGGGAAACGGAAGCGAGGGGATGGTGAAAGGACACGGATGTCGCCTAGAGGGGGGTGAATAGGCGGTTTAAAACTTTTACGAGATGGGCTTAACAAATGCGGAATAAAACTAGCGTTTACTTTGTCAAGCCCAAAGCCTATATACTATGGTTCACCTATGTGCACCAACAACTTATTCTAAGCAAAGGTTCACCTATGTGGACCAACAACTTAAGCTAAGCAATACAAGCAAGTATGTGATAGCAAGATATATATAACTTCAAGCACGATGGCTATCACAAGGTAAAGTGCATAAGTAAAGAGCTCGGGTATAGAGATAACCGAGGCACGCGGGAGACGATAATTTATCCCGGAGTTCACACTCTTGCGAGTGCTAATCTCCGGTGGAGAGGTGCGGTTGCTTAGTGCTCCCGAACGCCACAAGAGGCTCACCTTGAGGTGTGGTTGCTCGATGCACACCAACGCCACAAAGGCCTCACCCCAAGATGCGGTACTCACACCACACACCGAACGCCACGAAGGCGCCTCACCTAAATCTCCGGTGACCCTCGCCACAAAGGCCTAGGTCACGGTTCCACTAAGGGATTTCCTTCGAGGCGGAAACCGGGCCTTACACAAAGATTGGGGCACACATCCACAACTTAATTGGAGGCTCCCAATAAATCGCCACAAAGGCCTAGAATCCGTCTAGGGTTCCAAGAACCCAAGAGTAACAACCTTCTTGCTTTCACCACCACGAATCACCGTGGAGAACTCAAACCGATGCACCAAATGCAATGGCAAGAACACCACAAAGATGCTCAAGTCCTTCTCTCTCAAATTCCAACAAAGCTACAAAAGCTATTGGGGGAATAAGAGAGGAAGAACAAATGAATTCACAAAGAACACCAAGATCAAGATCTAGAGAGTTCCACTCACAAAGAGATGGATTTGATTGGTAGAAATGTAGATCTAGATCTCCTCTCTCTTTTCCCTCAAGAATATGCAAGAATTATGGGAGGAATCAAGAACTAGGGCAAGCTTTGAAGTACAACAATGGAGGGGAGAGAGAGAAAGTGAACCAACCAGCCCAAGGAGGAAGAAGGGGGTCTTATATACCCCCTCCCAACGAAATATGACCGTTTGGGACCTCCCAGGCCGGAAAATCCGCCCCCGGGCCGGATTATCCGCCCCCGAAATCGCCCCTGGCTCGGGCCGGATATTTGGCCGGATATTGTCCCAGTTTTGGTCATTCGGGCCGGATTATCCGCCCCCCAGAAAACTGCAGAAACACCAAAACTAAAACGGGCATAACTTTAGCATCCGAACTCCAATTTTGATGATCTTGGGCTTGTTCTGAAGCTAGGAACAAGCTCTACAAAATCATGCAGGAAACCATCATAGTCCAACAAGGGAGGATAGAAACAAATGATGAAAGGTTTGACCTATCTAAAAAAGACATACCGGTAAAACCTCCAATCTCGAAAATGCAACAAGTTGCCCATGCAAAAACCATTCTCAATGAACTAGAGCCTGTCATGAGAATAAGCACAAGCTCTAAAACATCACATGGATAAGATCCAAATAAAACCAAGAAAGATGATGAACCAAACTCGAAAACGCAACAAGTGATCTATGCGAAATCCGTTTTCGATGAACTAGAGCTTGTCATGAGAATAAGCACAAGCTCTAAAACATCACATGGATAAGGTCCAAATAACAACCAAGAAAGATGATGCAAGGATGCAAAGGTTTGAGCTCTCTCCGAACGATACGATCGAGTTACTCACTCGAGAGCCCTCTTGATAGTACGGCAACTAAACTATAAACCGGTCTCCAACTACACTATGAGACCGGTGAGAAACAAACCATATCAAGAGCAAACCTTATACTTGCGCATTCCACTTGAGCTCGATGACGACGATCTTGACCTCAACAAGATGGAATGCCTTTCCTGCTTGTGCTTGCTTGACGAAGTCTTGTGGATTGCTCCCCCATAATCCACCATGGGAGAGCTTCTTCTTCGGCGCATCTTCACATAACCATGACCACCATGTGGATTGCTCCCCCATAATCCACCATGGGAGAGCTTCTTCTTCGGCGCATCTTCACATATCCATGATCACCATATGGATGGCAAGACTCAAGCAAAGGATCTCTTCGAGATGGCTCATCTTGAACTTGCACTTTATTTCTTCATTCTTCATCATGTTGATGTCTTGAAGTAACTTGAGGGCTCACTTCATCTTCATCTTCAAGACATACTTGACACTTGATATCCTTCATCAATTTCTTCTTATTGCAACCTTGAAGCCAACATATGGTTCAAGAATTGCCTATGGACAACTCCTACAAATATAACTCAATGCAAACATTAGTCCATAGGGATTGTCATTAATTACCAAAACCACACATGGGGGATCCATGCACTTTCAATCTCCCCCATTTTGGTAATTGATGACAATCTCTTTGAGAGGGTTTATATAAGGAATTGAAGTAACAAATAAGTTGAATATATAGAGCAAACTCCCCCATAATATATGCATGTGTGAATGATCTTGACTTTCATTGCATATATTGGCATTCAAAGCCTAGTGGAGTTTCCTCTAAATATTCAACTATGCAAAGCAACAAGATGCAATGCAATAAAGGCACATGCTTAAGCACAAAGCAAAGACATAACCAAATTCCCTTAAACCCTCCAAACTTCTCCCCCATTGGCACCAATTTCCGAAATGGGTGAAAAAATTAGAAGGCCAATATAGTGAGATTTCCTCCATAGCGTGTGCATTTCTCATAATTTGAGTGGAATCAAATGCACATATCCAATGACGAATATTCGAAAGGAATCACACTATAGATAGGATCAAAGATTGCAAAAAGATAACAAAGTCAAGAAGCTTCAACAAATGAAGCAAGCAACCAAATGAACCACAAGGAAGATACCAAAAGAAAGATAGATATTATGATAAGATCAAGAAGATTGCTCTAAATAATATGAGGAAGCTCCCCAAGGTTTGTACACAAAACTAGACAATTTGCATTGGAGTATAAAGTGCACAAACATGGAATCATCACTCCCTTAATATCATTCAAAAACAAAAGATACCAAGTGAATCAAACTCTAATGATCACCACAAGATAGTGTTCTAAATCAAATGAGGAAGCTCCCCAAGGTACATGCATAAAATAAAATGTTGCATTTGAATACAATATGCATAACATGGAATCCTCACTCCCTCATTTAAAACACAAACATTTGTGATAGATCATAGATAGAAAAGTAAGCTAAACACTTGCAACAAACAAATAGTTGAGCAACAAGTAAGAGGCACCATAATAAAAAGGCTCAACCAAGAGTATATGTGAAAGGCATGATAAAGCATATTATAAGACTATTACAAGGATGAGCAAAAAGCATCATCATAGTCTTCAATGAATTATATTGCTTAGCATGACCAATCAACACGCAATAAATAAATAAGATATCAAAAGGAGATGTATAATCTCTTATGTGTATAAGTTTCTCTAAGTGGGCAATATCACAAAGATATTTATCCACAAAGAAACATGCACACACAAAATAGATACGCAAGAAAAATAGTATGATATCCAAAACGAAGTCATGCAATATACCAATAAGAATTTTTGCTTAATAGCATGGCCAAAGGCTCAATTTTATCTCATTGTACATTTATGAACTTCAACCACATACAACTAAAATACATCACAAATATCAACAAGGGATAGAAGATAGTTGGGATGTATTTGAGAAAGGCAACAAGTATCACAAACGGGGATACCAAAAGAAGTAACTAAATTTGCACTTTCATCTATATTGCACATGTGAGATCCTTGAGGAATTGATATGCAATAAAATTGCTAGATAGGCATCGTTGGGATGGATGAATCATGAGCATGATTTAAAATACTTCCCAACAAATGCACTCATCTCAAATTACTCACATTCACAATAAAGAGGTTTCATTAAGACTTTTGCAAGAAGCACAACATTTGCAAATCAAGAGATTCATGCCAAGATGCAACCATAAGGTTGGATACAAGAAAAGTGTGCATGAGAAGATACTTGTTACCACGATAGCATTGGTGTGGATGTAGTAGATATGTGTTCGTTGACCATCCTAGCTTGCCTCAAGTTACCATTGAGTCACCACTTCTTTCCATATTGTGAGACAAGCATCCAATGCATATCTATTGTACCTAACACAAAGGTAAGTACAAAATGGTCCCCAAACTAATTGGGTCCGAAGTAGTTAGACACACTACAACATATAGGACAAACTCCACAATTCTATGTGCATATAGATATGAAATTGAATTTCATGCACATCTTAGCCAAATTAGGATTTGATGGAGTTTACCCTATATATTGGATCAATGAAAGTGACACATGCCATAAGATATACATATATTAAATATGCATGCACAATAATTTCAAGAACCAAAGGAAGATACAATTTGGACAAAACACAAAATAAATCAAGAGACAATGGTTGCCCAAGTTATATCAAAGAATCAATATCATCACAAGATTGACTCCAAAGACTTATCTCATTATAAGAAGCTAATTAAGCCTAAGCACAGAGGAATGAGATAACCAATTCCCAAGAGAGCAAGGTTCCAACAAATAAACCAAACCCTCAACACTTTTTATGATGGCACAAAGTACCAAAAAGAAAATTTATGTCTCCCAAAACCAATTTTTTTGATAAAGATCAAGAGATGTTAAGCATTCTAATAATATAGAAGAGCTCCCCCAAGTTTGGTGCATTATCTAGGATTTTTTATATGAATACAAAATGCACAAAACTAGGATCATCACGCTACCTATATCTTCTAACAATGTTAAGAAAGTTTGAATAGAAAACTTAGATCCATAAGATGCAAGGAAGACACATGGGGTCAAAGCACAACAAATTCATGGCAATAAATAAGACAATTTAAACACAAGAGCCAATGTAAATATGATCAATAAATTTCTACCTCATAATAGATTGCCAATTGTCCTAGGACACAAGGTATTAGGAAATATTTCCCGGTGGTAGTTTGTAAGTATATGTAAGATCATATATACACCAAATAAAGCATATGGTAAAAGATAAGAGTTAACCATCATGCAAAGAGAGTTTCTTGATAGCTTCAATTAGTCATACCATCATGCAAAGCAATTAATAGTATTCATACCAACATGCAAAGCAATTAATAGTATTCATACCAACATGCAAAGCAATTAATAGTATGACTTGAAGCATATGGTTTTCCAAAAATGTATTGAGAGACACATTGTGAAAAACCATGCTAAGGACCACTTTCACAAATAAGATCCACAAAGATATTAGCAATGAAGCCATTTAAGCAAATTGGAACTTGTTTGAGAAAACATGTCACATATGAGAGATAATTTACAATATCAATTCTATGTGACACAACCTCAAATGTTCACATTTCCTAGGCTTGTAATATGCACAAAGCTTATTACTCCCCCATAATGTGATAAGGAATTTATTTTCACAAGAGGCAAATAAGATCCAACTAGAGATATTAATGAACATTAGAATTTGAATTTCTCATGAAGATGACATACCACATAGAGACTAGATAATCTTACAATATCAATTCTAAGTGATATTCCTCATGTACACACATTGTTAGGATTGTGAAATTCCTAAAGGCATATCACTCCCCCAAAATGTTATAGTCCATTAATCTCTCATAAGAGCCATATAAGATACAACAAGATGCAAAGAGGCTCCAACACAAGCACACATACATGGTGTGCAACCTAACATACATAGACTTGATTTCTCAAGAAAAACAAGTAGGATGCACAACATATACAAATACATGTTAGGAACAAAACTAACACATGCAAAGGGGCGAGTAACTTTCAATATAAATGAGTTGAGCACATGTTACCGCAAGGAGGAACATTGGGTGTATGATAGAAGTAAGATAACCAAAAGACTTGGCTTGAGATAGTATAAATGATGAAGATCCCTTAATTCTTCATGATGTAGTCAAGTCTCCAATGCCCTCCAACAAGCACCTATTGATCAAGTTTTGGATTGTTGGTCCCCAACTAAGTTGGGTCCTAAGAGGTTAGTCACAATAGGCTTGGCAACCCAAATGGTTCTTTTCTTGACACCACTTTGAGCACCAACATATTTGGCAAACACATTGCCACCCTCATTCTTACGAAGAGAATAAACATCATCAATGGAGATAGAGTTGGATGAGGTACCAATAGTGCAAAAAGAGGAGATGTGGCCCTTCTCACGGCATATGTAGCAAGTTCTTTTCCTCTCCTTCTTCTCACT
Source organism: Lolium perenne (assembly GCF_019359855.2). Classification (NCBI taxonomy): domain Eukaryota; kingdom Viridiplantae; phylum Streptophyta; class Magnoliopsida; order Poales; family Poaceae; genus Lolium; species Lolium perenne. The sequence continues at coordinate 91,979,419 of NC_067245.2, read as the reverse complement.
AGATTTCTCCACAATGGGAGTATTGGCTTGATTCTTCTTGGGAAGTGGAATTTCTTCAACTTGAGGTTGAATATGAGTTTGAGCTTGAGGCCGATTCCCTTTTTGCTTCTTCTTCAAAGGGCAAGATCTAACATGGTGCCCTTCAATTTTGCACTTGAAGCAAACAATCTTGGCCGGGTCTTTGACTTGTACTTGGCCCTTCTTGTTGTTGTTGTTGTTGTTGTTGTTGTTGGACTTGTTCTTGTTGTTGGATTTGAATCCAAGTCCACTCTTGTCATTGGGGGATTGTTGCACACTTAACATCGTGTCAAGTTTGCATTTCCCTTCATGACTCTTTACCAAGTCATTCTTCAAAGAAGTGACTTGAGCCTTGAGCTCTTTGATTTCCTCTACATGGTTAGTAACAACACAAGTACTAGAGGAAGTAGAACCTTCATTGTTAGAGCAATAAGGCAAGGAAGATAATTCATCACAAGATTTAGCAATATTATGAGTGGATGAATTACTAGGACTAGCACATGGCAATATAACATTTTGAGTAGTAGTGCTAGTACCCACATGAGGCTCACAAGGTGTTGCCTTAGATATGATAGCCTCATGAGCTAACTTTAGCCTATCATGAGAGGCTAGAAGATCCTCATGGGAGCTAGCAAGCTTTCCATGATTTTCTTCCAATTTCCCATAATTGCTAGTTAGCAAATCAAGTTGAGCCCTTAGCTCAACATTCTCCTTCAAGATAGATGCTTCACAAGAAGTAGAGTTAGTAGCACAAGCATCATCACAAGACATATCAAGAAGAGAGGGTAACATAGCATGCTCTTTTAAATATGAAGCTTGTAGGTTCTCATATGACTTGGTGAGGATAGAGTGTTCGCTCTCCAAGGCCTTGTGGGCCTTGTCTAGATCATCTAGATCCTTAACAAGTTTATCATGACCAACACCAACTTTGGACTTTTCATTTTTAAGCAATTTTAATTTAGCTTTAGCATGGTCTCTTTCTTTAGTGAGTTTAGCAAATATTTCATTTTGAGACACCTCAAGGGTTTCAAGTTGCTCCTCTAGAGAGGCTACGGTATCTTGTTCTTCTTCAAGATCATTCTTTAAGGATGCTACATCATTGGCATACTCTCGTTCAAGAGCACCTTTTTTATCAATGGTGTTCTCATGCATCCAAATAAGTTTTTGGCTCTCAATAGCGGTAGTCAAGATTTCAAAGAAGTGAGTGCTAGCAATTTTATTTTTGCAAATAACCTTGAATACGCTCTCACCCTTATCACGTAGAGAGACAACCCAATCCTCTTCTTCATATTCATCCTCATCCTTATCACCACGAGACATATTAGGTTCCATGGTAGGAGGTACCGTGGAACCCTTGGCCATAAGGCATATATGAGGACCGTGAGATAAAGATGAGGAGTTACTTGAGGCTCCTTTCAAGATCTTGTCTTGACTAATAGAATCCTTGGTTTCCTCTACATTGTTAGACACACAACAACTAGAGGAAATAGAATCATTTTTATCATGGCCACAAGACAAATCAAGCATATCATTATGAGATTTATTCAAGCAACTTACACATGATATGCAAGGACTATCAACACAAGCATGTAAATCATTTCTAGTGCTAGATGTGTTTAAGTCCAAAGATGAAGCATTGCAATGAGATAGAGATGAAGAATCATCAATAATAAGCTCAATATCAACATTGCAATTTTCATCACCACTCACCATATCATTACCTTGTGTCTTACCACACTTTGGTGAAGTGGATGAAGATGAGAACTCATCACGGCCGGAAGTGGAAGCAATACAATCATCCTCAATAATATTGGACACATCATATTTATCTTGAATCTTTGTCCATAACTCATGAGCGCTCCAAAAAGGCAAGTATGGAAAAAGACCTACATCTCTCAAAGCATTCATAAGAACATAAGAAGCTTGAGAATTGAGATATAAATTTTTCTCATCCTCTAATGATAGATTTTGTGAATCCATAGGAGGAGAAAAACCTATATCTACAATTTTCTCCATATGAGGGTCAATGTCCCGAAAATGACTAAGCATGCAAATTTTCCAAACATCATAATTTGTACCATCTAATATAAGAGTGTTATCGTGCACTAATCCTCTAGCCGACATCTTTACTCTCAAGGCGGTGAAGCCTAAGAATGAGAGACCTTGCTCTGATACCAATTGAAAGGACACGGATGTCGCCTAGAGGGGGGGGGGGGGGGTGAATAGGTGGTTTAAAACTTTTACGAGATGGGCTTAACAAATGCGGAATAAAACTAGCGTTTACTTTGTCAAGCCCAAAGCCTATATACTATGGTTCACCTATGTGCACCAACAACTTATTCTAAGCAAAGGTTCACCTATGTGGACCAACAACTTAAGCTAAGCAATACAAGCAAGTATGTGATAGCAAGATATATATAACTTCAAGCACGATGGCTATCACAAGGTAAAGTGCATAAGTAAAGAGCTCGGGTATAGAGATAACCGAGGCACGCGGGAGACGATAATTTATCCCGGAGTTCACACTCTTGCGAGTGCTAATCTCCGGTGGAGAGGTGCGGTTGCTTAGTGCTCCCGAACGCCACAAGAGGCTCACCTTGAGGTGTGGTTGCTCGATGCACACCAACGCCACAAAGGCCTCACCCCAAGATGCGGTACTCACACCACACACCGAACGCCACGAAGGCGCCTCACCTAAATCTCCGGTGACCCTCGCCACAAAGGCCTAGGTCACGGTTCCACTAAGGGATTTCCTTCGAGGCGGAAACCGGGCCTTACACAAAGATTGGGGCACACATCCACAACTTAATTGGAGGCTCCCAACAAATCGCCACAAAGGCCTAGAATCCGTCTAGGGTTCCAAGAACCCAAGAGTAACAACCTTCTTGCTTTCACCACCACGAATCACCGTGGAGAACTCAAACCGATGCACCAAATGCAATGGAAAGAACACCACAAAGATGCTCAAGTCCTTCTCTCTCAAATTCCAACAAAGCTACAAAAGCTATTGGGGGAATAAGAGAGGAAGAACAAATGAATTCACAAAGAACACCAAGATCAAGATCTAGAGAGTTCCAGTCACAAAGAGATGGATTTGATTGGTAGAAATGTAGATCTAGATCTCCTCTCTCTTTTCCCTCAAGAATATGCAAGAATCATGGGAGGAATCAAGAACTAGGGCAAGCTTTGAAGTACAACAATGGAGGGGAGAGAGAGAAAGTGAACCAACCAGCCCAAGGAGCAAGAAGGGGGTCTTATATACCCCCTCCCAACGAAATATGACCGTTTGGGACCTCCCAGGCCGGAAAATCCGCCCCCGGGCCAGATTATCCGCCCCCCGAAATTGCCCCTGGCTCGGGCCGGATATTTGGCCGGATATTGTCCCAGTTTTGGTCATTCGGGCCGGATTATCCGCCCCCCCAGAAAACTGCAGAAACACCAAAACTAAAACGGGCATAACTTTAGCATCCGGACTCCGATTTTGATGATCTTGGGCTTGTTTTGAAGCTAGGAACAAGCTCTACAAGATCATGCAGGAAACCATCATAGTCCAACAAGGGAGGATAGAAACAAATGATGAAAGGTTTGACCTATCTAAAAAAGACATACCGGTAAAACCTCCAATCTCGAAAATGCAATAAGTTGCCCATGCAAAAACCATTCTCAATGAACTAGAGCTTGTCATGAGAATAAGCACAAGCTCTAAAACATCACATGGATAAGATCCAAATAAAACCAAGAAAGATGATGAACCAAACTCGAAAACGCAACAAGTGATCTATGCGGAATCCGTTTTCGATGAACTAGAGCTTGTCATGAGAATAAGCACAAGCTCTAAAACATCACATGGATAAGGTCAAAATAACAACCAAGAAAGATGATGCAAGGATGCAAAGGTTTGAGCTCTCTCCGAATGATACAATCGAGTTACTCACTCGAGAGCCCTCTTGATAGTACGGCAACTAAACTATAAACCGGTCTCCAACTACACTATGAGACCGGTGAGAAACAAACCATATCAAGAGCAAACCTTATACTTGCGCATTCCACTTGAGCTCGATGACGACGATCTTGACCTCAACAAGATGGAACGCCTTTCCTATTTGTGCTTGCTTGACGAAGTCTTGTGGATTGCTCCCCCATAATCCACCATGGGAGAGCTTCTTCTTCGGCGCATCTTCACATAACCATGACCACCATGTGGATTGCTCCCCCATAATCCACCATGGGAGAGCTTCTTCTTCGGCGCATCTTCACATATCCATGATCACCATATGGATGGCAAGACTCAAGCAAAGGATCTCTTCGAGATGGCTCATCTTGAACTTGCACTTTATTTCTTCATTCTTCATCATGTTGATGTCTTGAAGTAACTTGAGGGCTCACTTCATCTTCATCTTCAAGACATACTTGACACTTGATATCCTTCATCAATTTCTTCTTATTGCAACCTTGAAGCCAACATATGGTTCAAGAATTGCCTATGGACAACTCCTACAAATATAACTCAATGCAAACATTAGTCCATAGGGATTGTCATTAATTACCAAAACCACACATGGGGGATCCATGCACTTTCAATCTCCCCCATTTTGGTAATTGATGACAATCTCTTTGAGAGGGTTTATATAAGGAATTGAAGTAACAAATAAGTTGAATATATAGAGCAAACTCCCCCATAATATATGCATGTGTGAATGATCTTGACTTTCATTGCATATATTGGCATTCAAAGCCTAGTGGAGTTTCCTCTAAATATTCAACTATGCAAAGCAACAAGATGCAATGCAATAAAGGCACATGCTTAAGCACAAAGCAAAGACATAACCAAATTCCCTTAAACCCTCCAAACTTCTCCCCCATTGGCACCAATTTCCGAAATGGGTGAAAAAATTAGAAGGCCAATATAGTGAGATTTCCTCCATAGCGTGTGCATTTCTCATAATTTGAGTGGAATCAAATGCACATATCCAATGACGAATATTCGAAAGGAATCACACTATAGATAGGATCAAAGATTGCAAAAAGATAACAAAGTCAAGAAGCTTCAACAAATGAAGCAAGCAACCAAATGAACCACAAGGAAGATACCAAAAGAAAGATAGATATTATGATAAGATCAAGAAGATTGCTCTAAATAATATGAGGAAGCTCCCCAAGGTTTGTACACAAAACTAGACAATTTGCATTGGAGTATAAAGTGCACAAACATGGAATCATCACTCCCTTAATATCATTCAAAAACAAAAGATACCAAGTGAATCAAATTCTAATGATCACCACAAGATAGTGTTCTAAATCAAATGAGGAAGCTCCCCAAGGTACATGCATAAAATAAAATGTTGCATTTGAATACAATATGCATAACATGGAATCCTCACTCCCTCATTTTAAACACAAACATTTGTGATAGATCATAGATAGAAAAGTAAGCTAAACACTTGCAACAAACAAATAGTTGAGCAACAAGTAAGAGGCACCATAATAAAAAGGCTCAACCAAGAGGATATGTGAAAGGCATGATAAAGCATATTATAAGACTATTACAAGGATGAGCAAAAAGCATCATCATAGTCTTCAATGAATTATATTGCTTAGCATGACCAATCAACACGCAATAAATAAATAAGATATCAAAAGGAGATGTATAATCTCTTATGTGTATAAGTTTCTCTAAGTGGGCAATATCACAAAGATATTTATCCACAAAGAAACATGCACACACAAAATAGATACGCAAGAAAAATAGTATGATATCCAAAACGAAGTCATGCAATATACCAATAAGAATTTTTGCTTAATAGCATGGCCAAAGGCTCAATTTTATCTCATTGTACATTCATGAACTTCAACCACAAACAACTAAAATACATCACAAATATCAACAAGGGATAGAAGATAGTTGGGATGTATTTGAGAAAGGCAACAAGTATCACAAACGGGGATACCAAAAGAAGTAACTAAATTTGCACTTTCATCTATATTGCACATATGAGATCCTTGAGGAATTGATATGCAATAAAATTGCTAGATAGGCATCGTTGGGATGGATGAATCATGAGCATGATTTAAAATACTTCCCAACAAATGCACTCATCTCAAATTACTCACATTCACAATAAAGAGGTTTCATTAAGACTTTTGCAAGAAGCACAACATTTGCAAATCAAGAGATTCATGCCAAGATGCAACCATAAGGTTGGATACAAGAAAAGTGTGCATGAGAAGATACTTGTTACCACGATAGCATTGGTGTGGATGTAGTAGATATGTGTTCATTGACCATCCTAGCTTGCCTCAAGTTACCATTGAGTCACCACTTCTTTCCATATTGTGAGACAAGCATCCAATGCATATCTATTGTACCTAACACAAAGGTAAGTACAAAATGGTCCCCAAACTAATTGGGTCCGAAGTAGTTAGACACACTACAACATATAGGACAAACTCCACAATTCTATGTGCATATAGATATGAAATTGAATTTCATGCACATCTTAGCCAAATTAGGATTTGATGGAGTTTACCCTATATATTGGATCAATGAAAGTGACACATGCCATAAGATATACATATATTAAATATGCATGCACAATAATTTCAAGAACCAAAGGAAGATACAATTTGGACAAAACACAAAATAAATCAAGAGACAATGGTTGCCCAAGTTATATCAAAGAATCAATATCATCACAAGTTTGACTCCAAAGACTTATCTCATTATAAGAAGCTAATTAAGCCTAAGCACAGAGGAATGAGATAACCAACTCCCAAGAGAGCAAGGTTCCAACAAATAAACCAAACCCTCAACACTTTTTATGATGGCACAAAGTACCAAAAAGAAAATTTATGTCTCCCAAAACCAATTTTTTTGATAAAGATCAAGAGATGTCAAGCATTCTAATAATATAGAAGAGCTCCCCCAAGTTTGGTGCATTATCTAGGATTTTTTATATGAATACAAAATGCACAAAACTAGGATCATCACGCTACCTATATCTTCTAACAATGTTAAGAAAGTTTGAATAGACAACTTAGATCCATAAGATGCAAGGAAGACACATGGGAGTCAAAGCACAACAAATTCATGGCAATAAATAAGACAATTTAAACACAAGAGCCAATGTAAATATGATCAATAAATTTCTACCTCATAATAGATTGCCAATTGTCCTAGGACACAAGGTATTAGGAAATATTTCCCGGTGGTAGTTTGTAAGTATATGTAAGATCATATATACACCAAATAAAGCATATGGTAAAAGATAAGAGTTAACCATCATGCAAAGAGAGTTTCTTGATAGCTTCAATTAGTCATACCATCATGCAAAGCAATTAATAGTATTCATACCAACATGCAAAGCAATTAATAGTATTCATACCAACATGCAAAGCAATTAATAGTATGACTTGAAGCATATGGTTTTCCAAAAATGTATTGAGAGACACATTGTGAAAAACCATGCTAAGGACCACTTTCACAAATAAGATCCACAAAGATATTAGCAATGAAGCCATTTAAGCAAATTGGAACTTGTTTGAGAAAACATGTCACATATGAGAGATAATTTACAATATCAATTCTATGTGACACAACCTCAAATGTTCACATTTCCTAGGCTTATAATATGCACAAAGCTTATTACTCCCCCATAATGTGATAAGGAATTTATTTTCACAAGAGGCAAATAAGATCCAACTAGAGATATTAATGAACATTAGAATTTGAATTTCTCATGAAGATGACATACCACATAGAGACTAGATAATCTTGCAATATCAATTCTAAGTGATATTCCTCATGTACACACATTGTTAGGATTGTGAAATTCCTAAAGGCATATCACTCCCCCAAAATGTTATAGTCCATTAATCTCTCATAAGAGCCATATAAGATACAACAAGATGCAAAGAGGCTCCAACACAAGCACAAATACATGGTGTGCAACCTAACATACATAGACTTGATTTCTCAAGAAAAACAAGTAGGATGCACAACATATACAAACACATGTTAGGAACAAAACTAACACATGCAAAGGGGCGAGTAACTTTCAATATAAATGAGTTGAGCACATGTTACCGCAAGGAGGAACATTGGGTGTATGATAGAAGTAAGATAACCAAAATACTTGGCTTGAGATAGTATAAATGATGAAGATCCCTTAATTCTTCATGATGTAGTCAAGTCTCCAATGCCCTCCAACAAGCACCTATTGATCAAGTTTTGGATTGTTGGTCCCCAACTAAGTTGGGTCCTAAGAGGTTAGTCACAATAGGCTTGGCAACCCAAATGGTTCTTTTCTTGACACCACTTTGAGCACCAACATATTTGGCAAACACATTGCCACCCTCATCCTTACGAAGAGAATAAACATCATCAATGGAGATAGAGTTGGATGAGGTACCAATAGTGCAAAAAGAGGAGATGTGGCCCTTCTCACGGCATATGTAACAAGTTCTTTTCCTCTCCTTCTTCTCACTAGATTTCTCCACAATGGGAGTATTGGCTTGATTCTTCTTGGGAAGTGGAATTTCTTCAACTTGAGGTTGAATATGAGTTTGAGCTTGAGGCCGATTCCCTTTTTGCTTCTTCTTCAAAGGGCAAGATCTAACATGGTGCCCTTCAATTTTGCACTTGAAGCAAACAATCTTGGCCGGGTCTTTGACTTGTACTTGGCCCTTCTTGTTGTTGTTGTTGTTGTTGTTGGACTTGTTCTTGTTGTTGGATTTGAATCCAAGTCCACTCTTGTCATTGGGGGATTGTTGCACACTTAACATCGTGTCAAGTTTGCATTTCCCTTCATGACTCTTTACCAAGTCATTCTTCAAAGAAGTGACTTGAGCCTTGAGCTCTTTGATTTCCTCTACATGGTTAGTAACAACACAAGTACTAGAGGAAGTAGAACCTTCATTGTTAGAGCAATAAGGCAAGGAAGATAATTCATCACAAGATTTAGCAATATTATGAGTGGATGAATTACTAGGACTAGCACATGGCAATATAACATTTTGAGTAGTAGTGCTAGTACCCACATGAGGCTCACAAGGTGTTGCCTTAGATATGATAGCCTCATGAGCTAACTTTAGCCTATCATGAGAGGCTAGAAGATCCTCATGGGAGCTAGCAAGCTTTCCATGATTTTCTTCCAATTTCCCATAATTGCTAGTTAGCAAATCAAGTTGAGCCCTTAGCTCAACATTCTCCTTCAAGATAGATGCTTCACAAGAAGTAGAGTTAGTAGCACAAGCATCATCACAAGACATATCAAGAAGAGAGGGTAACATAGCATGCTCTTTTAAATATGAAGCTTGTAGGTTCTCATATGACTTGGTGAGGATATAGTGTTCGCTCTCCAAGGCCTTGTGGGCCTTGTCTAGATCATCAAGATCATTAACAAGTTTATCATGACCAACACCAACTTTGGACTTTTCATTTTTAAGCAATTTTAATTTAGCTTTAGCATGGTCTCTTTCTTTAGTGAGTTTAGCAAATATTTCATTTTGAGACACCTCAAGGGTTTCAAGTTGCTCCTCTAGAGAGGCTACGATATCTTGTTCTTCTTCAAGATCATTCTTTAAGGATGCTACATCATTGGCATACTCTCGTTCAAGAGCACCCTTTTTATCAATGGTGTTCTCATGCATCCAAATAAGTTTTTGGCTCTCAATAGCGGTAGTCAAGATTTCAAAGAAGTGAGTGCTAGCAATTTTATTTTTGCAAATAACCTTGAATACGCTCTCACCCTTATCACGTAGAGAGACAACCCAATCCTCTTCTTCATATTCATCCTCATCCTTATCACCACGAGACATATTAGGTTCCATGGTAGGAGGTACCGTGGAACCCTTGGCCATAAGGCATATATGAGGACCGTGAGATAAAGATGAGGAGTTACTTGAGGCTCCTTTCAAGATCTTGTCTTGACTAATAGAATCCTTGGTTTCCTCTACATTGTTAGACACACAACAACTAGAGGAAATAGAATCATTTTTATCATGGCCACAAGACAAATCAAGCATATCATTATGAGATTTATTCAAGCAACTTACACATGATATGCAAGGACTATCAACACAAGCATGTAAATCATTTCTAGTGCTAGATGTGTTTAAGTCCAAAGATGAAGCATTGCAATGAGATAGAGATGAAGAATCATCAATAGTAAGCTCAATATCAACATTGCAATTTTCATCACCACTCACCATATCATTACCTTGTGTCTTACCACACTTTGGTGAAGTGGATGAAGATGAGAACTCATCACGGCCGGAAGTGGAAGCAATACAATCATCCTCAATAATATTGGACACATCATATTTATCTTGAATCTTTGTCCATAATTCATGAGCGCTCCAAAAAGGCAAGTATGGAAAAAGACCTACATCTCTCAAAGCATTCATAAGAACATAAGAAGCTTGAGAATTGAGATATAAATTTTTCTCATCCTCTAATGATAGATTTTGTGAATCCATAGGAGGAGAAAAACCTATATCTACAATTTTCTCCATATGAGGGTCAATGTCCCGAAAATGACTAAGCATGCAAATTTTCCAAACATCATAATTTGTACCATCTAATATAAGAGTGTTATCGTGCACTAATCCTCTAGCCGACATCTTTACTCTCAAGGCGGTGAAGCCTAAGAATGAGAGACCTTGCTCTGATACCAATTGAAAGGACACGGATGTCGCCTAGAGGGGGGGGGGGTGAATAGGCGGTTTAAAACTTTTACGAGATGGGCTTAACAAATGCGGAATAAAACTAGCGTTTACTTTGTTAAGCCCAAAGCCTATATACTATGGTTCACCTATGTGCACCAACAACTTATTCTAAGCAAAGGTTCACCTATGTGGACCAACAACTTAAGCTAAGCAATACAAGCAAGTATGTGATAGCAAGATATATATAACTTCAAGCACGATGGCTATCACAAGGTAAAGTGCATAAGTAAAGAGCTCGGGTATAGAGATAACCGAGACACGCGGGAGACGATAATTTATCCCGGAGTTCACACTCTTGCGAGTGCTAATCTCCGGTGGAGAGGTGCGGTTGCTTAGTGCTCCCGAACGCCACAAGAGGCTCACCTTGAGGTGTGGTTGCTCGATGCACACCAACGCCACAAAGGCCTCACCCCAAGATGCGGTACTCACACCACACACCGAACGCCACGAAGGCGCCTCACCTAAATCTCCGGTGACCCTCGCCACAAAGGCCTAGGTCACGGTTCCACTAAGGGATTTCCTTCGAGGCAGAAACCGGGCCTTACACAAAGATTGGGGCACACATCCACAACTTAATTGGAGGCTCCCAACAAATCGCCACAAAAGCCTAGAATCCGTCTAGGGTTCCAAGAACCCAAGAGTAACAACCTTCTTGCTTTCACCACCACGAATCACCGTGGAGAACTCAAACCGATGCACCAAATGCAATGGCAAGAACACCACAAAGATGCTCAAGTCCTTCTCTCTCAAATTCCAACAAAGCTACAAAAGCTATTGGGGGAATAAGAGAGGAAGAACAAATGAATTCACAAAGAATACCAAGATCAAGATCTAGAGAGTTCCACTCACAAAGAGATGGATTTGATTGGTAGAAATGTAGATCTAGATCTCCTCTCTCTTTTCCCTCAAGAATATGCAAGAATCATGGGAGGAATCAAGAACTAGGGCAAGCTTTGAAGTACAACAATGGAGGGGAGAGAGAGAAAGTGAACCAACCAGCCCAAGGAGGAAGAAGGGGGTCTTATATAACCCCTCCCAACGAAATATGACCGTTTGGGACCTCCCAGGCCGGAAAATCCGCCCCCGGGCCGGATTATCCGCCCCCCGAAATCGCCCCTGGCTCGGGCCGGATATTTGGCCGGATATTGTCCCAGTTTTGGTCATTCGGGCCGGATTATCCGCCCCCCCAGAAAACTGCAGAAACACCAAAACTAAAACGGGCATAACTTTAGCATCCGGACTCCGATTTTGATGATCTTGGGCTTGTTTTGAAGCTAGGAACAAGCTCTACAAGATCATGCAGGAAACCATCATAGTCCAACAAGGGAGGATAGAAACAAATGATGAAAGGTTTGACCTATCTAAAAAAGACATACCGGTAAAACCTCCAATCTCGAAAATGCAACAAGTTGCCCATGCAAAAACCATTCTCAATGAACTAGAGCTTGTCATGAGAATAAGCACAAGCTCTAAAACATCACATGGATAAGATCCAAATAAAACCAAGAAAGATGATGAACCAAACTCGAAAACGCAACAAGTGATCTATGCGAAATCCGTTTTCGATGAACTAGAGCTTGTCATGAGAATAAGCACAAGCTCTAAAACATCACATGGATAAGGTCCAAATAACAACCAAGAAAGATGATGCAAGGATGCAAAGGTTTGAGCTCTCTCCGAACGATACGATCGAGTTACTCACTCGAGAGCCCTCTTGATAGTACGGCAACTAAACTATAAACCGGTCTCCAACTACACTATGAGACCGGTGAGAAACAAACCATATCAAGAGCAAACCTTATACTTGCGTATTCCACTTGAGCTCGATGACGACGATCTTGACCTCAACAAGATGGAACGCCTTTCCTGCTTGTGCTTGCTTGACGAAGTCTTGTGGATTGCTCCCCCATAATCCACCATGGGAGAGCTTCTTCTTCGGCGCATCTTCACATAACCATGACCACCATGTGGATTGCTCCCCCATAATCCACCATGGGAGAGCTTCTTCTTCGGCGCATCTTCACATATCCATGATCACCATATGGATGGCAAGACTCAAGCAAAGGATCTCTTCGAGATGGCTCATCTTGAACTTGCACTTTATTTCTTCATTCTTCATCATGTTGATGTCTTGAAGTAACTTGAGGGCTCACTTCATCTTCATCTTCAAGACATACTTGACACTTGATATCCTTCATCAATTTCTTCTTATTGCAACCTTGAAGCCAACATATGGTTCAAGAATTGCCTATGGACAACTCCTACAAATATAACTCAATGCAAACATTAGTCCATAGGGATTGTCATTAATTACCAAAACCACACATGGGGGATCCATGCACTTTCAGATGGTGCCAAGCGCTTGGATGCCGATGTTGGTGGCGATTGTGCAGACGGTTTGGTAGCTGAGAGCAAGGAGGAGGAGGGTGAGACGGCTGAGGAGAAGGGAAAGAGGAAGAAGAGGAACAGGAAGAAGAGGAAGGTGAACGATAAGGAGAAGGATTCAGAGAGCAAGGAGGATGCTACAGATGACAATGTGGAGGAGGGTAAGAAGGATGTTACCGATGACATGTGGGACCTGCTAGAGGATGACATGTGGGACCAACTGAAGAACTGCTTGAGATTATGATGCCCCGCTTTGCGGTGAGGCAAAAAAGCTATCCTAGGCAACCAATTGACCAGCTACATTTTGGTGGCTGGTACAGGGGCTTGGGCGCGGCGGATCTAGAGCCGGTTTAGTGGGGGCGGATGAAAGTTGTCCGGAGTCGAAGGCGGTGGGCGATAGAAGCGGCGTAGAGAGGGTGAAATGTCAGATGTGGTTTATCGCATTTGACCCCATTTTTCCCACCCAACCATTTGTGCTGGTAGTTTTCCAGCCCAATTTTGACATAACTATAGCCTGCATGCATTCTAGGGTTTTGCGCCAAAATATTTGTAGGTTAGTAGCGTTTTACGAGAGCCATAGCTTCTATATGCATGCTCCAAGCAAGGCGATTCCGGTGGCGTTGGAAAGGCTCTCAGAAAGTTAGATTTTTCTAGACATGTACTTTTAGAGATGTAGTGTTTATGGTTAGGGTTTAGGATTTAGGTTTGGGATTCCGGGTAGGGTTTAGGGTTAGGGTTTATGTGAATGGTTAAAGTTTATGGTTTAGGATTTAGGATAAAGATTAGGGTTTAGAGATCCATCATTTCATGTGTCACAAAATGATAGTTACTACTCCATGGTGCTCCTATACTGGAGGCGACCGCTAGTAGGACTCCGGCGCCGGCCATGGCCGCGCGCCACCATCTGAGAGATCTGAGAGGGGGCCACGGACGTTGGTGCTCAGGACCCATGAGGCCGGAGGTAGGAGATGAGGTTTCAAACACGTGTTCTAGTTAACTAAGTTGGGAGCGCGGGTTGATAACAAGAAAAGCTTTAGGGTTTATTTGCAAAATCGCATGTCCGGCAGTTTTTTCGGATCGGAGGGAGTACCTTTTTTGGTTTGGTAGATTTCCCGCTTATATTTTTTTTACAACACATGCACTTTCTAGGTTTTCCTTCCCTTTTACATGGGGATTCAATCTATCTACTATGAATTTCCATTGAAATTTTCTTCATTTTTTGTCTGACAATATACATCCAAAAGTGACCTTAAAGTTGCACCACCAGTACTAGAAATTGCAGGAAGAAACAATGTTAATTGTGGTATAGATTTCTGACTATCCACAACCGGGCCAAACATGACAAACATTTGGTTTTTCCATACATTGTAGTAGACCACTCTTCATAAATAATTAAGCGAAGTAATCGAAACCAAAAAATTATAGTGCAACTGGATCTAACTTCTACAAACCATTTATAGACATAGATGTGAAAGTAGTCGCACAAAGGGTTTAGACCTAGGGCCTTTAACACATAAGAATGACAAGAATTGCAACATGCACTATTGCCTCATATATGGCTTTGCATAATAAAATACTTTGCAATTGGGAAATAAATAAATAAAATGATTAAGTAATATCCTATTTTGGTAGTCACAAAAGAATTTTGTCGGCATATGTCTTGGTGCACATGCCCTACTACCGACAACGGTGGCCCAATACTGAACTAAATCCTCACCATCACGGGACAACCCTAAATTTACAGTGGTACTCCTTCCATCCCACCAAAAGTGTCTCAACTTTATTACAACTTAGATGTATCTAGACACCATCTTGTAGATAGATACATGCATCCAAATTTTGACAAATTTTAGGCACTTTTGGTGGGACGGAGGGAGTATTAGACAAGAGAATTGTCAACACTGTGAATTACGGTAAATACTCCCGGCTTAGGTTCCCGATCGATTATGGGTTGATGTAACGGTATGTGGAAAACATATACATGTATGTGTCCTAAACTAGCTAGCCCTCCATGCATGCATGCAACCACATCATCATTACGGACTTGACCTATATGAAAAATGGAAGCAATTAAGCAATCATGTACCCAGGTTTCGCTTACGACGATGATGGTATGGTGGTTTTTACCAGAGACGAGTCCGGCTAGCAGGGGCGGATCCAGGATTTAAGCATAGAGAGGGCGAAGCTAGCAAAGAATGAGCACTAGTCGACTATTATATCAAATATACCAGGTATCCCATTATATCGCAAGGTTATATATATTCACCTAATATAAATCTTGCTTTCGGTTTGCCCTACCGAGTGGCGCCTAACTACGATGGTGGTTGGACCTGCCATGTCACCATGAACAAATACGGATACATATGTCCATGGTGCTCCAGCGGCAAATCAAATTGTACATAAATGGTCAACTGCAAAGCAAAAAATCCCAATGTTGGCCCAATATGTATCTCATGTTTTTTGAGCTACTGTAGCTAATTTAAACAAAAGATAAGTTCAGATCTCTATCTCTCATATGAGATCAACCAGACAGATTTGTGGGATTTGTTACGGTAAGTTAGGAAGTTATCGATTTCCGTAATTTTAGTCTGATCTCAAATCGTTCAACCAGGGGGTCTTGTGTAAAAAAATAATCTTGCAGTAATTTGCGTGCAAAAAATCTATAGGCACTATAGAAAGGAACGGAGGGAGTATATGTTACTGATATTCCAACAATGCAAACCTTGAAAGATGAACTCTTGTTTGCGAAACCAGAATTTGTATTAGTTGTCTGACTGTGACTACAAATCAGGAATCTTCCAGACGGATTCTTGTAACGCTTCTTACTAGAAGTTGTAATGATGTAGTTGTAAGTTAGACTTGTGATGGAGTCGGGCTGTGTTGTTGCACTTTTATTGATGCTTATTGTTTGAATTGTGACCTGATGGTCCAAAAAATAGGGATGTCATGCCAAAAGTTTCTAGAATCTTGCTTATCGGTGTCCATAGGCAGCTGCATAGTACACATCAATAATAATAAGTCCTGCTAGCTCCAAAAGCTTGTGACCTGATCACTAATTAGGAGGGACAAATAGTCTAAATATCTCTTGGCGGCTCATTCCAAAATTTTGGTACTCCTAAAATTTTGATACTCTTAATTAATCAGATCAGTGCAGTGCCATGTCGAGATTAACATGTATATATAGACTACATTAGTACTCCTGGTTGTTCCAAGATTTCATAACTTTGCACACCATATTCATTTTGGTAGTTTTCCCGCTCGTTTTTCGTGTTGGCACTTTTCCCATCCAAACTTTTGTTCTGCCAGTTTTCCGTCCCAATCCCAACACAATTATAGCCTACATAGTACATTGCAGGTTCTCCCGCCTAAACAATGTTTTTTTGAGAGCCTTAGCGTCTACGTACGTTTTTCCAGGCGATTCGAGCGGCGTTGGAAGGGCTCTTAGAAACTTATTTTTTTCTAGACTTGTATTTAGAACTCTAGTATTTTATCATATTGGGAAATTTCTTCGCACTTTGGAACTTACGTATCCTATCGGAAAGTTTTCGGGGACCAAAAGAAGACCATCTAAGCCCCCGAATGGGCCCTGCAAGTTCTATCGACAAGAATTTGTCCGCGTCCTTATTTATGCCCATCGTTTATGGATCACGCGCGCTAAAGCCTTACATATCATTTTATGTGCTTTTATTTTGTCGTGTGTTACTATTTTTATCAATAAATGATTGCATGAACCTATTATTTCATGAGTCCCTAATTTATGTGCATTTCCTTATTTCGTCTGTCACCGCATATTATATGTGTCCTTTTATGCCCCTCACACTCCGCTTCATCACGACGGCATTTGGCCCGTTCCAGATGTTGGAGACGGCAATGGCGGGGGAGCGACGTAGGGTGACCTACAAGTTGCAAGCTATGTCGATCTGTGATGGTGAGGGATGTGTAGTCGTTGAAGGGGTTGTCGTCCACGACAGTGGGTGGGATTTCTAGCTGCATGCATGGTGGTATCGGAGGGGAGCTTGCCACAATGTCGTTTGCGTGGCTGCAGCATGTCTCGGGAACCCCGCCCATGTAGGAGACGATGCATGGAAGTGGGAGAGGGCGCCGCAGAGGCACACAACCTCAAATGCACGATCTTGTTGTGTGTGTGTGTGGGGGGGGGGGGGGTGAGGGGGGCTGCCCACTGATGATGCCCGCTTTGCGGTGAGGCAAAAAGCTATCCTACGATGACCAATATTTTGGTGCCCGGTACAGGGCTTGGGCGCGGCGGATCTAGAAATAAATTATAAATACTCCCCGCATACCATAATTTCGGTCATGAAATAAATTATAAAATTTGAACTAAGTATTATTAGCCGACTGGGTACTGATTGGCTTAGCTCCCGGCCGATTATCGGTTCATGGAACGGTACGTGGAAAACATATACATGTCTGTGTCCTAAACTGCTAGCCCTCTATGCATGCATGCAACCAAACCGTACGGGTGAAGCCCAATGGATGTTCGATACTGAAGGTGAAGCCCAAGCTTAAATATTTTAGCTTTACAGACTTCGGGTCCTCTAGGTACGTACTACTAGTACGATATATAGCTAGGCTCATCTTCGATGACATCGTCCATCTCATCACTCTCACTGGAACCAAACCGTACGGGTGCTACGCTCTCTCCTCATCCATCTCCTTCCCAACTATGTCAACGCATATGCCCTCATCAACCACCTCCTACGGCATCACTCCATGGAAGCCTGCCGCGCCACACATGCCCACGCCCATGACGAAGACGACTAGCATGGGCGGATCCACCATCCCTCCAGCCCGGGCGGTCGCCGGGCAGCGGCTGGCGGCACGCCTAGTATCATGTGATGTTCTATAGCATTTTGTCTCAAAAAATGGCATGGTAGGCATGTTTTCCCAGGCTTCTAGAAACTTCTAGGTCCGCCCATGACGACTAGGAGGTGAGGCTGAGCGGGGCGTGCACCGCGGTGACGACCGTGGCAAAACAGACATCCATGGGAGTGTGGGAAAAAGTAGAGGCTGGAGCATGACCATGATGGTGAGGTCGGCCACCGCCCGCCTGGTGCCGCCCGGTGTGTGTGTGTATGGATACATGAATGAGATGGATGATTGCTATGTGCATGGTGCATGGTTTCACATAACGATGCATGTGGCATGGTCACGTCATATCCCACGTCAGGCCTATTCCGTCCTACCGGAGAAAATGGATTATGGGAATTCTAAGAAGTCGGGCAGATGTGAATTCTACGGTCGGCTGCATGAGAGTAGCATGCGCGAATTCGCTTGCATAGTTTTCCCAAAAACACCTGACTAACATTGCGATTGACTAGATATGGGATAAGTGAGACTGCAGCGCTAATCCCGCCGCATCAAAATGGGATCTCAGAAACGGAATTACTGAGATTTTTCCACAGGGATCTCAAAAATGGAATTACTGAGCTTGGCAGCATGCCTGTCCCATTTGTAGTTATCCTTAGTTTCACACGCCAAGGTTGGCTTGACATTACGGAGCATGTACTTAATCTACTCTATTCTAATGGAGGATAGTCCTATTATATGTCTATGATCAGCATTTTGGCCGTTTGTCCATCTATATGTAGATAGAATAGCTTTTCTGTTTAGAGGCGGTGAAAAGCATAGAGCCAGCAAAAAAGGGATTGATTTTGTTTTTATGAAAATAGAATGAAAGCAGTGCCAATTTAAATTAAAGAGGTGAAAAGAAAAACCGAGAGAAAGACATAGTTGAAATCTGTTGTGTTGCATGCACTGTGCCAGCCCGGAAATGATTGGCTGATGCATGGAGTGTGCTAGGCAGCCCAACAGCTCATGCGATGTGCTAGGTAGCCCAACAACTCATACAAGGCCCCAGCCCAGACGGTGTTGATGGAAAAATCCCAGAGTGAAGGTAAAAGTTTAGTCCCATACCGCTTAGCCATGAAGGCTGGAGAGCTGTTTATAAGGTGAGCTTTTTGATGCCTTCTAGATACTAGTACTACATGAGGTATGTATGCATAGCGCGTGCGCTCGCGTGAATATTCGCGACTTAAGACTTTGGACGCTTGGCGGCGGCGCGGTAGCGGCCTATCAAATAAATTTTGGTAATCCAAATTATTGTCTTGGTTTACTTTGGTGGGGTTAGTTTTACGTCATGCGGTAAATATTATGGATCACTTCGGCACCTTAGCTTTGACAAGATTTTGTGTTCATCGACATCAACCCTTCAATTCATCCAGGCTGGTATTTCACCATTGCTCCGAAGCAACTAGAAGATTTGGCCAGAATGAATGTAAATGGTAATACTAGTAATAACGAGAATAAAGGGTCTCAATTTGTTATTGGCCAGGATCGTGTGGAACCCTTGCAAGCTCTTCAAGATTCTGGGCAAGAGGTGAGCTTTTCAATCGACATTTATGTAACTCATAACCAGAACCAAGTTTCTAAATTGTGTGTAGTTCATATATCAGTTGCTTTTGTTTGTATATTCTTCTGCCCCTTCTCTTATCTATTACTGATTTTATCTGTCAGATTTGTGTGAATATGGACAAGCAAAGAGAGAAGAGAAGACTTGCTGAAAATTGGAGGCGGAAGAAACATGAAGAGAAGAAGAGTAATTTTCTTTCATCATTCTTTTCTAATTCGCTCCGCTTGCACTCATGCATCTCCAGTGGTCATGGCGCTGCAATTATTCATTTGTCAATATTTAAAAGAAATGCAAGAAGCCTGCATTCTACTTTTATCTCGTACACATGCCATTCCTATAATAATGCTGATGAACATTGGATTTTATCTGGCTCTGTCCGAGCGTTCATATTTCAAAAATGCCCCTAGCTATAATTAAAAATGGTACTACAAACTTTGTTTAGACAGCCCATCGATGTCTTAATTTCTTCCTTGCATTTTCAGGTACACGAGAACAAAAGAGAAATGACAGGAGACAAGCAAAAGAGAGGGACTGAATAGTCGATGAATAACTGAAGGAGGAGCCATTTATCTTGGCTATGTTTGTTTTGGCGTTGTTTATCTCTGGGTTCAGTAGGATAAATGTGCCAGGCAACTTATGTTGTCAGGGACACTTGAGGTCCATGATTGCTTCCAAGAACACCTTCACTGATGTTTTTGACGTGATATTTCACTGAAGGCACTAAATTTATGAGTTAGTGTAAACAAGATTGAGTCGATCAGGCGATGGATATCATCATCAGCAGTTAAGCTAGAACCGAGCCTCAGCAAAGAATGATGAAACATAAGCAATTTGCTTGGCTGTGTTGTAACAGTTAACCCATCTCTGTAACCTGTGATATACGTTTATTAGAGTTTATCTTTAAATGTTTTTTTTATTTTGTGCGAGATCTCTCAGATGTTTACAAACCAAAATTTCTGGTGGAAATTTCAGGGACTTGACTGAACCGTTGTAGCAAATCTTGACTGTTGATGAGAAAAACAAATCCTAGCTGTTGTCCGACGCTTCGGCTTTCCTTTGTGGTGGTGGGGGCGCTGATAGTGTCAGGTGTGTTTTGTTAAGAGGTTCTCCTATGTTTTTTTGAAACTGAGGTTCTCCTATGTTGTTTTCTCGTGCTTCCGATGTTTTTCACGTCAGTATGAAGCAGCGGTTCAACATGTTGCCTTGCCTGGATTTTGTATGTGTGGACAATAGTGTCTTTAAGGATATTAGGTTCCATTTTATTTTTGCAAAAATTCTGCCGCACTATAAATAATCATCTGTCAGCACTAAAATTAATAAAAAATATAGATGAGAATTCCGATAGATCTTTGTACCACCTAGGGATAGACACTAGCGCGAGCTGAAGGCGTGCTGCCATCCTCCTCTTTCAACTTTTATCTCATACACATGCCATTCCTATAATAATGCTGATGAACATTGGATTTTATCTGGCTCTGTCCGAGCGTTCATATTTCAAAAATGCCCCTAGCTATAATTAAAAATGGTACTACAAACTTTGTTTAGACAGCCCATCGATGTCTTAATTTCTTCCTTGCATTTTCAGGTACACGAGAACAAAAGAGAAATGACAGGAGACAAGCAAAAGAGAGGGACTGAATAGTCGATGAATAACTGAAGGAGGAGCCATTTATCTTGGCTATGTTTGTTTTGGCGTTGTTTATCTCTGGGTTCAGTAGGGTAAATGTGCCAGGCAACTTATGTTGTCAGGGACACTTGAGGTCCATGATTGCTTCCAAGAACACCTTCACTGATGTTTTTGACGTGATATTTCACTGAAGGCACTAAATTTATGAGTTAGTGTAAACAAGATTGAGTCGATCAGGCGATGGATATCATCATTTGCAGTTAAGCTAGAACCGAGCCTCAGCAAAGAATGATGAAACATAAGCAATTTGCTTGGCTGTGTTGTAACAGTTAACCCATCTCTGTAACCTGTGATATACGTTTATTATAGTTTATCTTTAAATGTTTTTTTTCTTTTGTGCGAGTTCTCTCAGATGTTACAAACCAAAATTTCTGGTTGAAATTTCAGGGACTTGACTGAACCGCTGTAGCAAATCTTGACTGTTGATGAGAAAAACAAATCCTAGCTGTTGTCCGACGCTTCGACTTTCCTTTGTGGTTGTGGGGCGCTAATAGTGTCAGGTGTGTTTTGTTAAGAGGTTCTCCTATGTTGTTTTCTCGTGCTTCCGATGTTCTGCACGGCAATATGAATATGACAGTATGAAGCAGCGGTTCAACATGTTGCCTTCCCTGGATTTTGTGTGTGGACAATAGTGTCTTTAAGGATATTAATTTCCATTTTTCTTTGCAAAAATTCTGCCGCACTATTAATAATCGAGCCAGTCAGCACTAAAAGTAATAAAAATTACAGATGAAAATTCCGATAGATCTTTGGACTATACCTGAGCATTTCTCGGGCCGGGCCTCGGGCCGGGCCGACCAAGGCCCGACGTTGAAAATCTCGGCCCAGGCCTGGCCCGGCCCGACCGGCGGGCCGGAAATCTTGGCCCAAGCCCGGCCCATCATAAGGAAAGCCTGTCGGGCCTCGGGCCGGGTCGCTTCCTTAAATAGCGTAAAATGATGGCCCAGGCCCGGCCCATGCTGACCATCGGGCCAAAAAATCTGGCCCAGGCCCGGCCCACGGGCATGGTCGGGTCGGGCTTGGCCCGGGAATTTCGGGCCGGTGGGGCCGGGCTGCCCATGGCCAGGTATACTTTGGACCACCTAGCGATGACTATGGACACTAGCGTGAACTGAAGGCGTGCTGTCATCCTCCTCTTTCAAGGAGCTAGGCAAAACTTGCCATCCTTTCGTTTCAATGGATTCTACTACAACAAGGTTTAGTACGACAAGCTTTGTTCGGTTCGTGCTAGTGTTTGTAGTCGTCGCTAGATGATCCAATGACCTTTTTATAATTTTTATAATTTTAGGATTTTTGTACTGTTGATTATTCATATATCGATGGAATTTCGAAAAAAAAAGCTATTCGCTGTCACATTGCCTTTTTTTTTCTCTCGAGGGTACGCCGTAACCGCGCTCCACGTATTTTTTGACCAACCGGCCTCATCCCACTTTATCCGATCATATCTAAAACTACAAGAAAATAGCCCTAGCTAGCCAAAGATAAAAGCCCAAGCTAACTAAAAGGAAAAAAACACCCAAATTCCAGCCCACTAGGACTAAGTCAGCATATAACGTTTCCTCGCCGTCTTCCTAATCCGTATGTGAGAAGAACCGCGACCTGAACTGGATTCCTAATCCGACTCTCACCACACCACATGCACAGGCCTCAGCGGCTCAGCCTATATTAACAGCCACAAGCCTTTCTTGATCTCTGTCACGCTTCCGTTTCCTTGATTCTTGTGGCCAATCCAGATCGACACGAGAATCCAGAGAGAACACGCGCTCTTCCGCATAGCTGTCGACGCGATGGCATCGGCGCAGGACGCCGGCAACGATCAGTCTGTCGCGGAGTCTGGCTTCACCACTTTCTTCCGAAACCTCGGAGAGGCCATTGACGGGATCGCGGCGGACGAGACCGACGAAGACGTCCTAGACGCCCTGGGCGAGCTCAGAGAGGCCCTCGGTAAGGTGGTAGCAGCGCCCTTGGCGACAGCCGAAGATGTCCTGCACCAGGACAAGATGGCCATGAGCGACTTGGCACTCGAGATCGACGAGGCCATCGACATGATCGCTGCGGCGGCCGCTGCCGGCGAAGTTGACTGGGAGGTGGAGTGCGCGCGCAAGGCCAGAGAGACCATCGTTGACTTCACCCGCACCCGCCAGCTCAATGAGGTTGTCAAGGAGATGGCAGCGATGGGCATGGACAAGGGAACTTTCTTGCCGACCGGCGAGGTTGAAGAAGAGGCCGTGAATGAGGAGGTTTTCTTGGACGATCAGGTTCAGCAAGAGATTTACGAGGAGGCCTTCTTGGAAGAGCTGGACTACCACGAGATGGTCTTTGCCACGGACGAGGCTTTGGATGAGTTGCGCGAGGAAGCGGCCGGGTGCAAGCTCTCGGAGACCATGGACGCGATGTATGGAGTAGTATATGTCAAAATCCTAGCTAGAGGATGATCCGATGATACTCATTTAGCTCTGTGCTATGTGGTTGGAACCTCCAGCTTCCCGCGCACCATGATTGCTCCTCCGTATTTTTTTCTTTGCGAATTCATTCGCACACGGCGAGGGTACCCGTTTCTCCGCCCCGCCCAAAAGTAAATGACCAAGCCAGCCCACACCCACACCCAAGCCGCGCCGCCGGTCCATTCGTTCGCACACAGACACAGGCAGCACAGCATCCAATCCACCCAACCCCCAAGCCAAGCCGCCGGTCCAGTCCCAAACCCTAACGCACTCCTTCCCCTTCCTCGAACCCCTCTTCTCCCCGCCCCCCGCCGCCGCTCACCGGAGCTCCCACCCACCCGCGCATCCGCCACCCGGAGCAACTACTTCGCTCAAGGGCAGGAGGGGGACGACCCCGCGTCCGCCGCCTCTCTGCACCACCGGCCAGATCCAGATCCTCCTCCTCGTGCCGCTCCCGGCGTCTTCAACGCCCGCCCGCCCGCACCAACCACCTCCTCCTCCTGCTGCTCACGGCCTCCAAACAGACCAAAAGACGCCCGCTTCCCCGATCCACATGCCAACACCCACCGCATCCCCTGCTCATCACGGAAGGACGAAGCGACGCAGACCTCACCTGCTGCAACGCCGGTGAGCGCCGCCCTCCCTCCCTTCATCTCACCACCCTTGAGCACTCGCTCATGCATCATTTCATTTTCACTCTGCGTCTGACAGCCCATAACCCGAGGTACCTCTGCAGGATGCTGCTGGTTTTGGTTTTCTTCTTCTAAACATTGTGATGCCAAAAATCCCTAGCTACCTTGGGATGGATGACGGGTCCAGCCACGAGGCGGCGGCAAAGATGCCAAGGATATGCGCCTCTGCTGATTCAGCAACAGCGGTGGCTTCCCAATGACAAAGAACGACCACCACTCCTAGTAAGATGACCGCACCTGCCTTCTCTGATGCTACTGGATGTGTCATGTTCCGCTGCTGCCCTGTTGCTTGCTTGCACCTGGATTTGACTAGCACACATTCTCTTCTAATCATTCTCTTCTTTTCTTTGTCATCGCAGAATTTCTTGTCCTCAATATGGAGCCTGCTTTATATATAGCTGATGAGTCATGGGCAGCCCAGGTTCAGGACGGCTTCCTCCACTCGGACGCCAGGGACAATAACAACTGCAATGGATAGGTGCGTCTGTCTCGCTGCCTTTTAATAATATAATCTCTCTGCTCTATTTTGGCTGCCTATGCAATGCATTCGTTGCTGATCACCAACGTTGTGAATTTAGCTTGTGCCGGTGACTGCTTATTTCTGTTTATGGTTCTCTGTGATGATGAAATGCTGCATTTTTTTTTATGTGTAGGGCGGGCAAACACCTTACGTACTTAGTATGGTGTTATAAGCCAAGGCGGCACTGATGGCGACCATGGACGAGCAATGGCTTCCTCCGCTCAGAAGACAACAAGGACCACGACTCGTGGTAAGGTGCCTCCCACTGCCTGCCTGCCTCCCTTCTCTGATGTATCTGTGCTGCCCGTTGCTCGCCTGCAGCTGGATTTGGCGGCGCAATCAGTCTCTAGTGCTAATGGTGCTGGGCTAAGCTCATAAGCCCGTCAAATAATTAACATCCTATTTTGTGGTGCCAAAACTCGTGCTATTTTCTACTAGCTCTAGGTTGCTAGTGGTGTGATGTCTCCTGTCTAGGACATCATAAATTGATTCTTCTTGTCTTGTTCTTCAGTACTTGTCCCACTCGCGCCTCCCCAATGTACTTGGCTTCCTTTTCAAGTTAGCTATTTCAGTTCGAAACTAATTGTTTGCTCCACGTTACGGCAGCGCTTGTAGAATGTACATGCAAATGAATCTAATTCACGTCTCAAGGATGGCATCCAGCAACTGAAGCACTGCTGGTGAAGTGTCCTAATTTTGGAATGCTGCCGACCTGCTAGAGGATGACATGTGGGACCGACCTGCCAACAGCCTCCTCATCGTTTCAAAGGGGGCAGGAGATCAAAAGAAAAAGGCAAATAGCCAGAAATTAGGGGTAAAAAATAACTCCAAGAAAGGAAACTTTTATTGTTCGTAGAGGATGACATGCGGGACCCATGAGCCAGCAGCTTTCTTAACGTTTCAAAGGCGGCATGAGATCGAAAGAAAAAGGCAAGTGACAAAATATCAGGAGCCCAAGATAATCCAAGAAAAGAAACTTTATTTACATAGAGGATGACATGCGGGTCCCATTTTGCAGCAGCGGTCCCAACGTTTCAAATGCGGCTTGAGATCAAAAGAAAAAGAAAGTAGCCAGAAATTAGGGGGTCAAAAAAAATCCAAGAAAATAAAGTTGATGGACATAGAGGATGACATGCGGGTCCCATGAGCTAGCAGCTTACTCAACGTTTCCAAGGCGGCAGGGGATCAAAAGAAAAAGGAAATAGCCAAAAATCAGAGGGTGAAAAAAAACAAAGAAAATGAACATTTATAGTACATAGAGGATGACATGCGGGTCCCATGAGCCAGCAGGTTCCTCAACGTTTCAAACGTGGCATGAGATCGAAAGAAAAAGGCAAGTGACCAAATATCAGGAGCCAAAAATAATTCAAGAAAAGAAACTTGATTGTACATAGAAGATGACATGCGGGTCCCAATTAGCAGCAGCGGTATCACCGTTTGAGAGGCTGCACGGGATCGAAAGAAAAAGGCAAGTGACCAAATATCAGGAGCCAAAAATAATCCAAGAAAAGAAATTTTATTGTACGTAGAGGATGACATGCGGGTCCCATTTTGCAGAAGCGGTCTCAACTTTTCCAAGGCGGCACAGAACCAAAAGAAAAATGAAGTAGCCGTAAATCAGGGGTGAAAAAATCCAAGAAGAAAGATTTCAATTGGGCTGCATCCGGACATCTGGGCCTTCGAACTATCTGCTTGGCCTTTTGACTCGTACAATTTCAGCCCACTCCAAAACAGGAAAGTTCCGAATTTTCTAAAAAAATAGGAAAGTCCTATGCTTCGCAAAGACAAAAAAACAAGGAGATTCAACATATAAGTTTGTTTATGTAAAAATAAAGATTTAATTATCCGTTTGAAATAGCTCAGAGCGCAATACATTGTTTATTGTCTGCAAAATAATCAAGATATTATATGTTTCTTGTACGGGGAGGCTGACATCGGGGACCCATGAGCCAACAACGTCGTCAACGTTTTAAAGGCGGCAGGGGATGGAAAGAAAAAATAAACCATAAATCTGTTGGTAAAAAATCCAAGAAAAGAAACATTTTCGTTCTGAGAGGATGACATGCGGGACCCATGAGGCAGCAAGATCCTCGGCGTTTATTGTTCATAGAGGTTGACATGTGGGACCCGTGAGCCAGCAGCGTCCTCAACGTTTTAAAGGCTGCACGTGATCGAAAGAAAAAATAAGCCAAAAATCGTTTGGTCAACAAAATCCAAGAAAATAAACATTTACCGTTCTGAGAGGATGACATGCGGGACCCATGAGGCAGCAGCATCCTCAACGATTCCAAGGCGGCAGGGGAAATATCCAGAAATTAATTAGGGGTTCAAAATAAATCCATCAAAGAAAACTTTTATTGTTCATAGAGGATGACATGTGGGACCGACCTGCCAACAGCGTCCTCATCGTTTCAGAGGGGGCAGGAGATCAAAAGAAAAAGGCAAATAGCCAGAAATTAGGGGTAAAAAATAACTCCAAGAAAGGAAACTTTTATTGTTCGTAGAGGATGACATGCGGGACCCATGAGCCAGCAGCTTACTCAACGTTTCAAAGGCGGCATGAGGTCGAAAGAAAAAGGCAAGTGACAAAATATCAGGAGCCAAAGATAATCCAAGAAAAGAAACTTTATTGTACGTAGAGGATGACATGCGGGTCCCATTTAGCAGCAGCGGTCTCAACGTTTCAAATGCGGCTTGAGATCAAAAGAAAAAGAAAGTTGATTGTACATAGAGGATGACATGTGGGTCCCATGAGTCAGCAGCTTACCCAACGTTTCCAAGGCGGCAGGGGATCAAAAGAAAAAGGAAATAGCCAAAAATCAGAGGGTGAAAAAAGAATAAAGAAAATAAACTTTTATAGCACATAGAGGATGACATGCGGGTCCCATGAGCCAGCAGGTTCCTCAACGTTTCAAACGTGGCATGAGATCGAAAGAAAAAGGCAAGTGACCAAATATGAGGAGCCAAAAATAATTCAAGAAAAGAAAGTTTTGTAGTACATAGAGGATGACATGCGTGTCCCATTTAGCAGCAGCGGTATCACCGTTTGAGAGGCGGCAGGGGATCAAAAGAAAAAAGAAATTGCCAAAAATCAGAGGGTGAAAAAAACAAAGAAAATGAACTTTTATAGTACATAGAGGATGACATGCGGGTCCCACGAGCCTGCAGGTTTCTCACCGTTTCAAACGTGGCATGAGATCGAAAGAAAAAGGCAAGTGAAAAAATATCAGGAGCCAAAAATAATTCAAGAAAAGAAAGTTTTATAGTACATAGAGGATGACATGCGGGTCCCATTTAGCAGCAGCGGTATCACCGTTTGAGAGGCGGCAGGGGATCGAAAGAAAAAGGCAAGTGAACGAATATGAGGTGCCAAAAATAATCCAAGAAAAGAAAGTTTTATAGTACATAGAGGATGACATGCGGGTCCCATTTAGCAGCAGCGGTATCACCGTTTGAGAGGCGGCAGGGGATCAAAAGAAAAAAGAAATTGCCAAACATCAGAGGGTGAAAAAAAACCAAGAAAATGAACTTTTATAGTACATAGAGGATGACATGCGGGTCCCATGAGCCTGCAGGTTCCTCAACGTTTCAAACGTGGCATGAGATCGAAAGAAAAAGGCAAGTGAAAAAATATCAGGAGCCAAAAATAATTCAAGAAAAGAAAGTTTTATAGTACATAGAGGATGACATGCGGGTCCCATTTAGCAGCAGCGGTATCACCGTTTGAGAGGCGGCAGGGGATCGAAAGAAAAAGGCAAGTGAAAAAATATGAGGAGCCAAAAATAATTCAAGAAAAGAAAGTTTTATAGTACATAGAGGATGACATGCGGGTCCCATTTAGCAGCAGCGGTATCACCGTTTGAGAGGCGGCAGGGGATCGAAAGAAAAAGGTAAGTGACCAAATATGAGGTGCCAAAAATAATTCAAGAAAAGAAAGTTTTATAGTACATAGAGGATGACATGCGGGTCCCAGTTAGCAGCAGCGGTATCACCGTTTGAGAGGTGGCAGGGGATCGAAAGAAAAAGGCAAGTGACCAAATTTGAGGTGCCAAAAAAAACTCCAAGAAAAGAAAGTTGATTGCACATAGAGGATGACATGCGGGTCCCATTTAGCAGCAGCGGTCTCAACGTTTCCAAGGCGGCAAGGGATCAAAAGAAAAAGGAAGTAGCCAGAAATCAGGGGGTCAAAAAAAATCCAAGAATAGAAAGAATTTTGGTTCATAGAGGATGACATGCGGGACCCATGATCCTGCATCGTAAACGGCTCGATCGGAGAACGTTGAACGAGATGGCGCGATCTAGAAAAAAACAATGCCAGAGAGGCTGCCATCTGGGCCCTACATCCCTCGGCGGTGCGGATTTGCGTTGACTCGGCCGGCGAACCCGAGATTTCGAGATGCACCACGTCCCGGGCCACCATACGCGACGTTTTGGCCGCTTTCGTCGGGCTAGGTGGCCTCAAAAACGAGAAAAAAAAAGTTTTGACATGCACCACGGAGGGACCAAAAATCGTCGGCCATGGTACACCAGCAACCACGGCGCGACTTCAACTTCGTCGGCCATGGCAACTTTTCTTGTAGTGGGTGTTTGTCAAGTACTTGATGAACTTTGAGTGGAGCTTTTGTAGCCACTACGTGATGATTAGTGATTCCAATAGGAGAGTAATTCAGAGTAGCACAAGTGAAGAGAAGTTATCTAATTGTCCAATTACGTGATCATTGTTGAGAGTGTCCACTAGTGAAAGTATGATCCCTAGGCCTTGTTTCTAAGCATTGAAACACCGTTTCCAACAAGTTCTACTACATGTTCGTTTGCTGCCATTTTTATTTCAGATTGCAATTACTACTTATAATCATCCATATTACTTGTATTTCACTATCTCTTCGCCGAACTAGTGCACATATACATCTGACAAGTGTATTAGGTGTGTTGGGGACACAAGAGACTTCTTGTATCTTAATTGCAGGGTTGGTTGAGAGGGATATTTCTGACCTCTACCTCCCCGAGTTCGATAAACCTTGGGTGATCCACTTAAGGGAAACTTGCTGCTGTTCTACAAACCTCTGCTCTTGGAGGCCCAACACTGTCTACAGGAATAGAAGCATGCGTAGACATCAGTCTTTTCAGACGATGCAGCGTCGGCCAAGGCGGCCTTAGCAGCCTTGTTGCCAGTAGGACGGCCTGCCGACGTTGCCAACGGCGTGTCCAGATCAATGGTGTCCTTCCCCTTGGACAACGACAGACGCGTCAGCTGCCATTTGTGGTTCGTTTTGAGCTTGCTATAGCAATGCGTCAGCCTGAAAGTCTTGTGACCGTCCGAGTTCCTCCGGGACAAATCCATGGCCTTGTCAAACTAACCAAAGGAAGCGGAATCATTTCATCGAACACAATGTATGCGCTACAGATTATGTAAGAAAGAGTCGTACCAGTTGGGCGACGTCGGCGCATTGCCGCTCTGGTCACTAAGTCGTGATGGTACCCATGGAAGGAGTTCACCGACGCCTGGATGATGACCCATCGCGTCAACATTGCCTTTTGGCTCCTCTTCATTGTCACTTTGTTGTAGTCACTGTTGATGAGCTTGCGCTCATCGAACTCGGCCTTGATCCTCGTCCAATACTTCCTGTATTTTTGGTTGGCGCCGATGATGGAGTCATGGCTCACCGTCGCCCACGACTCGCACAGACATAGATCCTCCAAAACCGTCCACTTGGGGTCTCGTGTGCCCGATGCCTTCTTCTTCGTCTTCTTCCTAGTCCTCATGCCATCCGCGTCTACCTCCACGAGATCATCGTCACCGGCACCCTCCTCGTCCTCTTCCTCGCTGCCCTCTACGTCCTCTTCCTCGTCATCGTCGTCGTCCTCCACCCCCTCCTCTTCCTCCTGCTCCTCGTCCTCACCCCGTCCTCCTCCTCCTCCTCCTCCTCCTCCTCCTTAGCACCGGCGCCATCGAATTCGAGCGGCCCCCTGGGGCCAGTGAACGGGCGCCATCCGGACCGGGTCCTGGCTCGCGCTGAGGCGCTTGCTCGTACGCCGGTGAGTAGAAGAGGTTGTTGGGGTTGAAGCCGCCATGCGGTAGCGCATCCTGTTAGTAGGGCGACAAGTTAGGCGTCACGCACCCGGGAGTGGCGGAGGGGCCGTCGTTGTTGAAGGTGGATGTCGACGGAGAGATCACTCCCGGAACGTACACCGGCAAGGACGTACTCCATGGGCTCGCATTGGTGGCGTCGATACACCCGACCATTATGTGCTGGTGCTGGCGCGCCGCCAGAGCCTTCTTTTCCTGCTCCGCTGCGCTCCGTCCTTTCCGCTCCGCCGCCGCCATCTTCCGGCGTAGACAATCTTGCTGCCATTGATCATCGGTCCATCCTTCCGGCTTTTTCTTCAGAGCCGGCGCCTTCCGCGGCTTCGTGAACGACGCTTTCGCCCCTTTCGTCTCATTGCTCGGCGGCTTCTTGGCCGCTTTCTTGGCCATCTTTTTGGGGGCTGTCGGCAGCGCCATGGAATGGGGAGAGGGTAGCGGCGGCGGGTGGACGGCGGGAGGAAGAAACAAATCGGCGGGATAGGAGAAATGAATCGGCCGCGGGATATGTGTTGGAAGGCCAGAAATGCGAGGCGTGATAGGCGCGATGTGGCGGGAGGGGCGGGATTTGGCGGGAGTGGGTTGGGCCCGCGTCGCTTCGCCTCACTTTTCGTTGTGTCCGGCGTGCCCGGTGCAGGGGATGGGGACGGGCTCGGGGCGCCGGACCCCGTATCAGGTCGCGCCGGAAAAAAATCGGCTTTAGGAAACGCACCTGAAATCTTTTTTTGTCCAGCGTGTCCCAAATCGGTTTGGGATGGTTTGGGAGAAGTGAATGGAGATGCTGGCAACCAGGAGGAGTCATGGCGTTGTAGTATCGATGGGACTTTGTTCTCGTTTAACCAATGGCCTAAAATAGAACCTAGTGGGCCGAACAGTTAACCTCCAAGCCCAAATGGTTTTTTAGGTTCGGTCCAAATAGCCAAAAGTTTAACCCTCACCTTAGCACGTACAACTCCTCACGCCCAGCGCCGCGCCGCCGCCTCACGAGCGCCGCCTACCCTCCGCCTTCGCCACCGGCAACCTGTCCGCCGTCATCTACCCTCCGCCTACAACTTGTAGGGAAGGAGAAGACGCCCTTCCGGCTCCCCTCCTCCCGGCGCCACCGTCCTCAGTCTCTGATGGCTGAAGCACCGGAGCAGCCGATGTCGGACCCTCCCACTCCGCCCCAGGAGACGAAGCAAAGGCCCAAGAAAAACAAGAGAGGCCGCTCCAAGAAACCCAAGCGAGCTGCCGCCGCCCCCGCCGCTGCGTCTGCCACCCCCTCCTCCGGCGCCACCATGGTCGACGACCCCTTCCTCGTCCTTGCCGGCGGCAGGGAAGGAGGTAACGACCACAACTTCTCGTACTGTTATTTCCACCTTGGGGTTGGGTTCACTAACTTGGCTTGGGGTTCGGCGCAGGGTTCCTGGAGCTGGAGGAAATCGACGGGGCCGACTACGGGATCTTCGGGACCATCGTGGAGGACGTGGGAGCAGGTGAGAGGAAGGTGGGCAATGACCAGAAGAGGAAGACCAAGAGGGGGAAACGGAAGCGAGGGGATGGTGCCAAGCGCTTGGATGCCGATGTTGGTGGCGATTGTGCAGACGGTTTGGTAGCTGAGAGCAAGGAGGAGGAGGGTGAGACGGCTGAGGAGAAGGGAAAGAGGAAGAAGAGGAACAGGAAGAAGAGGAAGGTGAACGATAAGGAGAAGGATTCAGAGAGCAAGGAGGATGCTACAGATGACAATGTGGAGGAGGGTAAGAAGGATGTTACCGATGACAATGCCGAGGAGGGTAAGAAGGGCGAGAAGAAGGGAAAGAAGAAAAGGAACAGGAAGAAGAGGAAGGTGAATGACGAGGATAAGGATTCAGACAGCAAGGATGATGTTACCGATGACACCATGGAAGGTGCTTAGTTTGTCCAGCGTGTCCCAAATCGGTTTGGGATGGTTTGGGAGAAGTGAATGGAGATGCTGGCGACCAGGAGGAGTCATGGCGTTGTAGTATCGATGGGACTTTGTTCTCGTTTAACCAATGGCCTAAAATAGAACCTAGTGGGCCGAACAGTTAACCTCCAAGCCCAAATGGTTTTTTAGGTTCGGTCCAAATAGCCAAAAGGTTAACCCTCACCTTAGCACGTACAACTCCTCACGCCGAGCGCTGATGGCGTGTAACTCACACGTTCGTTGGGAACCCCAAGAGGAAGGTATGATGCGCACAGCAGCAAGTTTTCCCTCAGAAAGAAACCAAGGTTTATCGAACCAGGAGGAGCCAAGAAGCACGTTGAAGGTTGATGGCGGTGGGATGTAGTGCGGCGCAACACCAGGGATTCCGGCGCCAACGTGGAACCTGCACAACACAACCAAAGTACTTTGCCCCAACGAAACAGTGAGGTTGTCAATCTCACCGGCTTGCTGTAACAAAGGATTAACCGTATTGTGTGGAAGATGATTGTTTGCAGAAAACAGTAGAACAAGTATTGCAGTAGATTGTATTTCAGTAAAGAGAATTGGACTGGGGTCCACAGTTCACTAGAGGTGTCTCTCCCATAAGACAAACAGCATGTTGGGTGAACAAATTACAGTTGGGCAATTGACAAATAAAGAGAGCATGACCATGCACATACATATCATGATGAGTATTGTGAGATTTAATTGGGCATTACGACAAAGTACATAGACCGCCATCCAACTGCATCTATGCCTAAAAAGTCCACCTTCAGGTTATCATCCGAACCCCCTCCAGTATTAAGTTGCAAAGCAACAGACAATTGCATTAAGTATGGTGCGTAATGTAATCAACAACTACATCCTTAGACATAGCATCAATGTTTTATCCCTAGTGGCAACAGCACAACACAACCTTAGAACTTTCTGTCACTGTCCCAGGTGTCAATGCAGGCATGAACCCACTATCGAGCATAAGTACTCCCTCTTGGAGTTACAAGAATCTACTTGGCCAGAGCATCTACTAGTAACGGAAAGCATGCAAGATCATAAATAACACGTAGATATAACTTTGATAATCAACATAACAAGTATTCTCTATTCATCAGATCCCAACAAACGCAACATATAGAATTACAGATAGATGATCTTGATCATGTTAGGCAGCTCACAAGATCCGACAATGATAGCACAATGGGGAGAAGACAACCATCTAGCTACTGCTATGGACCCATAGTCCAGGGGTAGACTACTCACACATCACACCGGAGGCGACCATGGCGGCGTAGAGTCCTCCGGGAGATGATTCCCCTCTCCGGCAGGGTGCCGGAGGCGATCTCCTGGATCCCCCGAGATGGGATCGGCGTTGGCGGCGTCTCTGGAAGGTTTTCCGTATCGTGGCTCTCGGTACTGGGGGTTTCGTCACGGAGGCTATTTGTAGGCGGAAGGGCAGGTCAAGAGGCGGCATGGGGGCCCCACACCATAGGGCCGCGCGGTCAAGGGGGGGGGGCGCGCCGCCCTAGGGTGTGGCCCCCTCGTGGCCCCTCTTCGTCTCTCCTTCGGACTTCTGGAAGCTTCGTGAAAAAATAGGCCCCTGGGCTTTGATTTCGTCCAATTCCGAGAATATTTCCTTACTAGGATTTCTGAAACCAAAAACAGCAGAAAACAGCAACTGGCACTTCGGCATCTTGTTAATAGGTTAGTTCCAGAAAATGCATGAATATGACATAAAGTGTGCATAAAACATGTAGATAACATCAATAATGTGGCATGGAACATAAGAAATTATCGATACGTCGGAGACGTATCAGCATCCCCAAGCTTAGTTCTGCTCGTCCCGAGCAGGTAAAACGATAACACAGATAATTTCTGGAGTGACATGCCATCATAATCTTGATCATACTATTTGTAAAGCATATGTAGTGAATGCAGCGATCAAAACAATGTATGTGACATGAGTAAACAAGTGAATCATAAAGCAAAGACTTTTAATGAATAGCACTTCAAGACAAGCATCAATAAGTCTTGCATAAGAGTTAACTCATAAAGCAATAATTCAAAGTAAAGGCATTGAAGCAACACAGAAGAAGATTAAGTTTCAGCGGTTGCTTTCAACTTGTAACATGTATATCTCATGGATATTGTCAACATAGAGTAATATAATAAGTGCAATAAGCAAGTATGTAGGAATCAATGCACAGTTCACACAAGTGTTTGCTTCTTGAGGTGGAGAGAAATAGGTGAACTGACTCAACATTGAAAGTAAAAGAATGGTCCTCCATAGAGGAAAAGCATCGATTGCTATATTTGTGCTAGAGCTTTGATTTTGAAAACATGAAACAATTTTGTCAACGGTAGTAATAAAGCATATGCATCATGTAAATTATATCTTATAAGTTGCAAGCCTCATGCATAGTGTACTAATAGTGCCCGCACCTTGTCCTAATTAGCTTGGACTACCGGATCATCACAATGCATTGTTTTTACCAAGTGTCACAAAGGGGTACCTCTATGCACTTTGTACAAAGGTCTAAGGAGAAAGCTCGCATTGGATTTCTCGCTATTGATTATTCTTCAACTTAGACATCCATACCGGGACAACATAGACAACAGATAATGGACTCCTCTTTTATGCATAAGCATGTAACAACAATTAATAATTTTCTCATTTGAGATTGAGGATATATGTCCAAAACTGAAACTTCCACCATGGATCATGGCTTTAGTTAGCGGCCCAATGTTCTTCTCTAACATATGCATGCTTAACCATAAGGTGGTAGATCTCTCTTACTTCAGACAAGACGGACATGCATAGCAACTCACATGAAATTCAACAATGAATAGTTGATGGCGTCCCAGTGAACATGGTTATCGCACAACAAGCAACTTAATAAGAGATAAAGTGCATAATTACATATTCAATACCACAATAGTTTTTAAGCTATTTGTCCCATGAGCTATATATTGCAAAGGTGAATGATGGAATTTTAAAGGTAGCACTCAAGCAATTTACTTTGGAATGGCGGAAAATACCATGTAGTAGGTAGGTATGGTGGACACAAATGGCATAGTGGTTGACTCAAGTATTTTGGATGCATGAGAAGTATTCCCTCTCGATACAAGGTTTAGGCTAGCAAGGCTTATTTGAAACAAACACAAGGATGAACCGGTGCAGCAAAACTCACATAAAAGACATATTGAAAACATTATAAGACTCTACACCGTCTTCCTTGTTGTTCAAACTCAATACTAGAAATTATCTAGACCTTAGAGAAACCAAATATGCAAACCAAATTTTAGCATGCTCTATGTATTTCTTCATTAATGGGTGCAAAGCATATGATGCAAGAGCTTAATCATGAGCACAACAATTGCCAAGTATCACATTACCCAAGACATTAATAGCAATTACTACATGTATCATTTTCCAATTCCAACCATATAACAATTTAACGAAGGAGAAACTTCGCCATGAATACTATGAGTAGAAACCAAGGACATACTTGTCCATATGCTACAGCGGAGCGTGTCTCTCTCCCAAAAAGTGAATGCTAGGATCCATTTTATTCAAACAAAACAAAAAACAAAAACAAACCGACGCTCCAAGAAAAAGCACATAAGATGTGATGGAATAAAAATATAGTTTCAGGGGAGGAACCTGATAATGTTGTCGATGAAGAAGGGGATGCCTTGGGCATCCCCAAGCTTAGACGCTTGAGTCTTCTTGATATATGCAGGGGTGAACCACCGGGGCATCCCCAAGCTTAGAGCTTTCACTCTCCTTGATCATGTTGCATCATACTCCTCTCTTGATCCTTGAAAACTTCCTCCACACCAAACTCGAAACAACTCATTAGAGGGTTAGTGCACAATATAAATTGACATATTCAGAGGTGACACAATCATTCTTAACACTTCTGGACATTGCATAATGCTACTGGACATTAGTGGATCAAAGAAATTCATCCAACATAGCAAAAGAGGCAATGCGAAATAAAAGGCAGAATCTGTCAAAACAGAACAGTTCGTATTGACGAATTTTAAAATGGCACCAGACTTGCTCAGATGAAAATTCTCAAATTGAATGAAAGTTGCGTACATATCTGAGGATCATGCATGTAAATTAGCTTAATTTTCTGAGCTACCTACAGGGAGGTGGACCCAGATTCGTGACAGCAAAGAAATCTGGAACTGTGCAGTAATCCAAATCTAGTACTTACTTTTCTATCAACGGCTTAACTTGGCACAACAAAACACAAAACTAAGATAAGGAGAGGTTGCTACAGTAGTAAACAACTTCCAAGACACAAAATAAAAACAAAGTACTGTAGGTAAAAACATGGGTTGTCTCCCATAAGCGCTTTTCTTTAACGCCTTTCAGCTAGGCGCAGAAAGTGTGCATCAAGTATTATCGGAGGGTGGTGTATCATTATTATGAGCTCCCCCATCCGCAGTGGTACTAAGGGTTTTGTCAACTTTAGGCCTATAATAATACTTCTTTGGTTTAGGCACTTTAGAGACATACATAAACTTTTGCTCCTTACCCACATAAGCTTTCTCCTTATATTTAAGAGATGAAAATGTTGAACCCAAGGTTCCCATAGCTTTTTCAAGTTCATCAATCCTATTGATTTGATCATCATGGACACCACAAGTTCCTAGGACACTAATTCTTTCATCAATTCCTACTAAGGATTTATCAAGTTCATCAGTTTTATCAAGTAACACTTCCAATTTAGCTTCAATACTTGGAAATTTTTTCTCTATGGTTTCCAATTCTTTCATAACATCTTCAAGAGAGATTTCAGTTTTAACTTTATCAACAGGGGGTATTCCAAATAGACTCTCAATAATGCAGCTAGCTTCTAATGCAGGGGTACTTAAGAAGTTACCTCCTGCGAGACAATCAAGAACATGCCTATTCCAGCTAGAGATACCAACATAAAAATTCCTGAGTAAAATAGTGGTGGAGTGTTTCTTAGTGCACCTATTATGGGCATTACTAATTCTATACCAAGCATCTCTTGAACATTCTCCCCCTCGTTGCTTAAACGTACGAACTTCAACTTCAGGATTACTCATTTTAGTAGTAGTAAATTAAGCAAACTAGATAAAGTAAATGCAAGTAAACTAATTTTTTTGTGTTTTTGATATAGTGAACAAGATAGCAAGTAAAATAAAACTAGCAACTAATTTTTTTGTATTTTGATTTAGTGCAGCAAACAAAGTAGTAAATAAAACTAAGCAAGACAAAAACAAAGTAAAGAGATTGAGAAGTGGAGACTCCCCTTGCAGCGTGTCTTGATCTCCCCGGCAACGGCGCCAGAAAATATGCTTGATGGCGTGTAACTCACACGTTCGTTGGGAACCCCAAGAGGAAGGTATGATGCGCACAGCAGCAAGTTTTCCCTCAGAAAGAAACCAAGGTTTATCGAACCAGGAGGAGCCAAGAAGCACATTGAAGGTTGATGGCGGCGGGATGTAGTGCGGCGCAACACCAGGGATTCCGGCGCCAACGTGGAACCTGCACAACACAACCAAAGTACTTTGCCCCAACGAAACAGTGAGGTTGTCAATCTCACCGGCTTGCTGTAACAAAGGATTAACCGTATTGTGTGGAAGATGATTGTTTGCAGAAAACAGTAGAACAAGTATTGCAGTAGATTGTATTTCAGTAAAGAGAATTGGACCGGGGTCCACAGTTCACTAGAGGTGTCTCTCCCATAAGACAAACAGCATGTTGGGTGAACAAATTACAGTTGGGCAATTGACAAATAAAGAGAGCATGACCATGCACATACATATCATGATGAGTATTGTGAGATTTAATTGGGCATTACGACAAAGTACATAGACCGCCATCCAACTGCATCTATGCCTAAAAAGTCCACCTTCAGGTTATCATCCGAACCCCCTCCAGTATTAAGTTGCAAAGCAATAGACAATTGCATTAAGTATGGTGCGTAATGTAATCAACAACTACATCCTTAGACATAGCATCAATGTTTTATCCCTAGTGGCAACAGCACAACACAACCTTAGAACTTTCATCCTTTGTCCTGTGTGTCAATGCAGGCATGAACCCACTATCGAGCATAAGTACTCCCTCTTGGAGTTACAAGAATCTACTTGGCCAGAGCATCTACTAGTAACGGAAAGCATGCAAGATCATAAATAACACGTAGATATAACTTTGATAATCAACATAACAAGTATTCTCTATTCATCGGATCCCAACAAACGCAACATATAGAATTACAGATAGATGATCTTGATCATGTTAGGCAGCTCACAAGATCCGACAATGATAGCACAATGGGGAGAAGACAACCATCTAGCTACTGCTATGGACCCATAGTCCAGGGGTAGACTACTCACACATCACACCGGAGGCGACCATGGCGGCGTAGAGTCCTCCGGGAGATGATTCCCCTCTCCGGCAGGGTGCCGGAGGCGATCTCCTGGATCCCCCGAGATGGGATCGGCGTTGGCAGCGTCTCTGGAAGGTTTTCCGTATCGTGGCTCTCGGTACTGGGGGTTTCGTCACGGAGGCTATTTGTAGGCGGAAGGGCAGGTCAAGAGGCGGCACGGGGGCCCCACACCACAGGGCCGCGCGGCCAAGGGGGGGGGGGCCGCGCCGCCCTAGGGTGTGGCCCCCTCGTGGCCCCTCTTCGTCTCTCCTTCGGACTTCTGGAAGCTTCGTGAAAAAATAGGCCCCTGGGCTTTGATTTCGTCCAATTCCGAGAATATTTCCTTACTAGGATTTCTGAAACCAAAAACAGCAGAAAACAACAACTGGCACTTCGGCATCTTGTTAATAGGTTAGTTCCAGAAAATGCACGAATATGACATAAAGTGTGCATAAAACATGTAGATAACATCAATAATGTGGCATGGAACATAAGAAATTATCGATACGTCGGAGACGTATCAAGCGCCGCGCCGCGCCGCCGCCTCACGAGCGCCGCCTACCCTCCGCCTTCGCCACCGGCAACCTGTCCGCCGTCATCTACCCTCCGCCTACAACTTGTAGGGAAGGAGAAGACGCCCTTCCGGCACCCCTCCTCCCGGCGCCACCATCCTCAGTCTCTGATGGCTGAAGCACCGGAGCAGCCGATGTCGGACCCTCCCACTCCGCCCCAGGAGACGAAGCAAAGGCCCAAGAAAAACAAGAGAGGCCGCTCCAAGAAACCCAAGCGAGCTGCCGCCGCCCCCGCCGCTGCGTCTGCCACCCCCTCCTCCGGCGCCACCATGGTCAACGACCCCTTCCTCGTCCTTGCCGGCGGCAGGGAAGGAGGTAACGACCTCAACTTCTCGTACTGTTATTTCCACCTTGGGGTTGGGTTCACTGACTTGGCTTGGGGTTCGGCGCAGGGTTCCTGGAGCTGGAGGAAATCGACGGGGCCGACTACGGGATCTTCGGGACCATCGTGGAGGACGTGGGGGCAGGTGAGAGGAAGGTGGGCAATGACCAGAAGAGGAAGACCAAGAGGGGGAAACGGAAGCGAGGGGATGGTGCCAAGCGCTTGGATGCCGATGTTGGTGGCGATTGTGCAGACGGTTTGGTAGCTGAGAGCAAGGAGGAGGAGGGTGAGACGGCTGAGGAGAAGGGAAAGAGGAAGAAGAGGAACAGGAAGAAGAGGAAGGTGAACAATAAGGAGAAGGATTCAGAGAGCAAGGAGGATGCTACAGATGACAATGTGGAGGAGGGTAAGAAGGATGTTACCGATGACAATGCCGAGGAGGGTAAGAAGGGCGAGAAGAAGGGAAAGAAGAAAAGGAACAGGAAGAAGAGGAAGGTGAATGACGAGGATAAGGATTCGGACAGCAAGGATGATGTTACCGATGACACCATGGAAGGTGCTTAGTTTGTCCAGCGTGTCCCAAATCGGTTTGGGATGGTTTGGGAGAAGTGAATGGAGATGCTGGCGACCAGGAGGAGTCATGGCGTTGTAGTATCGATGGGACTTTGTTCTCGTTTAACCAATGGCCTAAAATAGAACCTAGTGGGCCGAACAGTTAACCTCCAAGCCCAAATGGTTTTTTAGGTTCGGTCCAAATAGCCAAAAGGTTAACCCTCACCTTAGCACGTACAACTCCTCACGCCCAGCGCCGCGCCGCGCCGCCGCCTCACGAGCGCCGCCTACCCTCCGCCTTCGCCACCGGCAAACTGTCCGCCGTCATCTACCCTCCGCCTACAACTTGTAGGGAAGGAGAAGACGCCCTTCCGGCTCCCCTCCTCCCGGCGCCACCGTCCTCAGTCTCTGATGGCTGAAGCACCGGAGCAGCCGATGTCGGACCCTCCCACTCCGCCCCAGGAGACGAAGCAAAGGCCCAAGAAAAACAAGAGAGGCCGCTCCAAGAAACCCAAGCGAGCCGCCGCCGCCCCCGCCGCTGCGTCTGCCACCCCCTCCTCCGGTGCCACCATGGTCGACGACCCCTTCCTCGTCCTTGCCGGCGGTAGGGAAGGAGGTAACGACCTCAACTTCTCGTACTGTTATTTCCACCTTGGGGTTGGGTTCACTGACTTGGCTTGGGGTTCGGCGCAGGGTTCCTGGAGCTGGAGGAAATCGACGGGGCCGACTACGGGATCTTCGGGACCATCGTGGAGGACGTGGGAGCAGGTGAGAGGAAGGTGGGCAATGACCAGAAGAGGAAGACCAAGAGGGGGAAACGGAAGCGAGGGGATGGTGAAAGGACACGGATGTCGCCTAGAGGGGGGGGGTGAATAGGCGGTTTAAAACTTTTACGAGATGGGCTTAACAAATGCGGAATAAAACTAGCGTTTACTTTGTCAAGCCCAAAGCCTATATACTATGGTTCACCTATGTGCACCAACAACTTATTCTAAGCAAAGGTTCACCTATGTGGACCAACAACTATAGCTAAGCAATACAAGCAAGTATGTGATAGCAAGATATATATAACTTCAAGCACGATGGCTATCACAAGGTAAAGTGCATAAGTAAAGAGCTCGGGTATAGAGATAACTGAGGCACGCGGGAGACGATAATTTATCCCGGAGTTCACACTCTTGCGAGTGCTAATCTCCGGTGGAGAGGTGCGGTTGCTTAGTGCTCCCGAATGCCACAAGAGGCTCACCTTGAGGTGTGGTTGCTCGATGCACACCAACGCCACAAAGGCCTCACCCCAAG
The DNA here is from genome assembly GCF_019359855.2 of Lolium perenne. Taxonomy (NCBI): domain Eukaryota; kingdom Viridiplantae; phylum Streptophyta; class Magnoliopsida; order Poales; family Poaceae; genus Lolium; species Lolium perenne. The sequence continues at coordinate 91,937,357 of NC_067245.2, read as the reverse complement.
ATGCGGTACTCACACCACACACCGAACGCCATGAAGGCGCCTCACCTAAATCTCCGGTGACCCTCGCCACAAAGGCCTAGGTCACGGTTCCACTAAGGGATTTCCTTCGAGGCGGAAACCGGGCCTTACACAAAGATTGGGGCACACATCCACAACTTAATTGGAGGCTCCCAACAAATCGCCACAAAGGCCTAGAATCCGTCTAGGGTTCCAAGAACCCAAGAGTAACAACCTTCTTGCTTTCACCACCACGAATCACCGTGGAGAACTCAAACCGATGCACCAAATGCAATGGCAAGAACACCACAAAGATGCTCAAGTCCTTCTCTCTCAAATTCCAACAAAGCTACAAAAGCTATTGGGGGAATAAGAGAGGAAGAACAAATGAATTCACAAAGAACACCAAGATCAAGATCTAGAGAGTTCCACTCACAAAGAGATGGATTTGATTGGTAGAAATGTAGATCTAGATCTCCTCTCTCTTTTCCCTCAAGAATATGCAAGAATCATGGGAGGAATCAAGAACTAGGGCAAGCTTTGAAGTACAACAATGGCGGGGAGAGAGAGAAAGTGAACCAACCAGCCCAAGGAGGAAGAAGGGGGTCTTATATACCCCCTCCCAACGAAATATGACCGTTTGGGACCTCCCAGGCCGGAAAATCCGCCCCCGGGCCGGATTATCCGCCCCCGGGCCGGATTATCCGCCCCCGAAATCGCCCCTGGCTCGGGCCGGATATTTGGCCGGATATTGTCCCAGTTTTGGTCATTCGGGCCGGATTATCCGCCCCCCAGAAAACTGCAGAAACACCAAAACTAAAACGGGCATAACTTTAGCATCCGGACTCCGATTTTGATGATCTTGGGCTTGTTTTGAAGCTAGGAACAAGCTCTACAAGATCATGCAGGAAACAATCATAGTCCAACAAGGGAGGATAGAAACAAATGATGAAAGGTTTGACCTATCTAAAAAAGACATACCGGTAAAACCTCCAATCTCGAAAATGCAACAAGTTGCCCATGCAAAAACCATTCTCAATGAACTAGAGCTTGTCATGAGAGTAAGCACAAGCTCTAAAACATCACATGGATAAGATCCAAATAAAACCAAGAAAGATGATGAACCAAACTCGAAAACGCAACAAGTGATCTATGCGAAATCCGTTTTCGATGAACTAGAGCTTGTCATGAGAATAAGCACAAGCTCTAAAACATCACATGGATAAGGTCCAAATAACAACCAAGAAAGATGATGCAAGGATGCAAAGGTTTGAGCTCTCTCCGAACGATACGATCGAGTTACTCACTCGAGAGCCCTCTTGATAGTACGGCAACTAAACTATAAACCGGTCTCCAACTACACTATGAGACCGGTGAGAAACAAACCATATCAAGAGCAAGCCTTATACTTGCGCATTCCACTTGAGCTCGATGACGACGATCTTGACCTCAACAAGATGGAACGCCTTTCCTGCTTGTGCTTGCTTGACGAAGTCTTGTGGATTGCTCCCCCATAATCCACCATGGGAGAGCTTCTTCTTCGGCGCATCTTCACATAACCATGACCACCATGTGGATTGCTCCCCCATAATCCACCATGGGAGAGCTTCTTCTTCGGCGCATCTTCACATATCCATGATCACCATATGGATGGCAAGACTCAAGCAAAGGATCTCTTCGAGATGGCTCATCTTGAACTTGCACTTTATTTCTTCATTCTTCATCATGTTGATGTCTTGAAGTAACTTGAGGGCTCACTTCATCTTCATCTTCAAGACATACTTGACACTTGATATCCTTCATCAATTTCTTCTTATTGCAACCTTGAAGCCAACATATGGTTCAAGAATTGCCTATGGACAACTCCTACAAATATAACTCAATGCAAACATTAGTCCATAGGGATTGTCATTAATTACCAAAACCACACATGGGGGATCCATGCACTTTCAATCTCCCCCATTTTGGTAATTGATGACAATCTCTTTGAGAGGGTTTATATAAGGAATTGAAGTAACAAATAAGTTGAATATATAGAGCAAACTCCCCCATAATATATGCATGTGTGAATGATCTTGACTTTCATTGCATATATTGGCATTCAAAGCCTAGTGGAGTTTCCTCTAAATATTCAACTATGCAAAGCAACAAGATGCAATGCAATAAAGGCACATGCTTAAGCACAAAGCAAAGACATAACCAAATTCCCTTAAACCCTCCAAACTTCTCCCCCATTGGCACCAATTTCCGAAATGGGTGAAAAAATTAGAAGGCCAATATAGTGAGATTTCCTCCATAGCATGTGCATTTCTCATAATTTGAGTGGAATCAAATGCACATATCCAATGACGAATATTCAAAAGGAATCACACTATAGATAGGATCAAAGATTGCAAAAAGATAACAAAGTCAAGAAGCTTCAACAAATGAAGCAAGCAACCAAATGAACCACAAGGAAGATACCAAAAGAAAGATAGATATTATAATAAGATCAAGAAGATTGCTCTAAATAATATGAGGAAGCTCCCCAAGGTTTGTACACAAAAGTAGACAATTTGCATTGGAGTATAAAGTGCACAAACATGGAATCATCACTCCCTTAATATCATTCAAAAACAAAAGATACCAAGTGAATCAAACTCTAATGATCACCACAAGATAGTGTTCTAAATCAAATGAGGAAGCTCCCCAAGGTACATGCATAAAATAAAATGTTGCATTTGAATACAATATGCATAACATGGAATCCTCACTCCCTCATTTAAAACACAAACATTTGTGATAGATCATAGATAGAAAAGTAAGCTAAACACTTGCAACAAACAAATAGTTGAGCAACAAGTAAGAGGCACCATAATAAAAAGGCTCAACCAAGAGGATATGTGAAAGGCATGATAAAGCATATTATAAGACTATTACAAGGATGAGTAAAAAAGCATCATCATAGTCTTCAATGAATTATATTGCTTAGCATGACCAATCAACACGCAATAAATAAATAAGATATCAAAAGGAGATGTATAATCTCTTATGTGTATAAGTTTCTCTAAGTGAGCAATATCACAAAGATATTTATCCACAAAGAAACATGCACACACAAAATAGATACGCAAGAAAAATAGTATGATATCCAAAACGAAGTCATGCAATATACCAATAAGAATTTTTGCTTAATAGCATGGCCAAAGGCTCAATTTTATCTCATTGTACATTCATGAACTTCAACCACAAACAACTAAAATACATCACAAATATCAACAAGGGATAGAAGATAGTTGGGATGTATTTGAGAAAGGCAACAAGTATCACAAACGGGGATACCAAAAGAAGTAACTAAATTTGCACTTTCATCTATATTGCACATGTGAGATCCTTGAGGAATTGATATGCAATAAAATTGCTAGATAGGCATCGTTGGGATGGATGAATCATGAGCATGATTTAAAATACTTCCCAACAAATGCACTCATCTCAAATTACTCACATTCACAATAAAGAGGTTTCATTAAGACTTTTGCAAGAAGCACAACATTTGCAAATCAAGAGATTCATGCCAAGATGCAACCATAAGGTTGGATACAAGAAAAGTGTGCATGAGAAGATACTTGTTACCACGATAGCATTGGTGTGGATGTAGTAGATATGTGTTCGTTGACCATCCTAGCTTGCCTCAAGTTACCATTGAGTCACCACTTCTTTCCATATTGTGAGACAAGCATCCAATGCATATCTATTGTACCTAACACAAAGGTAAGTACAAAATGGTCCCCAAACTAATTGGGTCCGAAGTAGTTAGACACACTACAACATATAGGACAAACTCCACAATTCTATGTGCATATAGATATGAAATTGAATTTCATGCACATCTTAGCCAAATTAGGATTTGATGGAGTTTACCCTATATATTGGATCAATGAAAGTGACACATGCCATAAGATATACATATATTAAATATGCATGCACAATAATTTCAAGAACCAAAGGAAGATACAATTTGGACAAAACACAAAATAAATCAAGAGACAATGGTTGCCCAAGTTATATCAAAGAATCAATATCATCACAAGATTGACTCCAAAGACTTATCTCATTATAAGAAGCTAATTAAGCCTAAGCACAGAGGAATGAGATAACCAACTCCCAAGAGAGCAAGGTTCCAACAAATAAACCAAACCCTCAACACTTTTTATGATGGCACAAAGTACCAAAAAGAAAATTTATGTCTCCCAAAACTAATTTTTTTGATAAAGATCAAGAGATGTTAAGCATTCTAATAATATAGAAGAGCTCCCCCAAGTTTGGTGCATTATCTAGGATTTTTTATATGAATACAAAATGCACAAAACTAGGATCATCACGCTACCTATATCTTCTAACAATGTTAAGAAAGTTTGAATAGACAACATAGATCCATAAGATGCAAGGAAGACACATGGGAGTCAAAGCACAACAAATTCATGGCAATAAATAAGACAATTTAAACACAAGAGCCAATGTAAATATGATCAATAAATTTCTACCTCATAATAGATTGCCAATTGTCCTAGGACACAAGGTATTAGGAAATATTTCCCGGTGGTAGTTTGTAAGTATATGTAAGATCATATATACACCAAATAAAGCATATGGTAAAAGATAAGAGTTAACCATCATGCAAAGAGAGTTTCTTGATAGCTTCAATTAGTCATACCATCATGCAAAGCAATTAATAGTATTCATACCAACATGCAAAGCAATTAATAGTATTCATACCAACATGCAAAGCAATTAATAGTATGACTTGAAGCATATGGTTTTCCAAAAATGTATTGAGAGACACATTGTGAAAAACCATGCTAAGGACCACTTTCACAAATAAGATCCACAAAGATATTAGCAATGAAGCCATTTAAGCAAATTGGAACTTGTTTGAGAAAACATGTCACATATGAGAGATAATTTACAATATCAATTCTATGTGACACAACCTCAAATGTTCACATTTCCTAGGCTTATAATATGCACAAAGCTTATTACTCCCCCATAATGTGATAAGGAATTTATTTTCACAAGAGGCAAATAAGATCCAACTAGAGATATTAATGAACATTAGAATTTGAATTTCTCATGAAGATGACATACCACATAGAGACTAGATAATCTTGCAATATCAATTCTAAGTGATATTCCTCATGTACACACATTGTTAGGATTGTGAAATTCCTAAAGGCATATCACTCCCCCAAAATGTTATAGTCCATTAATCTCTCATAAGAGCCATATAAGATACAACAAGATGCAAAGAGGCTCCAACACAAGCACAAATACATGGTGTGCAACCTAACATACATAGACTTGATTTCTCAAGAAAAACAAGTAGGATGCACAACATATACAAACACATGTTAGGAACAAAACTAACACATGCAAAGGGGCGAGTAACTTTCAATATAAATGAGTTGAGCACATGTTACCGCAAGGAGGAACATTGGGTGTATGATAGAAGTAAGATAACCAAAAGACTTGGCTTGAGATAGTATAAATGATGAAGATCCCTTAATTCTTCATGATGTAGTCAAGTCTCCAATGCCCTCCAACAAGCACCTATTGATCAAGTTTTGGATTGTTGGTCCCCAACTAAGTTGGGTCCTAAGAGGTTAGTCACAATAGGCTTGGCAACCCAAATGGTTCTTTTCTTGACACCACTTTGAGCACCAACATATTTGGCAAACACATTGCCACCCTTATCCTTACGAAGAGAATAAACATCATCAATGGAGATAGAGTTGGATGAGGTACCAATAGTGCAAAAAGAGGAGATGTGGCCCTTCTCACGGCATATGTAGCAAGTTCTTTTCCTCTCCTTCTTCTCACTAGATTTCTCCACAATGGGAGTATTGGCTTGATTCTTCTTGGGAAGTGGAATTTCTTCAACTTGAGGTTGAATATGAGTTTGAGCTTGAGGCCGATTCCCTTTTTGCTTCTTCTTCAAAGGGCAAGATCTAACATGGTGCCCTTCAATTTTGCACTTGAAGCAAACAATCTTGGCCGGGTCTTTGACTTGTACTTGGCCCTTCTTCTTGTTGTTGTTGTTGTTGTTGGACTTGTTCTTGTTGTTGGATTTGAATCCAAGTCCACTCTTGTCATTGGGGGATTGTTGCACACTTAACATCGTGTCAAGTTTGCATTTCCCTTCATGACTCTTTACCAAGTCATTCTTCAAAGAAGTGACTTGAGCCTTGAGCTCTTTGATTTCCTCTACATGGTTAGTAACAACACAAGTACTAGAGGAAGTAGAACCTTCATTGTTAGAGCAATAAGGCAAGGAAGATAATTCATCACAAGATTTAGCAATATTATGAGTGGATGAATTACTAGGACTAGCACATGGCAATATAACATTTTGAGTAGTAGTGCTAGTACCCTCACAAGGTGTTGCCTTAGATATGATAGCCTCATGAGCTAACTTTAGCCTATCATGAGAGGCTAGAAGATCCTCATGGGAGCTAGCAAGCTTTCCATGATTTTCTTCCAATTTCCCATAATTGCTAGTTAGCAAATCAAGTTGAGCCCTTGATACGTCTCCGACGTATCGATAATTTCTTATGTTCCATGCCACATTATTGATGTTATCTACATGTTTTATGCACACTTTATGTCATATTCGTGCATTTTCTGGAACTAACCTATTAACAAGATGCCGAAGTGCCGATTCTTTGTTTCTGCTGTTTTTGGTTTCAGAAATCCTAGTAAGGAAATATTCTCGGAATTGGATGAAATCAAAGCCCAGGGGCCTATTTTCTCACGAAGCTTCCAGAAGTCCGAAGGAGAGACGAAGAGGGGCCACAGGGGAGCCAAACCATAGGGCGGCGCGGCCCCCCCCTTGGCCGCGCCGGCCTGTAGTGTGGGGCCCCCGTGCCGCCTCTTGACCTGCCCTTCCGCCTATAAAAAGTCTCCGTGACGAAACCCCCAGTACCGAGAACCACGATACGGAAAACCTTCCAGAGACGCCGCCGCCGCTGATCCCATCTCGGGGGATCCAGGAGATCGCCTCCGGCACCCTGCCGGAGAGGGGAATCATCTCCCGGAGGACTCTACGCCGCCATGGTCGCCTCCGGTGTGATGTGTGAGTAGTCTACCCCTGGACTATGGGTCCATAGCAGTAGCTAGATGGTTGTCTTCTCCCCATTGTGCTATCATTGTCGGATCTTGTGAGCTGCCTAACATGATCAAGATCATCTATCTGTAATTCTATATGTTGCGTTTGTTGGGATCCGATGAATAGAGAATACTTGTTATGTTGATTATCAAAGTTATGCTTATGTGTTGTTTATGATCTTGCATGCTCTCCGTTACTAGTAGATGCTCTGGCCAAGTAGATGCTTGTAACTCCAAGAGGGAGTACTTATGCTCGATAGTGGGTTCATGCCTGCATTAACACACAGGACGATGTGAGAAAGTTCTAAGGTTGTGTTGTGCTGTTGCCACTAGGGATAAAACATTGATGCTATGTCTAAGGATGTAGTTGTTGATTACATTACGCACCATACTTAATGCAATTGTCTGTTGTTTGCAACTTAATACTGGAGGGGGTTCGGATGATAACCTGAAGGTGGACTTTTTAGGCATAGATGCAGTTGGATGGCGGTCTATGTACTTTGTCGTAATGCCCAATTAAATCTCACTATACTCATCATGATATGTATGTGCATGGTCATGCTCTCTTTATTTGTCAATTGCCCAACTGTAATTTGTTCACCCAACATGCTGTTCGTCTTATGGGAGAGACACCTCTAGTGAACTGTGGACCCCGGTCCAATTCTCTTTACTGAAATACAATCTACTGCAATACTTGTTCTACTGTTTTCTGCAAACAATCATCTTCCACACAATACGGTTAATCCTTTGTTACAGCAAGCCGGTGAGATTGACAACCTCACTGTTTCGTTGGGGCAAAGTACTTTGGTTGTGTTGTGCAGGTTCCACGTTGGCGCCGGAATCCCTGGTGTTGCGCCGCACTACATCTCGCCGCCATCAACCTTCAACGTGCTTCTTGGCTCCTCCTGGTTCGATAAACCTTGGTTTCTTTCTGAGGGAAAACTTGCTGCTGTGCGCATCATACCTTCCTCTTGGGGTTGCCCAACGAACGTGTGAAATACACGCCATCAAGCATATTTTCTGGCGCCGTTGCCGGGGAGATCAAGACACGCTGCAAGGGGAGTCTCCACTTCTCAATCTCTTTACTTTGCTTTTGTCTTGCTTAGTTTTATTTACTATTTTGTTTGCTGCACTAAATCAAAATACAAAAAAATTAGTTGCTAGTTTTACTTTACTTGCTATCTTGTTTGCTATATCGAAAACACAAAAAATTTAGTTTACTTGCATTTACTTTATCTAGTTTGCTTTATTATCTTGCACTCTGTATTAAAAATACAAAAAAATTAGTTACTTTTGTTACCATGTCTAGCTCTGAACCTGTTACTTCTTCGCCTGAAGAATTAGTCTTCACTTTTAAACAAGGGGATGAGGAGAGTTTTAAGGATGCTTGGTCTAGAATTTTTACTTCTTATCGTAAAACTGAACCTCAAATGACTCTAAGTTTGCTCCTTAGTAATTTTTATTTTGGTCTTATGGTTCGCTATAGATATGCTTTGGATACTTTAGTGGGAGGAGATTTCCTTCATTGCAATGGGGATCAAGCTTTTAATGCCATAAAGAAGTTGGTTGCATCACATGATTCAGCTAATAACTTTGATTCAGCCCTCACTAGCATATATAGTAGATTAAATAATCTCGAGATAAGTACATCTCGCTTGGATGATAACTATTGCCACGTTCGTAATCGTCTTGAACAAGTTTTAGTGAACTCTAAACTCTCATTGTGGGATCCTGCTGTTAAAATTGTTATTGGTGATCGAACTCTCCATGCCTACTGTGATATTATGTATGAATTTTGCCTTATGCCTGAAAGTATTTATAAATCTTTGAAACTTTGGGGAGTTGAGGAAGGAGGAGAAGAAATAACTCTCATTGATAACTCTACTATAATTCCTAAAGGAATAGCCGCAGGTGTGCATACAACCATTCTTGGAAGAACAATATCCATTGATTATCTTGTTGTTGAAACAGGAAAACTCACACTCGGAAGATCCCTGCTGAAACTATTGGGAGCAGTCATTGATGTTGGAGAAGGCACTCTGAAATTCACCTCAATACCGGGGGGAAATCACATATTTCCTAAACCAAAGGGAAAGAAGAACAATAAGAAAGGTAAGGGTAAAGCCCAAGGTAAGGTTAACACTTCATCTCTCGATAATACTTGATACACACTTTCTGCGCCTAGCTGAAAGGCGTTAAAGAAAAGCGCTTATGGGAGACAACCCATGTTTTTACCTACAGTACTTTGTTTTTATTTTGTGTCTTGGAAGTTGTTTACTACTGTAGCAACCTCTCCTTATCTTAGTTGTGTGTTTTGTTGTGCCAAGTTAAGCCGTTGATAGAAAAGTAAGTACTAGATTTGGATTACTGCACAGTTCCAGATTTCTTTGCTGTCACGAATCTGGGTCCACCTCCCTGTAGGTAGCTCAGAAAATTAAGCCAATTTACGTGCATGATCCTCAGATATGTATGAAACTTTCATTCAATTTGAGCATTTTCATCTGAGCAAGTCTGGTGCCATTTTAAAATTCGTCAATACGAACTGTTCTGTTTTGACAGATTCTGCCTTTTATTTCGCATTGCCTCTTTTGCTATGTTGGATGAATTTCTTTGATCCACTAATGTCCAGTAGCATTATGCAATGTCCAGAAGTGTTAAGAATGATTGTGTCACCTCTGAATATGTCAATTTATAATGTGCACCAACCCTCTAATGAGTTGTTTCGAGTTTGGTGTGGAGGAAGTTTTCAAGGATCAAGAGAGGAGTATGATGCAACATGATCAAGGAGAGTTAAAGCTCTAAGCTTGGGGATGCACCCGGTGGTTCACCCCTGCATATATTAAGAAGACTCAAGCGTCTAAGCTTGGGGATGCCCAAGGCATCCCCTTCTTCATCGACAACATTATCAGGTTCCTCCCCTGAAACTATATTTTTATTCCATCACATCTTATGTGCTTTTTCTTGGAGCGTCAGTTTGTTTTTGTTTTTGTTTTGTTTGAATAAAATGGATCCTATCATTCACTTTATGGGAGAGAGACACGCTCCGCTGTAGCATATGGACAAGTATGTCCTTGGTTTCTACTCATAGTATTCATGGCGAAGTTTCTCCTTCGTTAAATTGTTATATGGTTGGAATTGGAAAGTGATACATGTAGTAATTGCTATAAATGTCTTGGGTAATGTGATACTTGGCAATTGTTGTGCTCATGGTTAAGCTCTTGCATCATATGCTTTGCACTCATTAATGAAGAAATACATAGAGCATGCTAAAATTTGGTTTGCATATTTGGTTTCTCTAAGGTCTAGATAATTTCTAGTATTGAGTTTGAACAACAAGGAAGACGGTGTAGAGTCTTATAATGTTTTCAATATGCCTTTTATGTGAGTTTTGCTGCACCGGTTCATCCTTGTGTTTGTTTCAAATAAGCCTTGCTAGCCTAAACCTTGTATCGAGAGGGAATACTTCTCATGCATCCAAAATACTTGAGCCAACCACTATGCCATTTGTGTCCACCATACCTACCTATACTACATGGTATTTTCCGCCATTCCAAAGTAAATTGCTTGAGTGCTACCTTTAAAATTCCATCATTCACCTATGCAATATATAGCTCATGGGACAAATAGCTTAAAAACTATTGTGGTATTGAATATGTCATTATGCACTTTATCTCTTATTAAGTTGCTTGTTGTGCGATAACCATGTTTACTGGGGACGCCATCAACTGTTCATTGTTGAATTTCATGTGAGTTGCTATGCATGTTCGTCTTGTCTGAAGTAAGGGCGATCTACACTGAGTTGAATGGTTTGAGCATGCATATTGTGAGAGAAGAACATTGGGCCGCTAACCGAAGCCATGTTCCATGGTGGAAGTTTCAGTTTTGGACAACAATCCTCAAATCTCTAATGAGAAAAGAATTAATTGTTGTTGAATGCTTAAAGCATTAAAAGAGGAGTCCATTATCTGTTGTCTATGTTGTCCCGGTATGGATGTCTAAGTTGAGAATAATCAAAAGCGAGAAATCCAAATGCGAGCTTTCTCCTTAGACCTTTGTACAGGCGTGCATAGAGGTACCCCTTTGTGATACTTGGTTAAAGCATATGTATTGCGGTGATAATCCAGGTAGTCCAAGCTAATTAGGACAAGGTGCGGGCACTATTAGTACACTATGCATGAGGCTTGCAACTTATAAGATATAATTTACATGATGCATATGCTTTATTACTACCGTTGACAAAATTGTTTCATGTTTTCAAAATCAAAGCTCTAGCACAAATATAGCAATCGATGCTTTTCCTCTATGAGGACCATTCTTTTACTTTCAATGTTGAGTCAGTTCACCTATTTCTCTCCACCTCAAGAAGCAAACACTTGTGTGAACTATGCATTGATTCCTACATACTTGCTTATTGCACTTATTATATTACTCTATGTTGACAATATCCATGAGATATACATGTTACAAGTTGAAAGCAACCGCTGAAACTTAATCTTCTTTTGTGTTGCTTCAATATCTCTACTTTGAATTATTGCTTTATGAGTTAACTCTTATGCAAGACTTATTGATGCTTGTCTTGAAGTGCTATTCATGAAAAGTCTTTGCTATATGATTCACTTGTTTACTCATGTCATATACATTGTTTTGATCGCTGCATTCACTACATATGCTTTACAAATAGTATGATCAAGATTATGATGGCATGTCACTCCAGAAATTATCTGTGTTATCATTTTACCTGCTCGGGACGAGCAGAACTAAGCTTGGGGATGCTGATACGTCTCCGACGTATCGATAATTTCTTATGTTCCATGCCACATTATTGATGTTATCTACATGTTTTATGCACACTTTATGTCATATTCGTGCATTTTCTGGAACTAACCTATTAACAAGATGCCGAAGTGCCGATTCTTGTTTCTGCTGTTTTTGGTTTCAGAAATCCTAGTAAGGAAATATTCTCGGAATTGGATGAAATCAAAGCCCAGGGGCCTATTTTCTCACGAAGCTTCCAGAAGTCCGAAGGAGAGACGAAGAGGGGCCACAGGGGAGCCAAACCATAGGGCGGCGCGGCCCCCCCTTGGCCGCGCCGGCCTGTAGTGTGGGGCCCCCGTGCCGCCTCTTGACCTGCCCTTCCGCCTATAAAAAGTCTCCGTGACGAAACCCCCAGTACCGAGAACCACGATACGGAAAACCTTCCAGAGACGCCGCCGCCGCCGATCCCATCTCGGGGGATCCAGGAGATCGCCTCCGGCACCCTGCCGGAGAGGGGAATCATCTCCCGGAGGACTCTACGCCGCCATGGTCGCCTCCGGTGTGATGTGTGAGTAGTCTACCCCTGGACTATGGGTCCATAGCAGTAGCTAGATGGTTGTCTTCTCCCCATTGTGCTATCATTGTCGGATCTTGTGAGCTGCCTAACATGATCAAGATCATCTATCTGTAATTCTATATGTTGCGTTTGTTGGGATCCGATGAATAGAGAATACTTGTTATGTTGATTATCAAAGTTATGCTTATGTGTTGTTTATGATCTTGCATGCTCTCCGTTACTAGTAGATGCTCTGGCCAAGTAGATGCTTGTAACTCCAAGAGGGAGTACTTATGCTCGATAGTGGGTTCATGCTCGCATTAACACCGGGACAGGTGATGTAAAGTTCTAAGGTTGTGTTGTGCTGTTGCCACTAGGGATAAAACATTGATGCTATGTCTAAGGATGTAGTTGTTGATTACATTACGCACCATACTTAATGCAATTGTCTGTTGTTTGCAACTTAATACTGGAGGGGGTTCGGATGATAACCTGAAGGTGGACTTTTTAGGCATAGATGCAGTTGGATGGCGGTCTATGTACTTTGTCGTAATGCCCAATTAAATCTCACTATACTCATCATGATATGTATGTGCATGGTCATGCTCTCTTTATTTGTCAATTGCCCAACTGTAATTTGTTCACCCAATATGCTGTTCGTCTTATGGGAGAGACACCTCTAGTGAACTGTGGACCCCGGTCCAATTCTCTTTACTGAAATACAATCTACTGCAATACTTGTTCTACTGTTTTCTGCAAACAATCATCTTCCACACAATACGGTTAATCCTTTGTTACAGCAAGCCGGTGAGATTGACAACCTCACTGTTTCGTTGGGGCAAAGTACTTTGGTTGTGTTGTGCAGGTTCCACGTTGGCGCCGGAATCCCTGGTGTTGCGCCGCACTACATCTCGCCGCCATCAACCTTCAACGTGCTTCTTGGCTCCTCCTGGTTCGATAAACCTTGGTTTCTTTCTGAGGGAAAACTTGCTGCTGTGCGCATCATACCTTCCTCTTGGGGTTGCCCAACGAACGTGTGAAATACACGCCATCAGCCCTTAGCTCAACATTCTCCTTCAAGATAGATGCTTCACAAGAAGTAGAGTTAGTAGCACAAGCATCATCACAAGACATATCAAGAAGAGAGGGTAACATAGCATGCTCTTTTAAATATGAAGCTTGTAGGTTCTCATATGACTTGGTGAGGATAGAGTGTTCGCTCTCCAAGGCCTTGTGGGCCTTGTCTAGATCATCTAGATCCTTAACAAGTTTATCATGACCAACACCAACTTTGGACTTTTCATTTTTAAGCAATTTTAATTTAGCTTGAGCATGGTCTCTTTCTTTAGTGAGTTTAGCAAATATTTCATTTTGAGACACCTCAAGGGTTTCAAGTTGCTCCTCTAGAGAGGCTACGGTATCTTGTTCTTCTTCAAGATCATTCTTTAAGGATGCTACATCATTGGCATACTCTCGTTCAAGAGCACCCTTTTTATCAATGGTGTTCTCATGCATCCAAATAAGTTTTTGGCTCTCAATAGCGGTAGTCAAGATTTCAAAGAAGTGAGTGCTAGCAATTTTATTTTTGCAAATAACCTTGAATACGCTCTCATCCTTATCACGTAGAGAGACAACCCAATCCTCTTCTTCATATTCATCCTCATCCTTATCACCACGAGACATATTAGGTTCCATGGTAGGAGGTACCGTGGAACCCTTGGCCATAAGGCATATATGAGGACCGTGAGATAAAGATGAGGAGTTACTTGAGGCTCCTTTCAAGATCTTGTCTTGACTAATAGAATCCTTGGTTTCCTCTACATTGTTAGACACACAACAACTAGAGGAAATAGAATCATTTTTATCATGGCCACAAGACAAATCAAGCATATCATTATGAGATTTATTCAAGCAACTTACACATGATATGCAAGGACTATCAACACAAGCATGTAAATCATTTCTAGTGCTAGATGTGTTTAAGTCCAAAGATGAAGCATTGCAATGAGATAGAGATGAAGAATCATCAATAGTAAGCTCAATATCAACATTGCAATTTTCATCACCACTCACCATATCATTACCTTGTGTCTTACCACACTTTGGTGAAGTGGATGAAGATGAGAACTCATCACGGCCGGAAGTGGAAGCAATACAATCATCCTCAATAATATTGGACACATCATATTTATCTTGAATCTTTGTCCATAACTCATGAGCGCTCCAAAAAGGCAAGTATGGAAAAAGACCTACATCTCTCAAAGCATTCATAAGAACATAAGAAGCTTGAGAATTGAGATATAAATTTTTCTCATCCTCTAATGATAGATTTTGTGAATCCATAGGAGGAGAAAAACCTATATCTACAATTTTCTCCATATGAGGGTCAATGTCCCGAAAATGACTAAGCATGCAAATTTTCCAAACATCATAATTTGTACCATCTAATATAAGAGTGTTATCGTGCACTAATCCTCTAGCCGACATCTTTACTCTCAAGGTGGTGAAGCCTAAGAATGAGAGACCTTGCTCTGATACCAATTGAAAGGACACGAATGTCGCCTAGAGGGGGGGGGGTGTGAATAGGCGGTTTAAAACTTTTACGAGATGGGCTTAACAAATGCGGAATAAAACTAGCGTTTACTTTGTCAAGCCCAAAGCCTATATACTATGGTTCACCTATGTGCACCAACAACTTATTCTAAGCAAAGGTTCACCTATGTGGACCAACAACTTAAGCTAAGCAATACAAGCAAGTATGTGATAGCAAGATATATATAACTTCAAGCACGATGGCTATCACAAGGTAAAGTGCATAAGTAAAGAGCTCGGGTATAGAGATAACCGAGGCACGCGGGAGACGATAATTTATCCCGGAGTTCACACTCTTGCGAGTGCTAATCTCCGGTGGAGAGGTGCAGTTGCTTAGTGCTCCCGAACGCCACAAGAGGCTCACCTTGAGGTGTGGTTGCTCGATGCACACCAACGCCACAAAGGCCTCACCCCAAGATGCGGTACTCACACCACACACCGAACGCCACGAAGGCGCCTCACCTAAATCTCCGGTGACCCTCGCCACAAAGGCCTAGGTCACGGTTCCACTAAGGGATTTCCTTTGAGGCGGAAACCGGGCCTTACACAAAGATTGGGGCACACATCCACAACTTAATTGGAGGCTCCCAACAAATCGCCACAAAGGCCTAGAATCCGTCTAGGGTTCCAAGAACCCAAGAGTAACAACCTTCTTGCTTTCACCACCACGAATCACCGTGGAGAACTCAAACCAATGCACCAAATGCAATGGCAAGAACACCACAAAGATGCTCAAGTCCTTCTCTCTCAAATTCCAACAAAGCTACAAAAGCTATTGGGGGAATAAGAGAGGAAGAACAAATGAATTCACAAAGAACACCAAGATCAAGATCTAGAGAGTTCCACTCACAAAGAGATGGATTTGATTGGTAGAAATGTAGATCTAGATCTCCTCTCTCTTTTCCCTCAAGAATATGCAAGAATCATGGGAGGAATCAAGAACTAGGGCAAGCTTTGAAGTACAACAATGGAGGGGAGAGAGAGAAAGTGAACCAACCAGCCCAAGGAGGAAGAAGGGGGTCTTATATACCCCCTCCCAACGAAATATGACCGTTTGGGACCTCCCAGGCCGGAAAATCCGCCCCCGGGCCGGATTATCTGCCCCCCAAAATTGCCCCTGGCTCGGGCCGGATATTTGGCCGGATATTGTCCCAGTTTTGGTCATTCGGGCCGGATTATCCGCCCCCCCAGAAAACTGCAGAAACACCAAAACTAAAACGGGCATAACTTTAGCATCCGGACTCCGATTTTGATGATCTTGGGCTTGGTTTGAAGCTAGGAACAAGCTCTACAAGATCATGCAGGAAACCATCATAGTCCAACAAGGGAGGATAGAAACAAATGATGAAAGGTTTGACCTATCTAAAAAAGACATACCGGTAAAACCTCCAATCTCGAAAATGCAACAAGTTGCCCATGCAAAAACCATTCTCAATGAACTAGAGCTTGTCATGAGAATAAGCACAAGCTCTAAAACATCACATGGATAAGATCCAAATAAAACCAAGAAAGATGATGAACCAAACTCGAAAACGCAACAAGTGATCTATGCGGAATCCGTTTTCGATGAACTAGAGCTTGTCATGAGAATAAGCACAAGCTCTGAAACATCACATGGATAAGGTCCAAATAACAACCAAGAAAGATGATGCAAGGATGCAAAGGTTTGAGCTCTCTCCGAACGATACGATCGAGTTACTCACTCGAGAGCCCTCTTGATAGTACGGCAACTAAACTATAAACCGGTCTCCAACTACACTATGAGACCGGTGAGAAACAAACCATATCAAGAGCAAACCTTATACTTGCGCATTCCACTTGAGCTCGATGACGACGATCTTGACCTCAACAAGATGGAACGCCTTTCCTGCTTGTGCTTGCTTGATGAAGTCTTGTGGATTGCTCCCCCATAATCCACCATGGGAGAGCTTCTTCTTCGGCGCATCTTCACATAACCATGACCACCATGTGGATTGCTCCCCCATAATCCACCATGGGAGAGCTTCTTCTTCGGCGCATCTTCACATATCCATGATCACCATATGGATGGCAAGACTCAAGCAAAGGATCTCTTCGAGATGGCTCATCTTGAACTTGCACTTTATTTCTTCATTCTTCATCATGTTGATGTCTTGAAGTAACTTGAGGGCTCACTTCATCTTCATCTTCAAGACATACTTGACACTTGATATCCTTCATCAATTTCTTCTTATTGCAACCTTGAAGCCAACATATGGTTCAAGAATTGCCTATGGACAACTCCTACAAATATAACTCAATGCAAACATTAGTCCATAGGGATTGTCATTAATTACCAAAACCACACATGGGGGATCCATGCACTTTCAGATGGTGCCAAGCGCTTGGATGCCGATGTTGGTGGTGATTGTGCAGACGGTTTGGTAGCTGAGAGCAAGGAGGAGGAGGGTGAGACGGCTGAGGAGAAGGGAAAGAGGAAGAAGAGGAACAGGAAGAAGAGGAAGGTGAACGATAAGGAGAAGGATTCAGAGAGCAAGGAGGATGCTACAGATGACAATGTGGAGGAGGGTAAGAAGGATGTTACCGATGCCATGTGGGACCTGCTAGAGGATGACATGTGGGACCAACTAAAGAACTGCTTGAGATTATGATGCCCCGCTTTGCGGTGAGGTGAAAAAGCTATCCTAGGCAACCAATTGACCAGCTACATTTTGGTGGCCGGTACAGGGGCTTGGGCGCGGTGGATCTAGAGCCGGTTTAGTGGGGGCGGATGAAAGTTGTCCGGAGTCGAAGGCGGTGGGCGATAGAAGCGGCGTAGAGAGGGTGAAATGTCAGATATGGTTTATCGCATTTGACCCCATTTTTCCCACCCAACCATTTGTGCTGGTAGTTTTCCAGCCCAGTTTTGACATAACTATAGCCTGCATGCATTCTAGGGTTTTGCGCCAAAATATTTGTAGGTTAGTAGCATTTTACGAGAGCCATAGCTTCTATATGCATGCTCCAAGCAAGGCGATTCCGGTGGCGTTGGAAAGGCTCTCAGAAAGTTAGATTTTTCTAGACATGTACTTTTAGAGATGTAGTGTTTATGGTTAGGGTTTAGGATTTAGGTTTGGGATTCCGGGTAGGATTTAGGGTTAGGGTTTATGTGAATGGTTAAAGTTTATGGTTTAGGATTTAGGATCAAGATTAGGGTTTAGAGATCCATCATTTCATGTGTCACAAAATGATAGTTACTACTCCATGGTGCTCCTATACTGGAGGCGACCGCTAGTAGGACTCCGGCGCCGGCCATGGCCGCGCGCCACCATCTGAGAGATCTGAGAGGGGGCCACGGACGTTGGTGCTCAGGACCCATGAGGCCGGAGGTAGGAGATGAGGTTTCACACACGTGTTCTAGTTAACTAAGTTGGGAGCGCGGGTTGATAACAAGAAAAGCTTTAGGGTTTATTTGCAAAATCGCATGTCCGGCAGTTTTTTCGGATCGGAGGGAGTACCTTTTTTGGTTTGGTAGATTTCCCGCTTATATTTTTTTTACAACACATGCACTTTCTAGGTTTTCCTTCCCTTTTACATGGGGATTCAATCTATCTACTATGAATTTCCATTGAAATTTTCTTCATTTTTTGTCTGACAATATACATCCAAAAAGTGACCTTAAAGTTGCACCACCAGTACTAGAAATTGCAGGAAGAAACAATGTTAATTGTGGTATAGATTTCTGACTATCCACAACCGGGCCAAACATGACAAACATTTGGTTTTTCCATACATTGTAGTAGACCACTCTTCATAAATAATTAAGCGAAGTAACTGAAACCAAAAAATTATAGTGCAACTGGATCTAACTTCTACAAACCATTTATAGACATAGATGTGAAAGTAGTCACACAAAGGGTTTAGACCTAGGGCCTTTAACACATAAGAATGACAAGAATTGCAACATGCACTATTGCCTCATATATGGCTTTGCATAATAAAATACTTTGCAATTGGGAAATAAATAAATAAAATGATTAAGTAATATCCTATTTTGGTAGTCACAAAAGAATTTTGTCGGCATATGTCTTGGTGCACATGCCCTACTACCGACAACGGTGGCCCAATACTGAACTAAATCCTCACCATCACGGGACAACCCTAAATTTACAGTGGTACTCCTTCCATCCCACCAAAAGTGTCTCAACTTTATTACAACTTAGATGTATCTAGACACCATCTTGTAGATAGATACATGCATCCAAATTTTGACAAATTTTAGGCACTTTTGGTGGGACGGAGGGAGTATTAGACAAGAGAATTGTCAACACTGTGAATTACGGTAAATACTCCCGGCTTAGGTTCCCGATCGATTATGGGTTGATGTAACGGTATGTGGAAAACATATACATGTATGTGTCCTAAACTAGCTAGCCCTCCATGCATGCATGCAACCACATCATCATTACGGACTTGACCTATATGAAAAATGGAAGCAATTAAGCAATCATGTACCCAGGTTTCGCTTACGACGATGATGGTATGGTGGTTTTTACCAGAGACGAGTCCGGCTAGCAGGGGCGGATCCAGGATTTAAGCATAGAGAGGGCGAAGCTAGCAAAGAATGAGCACTAGTCGACTATTATATCAAATATACCTGGTATCCCATTATATCGCAAGGTTATATATATTCACCTAATATAAATCTTGCTTTCGGTTTGCCCTACCGAGTGGCGCCTAACTACGACGGTGGTTGGACCTGCCATGTCACCATGAACAAATACGGATACATATGTCCACGGTGCTCCAGCGGCAAATCGAATTGTACATAAATGGTCAACTGCAAAGCAAAAAATCCCAATGTTGGCCCAATATGTATCTCATGTTTTTTGAGCTACTGTAGCTAATTTAAACAAAAGATAAGTTCAGATCTCTATCTCTCATATGAGAGATGCAAGTAATATTGCTAAACCATTAGCGCTTTGGGCATTGACACAATAATATACTCCCTCCGCTCCTTTCTATAGTGCATATAGATTTTTGGCATTTGTTTCACAATATAAGGCTTTAGCTTGGTTTTTTTTTCAGTTACCCCCTCCACCGGTCAACTCCCACACGACATGCATGAAAAAAAATCCATACAAAATAGGAAACAATTAATTGAGATTCCTAATGCATGGCTCCAAGGATTGCTTAGATTTAGGAAACAATGTTTTTCTTTCCTTAATTAAACCTGACTGCACATATATGGAGAGTCAACCAGACAGATTTGTGGGATTTGTTACGGTAAGTTAGGAAGTTATCGATTTCCGTAATTTTAGTCTGATCTCAAATCGTTCAACCAGGGGGTCTTGTGTAAAAAAATAATCTTGCAGTAATTTGCGTGCAAAAAATCTATAGGCACTATAGAAAGGAACGGAGGGAGTATATGTTACTGATATTCCAACAATGCAAACCTTGAAAGATGAACTCTTGTTTGCGAACCAGAATTTGTATTAGTTGTCTGACTGTGACTACAAATCAGGAATCTTCCAGACGGATTCTTGTAACGCTCCTTACTAGAAGTTGTAATGATGTAGTTGTAAGTTAGACTTGTGATGGAGTCGGGCTGTGTTGTTGCACTTTTATTGATGCTTATTGTTTGAATTGTGACCTGATGGTCCAAAAAATAGGGATGTCATGCCAAAAGTTTCTAGAATCTTGCTTATCGGTGTCCATAGGCAGCTGCATAGTACACATCAATAATAATAAGTCCTGCTAGCTCCAAAAGCTTGTGACCTGATCACTAATTAGGAGGGACAAATAGTCTAAATATCTCTTGGCGGCTCATTCCAAAATTTTGGTACTCCTAAAATTTTGATACTCTTAATTAATCAGATCAGTGCAGTGCCATGTCGAGATTAACATGTATATATAGACTACATTAGTACTCCTGGTTGTTCCAAGATTTCATAACTTTGCACACCATATTCATTTTGGTAGTTTTCCCGCTCGTTTTTCGTGTTGGCACTTTTCCCATCCAAACTTTTGTTCTGCCAGTTTTCCGTCCCAATCCCAACACAATTATAGCCTACATAGTACATTGCAGGTTCTCCCGCCTAAACAACGTTTTTTTGAGAGCCTTAGCGTCTACGTACGTTTTCCAGGCGATTCGAGCGGCGTTGGAAGGGCTCTTAGAAACTTATTTTTTTCTAGACTTGTATTTAGAACTCTAGTATTTTATCATATTGGGAAATTTCTTCGCACTTTGGAACTTACGTATCCTATCAGAAAGTTTTCGGGGACCAAAAGAAGACCATCTAAGCCCCCGAATGGGCCCTGCAAGTTCTATCGACAAGAATTTGTCCGCGTCCTTATTTATGCCCATCGTTTATGGATCACGCGCGCTAAAGCATTACATATCATTTTATGTGCGTTTATTTTGTCGTGTGTTACTATTTTTATCAATAAATGATTGCATGAACCTATTATTTCATGAGTCCCTAATTTATGTGCATTTCCTTATTTCGTCTGTCCCCGCATATTATATGTGTCCTTTTATGCCCCTCACACTCCGCTTCATCACGACGGCATTTGGCCCGTTCCAGATGTTGGAGACGGCAATGGCGGGGGAGCGACGTAGGATGACCTACAAGTTGCAAGCTATGTCGATCTGTGATGGTGAGGGATGTGTAGTCGTTGAAGGGGTTGTCGTCCACGACAGTGGGTGGGATTTCTAGCTGCATGCATGGTGGTATCGGAGGGGAGCTTGCCGCAATGTCGTTTGCGCGGCTGCAGCATGTCTCGGGAACCCCGCCCATGTAGGTGACGATGCATGGAAGTGGGAGAGGGCGCCGCAGAGGCACACAACCTCAAATGCACGATCTTGTTGTGTGTGTGTGTGTGGGGGGGGGGGGGGTGAGGGGGGCTGCCCACTGATGATGCCCGCTTTGCGGTGAGGCAAAAAGCTATCCTACGATGACCAATATTTTGGTGCCCGGTACAGGGCTTGGGCGCGGCGGATCTAGAAATAAATTATAAATACTCCCCGCATACCATAATTTCGGTCATGAAATAAATTATAAAATTTGAACTAAGTATTATTAGCCGACTGGGTACTGATTGGCTTAGCTCCCGGCCGATTATCGGTTCATGGAACGGTACGTGGAAAACATATACATGTCTGTGTCCTAAACTGCTAGCCCTCTATGCATGCATGCAACCAAACCGTACGGGTGAAGCCCAATGGATGTTCGATACTGAATGTGAAGCCCAAGCTTAAATATTTTAGCTTTACAGACTTCGGGTCCTCTAGGTACGTACTACTAGTATGATATATAGCTAGGCTCATCTTCGATGACATCGTCCATCTCATCACTCTCACTGGAACCAAACCGTACGGGTGCTACGCTCTCTCCTCATCCATCTCCTTCCCAACTATGTCGACGCATATGCCCTCATCAACCACCTCCTACGGCATCACTCCATGGAAGCCTGCCGCGCCACACATGCCCACGCCCATGACGAAGACGACTAGCATGGGCGGATCCACCATCCCTCCAGCCCGGGCGGTCGCCCGGGCTTGGCAACGGCGGCACACCTAGTATCATGTGATGTTCTATAGCATTTTGTCTCAAAAAATGGCATGGTAGGCATGTTTTCCCAGGCTTCTAGAAACTTCTAGGTCCACCCATGACGACTAGGAGGTGAGGCTGAGCGGGGCGTGCACCGCGGTGACGACCGTGGCAAAACAGACATCCATGGGAGTGTGGGAAAAAGTAGAGGCTGGAGCATGACCATGATGGTGAGGTCGGCCACCGCCCGCCTGGTGCCGCCCGGTGTGTGTGTGTATGGATACATGAATGAGATGGATGATTGCTATGTGCATGATGCATGGTTTCACATAACGATGCATGTGGCATGGTCACGTCATATCCCACGTCAGGCCTATTCCGTCCTACCGGGAGAAAATGGATTATGGGAATTCTAAGAAGTCGGGCAGATGTGAATTCTACGGTCGGCTGCGGAGAGTAGCATGCGCGAATTCGCTTGCATAGTTTTCCCAAAAACACCTGACTAACATTGCGATTGACTAGATACGGGATAAGTGAGACTGCAGCGCTAATCCCGCCGCATCAAAATGGGATCTCAGAAACGGAATTACTGAGATTTTTCCACAGGGATCTCAAAAATGGAATTACTGAGCTTGGCAGCATGCCTGTCCCATTTGTAGTTATCCTTAGTTTCACACGCCAAGGTTGGCTTGACATTACGGAGCATGTACTTAATCTACTCTATTCTAACGGAGGATAGTCCTATTATATGTCTATGATCAGCATTTTGGCTGTTTGTCCATCTATATGTAGATAGAATAGCTTTTCTGTTTAGAGGCGGTGAAAAGCATAGAGCCAGCAAAAAAGGGATTGATTTTGTTTTTATGAAAATAGAATGAAAGCAGTGCCAATTTAAATTAAAGAGGTGAAAAGAAAAACCGAGAGAAAGACATAGTTGAAATCTGTTGTGTTGCATGCACTGTGCCAGCCCGGAAATGATTGGCTGATGCATGGAGTGTGCTAGGCAGCCCAACAGCTCATGCAGTGTGCTAGGTAGCCCAACAACTCATACAGTGCCCCAGCCCAGACGGTGTTGATGGAAAAATCCCAGAGTGAAGGTAAAAGTTTAGTCCCATACCGCTTAGCCATGAAGCTGGAGAGCTGTTTATAAGGTGAGCTTTTTGATGCCTTCTAGATACTAGTACTACATGAGGTATGTATGCATAGCGCGTGCGCTCGCGTGAATATTCGCGACTTAAGACTTTGGACGCTTGGCGGCGGCGCGGGTAGCGGCCTATCAAATAAATTTTGGTAATCCAAATTATTGTACTGGTTTACTTTGGCTGGGGTTAGTTTTCTGTCATGCAGTAAATATTATGGATCACTTCTGGCACCTTAGCCTGACAAGATTTTGTGTTCACTGACATCAACCCTTCAATTCATCCAGGCTGGTATTTCACCATTGCTCCAGAAGCAACTAGAAGATTTGGCCAGAAGGAATGTAAATGGTAATACTAGTAATAACGAGAATAAAGGGTCTCAATTTGTTATTGGCCAGGATCGTGTGGAACCCTTGCAAGCTCTTCAAGATTCTGGGCAAGAGGTGAGCTTTTCAATCGACATTTATGTCACTCATAACCAGAACCAAGTTTCTAAATTGTGTGTAGTTCATATATCAGTTGCTTTTGTTTGTATATTCTTCTGCCCCTTCTCTTATCTATTACTGATTTTATGCTGTCAGATTTGTGTGAATATGGACAAGCAAAGAGAGAAGAGAAGACTTGCTGAAAATTGGAGGCGGAAGAAACATGAAGAGAAGAAGAGTAATTTTCTTTCATCATTCTTTTCTAATTCGCTCCGCTTGCACTCATGCATCTCCAGTGGTCATGGCGCTGCAATTATTCATTTGTCAATATTTAAAAGAAATGCAAGAAGCCTGCATTCTACTTTTATCTCGTACACATGCCATTCCTATAATAATGCTGATGAACATTGGATTTTATCTGGCTCTGTCCGAGCGTTCATATTTCAAAAATGCCCCTAGCTATAATTAAAAATGGTACTACAAACTTTGTTTAGACAGCCCATCGATGTCTTAATTTCTTCCTTGCATTTTCAGGTACACGAGAACAAAAGAGAAATGACAGGAGACAAGCAAAAGAGAGGGACTGAATAGTCGATGAATAACTGAAGGAGGAGCCATTTATCTTGGCTATGTTTGTTTTGGCGTTGTTTATCTCTGGGTTCAGTAGGGTAAATGTGCCAGGCAACTTATGTTGTCAGGGACACTTGAGGTCCATGATTGCTTCTAAGAACACCTTCACTGATGTTTTTGACGTGATATTTCACTGAAGGCACTAAATTTATGAGTTAGTGTAAACAAGATTGAGTCGATCAGGCGATGGATATCATCATCAGCAGTTAAGCTAGAACCGAGCCTCAGCAAAGAATGATGAAACATAAGCAATTTGCTTGGCTGTGTTGTAACAGTTAACCCATCTCTGTAACCTGTGATATACGTTTATTAGAGTTTATCTTTAAATGTTTTTTTTTCTTTTGTGCGAGATCTCTCAGATGTTTACAAACCAAAATTTCTGGTGGAAATTTCAGGGACTTGACTGAACCGTTGTAGCAAATCTTGACTGTTGATGAGAAAAACAAATCCTAGCTGTTGTCCGACGCTTCGGCTTTCCTTTGTGGTGGTGGGGGCGCTGATAGTGTCAGGTGTGTTTTGTTAAGAGGTTCTCCTAAGTTTTTTTGAAACTGAGGTTCTCCTATGTTGTTTTCTCGTGCTTCCGATGTTTTTCACGTCAATATGAATATGACAGTATGAAGCAGTGGTTCAACATGTTGCCTTGCCTGGATTTTGTATGTGTGGACAATAGTGTCTTTAAGGATATTAGGTTCCTACATCCCTCGGCGGTGCGGATTTGCGTTGACTCGGCCGGCGAACCCGAGATTTCGAGGTGCACTACATCCCGGGTCACCATACGCGACGTTTTGGCCGCTTTCGTCGGGCTAGGTGGCCTCAAAAACGAGAAAAAAAAAGTTTTGACATGCACCACGGAGGGACCAAAAATCGTCGGCCATGGTACACCAGCAACCACGGCGCGACTTCAACTTCGTCGGCCATGGCAACTTTTCTTGTAGTGGGTGTTTGTCAAGTACTTGATGAACTTTGAGTGGAGCTTTTGTAGCCACTACGTGATGATTAGTGATTCCAATAGGAGAGTAATTCAGAGTAGCACAAGTGAAGAGAAGTTATCTAATTGTCCAATTACGTGATCATTGTTGAGAGTGTCCACTAGTGAAAGTATGATCCCTAGGCCTTGTTTCTAAGCATTGAAACACCGTTTCCAACAAGTTCTACTACATGTTCGTTTGCTGCCATTTTTATTTCAGATTGCAATTACTACTTATAATCATCCATATTACTTGTATTTCACTATCTCTTCGCCGAACTAGTGCACATATACATCTGACAAGTGTATTAGGTGTGTTGGGGACACAAGAGACTTCTTGTATCTTAATTGCAGGGTTGGTTGAGAGGGATATCTCTGACCTCTACCTCCCTGAGTTCGATAAACCTTGGGTGATCCACTTAAGGGAAACTTGCTGCTGTTCTACAAACCTCTGCTCTTGGAGGCCCAACACTGTCTACAGGAATAGAAGCGTGCGTAGACATCAGTCTTTTCAGACGATGCAGCGTCGGCCAAGGCGGCCTTAGCAGCCTTGTTGCCAGTAGGACGGCCTGCCGACGTTGCCAACGGCGTGTCCAGATCAATGGTGTCCTTCCCCTTGGACAACGACAGACGCGTCAGCTGCCATTTGTGGTTCGTTTTGAGCTTGCTATAGCAATGCGTCAGCCTGAAAGTCTTATGACCGTCCGAGTTCCTCCGGGACAAATCCATGGCCTTGTCAAACTAACCAAAGGAAGCGGAATCATTTCATCGAACACAATGTATGCGCTACAGATTATGTAAGAAAGAGTCGTACCAGTTGGGCGACGTCGGCGCCGCTGTCGCCTCTGGTCACTAAGTCGTGATGGTACCCATGGAAGGAGTTCACCGACGCCTGGATGATGACCCATCGCGTCGACATTGCCTTTTGGCTCCTCTTCATTGTCACTTTGTTGTAGTCACTGTTGATGAGCTTGCGCTCATCGAACTCGGCCTTGATCCTCGTCCAATACTTCCTGTATTTTTGGTTGGCGCCGATGATGGAGTCATGGCTCACCGTCGCCCACGACTCGCACAGACATAGATCCTCCAAAACCGTCCACTTGGGGTCTCGTGTGCCCGATGCCTTCTTCTTCGTCTTCTTCCTAGTCCTCATGCCATCCGCGTCTACCTCCACGAGATCATCATCACCGGCACCCTCCTCGTCCTCTTCCTCGCTGCCCTCTTCGTCCTCTTCCTCGTCATCATCGTCGTCCTCCACCCCCTCCTCTTCCTCCTGCTCCTCGTCCTCACCCCGTCCTCCTCCTCCTCCTCCTCCTCAGCACCGGCGCCATCGAATTCGAGCGGCCCCCTGGGGCCAGTGAACGGGCGCCGTCCGGACCGGGTCCTGGCTCGCGCTGAGGCGCTTGCTCGTACGCCGGTGAGTAGAAGAGGTTGTTGGGGTTGAAGCCGCCATGCGGCAGCGCATCCTGTTAGTGGGGCGACAAGTTAGGCGTCACGCACCCGGGAGTGGCGGAGGGGCCGTCGTTGTTGAAGGTGGATGTCGACGGAGAGATCACTCCCGGAATGTACACCGGCAAGGACGTACTCCATGGGCTCGCATTGGTGGCGTCGATACACCCGACCATTATGTGCTGGTGCTGGCGCGCCGCCAGAGCCTTCTTTTCCTGCTCCGCTGCGCTCCGTCCTTTCCGCTCCGCCGTCGCCATCTTCCGGTGCAGACAATCTTGCTGCCATTGATCATCGGTCCATCCTTCCGGCTTTTTCTTCAGAGCCGGCGCCTTCCGCGGCTTCGTGAACGACGCTTTCGCCCCTTTCGTCTCATTGCTTGGCGGCTTCTTGGCCGCTTTCTTGGCCATCTTTTTGGGGGCTGTCGGTGGCGCCATGGAATGGGGAGAGGGTAGCGGCGGCGGGTGGACGGCGGGAGGGAGAAACAAATCGGCAGGATAGGAGAAATGAATCGGCGGCGGGATATGTGTTGGAAGGCCAGAAATGCGAGGCGTGATAGGCGCGATGTGGCGGGAGGGGCGGGATTTGGCGGGAGTGGGTTGGGCCCGCGTCGCTTCGCCTCGCTTTTCGTTGTGTCCGGCGTGCCCGGTGCAGGGGATGGGGACGGGCTCGGGGCGCCGGACCCCGTATCAGGTCGCGCCGGAAAAAAATCGGCTTTAGGAAACGCACCTGAAATCATTTTTTTGTCCAGCGTGTCCCAAATCGGTTTGGGATGGTTTGGGAGAAGTGAATGGAGATGCTGGCGACCAGGAGGAGTCATGGCGTTGTAGTATCGATGGGACTTTGTTCTCGTTTAACCAATGGCCTAAAATAGAACCTAGTGGGCCGAACAGTTAACCTCCAAGCCCAAATGGTTTTTTAGGTTCGGTCCAAATAGCCAAAAGGTTAACCCTCACCTTAGCACGTACAACTCCTCACGCCCAGCGCCGCGCCGCCGCCTCACGAGCGCCTCCTACCCTCCGCCTTCGCCACCGGCAACCTGTCCGCCGTCATCTACCCTCCGCCTACAACTTGTAGGGAAGGAGAAGACGCCCTTCCGGCTCCCCTCCTCCCGGCGCCACCGTCCTCAGTCTCTGATGGCTGAAGCACCGGAGCAGCCGATGTCGGACCCTCCCACTCCGCCCCAGGAGACGAAGCAAAGGCCCAAGAAAAACAAGAGAGGCCGCTCCAAGAAACCCAAGCGAGCCGCCGCCGCCCCCGCCGCTGCGTCTGCCACCCCCTCCTCCGGCGCCACCATGGTCGACAACCCCTTCCTCGTCCTTGCCGGCGGCAGGGAAGGAGGTAACGACCTCAACTTCTCGTACTGTTATTTCCACCTTGGGGTTGGGTTCACTGACTTGGCTTGGGGTTCGGCGCAGGGTTCCTGGAGCTGGAGGAAATCGACGGGGCCGACTACGGGATCTTCGGGACCATCGTGGAGGACGTGGGAGCAGGTGAGAGGAAGGTGGGCAATGACCAGAAGAGGAAGACCAAGAGGGGGAAACGGAAGCGAGGGGATGGTGCCAAGCGCTTGGATGCCGATGTTGGTGGCAATTGTGCAGACGGTTTGGTAGCTGAGAGCAAGGAGGAGGAGGGTGAGACGGCTGAGGAGAAGGGAAAGAGGAAGAAGAGGAACAGGAAGAAGAGGAAGGTGAACGATAAGGAGAAGGATTCAGAGAGCAAGGAGGATGCTACAGATGACAATGTGGAGGAGGGTAAGAAGGATGTTACCAATGACAATACCGAGGAGGGTAAGAAGGGCGAGAAGAAGGGAAAGAAGAAAAGGAACAGGAAGAAGAGGAAGGTGAATGACGAGGATAAGGATTCGGACAGCAAGGATGATGTTACCGATGACACCATGGAAGGTGCTTAGTTTGTCCAGCGTGTCCCAAATCGGTTTGGGATGGTTTGGGAGAAGTGAATGGAGATGCTGGCGACCAGGAGGAGTCATGGCATTGTAGTATCGATGGGACTTTGTTCTCATTTAACCAATGGCCTAAAATAGAAACTAGTGGGCTGAACAGTTAACCTCCAAGCCCAAATGGTTTTTTAGGTTCGGTCCAAATAGCCAAAAGGTTAACCCTCACCTTAGCACGTACAACTCCTCACGCCCAGCGCCGCGCCGCGCCGCCGCCTCACGAGCGCCGCCTACCCTCCGCCTTCGCCACCGGCAACCTGTCCGCCGTCATCTACCCTCCGCCTACAACTTGTAGGGAAGGAGAAGACGCCCTTCCGGCTCCCCTCCTCCCGGCGCCACCGTCCTCAGTATCTGATGGCTGAAGCACCGGAGCAGCCGATGTCGGACCCTCCCACTCCGCCCCAGGAGACGAAGCAAAGGCCCAAGAAAAACAAGAGAGGCCGCTCCAAGAAACCCAAGCGAGCCGCTGCCGCCCCCGCCGCTGCGTCTGCCACCCCCTCCTCCGGTGCCACCATGGTCGACGACCCCTTCCTCGTCCTTGCCGGCGGCAGGGAAGGAGGTAACGACCTCAACTTCTCGTACTGTTATTTCCACCTTGGGGTTGGGTTCACTGACTTGGCTTGGGGTTCGGCGCAGGGTTCCTGGAGCTGGAGGAAATCGACGGGGCCGACTACGGGATCTTCGGGACCATCGTGGAGGACGTGGGAGCAGGTGAGAGGAAGGTGGGCAATGACCAGAAGAGGAAGACCAAGAGGGGGAAACGGAAGCGAGGGGATGGTGCCAAGCGCTTGGATGCCGATGTTGGTGGCGATTGTGCAGACGGTTTGGTAGCTGAGAGCAAGGAGGAGGAGGGTGAGACGGCTGAGGAGAAGGGAAAGAGGAAGAAGAGGAACAGGAAGAAGAGGAAGGTGAACGATAAGGAGAAGGATTCAGAGAGCAAGGAGGATGCTACAGATGACAATGTGGAGGAGGGTAAGAAGGATGTTACCGATGACATGTGGGACCTGCTAGAGGATGACATGTGGGACCAACTGAAGAACTGCTTGAGATTATGATGCCCCGCTTTGCGGTGAGGCGAAAAAGCTATCCTAGGCAACCAATTGACCAGCTACATTTTGGTGGCCGGTACAGGGGCTTGGGCGCGGCGGATCTAGAGCCGGTTTAGTGGGGGCGGACGAAAGTTGTCCGGAGTCGAAGGCGGTGGGCGATAGAAGCGGCGTAGAGAGGGTGAAATGTCAGATGTGGTTTATCGCATTTGACCCCATTTTTCCCACCCAACCATTTGTGCTGGTAGTTTTCCAGCCCAATTTTGACATAACTATAGCCTGCATGCATTCTAGGGTTTTGCGCCAAAATATTTGTAGGTTAGTAGCGTTTTACGAGAGCCATAGCTTCTATATGCATGCTCCAAGCAAGGCGATTCCGGTGGCGTTGGAAAGGCTCTCAGAAAGTTAGATTTTTCTAGACATGTACTTTTAGAGATGTAGTGTTTATGGTTAGGGTTTAGGATTTAGGTTTGGGATTCCGGGTAGGGTTTAGGGTTAGGGTTTATGTGAATGGTTAAAGTTTATGGTTTAGGATTTAGGATCAAGATTAGGGTTTAGAGATCCATCATTTCATGTGTCACAAAATGATAGTTACTACTCCATGGTGCTCCTATACTGGAGGCGACCGCTAGTAGGACTCTGGCGCCGGCCATGGCCGCGCGCCACCATCTGAGAGATCTGAGAGGGGGCCACGGACGTTGGTGCTCAGGACCCATGAGGCCGGAGGTAGGAGATGAGGTTTCACACACGTGTTCTAGTTAACTAAGTTGGGAGCGCAGGTTGATAACAAGAAAAGCTTTAGGGTTTATTTGCAAAATCGCATGTCCGGCAGTTTTTCCGGATCGGAGGGAGTACCTTTTTTGGTTTGGTAGATTTCCCGCTTATATATTTTTTACAACACATGCACTTTCTAGGTTTTCCTTCCCTTTTACATGGGGATTCAATCTATCTACTATGAATTTCCATTGAAATTTTCTTCATTTTTTGTCTGACAATATACATCCAAAAAGTGACCTTAAAGTTGCACCACCAGTACTAGAAATTGCAGGAAGAAACAATGTTAATTGTGGTATAGATTTCTGACTATCCACAAC
Source organism: Lolium perenne (assembly GCF_019359855.2). Taxonomy (NCBI): domain Eukaryota; kingdom Viridiplantae; phylum Streptophyta; class Magnoliopsida; order Poales; family Poaceae; genus Lolium; species Lolium perenne. The sequence continues at coordinate 91,906,102 of NC_067245.2, read as the reverse complement.
CGGGCCAAACATGACAAACATTTGGTTTTTCCATACATTGTAGTAGACCACTCTTCATAAATAATTAAGCGAAGTAACTGAAACCAAAAAATTATAGTGCAACTGGATCTAACTTCTACAAACCATTTATAGACATAGATGTGAAAGTAGTCGCACAAAGGGTTTAGACCTAGGGCCTTTAACACATAAGAATGACAAGAATTGCAACATGCACTATTGACTCATATATGGCTTTGCATAATAAAATACTTTGCAATTGGGAAATAAATAAATAAAATGATTAAGTAATATCCTATTTTGGTAGTCACAAAAGAATTTTGTCGGGATATGTCTTGGTGCACATGCCCTACTACTGACAACGGTGGCCCAATACTGAACTAAATCCTCACCATCACGGGACAACCCTAAATTTACAGTGGTACTCCTTCCATCCCACCAAAAGTGTATCAACTTTATTACAACTTAGATGTATCTAGACACCATCTTGTAGATAGATACATGCATCCAAATTTTGACAAATTTTAGGCAATTTTGGTGGGACGGAGGGAGTATTAGACAAGAGAATTGTCAACACTGTGAATTACGATAAATACTCCCGGCTTAGGTTCCCGATCGATTATGGGTTGATGTAACGGTATGTGGAAAACATATACATGTATGTGTCCTAAACTAGCTAGCCCTCCATGCATGCATGCAACCACATCATCATTACTGACTTGACCTATATGAAAAATGGAAGCAATTAAGCAATCATGTACCCAGGTTTCGCTTACGACGATGATGGTATGGTGGTTTTTACCAGAGACGAGTCCGGCTAGCAGGGGCGGATCCAGGATTTAAGCATAGAGAGGGCGAAGCTAGCAAAGAATGAGCACTAGTCGACTATTATATCAAATATACCTGGTATCCCATTATATCGCAAGGTTATATATATTCACCTAATATAAATCTTGCTTTCGGTTTGCCCTACCGAGTGGCGCCTAACTACGATGGTGGTTGGACCTGCCATGTCACCATGAACAAATACGGATACATATGTCCACGGTGCTCCAGCGGCAAATCGAATTGTACATAAATGGTCAACTGCAAAGCAAAAAATCCCAATGTTGGCCCAATATGTATCTCATGTTTTTTGAGCTACTGTAGCTAATTTAAACAAAAGATAAGTTCAGATCTCTATCTCTCATATGAGAGATGCAAGTAATATTGCTAAACCATTAGCGCTTTGGGCATTGACACAATAATATACTCCCTCCGCTCCTTTCTATAGTGCATATAGATTTTTGGCATTTGTTTCACAATATAAGGCTTTAGCTTGGTTTTTTTTTCAGTTACCCCCTCCACCGGTCAACTCCCACACGACATGCATGAAAAAAAATCCATACAAAATAGGAAACAATTAATTGAGATTCCTAATGCATGGCTCCAAGGATTGCTTAGATTTAGGAAACAATGTTTTTCTTTCCTTAATTAAACCTGACTGCACATATATGGAGAGTCAACCAGACAGATTTGTGGGATTTGTTACGGTAAGTTAGGAAGTTATCGATTTCCATAATTTTAGTCTGATCTCAAATCGTTCAACCAGGGGGTCTTGTGTAAAAAAAATAATCTTGCAGTAATTTGCGTGCAAAAAATCTATAGGCACTATAGAAAGGAATGGAGGGAGTATATGTTACTGATATTCCAACAATGCAAACCTTGAAAGATGAACTCTTGTTTGCGAAACCAGAATTTGTATTAGTTGTCTGACTGTGACTACAAATCAGGAATCTTCCAGACGGATTCTTGTAACGCTCCTTACTAGAAGTTGTAATGATGTAGTTGTAAGTTAGACTTGTGATGGAGTCGGGCTGTGTTGTTGCACTTTTATTGATGCTTATTGTTTGAATTGTGACCTGATGGTCCAAAAAATAGGGATGTCATGCCAAAAGTTTCTAGAATCTTGCTTATCGGTGTCCATAGGCAGCTGCATAGTACACATCAATAATAATAAGTCCTGCTAGCTCCAAAAGCTTGTGACCTGATCACTAATTAGGAGGGACAAATAGTCTAAATATCTCTTGGCGGCTCATTCCAAAATTTTGGTACTCCTAAAATTTTGATACTCTTAATTAATCAGATCAGTGCAGTGCCATGTCGAGATTAACATGTATATATAGACTACATTAGTACTCCTGGTTGTTCCAAGATTTCATAACTTTGCACACCATATTCATTTTGGTAGTTTTCCCGCTCGTTTTTCGTGTTGGCACTTTTCCCATCCAAACTTTTGTTCTGCCAGTTTTCCGTCCCAATCCCAACACAATTATAGCCTACATAGTACATTGCAGGTTCTCCCGCCTAAACAACGTTTTTTTGAGAGCCTTAGCGTCTACGTACGTTTTCCAGGCGATTCGAGCGGCGTTGGAAGGGCTCTTAGAAACTTATTTTTTTCTAGACTTGTATTTAGAACTCTAGTATTTTATCATATTGGGAAATTTCTTCGCACTTTGGAACTTACGTATCCTATCGGAAAGTTTTCGGGGACCAAAAGAAGACCATCTAAGCCCCCGAATGGGCCCTGCAAGTTCTATCGACAAGAATTTGTCCGCGTCCTTATTTATGCCCATCGTTTATGGATCACGCGCGCTAAAGCATTACATATCATTTTATGTGCGTTTATTTTGTCGTGTGTTACTATTTTTATCAATAAATGATTGCATGAACCTATTATTTCATGAGTCCCTAATTTATGTGCATTTCCTTATTTCGTCTGTCGCCGCATATTATATGTGTCCTTTTATGACACTCACACTCCGCTTCATCACGACGGCATTTGGCCCGTTCCAGATGTTGGAGACGGCAATGGCGGGGGAGCGACGTAGGGTGACCTACAAGTTGCAAGCTACGTCGATCTGTGATGGTGAGGGATGTGTAGTCGTTGAAGGGGTTGTCGTCCACGACAGTGGGTGGGATTTCTAGCTGCATGCATGGTGGTATCGGAGGGGAGCTTGCCACAATGTCGTTTGCGCGGCTGCAGCATGTCTCGGGAACCCCGCCCATGTAGGAGACGATGCATGGAAGTGGGAGAGGGCGCCGCAGAGGCACACAACCTCAAATGCACGATCTTGTTGTGTGTGTGTGTGGGGGGGGGGGGGGTGAGGGGGGCTGCCCACTGATGATGCCCGCTTTGCGGTGAGGCAAAAAGCTATCCCACGATGACCAATATTTTGGTGCCCGGTACAGGGCTTGGGCGCGGCGGATCTAGAAATAAATTATAAATACTCCCCGCATACCATAATTTCGGTCATGAAATAAATTATAAAATTTGAACTAAGTATTATTAGCCGACTGGGTACTGATTGGCTTAGCTCCCGGCCGATTATCGGTTCATGGAACGGTACGTGGAAAACATATACATGTCTGTGTCCTAAACTGCTAGCCCTCTATGCATGCATGCAACCAAACCGTACGGGTGAAGCCCAATGGATGTTCGACATGCGAAGGTGAAGCCCAAGCTTAAATATTTTAGCTTTACAGACTTCGGGTCCTCTAGGTACGTACTACTAGTACGATATATAGCTAGGCTCATCTTCGATGACATCGTCCATCTCATCACTCTCACTGGAACCAAACCGTACGGGTGCTACGCTCTCTCCTCATCCATCTCCTTCCCAACTATGTCGACGCATATGCCCTCATCAACCACCTCCTACGGCATCACTCCATGGAAGCCTGCCGCGCCACACATGCCCACGCCCATGACGAAGACGACTAGCATGGGCGGATCCACCATCCCTCCAGCCCGGGCGGTCGCCCGGGCCTGGCGACGGCGGCACGCCTAGTATCATGTGATGTTCTATAGCATTTTGTCTCAAAAAATGGCATGGTAGGCATGTTTTCCCAGGCTTCTAGAAACTTCTAGGTCCGCCCATGACGACTAGGAGGTGAGGCTGAGCGGGGCGTGCACCGCGGTGACGACCGTGGCAAAACAGACATCCATGGGAGTGTGGGAAAAAGTAGAGGCTGGAGCATGACCATGATGGTGAGGTCGGCCACCGCCCGCCTGGTGCCGCCCGGTGTGTGTGTGTATGGATACATGAATGAGATGGATGATTGCTATGTGCATGGTGCATGGTTTCACATAACGATGCATGTGGCATGGTCACGTCATATCCCACGTCAGGCCTATTCCGTCCTACCGGGAGAAAATGGATTATGGGAATTCTAAGAAGTCGGGCAGATGTGAATTCTACGGTCGGCTGCGGAGAGTAGCATGCGCGAATTCGCTTGCATAGTTTTCCCAAAAACACCTGACTAACATTGCGATTGACTAGATACGGGATAAGTGAGACTGCAGCGCTAATCCCGCCGCATCAAAATGGGATCTCAGAAACGGAATTACTGAGATTTTTCCACAGGGATCTCAAAAATGGAATTACTGAGCTTGGCAGCATGCCTGTCCCATTTGTAGTTATCCTTAGTTTCACACGCCAAGGTTGGCTTGACATTACGGAGCATGTACTTAATCTACTCTATTCTAATGGAGGATAGTCCTATTATATGTCTATGATCAGCATTTTGGCTGTTTGTCCATCTATATGTAGATAGAATAGCTTTTCTGTTTAGAGGCGGTGAAAAGCATAGAGCCAGCAAAAAAGGGATTGATTTTGTTTTTATGAAAATAGAATGAAAGCAGTGCCAATTTAAATTAAAGAGGTGAAAAGAAAAACCGAGAGAAAGACATAGTTGAAATCTGTTGTGTTGCATGCACTGTGCCAGCCCGGAAATGATTGGCTGATGCATGGAGTGTGCTAGGCAGCCCAACAGCTCATGCAGTGTGCTAGGTAGCCCAACAACTCATACAGTGCCCCAGCCCAGACGGTGTTGATGGAAAAATCCCAGAGTGAAGGTAAAAGTTTAGTCCCATACCGCTTAGCCATGAAGCTGGAGAGCTGTTTATAAGGTGAGCTTTTTGATGCCTTCTAGATACTAGTACTACATGAGGTATGTATGCATAGCGCGTGCGCTCGCGTGAATATTCGCGACTTAAGACTTTGGACGCTTGGCGGCGGCGCGGGTAGCGGCCTATCAAATAAATTTTGGTAATCCAAATTATTGTACTGGTTTACTTTGGCTGGGGTTAGTTTTCTGTCATGCAGTAAATATTATGGATCACTTCTGGCACCTTAGCCTGACAAGATTTTGTGTTCACTGACATCAACCCTTCAATTCATCCAGGCTGGTATTTCACCATTGCTCCAGAAGCAACTAGAAGATTTGGCCAGAAGGAATGTAAATGGTAATACTAGTAATAACGAGAATAAAGGGTCTCAATTTGTTATTGGCCAGGATCGTGTGGAACCCTTGCAAGCTCTTCAAGATTCTGGGCAAGAGGTGAGCTTTTCAATCGACATTTATGTCACTCATAACCAGAACCAAGTTTCTAAATTGTGTGTAGTTCATATATCAGTTGCTTTTGTTTGTATATTCTTCTGCCCCTTCTCTTATCTATTACTGATTTTATGCTGTCAGATTTGTGTGAATATGGACAAGCAAAGAGAGAAGAGAAGACTTGCTGAAATTGGAGGCGGAAGAAACATGAAGAGAAGAAGAGTAATTTTCTTTCATCATTCTTTTCTAATTCGCTCCGCTTGCACTCATGCATCTCCAGTGGTCATGGCGCTGCAATTATTCATTTGTCAATATTTAAAAGAAATGCAAGAAGCCTGCATTCTACTTTTATCTCGTACACATGCCATTCCTATAATAATGCTGATGAACATTGGATTTTATCTGGCTCTGTCCGAGCGTTCATATTTCAAAAATGCCCCTAGCTATAATTAAAAATGGTACTACAAACTTTGTTTAGACAGCCCATCGATGTCTTAATTTCTTCCTTGCATTTTCAGGTACACGAGAACAAAAGAGAAATGACAGGAGACAAGCAAAAGAGAGGGACTGAATAGTCGATGAATAACTGAAGGAGGAGCCATTTATCTTGGCTATGTTTGTTTTGGCATTGTTTATCTCTGGGTTCAGTAGGGTAAATGTGCCAGGCAACTTATGTTGTCAGGGACACTTGAGGTCCATGATTGCTTCCAAGAACACCTTCACTGATGTTTTTGACGTGATATTTCACTGAAGGCACTAAATTTATGAGTTAGTGTAAACAAGATTGAGTCGATCAGGCGATGGATATCATCATCAGCAGTTAAGCTAGAACCGAGCCTCAGCAAAGAATGATGAAACATAAGCAATTTGCTTGGCTGTGTTGTAACAGTTAACCCATCTCTGTAACCTATGATATACGTTTATTAGAGTTTATCTTTAAATGTTTTTTTTCTTTTGTGCGAGATCTCTCAGATGTTTACAAACCAAAATTTCTGGTGGAAATTTCAGGGACTTGACTGAACCGTTGTAGCAAATCTTGACTGTTGATGAGAAAAACAAATCCTAGCTGTTGTCCGACGCTTCGGCTTTCCTTTGTGGTGGTGGGGGCGCTGATAGTGTCAGGTGTGTTTTGTTAAGAGGTTCTCCTATGTTTTTTTGAAACTGAGGTTCTCCTATGTTGTTTTCTCGTGCTTCCGATGTTTTTCACGTCAATATGAATATGACAGTATGAAGCAGCGGTTCAACATGTTGCCTTGCCTGGATTTTGTATGTGTGGACAATAGTGTCTTTAAGGATATTAGGTTCCATTTTATTTTTGCAAAAATTCTGCCGCACTATAAATAATCATCTGTCAGCACTAAAATTAATAAAAAATATAGATGAGAATTCCGATAGATCTTTGTACCACCTAGGGATAGACACTAGCGCGAGCTGAAGGCGTGCTGCCATCCTCCTCTTTCAACTTTTATCTCGTACACATGCCATTCCTATAATAATGCTGATGAACATTGGATTTTATCTGGCTCTGTCCGAGCGTTCATATTTCAAAAATGCCCCTAGCTATAATTAAAAATGGTACTACAAACTTTGTTTAGACAGCCCATCGATGTCTTAATTTCTTCCTTGCATTTTCAGGTACACGAGAACAAAAGAGAAATGACAGGAGACAAGCAAAAGAGAGGGACTAAATAGTCGATGAATAACTGAAGGAGGAGCCATTTATCTTGGCTATGTTTGTTTTGGCGTTGTTTATCTCTGGGTTGATGAGGGTAAATGTGCCGGGCAACTTATGTTGTCGTGGACACTTGAGGTCCATGATTGCTTCCAAGAACACCTTCACTGATGTTTTTGACGTGATATTTCACTGAAGGCACTAAATTTATGAGTTAGTGTAAACAAGATTGAGTCGATCAGGCGATGGATATCATCATTTGCAGTTAAGCTAGAACCGAGCCTCAGCAAAGAATGATGAAACATAAGCAATTTGCTTGGCTGTGTTGTAACAGTTAACCCATCTCTGTAACCTGTGATATACGTTTATTAGAGTTTATCTTTAAATGTTTTTTTTTCTTTTGTGCGAGTTCTCTCAGATGTTACAAACAAAAATTTCTGGTTGAAATTTCAGGGACTTGACTGAACCGCTGTAGCAAATCTTGACTGTTGATGAGAAAAACAAATCCTAGCTGTTGTCCGACGCTTCGACTTTCCTTTGTGGTTGTGGGGCGCTGATAGTGTCAGGTGTGTTTTGTTAAGAGGTTCTCCTATGTTGTTTTCTCGTGCTTCCGATGTTCTGCACGGCAATATGAATATGACAGTATGAAGCAGCGGTTCAACATGTTGCCTTCCCTGGATTTTGTGTGTGGACAATAGTGTCTTTAAGGATATTAATTTCCATTTTTCTTTGCAAAAATTCTGCCGCACTATTAATAATCGAGCCAGTCAGCACTAAAAGTAATAAAAATTACAGATGAAAATTCCGATAGATCTTTGGACTATACCTGAGCATTTCTCGGGCCGGGCCTCGGGCCGGGCCGACCAAGGCCCAACGCGGAAAATCTCGGCCCAGGCCTAGCCCGGCCCGACCGGCGGGCCGGAAATCTTGGCCCAAGCCCGGCCCATCATAAGGAAAGCCTGTCGGGCCTCGGGCCGGGTCGCTTCCTTAAATAGCGTAAAATGATGGCCCAGGCCCGGCCCATGCTGACCATCGGGCCAAAATCTGCCTGTGCCCGGCCCACGGGCATGGTCGGGCCGGGCTTGGCCCGGGAATTTCGGGCCGGTGGGGCCGGGCTGCCCATGGCCAGGTATACTTTGGACCACCTAGCGATGACTATGGACACTAGCGTGAACTGAAGGCGTGCTGTCATCCTCCTCTTTCAAGGAGCTAGGCAAAACTTGCCATCCTTTCGTTTCAATGGATTCTACTACAACAAGGTTTAGTACGACAAGCTTTGTTCGGTTCGTGCTAGTGTCTGTAGTCGTCGCTAGATGATCCAATGACCTTTTTATAATTTTTATAATTTTAGGATTTTTGTACTGTTGATTATTCATATATCGATGGAATTTCGAAAAAAAAGCTATTCGCTGTCACATTGCCTTTTTTTTTTCTCTCGAGGGTACGCCGTAACAGCGCTCCACGTATTTTTTGACCAACCGGCCTCATCCCACTTTATCCGATCATATCTAAAACTACAAGAAAATAGCCCTAGCTAGCCAAAGATAAAAGCCCAAGCTAACTAAAAGGAAAAAAACACCCAAATTCCAGCCCACTAGGACTAAGTCAGCATATAACGTTTCCTCGCCGTCTTCCTAATCCGTATGTGAGAAGAACCGCGACCTGAACTGGATTCCTAATCCGACTCTCACCACACCACATGCACAGGCCTCAGTGGCTCAGCCTATATTAACAGCCACAAGCCTTTCTTGATCTCTGTCACGCTTCCGTTTCCTTGATTCTTGTGGCCAATCCAGATCGACACGAGAATCCAGAGAGAACACGCGCTCTTCCGCATAGCCGTCGACGCGATGGCATCGGCGCAGGACGCCGGCAACGATCAGTCTATCGCGGAGTCTGGCTTCACCACTTTCTTCCGAAACCTCGGAGAGGCCATTGACGGGATCGCGGCGGACGAGACCGACGAAGACGTCCTAGACGCCCTGGGCGAGCTCAGAGAGGCCCTCGGTAAGGTGGTAGCAGCGCCCTTGGCGACAGCCGAAGATGTCCTGCACCAGGACAAGATGGCCATGAGCGACTTGGCACTCGAGATCGATGAGGCCATCGACATGATCGCTGCGGCGGCCGCTGCCGGCGAAGTTGACTGGGAGGTGGAGTGCGCGCGCAAGGCCAGAGAGACCATCGTTGACTTTACCCGCACCCGCCAGCTCAATGAGGTTGTCAAGGAGATGGCAGCGATGGGCATGGACAAGGGAACTTTCTTGCCGACCGGCGAGGTTGAAGAAGAGGCCGTGAATGAGGAGGTTTTCTTGGACGATCAGGTTCAGCAAGAGATTTACGAGGAGGCCTTCTTGGAAGAGCTGGACTACCACGAGATGGTCTTTGCCATGGACGAGGCTTTGGATGAGTTGCGCGAGGAAGCGGCCGGGTGCAAGCTCTCGGAGACCATGGACGCGATGTATGGATCGATTGGATATGGAGTAGTATATGTCAAAATCCTAGCTAGAGGATGATCCGATGATACTCATTTAGCTCTGTGCTATGTGGTTGGAACCTCCAGCTTCCCGCGCACCATGATTGCTCCTCCGTATTTTTTTCTTTGCGAATTCATTCGCACACGGCGAGGGTACCCGTTTCTCCGCCCCGCCCAAAAGTAAATGACCAAGCCATCCCACACCCACACCCAAGCCGCGCCGCCGGTCCATTCGTTCGCACACAGACACAGGCAGCACAGCATCCAATCCACCCAACCCCCAAGCCAAGCCGCCGGTCCAGTCCCAAACCCTAACGCACTCCTTCCCCTTCCTCGAACCCTTCTTCTCCCCGCCCCCCGCCGCCGCTCACCGGAGCTCCCACCCACCCGCGCATCCGCCACCCGGAGCAACTACTTCGCTCAAGGGCAGGAGGGGGACGACCCCGCGTCCGCCGCCTCTCTACACCGCCGGCCAGATCCAGATCCTCCTCCTCGTGCCGCTCCCGGCGTCTTCAACGCCCGCACGCCCGCACCAACCACCTCCTCCTCCTGCTGCTCACGGCCTCCAAACAGACCAAAAGACGCCCGCTTCCCCGATCCACATGCCAACACCCACCGCATCCCCTGCTCATCACGGAAGGACGACGCGACGCAGACCTCACCTGCTGCAACGCCGGTGAGCGCCGCCCTCCCTCCCTTCACCTCACCACCCTTGAGCACTCGCTCATGCATCATTTCATTTTCACTCTGCGTCTGACAGCCCATAACCTCTGCAGGATGCTGCTGGTTTTGGTTTTCTTCTTCTAAACATTGTGATGCCAAAAATCCCTAGCTACCTTGGGATGGATGACGGGTCCAGCCACGAGGCGGCGGCAAAGATGCCAAGGATATGCGCCTCTGCTGATTCAGCAACAGCGGCGGCTTCCCAATGACAAAGAACGACCACCACTCCTAGTAAGATGACCGCACCTGCTTTCTCTGATGCTACTGGATGTGTCATGTTCCGCTGCTGCCCTGTTGCTTGCTTGCACCTGGATTTGACTAGCACACATTCTCTTCTAATCATTCTCTTCTTTTCTTTGTCATCGCAGAATTTCTTGTCCTCAATATGGAGCCTGCTTTATATATAGCTGATGAGTCATGGGCAGCCCAGGTTCAGGACGGCTTCCTCCACTCGGACGCCAGGGACAATAACAACTGCAATGGATAGGTGCGTCTGTCTCGCTGCCTTTTAATAATATAATCTCTCTGCTCTGTTTTGGCTGCCTATGCAATGCATTCGTTGCTGATCACCAATGTTGTGAATTTAGCTTGTGCCGGTGACTGCTTATTTCTGTTTATGGTTCTCTGTGATGATGAAATGCTGCATTTTTTTTATGTGTAGGGCGGGCAAACACCTTACGTACCTTAGTATGGTGTTATAAGCCAAGGCGGCACTGATGGCGACCATGGACGAGCAATGGCTTCCTCCGCTCAGAAGACAACAAGGACCACGACTCGTGGTAAGGTGCCTCCCACTGCCTGCCTGCCTCCCTTCTCTGATGTATCTGTGCTGCCCGTTGCTCGCCTGCAGCTGGATTTGGCGGCGCAATCAGTCTCTAGTGCTAATGGTGCTGGGCTAAGCTCATAAGCCCGTCAAATAATTAACATCCTATTTTGTGGTGCCAAAACTCATGCTATTTTCTACTAGCTCTAGGTTGCTAGTGGTGTGATGTCTCCTGTCCAGGACATCATAAATTGATTCTTCTTGTCTTGTTCTTCAGTACTTGTCCCACTCGCGCCTCCCCAATGTACTTGGCTTCCTTTTCAAGTTAGCTATTTCAGTTCGAAACTAATTGTTTGCTCCACGTTACGGCAGCGCTTGTAGAATGTACATGCAAATGAATCTAATTCACGTCTCAAGGATGGCATCCAGCAACTGAAGAACTGCTGGTGAAGTGTCCTAATTTTGGAATGCTGCCGACCTGCTAGAGGATGACATGTGGGACCGACCTGCCAACAGCCTCCTCATCGTTTCAAAGGGGGCAGGAGATCAAAAGAAAAAGGCAAATAGCCAGAAATTAGGGGTAAAAAATAACTCCAAGAAAGGAAACTTTTATTGTTCGTAGAGGATGACATGCGGGACCCATGAGCCAGCAGCTTACTTAACGTTTCAAAGGCGGCATGAGATCGAAAGAAAAAGGCAAGTGACAAAATATCAGGAGCCCAAGATAATCCAAGAAAAGAAACTTTATTTACATAGAGGATGACATGCGGGTCCCATTTTGCAGCAGTGGTCCCAACGTTTCAAATGCGGCTTGAGATCAAAAGAAAAAGAAAGTAGCCAGAAATTAGGGGGTCAAAAAAATCCAAGAAAATAAAGTTGATGGACATAGAGGATGACATGCGGGTCCCATGAGCTAGCAGCTTACTCAACGTTTCCAAGGCGGCAGGGGATCAAAAGAAAAAGGAAATAGCCAAAAATCAGAGGGTGAAAAAAAACAAAGAAAATGAACATTTATAGTACATAGAGGATGACATGCGGGTCCCATGAGCCAGCAGGTTCCTCAACGTTTCAAACGTGGCATGAGATCGAAAGAAAAAGGCAAGTGACCAAATATCAGGAGCCAAAAATAATTCAAGAAAAGAAACTTGATTGTACATAGAAGATGACATGCGGGTCCCAATTAGCAGCAGCGGTATCACCGTTTGAGAGGCTGCACGGGATCGAAAGAAAAAGGCAAGTGACCAAATATTAGGAGCCAAAAATAATCCAAGAAAAGAAATTTTATTGTACGTAGAGGATGACATGCGGGTTCCATTTTGCAGCAGCGGTCTCAACGGTTCCAAGGCGGCACAGAACCAAAAGAAAAATGAAGTAGCCAGAAATCAGGGGGTGAAAAAAATCCAAGAAGAAAGATTTCAATTGGGCTGCATCTGGACATCTGGGCCTTCGAACTATCCTGCTTGGCCTTTTGACTCGTACAATTTCAGCCCACTCCAAAACAGGAAAGTTCCGAATTTTCTAAAAAAATAGGAAAGTCCTATGCTTCGCAAAGACAAAAAAACAAGGAGATTCAACATATAAGTTTGTTTATGTAAAAATAAAGATTTAATTATCCATTTGAATAGCTCAGAGCGCAATACATTGTTTATTGTCTGCAAAATAATCAAGATATCATATGTTTCTTGTACGGGGAGGCTGACATCGGGGACCCATGAGCCAACAACGTCGTCAACGTTTTAAAGGCGGCAGGGGATGGAAAGAAAAAATAAACCATAAATCTGTTGGTAAAAAATCCAAGAAAAGAAACATTTTCGTTCTGAGAGGATGACATGCGGGACCCATGAGGCAGCAGCATCCTCAGCGTTTATTGTTCATAGAGGTTGACATGTGGGACCCGTGAGCCAGCAGCGTCCTCAACGTTTTAAAGGCTGCACGTGATCGAAAGAAAAAATAAGCCAAAAATCGTTTGGTCAACAAAATCCAAGAAAATAAACATTTACCATTCTGAGAGGATGACATGCGGGACCCATGAGGCAGCAGCATCCTCAACGATTCCAAGGCGGCAGGGGAAATATCCAGAAATTAATTAGGGGTTCAAAACAAATCCATCAAAGAAAACTTTTATTGTTCATAGAGGATGACATGTAGGACCGACCTGCCAACAGCGTCCTCATCGTTTCAGAGGGGGCAGGAGATCAAAAGAAAAAGGCAAATAGCCAGAAATTAGGGGTAAAAAATAACTCCAAGAAAGGAAACTTTTATTGTTCAACTATTTGCTTTTGGCACCCTTAACTTCGTCCATCTCTTACGGTAAATACATAAATGGGAGTGTTCCTGCTGCTGCCTAGGTGTATGCTAAATGAACAATACTGCTAGTTTATCTTCAGACTTGATTTCATGACTAGTACGTAATCTCTTCTAATCATTCTCTTTGTTTGTTTGTCATCGCAGGATTTTCCTGTTACCACTTGTCTTGAATATGGAGCGTGCTTTATAGCTTAATTGGCAGCAGGTTCAGGAAGACTTCCTCCACTCGGACGCTGGGTACAAGAACAACTGCAATCGATAGGTGCGTCGCGCTGCCTTTTAACAATAATTGTGCTGTTTTGGCTGCCTATGCGATGCAATCGTTCAAGGTTGCCAAGGTTGTGAATTTAGCTTGACTGCTTATTTGTGTCTATCTGTGTGATGATGAAATGCTGCTTTTTTTATGTGTAGGGCAAACACCCTAGCTACCTTATTATGGTGTTAGAGGCCAAGGCGGCAGTGATGGCGAGGATGGGCGTCCAGTAGCAGCGGCTTCCACTGCTCAGATGATGGTAAGGTGCCTCCCGCTGCTTGCCTGCCTTCTCTGGTCTGGCCTGTCATATGCTAGCTGTAGCGATATGCCAAGGTTCAGGTCTGGCCTGCCATCCAACTAAAAAAATCATTCTGATGGGAATCGTGTTAGTACAGCCTGACCCCTGCTGGTTTGGTATTCAGATTTGTTTAGCTGATGTTTTGGCTGCAAATTGTTTGCTAGCAGGCTGGAACACTGAACTTAATTGGTGTGAGACGTTTGCTAGTAGATATGTGCTGTTCCGGTGCTGCCCTGTTCCTTGCTTTGCTTGCAGCTGGATTTCGCGTCCAGATTATTAGTCTCTGCTGTTAATGTCGTTGGCCATGCTCTTGAGTTCTTCCAAGCACAATTATTCCTGCTATTTTTTGGTGCCAAAATATTTGTGCCTCTCTAGGTTGGTTGTAGCTTTTGAATTAGTTGGCTGCAGCCATCTGGTGCTTTGACTCCTGTCCAGAGCATCATACATATATTCTTCTTGTCTTGGGTCTTTGGTACTACTAGTCTACCCGCTTCTCCACGATGGATGGATGTGGTTCCTCTTCTAGTTAGTTATTTCGGTTTCAAAGTAGTTGTTTGCTTCCGATTAGGAAACTGCTTGTAAAATGCAGACACATATGAATCTTGACCCTTGTGTGTAGCTCTGTCAAGTGTTTGCTTTTCGCACCCTAAACTTTGCCCATCTCTACTGGTAAATACATAAATGGGAGTGTTCCTGCTGCTGCTTAGGTGTATGCTAAATGAACAACACTGCTAGTTTATCCTCAGAGTTGATTTCATGACAGTACGGAATCTCTTCTAATCATTCTCTTTGTTTGTTTGCTTGTCATCGCAGAATTTTATTGTTGCCACTTGCCCTGAATATGGAGCGTTCTTGTTACCTGATGAATAATGGGCGGCAGCTTCAGGACGACTTCCTCCACTCGGAGGCTGGGGACAAGAACCACTGCAATGGATAGGTGCGTCTCGTTGCCTTGTAACAATAATTGTGCTATTTTGGGTGAGTTGAATGTGTGTTTGAGTTGCATATCGATGAAATGGGCTAAATTGTTGTTGCTCGACTTTCTTTGGCAGATTGGAGATGCTTTGGCTGTCTGATGCATGACTGGAGGGTGGAAGAATAAGAAGTGAAAGCTGAACTCCTCTTGTTTGCGAAACCAGAATTTGTATTTGGTAGTCTGACTGACTGCTTACTGTGACTCCAAATCTGGAATGTTCCAGACCGGTTGTTTCATTGCCAGAAGTTGTAATGATGTGCAATGTTTGTTTAGCTAGACTTGTGATGGGAGTAGGCTTGTGCTGTTGCACTTTTATTGATGATTATTGCTTGAATTGTGATCTGATGCTGATGGTCCAAGAAATAGGGGATGTCATGACGATCATTTCTAAGAATCTTGCTAAGCTGCACAGTACGAGTGAAATGCATCTCGTCCTCGAAATTAATGGCCATGTCTAAAATTGTCCCGGAACTCAGGAACTGCGCTAATACAGTCCTAGAAATTGCTCTTCATGTTCACATGCGGTCCTAGCTAAGAATCCCTACCTATATCGCTGACATGGCAATGAGGCCCACTACGGTGCTCACAACCGAAATGAGAGGCGGCATCCATGCACGCGTTCTGGTACAGGTACCAGCTCGGCACCACCTTCGTCATGGCGAGCTCGCCGTAGACCAGAACCTCACCAGCAGATTGACATGCCCTGCTCAGCCAGCCGGCTTAAAAAATGGGTCGAGCAGCACTGCTGCTTGCCGTCCTTGTCGATGTACTCCAGCCTCAAGCCGTCCAGCGTGCCAAACGTCAATGCCGACTAGTGTTATTGGGCCTGGAGGTCCCGCTGTTCATGTAGGCTTCAACCCGTCCAAAATATTCAGTGAAGATGCCGACATGAGCAGCAAGCTCGTGACTTGAAGGTATAGGGAGGCTGGGCACAGGTATATATCCTCCTTGCAATCTGTGTGCGCGCCTATCAGCATGGCACATATAGGTGAACTATCGGCAACGCCACCCAGAGCGTCGCGAAGACGGTGACGGTGGCCGAGATGGCTTCGCACGACCTTCGTTGGGTGGAGTCCGGGCCGCACACGACCGTTGTGGCGCAGGGATGCCACGCCGAGGTGCTTACTGTTGAGAAACCCCGACGGTGCGTCGCTCACATATGGGCAGCTCGCCACGGGTCATCGATGTACGAGTGTACGATGCCCACGACTACGGTCTACGGCTGAGGAAGGGAGCTCGCCATGTCCAGGAACGACAGCACGACCATGAACGGCGGCAAAGCCATGAACGACGAGCGGCACGGACACGATCGACGTAAAGGCAACGCACGCGAGAAGGCTCGCGCGCCGGCAGTGTGGCCACCACGGCTGCTCAAAACACACACGACGGCCGGCCACCGGCGAACACGGCGGCTTATACATGCTCCGGAAGCAGAAGTACAACACAGAACGTGTTGGTAATCGTCGAGCCCAGAGAACAGCTCCTATGCTACCACCGTCGGCCTCTCCCCTACGCACAGCCGGAGTTAACAGTGGGAGGGTGTAGGGTGGTCGCGATGAAGACATGGAACGATCGGATTTCCGTTGTGAACGTCGTAGTGGGCCCAATTCATTGCCACGTTAGCATATACGGTAGGGCTTCGTAGCTAGGACCGTAGGTGAACATCTAAAGCAATTTCGAGCATTATATTAGTGCAATTCATGAATTTCAGGACTGTTTTAGACATAGCCAGTAACTTTCAGGACTAGTACGTGATGCATTTTACTCGCGCAGTACACATCAATAGTAAAAAAGTTCTTCTAGCTCCAAAAGCTTGTGACCTGATGACTAACTAGGAGTCTAGGAGTGATACGTAATCTGAAGAGCTCTTACTCGGCGGACCATTCCAAAATTTTGGTACTCATAAATATCATAATTAATCAATGGTGCTATGTCAAGATTAACATGTATATGTATGCTACATTAGTATTCCTTGCAGGTACGTGTACTTCTTTCTCCCTTTCAACAACATCTAGCTGGCCGAGATACTAATAGTATTGCCTCTTTGCGCCGCCTTGCGCACAATCTACAGGGCTTAGAGGTGCTCAAGGAGCACTTCAAGGACTGCCAAGTTACCATGCAACATCAACGAGTACCTGCTCTTGGTGTTCTCGCTGCCGCGTGATGGTGGGCAGGTCACAGAGCGGAGCTCCTCGTCCGGTGCACGCCTGCCCGTTGCCGTCCTCGTCACTACTATCCAGTATCCACCCTGGCCGCCAACATGGACATACTGGCATTTGAGCTCATGGCACCGTCCTCTACAATGTCCATCCATGGCGATGACAGCAACATGGATGGTGATAACGAAGGACTCGACAAGGAGCTACATCATCTTAGGCTACACCAACTAGGAAGGCATGCAACCAGCATGCATAGCTATACGAGCTCGTGATCCGTGTAGACGGATGCCTAACGGGAGGAGTCTGCCACCACCGCGGCGAGCATTGATTGGCAGGCATCTCCTTCGTCTAGATCAATCTAGGTTTCCACGACTGGGTGAGCTCGGGATGGAAACATACACGAAGAGCACCCCTATCAACTCGCTCGCAATCCGCAGTACCCTTGAGGTGACTAGGGAGGCGCCGCCGGGGCCTTTTGAGGGATCGTCTACGGTGGTGTGCCGTCTGAAGGCACCGCCTAGCAATGTCTGCCTATCAGGATCATTTATATCTCTCCATCCTATATTCTACCAATTGGTAGTTTGGTACATGCCCAAGCAAAAATGGTGCTCTCATCGTTCTGGTTGTCCACATAGTTTTCCACGTTGTCTATAACACACTATTTTCGTTTTGGTAGTTTTCTCGCTTTTTCCATCCAAACTTTTGTTCTGCCAGTTTCCGTCCCAACTCTGATGCAATTATAGAACACATACATTCCAGGTTTTTTACCCTAAATTTCTGCATGTCAATAGCGTTTTCCAAGAGCCTTAGCATCCACCTACGCGCGCGGTCCAATCAAGGTGATTCCAGCGACGTTGGAAGGGCACGCAGAAAGTTACATTTTTCTAGACATGTACTTTTAGAGGTCTAACTTTTTACCATATAGGGAAATTCCGTCGCACTCTGGAACTTACCTATCCTATCGGGAAATTTCATGGGACCAAAAAAAGACCATTTAAGCCCCCGAATGAGCCCTGCAAGTTCTATCAACAAGAATTTGTTTGGATCCTTATATTATGCCCATCGTTTCATGGGTCTACTCGTTGGTGCGCTCTATTGCATTACATATCATTTTATGTGTGTTTCTTTTGTCGCATGTTAATATTTTATGCATACAATGATTGCATGAAACTATCATTTCATGGGTCCCTACTTTATATGCATTTCCTTGTATCGTCTGTCACCACATGTTATTTGGGTCCTTTTATGCCTCCTCGCTCCGCCTCATCGCGATGGCGCTTGGCCCAGTCCAGACGTTAGAGACAACAATCAAGAGGGAGCGACGCCTAGTGACCTAAAAGTCGTGAGCTATCTTGCTCTGTGACGGTGAGGGATGTGTAGCATCAGAGGAGCCGTCATCCACGCCGGTGAGTGGGTGCACTAGGTGCACGGTGGCACCGGAGGGAGAGCTCGCCTCAGAGTCGTTCACGCAGTGGTGAGGGATGCGGGCAGCATGTCCTGGGAACATCGTCCATGTAGGAGGCAACGCTTGGCGGTGGGAGAGGGCATCGCAGAAGCACACAACCTCGAATCCATGAGCCCGGTGTGGTGCTTGGTGGGAGGGGGCGTGGCTCGCCACCGATGATGCCCCGCTTTGCGGTGAGGCGAAAAAGCTATCCTAGGCAACCAATTGACCAGCTACATTTTGGTGGCCGGTACAGGGGCTTGGGCGCGGCGGATCTAGAGCCGGTTTAGTGGGGGCGGACGAAAGTTGTCCGGAGCCGAAGGCGGTGGGCGATAGAAGCGGCGTAGAGAGGGTGAAATGTCAGATGTGGTTTATCGCATTTGACCCCATTTTTCCCACCCAACCATTTGTGCTGGTAGTTTTCCAGCCCAATTTTGACATAACTATAGCCTGCATGCATTCTAGGGTTTTGCGCCAAAATATTTGTAGGTTAGTAGGGTTTTACGAGAGCCATAGCTTCTATATGCATGCTCCAAGCAAGGCGATTCCGGTGGCGTTGGAAAGGCTCTCAGAAAGTTAGATTTTTCTAGACATGTACTTTTAGAGATGTAGTGTTTATGGTTAGGGTTTAGGATTTAGGTTTGGGATTCCGGGTAGGGTTTAGGGTTAGGGTTTATGTGAATGGTTAAAGTTTATGGTTTAGGATTTAGGATCAAGATTATGGTTTAGAGATCCATCATTTCATGTGTCACAAAATGATAGTTACTACTCCATGGTGCTCCTATACTGGAGGCGACCGCTAGTAGGACTCCGGCGCCGGCCATGGCCGCGCGCCACCATCTGAGAGATCTGAGAGGGGGCCACGGACGTTGGTGCTCAGGACCCATGAGGCCGGAGGTAGGAGATGAGGTTTCACACACGTGTTCTAGTTAACTAAGTTGGGAGCGCGGGTTGATAACAAGAAAAGCTTTAGGGTTTATTTGCAAAATCGCATGTCCGGCAGTTTTTCCGGATCGGAGGGAGTACCTTTTTTGGTTTGGTAGATTTCCCGCTTATATTTTTTTTACAACACATGCACTTTCTAGGTTTTCCTTCCCTTTTACATGGGGATTCAATCTATCTACTATGAATTTCCATTGAAATTTTCTTCATTTTTTGTCTAACAATATACATCCAAAAAGTGACCTTAAAGTTGCACCACCAGTACTAGAAATTGCAGGAAGAAACAATGTTAATTGTGGTATAGATTTCTGACTATCCACAACCGGGCCAAACATGACAAACATTTGGTTTTTCCATACATTGTAGTAGACCACTCTTCATAAATAATTAAGCGAAGTAACTGAAACCAAAAAATTATAGTGCAACTGGATCTAACTTCTACAAACCATTTATAGACATAGATGTGAAAGTAGTCGCACAAAGGGTTTAGACCTAGGGCCTTTAACACATAAGAATGACAAGAATTGCAACATGCACTATTGACTCATATATGGCTTTGCATAATAAAATAGTTTGCAATTGGGAAATAAATAAATAAAATGATTAAGTAATATCCTATTTTGGTAGTCACAAAAGAATTTTGTCGGCATATGTCTTGGTGCACATGCCCTACTACCGACAACGGTGGCCCAATACTGAACTAAATCCTCACCATCACGGGACAACCCTAAATTTACAGTGGTACTCCTTCCATCCCACCAAAAGTGTCTCAACTTTATTACAACTTAGATGTATCTAGACACCATCTTGTAGATAGATACATGCATCCAAATTTTGACAAATTTTAGGCACTTTTGGTGGGACGGAGGGAGTATTAGACAAGAGAATTGTCAACACTGTGAATTACGGTAAATACTCCCGGCTTAGGTTCCTGATCGATTATGGGTTGATGTAACGGTATGTGGAAAACATATACATGTATGTGTCCTAAACTAGCTAGCCCTCCATGCATGCGTGCAACCACATCATCATTACGGACTTGACCTATATGAAAAATGGAAGCAATTAAGCAATCATGTACCCAGGTTTCGCTTACGACGATGATGGTATGGTGGTTTTTACCAGAGACGAGTCCGGCTAGCAGGGGCGGATCCAGGATTTAAGCATAGAGAGGGCGAAGCTAGCAAAGAATGAGCACTAGTCGACTATTATATCAAATATACCAGGTATCCCATTATATCGCAAGGTTATATATATTCACCTAATATAAATCTTGCTTTCGGTTTGCCCTACCGAGTGGCGCCTAACTACGATGGTGGTTGGACCTGCCATGTCACCATGAACAAATACGGATACATATGTCCACGGTGCTCCAGCGGCAAATCGAATTGTACATAAATGGTCAACTGCAAAGCAAAAAATCCCAATGTTGGCCCAATATGTATCTCATGTTTTTTGAGCTACTGTAGCTAATTTAAACAAAAGATAAGTTCAGATCTCTATCTCTCATATGAGAGATGCAAGTAATATTGCTAAACCATTAGCGCTTTGGGCATTGACACAATAATATACTCCCTCCGCTCCTTTCTATAGTGCATATAGATTTTTGGCATTTGTTTCACAATATAAGGCTTTAGCTTGGTTTTTTTTTTCAGTTACCCCCTCCACCGGTCAACTCCCACACGACATGCATGAAAAAAAATCCATACAAAATAGGAAGCAATTAATTGAGATTCCTAATGCATGGCTCCAAGGATTGCTTAGATTTAGGAAACAATGTTTTTCTTTCCTTAATTAAACCTGACTGCACATATATGGAGAGTCAACCAGACAGATTTGTGGGATTTGTTACGGTAAGTTAGGAAGTTATCGATTTCCGTAATTTTAGTCTGATCTCAAATCGTTCAACCAGGGGGTCTTGTGTAAAAAAATAATCTTGCAGTAATTTGCGTGCAAAAAATCTATAGGCACTATAGAAAGGAACGGAGGGAGTATATGTTACTGATATTCCAACAATGCAAACCTTGAAAGATGAACTCTTGTTTGCGAAACCAGAATTTGTATTAGTTGTCTGACTGTGACTACAAATCAGGAATCTTCCAGACGGATTCTTGTAACGCTCCTTACTAGAAGTTGTAATGATGTAGTTGTAAGTTAGACTTGTGATGGAGTCGGGCTGTGTTGTTGCACTTTTATTGATGCTTATTGTTTGAATTGTGACCTGATGGTCCAAAAAATAGGGATGTCATGCCAAAAGTTTCTAGAATCTTGCTTATCGGTGTCCATAGGCAGCTGCATAGTACACATCAATAATAATAAGTCCTGCTAGCTCCAAAAGCTTGTGACCTGATCACTAATTAGGAGGGACAAATAGTCTAAATATCTCTTGGCGGCTCATTCCAAAATTTTGGTACTCCTAAAATTTTGATACTCTTAATTAATCAGATCAGTGCAGTGCCATGTCGAGATTAACATGTATATATAGACTACATTAGTACTCCTGGTTGTTCCAAGATTTCATAACTTTGCACACCATATTCATTTTGGTAGTTTTCCCGCTCGTTTTTCGTGTTGGCACTTTTCCCATCCAAACTTTTGTTCTGCCAGTTTTCCGTCCCAATCCCAACACAATTAAAGCCTACATAGTACATTGCAGGTTCTCCCGCCTAAACAACGTTTTTTTGAGAGCCTTAGCGTCTACGTACGTTTTTCCAGGCGATTCGAGCGGCGTTGGAAGGGCTCTTAGAAACTTATTTTTTTCTAGACTTGTATTTAGAACTCTAGTATTTTATCATATTGGGAAATTTCTTCGCACTTTGGAACTTACGTATCCTATCGGAAAGTTTTCGGGGACCAAAAGAAGACCATCTAAGCCCCCGAATGGGCCCTGCAAGTTCTATCGACAAGAATTTGTCCGCGTCCTTATTTATGCTCGTTTATGGATCACGCGCGCTAAAGCATTACATATCATTTTATGTGCATTTATTTTGTCGTGTGTTACTATTTTTATCAATAAATGATTGCATGAACCTATTATTTCATGAGTCCCTAATTTATGTGCATTTCCTTATTTCGTCTGTCGCCGCATATTATATGTGTCCTTTTATGCCCCTCACACTCCGCTTCATCACGACGGCATTTGGCCCGTTCCAGATGTTGGAGACGGCAATGGCGGGGGAGCGACGTAGGGTGACCTACAAGTTGCAAGCTATGTCAATCTGTGATGGTGAGGGATGTGTAGTCGTTGAAGGGGTTGTCGTCCACGACAGTGGGTGGGATTTCTAGCTGCATGCATGGTGGTATCGGAGGGGAGCTTGCCACAATGTCGTTTGCGCGGCTGCAGCATGTCTCGGGAACCCCGCCCATGTAGGAGACGATGCATGGAAGTGGGAGAGGGCGCCGCAGAGGCACACAACCTCAAATGCACGATCTTGTTGTGTGTGTGTGGGGGGGGGGGGGGGGTGAGGGGGGCTGCCCACTGATGATGCCCGCTTTGCAGTGAGGCAAAAAGCTATCCTACGATGACCAATATTTTGGTGCCCGGTACAGGGCTTGGGCGCGGTGGATCTAGAAATAAATTATAAATACTCCCCGCATACCATAATTTCGGTCATGAAATAAATTATAAAATTTGAACTAAGTATTATTAGCCGACTGGGTACTGATTGGCTTAGCTCCCGGCCGATTATCGGTTCATGGAACGGTACGTGGAAAACATATACATGTCTGTGTCCTAAACTGCTAGCCCTCTATGCATGCATGCAACCAAACCGTACGGGTGAAGCCCAATGGATGTTCGATACTGAAGGTGAAGCCCAAGCTTAAATATTTTAGCGTTACAGACTTCGGGTCCTCTAGGTACGTACTACTAGTACGATATATAGCTAGGCTCATCTTCGATGACATCGTCCATCTCATCACTCTCACTGGAACCAAACCGTACGGGTGCTACGCTCTCTCCTGATCCATCTCCTTCCCAACTATGTCGACGCATATGCCCTCATCAACCACCTCCTACGGCATCACTCCATGGAAGCCTGCCGCGCCACACATGCCCACGCCCATGACGAAGACGACTAGCATGGGCGGATCCACCATCCCTCCAGCCCGGGCAGTCGCCCGGGCTTGGCGATGGCGGCTCGCCTAGTATCATGTGATGTTCTATAGCATTTTGTCTCAAAAAATGGCATGGTAGGCATGTTTTCCCAGGCTTCTAGAAACTTCTAGGTCCGCCCATGACGACTAGGAGGTGAGGCTGAGCGGGGCGTGCACCGCGGTGACGACCGTGGCAAAACAGACATCCATGGGAGTGTGGGAAAAAGTAGAGGCTGGAGCATGACCATGATGGTGAGGTCGGCCACCGCCCGCCTGGTGCCGCCCGGTGTGTGTGTGTATGGATACATGAATGAGATGGATGATTGCTATGTGCATGGTGCATGGTTTCACATAACGATGCATGTGGCATGGTCACGTCATATCCCACGTCAGGCCTATTCCGTCCTACCGGGAGAAAATGGATTATGGGAATTCTAAGAAGTCGGGCAGATGTGAATTCTACGGTCGGCTGCGGAGAGTAGCATGCGCGAATTCGCTTGCATAGTTTTCCCAAAAACACCTGACTAACATTGCGATTGACTAGATACGGGATAAGTGAGACTGCAGCGCTAATCCCGCCGCATCAAAATGGGATCTCAGAAACGGAATTACTGAGATTTTTCCACAGGGATCTCAAAAATGGAATTACTGAGCTTGGCAGCATGCCTGTCCCATTTGTAGTTATCCTTAGTTTCACACGCCAAGGTTGGCTTGACATTACGGAGCATGTACTTAATCTACTCTATTCTAATGGAGGATAGTCCTATTATATGTCTATGATCAGCATTTTGGCTGTTTGTCCATCTATATGTAGATAGAATAGCTTTTCTGTTTAGAGGCGGTGAAAAGCATAGAGCCAGCAAAAAAGGGATTGATTTTGTTTTTATGAAAATAGAATGAAAGCAGTGCCAATTTAAATTAAAGAGGTGAAAAGAAAAACCGAGAGAAAGACATAGTTGAAATCTGTTGTGTTGCATGCCTTTGTGCCAGCCCGGAAATGATTGGCTGATGCATGGAGTGTGCTAGGCAGCCCAACAGCTCATGCAGTGTGCTAGGTAGCCCAACAACTCATACAGTGCCCCAGCCCAGACGGTGTTGATGGAAAAATCCCAGAGTGAAGGTAAAAGTTTAGTCCCATACCGCTTAGCCATGAAGCTGGAGAGCTGTTTATAAGGTGAGCTTTTTGATGCCTTCTAGATACTAGTACTACATGAGGTATGTATGCATAGCGCGTGCGCTCGCGTGAATATTCGCGACTTAAGACTTTGGACGCTTGGCGGCGGCGCGGGTAGCGGCCTATCAAATAAATTTTGGTAATCCAAATTATTGTACTGGTTTACTTTGGCTGGGGTTAGTTTTCTCATCATGCGGTAAATATTATGGATCACTTCGGCACCTTAGCACGACAAGATTTTGTGTTCACTGACATCAACCCTTCAATTCATCCAGGCTGGTATTTCACCATTGCTCCAGAAGCAACTAGAAGATTTGGCCAGAAGGAATGTAAATGGTAATACTAGTAATAACGAGAATAAAGGGTCTCAATTTGTTATTGGCCAGGATCGTGTGGAACCCTTGCAAGCTCTTCAAGATTCTGGGCAAGAGGTGAGCTTTTCAATCGACATTTATGTCACTCATAACCAGAACCAAGTTTCTAAATTGTGTGTAGTTCATATATCAGTTGCTTTTGTTTGTATATTCTTCTGCCCCTTCTCTTATCTATTACTGATTTTATGCTGTCAGATTTGTGTGAATATGGACAAGCAAAGAGAGAAGAGAAGACTTGCTGAAAATTGGAGGCGGAAGAAACATGAAGAGAAGAAGAGTAATTTTCTTTCATCATTCTTTTCTAATTCGCTCCGCTTGCACTCATGCATCTCCAGTGGTCATGGCGCTGCAATTATTCATTTGTCAATATTTAAAAGAAATGCAAGAAGCCTGCATTCTACTTTTATCTCGTACACATGCCATTCCTATAATAATGCTGATGAACATTGGATTTTATCTGGCTCTGTCCGAGCGTTCATATTTCAAAAATGCCCCTAGCTATAATTAAAAATGGTACTACAAACTTTGTTTAGACAGCCCATCGATGTCTTAATTTCTTCCTTGCATTTTCAGGTACACGAGAACAAAAGAGAAATGACAGGAGACAAGCAAAAAAGAGGGACTGAATAGTCGATGAATAACTGAAGGAGGAGCCATTTATCTTGGCTATGTTTGTTTGGCGTTGTTTATCTCTGGGTTCGGTAGGGTAAATGTGCCAGGCAACTTATGTTGTCAGGGACACTTGAGGTCCATGATTGCTTCCAAGAACACCTTCACTGATGTTTTTGACGTGATATTTCACTGAAGGCACTAAATTTATGAGTTAGTGTAAACAAGATTGAGTCGATCAGGCGATGGATATCATCATCAGCAGTTAAGCTAGAACCGAGCCTCAGCAAAGAATGATGAAACATAAGCAATTTGCTTGGCTGTGTTGTAACAGTTAACCCATCTCTGTAACCTGTGATATACGTTTATTAGAGTTTATCTTTAAATGTTTTTTTTTCTTTTGTGCGAGATCTCTCAGATGTTTACAAACCAAAATTTCTGGTGGAAATTTCAGGGACTTGACTGAACCGTTGTAGCAAATCTTGACTGTTGATGAGAAAAACAAATCCTAGCTGTTGTCCGACGCTTCGGCTTTCCTTTGTGGTGGTGGGGGCGCTGATAGTGTCAGGTGTGTTTTGTTAAGAGGTTCTCCTATGTTTTTTTGAAACTGAGGTTCTCCTATGTTGTTTTCTCGTGCTTCCGATGTTTTTCACGTCAATATGAATATGACAGTATGAAGCAGCGGTTCAACATGTTGCCTTGCCTGGATTTTGTATGTGTGGACAATAGTGTCTTTAAGGATATTAGGTTCCATTTTATTTTTGCAAAAATTCTGCCGCACTATAAATAATCATCTGTCAGCACTAAAATTAATAAAAAAATATAGATGAGAATTCCGATAGATCTTTGTACCACCTAGGGATAGACACTAGCGCGAGCTGAAGGCGTGCTACCATCCTCCTCTTTCAACTTTTATCTCGTACACATGCCATTCCTATAATAATGCTGATGAACATTGGATTTTATCTGGCTCTGTCCGAGCGTTCATATTTCAAAAATGCCCCTAGCTATAATTAAAAATGGTACTACAAACTTTGTTTAGATAGCCCATCGATGTCTTAATTTCTTCCTTGCATTTTCAGGTACACGAGAACAAAAGAGAAATGACAGGAGACAAGCAAAAGAGAGGGACTGAATAGTCGATGAATAACTGAAGGAGGAGCCATTTATCTTGGCTATGTTTGTTTTGGCGTTGTTTATCTCTGGGTTCAGTAGGGTAAATGTGCCAGGCAACTTATGTTGTCAGGGACACTTGAGGTCCATGATTGCTTCCAAGAACACCTTCACTGATGTTTTTGACGTGATATTTCACTGAAGGCACTAAATTTATGAGTTAGTGTAAACAAGATTGAGTCGATTAGGCGATGGATATCATCATTTGCAGTTAAGCTAGAACCGAGCCTCAGCAAAGAATGATGAAACATAAGCAATTTGCTTGGCTGTGTTGTAACAGTTAACCCATCTCTGTAACCTGTGATATACGTTTATTAGAGTTTATCTTTAAATGTTTTTTTTTCTTTTGTGCGAGTTCTCTCAGATGTTACAAACCAAAATTTCTGGTTGAAATTTCAGGGACTTGACTGAACCGCTGTAGCAAATCTTGACTGTTGATGAGAAAAACAAATCCTAGCTGTTGTCCGACGCTTCGACTTTCCTTTGTGGTTGTGGGGCGCTGATAGTGTCAGGTGTGTTTTGTTAAGAGGTTCTCCTATGTTGTTTTCTCATGCTTCCGATGTTCTGCACGGCAATATGAATATGACAGTATGAAGCAGCGGTTCAACATGTTGCCTTCCCTGGATTTTGTGTGTGGACAATAGTGTCTTTAAGGATATTAATTTCCATTTTTCTTTGCAAAAATTCTGCCGCACTATTAATAATCGAGCCAGTCAGCACTAAAAGTAATAAAAATTACAGATGAAAATTCCGATAGATCTTTGGACTATACCTGAGCATTTCTCGGGCCGGGCCTCGGGCCGGGCCGACCAAGGCCCGACGCGGAAAATCTCGGCCCAGGCCTGGCCCGGCCCGACCGGCGGGCCGGAAATCTTGGCCCAAGCCCGGCCCATCATAAGGAAAGCCTGTCGGGCCTCGGGCCGGGTCGCTTCCTTAAATAGCGTAAAATGAATCCTTGCATTTAGTCCATGAATCAATACTATTCTTAGGCAGAGATAGCAACCAATCTTTAGCTCTTCCTCTTAATGAGAAAGGGAACAATTTTAGTTTAATAATATCACCATCTACATCTTTATATTTTTGCATTTCACATAATTCAACAAAATTATTAAGATGGGCAGCAGCATCATCAGAACTAACACCAGAAAATTGCTCTCGCATAACAAGATTCAGTAAAGCAGGTTTAATTTCAAAGAATTCTGCTGTAGTAGCAGGTGGAGCAATATGTGTGCATAAGAAATCATTATTATTTGTGGTTGTGAAGTCACACAACTTAGTATTTTCAGCGTTGGCCATTTTAGCAACAGTAAATAAAACAAACTAGATAAAGTAAATGCAAGTAAACTAATTTTTTTGTGTTTTTGATATAGCAAACAAGATAGCAAATAAAGTAAAACTAGCAACTAATTTTTTTTGTATTTTGATTTAGTGCAGCAAACAAAGTAGTAAATAAAACTAAGCAAGACAAAAACAAAGTAGAGAGATTGAGAAGTGGAGACTCCTCTTGCAGCGTGTCTTGATCTCCCCGGCAACGGCGCCAGAAAAAGAGCTTGATGGCGTGTATTTCACACGTTCGTTGGGCAACCCCAAGAGGAAGGTATGATGCGCACAGCAGCAAGTTTTCCCTCAGAAAGAAACCAAGGTTTATCGAACCAGGAGGAGCCAAGAAGCACGTTGAAGGTTGATGGCGGCGGGATGTAGTGCGGCGCAACACCAGGGATTCCGGCGCCAACGTGGGACCTGCACAACACAACCAAAGTACTTTGCCCCAACGAAACAGTGAGGTTGTCAATCTCACCGGCTTGCTGTAACAAAGAGTTAACCGTATTGTGTGGAAGATGATTGTTTGCAGAAAACAGTAGAACAAGTATTGCAGTAGATTGTATTTCAGTAAAAAGAATTGGACCGGGGTAAACAGTTCACTAGAGGTGTCTCTCCCATAAGACGAACAACATGTTGGGTGAACAAATTACAGTTGGGCAATTGACAAATAAAGAGAGCATGACCATGCACATACATATCATGATGAGTATAGTGAGATTTAATTGGGCATTACGACAAAGTACATAGACCGTCATCCAACTGCATCTATGCCTAAAAAGTCCACCTTCAGGTTATCATCCGAACCCCTTCCAGTATTAAGTTGCTAACAACAGACAATTGCATTAAGTATGGTGCGTAATGTAACTAGTGACTACATCCTTGAACATAGCACTAATGTTTTATCCCTAGTGGCAACAGCACAACACAACCTTAGAACTTTCACATCCTTGTCCCAGGTGTCAATGCAGGCATGAACCCACTATCGAGCATAAGTACTCCCTCTTGGAGTTACAAGCATCTACTTGGCCAGAGCATCTACTAGTAACGGAGAGCATGCAAGATCATAAACAACACATAGATATAACTTTGATAATCAACATAACAAGTATTCTCTATTCATCAGATCCCAACAAACGCAACATATAGAATTACAGATAGATGATCTTGATCATGTTAGGCAGCTCACAAGATCCGACAATGATAGCACAATGGGGAGAAGACAACCATCTAGCTACTGCTATGGACCCATAGTCCAGGGGTAGACTACTCACACATCACACCGGAGGCGACCATGGCGGCGTAGAGTCCTCCGGGAGATGATTCCCCTCTCCGGCAGGGTGCCGGAGGCGATCTCCTGGATCCCCCGAGATGGGATCGGCGGCGGTGGCGTCTCTGGAAGGTTTTCCGTATCGTGGCTCTCGGTACTGGGGGTTTCGTCATGGAGACTTTTTATAGGCGGAAGGGCAGGTCAAGAGGCGGCACGGGGGCCCCACACCACAGGCCGGCGCGGCCAAGGGGGGGGCCGCGCCGCCCTATGGTTTGGCTCCCCTGTGGCCCCTCTTCGTCTCTCCTTCGGACTTCTGGAAGCTTCGTGGAAAAATAGGCCCCTGGGCTTTGATTTCGTCCAATTCCGAGAATATTTCCTTACTAGGATTTCTGAAACCAAAAACAGCAGAAAACTTGACAATCGGCACTTCGGCATCTTGTTAATAGGTTAGTTCCAGAAAATGCACGAATATGACATAAAGTGTGCATAAAACATGTAGATAACATCAATAATGTGGCATGGAACATAAGAAATTATCGATACGTCGGAGACGTATCAGCATCCCCAAGCTTAGTTCTGCTCGTCCCGAGCAGGTAAAACGATAACACAGATAATTTCTGGAGTGACATGCCATCATAATCTTGATCATACTATTTGTAAAGCATATGTAGTGAATGCAGCGATCAAAACAATGCATATGACATGAGTAAACAAGTGAATCATATAGCAAAGACTTTTCATGAATAGCACTTCAAGACAAGCATCAATAAGTCTTGCATAAGAGTTAACTCATAAAGCAATAATTCAAAGTAAAGGCATTGAAGCAACACAAAAGAAGATTAAGTTTCAGCGGTTGCTTTCAACTTGTAACATGTATATCTCATGGATATTGTCAACATAGAGTAATATAATAAGTGCAATAAGCAAGTATGTAGGAATCAATGCACAGTTCACACAAGTGTTTGCTTCTTGAGGTGGAGAGAAATAGGTGAACTGACTCAACATTGAAAGTAAAAGAATGGTCCTCCATAGAGGAAAAGCATCGATTGCTATATTTGTGCTAGAGCTTTGATTTTGAAAACATGTAGAGAGCAATAAAAGTAAAATTTTGAGAGGTGTTTGTTGTTGTCAACGAATGGTAATGGGTACACTAACTACCTCGCCAACCGGACTTATAAGAGCGGCTCCCATTTTATTTATTTTTGGGTGGCACTCCTTCCAACCTTTCTTTCACAAACCATGGCTAACCGAATCCTCGGGTGCCTGCCAACAATCTCATACCATGAAGGAGTGCCTTTTTATTTTAGTTTTATTATGATGATGACACTCCTCCCAACCTTTGCTTACACAAGCCATGGCTAACCGAATCCTTCGGGTGCCGTCCAACAATCACATACCATGGAGGAGTGTCTATTTTTGTTAATTAATTTGGGACTGGGAATCCCATTGCCAGCTCTTTTTGCAAAATTATTGGATAAGCGGATGAAGCCACTAGTCCATATGAGAGTCCGTCAAAAGTAAATGACAAGGTTGAAAGCTAAACACCACATACTTCCTCATGAGCTATAAAACATTGACACAAATCAGAGGTAATAAATTTTGAATTGTTTAAAGGTAGCACTCAAGCAATTTACTTTGGAATGGCGGAAAATACCATGTAGTATAGGTAGGTATGGTGGACACAAATGGCATAGTGGTTGGCTCAAGTATTTTGGATGCATGAGAAGTATTCCCTCTCGATACAAGGTTTAGGCTAGCAAGGCTTATTTGAAACAAACACAAGGATGAACCGGTGCAGCAAAACTCACATAAAAGACATATTGAAAACATTATAAGACGCTACACCGTCTTCCTTGTTGTTCAAACTCAATACTAGAAATTATCTAGACCTTAGAGAAACCAAATATGCAAACCAAATTTTAGCATGCTCTATGTATTTCTTCATTAATGGGTGCAAAGCATATGATGCAAGAGCTTAATCATGAGCACAACAATTGCCAAGTATCACATTACCCAAGACATTTATAGCAATTACTACATGTATCATTTTCCAATTCCAACCATATAACAATTTAACGAAGGAGAAACTTCGCCATGAATACTATGAGTAGAAACCAAGGACATACTTGTCCATATGCTACAGCGGAGCGTGTCTCTCTCCCATAAAGTGAATGCTAGGATCCATTTTATTCAAACAAAACTAAAACAAAAACAAACCGACGCTCCAAGAAAAAGCACATAAGATGTGATGGAATAAAAATATAGTTTCATGGGAGGAACCTGATAATGTTGTCGATGAAGAAGGGGATACCTTGGGCATCCCCAAGCTTAGATGCTTGAGTCTTCTTGATATATGCAGGGGTGAACCACCGGGGCATCCCCAAGCTTAGAGCTTTCACTCTCCTTGATCATGTTGCATCATACTCCTCTCTTGATCCTTGAAAACTTCCTCCACACCAAACTCGAAACAACTCATTAGAGGGTTAGTGCACATTATAAATTGACATATTCAGAGGTGACACAATCATTCTTAACACTTCTGGACATTGCATAATGCTACTGGACATTAGTGGATCAAAGAAATTCATCCAACATAGCGAAAGAGGCAATGCGAAATAAAAGGCAGAATCTGTCAAAACAGAACAGTTCGTATTGACGAATTTTAAAATGGCACCAGACTTGCTCAAATGAAAATGCTCAAATTGAATGAAAGTTGCGTACATATCTGAGGATCATGCACGTAAATTGGCATAATTTTCTGAGCTACCTACAGGGAGGTGGACCCAGATTCGTGACAGCAAAGAAATCTGGAACTGTGCAGTAATCCAAATCTAGTACTTACTTTTCTATCAACGGCTTAACTTGGCACAACAAAACACAAAACTAAGATAAGGAGAGGTTGCTACAGTAGTAAACAACTTCCAAGACACAAAATAAAAACAAAGTACTGTAGGTAAAAACATGGGTTGTCTCCCATAAGCGCTTTTCTTTAACGCCTTTCAGCTAGGCGCAGAAAGTGTGTATCAAGTATTATCAAGAGACGAAGTGTCAACATCATAATTTGTTCTCATAATAGAATCAAAAGGTACCTTCATTCTCTTTCTAGGGAAGTGTTCCATACCTTTCTTGAGAGGAAATTGATATTTTATATTACCTTCCTTCATATCAATAATAGCACCAACAGTTCGAAGAAAAGGTCTTCCCAATATAATGGGACAAGATGCATTGTATTCAATATCCAAGACAACAAAATCAACGGGAACAAGGTTATTGTTAACGGTAATGCGAACATTATCAACTTTACCCAAAGGTTTCTTTGTAGAATGATCAGCAAGATTAACATCCAAATAACAATTTTTCAGCGGTGGCAAGTCAAGCATATTATAAATTTTCTTAGGCATAACAGAAATACTTGCACCAAGATCACATAAAGCATTACAATCAAAATCTTTAACCTTCATCTTAATGATGGGCTCCCAACCATCCTCTAGCTTTTTAGGAATAGAGGCTTCACGCTCTAGTTTCTCTTCTCTAGCTTTTATGAGAGCATTTGTAATATTATGCGTGAAAGCCAAATTTATAGCACTAGCATTAGGATTTTTAGCAAGTTTTTGCAAGAACTTTATAACTTCAGAGATTTGGCAATCATCAAAATTCAAACCATTATAATCTAAAGCAATGGGATCATCATCCCCAATGTTGGAAAAAATTTCAGCAGCTTTATCACAGGCAATTTCAGCAGTTTTAGCAGTTTAGGGCAGTTTTTAGCTTTGCATTAGAAGTGGAAACATTGCTAACACCAATTCTTTTATTAGTATTAGTAGGAGGTGCAGCAACATGTGTAGCATTAGCATTACTAGTGGTGGTAATAGTCCAAACTTTAGCTATATTCTTCTCTTTAGCTAGTTTTTCATTTTCCTCTCTATCCCACCTAGCACGCAGTTCAGCCATTAATCTTATATTCTCATTAATTCTAACTTGAATGGCATTTGCTGTAGTAGTAATTTTATTATGATGATTCTCATTAGGCAAAACTTTTGATTTTAAAAGATCAACATCAACAGCAAGATTATCGACTTTAGAAGCAAGTATATCAATTTTCCCAAGCTTTTCTTCAACAGATTTGTTAAAAGCAGTTTGTGTACTAATAAATTCTTTAAGCATGGCTTCAAGTCCAGGGGGTGAACTCCTATTATTGTTGTAAGAATTCCCATAAGAATTACCATAGCCGTTGCCATTATTATAAGGATATGGCCTATAGTTGTTACTAGAATTGTTCCGGTAAGCATTGTTGTTGAAATTATTATTTTTAATGAAGTTTACATCAACATGTTCTTCTTGTGCAACCAATGAAGCTAATGGAACATTATTAGGATCAATATTAGTCCTATCATTCACAAGCATAGACATAATAGCATCAATCTTAACACTCAAGGAAGAGGTTTCTTCGACAGAATTTACCTTCTTACCTTGTGGAGCTCTTTCCGTGTGCCATTCAGAGTAGTTGATCATCATATTATCAAGAAGCTTTGTTGCTTCACCAAGAGTGATGGACATAAAGGTACCTCCAGCAGCTGAATCCAATAAATTCCGTGAAGAAAAATTTAGTCCTGCATAGAAGGTTTGGATGATCATCCAAGTAGTCAGTCCATGGGTTGGGCAATTTTTAACCAAAGATTTCATTCTTTCCCAAGCTTGAGCAACATGTTCAGTATCTAATTGTTTAAAATTCATTATGCTACTCCTCAAAGATATAATTTTAGCAGGGGGATAATATCTACCAATAAAAGCATCCTTGCATTTAGTCCATGAATCAATACTATTCTTAGGCAGAGATAGCAACCAATCTTTAGCTCTTCCTCTTAATGAGAAAGGGAACAATTTTAGTTTAATAATATCACCATCTACATCTTTATATTTTTGCATTTCACATAATTCAACAAAATTATTAAGATGGGCAGCAGCATCATCAGAACTAACACCAGAAAATTGCTCTCGCATAACAAGATTCAGTAAAGCAGGTTTAATTTCAAAGAATTCTGCTGTAGTAGCAGGTGGAGCAATAGGTGTGCATAAGAAATCATTATTATTTGTGGTTGTGAAGTCACACAACTTAGTATTTTCAGCGTTGGCCATTTTAGCAACAGTAAATAAAACAAACTAGATAAAGTAAATGCAAGTAAACTAATTTTTTTGTGTTTTTGATATAGCAAACAAGATAGCAAATAAAGTAAAACTAGCAACTAATTTTTTTGTATTTTGATTTAGTGCAGCAAACAAAGTAGTAAATAAAACTAAGCAAGACAAAAACAAAGTAAAGAGATTGAGAAGTGGAGACTCCTCTTGCAGCGTGTCTTTATCTCCCCGGCAACGGCGCCAGAAAAAGAGCTTGATGGCGTGTATTTCACACGTTCGTTGGGCAACCCCAAGAGGAAGGTATGATGCGCACAGCAGCAAGTTTTCCCTCAGAAAGAAACCAAGGTTTATCGAACCAGGAGGAGTCAAGAAGCACGTTGAAGGTTGATGGCGGCGGGATGTAGTGCGGCGCAACACCAGGGATTCTGGCGCCAACGTGGGACCTGCACAACACAACCAAAGTACTTTGCCCCAACGAAACAGTGAGGTTGTCAATCTCACCGGCTTGCTGTAACAAAGAGTTAACCATATTGTGTGGAAGATGATTGTTTGCAGAAAACAGTAGAACAAGTATTGCAGTAGATTGTATTTCAGTAAAGAGAATTGGACCGGGGTCCACAGTTCACTAGAGGTGTCTCTCCCATAAGACGAACAACATGTTGGGTGAACAAATTACAGTTGGGCAATTGACAAATAAAGAGAGCATGACCATGCACATACATATCATGATGAGTATAGTGAGATTTAATTGGGCATTACGACAAAGTACATAGACCGTCATCCAACTGCATCTATGCCTAAAAAGTCCACCTTCAGGTTATCATCCGAACCCCTTCCAGTATTAAGTTGCTAACAACAGACAATTGCATTAAGTATGGTGCGTAATGTAACTAGTGACTACATCCTTGAACATAGCACTAATGTTTTATCCCTAGTGGCAACAGCACAACACAACCTTAGAACTTTCATCCTTGTCCCAGGTGTCAATGCAGGCATGAACCCACTATCGAGCATAAGTACTCCCTCTTGGAGTTACAAGCATCTACTTGGCCAGAGCATCTACTAGTAACGGAGAGCATGCAAGATCATAAACAACACATAGATATAACTTTGATAATCAACATAACAAGTATTCTCTATTCATCGGATCCCAACAAACGCAACATATAGAATTACAGATAGATGATCTTGATCATGTTAGGCAGCTCACAAGATCCGACAATGATAGCACAATGGGGAGAAGACAACCATCTAGCTACTGCTATGGACCCATAGTCCAGGGGTAGACTACTCACACATCACACCGGAGGCGACCATGGCGGCGTAGAGTCCTCCGGGAGATGATTCCCCTCTCCGGCAGGGTGCCGGAGGCGATCTCCTGGATCCCCCGAGATGGGATCGGCGGCGGCGGCGTCTCTGGAAGGTTTTCCGTATCGTGGCTCTCGGTACTGGGGGTTTCGTCACGGAGACTTTTTATAGGCGGAAGGGCAGGTCAAGAGGCGGCACGGGGGCCCCACACCACAGGCCGGCGCGGCCAAGGGGGGGGCCGCGCCGCCCTATGGTTTGGCTCCCCTGTGGCCCCTCTTCGTCTCTCCTTCGGACTTCTGGAAGCTTCGTGGAAAAATAGGCCCCTGGGCTTTGATTTCATCCAATTCCGAGAATATTTCCTTACTAGGATTTCTGAAACCAAAAACAGCAGAAAACAGCAACTGGCACTTCGGCATCTTGTTAATAGGTTAGTTCCAGAAAATGCACGAATATGACATAAAGTGTGCATAAAACATGTAGATAACATCAATAATGTGGCATGGAACATAAGAAATTATCGATACGTCGGAGACGTATCACCGGGCTGCCCATGGCCAGGTATACTTTGGACCACCTAGCGATGACTATGGACACTAGCGTGAACTGAAGGCGTGCTGTCATCCTCCTCTTTCAAGGAGCTAGGCAAAACTTGCCATCCTTTCGTTTCAATGGATTCTACTACAACAAGGTTTAGTACGACAAGCTTTGTTCGGTTCGTGCTAGTGTCTGTAGTCGTCGCTAGATGATCCAATGACCTTTTTATAATTTTTATAATTTTAGGATTTTTGTACTGTTGATTATTCATATATCGATGGAATTTCGAAAAAAAAAGCTATTCGCTGTCACATTGCCTTTTTTTTCTCTCGAGGGTACGCCGTAACAGCGCTCCACGTATTTTTTGACCAACTAGCCTCATCCCACTTTATCCGATCGTATCTAAAACTACAAGAAAATAGCCCTAGCTAGCCAAAGATAAAAGCCCAAGCTAACTAAAAGGAAAAAAAAAACCCAAATTCCAGCCCACTAGGACTAAGTCAGCATATAACGTTTCCTCGCCGTCTTCCTAATCCGTATGTGAGAAGAACCGCGACCTGAACTGGATTCCTAATCCGACTCTCACCACACCACATGCACATGCCTCAGCGGCTCAGCCTATATTAACAGCCACAAGCCTTTCTTGATCTCTGTCACGCTTCCGTTTCCTTGATTCTTGTGGTCAGTCCAGACACGAGAATCCAGAGAGAACACGCGCTCTTCCGCATAGCCGTCGACGCGATGGCATCGGCGCAGGACGCCGGCAACGATCAGTCTGTCGCGGAGTCTGGCTTCACCACTTTCTTCCGAAACCTCGGAGAGGCCATTGACGGGATCGCGGCGGACGAGACCGACGAAGACGTCCTAGACGCCCTGGGCGAGCTCAGAGAGGCCCTCGGTAAGGTGGTAGCAGCGCCCTTGGCGACAGCCGAAGATGTCCTGCACCAGGACAAGATGGCCATGAGCGACTTGGCACTCGAGATCGACGAGGCCATCGACATGATCGCTACGGCGGCCGCTGCCGGCGAAGTTGACTGGGAGGTGGAGTGCGCGCGCAAGGCCAGAGAGACCATCATTGACTTCACCCGCACCCGCCAGCTCAATGAGGTTGTCAAGGAGATGGCAGCGATGGGCATGGACAAGGGAACTTTCTTGCCGACCGGCGAGGTTGAAGAAGAGGCCGTGAATGAGGAGGTTTTCTTGGACGATCAGGTTCAGCAAGAGATTTACGAGGAGGCCTTCTTGGAAGAGCTGGACTA
Organism: Lolium perenne; assembly: GCF_019359855.2. Taxonomy (NCBI): domain Eukaryota; kingdom Viridiplantae; phylum Streptophyta; class Magnoliopsida; order Poales; family Poaceae; genus Lolium; species Lolium perenne. The sequence goes on along the minus strand of NC_067245.2, from coordinate 91,868,464 downwards.
CCACGAGATGGTCTTTGCCATGGACGAGGCTTTGGATGAGTTGCGCGAGGAAGCGGCCGGGTGCAAGCTCTCGGAGACCATGGACGCGATGTATGGATCGATTGGATATGGAGTAGTATATGTCAAAATCCTAGCTAGAGGATGATCCGATGATACTCATTTAGCTCTGTGCTATGTGGTTGGAACCTCCAGCTTCCCGCGCACCATGATTGCTCCTCCGTATTTTTTCTTTGCGAATTCATTCGCACACGGCGAGGGTACCCGTTTCTCCGCCCCGCCCAAAAGTAAATGAGCAAGCCAGCCCACACCCACACCCAAGCCGCGCCGCCGGTCCATTCGTTCGCACACAGACACAGGCAGCACAGCATCCAATCCACCCAACCCCCAAGCCAAGCCGCCGGTCCAGTCCCAAACCCTAACGCACTCCTTCCCCTTCCTCGAACCCCTCTTCTCCCTGCCCCCCGCCGCCGCTCACCGGAGCTCCCACCCACCCGCGCATCCGCCACCCGGAGCAACTACTTCGCTCAAGGGCAGGAGGGGGACGACCCCGCGTCCGCCGCCTCTCTGCACCGCCGGCCAGATCCAGATCCTCCTCCTCGTGCCGCTCCCGGCGTCTTCAACGCCCGCCCGCCCGCACCAACCACCTCCTCCTCCTGCTGCTCACGGCCTCCAAACAGACCAAAAGACGCCCGCTTCCCCGATCCACATGCCAACACCCACCGCATCCCCTGCTCATCACGGAAGGACGACGCGATGCAGACCTCACCTGCTGCAACGCCGGTGAGCGCCGCCCTCCCTCCCTTCACCTCACCACCCTTGAGCACTCGCTCATGCATCATTTCATTTTCACTCTGCGTCTGACAGCCCATAACCCGAGGTACCTCTGCAGGATGCTGCTGGTTTTGGTTTTCTTCTTCTAAACATTGTGATGCCAAAAATCCCTAGCTACCTTGGGATGGATGACGGGTCCAGCCACGAGGCGGCGGCAAAGATGCCAAGGATATGCGCCTCTGCTGATTCAGCAACAGCGGCGGCTTCCCAATGACAAAGAACGACCACCACTCCTAGTAAGATGACCGCACCTGCCTTCTCTGATGCTACTGGATGTGTCATGTTCCGCTGCTGCCCTGTTGCTTGCTTGCACCTGGATTTGACTAGCACACATTCTCTTCTAATCATTCTCTTCTTTTCTTTGTCATCGCAGAATTTCTTGTCCTCAATATGGAGCCTGCTTTATATATAGCTGATGAGTCATGGGCAGCCCAGGTTCAGGACGGCTTCCTCCACTCGGATGCCAGGGACAATAACAACTGCAATGGATAGGTGCGTCTGTCTCGCTGCCTTTTAATAATATAATCTCTCTGCTCTGTTTTGGCTGCCTATGCAATGCATTCGTTGCTGATCACCAATGTTGTGAATTTAGCTTGTGCCGGTGACTGCTTATTTCTGTTTATGGTTCTCTGTGATGATGAAATGCTGCATTTTTTTTATGTGTAGGGCGGGCAAACACCTTACATACCTTAGTATGGTGTTATAAGCCAAGGCGGCACTGATGGCGACCATGGACGAGCAATGGCTTCCTCCGCTCAGAAGACAACAAGGACCACGACTCGTGGTAAGGTGCCTCCCACTGCCTGCCTGCCTCCCTTCTCTGATGTATCTGTGCTGCCTGTTGCTCGCCTGCAGCTGGATTTGGCGGCGCAATCAGTCTCTAGTGCTAATGGTGCTGGGCTAAGCTCATAAGCCCGTCAAATAATTAACATCCTATTTTGTGGTGCCAAAACTCGTGCTATTTTCTACTAGCTCTAGGTTGCTAGTGGTGTGATGTCTCCTGTCCAGGACATCATAAATTGATTCTTCTTGTCTTGTTCTTCAGTACTTGTCCCACTCGCGCCTCCCCAATGTACTTGGCTTCCTTTTCAAGTTAGCTATTTCAGTTCGAAACTAATTGTTTGCTCCACGTTACGGCAGCGCTTGTAGAATGTACATGCAAATGAATCTAATTCACGTCTCAAGGATGGCATCCAGCAACTGAAGAACTGCTGGTGAAGTGTCCTAATTTTGGAATGCTGCCGACCTGCTAGAGGATGACATGTGGGACCGACCTGCCAATAGCCTCCTCATCGTTTCAAAGGGGGCAGGAGATCAAAAGAAAAAGGCAAATAGCCAGAAATTAGGGGTAAAAAATAACTCCAAGAAAGGAAACTTTTATTGTTCGTAGAGGATGACATGCGGGACCCATGAGCCAGCAGCTTACTTAACGTTTCAAAGGCGGCATGAGATCGAAAGAAAAAGGCAAGTGACAAAATATCAGGAGCCCAAGATAATCCAAGAAAAGAAACTTTATTTACATAGAGGATGACATGCGGGTCCCATTTTGCAGCAGCGGTCCCAACGTTTCAAATGCGGCTTGAGATCAAAAGAAAAAGAAAGTAGCCAGAAATTAGGGGGTCAAAAAAATCCAAGAAAATAAAGTTGATGGACATAGAGGATGACATGCGGGTCCCATGAGCTAGCAGCTTACTCAACGTTTCCAAGGCGGCAGGGGATCAAAAGAAAAAGGAAATAGCCAAAAATCAGAGGGTAAAAAAAAAAAAGAAAATGAACATTTATAGTACATAGAGGATGACATGCGGGTCCCATGAGCCAGCTGGTTCCTCAACGTTTCAAACGTGGCATGAGATCGAAAGAAAAAGGCAAGTGACCAAATATCAGGAGCCAAAAATAATTCAAGAAAAGAAACTTGATTGTACATAGAAGATGACATGCGGGTCCCAATTAGCAGCAGCGGTATCACCGTTTGAGAGGCTGCACGGGATCGAAAGAAAAAGGCAAGTGACCAAATATCATGAGCCAAAAATAATCCAAGAAAAGAAATTTTATTGTACGTAGAGGATGACATGCGGGTCCCATTTTGCAGCAGCGGTCTCAACGGTTCCAAGGCGGTACAGAACCAAAAGAAAAATGAAGTAGCCAGAAATCAGGGGGTGAAAAAAATCCAAGAAGAAAGATTTCAATTGGGCTGCATCTGGACATCTGGGCCTTCGAACTATCCTGCTTGGCCTTTTGACTCGTACAATTTCAGCCCACTCCAAAACAGGAAAGTTCCGAATTTTCTAAAAAAACAGGAAAGTCCTATGCTTCGCAAAGACAAAAAAACAAGGAGATTCAACATATAAGTTTGTTTATGTAAAAATAAAGATTTAATTATCTGTTTGAAATAGCTCAGAGCGCAATATATTGTTTATTGTCTGCAAAATAATCAAGATATCATATATTTCTTGTACGGGGAGGCTGACATCGGGGACCCATGAGCCAACAACGTCGTCAACGTTTTAAAGGCGGTAGGGGATGGAAAGAAAAAATAAACCATAAATCTGTTGGTAAAAAATCCAAGAAAAGAAACATTTTCATTCTAAGAGGATGACATGCGGGACCCATGAGGCAGCAGCATCCTCAGCGTTTATTGTTCATAGAGGTTGACATGTGGGACCCGTGAGCCAGCAGCGTCCTCAACGTTTTAAAGGCTGCACGTGATCGAAAGAAAAAATAAGCCAAAAATCGTTTGGTCAACAAAATCCAAGAAAATAAACATTTACCATTCTGAGAGGATGACATGCGGGACCCATGAGGCAGCAGCATCCTCAACGATTCCAAGGCGGCAGGGGAAATATCCAGAAATTAATTAGGGGTTCAAAATAAATCCATCAAAGAAAACTTTTATTGTTCATAGAGGATGACATGTGGGACCGACCTGCCAACAGCGTCCTCATCGTTTCAGAGGGGGCAGGAGATCAAAAGAAAAAGGCAAATAGCCAGAAATTAGGGGTAAAAAATAACTCCAAGAAAGAAAACTTTTATTGTTCGTAGAGGATGACATGCGGGACCCATGAGCCAGCAGCTTACTCAACGTTTCAAAGGCGGCATGAGATCGAAAGAAAAAGGCAAGTGACAAAATATCAGGAGCCAAAGATAATCCAAGAAAAGAAACTTTATTGTATGTAGAGGATGACATGCGGGTCCCATTTAGCAGCAGCGGTCTCAATGTTTCAAATGCGGCTTGAGATCAAAAGAAAAAGAAAGTTGATTGTACATAGAGGATGACATGCGGGTCCCATGAGTCAGCAGCTTACCCAACGTTTCAAAGGCGGCAGGGGATCAAAAGAAAAAGGAAATAGCCAAAAATCAGAGGGTGAAAAAAAATAAAGGAAATAAACTTTTATAGCACATAGAGGATGACATGCGGGTCCCATGAGCCAGCAGGTTCCTCAACGTTTCAAACGTGGCATGAGATCGAAAGAAAAAGGCAAGTGACCAAATATGAGGAGCCAAAAATAATTCAAGAAAAGAAATTTTTATAGTACATAGAGGATGACATGCGGGTCCCATTTAGCAGCAGCGGTATCACCGTTTGAGAGGTGGCAGGGGATAAAAAGAAAAAATAAATTGCCAAAAATCAGAGGGTGAAAAAAACCCAAGAAAATGAACTTTTATAGTACATAGAGGATGACATGCGGGTCCCATGAGCCTGCAGGTTTCTCAACGTTTCAAACGTGGCATGAGATCGAAAGAAAAAGGCAAGTGAAAAAATATCAGGAGCCAAAAATAATTCAAGAAAAGAAAGTTTTATAGTACATAGAGGATGACATGCGGGTCCCATTTAGCAGCAGCGGTATCACCGTTTGAGAGGCGGCAGGGGATCGAAAGAAAAAGGCAAGTGAACGAATATGAGGTGCCAAAAATAATCCAAGAAAAGAAAGTTTTATAGTACATAGAGGATGACATGCGGGTCCCATTTAGCAGCAGCGGTATCACCGTTTGAGAGGCGGCAGGGGATCAAAAGAAAAAAGAAATTGCCAAACATCAGAGGGTGAAAAAAAACCAAGAAAATGAACTTTTATAGTACATAGAGGATGACATGCGGGTCCCATGAGCCTGCAGGTTCCTCAACGTTTCAAACGTGGCATGAGATCGAAAGAAAAAGGCAAGAGAAAAAATATCAGGAGCCAAAAATAATTCAAGAAAAGAAAGTTTTATAGTACATAGATGATGACATGCGGGTCCCATTTAGCAGCAGCGGTATCACCGTTTGAGAGGCGGCAGGGGATCGAAAGAAAAAGGCAAGTGAAAAAATATGAGGAGGCAAAAATAATTCAAGAAAAGAAAGTTTTATAGTACATAGAGGATGACATGCGGGTCCCATTTAGCAGCAGCGGTATCACCGTTTGAGAGGCGGCAGGGGATCAAAAGAAAAAGGTAAGTGACCAAATATGAGGTGCCAAAAATAATTCAAGAAAAGAAAGTTTTATAGTACATAGAGGATGACATGCGGGTCCCAGTTAGCAGCAGCGGTATCACCGTTTGAGAGGCGGCAGGGGATCGAAAGAAAAAGGCAAGTGACCAAATTTGAGGTGCCAAAAAAAACTCCAAGAAAAGAAAGTTGATTGCACATAGAGGATGACATGCGGGTCCCATTTAGCAGCAGCGGTCTCAACGTTTCCAAGGCGGCAAGGGATCAAAAGAAAAAGGAAGTAGCCAGAAATCAGGGGGTCAAAAAAAAAATCCAAGAATAGAAAGAATTTTGGTTCATAGAGGATGACATGCGGGACCCATGATCCTGCATCGTAAACGGCTCGATCGGAGAACGTTGAACGAGATGGCGCGATTTAGAAAAAAAACAATGCCAGAGAGGCTGCCATCTGGGCCCTACATCCCTCGGCGGTGCGGATTTGCGTTGACTCGGCCGGCGAACCCGAGATTTCGAGATGCACCACGTCCCGGGCCACCATACGCGACATTTTGGCCGCTTTCGTCGGGCTAGGTGGCCTCAAAAATGAGAAAAAAAAGTTTTGACATGCACCACGGAGGGACCAAAAATCGTCGGCCATGGTACACCAGCAACCATGGCGCGACTTCAACTTCGTCGGCCATGGCAACTTTTCTTGTAGTGGGTGTTTGTCAAGTACTTGATGAACTTTGAGTGGAGCTTTTGTAGCCACTACGTGATGATTAGTGATTCCAATAGGAGAGTAATTCAGAGTAGCACAAGTGAAGAGAAGTTATCTAATTGTCCAATTACGTGATCATTGTTGAGAGTGTCCACTAGTGAAAGTATGATCCCTAGGCCTTGTTTCTAAGCATTGAAACACCGTTTCCAACAAGTTCTACTACATGTTCGTTTGCTGCCATTTTTATTTCAGATTGCAATTACTACTTATAATCATCCATATTACTTGTATTTCACTATCTCTTCGCCGAACTAGTGCACATATACATCTGACAAGTGTATTAGGTGTGTTGGGGACACAAGAGACTTCTTGTATCTTAATTGCAGGGTTGGTTGAGAGGGATATCTCTGACCTCTACCTCCCCGAGTTCGATAAACCTTGGGTGATCCACTTAAGGGAAACTTGCTGCTGTTCTACAAACCTCTGCTCTTGGAGGCCCAACACTGTCTACAGGAATAGAAGCGTGCGTAGACATCAGTCTTTTCAGACGATGCAGCGTCGGCCAAGGCGGCCTTAGCAGCCTTGTTGCCAGTAGGACGGCCTGCCGACGTTGCCAACGGTGTGTCCAGATCAATGGTGTCCTTCCCCTTGGACAACGACAGACGCGTCAGCTGCCATTTGTGGTTCGTTTTGAGCTTGCTATAGCAATGCGTCAGCCTGAAAGTCTTGTGACCGTCCGAGTTCCTCCGGGACAAATCCATGGCCTTGTCAAACTAACCAAAGGAAGCGGAATCATTTCATCGAACACAATGTATGCGCTACAGATTATGTAAGAAAGAGTCGTACCAGTTGGGCGACGTCGGCGCCGCTGTCGCCTCTGGTCACTAAGTCGTGATGGTACCCATGGAAGGAGTTCACCGACGCCTGGATGATGACCCATCGTGTCGACATTGCCTTTTGGCTCCTCTTCATTGTCACTTTGTTGTAGTCACTGTTGCTGAGCTTGCGCTCATCGAACTCGGCCTTGATCCTCGTCCAATACTTCCTGTATTTTTGGTTGGCGCCGATGATGGAGTCATGGCTCACCGTCGCCCACGACTCGCACAGACATAGATCCTCCAAAACCGTCCACTTGGGGTCTCGTGTGCCCGATGCCTTCTTCTTCGTCTTCTTCCTAGTCCTCATGCCATCCGCGTCTACCTCCACGAGATCATCGTCACCGGCACCCTCCTCGTCCTCTTCCTCGCTGCCCTCTTCGTCCTCTTCCTCGTCATCGTCGTCGTCCTCCACCCCCTCCTCTTCCTCCTGCTCCTCGTCCTCACCCCGTCCTCCTCCTCCTCCTCCTCCTCAGCACCGGCGCCATCGAATTCGAGCGGCCCCCTGGGGCCAGTGAACGGGCGCCGTCCGGACCGGGTCCTGGCTCGCGCTGAGGCGCTTGCTCGTACGCCGGTGAGTAGAAGAGGTTGTTGGGGTTGAAGCCGCCATGCGGCAGCGCATCCTGTTAGTGGGGCGACAAGTTAGGCGTCACGCACCCGGGAGTGGCGGAGGGGCCGTCGTTGTTGAAGGTGGATGTCGACGGAGAGATCACTCCCGGAATGTACACCGGCAAGGACGTACTCCATGGGCTCGCATTGGTGGCGTCGATACACCCGACCATTATGTGCTGGTGCTGGCGCGCCGCCAGAGCCTTCTTTTCCTGCTCCGCTGCGCTCCGTCCTTTCCGCTCCGCCGTCGCCATCTTCCGGCGCAGACAATCTTGCTGCCATTGATCATCGGTCCATCCTTCCGGCTTTTTCTTCAGAGCCGGCGCCTTCCGCGGCTTCGTGAACGACGCTTTCGCCCCTTTCGTCTCATTGCTCGGCGGCTTCTTGGCCGCTTTCTTGGCCATCTTTTTGGGGGCTGTCGGCGGCGCCATGGAATGGGGAGAGGGTAGCGGCGGCGGGTGGACGGTGGGAGGGAGAAACAAATCGGCGGGATAGGAGAAATGAATCGGCGGCGGGATATGTGTTGGAAGGCCAGAAATGCGAGGCGTGATAGGCGCGTTGTGGCGGGAGGGGCGGGATTTGGCGGGAGTGGGTTGGGCCCGCGTCACTTCGCCTCGCTTTTCGTTGTGTCCGGCGTGCCCGGTGCAGGGGATGGGGACGGGCTCGGGGCGCCGGACCCCGTATCAGGTCGCGCCGGAAAAAAATCGGCTTTAGGAAACGCACCTGAAATCGTTTTTTTGTCCAGCGTGTCCCAAATCGGTTTGGGATGGTTTGGGAGAAGTGAATGGAGATGCTGGCGACCAGGAGGATTCATGGCGTTGTAGTATCGATGGGACTTTGTTCTCGTTTAACCAATGGCCTAAAATAGAACCTAGTGGGCCGAACAGTTAACCTCCAAGCCCAAATGGTTTTTTAGGTTCGGTCCAAATAGCCAAAAGGTTAACCCTCACCTTAGCACGTACAACTCCTCACGCCCAGCGCCGCGCCACGCCGCCGCCTCACGAGCGCCGCCTACCCTCCGCCTTCGCCACCGGCAACCTGTCCGCCGTCATCTACCCTCCGCCTACAACTTGTAGGGAAGGAGAAGACGCCCTTCCGGCTCCCCTCCTCCCGGCGCCACTGTCCTCAGTCTCTGATGGCTGAAGCACCGGAGCAGCCGATGTCGGACCCTCCCACTCCGCCCCAGGAGACGAAGCAAAGGTCCAAGAAAAACAAGAGAGGCCGCTCCAAGAAACCCAAGCGAGCCGCCGCCGCCCCCGCCGCTGCGTCTGCCACCCCCTCCTCCGGTGCCACCATGGTCGACGACCCCTTCCTCGTCCTTGCCGGCGGCAGGGAAGGAGGTAACGACCTCAACTTCTCGTACTTTTATTTCCACCTTGGGGTTGGGTTCACTGACTTGGCTTGGGGTTCGGCGCAGGGTTCCTGGAGCTGGAGGAAATCGACGGGGCCGACTACGGGATCTTCGGGACCATCGTGGAGGACGTGGGAGCAGGTGAGAGGAAGGTGGGCAATGACCAGAAGAGGAAGACCAAGAGGGGGAAACGGAAGCGAGGGGATGGTGCCAAGCGCTTGGATGCCGATGTTGGTGGCGATTGTGCAGACGGTTTGGTAGCTGAGAGCAAGGAGGAGGAGGGTGAGACGGCTGAGGAGAAGGGAAAGAGGAAGAAGAGGAACAGGAAGAAGAGGAAGGTGAACGATAAGGAGAAGGATTCAGAGAGCAAGGAGGATGCTACAGATGACAATGTGGAGGAGGGTAAGAAGGATGTTACCGATGACAATGCCGAGGAGGGTAAGAAGGGCGAGAAGAAGGGAAAGAAGAAAAGGAACAGGAAGAAGAGGAAGGTGAATGACGAGGATAAGGATTTGGACAGCAAGGATGATGTTACCGATGACACCATGGAAGGTGCTTAGTTTGTCCAGCGTGTCCCAAATCGGTTTGGGATGGTTTGGGAGAAGTGAATGGAGATGTTGGCGACCAGGAGGAGTCATGGCGTTGTAGTATCGATGGGACTTTGTTCTCGTTTAACCAATGGCCTAAAATAGAACCTAGTGGGCCGAACAGTTAACCTCCAAGCCCAAATGGTTTTTTAGGTTCGGTCCAAATAGCCAAAAGGTTAACCCTCACCTTAGCACGTACAACTCCTCACGCCCAGCGCCGCGCCGCGCCGCGCCGCCGCCTCACGAGCGCCGCCTACCCTCCGCCTTCGCCACCGGCAACCTGTCCGCCGTCATCTACCCTCCGCCTACAACTTGTAGGGAAGGAGAAGACGCTCTTCCGGCTCCCCTCCTCCCGGCGCCACCGTCCTCAGTCTCTGATGGCTGAAGCACCGGAGCAGCCGATGTCGGACCCTCCCACTCCGCCCCAGGAGACGAAGCAAAGGCCCAAGAAAAACAAGAGAGGCCGCTCCAAGAAACCCAAGCGAGCCGCCGCCGCCCCCGCCGCTGCGTCTGCCACCCCCTCCTCCGGCGCCACCATGGTCGACGACCCCTTCCTCGTCCTTGCCGGCGGCAGGGAAGGAGGTAACGACCTCAACTTCTCGTACTGTTATTTCCACCTTGGGGTTGGGTTCGCTGACTTGGCTTGGGGTTCGGCGCAGGGTTCCTGGAGCTGGAGGAAATCGACGGGGCCGACTACGGGATCTTCGGGACCATCGTGGAGGACGTGGGAGCAGGTGAGAGGAAGGTGGGCAATGACCAGAAGAGGAAGACCAAGAGGGGGAAACGGAAGCGAGGGGATGGTGCCAAGCGCTTGGATGCCGATGTTGGTGGCGATTGTGCAGACGGTTTGGTAGCTGAGAGCAAGGAGGAGGAGGGTGAGACGGCTGAGGAGAAGGGAAAGAGGAAGAAGAGGAACAGGAAGAAGAGGAAGGTGAACGATAAGGAGAAGGATTCAGAGAGCAAGGAGGATGCTACAGATGACAATGTGGAGGAGGGTAAGAAGGATGTTACCGATGACAATGCCGAGGAGGGTAAGAAGGGCGAGAAGAAGGGAAAGAAGAAAAGGAACAGGAAGAAGAGGAAGGTGAATGACGAGGATAAGGATTCGGACAACAAGGATGATGTTACCGATGACACCATGGAAGGTGCTTAGTTTGTCCAGCGTGTCCCAAATCGGTTTGGGATGGTTTGGGAGAAGTGAATGGAGATGCTGGCGACCAGGAGGAGTCATGGCGTTGTAGTATCGATGGGACTTTGTTCTCGTTTAACCAATGGCCTAAAATAGAACCTAGTGGGCCGAACAGTTAACCTCCAAGCCCAAATGGTTTTTTAGGTTCGGTCCAAATAGCCAAAAGGTTAACCCTCACCTTAGCACGTACAACTCGTCACGCCCAGCGCCGCGCTGCGCCGCCGCCTCACGAGCGCCGCCTACCCTCCGCCTTCGCCACCGGCAACCTGTCCGCCGTCATCTACCCTCCGCCTACAACTTGTAGGGAAGGAGAAGACGCCCTTCCGGCTCCCCTCCTCCCGGCGCCACCGTCCTCAGTCTCTGATGGCTGAAGCACCGGAGCAGCCGATGTCGGACCCTCCCACTCCGCCCTAGGAGACGAAGCAAAGGCCCAAGAAAAACACGAGAGGCCGCTCCAAGAAACCCAAGCGAGCCGCCGCCGCCCCCGCCGCTGCGTCTGCCACCCCCTCCTCCGGCGCCACCATGGTCGACGACCCCTTCCTCGTCCTTGCCGGCGGCAGGGAAGGATGTAACGACCTCAACTTCTCGTACTGTTATTTCCACCTTGGGGTTGGGTTCGCTGACTTGGCTTGGGGTTCGGCGCAGGGTTCCTGGAGCTGGAGGAAATCGACGGGGCCGACTACGGGATCTTCGGGACCATTGTGGAGGACGTGGGAGCAGGTGAGAGGAAGGTGGGCAATGACCAGAAGAGGAAGACCAAGAGGGGGAAACGGAAGCGAGGGGATGGTGCCAAGCGCTTGGATGCCGATGTTGGTGGTGATTGTGCAGACGGTTTGGTAGCTGAGAGCAAGGAGGAGGAGGGTGAGACGGCTGAGGAGAAGGGAAAGAGGAAGAAGAGGAACAGGAAGAAGAGGAAGGTGAACGATAAGGAGAAGGATTCAGAGAGCAAGGAGGATGCTACAGATGACAATGTGGAGGAGGGTAAGAAGGATGTTACCGATGACAATGCCGAGGAGGGTAAGAAGGGCGAGAAGAAGGGAAAGAAGAAAAGGAATAGGAAGAAGAGGAAGGTGAATGACGAGGATAAGGATTCGGACAGCAAGGATGATGTTACCGATGACACCATGGAAGGTGCTTAGTTTGTCCAGCGTGTCCCAAATCGGTTTGGGATGGTTTGGGAGAAGTGAATGGAGATGCTGGCGACCAGGAGGAGTCATGGCGTTGTAGTATCGATGGGACTTTGTTCTCGTTTAACCAATGGCCTAAAATAGAACCTAGTGGGCCGAACAGTTAACCTCCAAGCCCAAATGGTTTTTTAGGTTCGGTCCAAATAGCCAAAAGGTTAACCCTCACCTTAGCACGTACAACTCCTCACGCCCAGCGCCGCGCCGCGCCGCCGCCTCACGAGCGCCGCCTACCCTCCGCCTTCGCCACCGGCAACCTGTCCGCCATCATCTACCCTCCGCCTACAACTTGTAGGGAAGGAGAAGACGCCCTTCCGGCTCCCCTCCTCCCGGCGCCACCGTCCTCAGTCTCTGATGGCTGAAGCACCGGAGCAGCCGATGTCGGACCCTCCCACTCCGCCCCAGGAGACGAAGCAAAGGCCCAAGATAAACAAGAGAGGCCGCTCCAAGAAACCCAAGCGAGCAGCCGCCGCCCCCGCCGCTGTGTCTGCCACCCCCTCCTCCGGCGCCACCATGGTCGACGACCCCTTCCTCGTCCTTGCCGGCGGCAGGGAAGGAGGTAACGACCTCAACTTCTCGTACTGTTATTTCCACCTTGGGGTTGGGTTCACTGACTTGCCTTGGGGTTCGGCGCAGGGTTCCTGGAGCTGGAGGAAATCGACGGGGCTGACTACGGGATATTCGGGACCATCGTGGAGGACGTGGGAGCAGGTGAGAGGAAGGTGGGCAATGACCAGAAGAGGAAGACCAAGAGGGGGAAACGGAAGCGAGGGGATGGTGCCAAGCGCTTGGATGCCGATGTTGGTGGCGATTGTGCAGACGGTTTGGTAGCTGAGAGCAAGGAGGAGGAGGGTGAGACGGCTGAGGAGAAGGGAAAGAGGAAGAAGAGGAACAGGAAGAAGAGGAAGGTGAACGATAAGGAGAAGGATTCAGAGAGCAAGGAGGATGCTACAGATGACAATGTGGAGGAGGGTAAGAAGGATGTTACCGATGACAATGCCGAGGAGGGTAAGAAGGGCGAGAAGAAGGGAAAGAAGAAAAGGAACAGGAAGAAGAGGAAGGTGAATGACGAGGATAAGGATTCGGACAGCAAGGATGATGTTACCGATGACACCATGGAAGGTGCTTAGTTTGTCCAGCGTGTCCCAAATCGGTTTGGGATGGTTTGGGAGAAGTGAATGGAGATGCTGGCGACCAGGAGGAGTCATGGCGTTGTAGTATCGATGGGACTTTGTTCTCGTTTAACCAATGGCCTAAAATAGAACCTAGTGGGCCGAACAGTTAACCTCCAAGCCCAAATGGTTTTTTAGGTTCGGTCCAAATAGCCAAAAGGTTAACCCTCACCTTAGCACGTACAACTCCTCACGCCCAGCGCCGCGCCGCGCCGCCGCCTCACGAGCGCCGCCTACCCTCCGCCTTCGCCACCGGCAACCTGTCCGCCGTCATCTACCCTCCGCCTACAACTTGTAGGGAAGGAGAAGACGCCCTTCCGGCTCCCCTCCTCCCGGCGCCACCGTCCTCAGTCTCTGATGGCTGAAGCACAGGAGCAGCCGATGTCGGACCCTCCCACTCCGCCCCAGGAGACGAAGCAAAGGCCCAAGAAAAACAAGAGAGGCCGCTCCAAGAAACCCAAGCGAGCCGCCGCCGCCCCCGCCGCTGCGTCTGCCACCCCCTCCTCCGGCGCCACCATGGTCGACGACCCCTTCCTCGTCCTTGCCGGCGGCAGGGAAGGAGGTAACGACCTCAACTTCTCGTACTGTTATTTCCACCTTGGGGTTGGGTTCACTGACTTGGCTTGGGGTTCGGCGCAGGGTTCCTGGAGCTGGAGGAAATCGACGGGGCCGACTACGGGATCTTCGGGACCATCGTGGAGGACGTGGGAGCAGGTGAGAGGAAGGTGGGCAATGACCAGAAGAGGAAGACCAAGAGGTGGAAACGGAAGCGAGGGGATGGTGCCAAGCGCTTGGATGCCGATGTTGGTGGCGATTGTGCAGACGGTTTGGTAGCTGAGAGCAAGGAGGAGGAGGGTGAGACGGCTGAGGAGAAGGGAAAGAGGAAGAAGAGGAACAGGAAGAAGAGGAATGTGAACGATAAGGAGAAGGATTCAGAGAGCAAGGAGGATGCTACAGATGACAATGTGGAGGAGGGTAAGAAGGATGTTACCGATGACAATGCCGAGGAGGGTAAGAAGGGCGAGAAGAAGGGAAAGAAGAAAAGGAACAGGAAGAAGAGGAAGGTGAATGACGAGGATAAGGATTCGGACAGCAAGGATGATGTTACCGATGACACCATGGAAGGTGCTTAGTTTGTCCAGCGTGTCCCAAATCGGTTTGGGATGGTTTGGGAGAAGTGAATGGAGATGCTGGCGACCAGGAGGAGTCATGGCGTTGTAGTATCGATGGGACTTTGTTCTCGTTTAACCAATGGCCTAAAATAGAACCTAGTGGGCTGAACAGTTAACCTCCAAGCCCAAATGGTTTTTTAGGTTCGGTCCAAATAGCCAAAAGGTTAACCCTCACCTTAGCACGTACAACTCCTCACGCCCAGCGCCGCGCCGCGCCGCCGCCTCACGAGCGCCGCCTACCCTCCGCCTTCGCCACCGGCAACCTGTCCGCCGTCATCTACCCTCCGCCTACAACTTGTAGGGAAGGAGAAGACGCCCTTCCGGCTCCCCTCCTCCCGGCGCCACCGTCCTCGCCTCTGATGGCTGAAGCACCGGAGCAGCCGATGTCGGACCCTCCCACTCCGCCCCAGGAGACGAAGCAAAGGCCCAAGAAAAACAAGAGAGGCCGCTCCAAGAAACCCAAGCGAGCCGCCGCCGCCCCCGCCGCTGCGTCTGCCACCCCCTCCTCCGGCGCCACCATGGTCGACGACCCCTTCCTCGTCCTTGCCGGCGGCAGGGAAGGAGGTAACGACCTCAACTTCTCGTACTGTTATTTCCACCTTGGGGTTGGGTTCACTGACATGGCTTGGGGTTCGGCGCAGGGTTCCTGGAGCTGGAGGAAATCGACGGGGCCGACTACGGGATCTTCGGGACCATCGTGGAGGACGTGGGAGCAGGTGAGAGGAAGGTGGGCAATGACCAGAAGAGGAAGACCAAGAGGGGGAAACGGAAGCGAGGGGATGGTGCCAAGCGCTTGGATGCCGATGTTGGTGGCGATTGTGCAGACGTTTTGGTAGCTGAGAGCAAGGAGGAGGAGGGTGAGACGGCTGAGGAGAAGGGAAAGAGGAAGAAGAGGAACAGGAAGAAGAGGAAGGTGAACGATAAGGAGAAGGATTCAGAGAGCAAGGAGGATGCTACAGATGACAATGTGGAGGAGGGTAAGAAGGATGTTACCGATGACAATGCCGAGGAGGGTAAGAAGGGCGAGAAGAAGGGAAAGAAGAAAAGGAACATGAAGAAGAGGAAGGTGAATGACGAGGATAAGGATTCGGACAGCAAGGATGATGTTACCGATGACACCATGGAAGGTGCTTAGTTTGTCCAGCGTGTCCCAAATCGGTTTGGGATGGTTTGGGAGAAGTGAATGGAGATGCTGGCGACCAGGAGGAGTCATGGCGTTGTAGTATCGATGGGACTTTGTTCTCGTTTAACCAATGGCCTAAAATAGAACCTAGTGGGCTGAACAGTTAACCTCCAAGCCCAAATGGTTTTTTAGGTTCGGTCCAAATAGCCAAAAGGTTAACCCTCACCTTAGCACGTACAACTCCTCACGCCCAGCGCCGCACCGCGCCGCCGCCTCACGAGCGCCGCCTACCCTCCGCCTTCGCCACCGGCAACCTGTCCGCCGTCATCTACCGTCCGCCTACAACTTGTAGGGAAGGAGAAGACGCCCTTCCGGCTCCCCTCCTCCCGGCGCCACCGTCCTCAGTCTCTGATGGCTGAAGCACCGGAGCAGCCGATGTCGGACCCTCCCACTCCGCCCCAGGAGACGAAGCAAAGGCCCAAGAAAAACAAGAGAGGCCGCTCCAAGAAACCCAAGCGAGCCGCCGCCGCCCCCGCCGCTGCGTCTGCCACCCCCTCCTTCGGCGCCACCATGGTCAATGACCCCTTCCTCGTCCTTGCCGGCGGCAGGGAAGGAGGTAACGACCTCAACTTCTCGTACTGTTATTTCCACCTTGGGGTTGGGTTCACTGACTTGGCTTGGGGTTCGGCGCAGGGTTCCTGGAGCTGGAGGAAATCGATGGGGCCGACTACGGGATCTTCGGGACCATCGTGGAGGACGTGGGAGCAGGTGAGAGGAAGGTGGGCAATGACCAGAAGAGGAAGACCAAGAGGGGGAAATGGAAGCGAGGCGATGGTGCCAAGCGCTTGGATGCCGATGTTGTTGGCGATTGTGCAGACGGTTTGGTAGCTGAGAGCAAGGAGGAGGAGGGTGAGACGGCTGAGGAGAAGGGAAAGAGGAAGAAGAGGAACAGGAAGAAGAGGAAGGTGAATGATAAGGAGAAGGATTCAGAGAGCAAGGAGGATGCTACAGATGACAATGTGGAGGAGGGTAAGAAGGATGTTACCGATGACATGTGGGACCTGCTAGAGGATGACATGTGGGACCAACTGAAGAACTGCTTGAGATTATGATGCCCCGCTTTGCGGTGAGGCGAAAAAGCTATCCTAGGCAACCAATTGACCAACTACATTTTGGTGGCCGGTACAGGGGCTTGGGCGCGGCGGATCTAGAGCCGGTTTAGTGGGGGCGGACGAAAGTTGTCCGGAGCCGAAGGCGGTGGGCGATAGAAGCGGCGTAGAGAGGGTGAAATGTCAGATGTGGTTTATCGCATTTGACCCCATTTTTCCCACCCAACCATTTGTGCTGGTAGTTTTCCAGCCCAATTTTGACATAACTATAGCCTGCATGCATTCTAGGGTTTTGCGCCAAAATATTTGTAGGTTAGTAGCGTTTTACGAGAGCCATAGCTTCTATATGCATGCTCCAAGCAAGGCGATTCCGGTGGCGTTGGAAAGGCTCTCAGAAAGTTAGATTTTTCTAGACATGTACTTTTAGAGATGTAGTGTTTATGGTTAGGGTTTAGGATTTAGGTTTGGGATTCCGGGTAGGGTTTAGGGTTAGGGTTTATGTGAATGGTTAAAGTTTATGGTTTAGGATTTAGGATCAAGATTAGGGTTTAGAGATCCATCATTTCATGTGTCACAAAATGATAGTTACTACTCCATGGTGCTCCTATACTGGAGGCGACCGCTAGTAGGACTCCGGCGCCGGCCATGGCCGCGCGCCACCATCTGAGAGATCTGAGAGGGGGCCACGGACGTTGGTGCTCAGGACCCATGAGGCCGGAGGTAGGAGATGAGGTTTCACACACGTGTTCTAGTTAACTAAGTTGGGAGCGCGGGTTGATAACAAGAAAAGCTTTAGGGTTTATTTGCAAAATCACATGTCCGGCAGTTTTTCCGGATCGGAGGGAGTACCTTTTTTGGTTTGGTAGATTTCCCGCTTATATTTTTTTTACAACACATGCACTTTCTAGGTTTTCCTTCCCTTTTACATGGGGATTCAATCTATCTACTATGAATTTCCATTGAAATTTTCTTCATTTTTTGTCTGACAATATACATCCAAAAAGTGACCTTAAAGTTGCACCACCAGTACTAGAAATTGCAGGAAGAAACAATGTTAATTGTGGTATAGATTTCTGACTATCCACAACCGGGCCAAACATGACAAACATTTGGTTTTTCCATACATTGTAGTAGACCACTCTTCATAAATAATTAAGCGAAGTAACTGAAACCAAAAAATTATAGTGCAACTGGATCTAACTTCTACAAACCATTTTTAGACATAGATGTGAAAGTAGTCGCGCAAAGGGTTTAGACCTAGGGCCTTTAACACATAAGAATGACAAGAATTGCAACATGCACTATTGACTCATATATGGCTTTGCATAATAAAATACTTTGCAATTGGGAAATAAATAAATAAAATGATTAAGTAATATCCTATTTTGGTAGTCACAAAAGAATTTTGTCGGCATATGTCTTGGTGCACATGCCCTACTACCGACAACGGCGGCCCAATACTGAACTAAATCCTCACCATCACGGGACAACCCTAAATTTACAGTGGTACTCCTTCCATCCCACCAAAAGTGTCTCAACTTTATTACAACTTAGATGTATCTAGACACCATCTTGTAGATAGATACATGCATCCAAATTTTGACAAATTTTAGGCACTTTTGGTGGGACGGAGGGAGTATTAGACAAGAGAATTGTCAACACTGTGAATTACGGTAAATACTCCCGGCTTAGGTTCCCGATCGATTATGGGTTGATGTAACGGTATGTGGAAAACATATACATGTATGTGTCCTAAACTAGCTAGCCCTCCATGCATGCATGCAACCACATCATCATTACGGACTTGACCTATATGAAAAATGGAAGCAATTAAGCAATCATGTACCCAGGTTTCGCTTACGACGATGATGGTATGGTGGTTTTTACCAGAGACGAGTCCGGCTAGCAGGGGCGGATCCAGGATTTAAGCATAGAGAGGGCAAAGCTAGCAAAGAATGAGCACTAGTCGACTATTATATCAAATATACCAGGTATCCCATTATATCGCAAGGTTATATATATTCACCTAATATAAATCTTGCTTTCGGTTTGCCCTACCGAGTGGCGCCTGATGGCGTGTAACTCACACGTTCGTTGGGAACCCCAAGAGGAAGGTATGATGCGCACAGCAGCAAGTTTTCCCTCAGAAAGAAACCAAGGTTTATCGAACCAGGAGGAGCCAAGAAGCACGTTGAAGGTTGATGGCGGCGGGATGTAGTGCGGTGCAACACCAGGGATTCCGGCGCCAACGTGGAACCTGCACAACACAACCAAAGTACTTTGCCCCAATGAAACAGTGAGGTTGTCAATCTCACCGGCTTGCTGTAACAAAGGATTAACCGTATTGTGTGGAAGATGATTGTTTGCAGAAAACAGTAGAACACGAGATTGCAAAGTAGATTGTATTTCAGTAAAGAGAATTGGACCGGGGTCCACAGTTCACTAGAGGTGTCTCTCCCATAAGACAAACAGCATGTTGGGTGAACAAATTACAGTTGGGCAATTGACAAATAAAGAGAGCATGACCATGCACATACATATCATGATGAGTATAGTGAGATTTAATTGGGCATTACGACAAAGTACATAGACCGCCATCCAACTGCATCTATGCCTAAAAAGTCCACCTTCAGGTTATCATCCGAACCCCCTCCAGTATTAAGTTGCAAAGCAACAGACAATTGCATTAAGTATGGTGCGTAATGTAATCAACAACTACATCCTTAGACATAGCATCAATGTTTTATCCCTAGTGGCAACAGCATAACACAACCTTAGAACTTTCACATCCTTGTCCCGTGTGTCAATGCAGGCATGAACCCACTATCGAGCATAAGTACTCCCTCTTGGAGTTACAAGCATCTACTTGGCCAGAGCATCTACTAGTAACGGAAAGCATGCAAGATCATAAATAACACGTAGATATAACTTTGATAATCAACATAACAAGTATTCTCTATTCATCGGATCCCAACAAACGCAACATATAGAATTACAGATAGATGATCTTGATCATGTTAGGCAGCTCACAAGATCCGACAATGATAGCACAATGGGGAGAAGACAACCATCTAGCTACTGCTATGGACCCATAGTCCAGGGGTAGACTACTCACACATCACACCGGAGGCGACCATGGCGGCGTAGAGTCCTCCGGGAGATGATTCCCCTCTCCGGCAGGGTGCCGGAGGCGATCTCTGGATCCCCGAGATGGGATCGGCGTTGGCGGTGTCTCTGGAAGGTTTTCCGTATCGTGGCTCTCGGTACTGGGGGTTTCGTCACGGAGGCTATTTGTAGGCGGAAGGGCAGGTCAAGAGGCGGCACGGGGGCCCCACACCACAGGGCCGCGCGGCCAAGGGGGGGGTCCGCGCCGCCCTAGGGTGTGGCCCCCTCGTGGCCCCTCTTCGTCTCTCCTTCGGACTTCTGGAAGCTTCGTGGAAAAATAGGCCCCTGGGCTTTGATTTCGTCCAATTCCGAGAATATTTCCTTACTAGGATTTCTGAAACCAAAAACAGCAGAAACAAAGAATCGGCACTTCGGCATCTTGTTAATAGGTTAGTTCCGAAAAATGCACGAATATGACATAAAGTGTGCATAAAACATGTAGATAACATCAATAATGTGGCATGGAACATAAGAAATTATCGATACGTCGGAGACGTATCAGCATCCCCAAGCTTAGTTCTGCTCGTCCCGAGCAGGTAAAACGATAACACAGATAATTTCTGGAGTGACATGCCATCATAATCTTGATCATACTATTTGTAAAGCATATGTAGTGAATGCAGCGATCAAAACAATGAATGTGACATGAGTAAACAAGTGAATCATAAAGCAAAGACTTTTCATGAATAGCACTTCAAGACAAGCATCAATAAGTCTTGCATAAGAGTTAACTCATAAAGCAATAATTCAAAGTAAAGGCATTGAAGCAACACAAAAGAAGATTAAGTTTCAGCGGTTGCTTTCAACTTGTAACATGTATATCTCATGGATATTGTCAACATAGAGTAATATGATAAGTGCAATAAGCAAGTATGTAGGAATCAATGCACAGTTCACACAAGTGTTTGCTTCTTGAGGTGGAGAGAAATAGGTGAACTGACTCAACATTGAAAGTAAAAGAATGGTCCTCCATAGAGGAAAAGCATCGATTGCTATATTTGTGCTAGAGCTTTGATTTTGAAAACATGAAACAATTTTGTCAACGGTAGTAATAAAGCATATGCATCATGTAAATTATATCTTATAAGTTGCAAGCCTCATGCATAGTGTACTAATAGTGCCCGCACCTTGTCCTAATTAGCTTGGACTACCGGATCATCACAATGCATTGTTTTTACCAAGTGTCACAAAGGGGTACCTCTATGCCGCCTGTACAAAGGTCTAAGGAGAAAACTCGCATTGGATTTCTCGCTATTGATTATTCTTCAACTTAGACATCCATACCGGGACAACATAGACAACAGATAATGGACTCCTCTTTTATGCATAAGCATGTAACAACAATTAATAATTTTCTCATTTGAGATTGAGGATATATGTCCAAAACTGAAACTTCCACCATGGATCATGGCTTTAGTTAGCGGCCCAATGTTCTTCTCTAACATATGCATGCTTAACCATAAGGTGGTAGATCTCTCTTACTTCAGACAAGACGGACATGCATAGCAACTCACATGAAATTCAACAATGAATAGTTGATGGCGTCCCAGGTGAACATGGTTATCGCACAACAAGCAACTTAATAAGAGATAAAGTGCATAATTACATATTCAATACCACAATAGTTTTTAAGCTATTTGTCCCATGAGCTATATATTGCAAAGGTGAATGATGGAATTTTAAAGGTAGCACTCAAGCAATTTACTTTGGAATGGCGGAAGATACCATGTAGTAGGTAGGTATGGTGGACACAAATGGCATAGTGGTTGGCTCAAGTATTTTGGATGCATGAGAAGTATTCCCTCTCGATACAAGGTTTAGGCTAGCAAGGCTTATTTGAAACAAACACAAGGATGAACCGGTGCAGCAAAACTCACATAAAAGACATATTGAAAACATTATAAGACTCTACACCGTCTTCCTTGTTGTTCAAACTCAATACTAGAAATTATCTAGACCTTAGAGAAACCAAATATGCAAACCAAATTTTAGCATGCTCTATGTATTTCTTCATTAATGGGTGCAAAGCATATGATGCAAGAGCTTAATCATGAGCACAACAATTGCCAAGTATCACATTACCCAAGACATTAATAGCAATTACTACATGTATCATTTTCCAATTCCAACCATATAACAATTTAACGAAGGAGAAACTTCGCCATGAATACTATGAGTAGAAACCAAGGACATACTTGTCCATATGCTACAGCGGAGCGTGTCTCTCTCCCATAAAGTGAATGCTAGGATCCATTTTATTCAAACAAAACAAAAAACAAAAACAAACCGACGCTCCAAGAAAAAGCACATAAGATGTGATGGAATAAAAATATAGTTTCAGGGGAGGAACCTGATAATGTTGTCGATGAAGAAGGAGATGCCTTGGGCATCCCCAAGCTTAGACGCTTGAGTCTTCTTAATATATGCAGGGGTGAACCACCGGGGCATCCCCAAGCTTAGAGCTTTCACTCTCCTTGATCATGTTGCATCATACTCCTCTCTTGATCCTTGAAAACTTCCTCCACACCAAACTCGAAACAACTCATTAGAGGGTTAGTGCACAATATAAATTGACATATTCAGAGGTGACACAATCATTCTTAACACTTCTGGACATTGCATAATGCTACTGGACATTAGTGGATCAAAGAAATTCATCCAACATAGCAAAAGAGGCAATGCGAAATAAAAGGCAGAATCTGTCAAAACAGAACAGTTCGTATTGACGAATTTTAAAATGGCACCAGACTTGCTCAGATGAAAATGCTCAAATTGAATGAAAGTTGCGTACATATCTGAGGATCATGCACGTAAATTGGCTTAATTTTCTGAGCTACCTACAGGGAGGTAGACCCAGATTCGTGACAGCAAAGAAATCTGGAACTGTGCAGTAATCCAAATCTAGTACTTACTTTTCTATCAACGGCTTAACTTGGCACAACAAAACACAAAACTAAGATAAGGAGAGGTTGCTACAGTAGTAAAAAACTTCCAAGACACAAAATAAAAACAAAGTACTGTAGGTAAAAACATGGGTTGTCTCCCATAAGCGCTTTTCTTTAACGCCTTTCAGCTAGGCGCAGAAAGTGTGTATCAAGTATTATCAAGAGACGAAGTGTCAACATCATAATTTGTTCTCATAATAGAATCAAAAGGGTACTTCATTCTCTTTCTAGGGAAGTGTTCCATACCTTTCTTGAGAGGAAATTGATATTTTATATTACCTTCCTTCATATCAATAATAGCACCAACAGTTCGAAGAAAAGGTCTTCCCAATATAATGGGACAAGATGCATTGCATTCAATATCCAAGACAACAAAATCAACGGGAACAAGGTTATTGTTAACGGTAATGCGAACATTATCAACTTTACCCAAAGGTTTCTTTGTAGAATGATCAGCAAGATTAACATCCAAATAACAATTTTTCAGTGGTGGCAAGTCAAGCATATTATAAATTTTCTTAGGCATAACAGAAATACTTGCACCAAGATCACATAAAGCATTACAATCAAAATCTTTAACTTTCATCTTAATGATGGGCTCCCAACCATCCTCTAGCTTTTTAGGAATGGAGGCTTCACGCTCTAGTTTCTCTTCTCTAGCTTTTATGAGAGCATTTGTAATATGATGCGTGAAAGCCAAATTTATAGCACTAGCATTAGGACTTTTAGCAAGTTTTTGCAAGAAATTTATAACTTCAGAGATGTGGCAATCATCAAAATTCAAACCATTATAATCTAAAGCAATGGGATCATCATCCCCAATGTTGGAAAAAATTTCAGCAGCTTTATCACAGGCAGTTTCAGGCAGTTTTTCGCGCTTTGCATTAAAAGTGGAAACATTGCTAACACCAATTCTTTTATTAGTATTAGTAGGAGGTGCAGCAACATGTGTAGCATTAGCATTACTAGTGGTGGTAATAGTCCAAACTTTAGCTATATTCTTCTCTTTAGCTAGTTTTTCATTTTCTTCTCTATCCCACCTAGCACGCAGTTCAGCCATTAATCTTATATTCTCATTAATTCTAACTTGGATGGCATTTGCTGTAGTAACAATTTTATTATGATGATTCTCATTAGGCAAAACTTTTGATTTCAAAAGATCAACATCAGCAGCAAGACTATCGACTTTAGAAGCAAGTATATCAATTTTCCCAAGCTTTTCTTCAACAGATTTGTTAAAAGCAGTTTGTGTACTAATAAATTCTTTAAGCATGGCTTCAAGTCCAGGGGGTGAACTCCTATTATTGTTGTAAGAATTCCCATAAGAATTACCATAGCCGTTGCCATTATTATAAGGATATGGCCTATAGTTGTTACTAGAATTGTTCCGGTAAGCATTGTTGTTGAAATTATTATTTTTAATGAAGTTTACATCAACATGTTCTTCTTGTGCAACCAATGAAGCTAATGGAACATTATTAGGATCAATATTAGTCCTATCATTCACAACCATAGACATAATAGCATCAATCTTATCACTCAAGGAAGAGGTTTCTTCGACAGAATTTACCTTCTTACCTTGTGGAGCTCTTTCTGTGTGCCATTCAGAGTAGTTGATCATCATATTATCAAGAAGCTTTGTTGCTTCACCAAGAGTGATGGACATAAAGGTACCTCCAGCAGCTGAATCCAATAAATTCCATGAAGAAAAATTTAGTCCTGCATAGAAGGTTTGGATGATCATCCAAGTAGTCAGTCCATGGGTTGGGCAATTTTTAACCAGAGATTTCATTCTTTCCCAAGCTTGAGCAACATGTTCAGTATCTAATTGTTTAAAATTCATTATGCTACTCCTCAAAGATATAATTTTAGCAGGGGGATAATATCTACCAATAAAAGCATCCTTGCATTTAGTCCATGAATCAATACTATTCTTAGGCAGAGATAGCAACCAATCTTTAGCTCTTCCTCTTAATGAGAAAGGGAACAATTTTAGTTTAATAATATCACCATCTACATCTTTATATTTTTGCATTTCACATAGTTCAACAAAATTATTAAGATGGGCAGCAGCATCATCAGAACTAACACCAGCAAATTGCTCTCGCATAACAAGATTCAGTAAAGCAGGTTTAATTTCAAAGAATTCTGCTGTAGTAGTAGGTGGAGCAATAGGTGTGCATAAGAAATCATTATTATTTGTGGTTGTGAAGTCACACAACTTAGTATTTTCAGCGTTGGCCATTTTAGCAACAGTAAATAAAGCAAACTAGATAAAGTAAATGCAAGTAAACTAATTTTTTTGTGTTTTTGATATAGCAAACAAGATAACAAGTAAAGTAAAACTAGCAACTAATTTTTTGTATTTTGATTTAGTGCAGCAAACAAAGTAGTAAATAAAACTAAGCAAGACAAAAACAAAGTAAAGAGATTGAGAAGTGGAGACTCCCCTTGCAGCGTGTCTTGATCTCCCCGGCAACGGCGCCAGAAAATATGCTTGATGGCGTGTAACTCACACGTTCGTTGGGAACCCCAAGAGGAAGGTATGATGCGCACCGCAGCAAGTTTTCCCTCAGAAAGAAACCAAGGTTTATCGAACCAGGAGGAGCCAAGAAGCACGTTGAAGGTTGATGGCGGCGGGATGTAGTGCGGCGCAACACCAGGGATTCCGGCGCCAACGTGGAACCTGCACAACACAACCAAAGTACTTTGCCCCAACGAAACAGTGAGGTTGTCAATCTCACCGGCTTGCTGTAACAAAGGATTAACCGTATTGTGTGGAAGATGATTGTTTGCAGAAAACAGTAGAACAAGGATTGCAGTAGATTGTATTTCAGTAAAGAGAATTGGACCGGGGTCCACAGTTCACTAGAGGTGTCTCTCCCATAAGACAAACAGCATGTTGGGTGAACAAATTACAGTTGGGCAATTGACAAATAAAGAGAGCATGACCATGCACATACATATCATGATGAGTATAGTGAGATTTAATTGGGCATTACGACAAAGTACATAGACCGCCATCCAACTGCATCTATGCCTAAAAAGTCCACCTTCAGGTTATCATCCGAACCCCCTCCAGTATTAAGTTGCAAAGCAACAGACAATTGCATTAAGTATGGTGCGTAATGTAATCAACAACTACATCCTTAGACATAGCATCAATGTTTTATCCCTAGTGGCAACAGCACAACACAACCTTAGAACTTTCTGTCACTATCCCAGGTGTCAATGCAGGCATGAACCCACTATCGAGCATAAGTACTCCCTCTTGGAGTTACAAGCATCTACTTGGCCAGAGCATCTACTAGTAACGGAAAGCATGCAAGATCATAAATAACACGTAGATATAACTTTGATAATCAACATAACAAGTATTCTCTATTCATCGGATCCCAACAAACGCAACATATAGAATTACAGATAGATGATCTTGATCATGTTAGGCAGCTCACAAGATCCGACAATGATAGCACAATGGGGAGAAGACAACCATCTAGCTACTGCTATGGACCCATAGTCCAGGGGTAGACTACTCACACATCACACCGGAGGTGACCATGGCGGCGTAGAGTCCTCCGGGAGATGATTCCCCTCTCCGGCAGGGTGCCGGAGGCGATCTCCTGGATCCCCCGAGATGGGATCGGCGTTGGCGGCGTCTTTGGAAGGTTTTCCGTATCGTGGCTCTCGGTACTGGGGGTTTCGTCACGGAGGCTATTTGTAGGCGGAAGGGCAGGTCAAGAGGCGGCACGGGGGCCCCACACCACAGGGCCGCGCGGCCAAGGGGGGGGCTGCGCCGCCCTAGGGTGTGGCCCCATCGTGGCCCCTCTTCGTCTCTCCTTCGGACTTCTGGAAGCTTCGTGGAAAAATAGGCCCCTGGGCTTTGATTTTGTCCAATTCCGAGAATATTTCCTTACTAGGATTTCTGAAACCAAAAATAGCAGTAAAACAAAGAATCGGGCACTTCGGCATCTTGTTAATAGGTTAGTTCCAGAAAATGCACGAATATGACATAAAGTGTGCATAAAACATGTAGATAACATCAATAATGTGGCATGGAACATAAGAAATTATCGATACGTCGGAGACGTATCAGCGCCTAACTACGATGGTGGTTGGACCTGCCATGTCACCATGAACAAATACGGATACATATGTCCACGGTGCTCCAGCGGCAAATCGAATTGTACATAAATGGTCAACTGCAAAGCAAAAAATCCCAATGTTGGCCCAATATGTATCTCATGTTTTTTGAGCTACTGTAGCTAATTTAAACAAAAGATAAGTTTAGATCTCTATCTCTCATATGAGAGATGCAAGTAATATTGCTAAACCATTAGCGCTTTGGGCATTGACACAATAATATACTCCCTCCGCTCCTTTCTATAGTGCATATAGATTTTTGGCATTTGTTTCACAATATAAGGCTTTAGCTTGGTTTTTTTTTTCAGTTACCCCCTCCACCGGTCAACTCCCACACGACATGCATGAAAAAAAATCCATACAAAATAGGAAACAATTAGTTAAGATTCCTAATGCATGGCTCCAAGGATTGCTTAGATTTAGGAAACAATGTTTTTCTTTCCTTAATTAAACCTGACTGCACATATATGGAGAGTCAACCAGACAGATTTGTGGGATTTGTTACGGTAAGTTAGGAAGTTATCAATTTCCGTAATTTTAGTCTGATCTCAAATCGTTCAACCAGGGGGTCTTGTGTAAAAAAATAATCTTGCAGTAATTTGCGTGCAAAAAATCTATAGGAACTATAGAAAGGAACGGAGGGAGTATATGTTACTGATATTCCAACAATGCAAACCTTGAAAGATGAACTCTTGTTTGCGAAACCAGAATTTGTATTAGTTGTCTGACTGTGACTACAAATCAGGAATCTTCCAGACGGATTCTTGTAACGCTCCTTACTAGAAGTTGTAATGATGTAGTTGTAAGTTAGACTTGTGATGGAGTCGGGCTGTGTTGTTGCACTTTTATTGATGCTTATTGTTTGAATTGTGACCTGATGGTCCAAAAAATAGGGATGTCATGCCAAAAGTTTCTAGAATCTTGCTTATCGGTGTCCATAGGCAGCTGCATAGTACACATCAATAATAATAAGTCCTGCTAGCTCCAAAAGCTTGTGACCTGATCACTAATTAGGAGGGACAAATAGTCTAAATATCTCTTGGCGGCTCATTCCAAAATTTTGGTACTCCTAAAATTTTGATACTCTTAATTAATCAGATCAGTGCAGTGCCATGTCGAGATTAACATGTATATATAGACTACATTAGTACTCCTGGTTGTTCCAAGATTTCATAACTTTGCACACCATATTCATTTTGGTAGTTTTCCCGCTCGTTTTTCGTGTTGGCACTTTTCCCATCCAAACTTTTGTTCTGCCAGTTTTCCGTCCCAATCCCAACACAATTATAGCCTACATAGTACATTGCAGGTTCTCCCGCCTAAACAACGTTTTTTTGAGAGCCTTAGCGTCTACGTACGTTTCCGAGCGATTCGAGCGGCGTTGGAAGGGCTCTTAGAAACTTATTTTTTTCTAGACTTGTATTTAGAACTCTAGTATTTTATCATATTGGGAAATTTCTTCGCACTTTGGAACTTACGTATCCTATCGGAAAGTTTTCGGGGACCAAAAGAAGACCATCTAAGCCCCCAAATGGGCCCTGCAAGTTCTATCGACAAGAATTTGTCCGCGTCCTTATTTATGCCCATCGTTTATGGATCACGCGCGCTAAAGCATTACATATCATTTTATGTGCGTTTATTTTGTCGTGTGTTACTATTTTTATCAATAAATGATTGCATGAACCTATTATTTCATGAGTCCCTAATTTATGTGCATTTCCTTATTTCGTCTGTCGCCGCATATTATATGTGTCCT
This sequence comes from Lolium perenne, assembly GCF_019359855.2. Taxonomy (NCBI): domain Eukaryota; kingdom Viridiplantae; phylum Streptophyta; class Magnoliopsida; order Poales; family Poaceae; genus Lolium; species Lolium perenne. The sequence continues at coordinate 91,840,136 of NC_067245.2, read as the reverse complement.
TTTATGCCCCTCACACTCCGCTTCATCACGACGGCATTTGGCCCGTTCCAGATGTTGGAGACGGCAATGGCGGGGGAGCGACGTAGGGTGACCTACAAGTTGCAAGCTATGTCGATCTGTGATGGTGAGGGATGTGTAGTCGTTGAAGGGGTTGTCGTCCACGACAGTGGGTGGGATTTCTAGCTGCATGCATGGTGGTATCGGAGGGGAGCTTGCCACAATGTCGTTTGCGCGGCTGCAGCATGTCTCGGGAACCCCGCCCATGTAGGAGACGATGCACGGAAGTGGGAGAGGGCGCCGTAGAGGCACACAACCTCAAATGCACGATCTTGTTGTGTGTGTGTGTGTGTGGGGGGGGGGGGGGGGGGGGGGGGTGTAACATCTCAAAAATTTCAAAACAAAGATAATGCACTTCCCTAGTTCCAAATTTTGGAACCAACAAAAACTTTTATTAAATAGAGTATGATACTTAGTGATCTTGCTTAATTCTTGTGTTATTGCTATGATTGCTTGTTATTAGTAAGTGAAGTGATCTAAACCCTAACCCCCCCCCCCCCCCTCTCCTTTTCATCATCCTAGTGAAAATAAAATAAAAGGAAGTTAAATAATAAAAAGGCATATGTGCCTATGGCTATAATTATAAATCTTTACCCTAGACCTTCCCACTTTGTTTAGAGGTTTGGAAAACCTTCACACACATTACCTAGTACTTATCAAACCTAATTCAAGTGGTTTTCAAAGAAAATAAAAAGAAACTAAAAAAAGCCATAGAGGCATATGTGAGTAAAATAGCAAATTTGTGAATTTGAGATCCTTGACCCTAAGACTTGTGGTGAATGGTTGGATCACTTCCATATACCATTTCAACACTCAACAACACCATTTGGGCCAATCCAAGTCAAATTAAAATTCAAATGCAACATATGCATAGAGGCATATGTGGCACATAGCCATTTCACCAAATTTTGCCCTATGACTTTAAACCTTGACCAAATGATGTGAAACCTTTTATAAACCAAATCTAATGCTAAATTGACCCTAACCAATGTCCAAGTAAAGCAAGATCAACAATTTACAAGTTTAGTAAAATTTGACACCTCACCTCTTATGTGTTATGGCCATTTTTGCAAATCTTTGAACAAGACCATTTGAATTAGTTTCAATGATCTTAAAATGTTTCTAAACTAATAAGAATCACTTTGGAGTCAATAAAAGTCAAATCAATTGGAGAGAATTCAAATGGTGAGATAATTCCATTTTTACTCACATACACTAAGGGCAATTTTACAAATCTTCATATGAGGCCACCATTGCTTAACCTATGGTTTCTAAAACTCTTATATAACAAAAACAAACACAAATGCATAAAAGAAACCAGATTCAAATCAAGGGAAATTTCAAATTTTACATACATGTGATAATCGTCATATGACCCATTTATAAAATCTTCACTACTTTACCCCCCTGCATTTGAATCTTCCTAAACTAAACTTGGTCAACTATGACCATGTCATCCAAGACCATGTCAAGGTCAACAACTTTCATGTTGACCATCTCTGCTGAAGTTGACCAGGTTGACCAGATTAAGATTGACAAGAGAGGACTTTAAATTAAAGAGAAGATGATCCACTTTTTGAAACTTGGCAAATCTTCACCAAAATGAACACCACCACCACCATTCCAACCCTTTATTTATATGATTAAGCTCCACCAAAAAGAAATCCAAAATTTGAACAAAAGCTTCATGCGGCCATTGTGTCGAGCACCTTGTGTGCATAATCTGGAATTCATGTTACATGCTATTATCCAGAGGATTTTGGCCTAAACTACCTTTAACTTGTGATGATCATCACCCCTCTACACCCCTGCACCTCTACACGTCCTTGCTCTTGCTGCTTTAAGCATGGAAAAGCCCTAAACTATCCATGCCGTGTCATGCCACCCACACTTGCACTCATTCACTCTGGCCCTCCCCTCTCTCGATCGACCTGTCCAGTACACTCTCCTGACCTCCCTGATCATCACGCAGCACGGCCCGAGCTCGTGTGACCACGGCATTGGCCGAACGAAGCGTGCCCAGACACGCCCAGAACGTGCCAGGCGCGCGGTGAGCACGCCCAGACGACGTTCTGGACGCCGCAGTACAACCACGCGACCCGTCGCCCTCGTCCTCCTCCTGCATCCCTACGTCTGCATCGAGCACCACCTCCCTCGCCTCTACCCCGTAGACAAGCTCCCTAGCCCGCGCAGGCACCATCATCACCGTCCTCCTCCGCTTTTGGCCGCGCACGCCGTGGCAGAACCCGCACGCGCCCGAGCGATCCTATCGCGCCCTGGACGCAACAGCTACGCCTTGAGCATCGCCTAGCCGTCGCCTACCCGACGCGCATCGTAGCTTTCCTCTTCGCGCCTCAGAACGCCGTCGCCATGATCGACTTCTTCCGCGCCCCTCGGTCACCTCGCGTTCATATAAATAGAGCCCCTCCCATGCTTCAAGCTCCACACCAAACTTGCCCCCCCTCCTCCTCCTTGACCTCCTCGAACACTTCTCTCACCCCAATTTCACCGGAGCCGCTCCAATTTGAAGCCGACGGCCGCCGGAGCCCGCAGATCACCGTCGCCGATTCGCGCCGCCCCGAGCCTTGCCGCCGGTACCAGTCGACGTCTCGTCATTGACAATGTCGCCTAGCCTCCGCGCCAGCCCCGCGGGAACCTCCGTCATGCCGCCGACCCCCTACCTCGCCGGCGCAGCAAGCCTCCTCCCCCGACGTTGACGATGATCTCCCATCGTGCGATCTAGCTCTAATCGCACGGTCGATATTACCAGGTACCGCTTCGGCGATTAAACGCCACTGACAGGCAGACCCCACTGTCAGGCGGCCCGCAAGCACCGCTAGCATAGCTGGGCTGGCCCATTTTCCTATCACCCGTTCGGGCCCGTTAAGTTTCCCGCGCTGGCCCTTTTATTTGAATTCAATTAATTCTTTTAGTTTGAAAATCAATACTGGTCTGTCCTATAAATTGAATAGTTCAAATTCTACAAACTCAAATTTAGCAAATCCAAATGTTCTGGAAAGCTTATGATTTGCTCTAACTAACCCCACTGGATTCAAACTCATACCTTGTGTAGTTTTTGAATAGCAAAAATAACAAAACAGATACTTTCCAGTATTCAAATAAATATTAAAAACCAACCAATTTGAATTTTGAAGTGAATCCAATTGCAATAATTCACATTTAACAAACCCTAATTTACTATGTAAAAATATGATATGGGTTCTGTACATGATCATGGGCTAGAATCAAAATATTGGCTATGTAGTCAATACTAGCCCACTTAAACTATTTCAAATTTTAGGAATTTAAATCTATGAGGTGTAGCACCTCATTTAAAGCATTCTCACAAGTGATATGAAGTAATGTGTTGACCTTTAAATGCTTAGGCTCATACTTGCTCACTTGTAGAATTTAATTCAACATAGTATTTAAATAGCACTAGTATTTAAATCACATTAGATGATGAATCTCATTTAAATCACTTTTCTCAAATACTAAGTGTGAAGTGTTGACCTTGGTCAACATGGGATCATCCCTGGTTATTTGAGAAGATTAAATCTTAAGAAGAATTCAATGAGAGGAAATTATTTCTCCAAACCAAAGATAAACCCTACTTCCAATTTTCAATGAGAGGAAATTATTTTCCTAAATGTTAAATAAAGAAACCCTAGTATAATTTGAGAATAAATGTTAAGTAGTGATGCTAGATCATTTGTGTGAGCCAATAAGGCTAATTAAGACTACTTAAGTGTTGTTTGGTGATTGTATCCTCGTATTCGTTTATAGACGCTAGTACCGGAGACTATCAAGAGGAAGAGGTCTTCTACCAAGAGGAAGAGCAGGAGAACTTTGATCACCTCACCAATCAAGGTAAGCTAATATTCTTGCAAGCTAACACTCTTGCAAGGTTCCCTTGTGCAAAGCTCTACAAGAGCAAGGCACCATTATTTTTATTTTATGCTTAATGCTCCTATCCCAAGTTTTTTACTTTACAAGCTTTACTAAATTTTGTTTATCAAAGTATCTTTTTGATTCCTAACTCACTTAGTCTAGTTATGGAGTAGTGCAAGAGTATCAAACTTAGCCTAGAGCAATCCAAGATACTTAGCATCCCTCATAAGTAGTTGCTAGTGCTAAACTAACATTGACTACTAGAGATGGGAACTTGTGAAAACCAATGACTTTGAAAACCTTGGAATGATGAGTCATTCTATTGAAAGATTTTGAAGGTGAATATGACTGGTGAATGACTTGGTGAATTTTACGAAAACTGATGGTTGGGTTCGGATGCGATACCATTCTAATTTGAAAGTACCCCCACAATACCCAACATGGGTAAGGGCTTAACTAGAAATTTATGTGCTTTAGTATGGGTTCCCTCCGAACAAGCGTCATCGGGGTTAGGCTGGAGGCTGCCTCTACAACAAAAGGAACTGATGAGAAATGACGTGAAATGAGGTGAATGTCCGGCCCAAGCCCTGTGCAGTTCCCGGGTTGACTGCGGTTTTCACCGGGAGGCCAAGCTCATGGGGAGAGGTGCTCATACTAGAGTATGTAAGTGAAAGGTTATGGTTGGTAGTCCGCATACGGAGTATGATAAATCAGGGCCAGTTAACCCTGACGGATTATTGCAAATGTTGTGGCACAAGTGTACGACCTCTGCAGAGTGTAGAACTATTCAAATAGCCGTGTCCACGGTTATGGACGGTTGGAAAGGCCATATTGTTCCGTCATCAGGATCTTTTTTCAAAAATGTGACATATGACTTGGGACTTGAATTTAAAAGGTGAATGGTGACTTTGAGTTGAATCACAACAGAGTTGTGGGAATGACACTAATATTCCACTTGAGTTAGTTTAGCAAATGAAGAGTCTTTACTAGATGTTTATGAAATAAACTTGGCTTTATGCAAATAAACCTAGAGCTTAGTATCCCCTTACTAAAATTGATAGTGCTTACACTAGTATTAGTTTGCGAGTACTTTAAAGTACTCATGGCTTTGTCCCTGGCTATTCAAATGGCCAGACTATGAAGACGAGTACCAGAACCCGGAAGAAGGACAGCAGGACGTCTACGACAACTAGGATCACTCCTGACATCAATAGTTGCCTGTGGAATAGATGGACTACTACTACGCTATTTTCGCTTCCGCTATGTGTTATGTAATGGATCAATAGAACTTCTATTATTGTAAGGAGATTGGATCATGTGATCCTTTATTTGTAAGACGATTATGTGTTGTAATGAATGATGTGTTGTGATATCAATCTATTATGTCTCGCAAAAACAATATTCCTGGGATTGCGAGGAATGGCATAATAGGCATCTGGATTAAAAATCCGGGTGTTGACGGTGAGGGGGGCTGCCCACTGATGATGCCCGCTTTGCGGTGAGGCAAAAAGCTATCCTACGATGACCAATATTTTGGTGCCCGGTACAGGGCTTGGGCGCGGCAGATCTAGAAATAAATTCTAAATACTCCCCGCATACCATAATTTCGGTCATGAAATAAATTATAAAATTTGAACTAAGTATTATTAGCCGACTGGGTACTGATTGGCTTAGCTCCCGGCCGATTATCGGTTCATGGAACGGTACGTGGAAAACATATACATGTCTGTGTCCTAAACTGCTAGCCCTCTATGCATGCATGCAACCAAACCGTACGGGTGAAGCCCAATGGATGTTCGATACTGAAGGTGAAGCCCAAGCTTAAATATTTTAGCTTTACAGACTTCGGGTCCTCTAGGTACGTACTACTAGTACGATATATAGCTAGGCTCATCTTCGATGACATCGTCCATCTCATCACTCTCACTGGAACCAAACCGTACGGGTGCTACGCTCTCTCCTCATCCATCTCCTTCCCAACTATGTCGACGCATATGCCCTCATCAACCACCTCCTACGGCATCACTCCATGGAAGCCTGCGCGCCACACATGCCCACGCCCATGATGAAGACGACTAGCATGGGCGGATCCACCATCCCTCCAGCCCGGGCGGTCGCCCGGGCTTGGCGACGGCGGCACGCCTAGTATCATGTGATGTTCTATAGCATTTTGTCTCAAAAATGGCATGGGAGGCATGTTTTCCTAGGCTTCTAGAAACTTCTAGGTCCGCCCATGACGACTAGGAGGTGAGGCTGAGCGGGGCGTGCACCGCGGTGACGACCGTGGCAAAATAGACATCCATGGGAGTGTGGGAAAAAGTATAGGCTGGAGCATGACCATGATGGTGAGGTCGGCCACCGCCCGCCTGGTGCCGCCCGGTGTGTGTGTATGGATACATGAATGAGATGGATGATTGCTATGTGCATGGTGCATGGTTTCACATAACGATGCATGTGGCATGGTCACGTCATATCCCACGTCAGGCCTATTCCGTCCTACCGGGAGAAAATGGATTATGGGAATTCTAAGAAGTCGGGCAGATGTGAATTCTACGGTCGGCTGCGGAGAGTAGCATGCGCGAATTCGCTTGCATAGTTTTCCCAAAAACACCTGACTAACATTGCGATTGACTAGATACGGGATAAGTGAGACTGCAGCGCTAATCCCGCCGCATCAAAATGGGATCTCAGAAACGGAATTACTGAGATTTTTCCACAGGGATCTCAAAAATGGAATTACTGAGCTTGGCAGCATGCCTGTCCCATTTGTAGTTATCCTTAGTTTCACACGCCAAGGTTGGCTTGACATTACGGAGCATGTACTTAATCTACTCTATTCTAACGGAGGATAGTCCTATTATATGTCTATGATCAGCATTTTGGCTGTTTGTCCATCTATATGTAGATAGAATAGCTTTTCTGTTTAGAGGCGGTGAAAAGCATAGAGCCAGCAAAAAAGGGATTGATTTTGTTTTTATGAAAATAGAATGAAAGCAGTGCCAATTTAAATTAAAGAGGTGAAAAGAAAAACCGAGAGAAAGACATAGTTGAAATCTGTTGTGTTGCATGCACTGTGCCAGCCCGGAAATGATTGGCTAATGCATGGAGTGTGCTAGGCAGCCCAACAGCTCATGCAGTGTGCTAGGTAGCCCAACAACTCATACAGTGCCCCAGCCCAGACGGTGTTGATGGAAAAATCCCAGAGTGAAGGTAAAAGTTTAGTCCCATACCGCTTAGCCATGAAGCTGGAGAGCTGTTTATAAGGTGAGCTTTTTGATGCCTTCTAGATACTAGTACTACATGAGGTATGTATGCATAGCGCGTGCGCTCGCGTGAATATTCGCGACTTAAGACTTTGGACGCTTGGCGGCGGCGCGGGTAGCGGCCTATCAAATAAATTTTGGTAATCCAAATTATTGTACTGGTTTACTTTGGCTGGGGTTAGTTTTCTGTCATGCAGTAAATATTATGGATCACTTCTGGCACCTTAGCCTGACAAGATTTTGTGTTCACTGACATCAACCCTTCAATTCATCCCGGCTGGTATTTCACCATTGCTCCAGAAGCAACTAGAAGATTTGGCCAGAAGGAATGTAAATGGTAATACTAGTAATAACGAGAATAAAGGGTCTCAATTTGTTATTGGCCAGGATCGTGCGGAACCCTTGCAAGCTCTTCAAGATTCTGGGCAAGAGGTGAGCTTTTCAATCGACATTTATGTCACTCATAACCAGAACCAAGTTTCTAAATTGTGTGTAGTTCATATATCAGTTGCTTTTGTTTGTATATTCTTCTGCCCCTTCTCTTATCTATTACTGATTTTATGCTGTCAGATTTGTGTGAATATGGACAAGCAAAGAGAGAAGAGAAGACTTGCTGAAAATTGGAGGCGGAAGAAACATGAAGAGAAGAAGAGTAATTTTCTTTCATCATTCTTTTCTAATTCGCTCCGCTTGCACTCATGCATCTCCAGTGGTCATGGCGCTGCAATTATTCATTTGTCAATATTTAAAAGAAATGCAAGAAGCCTGCATTCTACTTTTATCTCGTACACATGCCATTCCTATAATAATGCTGATGAACATTGGATTTTATCTGGCTCTGTCCGAGCGTTCATATTTCAAAAATGCCCCTAGCTATAATTAAAAATGGTACTACAAACTTTGTTTAGACAGCCCATCGATGTCTTAATTTCTTCCTTGCATTTTCAGGTACACGAGAACAAAAGAGAAATGACAGGAGACAAGCAAAAGAGAGGGACTGAATAGTCGATGAATAACTGAAGGAGGAGCCATTTATCTTGGCTATGTTTGTTTTGGCGTTGTTTATCTCTGGGTTCAGTAGGGTAAATGTGCCAGGCAACTTATGTTGTCAGGGACACTTGAGGTCCATGATTGCTTCCAAGAACACCTTCACTGATGTTTTTGACGTGATATTTCACTGAAGGCACTAAATTTATGAGTTAGTGTAAACAAGATTGAGTCGATCAGGCGATGGATATCATCATCAGCTGTTAAGCTAGAACCGAGCCTCAGCAAAGAATGATGAAACATAAGCAATTTGCTTGGCTGTATTGTAACAGTTAACCCATCTCTGTAACCTGTGATATACGTTTATTAGAGTTTATCTTTAAATGTTTTTTTTTCTTTTGTGCGAGATCTCTCAGATGTTTACAAACCAAAATTTCTGGTGGAAATTTCAGGGACTTGACTGAACCGTTGTAGCAAATCTTGACTGTTGATGAGAAAAACAAATCCTAGCTGTTGTCCGACGCTTCGGCTTTCCTTTGTGGTGGTGGGGGCGCTGATGGTGTCAGGTGTGTTTTGTTAAGAGGTTCTCCTATGTTTTTTTTGAAACTGAGGTTCTCCTATGTTGTTTTCTCGTGCTTCCGATGTTTTTCACGTCAATATGAATATGACAGTATGAAGCAGCGGTTCAACATGTTGCCTTGCCTGGATTTTGTATGTGTGGACAATAGTGTCTTTAAGGATATTAGGTTCCATTTTATTTTTGCAAAAATTCTGCCGCACTATAAATAATCATCTGTCAGCACTAAAATTAATAAAAAATATAGATGAGAATTCTGATAGATCTTTGTACCACCTAGGGATAGACACTAGCGCGAGCTGAAGGCGTGCTGCCATCCTCCTCTTTCAACTTTTATCTCGTACACATGCCATTCCTATAATAATGCTGATGAACATTGGATTTTATCTGGCTCTGTCCGAGCGTTCATATTTCAAAAATGCCCCTAGCTATAATTAAAAATGGTACTACAAACTTTGTTTAGACAGCCCATCGATGTCTTAATTTCTTCCTTGCATTTTCAGGTACACGAGAACAAAAGAGAAATGACAGGAGACAAGCAAAAGAGAGGGACTGAATAGTCGATGAATAACTGAAGGAGGAGCCATTTATCTTGGCTATGTTTGTTTTGGCGTTGTTTATCTCTGGGTTCAGTAGGGTAAATGTGCCAGGCAACTTATGTTGTCAGGGACACTTGAGGTCCATGATTGCTTCCAAGAACACCTTCACTGATGTTTTTGACGTGATATTTCACTGAAGGCACTAAATTTATGAGTTAGTGTAAACAAGATTGAGTCGATCAGGCGATGGATATCATCATTTGCAGTTAAGCTAGAACCGAGCCTCAGCAAAGAATGATGAAACATAAGCAATTTGCTTGGCTGTGTTGTAACAGTTAACCCATCTCTGTAACTTGTGATATACGTTTATTAGAGTTTATCTTTAAATGTTTTTTTTTCTTTTGTGCGAGTTCTCTCAGATATTACAAACCAAAATTTCTGGTTGAAATTTCAGGGACTTGACTGAACCGCTGTAGCAAATCTTGACTGTTGATGAGAAAAACAAATCCTAGCTGTTGTCCGACGCTTCGACTTTCCTTTGTGGTTGTGGGGCGCTGATAGTGTCAGGTGTGTTTTGTTAAGAGGTTCTCCTATGTTGTTTTCTCGTGCTTCCGATGTTCTGCACGGCAATATGAATATGACAGTCTGAAGCAGCGGTTCAACATGTTGCCTTCCCTGGATATTAATTTCCATTTTTCTTTGCAAAAATTCTACCGCACTATTAATAATCGAGCCAGTCAGCACTAAAAGTAATAAAAATTACAGATGAAAATTCCGATAGATCTTTGGACTATACCTGAGCATTTCTCGGGCCGGGCCGACCAAGGCCCGACGCGGAAAATCTCGGCCCAGGCCTAGCCCGGCCCGACCGGCGGGCCGGAAATCTTGGCCCAAGCTCGGCCCATCATAAGGAAAGCCTGTCGGGCCTCGGGCCGGGTCGCTTCCTTAAATAGCGTAAAATGATGGCCCAGGCCCGGCCCATGCTGACCATCGGGCCAAAAAATCTGGCCCAGGCCCGGCCCACGGGCATGGTCGGGTCGGGCTTGGCCCGGGAATTTCGGGCCGGTGGGGCCGGGCTGCCCATGGCCAGGTATACTTTGGACCACCTAGCGATGACTATGGACACTAGCGTGAACTGAAGGCATGCTGTCATCCTCCTCTTTCAAGGAGCTAGGCAAAACTTGCCATCCTTTCGTTTCAATGGATTCTACTACAACAAGGTTTAGTACGACAAGCTTTGTTCGGTTCGTGCTAGTGTCTGTAGTCGTCGCTAGATGATCCAATGACCTTTTTATAATTTTTATAATTTTAGGATTTTTGTACTGTTGATTATTCATATATCGATGGAATTTCGAAAAAAAAAGCTATTCGCTGTCACATTGCCTTTTTTTTTCTCTCGAGGGTACGCCGTAACAACGCTCCACGTATTTTTTGACCAACCGGCCTCATCCCACTTTATCCGATCATATCTAAAACAACAAGAAAATAGCCCTAGCTAGCCAAAGATAAAAGCCCAAGCTAACTAAAAGGAAAAAAACACCCAAATTCCAGCCCACTAGGACTAAGTCAGCATATAACGTTTCCTCGCCGTCTTCCTAATCCGTATGTGAGAAGAACCGCGACCTGAACTGGATTCCTAATCCGACTCTCACCACACCACATGCACAGGCCTCAGCGGCTCAGCCTATATTAACAGCCACAAGCCTTTCTTGATCTCTGTCACGCTTCCGTTTCCTTGATTCTTGTGGTCAGTCCAGACACGAGAATCCAGAGAGAACACGCGCTCTTCCGCATAGCCGTCGACGCGATGGCATCGGCGCAGGACGCCGGCAACGATCAGTCTGTCGCGGAGTCTGGCTTCACCACTTTCTTCCGAAACCTCGGAGAGGCCATTGACGGGATCGCGGCGGACGAGACCGACGAAGACGTCCTAGACGCCCTGGGCGAGCTCAGAGAGGCCCTCGGTAAGGTGGTAGCAGCGCCCTTGGCGACAGCCGAAGATGTCCTGCACCAGGACAAGATGTCCATGAGCGACTTGGCACTCGAGATCGACGAGGCCATCGACATGATCGCTGCGGCGGCCGCTGCCGGCGAAGTTGACTGGGAGGTGGAGTGCGCGCGCAAGGCCAGAGAGACCATCGTTGACTTCACCCGCACCCGCCAGCTCAATGAGGTTGTCAAGGAGATGGCAGCGATGGGCATGGACAAGGGAACTTTCTTGCCGACCGGCGAGGTTGAAGAAGAGGCCATGAATGAGGAGGTTTTCTTGGACGATCAGGTTCAGCAAGAGATTTACGAGGAGGCCTTCTTGGAAGAGCTGGACTACCACGAGATGGTCTTTGCCATTGACGAGGCTTTGGATGAGTTGCGCGAGGAAGCGGCTGGGTGCAAGCTCTCGGAGACCGTCGACGCGATGGCATCGGCACAGGACGCCAGCAATTATCAATCTGTCGGGGACGGGGAGTCTGGCTTCGCCGCTTTCATTCGAAAGCTCGGAAAGACCGTTGACGAGATCGGGGCGGACTGGAGTCACGGGACCGACGAAGACGTTCTGAGCGCCCTGGACGAGCTCAGCGAGGCCCTCCGTAAGATGTTAGCAACGCCCGCGACAGACGAAGTCGTCCTTCATCGCCTATACGAGATAGCCAGGGGCCACTTCGAGCTCGAGATCGACGAGGCCATCTACATGATCACGAGGGCGGCCGCTACCGGCGACGCTGACTGGGAATTGAGTGCCGCGCGCAAGGCCATCAAGACCACCGAGGACTTCACCCGCACCCGCCAGCTCACTCAGCTCGACATCGACGAGATGGTAGCGATGAGCGCGGCCAATGAAACTGTCTTGGCTACCGGCGAGATTGAAGAAGAGGCTGTGGATGGCGAGGTTTTCTTGGATGACCAGGTGCAGCAAGAGATGTACGAGGAGGCCTTCTTGGACGAGCTGGACTACCAGGAGATGGTCTTGGCCATTGACGAGGCTTTGGATGAGTTGCGCCAGGAAGCGGCCGGGTGCAGCCCCGACCCTCCGCGAACAGGGTATCTTGGACGATATGGATTTATAACACCGGAAGATCTTTTTCGATGACGCTTTGTAAGAGATGCAGATCGCATCGGGTCCAACATACAGAAGCTAGTCACGGAAGAGATGTAGACATCTAGTAGTTTTATTATTGTCTTTATTACTGTTTCATTAACGGCTCCGCGTCCATATGCTAGAGCGCGACAAACTTACATTTGTAAATTTCAATCAAATCATGCACATTTCTTGATATCTTTTGGTCATCGGTTCCTTTAGATTGAAGAGCATTCAATTGTTTTCAGTTATATCCAATGTTCTTAGGGCTGGCTAAAACACACCGGCCGCAGCGGACACTCCCTCCGGTTTTTTCGCTTCCTAAGTTTAGCTAAAGTCAAACTTTATCAAATTTAACCGAAAACATAGAAAAAATCAACAACCAAAATACCAAATATATATAATATGAAAATAAGTTTATGACGATTCGTTCGTACAATATAGATTATACATTGTAGATGTTAATATTTTTTCCTAAATATTTAATCAAACTTTAACTATCTTAACTTTGACTAAATCCGAAACACAACCTAATTGTGAAGTACGAAGTATACATACATAAAAGGAAGTTGTCTTAGACAAGACCTATGTACTAAATAATGTTTAACTTCAGTGTCGTATTTCGTGAGAGTGGATTTTGTATTTACACACATAAAAAGGGCTACCACGTGTCGCTGGGCGTGCTGTGTGCCAACGTTTCATTTTTATTTTTCAATTACGAAGAAGACACATTTTTAGACATAAAAAGAAATACACACAATTGTTGCAAAAGACCAGATAAATGGCCCAACCTCGACCAAAGAACAATCCATGAATAGCAGTGAAACAAAAGGGAAGACCTATGATATCATTTATAACCCGTAGTACAACAAAATGATAAAAACAAGAGAGTGCACATGAAACTTTCGTGTCTCACCACCAAGGAAGATTATTCTTTGATCCGAACACAATGTTTCAGTTAATACCGAGATATGTGTGATGACTTTACCAATTTTAGAGCTACATGGCTCCAGTCTTACATCTGGCGTGCGACTAGCATCAAAACAAAAAAGAGACCTCCTAAAACATTTATTAAACTTAGTGCAACAAAACTAAAACCTGAGTAACGTGTATGTCTCGCCGAGTTAGATTATTCTTACATCGAAAGACAAGGTTTTAGTCAATATTGAGACGCGTGTGATAACTTCACCAAAATTGGAGTTCCGCGACTCTAGTGTGTGTGGGTCAGTGTATTAGGAAAATACAAATATTTGTGTAGTTGAAACATCAGTTCACCATAGCTAGTTAACAAACCAAATGTGCAACCATTCACTGTTACTCAAAATACAAAAATATTGGAACAACAAATTGGTTAGTTTACACTGAAACAATAATACTGTTTATCTAGAACACACGTTTCTTTAGACCAAACAATAAGCCTATTTATATGAAACATTCAACGGAACCAAAATGTTAAGCAACAACTATGAAAAGATGCATCCTAGAAACAGTGATTGCACATTGTTAAACACTTTCTTACATATAACGAACATTCAACTAAACAAAAGAAACATCGGCTTTAGTGAATCATCATTAATCTAGAACTTTAAAGCATTTAGAACACTTAGAAAATTAATACAGTAGTAGTTACAATTGGTAATAGTTAATGATTATAAATAAAATCACCAGTGAGAAGGATGCGAGTCAAACTAAACAGAACAATAGGCATGAAGGAAAATAAATCAACGATAGATGAGTTTGATTTCCTAGTCGCGGCTTCACCCAACCTGTAGATCTTAACAAATCAAGTATACTCTAGTCTTTATTTTGCGCGCACAATACATGAACACGGACCTTGTACATGGACGTGGATTTTATCTAGAATTGTATATTACTCCCTCCGTTCCAAAATAAATGAAGTTCTAGGTTTTGTTATAGCGCAAAATGTATAGTTCGGAAATATATTGTATGGTGAATTTAACAAAATTAAATTGGTGCTGTAGATGTAGGTTTGTCAATGTTGAAATAATTGGACATGGTAAAAAGGGAGTGACTAATTCTCAGCCGGCTGAAAATTAACTATTCTCAATCGGCTGAGAATTAACTTAATTCTCAATCAGGCTACCTCATTTTTTTTGCAAACTCATTACTAGCACAAATCATGAAGTAATCTAATGGTGCAAGACACTTTCTCACTTGCAACACATGTTGCAACTCACGCCTAAGACAATTCACAAAGCAATTTAACGGCCATGTGGCATTTTTTCAGTTGCAACACCACATGCAATAGGAAATATCTCAGTTGCAACCATGTTGCATATCATGGCTAGCACGAATCATGACAAAAATCAATTATTTATGTCTTGAGTGAGAATTAAGCTAATTCTCAGTCAACCGAGAGCAAAACAATAGGACAAAACATTTAAATTCATTTATTTCTGAATGGAGGGAGTAGTATGTAGCATACCAATAGGTGTTGAGTTTGGGACAAATTATAATAAGTGATTATCAAGTTATCACATATTTATAATTAATTTATTTTTACTTCTTTGTAAACAATTTTGCCAACCTTAATATTAACTAGTAGTTTTTCATTATGCAAAATTAGTCAGATACTAGATGAGGTATATAATACTACGCACTATTCCATGATTATGTGATATGTTAGGTGTTCAAATAACCTAGGCCTAATATATAAATGTGTCGTGGGCGGCCAAATTAAAATATTAAACGATGTTGGTAGGTTAGACACAAGATTAGAAGGGGGTGGTCCGGAGCCGTGTCAGAACCACAAGGGTGACAAAACCATGTTGCATCGTGATCGTGATGTGTCATTTGACCTCGGTTGTACTATATTGATTAGTACATGGGAAGATCGTCCGTTAAGCATGACCACAAGATGCTAGCGTTGATGATCCCCCCCCCCCCGCCCCCGCCCCACCGTTCCCCTCCTCCACCACCTCTTGTATCTTCTCGTGCGGGGCGACTCCGGAGGCTCCCCACCAATCTCCTAGAGTCCTAGCGAGAGGTGGCCGACCGCTTCCTCAAGGCTACTGCATGCGACGCCTAATGAGTGAATTTTTGAAGCATACTTAACTTATTTTTTTTTCATTAGTAGCGATATGATTCTAGTATTTTACGGTGCTCGTGCGCATCTTTTATGCTTGTTTCCACGTGATCCCAAATAATGAAGCTATTGATGAACATATCAGTTAGAGCTGTCATATTGGACATAAATACGATATTTTGAAGTGATAAAAGCCATTTAAAAGATTTTCCACACACCTCGATGAAAGAGCAACACGAGAGGAAGCTCCATAAGGTTTAGAGCACGTCGTTACACGCAGGGCCCGCCATACCGTGTGCCCATACCATGTGGCACCGACTCCGCCTCATCAAATAGTTTCACCACGCGAAGATGGATCTGAGATCCGACATTCAGAGACACCACAAATCGCAGAAATCTCACCTCCGGAAAGGGCATGGAGGGGGAACTTGCGGATGGGCATTACCCTCTCTACTTCCTGGATCATTGGAGGACAAGGCATCATGCCCTTCATCATCAACCGCAGCATCTTCACCACCTTCACCATTCCCATCTCGTTTACTCCAATCTTATTGCAATTCCAATTTCTATTGAGGATTAATTTCACTTTTATTCATCCATACACTTGTATTCATTCCATATGCAATATGATGATGTTGTGGATTGCTTCCATGAGTGGCTAGTTTACCTTGTTATTGGGGAGATGGAGATATCCTAGCAATATTATGATATGAAACAAAAATGATTTTTAAGTTTGGTTCATAATTATGTGTTGGTTTTCTCTCTAGATATTATATGGAGTCGTTCATGTAATATTTTCATCCGGAACTAGAGGGGGAATTATCGTTGGAGATGTGGTAGTATGTACGGTTTTAAGTGACATAACATGATGGATGTTATTGATGACCCACAAGTATAGGGGGTGTATCGTAGTACTTTCGATAAATAAGAGTGTCGAACCCAACGAGGAGCAGAAGGTGTTGATAAGCAGTTTCGATGAAGGATTCACTGTAAATGCTCACAGACAAGTTTTCAGGGGGTTTTGATATAGCAGATAAATAAAGTACAAGTAAGTAAAATACGAGAGTAATAGTTGGAGCGAGTGGCCCAATCCTTTTTAGCACAAAGGACAAGCCGGTTTGTTTACTTATGATGACCAAACGTTCTTGAGTACACACGAGAATTTAGTCTAGTGCTTTCGCTTCATATAGTTGATTAATCTTCATTGTTTTGATAAGTGTTGTGTGGGTGAACCTATGCTAATGCACCACCCTTCTTAGGACTAATACATACTTGTGATTAAACCCCTTGCAAGCATCCGCAAATACAAGAAAGTAATTAAGATAAATCTAACCACAGCCTTAAACTCTGAGATCCTGCTATCCCTCATGCATCGATATACCAACGGGGGTTCAGGTTGCTGTCACTCCGGCAACCCCACAATTAGCAAACGAATACAAGATGCATTCCCCTAGGCCCATAAAGGTGAAGTATCATGTAGTCGACGTTCACATGACACCACTAGAAGAATAACACCACAACTTAAATATCAAACCATTAAATATTACTCAACATAGTTCACTACTAACATTTAGACTTCACCCATGTCCTCAAGAACTAAACGAACTACTCACAAGACATCATATGGAACATGATCAGAGGTGATATGATGATGAATAACAATCTGAACATAAACCTTGGTTCAATGGTTTCACTCAATGGCATCAATAACAAGGAGTAATCAATACCGGGAGAGTTTCCCCTATGAAATAATCAAGATTCAACCCTAGATGTTACAGCGGAGATGAGGTGCAGCGGTGGAGATGATGGTGTCGGCGGTGGAGATGATGGTGATGATGATCCCAATGAAGTCCAGCTCGATGGCGGTGACGATGGCGACGATTTCCCCCTCCGGGAGGGAATTTCCCTGGCAGATTTCAGCCTGCCGGAGAGCTCTTTTCTCTCTGGTGTTTCTCCGCCCCGCAGAGGCGGCTGTGTCTATTCGCGATGTCTCTCCACGCCTTAGGGTTTTCGGGAGATGAAGTACGCGAAGGAGAGATGGCCGAGGGGGGTCGTGGGCCCCCTCCCCACATGGCGGCGCGGCTAGGGTGGAGCCCGCGCCGGCCTATGGGGGGGCATGGTGGCCCTCCTTGGCCTCCCCTTTTGGCTGGCTCCGTCATCTGGAAAAATAGGAGCTTCCGTATATTTTCCGTCAATTGTTGATCTTCAGAAATCAGTATCTGACGGTGCTTTTTCCAGCAGAATCCTGACTCTGGTGGGTGATTCTCCAATAATCATGAAACATGCAAAATAGGTGAAATAACATAAGTATCATCTCTAAATATGAAATATATCAATGAATAACAGTAAATTATGATATAAAATAGTGATGCAAAATGGACGTATCAACTCCCCCAAGCTTAGACCTCGCTTGTCCCCAAGCGAAACTGAACTCGGTAAACAAGACCACATGTTTATGGAGTGAAGAGTCGATAAATAAAATACGGACAAGAAGCATCACATTTATTAATCCACACAAGACATTCTAGTAAACAACTTCCTCATATAACTCAACTTGAAACAAGTAAAGGGAAATCACAAATAAAGGTGCATAGGAAATCATTATTGGTGATGGCAAACTTTGTTCTTGGTCAAAGAACGATTAACAGATTGTACTTATTCTTCAAGCATAGATAACCTTCAAAGTCATATTCATTCAGATAAAATTTGTACTAAACAAGGAAGAATAAAAGACATGATTAAATAGATCACAATATAGATGGTTGGATCACAACAAGTCAATTGCTTGCTTGAGATGGAGGGAAATATGTTTACTGACTCAACATGAAAGTAAAAGATAGGCCCCTTCGCAGAGGGAAGCAGGGATCAAATCATGTGCTAGAGCTTTTTAAGTTTTGAAATCATACACAGAGCATAAAAGTAAAGTTTTGAGAGGTGTTTGTTGTTGTCAACGAATGGTAGTGGGCACTCTAACCCCCTTGCCAAACAGACTCTCAAAGAGCGGCTCCCATGAAGGACGTTATCTCTACCAGCAAGGTAGATCATCCCTCTTCTCTCTTATTTACACATGTACTTTAGTTTTATTTATGGATGACACTCCTCCCAACCTTTGCTTTCACAAGCCATGGCTAACCGAATCCTCGGGTGCCTTCCAACATTTCACATACCATGGAGGAGTGTCTATTGCATAATTAAGTTGCTTACTGATGAATCAGGGCAAAACATGTGAAGTGAATTATTAATGAAAGCTAATTAATTGGGGCTGGGAACCCCGTTGCCAGCTCTTTTTGCAATTTTTTTGGATAAGCGGATGTGCCACTAGTCCATTGGTGAAAATCTGCCCAACAAGACTGAAAGATAAAACACCACATACTTCCTCATGAGCTATAAAACATTGACACAAATAAGAGATAATAACTTTTGAATTATTTAAAGGTAGCACATGAAATATTTACTTGGAGTGGCACAAAATACCACATAATAGGTAGTTATGGTGGACACAAATGGCATAGGTTTGGTTTAAGGTTTTGGATGCATGAGAAGCATTCCCTCTCAGTACAGGTCTTTGGCTAGCAAGGTTGATTAGCAAGCATAAGAGTTGAGGGAAACAAACAGGTATACATATGATAGAAACAATCATGCATCTTCCTTGTAAGCACAAACAATTTTAGCTTCAGAATACTAAGCTCATTAGCTAACAAGAAAGAAAGATAATGAAATAATATATCTACATGTATATTCCTCTTTTCTACTTAAGTCTCCAACTAATGTTGCTATTGACCAATGCTAAGTTTGCCAAAACCAAATAGATTTACTTGATGCTCCCAAAGTGATACCAATACTAACAACAAGATCAACCAAATAACATAAATTGCAAACTAAAATAAGGTGAGCAAAAAGTAAATGATAAAATTTCTCATTAATATTCCATAACAATAACTCACACCAAGGGATACATAGATAACCAACTAAAAGAGAGATACTTCCACACTGCAAACTATCTTATATGATAACTTCCCTACTCATGATATGACACTACTTGACAGTAAAAAGGTAAAAGATAGTGTTGATGTGATACCGCGGCACTCCCCCAAGCTTGGAACAAACCAAGGGGATGCCAATACCAATGATGAATTACTCCTTCGGTGATGGTGGCGAATTCTTGATAAGCTTCTTAACAAGCTCCTTTAGCTCATCAATCTCGTAGGTGAGGTTCTGGATCAGCTCCGAGTTTTGCTCGACGCGGTTAAGAAGTATGTCAGACGGTGAGTCTCAACTCTTAGAGTTATTTCCTGAAAGTGCATGGAGCCCCCATGTGTGGTTTTGGTAATTAATGACAATCCCTATGGACTAATGTTTGCATTAAGTTATATTTGTAGGTGTTGTCCATAGGCAATGCTTGAACCATATGTTGGCTTCAAGGTTGCAATAAGAAGAAATTGATGAAGGATATCAAGTGTCAAGTATGTCTTGAAGATGAAGATGAAGTGAGCCCTCAAGTTACTTCAAGACATCAACATGATGAAGAATGAAGAAATGATGTGCAAGTTCAAGATGAGCCATCTCTAAGAGATCATTTGCTTGAAGCTTGCCATCCATATGGTGATCATGGATATGTGAAGATGTGCCGAAGAAGAAGCTCTCCCATGGTGGATTATGGGGGAGCAATCCACAAGACTTCGTCAAGCAAGCACAATCAAGAAAGGTGTTCCATCTTGTTGCGGTCAAGATCGTCATCATCAAGCTCAAGTGGAATACTCAAGGTTAAGGTTTTCTCTTGATAGGGTTTCTTTCTCACCGGTCTCATGGTGTAGTTGGAGACCGGTTTATAGTTTAGTTGCCGTACTATCAAGAGGGCTCTCGAGTGAGTAACTCGATCGTATCCTTCGGAGAGCTCAAACCTTTGCATCCTTGCATCATCTTTCTTGGTTGTTATTCGGATCTTATCCATATGGTGTTTTAGAGCTTGTGCTTATTCTCATGACAAGCTCTAGTTCATCGAAAACGGATTCCGCATGAATCACTTGTTGCGTTTTCGATATTGGAGTTTTTCTCGGTTTCTCGTATTGAGAGGTTTCACTCTAAAATACATAGAAAAACCTACCCCACTTGTTCTTAAGCTTTTCACTCTTTATGGGATAGCTCTTGTCATCTTCTTTACAACAAAATTGGTTTCACCTAAATCCGAGTTTCCTAACTCAAGTTGTTGCATTTTCCATATTGGAGGTTTTACCGGTTTGCTGTTTATAGATAGGTAAAACATTTATCCATTTGTTTCTATCCTACTTTGCTGGACTATGATGTTTCTATGCATATTGTTGTAGAGCTCGTTGTTTTGATTTCAACGAGCCCAAGATCATCGAAATCGGAGTCCGAATTCAAAAGTTATTAAGGTTTTCGTATCGGGTGTTTGGGCAAAAACTGGGGGGCCGGAACTGCCGCCGGGAGCACCCCGGCACTGCCGGTGGGCATGGCCGGCACTGCCGGCCACCCCTGCACTGCCAGTGGAACAAGGCCGGCACTGCCGGCCACCCCGGCACTGCCGGTGGCTCAAGGCCGGCACTGCCGGCCTATCACGATTTTGGCCCCAATGGGCAGAAATCTGAGACCCCTATTTAAGCCCTTCTTCCTCCTCTTTCTCCCTACTTCTTCTTCCTCCTTTTGCTCTCCACCATTGTTGACCTTGAGAGCTTCCCACATCCCTCTACTCCTCCAATGATTCCTGAATCCATTTGAGGGAAAAGGAAGAGAAGATCTAGATCTATATTTCTACCAATCAAATCCATCTCTTTGTGAGTGGAACTCTCTAGATCTTGATCTTGGTGTTCTTTGTGAATTCCTTTGTTCTTCCTCTCTTATTCCCCCAATAGCTTTTGTAGCTTTGTTGGAATTTGAGAGAGAAGGACTTGAGCATCTTTGTGGTGTTCTTGCCATTGCATTTGGTGCATCGGTTTGAGTTCTCCACGGTGATTCGTGGAGTTGAAAGCAAGAAAGTTGTTTCTCTTGGGTTCTTCGAACCCTAGACGGATTCTAGACCTTTGTGGTGATTTGTTGGGAGCCTCCAATTAAGTTGTGGATGTGTGCCCCAACCTTTGTGTAAGGCCCGGTTTCCGCCTCGAAGGAAATCCCTTAGTGGAACTGTGACCTAGGCCTTTGTGGCGAGGGTCACCGGAGATTTAGGTGAGGAGCCTTCATGGCGTTCGGTGTGTGGTGTGAGTACCGCATCTTGGGGTGAGGCCTTTGTGGCGTTGGTGTGCATCGAGCAACCACACCTCAAGGTGAGCCTCTTGTGGCGTTCGGGAGCACTAAGCAACCGCACCTCTCCACCGGAGATTAGCACTCGCAAGAGTGTGAACTCCGGGATAAATCATCGTCTCCCGCGTTCCTCGGTTATCTCTATACCCGAGCTCTTTACTTATGCACTTTACCTTGTGATAGCCATCGTGCTTGAAGTTATATATATCTTGCTATCACATACTTACTTGTATTGCTTAGAATAAGTTGTTGGTGCACATAGGTGAACAATAGTATATAGGCTTTGGGCTTGACAAAGTAAACGCTAGTTTTATTCCGCATTTGTTAAGCCCATCTCGTAAAAGTTTTAAATCGCCTATTCACCCCCCCTCTAGGCGACATCCGTCTCCTTTCAATTGGTATCAGAGCAAGGTCTCTCATTCTTAGGCTTCACCGCCTTGAGAGTAAAGATGTCGGTTAGGAGATTAGCGCACAATAACTTGTTTATATTTGATGGCACAAATTATGATCTATGGAAAATTTATGTGCTTAATATTTTGCGGCGTATGTCCCCGGACATGGAGCGATTTCTTGACATGGGTTTTTCTTCTCCTAAGGATCCTCAAAATTTATCTCTTGAGGAGGAGAAAAACTCTTGCCTCGATGCTCTTGCTTCTCATGTGTTTTCCATTATTGTGAGCAATGTAGTTACTTCTTCAATCATGCCTTTTGGGAGCGCTCATGAATTATGGACAAAGCTTCAAGATAAATATGATGTGTCCAATATCATTGAGGATGATTGTTTTGCTTCCACTTCCGGCCGTGATGAGTTCTCATCTTGATCCACTTCACCAAAGTGTGGTAAGACACAAGGTAATGATATGGTGAGTGGTGATGAAAATTGCAATGTTGATATTGAGCTTACTATTGATGATTCTTCATCTCTATCTCATTGCAATGCTTCATCTTTGGACTTAAACACATCTAGCACTACAAATGATTTACATGCTTGTGTTGATAGTCCTTGCATATCATGTGTAAGTTGCTTGAATAAATCTCATGATGATATGCTTGATTTGTCTTGTGGCCATGATAAAAAATGCTTCTCTTTCCTCTAGTTGTTGTGTGGCTAACAATGTAGAGGAAACCAAAGATTCTATTGGTCAAGACAAGATCTTGAAAGGAGCCTCAAGTAACTCCTCATCTTTATCTCACGGTCCTCATATATGCCTTATGGCCAAGGGTTCCACGGTACCTCCTACCATGGAACCTAATATTTCTCGTGGTGATAAGGATGAGGATGAATATGAAGAAGAGGATTGGGTTATCTCTCTACGCGATAAAGGTGAGAGTGTATTCAAGGTTCTTTACAAAGATAAAATTGCTAGCTATCACTTCTTTGAAATCTTGACTACCTCTATTGAGAGCCAAAAACTTATTTGGATGCATGAGAACACCATTGATAAAAAGGGTGCTCTTGAACGAGAGTATGCCGATGATGTAGCATCATTAAAGAATGACCTTGAAGAAGAACAAGAGACCGTAGCCTCTCTTGAGGAGCAACTTGAAACCCTTGAGGTGTCTCAAAATGAAATATTTGCTAAACTCACTAAAAAAAGAGACCATGCTAAAGCTAAATTAAAATTGCTTAAAAATGAAAAGTCCAAAGTTGGTGTTGGTCATGATAAACTTGTTAAGGATCTAGATGATCTAGACAAGGCCCACAAGGCCTTGGAGAGCGAACACTCTATCCTCACCAAGTCATATGAGCAACTACAAGCTTCATATTTAAAAGAGCATGCTATGTTACCCTCTATTCTTGGTATGTCTTGTGATGATGCTTGTGCTACTAACTCTACTTCTTGTGAAGCATCTATATTGAAGGAGAATGTTGAGCTAAGGGCTCAACTTGATTTGCTAACTTGCAATTATGGGAAATTGGAAGAAAATCATGGAAAGCTTTCTAGCTCCCGTGAGGATCTTCTAGCCTCTCATGATAGGCTAAAGTTAGCTCATGAGGCTATCATGTCAAAGGCAACACCCTGTGAGCCTCATGTGGATACTAGCACTACTACTCAAAATGCTATATTGACATGTGCTAGTCCTAGTAATTCATCCACTCATAATATTGATAAATCTTGTGATGAATTATCTTCCTTGCCTTGTTGCTCTAACAATGAAGATTCTACTTCCTCTAGTACTTGTGTTGTTACTAACCATGTAGAGGAAATCAAAGAGCTCAAGGCCCAAGTCACTTCTTTGAAGAATGACTTGGTAAAGGGTCATGAACGGAAATGCAAACTTGACACGATGTTGAGTATGCAACAATCCCCCAATGACAAGAGTGGACTTGGATTCAAATCCAACAACAAGAACAAGTCCAATAACAACAACAAGAAGAAGGGCCAAGTACAAGTCAAAGACCCGGCCACGATTGTTTGCTTCAAGTGCAATATTGAAGGGCACCATGTTAGATCTTGCTCTTTGAAGAAGAAGCAAAAAGGGAAGCGGCCTCAAGCTCAAACTTATATTCAACCTCAAGTTGAGGAAATGCCACTTCCCAAGAAGAAACAAGCCAATGCTCCCATTGTGGAGAAACCTAGTGAGAAGAAGGAGAAGAAAAGAACTTCCTACATATGCCGTGAGAAGGGCCACATCTCCTCCTTGTGCACTATTGGTACCTCATCCAACTCTATCACCATTGATGATGTTTATTCTATTCGTAAGGATGAGGGTGGCAATGTGTTTGCCAAATATGTTGGTGCTCAAATTGGTGTCAAGAAAAGAACCATTTGGGTTGCCAAGCCTATTGTGACTAACATCTTAGGACCCAACTTAGTTGGGGACCAACAATCCAAAATTTGATCAATAGGTGCTTGTTGGAGGACATTGGAGACTTGGCTACATCATGAAGAATTAAGGGATCTTCATCATTTATATTATCTCAAGCCAAGTATTTTGGTTATCTTGCTTCTATCATGTATTCAATGTTCCTCCTTGCGGTAACATGTTCTCAACTCACTTATATTGAAAGTTACTCGCCCCTTTGCATGTGTTAGTTTTGTTCCTAGCATATGTTTGTATATGTTGTGCTTCCTACTTGCTTTTCTTGAGAAATCAAGTCTATGTATGTTGGGTTGCACACCGTGTACTTGTGTTTGTGTTGGAGCCTCTTTGCATCTTGTTGTATCTTATATGGCTCTTATGAGAGATTAATGGACTATCCCGTTTTGGGGGAGTGATATTCCTTTTGGAATTTCATGATCCTAACAATGTGTGTATATGAGGAATATCACTTAGAATCCTCGATATTGCAAGATTATCTAGTCTCTATGTGGTATGTCATCTTCATGAGAAATTCAAATTCCAATGTCCATTAATATCTCTAGTTGGATCTTATTTGCCTCTTGTGAAAATATATTCTTTATCACATTATGGGGGAGTAATAAGCTTTGTGAATATTACAAGCCTAGGAAATGTGAACATTTGAGGTTGTGTCACATAGAATTGATATTGTAAATTATCTCTCATATGTGACATGTTTTCTCAAACAAGCTCCAATTTGCTTAAATGGCTTCATTGCTAATATCTTTGTGGATCTTATTTGTGAAAGTTTTTCTTGGCATGGTTTTCACAACGTGTCCCTCAATACATTTTTGGAAAACCATGTGCTTCAAGTCATACTATTAATTGCTTTGCATGTTGGTATGAGTACTATTAATTGCTCTACATGTTGGTATGAATACTATTAATTGCTTTGCATGTTGGTATGACTAAATGAAGCAATCAAGAAACTATCTTTGCATGATGGTTAACTCTTATCCTTTACCATATGATTTATTCGTTGTAAATATGATCTTATGTATACTTACAAACTACCACCGGAAAATATTTCATAATACCTCTTGTCCTAGGACAAGTGGTAATCAATTATGAGGTAGATATTTATTGATCATATCTACATTGGCTCTTGCCTTTAAATTGCCTTATTTATTTTCATGAATTTGTTGTGCTTTGACTCCCATGTGTCTTCCTTGCATGTTATGGATCTAATTTGTCTATTCAAACTTTCTTAGCATTTTTAGTAGATATAGGTAGCGTGATGATCCTAGTTTTGTGCATTTTGTATCCATATTCTAAATCCTAGATAATGCACTAATCTTGGGGGAGCTCTCCTATATTTGTTATAATGCTTAAACTTCTCTTGATCATTATCAAAAATTTGGTTTTGGGAGACATAAATTTTCTTTTTGGTACTTTGTGCCATCATAAAAAGTTTCGAGGGTTTGGCACTACAAGAAAAGTTCTGATAGACAACGTCCCAAAATCGTCAACTAAGGGGCATTTTTCGTCGCCTATGGGCCTAACCCGACGATATGGGTTCTGTTGTCGAAACTGCGTCAGGCAAAGTCCTACGACGATTTTTTCGGTCCGTCGCGCTTGGGCGCCCTTCCGCCACGGAAAATCGGACCGTTGCCCAAGTGTTTCCGGGAGCCCGTTGACTGCTGATGTCATGCAAACTAACACGTGGCAGACGCCGTTAACTGGCAGTTAACGGCGTTAACCGGCTGAAACCCCGTGGTAGATGGTAGGCCCACACGAGGCCTGCCACATCTTAAGCGGGCCGGCCCATTAAGTTTGTGGGCCGGGCCAGCTGACTTAGTTTGACCGGTCAACTATATAGCTGGGCTGGTCCATTAGTTACGTGGGCCGGGCCTAACCTCTAAGGTTGACTGGTCAAAACTTTAATGGGCCGGCCCACTAAGCATGTGGGCCGGGCCGAATGCACTCGTTTGACCGGTCAACAGGCAAAAGGGCCGGCCCACAAGACATGTGGGACCCACTTTCCTGGTATCGGGCCGGCCCATTTACAAAGTGGGGTCCACATTAAAGCAACTGGGCCGGCCCAAGAAGTTAGTGGGCCGGCCCAATTAGCTTGTGGGTCCCACTTTCCTGCTATCGGACCGGCCCATTTAGTACGTGGGGTCCACACTAGATCAAATGGGCTGGCCCAACAAGCCAGTGGGCCGGGCCAAAAGCACCGGTGGGTCCCACTTTCCAGTTAAAGGGCTGGCCCATTTAGTATGTGGGGTCCACCATATAGCAAGTGGGCCGGCCCAACAAGATAGTGGGCCGGGCCAAAACACAGGTGGGTCCCACTTTCTAGTTAAAGGGCTGGCCCATTTAGTATGTGGGGTCCACCATATAGCAAGTGGGCCGGCCCAACAAGATAGTGGGCCGGGCCAAAACACTGGTGGGTCCCACTTTCCTGTTAAAGGGCCGGCCCATTTAGTATGTGGGGTCCACCGTATAGCAAGTGGGCCGGCCCAACACGCTAGTGGGCCGGGCCAAAAGCACAGGTGGGTCCCACTTTCCTGTCAAAGGGCCGGCCCATTTAGTATGTGGGGTCCACCATATAGCAAGTGGGCCGGCCCAACATGCTAGTGGGCCGGGCCAAAAACAAGGTGGGTCCCACTTTCGTCTTACAGGGCCGGCCCATTTAGTATGTGGGGACCACCACAAAAGCAATTGGGCTGGCCCAACTAGTTAGTGGGCCGGCCCAGTAGTCGGTGGGGTCCACCTTAAAGCAAGTGGGCCGGACCAATAAAAGTGCGGGGTCCACAGTAAATCAAGTAGGCTGGCCCAATAAGTAAGTGGGCCAGCCCGTTTAGTTGCTGTTTATATGCCGGCGTAAAAGGCGCTTTAGGATTTTGCGGGCCGGCACGTATGTGATTTCGCTTAATTGGGCCGTTTAAGGGATGGGAATTCGTGATTTAGATACTGAGAATATTTACGCAGCATTGATTTCTGTCGGATAGCCTCACTTACCACAAGCACCAAAGAAAAAATGCGCGAAAGAACTATAAAAACTAACTAAATATTACATCAGCTGCAAGGCTTTGAAAAAATATTACAGAACCCAGAGAAATTGAATGGTAATTAAACCTAGCAATACAATGAAGCGATCCGGCAATCTTTTAAGTTGTCCATGCAGCACCTATATCTGAAACAAAGACATTACAAGTTAAGACAGCAACAATGGAAATGCAAAGACACTGCAATATTGTTTGCCAAAGAATTTGGAACTCATCATTTCGTCGTTATAACAAGATCATTGTAATGCGCACAATAAGCAAACAAAGAGTGCATGCCGCATACCAACAGCCAATATAACGAGCATGTTAGAATGAAACAACGAGACTTACTACTGTCGAGTCCCATGCAAACCAACATGTTCGGGGAGTACAAAATTGGCATGAACAACATAGTAGCA
The DNA here is from genome assembly GCF_019359855.2 of Lolium perenne. Lineage (NCBI taxonomy): Eukaryota > Viridiplantae > Streptophyta > Magnoliopsida > Poales > Poaceae > Lolium > Lolium perenne. The sequence continues at coordinate 91,812,195 of NC_067245.2, read as the reverse complement.
GGCGATAAATTTTGTAACAAGGGTGAGCAAGATGAAGTTATGATGGCTACATCTACAGAGCGAGGGAATGTAAACCAAAAATAGAAGTTACGATGGCAAAAGCTAAAGAGGAGGGAATGTGAACCAACATGTGCCAAGTGCAATTACTTCATTTTGGCCGTGAACTAAATAATACTCCTGAACTTATAGTGAAGGGGATGCAAATCAAGATGTTTCGGGATATAAACTTGTAATGAGCAACACATAGAGGATAGTTAATCTTTGGAGCTTAGGATGGACCAGATACATAATATAGTGGGATCACCTGTGAACTTGTATAAGAGGGAATGCAAACCAATATGTTCAGCTTTCCATATGTGAGCGTCATGCCAAGTCAGAGAAACAAGTCAATAATGCAGCTTTTGAAGAACAAGATGGCACGCAAAATTATTATCTAGTAGTATGACAAGTATATTTGTACTACAGGCTAGATAGCAGAGTGATAGCATGCCAAACTAAGTCCTTACTTTGTTAGCTTACAATGAACTAGATACAAAACAATGGCATCACCTGTAGTACAGGGAATGCAAGCCAACATGTTCATGGAGTAAAAAATTGGCACAAACAACATAGTAGCAGGCCATAATTTTTGTAACAACGGCTGAGCAAGATAAAGTTATGATGGCTAGATCTACAGAGCAGGGAATGTAAACCAAATATAGAAGTTACGATGCCAAAAGCTATAGAGCAGGGAATGCGAACCAACATGTGCAATTACTTAAAATTGGCCATGAACTAAATAATAGCAGGATGTTACTATAATACCTATAATTTTTGTAACAACGACTGAGCAAGATAGAAGTTATGATGGCTACATCTACAGAGCAGGGAATGCAAACCAAAATGTTCAATCGCTTAAAGTTAGCAATGAAGTAGAAAATAGCAAGGTGTTAAGGTCATAACTAGGAATGAACTAAAAAAGCTTCAGACAAACAAGCATCTGAACCCAGAACATGGCGCTAAAACAAGGGACTTACATTAGGAGAAGCACTCTGTGGGAGTCACAGCAGATCTTTCTGGGGTTGATAGATCCGGTGATGAAGTACGCTACATGTGCTACTTGGGGTTGGAGAGACGGCCATTACACTTCATGGTTACTCATCTCATCTGCAAGAACGTAACGGCGCGTCGTTAGCACAAACAGGTTCCCCCAAGATTAAACAAGAACTTGCAGGCAAGCAATAGAAAAGCGACAGTAGAAGAGTTTAGATCGTGCACGGCGCCGGTGAAGCAGATCCGGTTAATGCACAGTGGTGTCGGTGAGCTAGATCCGATGCGGTGGACGACTGATCCGGCGAAGCGGCTCCGGTTGGCTGGACGATACCGCCGCTGAAACGACTGCGGTAGACTGCTGGATGAGTATATGGTTTCGAGGTTCGGCGGGGATGATCCGGTCCGGTTGATGACGGCGTCGATGAAGCGGCTCCGGCAGACAGCCGGATGACGAGGATCGCGAGGCCTCGGGTAGGCCAGGGAAGTCCGGCGGGGATGTTCCGGTGCGGTGGCCGTGGAGGTGGGAGAGAGAGGGACTTGGGAAGTTCCGGTGGGTGGTCTCAGAGGAGAGAGTGAGGGAAATGAATTTTTTTCGGGGGGTTTCCGGAGCTAGAGAGGTGGTGATCGAAAAAAAATGACGGGTAGACCGCCCACCAACCGACTTATACATGGACATTGTTGTCATCTTTACGAGGGTAGAATGGGAAGTTAGAAGCGTGTGAAATATTTGTATTTTTCGGGCGGGAAGTTTTGCCGCTGGAATGAGATTTCGAATTTGGCCACAGTCCAAGTACTAAGTAATACAAAAATATGAGACCGTACTAGTACGGCCAAATGTCACATCAATTCATCATCACGTTGAAAATCGGTTAGCACGATCATAATTATTGGCCGTTGGCACATCAGTTCTCCAACGCTTGATCCAACGGTCAAAGTTCCTTTTTTTTAAGAGAACGGTCAAAATTCATTGGATTCGCTCGTGAACTGCGCGCGCCAAAACGAGTCTGACGAAGATGTTTCTAGAGTTCTCAGAGCAAGTACAATAAGGTACACTCAGCTGGCTATAAGAGATAAAATATTATATGTTTGCTTAGTTGGAGGAGAGAGATTAGGAGAGAGAAGAGAAGTGGGCTAGTACTATCTAATAGCCAGCTCTACACGTGCTCCTAGGCACTATGTGAGACTAAAAGATGGGCCATGTATTGTTAAAGTACTCCGTACTAGACTTTTATAGTTTACTATTGTACATGCTAGCTATAAGTTGACTATAGATGATGTGGCAAATTGTTATAGCCGACTGCCGGCTACACGTATTGTTCTTGCTCTCACGGACGCGCCTTGGCGATACATTGAATGCAAATCTTGCAAGGTCAAAAAAAAATGCAAATCTTGCAGGATCGTATGTGGCTGCTATGAGCTGAAGTACTCCATGAAACCATGAACATACATGTAGATGGGAATCCCATGTAGACGATCTGAAGAGCGACCCGCTGCATCTTTCACAAATCCATCTACATGACATGATAAACTTTAATTAAGAAGCAGCCACGTAACAATTATTGCCCAAAATCTAACGGGTTCGACAATAAGCTGGTAATTCTCTATATTATATATAAACACCAAAAAAAATATAGCAAGTAAGAAAGGAGTGTCAATGCCACCAGGACTTACAAAAAAAAAGGGAATTAGCACTTCGTAATCTCTTTGTTTTTACACATACCTTCTGCTCAGGAATCCAGGGCCTAGGGTCACATCAAGTCATAATCAGAAACCAAAGTCGGTTCCCATGTTCTCCAATTCAAAACGCGTACAAAATATTTCAGTGTGTGAAATAATTGTATTCGATAGGCATGAGGTATATGCTACAGTGTTGAGATTTTGAATTAGACGGTTGTTAAGCTATTGATTATATGGAGTCGAAATTTGATAGCATACATAAGTATCTTTGTTCACAACTCACCTGTACAGAAGCAGGAACAGCTGTTGTGTTGCAGCACAACACAAAGGAGAAGCACTGTTCCGTTCATTGCAAACTAAATTCCTAGACATACATTGTGTTGTGTCTTGTGCATCTGTGAAGTTTCATCCAAAAATATGTCAAAATGTGGCCTACACAAAAAGAACAAATGATCTGTAAATAGTACATGACACTATTTACGTACGTCTTCTCTTTTTTACACAGGCCACATTTTGACATATTTTTGGATGAAACTTCACAGATGCACAAGACACAACACAATGTATGTCTAGAATTTTAGTTTGCATTTTTTGGAAACTTGGAAGTGTCACAACAAAAAATGGGGTGCGGGCGCAACTAGTTGCAAATGAGAGTTTCCCACTCAATACAACGATGAATGAACCAGACCAGTTGACAAGCTTCTAGACCTGGGCTATATGTAGAAAGCTGGAAATCAATGGATCACAGAAAATCATCAGTGTCAAGCTTTAATGCACTAGCCAACGCGACCAAAAGTCCGAACTTGAGACTATGGGCTCTGATACCATGTCAAGCTTCATCCACGAGCCAACGGAACCACAAGTCAGAACTGATGGAAAGGGCTAGGCAATCCACTTATAATATTAACAATCAGCAGGGTTCCGGTTCAAAAAAAAAAATCCACATCACAACAAGGAAACGACCACCAAGATCATAGCAATTGCAGATAAATGCACCTACGAAATATGCTCAGACTAAGGAACCATTTTACAAGATGAAGGTAATGACCTGTCACTGTCCCCGTTCATCTCCAATTATCTAGCAGATACTCTTCTTACTACTTACTAGCATTCCTAACCTGCTCCAGTAGGGCCTCCTTCTGTGCTGCTATCGTTCTAAAATTGTCGACTTCTAGTCTTAGCGCAGCTGATGCCGCTCGTTCTACTTGGAGTTGCTCCTCTAGAACTTGAGCATGCAAATACTTTGACTTGGACATGGACTTGCACTTCAGCAGTCCAGCATTCCGTAAGAAAGTGTTTTTGGCAATGCCTTTATTTTTTATTGCCATAGAAAATGCCTTCACACATTCTTCATCGGTTTTTTCCAGACCGTTTTTACCGGGTTTTTCCATCTCTAATTTCATATCTTCCTGCAAAAAATTCAGTTCGTACACATGTGTAAACATGATAGTTACTACAGAGAAATGCTGATAGTAGATTTATCATGTGTATGACCTACTTTTATTCCTACAGTTTGGCATGTCTGATTCACATCACATGAATTTTAATAAACATATATAATATCATATTGACGTGTACTTTACTACTCCTACAAGTTGGGATGTGAGTCGTCACAAAATTTCAATCTTTGAGAAGACTTACAAGAACACTCTGTGCGACTTCTCCAATCGCTTCAAGTTTGTTCTTCTGGCATGCTTCAAAAATCTCTGGCAGAGTCATCTCTTTGTTTGGTTCCCTTTTACTTGCATTATGTAACATCTGCATTTTAGTACTACCATTTATAAATCGAATAACGTGGTTGAAATGGAGGATCATAATATAAGCTGCACACTGGTGTATATACTCTGCATGATCTTTTACTAAAATATTTCTAAATAGCAGTATAAAACAACATGTCCTTACTTTTTGCCGAATGTGCACTATAAGGTTACGAGATCCCGTACGGCTAGGTAAAAGTAGTTTACCGCGGTTTTACGATTCTGTTTAGCCAAATTCTGCAAAAAGGAGACTAGTGAGACACTTGCTATAAATAAGAATCCAAGATGTGATCTGGTCTCGGTCTTACAAATCATACCATATTCTTTGGATCAGACCAGTGCTTCACAAGATCTCCCCCCTTTGTTTGTCGAGTCATTTGCTTAAAAGGAGATATAGTTGGAACACTCCCGATAATCTTTCCGGTGAAGTATTTCTTCTTTAGCTTTGCTGCGAAATCTTGGCGCAGAACGGTCTGAGAATAGACTGTTGAGAACATGCTTTACTTCCTCTTGGTCCTCATCGAACTCGAACCTTAACTGTTCACAACAATATAAACCGTTGGTGCGATATACATAGAGCCAACAACAAGCTAGAAGGAACGGGATGTGCCAATGTGGTATACTAGTATGAGTAACATTACCAAGAGAAAGATGACTTACGTGTAACTTTGTGCACTAATTTTTCAAAATGCGCAGAGGTGTCTACGTGCTCTTTCCATGTTGGGAAGATAGGAATTTCATTCTGACGAAAATTCCTACATCCGATGCTAGTTTACAAGATTCTTACGGGTCAGTGGCCTTACGCCACCTACGATAGATGAAAGGCGAAATCTTGATTCCATCCCAGCAAGCTTAGCTACGAACATTTTCCCTACTGTTGGGCCCCTCGTTTTTCTTGATCGTGGTGCAACTACAAAGTTAAGCATTACATCAAGCTATCAAGGTAGATATATATATTTATATATATATATGTTTATTTATTTATGTATAAAGTATAACTTTATAACGGAGAATGAAACTATAAGCATTGGAAAATGTACCTTCTTCGGTGTGGGGCTCATCCTCAGGGGAGTTGTCTATGGCAGGACTAATATGGGTCAGTGGGAGATCATCAACAGTTTGTTGATGTTGTGCTAGCAGTGTTTGGCCAGTTGTGGTTGTGTCAGCTGGTACTGGTACAGTGTGTCCTTGGGCAGTATTTCCTACCACAGCTACTGCTGATCCCAATTGTGGCTGAGAAGTTGCCGTGGAAACTGGTTCTGCTGCCAATTGTTGTTGAGAAGTTGCTGTGGAAACTGGTTCTGCTGCCAATTGTGGCTGAGAAGTTGCTGTGGAAACTGGTTCTGCTGCCAATTGTGGCTGAGAAGTTGCTGTGGAAACTGGTTCTGCTGCCGATTGTCGCTGGTTGACTGGATTGGTAACAGGTGGCTGATTCAACCGCTTGGGGTGTTCACCACATTTTTTTATTTCAACATTCTTAGCATTTGCGTTATTTTCTTCAGCTAGTGCCATGAATTGCTGAGACTGTCTAGTAGCAGAAGCAGATTTCTTTTTTGGTTGCAGCTGTTCTATCACCGATTCAGGTACCTGTTGCAAGGTCTTCCTCTCATTGGTTGTTCCTGCGAAATTCTTACTTGAAGCTGCAGATTCCTAGCACACATAAACGATATTTCAGTCTACAGAAGTCCCATATATGATGATATGCAAATGGAATAGAATGAAGAATAGTAAAGGATGACGTGCATGTGGAAACATATATATGATGCGTTAAGGAGACCTAGAGGTGGCATGTGAACATGTTTGGTGGGATTCAGGATACAAATATACAACACATGGAAGTTGCAACAGATATCTCCAAGTAAAAAAACAGAAATCACCTGGTGGGGTTGAGGAGAATGGTCAGGCAAGGCATCTTCCTGAGTCAGCTCTCCAAGAGGCTCAGCAGGATCAAATTATGAATCATAACATTGTTCTTTATCTTTGGGGAGGGGAAAGGGTTCTTCTCCGATTTTGTTCAGGTTTGCACTAGAGGCAATAGCGTTACAGATTTTTGTGCCCACACGGCTTGCAAATCTGCTACATATCTTCCGTCTCCATTTCTCTTTTAATTCATTCTTCTGTATTGCAATAATATCTAGCATGCATTACAAAAAAAAATGCTAATGAGATGGCGGTGCAAGTAAGCAAAAAAATACTTTTCGAAATCACATGCATAACGAATGCGGCCATATCAACCTTCTTGGAAGTGGGCGCGTGTACGCTTTGGTTTCCTGCCGTGGACCATGTAGGAGCCCATCTCTCCAGTCCGGTGGACGGAAGGAGTAGGGGATTAAGATACGAGAACCCGGCGATGGTGACTGTCGCTGACAAGGCGGCGGTGGAAGTCGGCTACGGAGGAGCTCGTATGGTACAGTGGTCGTCGGTGGGGGTGGGGGAGGTGGAAGCTACTCCGGCTTGCTAAAAAGCAAGGGAGACGGCGGAACGTCGTCGGTCACTACGGTGGCCGATGAGAAGGCAGTAGTGCTGGTGTGGGAGTGGGACAGTGGGCCGGCGACGGCGTGTGAGATGATCCGGTGGGTCATGCAGGGTGGAAGCGTGAGAGAGAGATGCGGGGTTCGGCGCCGCCGGTGATAGGTCTGAATTGAGCGGTCCGGGGGGATAAGATCGACAACTGTACTTATTTCACATCGCTTTGAATTTTGGAAACGGGAGGGGGGGGATTTCGAGGCGGGAATTTTGGGGGCGAGTTGAAATTATTACTGGTTGGTGGAAAAGCTGTGGAACCCTAGCCTACGAAATCCAGTCTGCGAAGGCGAGGGTCCTTTTGGTGTGGCTTTTTGGCTTTTGGATTTGGGAAGCCAAAAGAATATAATATTTGTTTTTGGCTTCCAAAATCCAAAAGCCAAAAAGGCAAAAAAAAGCCACAACAAAAGGGCCCTGAGTATGTTCGGGGTCAAGGGGATATGCTTGTTGGTTCTTGGGTGCATATGATCTCTTTATTTCGAAATTCATCTTCTATACATTTTGAAATGTCAAAAAAGAATAAAACGAAAAATGCATGTGTACTTCTTCGCTTGCTTTATACACATAAAATATTTCAATGGAAAATCGAATAGTAATTTGGGCTATGTAAAAAAGAGTTACTCCGTAAAAAAAATGTGCTAACCATAAGGCTTTTTATGAGACATGTTTTCTCTCTTTTTTTACATCGACCATGAAAAAAACTTGTTTTTTTTTACATCAACCATGAAAAATACTTTTTTTTACATCGACCATGAAAAATACTAGGAATTTGCTAAGAGCATCCACAACGTGTAGCCAAAAGTGGTTCCATATTTGATTTTTGGCTTTTGGAACTAGTTCCATACATTGTAGAGGTAGTTCCAAAACCAGAAAAACAAGGAACCGGAGCAAGTAGGTGCTCCGATGCCAAATTTCACTTTTGGCATTTGGAACTAGTTCCCTACATTGTGAGAGTAGTTCCATATTGGCTTTATGTGTTGTTTTAGCTTGATGGCGGGACCCACGTTATAAATATTTGGAACCACTACATTGTGGAGCTATTGCTATATTTCACACCAAAGCCAAATTCACCATCGTATCAGATTTGGCAATAGCAACATTGTGGATGCCCTAAAGTTATATTTTCCATCTTGTACACAATTAAAAATATCTTTAAAACAAACAAATCTCTAATGTCTAGGTGTACCATCTCTACTAGTACTAGTATATACTAGTAAATTACACGTGCCTTGCACGTGAGAGCTCTTTTTTTTAGTGAAACAACTTCGACGCAGGATTTTGTGAAGCTTTTTAACTTAATTGGTCAAACATGCGAAGCATGTGCCATTTACTTGTACAACTTTATCGGAAAAAAATTACTTGTACAAGCTAGTTCCCCTAAGTACTACCAGCACATAAGTAAACAAAAGAACCAGGGACATCATCAACTGAAAACAACAATCTATTCATATAGCGGCTCTTGCATCACCCTTTGAAAATCATCTACCTGCAAAGATGAGTGCAGAGTTTCTGCTTGTGCTTTCACCTGTTCCAAGATCGTCCAGTTGATCTCATGGACATACCGCATCAGCCAAAGCGGTAACCAAGTTGCCAGCCACTAGCTTCTGCAGATCAGCAACAGCATGTAGGCCATCTTGAATTGTAGAATTCCATCCTCGGTTCATTTCTTTGTTCCGCCAAGTGGCCACATCCAAGTCCTTTTGAAGACGCCTAATCTTAGCTTCCCCATTGCCACATCCTTCTGTTTTGTTCCTACAAACGTTTGCATCACTGCAACTCTGGACATCTGTGCTACAATGCTGCTTGGCAGGGACATGAGCAGTCACTTGCTTCTGCGATTTGCCATGCATAAAATCAATCAGCAGATTAAAAGGAAATATGTTGGTTGATTCATGTCACCACTTTGAGCAACCCATGAGTTTCTAAACCTTAAATGGAGTCTAAAACATTGCAATAAAAGGGTGGGTGCATCATTTGGATGCAGAGGCCGGGGCGACCCTATTTTCAAGAAAAAATTAGGAAATCTGAAATCTATATCTATATCTCTACCATCTATACCACTCCACTCCAGTTGACAGTTTGATCTCTTTCAGTACATTAGATTATGTCATGTTTAAAACACTATTATAAAATTACCTCCTTAATGTTGAGCTCAGGAGGATCCAGATGTGCTGATCCTAGGCGGCCCCTCAAATGATTGCTTGCTAGAACAATAGGACCAAATCCCGCCTCCTTTCTACCAATGTACGCATCTTTTGGCGCGCTCACTTTGTCTTTGTTAGGAACATGAGCAGTGGCTAGCTGCTGCAAATCAAAGTTCATCAAATCAATCAGCAAACAACACATATGAAATTTGAGCAGTGCGGCTAAATACCTTCTTCAGCAGCTGCCCCACGGAATCGTCCTTTTGGCGGCACATCGCACGGGTGAAAAATCTCGGCGGCGGTGATTTTGTCCCATTCCACAGTATGCCGAGCTTGGCTGCAATTATCTTATTCTGCAAGATATTTTGCCTCCGAGATTCTTCGTAGGCATTCTCGAGGGGAATATCTAGCAGGCATTACAAAAAAAACAGATGCTAATAACAAGCAGTGGAAGCAAGCAATAAACTAGTCTCGGAAATCAAATACATAACAAAAGCTGCCGGACAAAGTGTTCAACCTTGGTCGACTGGGGAGGTGGCGCGTTGGCCGTTCGTTTTGGTTCGGTGGATCATGGTGGCGCTTTGTGTACCGATCTCGCCAGCCGGTAAGATGAACCAGTGAGTCGGGGGAGCAGATCCGACGAAGCGGATGGAGTGTGGTTGACGGCGTCGCTGAGCTGGCTCCGGCGCGGTGGATGTTGGCTACGGATGGAGGACTGAGAGGGAGCGAGACGGACTAGGTGCGAGGTAGGGAGAGAGGCCCTTGCTTGTCCGTGGGTGGGGCTGGATATAGGGGAAATGAAAGCCCTAGAAGATAGCATCCTGCTAATATCCTAGTACAAAACAATTGAACTAGAAAATCCCGCCAATATATGGTGCTGAATTGCGGGCGGCTCATAGCTTGTGCACAAATAAAATGGGAAAATCCAAAAAATGTAGTTCAACAAAAAAAAACTCTAGTGGCAAAGTCGCTAGCTCGCCATGAGAAGATGCACTCCGCCAAAAAAATGTCATGAGAAGCTAGTTTGCTATGGATCTTGCATTAACCCTGCTCGATAAAATGGTGGGCACAAAAGACAAGCTAAATCAAAAATAATGGTGGTAGAAAGATGTAACTCTCAAATGTAAACTCTACTAAACAGGGCCAGCTCAAAAACATGCCTCATATTATTAGTACTTCCTCCGGTCCATATTAACTGCCACTAAAATGGATGTATCTACAAATACATCCATTTGAGTGGCATGTATATGGATAGGAGTAGTAGATCAAGGAGTTGCGAGACAGTGGAGGAAATGAGGTGGGGAGGAGGAGGGTGACGACCAGACCCCCACCTCCATGGCACCGCATAAATAGAAGCTAAAATATGTGAAACAGTGGAGGAAATGAGGTGGAAAGGTCTTCTTTTTAGCCCCAGCGTCACCGCAGATCAGGTGACATGCACCTATTGCATGCATGTCACCGTGTGACATGCGGTTTAAATTCAAATTTGAACACTGCGAACAAATCTGAAAAAAAAATCATGCATGTTCATAGATATTAAGATAACCCCTAAAAAATTCAAGTCAAAATTCGAAACATACATAGAGAAACAAAAAAGAGAAATCTGTCATGAATAGTTCCCGAATTCAAATCTGAGTTTCTCTGTAGACTATTCACATCTGAGTTTCTCTTTTTTGTTTCTTGATGTATGTTTCGAATTTTGATCTGAAATTTTTAGGGGTTATCTTAATATGAGCTGTGAACGTGCATGATTTTTTTCATATTTTTTCGCAATGTTTAAATTTGGATTTAGGCCGCATGTCACACGGTGACATGGTGCATGTCACCATGTCACCTCGCTACCGCTCGAGAAATGGAGCCCCTCTCCGCTGGGCTCCATAAAAGCTTCACTGCTCGTGTCAGACTGTTGAAGACACTGGCAAGTGCATGTCAGGGGGACAGAGAATAAATTTCGTCCACGCGTCGGCGCGTGCTGTCTACCCCAAACCCTAAACTCTGTCTTATGAAGTCAAAGCATGCATGAAGAGAAGTGGTTTTTGGTTTCAAACATGGAAATTTCAAAAACCCTCTCAAGAGCTACATTTTGGAGTGACTAATTTTTCATATTCATGATTTAAACTTGTTTAAATGGGCATAAAAATGGGCATAACATTCAAAATAAATCAAAATAAATGAAAAACCAAGGCACATAGTCTTCTTATGTCATATAGTAAGCATTCAATTAAGTTGATAAACAAGGTCTAGACATACTCAAACCAGAAAAATCATGTATCTACCCCCTAACCCTAAACTCTGTCTTATGAAGTCAAGCATGAAGAGATGTGGTTTTTGGTTTCAAACATGGAAATTTCGAAAACCCTCCCAAGAGCTTCATTTTGGAGTGACTAAGAAGCATACATGCTTACTTTTTTATATTCATGTTTTAAACTTGTTCAAATCTTGGTCAAACCTAGGATTTGGCCAAGATTCAAATGGGCATAAAAATTCAAAAAAAAATTGAAAAACCAAGGTCTTCTTATGTCATATAGTAAGCATTCAATTAAGTTGATAAACAAGGTCTAGACGTATTAAACCTGAAAAATCATGTATCTACCCCTAACCCTAAACTCTGTCTTATGAAGTCAAGCATGCATGGTGAAGAGAAGTGGTTTTTCGTTTCAAACATGGAAATTTTAAAAACCCTCCCAAGAGCTTCATTTTAGGGTGACTAAGAAGGATACATGATTACTTTGTCATATTCATGTCTTAAACTTGTTTAAGTCATGGTCAAACCTAGGATTTGACGAAGATTCAAATGGGCATAAGAATTGAAAAAAAATCAAAAACCAAAGCACATAGTCTGTGTATGTCATATAGTAAGCATTCAAGTTGATAAACAAGGTCTAGACATATTCAAACCAGAAAAATCATGGAAATTTCAAAAACCTCCCACGAGCTTCATTTTGGTGTGGCTAAGAAGGATCGATGCAGGTTACTTTTCATATTATTCATGTTTTAAACTTGTTTAAATCTTGGTTAAACCTAGGATTTGACCAAGATTCAACAAATGGTGATAAAAAAATGAAAACCCAATGCACATAGTCTTCTTATGTCATATAATAAGCATACAATTAAGTTGATAAACAAGGTCTAGACATATTCAAACCAGAAAAATCATGTATGTGGCTACCCCTAACCCTAAACTCTGTCTTATGAAGTCAAGCATGAAGAGATGTGGTTTTTGGTTTCAAACATGGAAATTTCAAAAACCCTTCCAAGAGCTTCATTTTGGAGTGACTGAGAAGCATACATGCATGCTTACCTTTTCATATTCATGTTTTAAACTTGTTCAAATCTTGGTCAAACCTAGGATTTGACCAAGATTCAAATGGGCATAAAAATTCAAATAAAATGAATACCAAGGTCTTCTTATGTCATATAGTATGCGCGCATTCAATTAAGTTGATAAACAAGGTCTAGAAGGGAGAGCATTATGGTGTCTCCCCTTTTTCGGGTGATGATGTTGACTTTTGTGCAGGGTTTGTCAGTGAGCAGGAGGTGCGAGCGAGCGAGCGAGCGAGTCGAGCGAGGCCGAGAATGAGAGAGATTTGTTTTTTTTGTGAGAGGGACAACCGAAGGATCCTGAAGGACCAAGAGACTTCCAATACGCATCCTGATGCGTCGTCTCTTGACAAAGAAAATGGCTGGGAGTTTGCGTACCTATTGCACGTGACCTGTGCTCACTGAAGTGTGGGACCCCACGCATGGGCACCACACGTAAGTGACAGACCTATTGGTGTAAAAACTCGGTTGATTAGTATAGTGCATTAGAGCAAAGTTTCCTATGGATTCAAGGGTAGGAAATCCAAGTTAACTCATTTACATGACATTATTTTTTCCATTAAGCAAAGTTAACACATCTATCAATTGGTACATTTTGGAGTGACTAAGAAGGATCCAGGCTTACTTATTCGTTTTCACGTGTTAAACTTGTCTAAATCTTGGTCAAACCTAGGATTTGACAGAGATTCAAATGGGCAGAAAATTAAAAAAAAACAGAAAAATGAAAAACCAAAGCACATAGTCTTCTTTTGTCATATAGTAAGCATTAAAGTTGATAAACAAGGTCTAGACATATTCAAACCAGACAAATCATGTATCTATACCCCCTAACCCCTAAACTATGTCTTATGAAGTCAAGCATGAAGATAAGTGGTTTTGGGTTTCAAACATGGAAATTTCAAAAACCTCCCAGAAGCTTCATTTTAGAGTGACTAAGAAGGATACACTCTTCGCTTTTCATTTTCATGTTTTAAACTTGTTTAAATCTTGGTCAAACCTAGGATTTGACCAAAAGATTCAAACATGGAAATTTCAAAAACCTCCCAAAAACATCATTTTAGAGTGACTAAGAAGGATACATGCTTCCCTTTTCATTTTCATGATTTAAACTTGTTTAAATCTTGGTCAAACCTAGGATTTGACCAAGATACAAATGGGTGGGCACAAAATTCAAAAAAATCAGAAAAAATGAAAAACCAAATCACATAGTCTTCTTATGTCATATCGTAAGCATTCAAGTTGATAAACACAAGGTTTGGACATATTCAAACCAGACAAATAATGTATCTCTACCCCCTAACCCTAAACTTGGTCGATCTTATGAAGTCTAGCTAGCATGAAGAGAAGTCGTTAATTTTGGGTTTCAAACATGGAAATTTCAAGAACATCTCAAAAGCTTCTTATGTCGTATAGTACTAAGCATTAAAGTTGAGAAACAAGGTCTAGACATATTCAACCTATGCAAATCATGTATCTACCCCCTAATTAATTAACCCCTAAACTTTGTCTTATGTAGTCAAGCATGAAGAGAGGTGGTTTTGGGTTTCAAACATGGAAATTTCAAAAACCTCCCAAAAGCTTCATTTTAGAGTGACTAATTAATAAGAAGGATGATACAGGATTCCCTTCTCATTTTCATGTTTTAAACTTGTCTTCTTATGTCATATAGTAAGCATTCAAGTTGTTAAACAAGGTCGATCTAGACATATTCAAACCAGACAAATCATGTATCTATACCCCTAACCCCTAATTAAACTCTGTCTTATGAAGTCAAGCATGAAGAGAAGTGGTTTCGGGTTTCAAACATGGACTAATTACGAAGGATCATTTTTAAAAACCCCAAAAGCTTCATTTTAGAGTGCATAAGAAGGATCCAGGCTTACCCTTTCATTTTGATGTTTTAATCTTGTTTAAATCTTGGTCAAACCTAGGATTTGACCAATATTCAAATGAGCATAAAATAAGAAATAAAAAATAAAAAAAGAAAGCACATAATCTTCTTATGTCATATAGTAAGCATTCAAAAGTTCATGAAGAAGGTCTAGACACATTCAAATCAAACAAGTCATCTACCCCTAACCCTACACTGTGTCTTATAAATGAAGTCAAGCATGAAAAGAAGTGTGGTTTTGGGTTTCAAACATGGAAATTTGAAAAACCTCCCAAAAGCTTCATTTTAATTAGACTGACTGGTTAATTAAGAAGGATCCATGATTAATTACCTTTTCATTGTCATGTTTTAAACTTGTTTAAATCTTGGTCAAACCTAGGATATATTTGACCAAGATTCAAATGGGCATAAAAGTTCAGAAAAAATCAAAAGAATGAAAAACCAAAGCATGAAAAGAAGTGTCGTTTTGGGTTTCAAACATGGAAATTTCAAGAACACATCCCAAAAGCTTCATTTTAGAGTGAGTAAGAAGGATCCATGCTTACCTTTTCATTTCATGTTATAGACTTGTGTTTAAATCATGGTCAACCCTAGGATTAATTTGACCAAGATTCAAGTGGGCAGAAAATTTAAAAAATAGAAAACTGAAAAACCAAAGTACATAGTCTTCTTATGTATGTCATATAGTAAGCATATTCAAGTTGATAAACAAGGTCTAGACATATTCAAACCATACAAATCATGTATCTACCCCTAACCCTAAACTATGTCTTATGAAGTCAATCATGAAGAGAAGTGGTTTTGGGTTTCAAACATGGAAATTTCAAAAACCTCCCAAAAGCTTCATTTTAGAGTGACTAAGAAGGATCCATGCTTACCTTTTCATTTTCATATTTTAAACTTGTTTAAATCTTAATTTTTCAAACCTAGGATTTGACCAAAAGATTCAAACATGGAAATTTCAAAAACCTCCCAAAAACATCATTTTAGAGTGACTAAGAAGGATACATGCTTCCCTTTTCATTTTCATGATTTAAACTTGTTTAAATCTTGGTCAAACCTAGGATTTGACCAAGATACAAATGGGTGGGCACAAAATTCAAAAAAATCAGAAAAAATGAAAAACCAAATCACATAGTCTTCTTATGTCATATCGTAAGCATTCAAGTTGATAAACACAAGGTTTGGACATATTCAAACCAGACAAATAATGTATCTCTACCCCCTAACCCTAAACTTGGTCGATCTTATGAAGTCTAGCTAGCATGAAGAGAAGTCGTTAATTTTGGGTTTCAAACATGGAAATTTCAAGAACATCTCAAAAGCTTCTTATGTCGTATAGTACTAAGCATTAAAGTTGAGAAACAAGGTCTAGACATATTCAACCTATGCAAATCATGTATCTACCCCTAATTAATTAACCCCTAAACTTTGTCTTATGTAGTCAAGCATGAAGAGAGGTGGTTTTGGGTTTCAAACATGGAAATTTCAAAACCTCCCAAAAGCTTCATTTTAGAGTGACTAATTAATAAGAAGGATGATACGAGGCTTCCTTCTCATTTTCATGTTTTAAACTTGTCTTCTTATGTCATATAGTAAGCATTCAAGTTGTTAAACAAGGTCGATCTAGACATATTCAAACCAGACAAATCATGTATCTATACCCCTAACCCCTAATTAAACTCTGTCTTATGAAGTCAAGCATGAAGAGAAGTGGTTTCGGGTTTCAAACATGGACTAATTACGAAGGATCATTTTTAAAAACCCCAAAAGCTTCATTTTAGAGTGCATAAGAAGGATCCAGGCTTACCCTTTCATTTTGATGTTTTAATCTTGTTTAAATCTTGGTCAAACCTAGGATTTGACCAATATTCAAATGAGCATAAAATAAGAAATAAAAAATAAAAAAAGAAAGCACATAATCTTCTTATGTCATATAGTAAGCATTCAAAAGTTCATGAAGAAGGTCTAGACACATTCAAATCAAACAAGTCATCTACCCCTAACCCTACACTGTGTCTTATAAATGAAGTCAAGCATGAAAAGAAGTGTGGTTTTGGGTTTCAAACATGGAAATTTGAAAAACCTCCCAAAAGCTTCATTTTAATTAGACTGACTGGTTAATTAAGAAGGATCCATGATTAATTACCTTTTCATTGTCATGTTTTAAACTTGTTTAAATCTTGGTCAAACCTAGGATATATTTGACCAAGATTCAAATGGGCATAAAAGTTCAGAAAAAATCAAAAGAATGAAAAACCAAAGCATGAAAAGAAGTGTCGTTTTGGGTTTCAAACATGGAAATTTCAAGAACACATCCCAAAAGCTTCATTTTAGAGTGAGTAAGAAGGATCCATGCTTACCTTTTCATTTCATGTTATAGACTTGTGTTTAAATCATGGTCAACCCTAGGATTAATTTGACCAAGATTCAAGTGGGCAGAAAATTTAAAAAATAGAAAAGCGAAAAACCAAAGTACATAGTCTTCTTATGTATGTCATATAGTAAGCATATTCAAGTTGATAAACAAGGTCTAGACATATTCAAACCATACAAATCATGTATCTACCCCTAACCCTAAACTATGTCTTATGAAGTCAATCATGAAGAGAAGTGGTTTTGGGTTTCAAACATGGAAATTTCAAAAACCCTCCCAAGTGCTACATTTTGGAGTGACTAAGAAGGATAGATGCTTAATTTTTCATATTCATGATTTAAACTTGTTCAAATCTTGGTCAACCCTAGGATTTGACCAAGATTCAAATGGGCATAAAAATTCAAAAAAAAATCAAAAAAAATTGAAAAACCAATGTCTTCTTATGTCATATAGTAAGCATTCAATTAAGTTGATAAACAAGGTCTAGACATATTCAAACCAGGAAAATCATGTATCTACCCCTAACCCCTAAACTATGTCTTATGAAGTCAAGCATGAAGAGAAGTGGTTTTGGGTTTCAAACATGGAAATTTCAAAAACCTCCCAGAAGCTTCATTTTAGAGTGACTAAGAAGGATCCAGGCTTATGTTTTCATTTTCATGTTTGAAACTTGTTTAAATCTTGGTCAAACCTAGGATTTGACCAAGATTCAAATGGGCATAAAATTCAAAAAAATTAGAAAAATGAAAAACAAAAGCACATAGTCTTCTTATGTCATATAGTAAGCATTCAAGTTGATAAACAAGGTTTAGACATATTCAAACCAGACAAATCATATATCTACCCCCTAACCCTAAACTCGGTCTTATGAAGTCTAGCATGAAGAGAAGTCGTTTTGGGTTTTAAACGTTTAAGCCAAAAGCCCCATTTCAAATATTTCAAACTTATTCAAATTTGGTTCAAATTTGAAAGACATACAATTTATAGCACACATAGTGCATACATGTTCACACATATTGCACTAGATGCTAATTAACCCTATAGTTTGAGGCCATTTGGATGAGGTCGAAAAAATTCTTGGATTAGAAATGGGGTTGTTCGAACCCCGTAGTTGGATTTTTTTGAACTTGATCTGTAGTACTGAGCAAAACCCTAGTTTAACCTATTTAATTATAGATTCGTAGGTTGATTTTTCTACATTTTTATTATTACTATGCAGCACATGTGTGCTTGCCCGTCGAGTGAAACTCGGAGAAGAGGGATCACTCGGAAGGAGAGAAGAAGGGAGAGCATTATGGTGTCTCCCCTTTTTCGGGTGATGATGTTGACTTTTGTGCAGGGTTTGTCAGTGAGCAGGAGGTGCGAGCGAGCGAGCGAGCGAGTCGAGCGAGGCCGAGAATGAGAGAGATTTGTTTCTTTTTTTGTGAGAGGGACAACCGAAGGATCCTGAAGGACCCAGAGACTTCCAATACGCATCCTGATGCGTCTTCTCTTGACAAAGAAAATGGCTGGGAGTTTGCATACCTATTGCACGTGACCTGTGCTCACTGA
The DNA here is from genome assembly GCF_019359855.2 of Lolium perenne. Taxonomy (NCBI): domain Eukaryota; kingdom Viridiplantae; phylum Streptophyta; class Magnoliopsida; order Poales; family Poaceae; genus Lolium; species Lolium perenne. Next base: position 91,793,922 of record NC_067245.2, on the reverse strand, counting down.
AGTGTGGGACCCCACGCATGGGCACCACACGTAAGTGACAGACCTATTGGTGTAAAAACTCGGTTGATTAGTATAGTGCATTAGAGCAAAGTTTCCTATGGATTCAAGGGTAGGAAATCCAAGTTAACTCATTTACATGACATTATTTTTCCATTAAGCAAAGTTAACACATCTATCAATTGGTACATTTTGGAGTGACTAAGAAGGATCCAGGCTTACTTATTCGTTTTCACGTGTTAAACTTGTCTAAATCTTGGTCAAACCTAGGATTTGACAGAGATTCAAATGGGCGGAAAATTCAAAAAAAAAAAAACAGAAAAATGAAAAACCAAAGCACATAGTCTTCTTATGTCATATAGTAAGCATTAAAGTTGATAAACAAGGTCTAGACATATTCAAACCAGACAAATCATGTATCTATACCCCCTAACCCCTAAACTATGTCTTATGAAGTCAAGCATGAAGATAAGTGGTTTTGGGTTTCAAACATGGAAATTTCAAAAACCTCCCAAAAGCTTCATTTTAGAGTGACTAAGAAGGATCCATGCTTACCTTTTCATTTTCATATTTTAAACTTGTTTAAATCTTAATTTTTCAAACCTAGGATTTGACCAAAAGATTCAAACATGGAAATTTCAAAAACCTCCCAAAAACATCATTTTAGAGTGACTAAGAAGGATACATGCTTCCCTTTTCATTTTCATGATTTAAACTTGTTTAAATCTTGGTCAAACCTAGGATTTGACCAAGATACAAATGGGTGGGCACAAAATTCAAAAAAATCAGAAAAAATGAAAAACCAAATCACATAGTCTTCTTATGTCATATCGTAAGCATTCAAGTTGATAAACACAAGGTTTGGACATATTCAAACCAGACAAATAATGTATCTCTACCCCCTAACCCTAAACTTGGTCGATCTTATGAAGTCTAGCTAGCATGAAGAGAAGTCGTTAATTTTGGGTTTCAAACATGGAAATTTCAAGAACATCTCAAAAGCTTCTTATGTCGTATAGTACTAAGCATTAAAGTTGAGAAACAAGGTCTAGACATATTCAACCTATGCAAATCATGTATCTACCCCTAATTAATTAACCCCTAAACTTTGTCTTATGTAGTCAAGCATGAAGAGAGGTGGTTTTGGGTTTCAAACATGGAAATTTCAAAAACCTCCCAAAAGCTTCATTTTAGAGTGACTAATTAATAAGAAGGATGATACAGGCTTCCCTTCTCATTTTCATGTTTTAAACTTGTCTTCTTATGTCATATAGTAAGCATTCAAGTTGTTAAACAAGGTCGATCTAGACATATTCAAACCAGACAAATCATGTATCTATACCCCTAACCCCTAATTAAACTCTGTCTTATGAAGTCAAGCATGAAGAGAAGTGGTTTCGGGTTTCAAACATGGACTAATTACGAAGGATCATTTTTAAAAACCCCAAAAGCTTCATTTTAGAGTGCATAAGAAGGATCCAGGCTTACCCTTTCATTTTGATGTTTTAATCTTGTTTAAATCTTGGTCAAACCTAGGATTTGACCAATATTCAAATGAGCATAAAATAAGAAATAAAAAAATAAAAAAAGAAAGCACATAATCTTCTTATGTCATATAGTAAGCATTCAAAAGTTCATGAAGAAGGTCTAGACACATTCAAATCAAACAAGTCATCTACCCCTAACCCTACACTGTGTCTTATAAATGAAGTCAAGCATGAAAAGAAGTGTGGTTTTGGGTTTCAAACATGGAAATTTGAAAAACCTCCCAAAAGCTTCATTTTAATTAGACTGACTGGTTAATTAAGAAGGATCCATGATTAATTACCTTTTCATTGTCATGTTTTAAACTTGTTTAAATCTTGGTCAAACCTAGGATATATTTGACCAAGATTCAAATGGGCATAAAAGTTCAGAAAAAATCAAAAGAATGAAAAACCAAAGCATGAAAAGAAGTGTCGTTTTGGGTTTCAAACATGGAAATTTCAAGAACACATCCCAAAAGCTTCATTTTAGAGTGAGTAAGAAGGATCCATGCTTACCTTTTCATTTCATGTTATAGACTTGTGTTTAAATCATGGTCAACCCTAGGATTAATTTGACCAAGATTCAAGTGGGCAGAAAATTTAAAAAATAGAAAACTGAAAAACCAAAGTACATAGTCTTCTTATGTATGTCATATAGTAAGCATATTCAAGTTGATAAACAAGGTCTAGACATATTCAAACCATACAAATCATGTATCTACCCCTAACCCTAAACTATGTCTTATGAAGTCAATCATGAAGAGAAGTGGTTTTGGGTTTCAAACATGGAAATTTCAAAAACCTCCCAAAAGCTTCATTTTAGAGTGACTAAGAAGGATCCATGCTTACCTTTTCATTTTCATATTTTAAACTTGTTTAAATCTTAATTTTTCAAACCTAGGATTTGACCAAAAGATTCAAACATGGAAATTTCAAAAACCTCCCAAAAACATCATTTTAGAGTGACTAAGAAGGATACATGCTTCCCTTTTCATTTTCATGATTTAAACTTGTTTAAATCTTGGTCAAACCTAGGATTTGACCAAGATACAAATGGGTGGGCACAAAATTCAAAAAAATCAGAAAAAATGAAAAACCAAATCCAATAGTCTTCTTATGTCATATCGTAAGCATTCAAGTTGATAAACACAAGGTTTGGACATATTCAAACCAGACAAATAATGTATCTCTACCCCCTAACCCTAAACTTGGTCGATCTTATGAAGTCTAGCTAGCATGAAGAGAAGTCGTTAATTTTGGGTTTCAAACATGGAAATTTCAAGAACATCTCAAAAGCTTCTTATGTCGTATAGTACTAAGCATTAAAGTTGAGAAACAAGGTCTAGACATATTCAACCTATGCAAATCATGTATCTACCCCCTAATTAATTAACCCCTAAACTTTGTCTTATGTAGTCAAGCATGAAGAGAGGTGGTTTTGGGTTTCAAACATGGAAATTTCAAAAACCTCCCAAAAGCTTCATTTTAGAGTGACTAATTAATAAGAAGGATGATACAGGCTTCCCTTCTCATTTTCATGTTTTAAACTTGTCTTCTTATGTCATATAGTAAGCATTCAAGTTGTTAAACAAGGTCGATCTAGACATATTCAAACCAGACAAATCATGTATCTATACCCCTAACCCCTAATTAAACTCTGTCTTATGAAGTCAAGCATGAAGAGAAGTGGTTTCGGGTTTCAAACATGGACTAATTACGAAGGATCATTTTTAAAAACCCCAAAAGCTTCATTTTAGAGTGCATAAGAAGGATCCAGGCTTACCCTTTCATTTTGATGTTTTAATCTTGTTTAAATCTTGGTCAAACCTAGGATTTGACCAATATTCAAATGAGCATAAAATAAGAAATAAAAAAATAAAAAAAGAAAGCACATAATCTTCTTATGTCATATAGTAAGCATTCAAAAGTTCATGAAGAAGGTCTAGACACATTCAAATCAAACAAGTCATCTACCCCTAACCCTACACTGTGTCTTATAAATGAAGTCAAGCATGAAAAGAAGTGTGGTTTTGGGTTTCAAACATGGAAATTTGAAAAACCTCCCAAAAGCTTCATTTTAATTAGACTGACTGGTTAATTAAGAAGGATCCATGATTAATTACCTTTTCATTGTCATGTTTTAAACTTGTTTAAATCTTGGTCAAACCTAGGATATATTTGACCAAGATTCAAATGGGCATAAAAGTTCAGAAAAAATCAAAAGAATGAAAAACCAAAGCATGAAAAGAAGTGTCGTTTTGGGTTTCAAACATGGAAATTTCAAGAACACATCCCAAAAGCTTCATTTTAGAGTGAGTAAGAAGGATCCATGCTTACCTTTTCATTTCATGTTATAGACTTGTGTTTAAATCATGGTCAACCCTAGGATTAATTTGACCAAGATTCAAGTGGGCAGAAAATTTAAAAAATAGAAAACTGAAAAACCAAAGTACATAGTCTTCTTATGTATGTCATATAGTAAGCATATTCAAGTTGATAAACAAGGTCTAGACATATTCAAACCATACAAATCATGTATCTACCCCTAACCCTAAACTATGTCTTATGAAGTCAATCATGAAGAGAAGTGGTTTTGGGTTTCAAACATGGAAATTTCAAAAACCCTCCCAAGTGCTACATTTTGGAGTGACTAAGAAGGATAGATGCTTAATTTTTCATATTCATGATTTAAACTTGTTCAAATCTTGGTCAACCCTAGGATTTGACCAAGATTCAAATGGGCATAAAAATTCAAAAAAAAATCAAAAAAAATTGAAAAACCAATGTCTTCTTATGTCATATAGTAAGCATTCAATTAAGTTGATAAACAAGGTCTAGACATATTCAAACCAGGAAAATCATGTATCTACCCCTAACCCCTAAACTATGTCTTATGAAGTCAAGCATGAAGAGAAGTGGTTTTGGGTTTCAAACATGGAAATTTCAAAAACCTCCCAGAAGCTTCATTTTAGAGTGACTAAGAAGGATCCAGGCTTATGTTTTCATTTTCATGTTTGAAACTTGTTTAAATCTTGGTCAAACCTAGGATTTGACCAAGATTCAAATGGGCATAAAATTCAAAAAAATTAGAAAAATGAAAAACAAAAGCACATAGTCTTCTTATGTCATATAGTAAGCATTCAAGTTGATAAACAAGGTTTAGACATATTCAAACCAGACAAATCATATATCTACCCCCTAACCCTAAACTCGGTCTTATGAAGTCTAGCATGAAGAGAAGTCGTTTTGGGTTTTAAACGTTTAAGCCAAAAGCCCCATTTCAAATATTTCAAACTTATTCAAATTTGGTTCAAATTTGAAAGACATACAATTTATAGCACACATAGTGCATACATGTTCACACATATTGCACTAGATGCTAATTAACCCTATAGTTTGAGGCCATTTGGATGAGGTCGAAAAAATTCTTGGATTAGAAATGGGGTTGTTCGAACCCCGTAGTTGGATTTTTTTGAACTTGATCTGTAGTACTGAGCAAAACCCTAGTTTAACCTATTTAATTATAGATTCGTAGGTTGATTTTTCTACATTTTTATTATTACTATGCAGCACATGTGTGCTTGCCCGTCGAGTGAAACTCGGAGAAGAGGGATCACTCGGAAGGAGAGAAGAAGGGAGAGCATTATGGTGTCTCCCCTTTTTCGGGTGATGATGTTGACTTTTGTGCAGGGTTTGTCAGTGAGCAGGAGGTGCGAGCGAGCGAGCGAGCGAGTCGAGCGAGGCCGAGAATGAGAGAGATTTGTTTCTTTTTTTGTGAGAGGGACAACCGAAGGATCCTGAAGGACCCAGAGACTTCCAATACGCATCCTGATGCGTCTTCTCTTGACAAAGAAAATGGCTGGGAGTTTGCATACCTATTGCACGTGACCTGTGCTCACTGAAGTGTGGGACCCCACGCATGGGCACCACACGTAAGTGACAGACCTATTGGTGTAAAAACTCGGTTGATTAGTATAGTGCATTAGAGCAAAGTTTCCTATGGATTCAAGGGTAGGAAATCCAAGTTAACTCATTTACATGACATTATTTTTCCATTAAGCAAAGTTAACACATCTATCAATTGGTACATTTTGGAGTGACTAAGAAGGATCCAGGCTTACTTATTCGTTTTCACGTGTTAAACTTGTCTAAATCTTGGTCAAACCTAGGATTTGACAGAGATTCAAATGGGCGGAAAATTAAAAAAAAACAGAAAAATGAAAAACCAAAGCACATAGTCTTCTTATGTCATATAGTAAGCATTAAAGTTGATAAACAAGGTCTAGACATATTCAAACCAGACAAATCATGTATCTATACCCCCTAACCCCTAAACTATGTCTTATGAAGTCAAGCATGAAGATAAGTGGTTTTGGGTTTCAAACATGGAAATTTCAAAAACCTCCCAAAAGCTTCATTTTAGAGTGACTAAGAAGGATCCATGCTTACCTTTTCATTTTCATATTTTAAACTTGTTTAAATCTTAATTTTTCAAACCTAGGATTTGACCAAAAGATTCAAACATGGAAATTTCAAAAACCTCCCAAAAACTTCATTTTAGAGTGACTAAGAAGGATACATGCTTCCCTTTTCATTTTCATGATTTAAACTTGTTTAAATCTGGGTCAAACCTAGGATTTGACCAAGATACAAATGGGTGGGCACAAAATTCAAAAAAATCAGAAAAAATGAAAAACCAAATCACATAGTCTTCTTATGTCATATCGTAAGCATTCAAGTTGATAAACACAAGGTTTGGACATATTCAAACCAGACAAATAATGTATCTCTACCCCCTAACCCTAAACTTGGTCGATCTTATGAAGTCTAGCTAGCATGAAGAGAAGTCGTTAATTTTGGGTTTCAAACATGGAAATTTCAAGAACATCTCAAAAGCTTCTTATGTCGTATAGTACTAAGCATTAAAGTTGAGAAACAAGGTCTAGACATATTCAACCTATGCAAATCATGTATCTACCCCCTAATTAATTAACCCCTAAACTTTGTCTTATGTAGTCAAGCATGAAGAGAGGTGGTTTTGGGTTTCAAACATGGAAATTTCAAAAACCTCCCAAAAGCTTCATTTTAGAGTGACTAATTAATAAGAAGGATGATACAGGCTTCCCTTCTCATTTTCATGTTTTAAACTTGTCTTCTTATGTCATATAGTAAGCATTCAAGTTGTTAAACAAGGTCGATCTAGACATATTCAAACCAGACAAATCATGTATCTATACCCCTAACCCCTAATTAAACTCTGTCTTATGAAGTCAAGCATGAAGAGAAGTGGTTTCGGGTTTCAAACATGGACTAATTACGAAGGATCATTTTTAAAAACCCCAAAAGCTTCATTTTAGAGTGCATAAGAAGGATCCAGGCTTACCCTTTCATTTTGATGTTTTAATCTTGTTTAAATCTTGGTCAAACCTAGGATTTGACCAATATTCAAATGAGCATAAAATAAGAAATAAAAAAATAAAAAAAGAAAGCACATAATCTTCTTATGTCATATAGTAAGCATTCAAAAGTTCATGAAGAAGGTCTAGACACATTCAAATCAAACAAGTCATCTACCCCTAACCCTACACTGTGTCTTATAAATGAAGTCAAGCATGAAAAGAAGTGTGGTTTTGGGTTTCAAACATGGAAATTTGAAAAACCTCCCAAAAGCTTCATTTTAATTAGACTGACTGGTTAATTAAGAAGGATCCATGATTAATTACCTTTTCATTGTCATGTTTTAAACTTGTTTAAATCTTGGTCAAACCTAGGATATATTTGACCAAGATTCAAATGGGCATAAAAGTTCAGAAAAAATCAAAAGAATGAAAAACCAAAGCATGAAAAGAAGTGTCGTTTTGGGTTTCAAACATGGAAATTTCAAGAACACATCCCAAAAGCTTCATTTTAGAGTGAGTAAGAAGGATCCATGCTTACCTTTTCATTTCATGTTATAGACTTGTGTTTAAATCATGGTCAACCCTAGGATTAATTTGACCAAGATTCAAGTGGGCAGAAAATTTAAAAAATAGAAAACTGAAAAACCAAAGTACATAGTCTTCTTATGTACGTCATATAGTAAGCATATTCAAGTTGATAAACAAGGTCTAGACATATTCAAACCATACAAATCCTGTATCTACCCCTAACCCTAAACTATGTCTTATGAAGTCAATCATGAAGAGAAGTGGTTTTGGGTCTCAAACATGGAAATTTCAAAAACCCTCCCAAGTGCTACATTTTGGAGTGACTAAGAAGGATAGATGCTTAATTTTTCATATTCATGATTTAAACTTGTTCAAATCTTGGTCAACCCTAGGATTTGACCAAGATTCAAATGGGCATAAAAATTCAAAAAAAATCAAAAAAAATTGAAAAACCAATGTCTTCTTATGTCATATAGTAAGCATTCAATTAAGTTGATAAACAAGGTCTAGACATATTCAAACCAGGAAAATCATGTATCTACCCCTAACCCCTAAACTATGTCTTATGAAGTCAAGCATGAAGAGAAGTGGTTTTGGGTTTCAAACATGGAAATTTCAAAAACCTCCCAGAAGCTTCATTTTAGAGTGACTAAGAAGGATCCAGGCTTACGTTTTCATTTTCATGTTTGAAACTTGTTTAAATCTTGGTCAAACCTAGGATTTGACCAAGATTCAAATGGGCATAAAATTCAAAAAAATTAGAAAAATGAAAAACAAAAGCACATAGTCTTCTTATGTCATATAGTAAGCATTCAAGTTGATAAACAAGGTTTAGACATATTCAAACCCGACAAATCATATATCTACCCCCTAACCCTAAACTCGGTCTTATGAAGTCTAGCATGAAGAGAAGTCGTTTTGGATTTTAAACGTTTAAGCCAAAAGCCCCATTTCAAATATTTCAAACTTATTCAAATTTGGTTCAAATTTGAAAGACGTACAATTTATAGCACACATAGTGCATACATGTTCACACATATTGCACTAGATGCTAATTAACCCTATAGTTTGAGGCCATTTGGATGAGGTCGAAAAAATTCTTGGATTAGAAATGGGGTTGTTCGAACCCCGTAGTTGGATTTTTTTGAACTTGATCTGTAGTACTGGGCAAAACCCTAGTTTAACCTATTTAATTATAGATTCGTAGGTTGCTTTTTCTACATTTTTATTATTACTATGCAGCACATGTGTGTTTGCCCGTCGAGTGAAACTCGGAGAAGAGGGATCACTCAGAAGGAGAGAAGAAGGGAGAGCATTATGGTGTCTCCCCTTTTTCGGGTGATGATATTGACTTTTGTGCAGGGTTTGTCAGTGAGCAGGAGGTGCGAGCGAGCGAGCGAGCGAGTCGAGCGAGGCCGAGAATGAGAGAGATTTGTTTTTTTTTTGTGAGAGGGACAACCGAAGGATCCTGAAGGACCCAGAGACTTCCAATACGCATCCTGATGCGTCTTCTCTTGACAAAGAAAATGGCTGAGAGTTTGCGTACCTATTGCACGTGACCTGTGCTCACTGAAGTGTGGGACCCCACGCATGGGCACCACACGTAAGTGACAGACCTATTGGTGTAAAAACTCGGTTGATTAGTATAGTGCATTAGAGCAAAGTTTCCTATGGATTCAAGGGTAGGAAATCCAAGTTAACTCATTTACATGACATTATTTTTCCATTAAGCAAAGTTAACACATCTATCAATTGGTACATTTTGGAGTGACTAAGAAGGATCCAGGCTTACTTATTCGTTTTCACGTGTTAAACTTGTCTAAATCTTGGTCAAACCTAGGATTTGACAGAGATTCAAATGGGCGGAAAATTCAAAAAAAAAACAGAAAAATGAAAAACCAAAGCACATAGTCTTCTTATGTCATATAGTAAGCATTAAAGTTGATAAACAAGGTCTAGACATATTCAAACCAGACAAATCATGTATCTATACCCCCTAACCCCTAAACTATGTCTTATGAAGTCAAGCATGAAGATAAGTGGTTTTGGGTTTCAAACATGGAAATTTCAAAAACCTCCCAAAAGCTTCATTTTAGAGTGACTAAGAAGGATCCATGCTTACCTTTTCATTTTCATATTTTAAACTTGTTTAAATCTTAATTTTTCAAACCTAGGATTTGACCAAAAGATTCAAACATGGAAATTTCAAAAACCTCCCAAAAACTTCATTTTAGAGTGACTAAGAAGGATACATGCTTCCCTTTTCATTTTCATGATTTAAACTTGTTTAAATCTTGGTCAAACCTAGGATTTGACCAAGATACAAATGGGTGGGCACAAAATTCAAAAAAATCAGAAAAAATGAAAAACCAAATCACATAGTCTTCTTATGTCATATCGTAAGCATTCAAGTTGATAAACACAAGGTTTGGACATATTCAAACCAGACAAATAATGTATCTCTACCCCCTAACCCTAAACTTGGTCGATCTTATGAAGTCTAGCTAGCATGAAGAGAAGTCATTAATTTTGGGTTTCAAACATGGAAATTTCAAGAACATCTCAAAAGCTTCTTATGTCGTATAGTACTAAGCATTAAAGTTGAGAAACAAGGTCTAGACATATTCAACCTATGCAAATCATGTATCTACCCCCTAATTAATTAACCCCTAAACTTTGTCTTATGTAGTCAAGCATGAAGAGAGGTGGTTTTGGGTTTCAAACATGGAAATTTCAAAAACCTCCCAAAAGCTTCATTTTAGAGTGACTAATTAATAAGAAGGATGATACAGGCTTCCCTTCTCATTTTCATGTTTTAAACTTGTTTAAATCTTGTTCAAACCTAGGATTTGACCAAGATTCTTCAGAAAAAATCAAAAGAATGAAAAACCAAAGCACATAGCATTCTTATGCCATATAGTAAGCTAGCATTCAAGATGATAAACAAGGTCTAGACATATTCAAACCAGAAAAATCATGTATATATCTACCCCTAACCCTAAACTCTGTCTTATGAAGTCAAGCATGAAAGAGAAGTGGCGGTTTAATTTGGGTTTGAAACATGGAAATTTCAAAAAACCCCAAAAGCTTCATTTTAGGGAGACTAAGAAGGATCCATGCTTACCATTTTATTTTCATGTTTTAAACTTGTTTAAATCTTGTTCAAACCTAAGATTTGACCAAGATTCAAATGGGTAGAAAATTAAAAAAGTGAAAAAATGAAAAACCAAAGTACATAGTCTTCTTATGTCATATAGTAAGCATTCAAGTTGTTAAACAAGGTCGATCTAGACATATTCAAACCAGACAAATCATGTATCTATACCCCTAACCCCTAATTAAACTCTGTCTTATGAAGTCAAGCATGAAGAGAAGTGGTTTCGGGTTTCAAACATGGACTAATTAAGAAGGATCATTTTTAAAAACCCCAAAAGCTTCATTTTAGAGTGCATAAGAAGGATCCAGGCTTACCCTTTCATTTTGATGTTTTAATCTTGTTTAAATCTTGGTCAAACCTAGGATTTGACCAATATTCAAATGAGCATAAAATAAGAAATAAAAAATAAAAAAGAAAGCACATAATCTTCTTATGTCATATAGTAAGCATTCAAAAGTTCATGAAGAAGGTCTAGACACATTCAAATCAAACAAGTCATCTACCCCTAACCCTACACTGTGTCTTATAAATGAAGTCAAGCATGAAAAGAAGTGTGGTTTTGGGTTTCAAACATGGAAATTTGAAAAACCTCCCAAAAGCTTCATTTTAATTAGACTGACTGGTTAATTAAGAAGGATCCATGATTAATTACCTTTTCATTGTCATGTTTTAAACTTGTTTAAATCTTGGTTAAACCTAGGATATATTTGACCAAGATTCAAATGGGCATAAAAGTTCAGAAAAAATCAAAAGAATGAAAAACCAAAGCATGAAAAGAAGTGTCGTTTTGGGTTTCAAACATGGAAATTTCAAGAACACATCCCAAAAGCTTCATTTTAGAGTGAGTAAGAAGGATCCATGCTTACCTTTTCATTTCATGTTATAGACTTGTTTAAATCATGGTCAACCCTAGGATTAATTTGACCAAGATTCAAGTGGGCAGAAAATTTAAAAAATAGAAAACTGAAAAACCAAAGTACATAGTCTTCTTATGTACTTCATATGGTAAGCATATTCAAGTTGATAAACAAGGTCTAGACATATTCAAACCATACAAATCATGTATCTACCCCTAACCCTAAACTATGTCTTATGAAGTCAATCATGAAGAGAAGTGGTTTTGGGTTTCAAACATGGAAATTTCAAAAACCCTCCCAAGTGCTACATTTTGGAGTGACTAAGAAGGATAGATGCTTAATTTTTCATATTCATGATTTAAACTTGTTCAAATCTTGGTCAACCCTAGGATTTGACCAAGATTCAAATGGGCATAAAAATTCAAAAAAAATTGAAAAAAATTGAAAAACCAATGTCTTCTTATGTCATATAGTAAGCATTCAATTAAGTTGATAAACAAGGTCTAGACATATTCAAACCAGGAAAATCATGTATCTACCCCTAACCCCTAAACTATGTCTTATGAAGTCAAGCATGAAGAGAAGTGGTTTTGGGTTTCAAACATGGAAATTTCAAAAACCTCCCAGAAGCTTCATTTTAGAGTGACTAAGAAGGATCCAGGCTTATGTTTTCATTTTCATGTTTGAAACTTGTTTAAATCTTGGTCAAACCTAGGATTTGACCAAGATTCAAATGGGCATAAAATTCAAAAAAATTAGAAAAATGAAAAACAAAAGCACATAGTCTTCTTATGTCATATAGTAAGCATTCAAGTTGATAAACAAGGTTTAGACATATTCAAACCAGACAAATCATATATCTACCCCCTAACCCTAAACTCGGTCTTATGAAGTCTAGCATGAAGAGAAGTCATTTTGGGTTTTAAACGTTTAAGCCAAAAGCCCCATTTCAAATATTTCAAACTTATTCAAATTTGGTTCAAATTTGAAAGACATACAAGTTATAGCACACATAGTGCATACATGTTCACACATATTGCACTAGATGCTAATTAACCCTATAGTTTGAGGCCATTTGGATGAGGTCGAAAAAATTCTTGGATTAGAAATGGGGTTGTTCGAACCCCGTAGTTGGATTTTTTGAACTTGATCTCGTAGTCTTGGGCAAAACCCTAGTTTAACCTATTTAATTATAGATTCGTAGGTTGATTTTTCTACATTTTTATTATTACTATGCAGCACATGTGTGTTTGCCCGTCGAGTGAAACTCGGAGAAGAGGGATCACTCGGAAGGAGAGAAGAAGGGAGAGCATTATGGTGTCTCCCCTTTTTCGGGTGATGATGTTGACTTTTGTGCAGGGTTTGTCAGTGAGCAGGAGGTGCGAGCGAGCGAGCGAGTCGAGCGAGGCCGAGAATGAGAGAGATTTGTTTTTTTGTGAGAGGGACAACCGAAGGATCTGAAGGACCCAGAGACTTCCAATACGCATCCCGATGCGTCTTCTCTTGACAAAGAAAATGGCTGGGAGTTTGCGTACCTATTGCATCGTGACCTGTGCTCACTGAAGTGTGGGACCCCACGCATGGGCACCACACGTAAGTGACAGACCTATTGGTGTAAAAACTCGGTTGATTAGTATAGTGCATTAGAGCAAAGTTTCCTATGGATTCAAGGGTAGGAAATCCAAGTTAACTCATTTACATGACATTATTTTTTCCATTAAGCAAAGTTAACACATCTATCAATTGGTACATTTTGGAGTGACTAAGAAGGATCCAGGCTTACTTATTCGTTTTCACGTGTTAAACTTGTCTAAATCTTGGTCAAACCTAGGATTTGACAGAGATTCAAATGGGCGGAAAATTCAAAAAAAAACAGATAAATGAAAAACCAAAGCACATAGTCTTCTTATGTCATATAGTAAGCATTAAAGTTGATAAACAAGGTCTAGACATATTCAAACCAGACAAATCATGTATCTATACCCCCTAACCCCTAAACTATGTCTTATGAAGTCAAGCATGAAGATAAGTGGTTTTGGGTTTCAAACATGGAAATTTCAAAAACCTCCCAAAAGCTTCATTTTAGAGTGACTAAGAAGGATCCATGCTTACCTTTTCATTTTCATATTTTAAACTTGTTTAAATCTTAATTTGTCAAACCTAGGATTTGACCAAAAGATTCAAACAAGGAAATTTCAAAAACCTCCCAAAAACTTCATTTTAGAGTGACTAAGAAGGATACATGCTTCCCTTTTCATTTTCATGATTTAAACTTGTTTAAATCTTGGTCAAACCTAGGATTTGACCAAGATACAAATGGGTGGGCACAAAATTCAAAAAAATCAGAAAAAATGAAAAACCAAATCACATAGTCTTCTTATGTCATATCGTAAGCATTCAAGTTGATAAACACAAGGTTTGGACATATTCAAACCAGACAAATAATGTATCTCTACCCCCTAACCCTAAACTTGGTCGATCTTATGAAGTCTAGCTAGCATGAAGAGAAGTCGTTAATTTTGGGTTTCAAACATGGAAATTTCAAGAACATCTCAAAAGCTTCTTATGTCATATAGTACTAAGCATTAAAGTTGAGAAACAAGGTCTAGACATATTCAACCTATGCAAATCATGTATCTACCCCCTAATTAATTAACCCCTAAACTTTGTCTTATGTAGTCAAGCATGAAGAGAGGTGGTTTTGGGTTTCAAACATGGAAATTTCAAAAACCTCCCAAAAGCTTCATTTTAGAGTGACTAATTAATAAGAAGGATGATACAGGCTTCCCTTCTCATTTTCATGTTTTAAACTTGTTTAAATCTTGTTCAAACCTAGGATTTGACCAAGATTCTTCAGAAAAAATCAAAAGAATGAAAAACCAAAGCACATAGCATTCTTATGCCATATAGTAAGCTAGCATTCAAGATGATAAACAAGGTCTAGACATATTCAAACCAGAAAAATCATGTATATATCTACCCCTAACCCTAAACTCTGTCTTATGAAGTCAAGCATGAAAGAGAAGTGGCGGTTTAATTTGGGTTTGAAACATGGAAATTTCAAAAAACCCCAAAAGCTTCATTTTAGGGAGACTAAGAAGGATCCATGCTTACCATTTTATTTTCATGTTTTAAACTTGTTTAAATCTTGTTCAAACCTAAGATTTGACCAAGATTCAAATGGGTAGAAAATTAAAAAAGTGAAAAAAATGAAAAACCAAAGTACATAGTCTTCTTATGTCATATAGTAAGCATTCAAGTTGTTAAACAAGGTCGATCTAGACATATTCAAACCAGACAAATCATGTATCTATACCCCTAACCCCTAATTAAACTCTGTCTTATGAAGTCAAGCATGAAGAGAAGTGGTTTCGGGTTTCAAACATGGACTAATTAAGAAGGATCATTTTTAAAAACCCCAAAAGCTTCATTTTAGAGTGCATAAGAAGGATCCAGGCTTACCCTTTCATTTTGATGTTTTAATCTTGTTTAAATCTTGGTCAAACCTAGGATTTGACCAATATTCAAATGAGCATAAAATAAGAAATAAAAAATAAAAAAAGAAAGCACATAATCTTCTTATGTCATATAGTAAGCATTCAAAAGTTCATGAAGAAGGTCTAGACACATTCAAATCAAACAAGTCATCTACCCCTAACCCTACACTGTGTCTTATAAATGAAGTCAAGCATGAAAAGAAGTGTGGTTTTGGGTTTCAAACATGGAAATTTGAAAAACCTCCCAAAAGCTTCATTTTAATTAGAGTGATCAAGTTAATTAAGAAGGATCCATGATTAATTACCTTTTCATTGTCATGTTTTAAACTTGTTTAAATCTTGGTCAAACCTAGGATATATTTGACCAAGATTCAAATGGGCATAAAAGTTCAGAAAAAATCAAAAGAATGAAAAACCAAAGCATGAAAAGAAGTGTCGTTTTGGGTTTCAAACATGGAAATTTCAAGAACACATCCCAAAAGCTTCATTTTAGAGTGAGTAAGAAGGATCCATGCTTACCTTTTCATTTCATGTTATAGACTTGTTTAAATCATGGTCAACCCTAGGATTAATTTGACCAAGATTCAAGTGGGCAGAAAATTTAAAAAATAGAAAACTGAAAAACCAAAGTACATAGTCTTCTTATGTACGTCATATGGTAAGCATATTCAAGTTGATAAACAAGGTCTAGACATATTCAAACCATACAAATCATGTATCTACCCCTAACCCTAAACTATGTCTTATGAAGTCAATCATGAAGAGAAGTGGTTTTAGGTTTCAAACATGGAAATTTCAAAAACCCTCCCAAGTGCTACATTTTGGAGTGACTAAGAAGGATAGATGCTTAATTTTTTATATTCATGATTTAAACTTGTTCAAATCTTGGTCAACCCTAGGATTTGACCAAGATTCAAATGGGCATAAAAATTAAAAAAAATCAAAAAAATTTGAAAAACCAATGTCTTCTTATGTCATATAGTAAGCATTCAATTAAGTTGATAAACAAGGTCTAGACATATTCAAACCAGGAAAATCATGTATCTACCCCTAACCCCTAAACTATGTCTTATGAAGTCAAGCATGAAGAGAAGTGGTTTTGGGTTTCAAACATGGAAATTTCAAAAACCTCCGAGAAGCTTCATTTTAGAGTGACTAAGAAGGATCCAGGCTTACGTTTTCATTTTCATGTTTGAAACTTGTTTAAATCTTGGTCAAACCTAGGATTTGACCAAGATTCAAATGGGCATAAAATTCAAAAAAATTAGAAAAATGAAAAACAAAAGCACATAGTCTTCTTATGTCATATAGTAAGCATTCAAGTTGATAAACAAGGTTTAGACATATTCAAACCAGACAAATCATATATCTACCCCCTAACCCTAAACTCGGTCTTATGAAGTCTAGCATGAAGAGAAGTCGTTTTGGGTTTTAAACGTTTAAGCCAAAAGCCCCATTTCAAATATTTCAAACTTATTCAAATTTGGTTCAAATTTGAAAGACATACAAGTTATAGCACACATAGTGCATACATGTTCACACATATTGCACTAGATGCTAATTAACCCTATAGTTTGAGGCCATTTGGATGAGGTCGAAAAAATTCTTGGATTAGAAATGGGGTTGTTCGAACCCCGTAGTTGGATTTTTTTGAACTTGATATGTAGTACTGGGCAAAACCCTAGTTTAACCTATTTAATTATAGATTCGTAGGTTGATTTTTCTACATTTTTATTATTACTATGCAGCACATGTGTGTTTGCCCGTCGAATGAAACTCGGAGAAGAGGGATCACTCGGAAGGAGAGAAGAAGGGAGAGCATTATGGTGTCTCCCCTTTTTCGGGTGATGATGTTGACTTTTGTGCAGGTTTGTCAGTGAGCAGGAGGTGCGAGCGAGCGAGCGAGCGAGTCGAGCGAGGCCGAGAATGAGAGAGATTTGTTTTTTTTTTTGTGAGAGGGACAACCGAAGGATCCTGAAGAACCCAGAGACTTCCAATACGCATCCTGATGCGTCTTCTCTTGACAAAGAAAATGGCTGGGAGTTTGCGTACCTATTGCACGTGACCTGTGCTCACTAAAGTGTGGGACCCCACGCATGGGCACCACACGTAAGTGACAGACCTATTGGTGTAAAAACTCGGTTGAATAGTATAGTGCATTAGAGCAAAGTTTCCTATGGATTCAAGGGTAGGAAATCCAAGTTAACTCATTTACATGACATTATTTTTTCCATTAAGCAAAGTTAACACATCTATCAATTGGTACATTTTGGAGTGACTAAGAAGGATCCAGGCTTACTTATTCGTTTTCACGTGTGAAACTTGTCTAAATCTTGGTCAAACCTAGGATTTGACAGAGATTCAAATGGGCGGAAAATTCAAAAAAAAAACAGAAAAATGAAAAACCAAAGCACATAGTCTTCTTATGTCATATAGTAAGCATTAAAGTTGATAAACAAGGTCTAGACATATTCAAACCAGACAAATCATGTATCTATACCCCCTAACCCCTAAACTATGTCTTATGAAGTCAAGCATGAAGATAAGTGGTTTTGGGTTTCAAACATGGAAATTTGAAAAACCTCCCAAAAGCTTCATTTTAGAGTGACTAAGAAGGATCCGTGCTTACCTTTTCATTTTCATATTTTAAACTTGTTTAAATCTTAATTTGTCAAACCTAGGATTTGACCAAAAGATTCAAACATGGAAATTTCAAAAACCTCCCAAAAACTTCATTTTAGAGTGACTAAGAAGGATACATGCTTCCCTTTTCATTTTCATGATTTAAACTTGTTTAAATCTTGGTCAAACCTAGGATTTGACCAAGATACAAATGGGTGGGCACAAAATTCAAAAAAATCAGAAAAAATGAAAACCCAAATCACATAGTCTTCTTATGTCATATCGTAAGCATTCAAGTTGATAAACACAAGGTTTGGACATATTCGAACCAGACAAATAATGTATCTCTACCCCCTAACCCTAAACTTGGTCGATCTTATGAAGTCTAGCTAGCATGAAGAGAAGTCGTTAATTTTGGGTTTCAAACATGGAAATTTCAAGAACATCTCAAAAGCTTCTTATGTCATATAGTACTAAGCATTAAAGTTGAGAAACAAGGTCTAGACATATTCAACCTATGCAAATCATGTATCTACCCCCTAATTAATTAACCCCTAAACTTTGTCTTATGTAGTCAAGCACGAAGAGAGGTGGTTTTGGGTTTCAAACATGGAAATTTCAAAAACCTCCCAAAAGCTTCATTTTAGAGTGACTAATTAATAAGAAGGATGATACAGGCTTCCCTTCTCATTTTCATGTTTTAAACTTGTTTAAATCTTGTTCAAACCTAGGATTTGACCAAGATTCTTCAGAAAAAATCAAAAGAATGAAAAACCAAAGCACATAGCATTCTTATGCCATATAGTAAGCTAGCATTCAAGATGATAAACAAGGTCTAGACATATTCAAACCAGAAAAATCATGTATATATCTACCCCTAACCCTAAACTCTGTCTTATGAAGTCAAGCATGAAAGAGAAGTGGCAGTTTAATTTGGGTTTGAAACATGGAAATTTCAAAAAACCCCAAAAGCTTCATTTTAGGGAGACTAAGAAGGATCCATGCTTACCATTTTATTTTCATGTTTTAAACTTGTTTAAATCTTGTTCAAACCTAAGATTTGACCA
This sequence comes from Lolium perenne, assembly GCF_019359855.2. Taxonomy (NCBI): domain Eukaryota; kingdom Viridiplantae; phylum Streptophyta; class Magnoliopsida; order Poales; family Poaceae; genus Lolium; species Lolium perenne. Next base: position 91,775,272 of record NC_067245.2, on the reverse strand, counting down.
AGATTCAAATGGGTAGAAAATTAAAAAAGTGAAAAAATGAAAAACCAAAGTACATAGTCTTCTTATGTCATATAGTAAGCATTCAAGTTGTTAAACAAGGTCGATCTAGACATATTCAAACCAGACAAATCATGTATCTATACCCCTAACCCCTAATTAAACTCTGTCTTATGAAGTCAAGCATGAAGAGAAGTGGTTTCGGGTTTCAAACATGGACTAATTAAGAAGGATCATTTTTAAAAACCCCAAAAGCTTCATTTTAGAGTGCATAAGAAGGATCCAGGCTTACCCTTTCATTTTGATGTTTTAATCTTGTTTAAATCTTGGTCAAACCTAGGATTTGACCAATATTCAAATGAGCATAAAATAAGAAATAAAAAAATAAAAAAAGAAAGCACATAATCTTCTTATGTCATATAGTAAGCATTCAAAAGTTCATGAAGAAGGTCTAGACACATTCAAATCAAACAAGTCATCTACCCCTAACCCTACACTATGTCTTATAAATGAAGTCAAGCATGAAAAGAAGTGTGGTTTTGGGTTTCAAACATGGAAATTTGAAAAACCTCCCAAAAGCTTCATTTTAATTAGACTGACTGGTTAATTAAGAAGGATCCATGATTAATTACCTTTTCATTGTCATGTTTTAAACTTGTTTAAATCTTGGTCAAACCTAGGATATATTTGACCAAGATTCAAATGGGCATAAAAGTTCAGAAAAAATCAAAAGAATGAAAAACCAAAGCATGAAAAGAAGTGTCGTTTTGGGTTTCAAACATGGAAATTTCAAGAACACATCCCAAAAGCTTCATTTTAGAGTGAGTAAGAAGGATCCATGCTTACCTTTTCATTTCATGTTATAGACTTGTGTTTAAATCATGGTCAACCCTAGGACTAATTTGACCAAGATTCAAGTGGGCAGAAAATTTAAAAAATAGAAAACTGAAAAACCAAAGTACATAGTCTTCTTATGTACGTCATATGGTAAGCATATTCAAGTTGATAAACAAGGTCTAGACATATTCAAACCATACAAATCATGTATCTACCCCTAACCCTAAACTATGTCTTATGAAGTCAATCATGAAGAGAAGTGGTTTTGGGTTTCAAACATGGAAATTTCAAAAACCCTCCCAAGTGCTACATTTTGGAGTGACTAAGAAGGATAGATGCTTAATTTTTCATATTCATGATTTAAACTTGTTCAAATCTTGGTCAACCCTAGGATTTGACCAAGATTCAAATGGGCATAAAAATTCAAAAAAAATCAAGAAAAATTGAAAAACCAATGTCTTCTTATGTCATATAGTAAGCATTCAATTAAGTTGATAAACAAGGTCTAGACATATTCAAACCAGGAAAATCATGTATCTACCCCTAACCCCTAAACTATGTCTTATGAAGTCAAGCATGAAGAGAAGTGGTTTTGGGTTTCAAACATGGAAATTTCAAAAACCTCCCAGAAGCTTCATTTTAGAGTGACTAAGAAGGATCCAGGCTTACATTTTCATTTTCATGTTTGAAACTTGTTTAAATCTTGGTCAAACCTAGGATTTGACCAAGATTCAAATGGGCATAAAATTCAAAAAAATTAGAAAAATGAAAAACAAAAGCACATAGTCTTCTTATGTCATATAGTAAGCATTCAAGTTGATAAACAAGGTTTAGACATATTCAAACCAGACAAATCATATATCTACCCCCTAACCCTAAACTCGGTCTTATGAAGTCTAGCATGAAGAGAAGTCGTTTTGGGTTTTAAACATTTAAGCCAAAAGCCCTATTTCAAATATTTCAAACTTATTCAAATTTGGTTCAAATTTGAAAGACATACAAGTTATAGCACACATAGTGCATACATGTTCACACATATTGCACTAGATGCTAATTAACCCTATAGTTTGAGGGCATTTGGATGAGGTCAAAAAAATTCTTGGATTAGAAATGGGGTTGTTCGAACCCCGTAGTTGGATTTTTTTGAACTTGATCTGTAGTACTGGGCAAAACCCTAGTTTAACCTATTTAATTATAGATTCGTAGGTTGATTTTTCTACATTTTTATTATTACTATGCAGCACATGTGTGTTTGCCCGTCGAGTGAAACTCGGAGAAGAGGGATCACTCGGAAGGAGAGAAGAAGGGAGAGCATTATGGTGTCTCCCCTTTTTCGGGTGATGATGTTGACTTTTGTGCAGGGTTTGTCAGTGAGCAGGAGGTGCGAGCGAGCGAGCGAGCGAGCGAGTCGAGCGAGGCCGAGAATGAGAGAGATTTGTTTTTTTTTTGTGAGAGGGACAACCGAAGGATCCTGAAGGACCCAGAGACTTCCAATACGCATCCTGATGCGTCTTCTCTTGACAAAGAAAATGGCTGGGAGTTTGCGTACCTATTGCACGTGACCTGTGCTCACTGAAGTGTGGGACCCCACGCATGGGCACCACACGTAAGTGACAGACCTATTGGTGTAAAAACTCGGTTGATTAGTATAGTGCATTAGAGCAAAGTTTCCTATGGATTCAAGGGTAGGAAATCCAAGTTAACTCATTTACATGACATTATTTTTTCCATTAAGCAAAGTTAACACATCTATCAATTGGTACATTTTGGAGTGACTAAGAAGGATCCAGGCTTACTTATTCGTTTTCACGTGTTAAACTTGTCTAAATCTTGGTCAAACCTAGGATTTGACAGAGATTCAAATGGGCAGAAAATTCAAAAAAAAAAACAGATAAATGAAAAACCAAAGCACATAGTCTTCTTATGTCATATAGTAAGCATTAAAGTTGATAAACAAGGTCTAGACATATTCAAACCAGACAAATCATGTATCTATACCCCCTAACCCCTAAACTATGTCTTATGAAGTCAAGCATGAAGATAAGTGGTTTTGGGTTTCAAACATGGAAATTTCAAAAACCTCCCAAAAGCTTCATTTTAGAGTGACTAAGAAGGATCCATGCTTACCTTTTCATTTTCATATTTTAAACTTGTTTAAATCTTAATTTGTCAAACCTAGGATTTGACCAAAAGATTCAAACATGGAAATTTCAAAAACCTCCCAAAAACTTCATTTTAGAGTGACTAAGAAGGATACATGCTTCCCTTTTCATTTTCATGATTTAAACTTGTTTAAATCTTGGTCAAACCTAGGATTTGACCAAGATACAAATGGGTGGGCACAAAATTCAAAAAAATCAGAAAAAATGAAAAACCAAATCACATAGTCTTCTTATGTCATATCGTAAGCATTCAAGTTGATAAACACAAGGTTTGGACATATTCAAACCAGACAAATAATGTATCTCTACCCCCTAACCCTAAACTTGGTCGATCTTATGAAGTCTAGCTAGCATGAAGAGAAGTCGTTAATTTTGGGTTTCAAACATGGAAATTTCAAGAACATCTCAAAAGCTTCTTATGTCATATAGTACTAAGCATTAAAGTTGAGAAACAAGGTCTAGACATATTCAACCTATGCAAATCATGTATCTACCCCCTAATTAATTAACCCCTAAACTTTGTCTTATGTAGTCAAGCATGAAGAGAGGTGGTTTTGGGTTTCAAACATGGAAATTTCAAAAACCTCCCAAAAGCTTCATTTTAGAGTGACTAATTAATAAGAAGGATGATATAGGCTTCCCTTCTCATTTTCATGTTTTAAACTTGTTTAAATCTTGTTCAAACCTAGGATTTGACCAAGATTCTTCAGAAAAAATCAAAAGAATGAAAAACCAAAGCACATAGCATTCTTATGCCATATAGTAAGCTAGCATTCAAGATGATAAACAAGGTCTAGACATATTCAAACCAGAAAAATCATGTATATATCTACCCCTAACCCTAAACTCTGTCTTATGAAGTCAAGCATGAAAGAGAAGTGGCGGTTTAATTTGGGTTTGAAACATGGAAATTTCAAAAAACCCCAAAAGCTTCATTTTAGGGAGACTAAGAAGGATCCATGCTTACCATTTTATTTTCATGTTTTAAACTTGTTTAAATCTTGTTCAAACCTAAGATTTGACCAAGATTCAAATGGGTAGAAAATTAAAAAAGTGAAAAAAATGAAAAACCAAAGTACATAGCCTTCTTATGTCATATAGTAAGCATTCAAGTTGTTAAACAAGGTCGATCTAGACATATTCAAACCAGACAAATCATGTATCTATACCCCTAACCCCTAATTAAACTCTGTCTTATGAAGTCAAGCATGAAGAGAAGTGGTTTCGGGTTTCAAACATGGACTAATTAAGAAGGATCATTTTTAAAAACCCCAAAAGCTTCATTTTAGAGTGCATAAGAAGGATCCAGGCTTACCCTTTCATTTTGATGTTTTAATCTTGTTTAAATCTTGGTCAAACCTAGGATTTAACCAATATTCAAATGAGCATAAAATAAGAAATAAAAAAATAAAAAAAGAAAGCACATAATCTTCTTATGTCATATAGTAAGCATTCAAAAGTTCATGAAGAAGGTCTAGACACATTCAAATCAAACAAGTCATCTACCCCTAACCCTACACTGTGTCTTATAAATGAAGTCAAGCATGAAAAGAAGTGTGGTTTTGGGTTTCAAACATGGAAATTTGAAAAACCTCCCAAAAGCTTCATTTTAATTAGACTGATTGGTTAATTAAGAAGGATCCATGATTAATTACCTTTTCATTGTCATGTTTTAAACTTGTTTAAATCTTGGTCAAACCTAGGATATATTTGACCAAGATTCAAATGGGCATAAAAGTTCAGAAAAAATCAAAAGAATGAAAAACCAAAGCATGAAAAGAAGTGTCGTTTTGGGTTTCAAACATGGAAATTTCAAGAACACATCCCAAAAGCTTCATTTTAGAGTGAGTAAGAAGGATCCATGCTTACCTTTTCATTTCATGTTATAGACTTGTTTAAATCATGGTCAACCCTAGGATTAATTTGACCAAGATTCAAGTGGGCAGAAAATTTAAAAAATAGAAAACTGAAAAACCAAAGTACATAGTCTTCTTATGTACGTCATATGGTAAGCATATTCAAGTTGATAAACAAGGTCTAGACATATTCAAACCATACAAATCATGTATCTACCCCTAACCCTAAACTATGTCTTATGAAGTCAATCATGAAGAGAAGTGGTTTTGGGTTTCAAACATGGAAATTTCAAAAACCCTCCCAAGTGCTACATTTTGGAGTGACTAAGAAGGATAGATGCTTAATTTTTCATATTCATGATTTAAACTTGTTCAAATCTTGGTCAACCCTAGGATTTGACCAAGATTCAAATGGGCATAAAAATTCAAAAAAATCAAAAAAATTGAAAAACCAATGTCTTCTTATGTCATATAGTAAGCATTCAATTAAGTTGATAAACAAGGTCTAGACATATTCAAACCAGGAAAATCATGTATCTACCCCTAACCCCTAAACTATGTCTTATGAAGTCAAGCATGAAGAGAAGTGGTTTTGGGTTTCAAACATGGAAATTTCAAAAACCTCCCAGAAGCTTCATTTTAGAGTGACTAAGAAGGATCCAGGCTTACGTTTTCATTTTCATGTTTGAAACTTGTTTAAATCTTGGTCAAACCTAGGATTTGACCAAGATTCAAATGGGCATAAAATTCAAAAAAATTAGAAAAATGAAAAACAAAAGCACATAGTCTTCTTATGTCATATAGTAAGCATTCAAGTTGATAAACAAGGTTTAGACATATTCAAACCAGACAAATCATATATCTACCCCCTAACACTAAACTCGGTCTTATGAAGTCTAGCATGAAGAGAAGTCGTTTTGGGTTTTAAACGTTTAAGCCAAAAGCCCCATTTCAAATATTTCAAACTTATTCAAATTTGGTTCAAATTTGAAAGACATACAAGTTATAGCACACATAGTGCATACATGTTCACACATATTGCACTAGATGCTAATTAACCCTATAGTTTGAGGGCATTTGGATGAGGTCGAAAAAATTCTTGGATTAGAAATGGGGTTGTTCGAACCCCGTAGTTGGATTTTTTTGAACTTGATCTGTAGTACTGGGCAAAACCCTAGTTTAACCTATTTAATTATAGATTCGTAGGTTGATTTTTCTACATTTTTATTATTACTATGCAGCACATGTGTGTTTGCCCGTCGAGTGAAACTCGGAGAAGAGGGATCACTCGGAAGGAGAGAAGAAGGGAGAGCATTATGGTGTCTCCCCTTTTTCGGGTGATGATGTTGACTTTTGTGCAGGGTTTGTCAGTGAGCAGGAGGTGCGAGCGAGCGAGCGAGTGAGTCGAGCGAGGCCGAGAATGAGAGAGATTTGTTTTTTTTTTTTGTGAGAGGGACAACCGAAGGATCCTGAAGGACCCAGAGACTTCCAATACGCATCCTGATGCGTCTTCTCTTGACAAAGAAAATGGCTGGGAGTTTGCGTACCTATTGCACGTGACCTATGCTCACTGAAGTGTGGGACCCCACGCATGGGCACCACACGTAAGTGACAGACCTATTGGTGTAAAAACTCGGTTGATTAGTATAGTGCATTAGAGCAAAGTTTCCTATGGATTCAAGGGTAGGAAATCCAAGTTAACTCATTTACATGACATTATTTTTTCCATTAAGCAAAGTTAACACATCTATCAATTGGTACATTTTGGAGTGACTAAGAAGGATCCAGGCTTACTTATTCGTTTTCACGTGTTAAACTTGTCTAAATCTTGGTCAAACCTAGGATTTGACAGAGATTCAAATGGGCGGAAAATTCAAAAAAAAAAACAGAAAAATGAAAAACCAAAGCACATAGTCTTCTTATGTCATATAGTAAGCATTAAAGTTGATAAACAAGGTCTAGACATATTCAAACCAGACAAATCATGTATCTATACCCCCTAACCCCTAAACTATGTCTTATGAAGTCAAGCATGAAGATAAGTGGTTTTGGGTTTCAAACATGGAAATTTCAAAAACCTCCCAAAAGCTTCATTTTAGAGTGACTAAGAAGGATCCATGCTTACCTTTTCATTTTCATATTTTAAACTTGTTTAAATCTTAATTTGTCAAACCTAGGATCTCACAATTAAAGAGATTCAAATCGGCATTAAATTCAAAAAAAAACTCAGAAAATGGAAAAACAAAAGCATATAGTCTTCTTATGTCATATAGTAAGCATTCAAGTTGATAAACACAAGGTTTGGACATATTCAAACCAGACAAATAATGTATCTCTACCCCCTAACCCTAAACTTGGTCGATCTTATGAAGTCTAGCATGAAGAGAAGTCGTTTTGGGTTTCAAACATGGAAATTTCAAGAACATCTCAAAAGCTTCTTATGTCATATACTACTAAGCATTAAAGTTGAGAAACAAGGTCTAGACATATTCAACCTATGCAAATCATGTATCTACCCCCTAATTAACCCCTAAACTTTGTCTTATGTAGTCAAGCATGAAGAGAGGTGGTTTTGGGTTTCAAACATGGAAGTTTCAAAAACCTCCCAAAAGCTTCATTTTAGAGTGACTAATTAATAAGAAGGATGATACAGGCTTTCCCTTCTCATTTTCATGTTTTAAACTTGTTTAAATCTTGGTCAAACCTAGGATTTGACCAAGATTCTTCAGAAAAAATCAAAAGAATGAAAAACCAAAGCACATAGCATTCTTATGCCATATAGTAAGCTAGCATTCAAGATGATAAACAAGGTCTAGACATATTCAAACCAGAAAAATCATGTATATATCTACCCCTAACCCTAAACTCTGTCTTATGAAGTCAAGCATGAAAGAGAAAAGTGGCGGTTTTGGGTTTGAAACATGGAAATTTCAAAAAACCCCAAAAGCTTCATTTTAGGGAGAATAAGAAGGATCCATGCTTACCATTTTATTTTCATGTTTTAAACTTGTTTAAATCTTGTTCAAACCTAGGATTTGACCAAGATTCAAATGGGCAAAAAATTAAAAAAATGAAAAAAATGACACCAAAGTACATAGTCTTATTATGTCATATAATAAGCATTCAAGTTGTTAAACAAGGTCGATCTAGACATATTCAAACCAGACAAATCATGTTTCTATACCCCTAACCCCTAATTAAACTATGTCTTATGAAGTCAAGCATGAAGAGAAGTGGTTTCGGGTTTCAAACATGGACTAAGAAGGATCATTTTAAAAAACCCCAAAAGCTTCATTTTAGAGTGCATAAGAAGGATCCAGGCTTACCCTTTCATTTTCATGTTTTAATCTTGTTTAAATCTTGGTCAAACCTAGGATTTGACCAATATTCAAATGAGCATAAAATAAAAAATAAAAAAATAAAAAACGAAAGCACATAATCTTCTTATGTCATATAGTAAGCATTCAAATGTTGATAAACAAGAGGTTTGGACATATTCAAACCAGACAAATAATGTATCTAGCCCCTAACCCTAAACTCGGTCGATCTTATGATGTCTAGCATGAAGAGAAGTCGTTTTGGGTTTCAAACATGGAAATTTCAAGAACATCCCAAAAGCTTCTTATGTCATATAGTAAGCATTAAAGTTGAGAAACAAGGTCTAGACATATTCAAACTATGCAAATCATGTATCTACCCCGTAACCCCTAAACTTTGTCTTATGTAGTCAAGCATGAAGAGAGGTGGTTTTGGGTTTCAAACATGGAAATTTCAAAAACCTCCCAAAAGCTTCATTTTAGATTGACTAAGAAGGATGATACAGGCTTCTCTTCCCATTTTCATGTTTTAAACTTGTTTAAATCTTGGTCAAACCTAGGATTTGACCAAGATTCTTCAGAAAAAATCAAAATAATGAAAAACTAAAGCACATAGCATTCTTATGTCATATAGTAAGCATTCAAGATGATAAACAAGGTCTAGACATATTCAAACCAGAAAAATCATGTATATATCTACCCCTAACCCTAAACTCTATCTTTATGAAGTCAAGCATGAAAGAGAAGTGGTGGTTTTGGGTTTGAAACATGGAAATTTCAAAAAACCCCAAAAGCTTCATTTTAGGGAGAATAAGAAGGATCCATGCTTACCATTTTATTTTCATGTTTTAAACTTGTTTAAATCTTGTTCAAACCTAGGATTTGACCAAGATTCAAATGGGCAGAAAATTACAAAAAATCAAAAAATGAAAAACCAAAGTTCATAGTCTTCTTATGTCATATAGTAAGCATTCAAGTTGTTAAACAAGGTCTAGACATATTCAAACCAGACAAATCATGTATCTATACCCCTAACCCTAATTAAACTCTGTCTTATGAAGTCAAGCATGAAGAGAAGTGGTTTCGGGTTTCAAACATGGACTAAGAAGGATCATTTTAAAAAAAACCCAAAAGCTTCATTTTAGAGTGCATAAGAAGGATCCAGGCTTACCCTTTCATTTTGATGTTTTAATCTTGTTTAAATCTTGGTCAAACCTAGGATTTGACCAATATTCAAATGAGCATAAAATAAAAAATAAATGAATCAATGAGATATGACCTCATGTTTATTTTCTATAGGATTATTTCTTATAGGATATGTTCAATCAAACAACTAGCTGGTGTAGGAAAAAATTCCGTAGAATCAAACAACTAGCAATCAAAAATAATTTATCTCTCAATCCTCTGTCGTGCATGTGGGTACACCAATAGCATATACATGTTGGTCCCATCTTAATGCTAAGGTTCAGTTCATCATACATAGTGGGAAAATTCACAAGATAAATGGGACCCAAGTTATGGCGAAAGTTAATATTATTACTATATATATACACACATAGTTTCATTCGATTTGAATTATAGGTTTGTGAGCAAATATATATTTAGTTCGAACTAGTGCTCGAGTACGTAAGAAGCTATTTAATCACAAGCTTCCTAGATTTTAAAACAAGGCATCTACATATTACTGGATTTTTTCAAAATTTTCAGAATAGTTTTCTTAGCTTCGAAATAAGAAATAGTTTGGAACGTTGGATCTCAAATGGATGGTAGATGGTGGCACATAGTCACAATGTATCTTGGAAGCATCAAGTCACTGAAGCTCTGTCTGGTTTCCAAACCAAGCTAAGAAAGGCATTGAAAATGAAGTTCTGCTCTAAAACATCTCTCATTCCATTTTGGTGCTCACGCAGTTGCATGCTGCCCACGTGTTAAGGTACGTGTCTCTGGCATGTAGAGAACTACGATTATTGGCGAAAAATATATCGAAATGGAAACTGTAAAAAAAAAACCTCTCTGGTCAACCTGATGTGACGAGACATCACTGCACCAAACGTCGTCGCAAATTTATAGATGGGTGGCGTGCTAGTATACCAACAGTCAAATCGGCGCCCAGTCGCAGCAGCAGCCTAGAGTACTACCTAGTTTTTGCCCCTTGCATGTCTATCGTATTCTTCTTCATCCTCCCAGAATCACGCGCACGCGCAGTATCTCGATCCCCACCACGCCGCATCGTTCCGCTCGCCCTCTCCTCCGAAATCCCCAAGCGCGGTTGCATCCGCCATCCACCTAAATCCATCTTCACGTGATGAATTATTCTAGGCTTTGCCGGGGCGGCGGGGAAGGCCACTGGGAGGCTCTCACCGGCGACAACACCAACCTCATCGCTGCGCATCTGGACGTTACCTACACCATCCGACTTGCCGCATGTTCCAGGGAGCTCTACGACCGGATCAGCAAGGATGAAGGTAAGATGCACCATTGGGGTGAACCCTGCCTGCTGATGCCTCCGCCTGCTTATTGGTTCGATGAACACTGGGATTGGGCGACAGCATCTCGTCTGCATGATACCGTGTACGACCTGGTGCCCCTCGACCATCCTCGCCGTTCTGTTGCCCTGCCGTTCATGCACGACAGAAAATGGCTTGGCGCGAACGGCGACTTGATCGCCGCCGCCGATCATCATGGGTACCAGTGGTGCCTCGTGAACGTCTACACCGAGCGACATATCCCCCTTCCATCCCTACCTGCTTCGAAGATCGATCATAGTAGTTTTTCATATCAACCTGCATACTCTTTTAACTGGGGTCCAAAGAATTGATTTGTTGAAGATTGTAATCTGCCAAGTGCCCACAAAAGGTGGGAGGTACGCAGATTACAAGCTCATCGCCTTGTTCGACAAAACGATTTTCTACCTTGAAGGGGGTGGCGATCGGAGAATGCCCATGCTGGAGGCCCTTACACCTGTACTGATTATCCAAATTCTGTGATGCCATTGAACTCGGTGGCCACGTTTTGCGGTGGACGAAATCGACGGCTCCACGTACTTACGGGACACCGCAAATGGTATTTTTTCAGTCCTTTTGCATTGCATGATACACTGCCTTAACCAATGAAGTTATTAATGAACTACCTTGTTTATATTTTACCTTTCTTAAATGACTTAATGATCACACCCCCTTTTGCTGAATATGAATGAACCGTTGCTTGCAATGAATTAGTAGTACTAATTAGCCACCAACAAACATAGTATGCTCGATGTGATTGCATTCCTGAATTAGTAACTCTACGCCAATGCAGAATATGGATGTAATTAACCAGTATCTCAAAAGATAACGTAGCACTATGAAGGCACCCTTTTTGATAACCTTTTACACCCATTGTTTCATATATAACTAATTGATTTTGCCTCCAAAAGGAGGACGAGAGACCCCCGCCATCTGCATCAGAGAGATGCATAAGGACTTTCATAAGTATATGACTTAACGATCACATCCTTTATCTGAATATGAATGAACCGTTGCTTGCAATGAATTAGTACTAGTCAGTCATCAGCAAACATAGTATACTCCGTATGTGAATGCATTCCTGAATTAGTAACTCTATGCAACTGCAGAATATGGATGTAATTAACAAGTATCTCAAATGTTAACATAGAAACAGAAAAATAGAAGAAAATCATTTGTAATTACATGCGTAGCTTATATTTTCTAGAGATCGGGGAAAAAGCGTTGATTGGATGTACCTACATGCAGATCAAACAGTTCTTTGTTTATATCGGTGAACAATCTGCAAAATGGTATAATTAATTTTGTGTTTGATACATTATTTCTCCCATTTTCTTGAATAGATTTCAGTTTCCCACAATTATCTTTGATTAGTGATTGTGACGTCCCCTCATTCAAAATAACTCAGGTTATCTTTTTCCTAATCAAGTGTTATTTAAGTTTGAGTAAGTTTACGACTAATATCTACAACCTCATATATATATAAGATTTAGCACCTGCAGGCCTAGCAAAGTTAGCTGCCTATAGTCCCCTGTATAGTTCTTTCTTTTTGCTTTCTCAGTTTTTCTTCGCCTTGCTACAACCCTGTATGCTCTAATATATAATGATGCACGACTAGGCATGTGTTCGAGAAAAGAAAATCTAAATATCTTTTGTAATATATGAGCCTATATTGATGTTTTAGATGTTGGTAGTATAACTTTCGATAAACTTGAACAGACTTAAATCAGTTCAACTTAGCACAACCATATGGCGTACCTTTTTTAGAACGCGAAAATGAGGTAAACAAATACCCTGTGTACCCTTAACTATTAATAGTAGAGAAGAGATTATGAACCTTCAACTCTGAAATGCAAATTCTTCTACTGAATGGATAGCTGCATCTGATACCTATTTTGCAAATGTAACTAGACTTGGGGTTAGCTATAAAAAGGCATTTCTTTCTCGTCAAGCTTAATGCACTACCAACACAACCAAAAGTCCGAACTGATCGCAAGGGCGGCAATTTTAGGATAAATTGCGAAAGCCAGGACTCGAACTCGAGACCCTGGCTCTGACACCATGTCAAGCTTCATCGACTAGCCAACGCAACCAAAAGTCCGAACTGATGGAAAGGTCTAGGCAATCCACTTATACAGTTAAACATTTCTTACCCTTCGGGTGGTCACAGGGAAGCTCTCTAATAGATCACTTAAGACAAAGGGAATTAACTACAAAGACAGGACTTAAACTTAAGATGATATATATTTGTCAAAATTTGAATCTATCTATATGCTTTCACTTTGTCTAGATACATCTGAATTTGGACAAATCTCGGACACTTTCGGTGGGACAGAGGTATTATATAATCGTGTATACACTAACTAGTGTCTAGTTTTGGCATCAATAATAACCTAGATGACACAAATGCTAAAAGCGCAAGAATGCTCGATGTCGACCACGAAACATTATTGCAGTACCACTTTAGTATGTAAACATCGATCGAAGTAATGTAAAGACTCAAATAGAGTTAGCTACTGAATTCATTCTTATCCCGATGTAGAGTTATTTTCTATATATTATTGAGACGTTTCGATGCTTAGTTTCTGTTGGGCTTTTCTATCTGGACAAATCATTAGCTGAAATGGGCAGCTACTATTTTTAGATTATATCAACTAAGGCAGCTGTTACTTTTCTCTGTTCTTACTAATTACTGTTCATGAAACTATAGTTCATATTACATGTGTCAAGGTGAGACGATTGCTAAAGTAGAATTATCTGCATTTACTTTGCCGTGCTTTCCCTGAAAATAGTCTGTTGTTTTTGGCTACTAATTCATACGCTCACATCTTCACATGTTAAACATGGATGTACACTAGACCAGCTTAGATGAGGCAATTGTCCACTTTTGCTGGTGTAGCAATTTTAGTATTTCATCTTACACTCAATTACTTCAGGGTAGCCGTCTTTTGTTTTTAGATGTCTTTTAATAGATCAAATTCTGAGAAGGATGCAATTACCTTCCCACGGTCAGTTTCCTACATGGGGTAGCTAGCTGAGCATTTGGCTAAGTATATGAACTCTTACTTTCACAACTGGAGACATGAACCATCAGTATTAGTAGATGGCCTAGCAATTTAACCGATACTGCACAAGATACACACCAAGGAGTGATAACAAATGGCATCACAAAATTGTGTTCTGTAAAAAATAATCCTGAAGTTGTGTTGTGATCTATTTATGAGTTGCAGCAATATGTGCAACGGATTCGTTCTCTACACATCAGGATTAGACAGTTTTGTTAAATTAAATGTTGATCTCTTCATAGTTGAGATTGTTTCAGACTTCCGGATAGCATGATGTTTGATTGCGTTGTCTCAGGGCTTAGGGAAAGTGGGTATGTGCCTAATATCAGCTCCCTTAACGTTGTAAGGGCAGTTTGAGAATCGGTGAGTTTGAGCATCATTTATTCAAAAAAAAATCATGCTACAACTGCTAAACTTCACTTCATGTTGTGCCATCATCATTGCTGATGAAAAGCCCATAAATATTTACAACTGCTAAACATTTACTCCATCTCACAGCTTAAGGTGTAAATAAATTGGCGCTAGGATTAAGTAGGGTTGGCGTGCAAATTAGCTTCCATACTTGCCCCTCATAAATCTCTAATAACTCACTCCTTTTACTCCGTATTTCTCTCTCTTCCCTAAAGTAGCCGCATCAGACTCCTCGTTAACTACCATCTCATGCATGCACCGTATACAACCAATGAGGCACCGGTTTTAGAGGAGATTGACTGGAGGAGCAGTTAATTCAGCGTGAATACCGTGTGCATGCCATAGCTGGGTCAATCGTCTCCCTGTTTTTAGCAAACGAGAAACGGCTGAGAGGGGCATCTTCGGTAGAAATAGGATAGAGCTCACCCTGCCTTATGCTTTGATCAGAAATCGAATTTATTTTTACGCCTTAAGCTCTGAGATAGAGGGAGTATATTAGTTAGACACGCCGCGCCGATCATTGCTAGTGCCTTACTATATGGCTGCTCATAGTGGAGAGTAACTTAGACTAGTAACATATGTTATGTTACTAGTCTAAGTTACTACCTTCATAGTGGGTAGTAACTTAGATGTGGTGTCATGTAATGTATTATTAATTATGTTGTAGACTCATATTGCTTTGAGATGTGTGATGTTATGGTAACATAGCTAGTTACCACCTCACTCTCTTTCTTCATTTATTAGTATGCTATGTCATCAAAATGCCTTGATATGTGTGATCTTACTACCTATGTTACTCCCACTATGAGCAGTCAATGACATAAGAAGACCATGTGAAGGAGACATGCATCACCTTTTTTGGTGATGTAACTAGTCGTCCTGTAGCCCTTGTCAAATTCCTCTGATACTGATGGGAGGGCCTGCTCACCCTATATGCTAGTACAGTAGTAGTAGTTGCATTTTTTGGGCTCACACCGGCGAAGGGCGCGAATCGGGCGCGTCGGCGCCTCGCGGCACAAAGGTTTTCACGTGTGGGGCCGCCTTGTCAGCGGGAGGACGCGACTGTTCGCATCAAAGGCGACGCGGGAAGGTTGGTAGTCCCCGGCGTTTAATGGTCTCCCGCGCCTAAACCTAGGCGGCCACGAGGGCAGCGGCCGGACACGCGGCGTCCAGTCGCCTACGCCGCCGTAAATGAGGGTAGTTGCCTACCACCAGCATAAAGTACCTACTACGCCGTCCAGCCCCGCGGTGCTATCCTCTCATTTCCACCACCGCTTACGCTCCATTCTCTCCTCTCCACCTCAAAAATGCCGCGCCATCGGAAAACGAGGTTCTGTAGGCTTGGCCTCAAAGTCCGCGCGCAGCCTCCACCACCATCGCAGCCGGAGCTGGAGCCGGAGCCGGAGCCGCAGTCCGACGCGGAGTACAGCTCCGATAACGACGAGGACCCACGGTTGAAGGAGGAGTACAGCGAGCACGACCTCCGGATCTTGGAGGCTTCCCAACGGAAGTTCTGCGAGGTCAGGGCTCATCGCCATTATGAGGCGTTCGCCCGCCAGCAAGCGATACTCTTCTTCCGGAAGGAGATTTCTCGGCTGAGGACTGAACCGCTGGGACAGCGCCGCCGGCAAGGTCTTTTGACGGTGTCCGCCATGCTCGACCGCCTGGAGCGCGAACAGTGGCTGCGCCAGTGATGAAGTGCTGGGTATTCATTTTCAACCTGTGTATTCATTTTGCCAAAATCCTCATGTATTTGCCAAATTTTTCCCTGATTTATGAGGAAATTCTAAGGTTTTGTCAAAATCTTGGGTATTCAGCTGCATACGCAAGAATACCCCTGGGGCCGCCCCTATCGCGAAGCATGGGACCAGAAGTGGGCACGGACGTAGGCGGCATAGGCGAAGAACGAGGACGAGGCAGACCCGTCACGCGCCCCAACCGACGTCCATTAGATTAGGATTAAGTTTAAGTTTTATTTAGGCCTCCCCAACCGACGGCATCACTTGTGTTCATGTAGTATTATTATGGTGGTGTACTTGTGTTCATGTACTTGCTTCAGACATGTACTGCTGTGTTTGTTGAAGGAGACATGCATCACCCTTTCTTGGTGATGTCTTCCTGTAGCCCTTGTCAAATTAAATTCCTCTGATACTGATGGGAGGGCTTGGTCACCACACACGTCAGGATGAAGTGGAGAGAAACTACTCGTCCCTTGTTGGACACGGACCATTGGAAACTTATTTTCATTATCAATCCTACGTATTATTTTTGTGGCATATATCTTATATTACACCTTGTCAGTGCCCATGATGATGGACTTGGGTGTCTAGGAATAGGAAGGAGGACACTAGCGAATAAACAAACCGGTCAGCCAAACTGGGCAGCCGATGAAAAGTATGATCAAGTGCGAATCGTCGAAATTGCAATACAATAATTTCCGGGGAAAATATATGTTGATATGAACTTGCAAGTGTGGGCTACCCACAAACTATTTGCAAACACGGGCTATGCATCCACCATGCCATGCTATCTATAGTTCTATTCCTGTTGCTTAGTTTTTTCCCAGTTTTATGAGTTGAAGCTGATATACCGTTCCTACGAAATAGCCAAACTAGATCCAGAGGCATAATGTTCAGATTGTGGGCTTCATAAGTATACCATTTGGGTTCATTTTTTTTGTTGCATTGTTCAGGCAACAAGATCAAGCTTGTAGGAGAGCTCATCTTCGAAAAAAAGGGAGCTGCCCTGATGATCAGGCCACCAAACGCCAGTGAGCAGACCCGCCCTGGCAGCTTCTGCAAGTTACTGGATGGGCTCATCCCCAGTGCTTTTAGCCCTGGTTTGAAGGTTTGTGGCCAGAGACCATCAAGCTGAAGATCTCCACCGATTGCATCTGGGAGGTCGGCCTGAAGGAGGAAGATGGCAAGATTGTTATGGACGCACGCTGGTCAGCGTTTGTCAAAGCACATGACTTGAAGATAGGATACTTCACAGTATTCAAGAGGATTGACACCAGATCCTTGAAGGTGCTCGTATTTGATCACGAAAACTGCGAGAAGGTCATCAAGTGTAAAGGCAATCATGCACCACTGGAGGAACAATATGGATCACAGCTCAAATAAGGTGGTGCATGTTCGGTTCTAATTACCACTTTTTTGTAGAGAGGTGGTCAATAAGTATATTTACCACTCTCTTCGATGATGCATTTGTGGTCAACATGATGGTACTCTTATATACTATGTGCGTGGCTCCTCCACACACAATGTTATGTTAAACATGAAGGCTCAATCTGTACTCAATGTCTCTAGTTACATTAGTTAATGCTTGTGTTGGCTGTATTGTGAAGAACACATGCTGTTCAGTTGTCTGGTGAAGTCAAAATGCTGCATTTGGTTCCTCGCAAACGTATGCATGCACCAACAAACTCCCCTTCCATAGTTTTCGAACAAATAGCAAACCTCCTGCTGACAAGCATATTAGGCACAAATGTGCAACCTTCAGTAACGATCAGGCTTCCAGCACTGCCCCATGTAACCAGACATTTTTTGTGTGTGAGGCTAACCTTACCCATAGAAAAAAAAGTACAACTTCCCCGGCTTGGGCCAAAATTTCCCCTTTTGGGTTGCCGTCTACATGGTAGTTGATGTGGGCCTACTTACTCGGACTATAATGCCCAATAACTACAAACGGGCAACTCAAACACTTTCGGCCCCTTTTCTAATGCAACACGGATACTATGATTCACCACAAAAAAACAGGGACATTCTACATACAAGTTGTTTTAAAGTGATCAAATATCAGGAGCCAAAAATAATTCAAGAAAAGAAACTTGAGTGTACATAGAGGATGACATGCGGGTCCCATTTAGCAGCAGCGGTATCACCGTTTGAGAGGCTGCACGGGATCGAAAGAAAAAGGCAAGTGACCAAATACGAGGTGCCAAAAAAATCCAAGAAAAGAAAGTTTTATAGTACATAGAGGATGACATGTGGGTCCCATGAGCCAGCAGGTTCCTCAACGTTTCAAAGGTGGCATGAGATCGAAAGAAAAAGGCAAGTGACCAAAAATCAGGGGGTAAAAAAAAATCTAAGAAAAGAAACTTTATTGTACATAGAGGATGAAATGCGGGTCCCATGAGGCACCTACTTACTCAACGTTTCAGAGGCGGCATGAGATCGAAAGAAAAAGGAAAGTGACCAAATATCAGGAGCAAAAAATAATCCAAGAAAAGAAACTTTTATTGTACATAGAGGATGACATGTGAGTCCCATTTTGCAGCAGCGGTCTCAACGTTTCAAAGGCGGCATGAGATCGAAAGAAAAATGCAAGTGCCAAAACATCAGTAGCAAAAAATAATCCAAGAAAAGAAACTTTATTGTACATAGAGTATGACATGCGGATCCCATTTTTCAGCAGTGGTCTTAACGTTTCCAAGGGGCACGGGATCGAAATAAAAAGGAAGTGACCAAATATCAGGAGCCAAAAATAATCCAAGAAAAGAAACTTTATTATACATAGAGGATGACGTGCGGGTCCCATTTTGCAGCAGCGGCCTCAACGTTTCCAAGGCAGCACGGGATCAAAAGAAAAAGGAAGTAGCCAGAAATTAGGGGTAAAAATAATTCCAAGAAAGGAAACTTTTATTCTACATAGAGGATGACTTGCGGGACCCACGAGCCAGCAGCTTCCTCAACGTTTCAGAAGCGGCATGATACCGAAAGAAAAAGGCAAGTGACAAATATCAGGTCCCAAAAATAATCCAAGAAAAAACGTTTATTGTACATAGAGGATGACATGCGGGTCCCATTTTGCAGCAGCGTTCTCAACGTTTCAAAGTTGGCATGAGATCGAAAGAAAAAGGCAAGTGACAAATATCAGGAGCCAAAAATAATCCACGAAAGAAACTTTTATTGTGCATAAAGGATGACATGCGGGTCCCATCATGCAGCAGCGGTCTCGACCTAGCCAAGGCGACATAGGACCAAAAGAAAAAGGAAGTAGGCAGAAATTAGGGGGTCAAAAATAAACTCCAAAAAAAGAAATTGATTGTACATAGAGGATGACATGCGGGACCCATTAGTCAGCAGCTTACTCAACGTTTCCAAGGCAACAGGGGATCAAAAGAAAATCAGAGGGTGAAAAAAATCCAAGAAAAGAAAGTTTTATAGTACATAGAGGATGACATGCGGGTCCCATGAGCCAGCAGGTTCCTCAACGTTTCAAAGGTGGCATGAGATCGAAAGAAAAAGGCAAGTGACCAAATATCAGGAGCCAAAAATAATAATCCAAGAAAAGTAATTTTTATTGTACATAAAGGATGACATGTGGGTCCCATTTTGCTGCAGCGTTCTCAGTGTTTCGAAGTCGGCATAAGATGGAAAGAAAAAGGCAAGTGACAAATATCAGGAGCCAAAAATAATCCAAGAAAAGAAATTATTGTACATAGAGGATGACATGCGGGTCCCATTTAGCAGCAGAGTTCTCAATGTTTCCAATGCGGCACAGGACCAAAAAAAAAGGAAGTAGCCAGAAATCAGGGGGTCAAAAAAATCCAAGAAAAGAAAGGTTTCAATTGGGCTGCATCTGGCCGTCTGGGCCTTCGAACTATCCTGCTGACGCCTTTGGACTCGTACAGTTTCAGCCCACTCCAAAACAGGAAAGTCCTATGCTTCGCAAAAACAAAAAACAAGGAGATTCAACATATAAGTTTGTTTATTTAAAAATAAAGATTTTTTTTCCGTTTGCAATAGCTCAGAGCGAAATACACTGTTTATTGTCTGCAAAATAATCAAGATATCACTTTTTTTGTACGGGGAGGCTGACATCGGGGACCCATGAGCCAGCAGCGTCGTCAACGTTTTAAAGATGGCAGAGGATCGAAAGAAAAAATAAACCAAAAATCAGTTGGTAAAAAAATAAAAAAATAAACATTTATCGTTCTGAGTGGATGACATGCGGGACCCATGAGGCAGCAGCATCCTCAACGATTCCAAGGCGTCAGGGGATCAAAAGAAAAAAAAGGAAATATCCAGAAATTAATTAGGGGTTCAAAATAAATCCATCAAAGGAAAGTTTTATTGTTCATAGAGGATGACATGTGGGACCAACCTGCCAACAGCGTTCTCATCGTTTCAAAGGGGGCAGGAGATCAAAAGAAAAAGGCAAGTAGCCAGAAATTAGGGATAAAAAATAACTCCAAGAAAGGAAACTTTTATTGTTCGTAGAGGATGACATGCGGGACCCATGAGCCAGCAGCTTACTTAAAGTTTCAAAGGCGGCATGAGATCGAAAAAAAGGCAAGTGACAGAATATCAGGAGCCAAAGATAACCCAAGAAAAGAAACTTTATTTACATAGAGGATGACATGCGGGTCCCATTTTGCAGTAGCGGTCCCAACGTTTCAAATGCGGCTTGAGATCAAAAGAAAAAGAAAGTAGCCAGAAATTAGGGGGTAAAAAAAATCCAAGAAAATAAAGTTGATGGACATAGAGGATGACATGCGGGTCCCATGAGCTAGCAGGTTCCTCAACGTTTCAAACGTGGCATGAGATCGAAAGAAAAAGGCAAGTGACCAAATATGAGGAGCCAAAAATAATTCAAGAAAAGAAAGTTTTATAGTACATAGAGGATGACATGCGGGTCCCATGAGCCAGCAGGTTCCTCAACGTTTCAAACGTGGCATGGGATCGAAAGAAAAAAGGCAAGTGCCCAAATATCAGGAGCCAAAAATAATTCAAGAAAAGAAACTTGATTGTACATAGAGGATGACATGCGGGTCCCATTTAGCAGCAGCGGTCTCACCGTTTGAGAGGCTGCGCGGGATCGAAAGAAAAAGGCAAGTGACCAAATATCAGGAGCCAAAAATAATCCAAGAAAAGAAATTTTATTGTACATAGAGGATGACATGCGGGTCCCATTTTGCAGCAGCGGTCTCAACATTTCCAAGGCGGCCAGAAATCAGGGGGTGAAAAAAATCCAAGAAGAAAGATTTCAATTGGGCGGCATCTGGACATGTGGGCCTTCGAACTATCCTGCTTGGCCTTTTGACTCGTACAATTTCAGCCCACTCCAAAACAGGAAAGTTCCGAATTTTCTAAAAAAAATAGGAAAGTCCTATGCTTCGCAAAGACAAAAAAACAAGGAGATTCAACATATAAGTTTGTTTATGTAAAAATAAAGATTTAATTATCCGTTTGAAATAGCTCAGAGCGCAATACATTGTTTATTGTCTGCAAAATAATCAAGATATCATATGTTTCTTGTACGGGGAGGCTGACATCGGGGACCCATGAGCCAAAGAGCGTCGTCAACGTTTTAAAGGCGGCAGGGGATGGAAAGAAAAATAAACCAAAAATCTGTTGGTAAAAAATCCAAGAAAAGAAACATTTTCGTTACGAGAGGATGACATGCGGGACCCATGAGGCAGCGGCATCCTCAGCGTTTATTGTTCATAGAGGTTGACATGAGGGTCCCCTGAGCCAGCAGCGTCCTCAACGTTTTAAAGGCTGCAGGTGATCGAAAGAAAAAATAAGCCAAAAATCGTTTGGTCAACAAAATCCAAGAAAATAAACATTTACCGTTCTGAGAGGATGACATGTGGGACCCATGAGGCAGCAGCATCCTCAACGATTCCAAGGCGGCAGGGGAAATATCCAGAAATTAATTAGGGGTTCAAAATAAATCCATCAAAGGAAACTTTTATTGTTCATAGAGGATGACATGTGGGACCGACCTGCCAACAGCGTCCTCATCGTTTCGAGAGGGCAGGAGATCAAAAGAAAAATGCAAATAGCCATAAATTAGTGGTAAAAAATAACTCCAAGAAAGGAAACTTTTATTGTTCGTAGAGGATGACATGCGGGACCCATGAGCCAGCAGCTTACTCAACGTTTCAAAGGCGGCATGAGATCGAAAGAAAAAGGCAAGTGACAAAATATTAGGAGCCAAAGATAATCCAAGAAAAGAAACTTTATTGTACATAGAGGATGACATGCGGGTCCCATTTAGCAGCAGCGGTCTCAACGTTTCAAATGCGGCTTGAGATCAAAATAAAAAGAAAGTTGATTGTACATAGAGGATGACATGCGGGTCCCATGAGTCAGCAGCTTACCCAACGTTTCCAAGGCGGCAGGGGATCAAAAGAAAAAGGAAATAGCCAAAAATCAGAGGGTGAAAAAAAAATAAAGAAAATAAACTTTTATAGCACATAGAGGATGACTTGCGGGTCCCATGAGCCAGCAGGTTCCTCAACGTTTCAAACGTGGCATGAGATCGAAAGAAAAAGGCAAGTGACCAAATATGAGGAGCCAAAAATAATTCAAGAAAAGAAAGTTTTATAGTACATAGAGGATGACATGCGGGTCCCATTTAGCAGCAGCGGTATCACCGTTTGAGAGGCGGCAGGGGATCGAAAGAAAAAGGCAAGTGAAAAAATATGAGGAGCCAAAAATAATTCAAGAAAAGAAAGTTTTATAGTACATAGAGGATGACATGCGGGTCCCATTTAGCAGCAGCGGTATCACCGTTTGAGAGGCGGCAGGGGATCGAAAGAAAAAGGCAAGTGACCAAATTTGAGGTGCCAAAAAAAACTCCAAGAAAAGAAAGTTTTGTAGTACATAGAGGATGACATGCGGGTCCCATTTAGCAGCAGCGGTATCACCGTTTGAGAGGCGGCAGGGGATCAAAAGAAAAAGGTAAGTGACCAAATATGAGGTGCCAAAAATAATTCAAGAAAAGAAAGTTTTATAGTGCATAGAGGATGACATGCGGGTCCCAGTTAGCAGCAGCGGTATCACCGTTTGAGAGGCGGCAGGGGATCAAAAGAAAAAAGAAATTGCCAAAAATCAGAGGGTGAAAAAAAACCAAGAAAATGAACTTTTATAGTACATAGAGGATGACATGCGGGTCCCATGAGCCTGCAGGTTCCTCAACGTTTCAAACGTGGCATGAGATCGAAAGAAAAAGGTAAGTGACCAAATATGAGGTGCGAAAAATAATTCAAGAAAAGAAAGTTTTATAGTACATAGAGGATGACATGCGGGTCCCATTTAGCAGCAGCGGTATCACCGTTTGAGAGGCGGCAGGGGATCGAAAGAAAAAGGCAAGTGACCAAATTTGAGGTGCCAAAAAACTCCAAGAAAAGAAAGTTTTATAGTACATAGAGGATGACATGCGGGTCCCATTTAGCAGCAGCGGTATCACCGTTTGAGAGGCGGCAGGGGATCGAAAGAAAAAGGCAAGTGAAAAAATATGAGGAGCCAAAAATAATTCAAGAAAAGAAAGTTTTATAGTACATAGATGATGACATGCGGGTCCCATTTAGCAGCAGCGGTATCACCGTTTGAGAGGCGGCAGGGGATCGAAAGAAAAAGGTAAGTGACCAAATATGAGGTGCCAAAAATAATTCAAGAAAAGAAAGTTTTATAGTACATAGAGGATGACATGCGGGTCCCAGTTAGCAGCAGCGGTATCACCGTTTGAGAGGCGGCAGGGGATCGAAAGAAAAAGGCAAGTGACCAAATTTGAGGTGCCAAAAAAAACTCCAAGAAAAGAAAGTTTTATAGTGCATAGAGGATGACATGCGGGTCCCAGTTAGCAGCAGCGGTATCACCGTTTGAGAGGCGGCAGGGGATCGAAAGAAAAAGGCAAGTGACCAAATTTGAGGTGCCAAAAAAAACTCCAAGAAAAAAAAGTTGATTGCACATAGAGGATGACATGCGGGTCCCATTTAGCAGCAGCGGTCTCAACGTTTCCAAGGCGGCAAGGGATCAAAAGAAAAAGGAAGTAGCCAGAAATCAGGGGTCAAAAAAAATCCAAGAATAGAAAGAATTTTGGTTCATAGAGGATGACATGCGGGACCCATGATCCTGCATCGTAAACGGCTCGATCGGAGAACGTTGAACGAGATGGCGCGATCGAGAAAAAAAACAATGCCAGAGAGGCTGCCATCTGGGCCCTACATCCCTCGGCGGTGCGGATTTGCGTTGACTCGGCCGGCGAACCCGAGAATTCGCGATGCACCACATCCCGGACCACCATACGCGACGTTTTGGCCGCTTTCGTCGGGCTAGGTGGCCTCAAAAACGAGAAAAAAAAAGTTTTGACATGCACCACGGAGGGACCAAAATCGTCGGCCATGGTACACCAGCAACCACGGCGCGACTTCAACTTCATCGGCCATGGCAACTTTTCTTGTAGTGTGGTTTATTTGTTGGAACCTTGCTCTCTTGGGAGTTGGTTATCTCATTCCTTTGTGTTTAGGTTTAATTAGCTTCTTATAATGAGATAATTCTTTGGAGTCAATCTTGTGTTGATTTGATTCTTTGATATAATTTGGGCAACCATTGTCTCTTGATTTATTTAGTGTTTTGTCCAAATTGTATCTTCCTTTGGTTCTTGAAAGTATTGTGCATGCATATTTAATATATGTATATCTTATGGCATGTGTTACTTTCTTTGATCCAATATATATGGTAAACTCCATCAAATCCTAATTTGGCTAAGATGTGCATGAAATTCATTTTCATATATATCTATATGCACATAGAATTGTGGAGTTTGTCCTATATGTTGTAGTGTGTCTAACTACTTCGGACCCAATTAGTTTGGGGACCATTTTGTACTTACCTTTGTGTTAGGTACAATGGATATGCATTGAATGCTTGTCTCACTCTAGGAAAGAAGTGGTGACTCAATGGTAACTTGAGGCAAGCTAGGATGGTCAACGAACACATATCTACTACATCCACACCAATGCTATCTTGGTAACAAGTATCTTCTCATGCATACTTTTCTTGTATCCAACATTATGGTTGCATCTTGGCATGAATCTCTTGATTTGCAAATGTTGTGCTTCTTGCAAAAGTCTTAATGAAACCTCTTTATTGTGAATGTAGTAATTTGAGATGAGTGCATTTGTTGGGAAGTATTTTAAATCATGCTCATGATTCATCCATGCCAACTATGCCTACCTATAAATTTTATTGCATATCAATTCCTCAAGGCTCTCACATGTGCAATATAGATGAAAGTGCAAATTTAGTTACTTATTTTGGTATCCTCGTTTGTGATACTTGTTGCTTTTCTCAAATGCATCCCAACTATCTTCTATCCCTTGTTGATATTTGTGATGTATTTTATTTGTTTGTGGTTGAAGTTCATGAATGTACAATAAGATAAAATTGAGCCTTTGGCCATGCTATTAAGCAAAAATTCTTATTGGTATATTGCATGACTTCGTCTTGGATATCATACTATTTTTCTTGCGTATCTATTTTGTGTGTGAATGTTTCTTTGTGGATAAATATCTTTGTGATATTGCCCACTTAGAGAAACTTATACACATAAGAGATGATACATCTCCTTTTGATATCTTATTTATTTATTGCGTGTTGATTGGTCATGCTAAGCAATATAATTCATTGAAGACTATAATGATGCTTTTTGCTCATCCTTGTAATAGTCTTATAATATGCTTTATCATGCCTTTCACATATCATCTTGGTTGAGCCTTTTTATTATGGTGCCTCTTACTTGTTGCTCAACTATTTGTTTGTTGCAAGTGTTTAGCTTATTTTTCTATCTATGATCTATTACAAATGTTTGTGTTTTAAATGAGGGAGTGAGGATTCCATGTTATGCATATTTTATTCAAATGCAACATTTTATTTTATGCATGTACCTTGGGGAGCTTCCTCATTTGATTTAGAGCAATATCTTGTGGTGATCATTAGAGTTTGATTCACTTGGTATCTTTTGTTTTTGAATGATATTATGGGAGTGATGATTCCATGTTTGTGCACTTTATACTCCAACGCAAATTGTCTAGGTTTGTGCACAAACCTTGGGGAGCTTCCTCATATTATTTAGAGCAATCTTCTTGATCTTATCATAATATCTATCTTTCTTTTGGTATCCTCTTTGTGGTTCATTTGGTTGCTTGCTTCATTTGTTGAAGCTTCTTGACTTTGTTATCTTTTTTCAATCTTTGATCCTATCTATAGTGTGATTCCTTCCGAATATTCGTCATTGGATATGTGCATTTGATTCCACTCAAATTATGAGAAATGCACACGCTATGGAGGAACTCTCACTATATTGGCCTTCTAAAATTTTCACCCATTTCGGCAATTGGTGCCAATGGGGGAGAAGTTTGGAGGGTTTAAGGGAATTTGGTTATGTCTTTGCTTTGTGATTAAGCATGTGCCTTTATTGCATTGCATCTTGTTGCTTTGCATAGTTGAATATTTAGAGGAAACTCCACTAGGCTTTGAATGCCAATATATGCAATGAAAGTCAAGATCATTCACACATGCATATATTATGGGGGAGTTTGCTCTATATATTCAACTTATTTGTTACTTAAATTCCTTATATAAACCCTCTCAAAGAGATTGTCATCAATTACCAAAATGGGGGAGATTGAAAGTGCATGGAGCCCCCATGTGTGGTTTTGGTAATTAATGACAATCCCTATGGACTAATGTTTGCATTAAGTTATATTTGTAGGTGTTGTCCATAGGCAATGCTTGAACCATATGTTGGCTTCAAGGTTGCAATAAGAAGAAATTGATGAAGGATATCAAGTGTCAAGTATGTCTTGAAGATGAAGATGAAGTGAGCCCTCAAGTTACTTCAAGACATCAACATGATGAAGAATGAAGAAATGATGTGCAAGTTCAAGATGAGCCATCTCTAAGAGATCATTTGCTTGAAGCTTGCCATCCATATGGTGATCATGGATATGTGAAGATGTGCCGAAGAAGAAGCTCTCCCATGGTGGATTATGGGGGAGCAATCCACAAGACTTCGTCAAGCAAGCAAAATCAAGAAAGGTGTTCCATCTTGTTGCGGTCAAGATCGTCATCATAAAGCTCAAGTGGAATACTCAAGGTTAAGGTTTGCTCTTGATAGGGTTTCTTTCTCACCGGTCTCATGGTGTAGTTGGAGACCGGTTTATAGTTTAGTTGCCGTACTATCAAGAGGGCTCTCGAGTGAGTAACTCGATCGTATCCTTCGGAGAGCTCAAACCTTTGCATCCTTGCATCATCTTTCTTGGTTGTTATTCGGATATTATCCATATGGTGCTTTAGAGCTTGTGCTTATTCTCATGACAAGCTCTAGTTCATCGAAAACGGATTCCGCATGAATCACTTGTTGCGTTTTCGATATTGGAGTTTTTCTCGGTTTCTCGTATTGAGAGGTTTCACTCTAAAATACATAGAAAAACCTACCCCACTTGTTCTTAAGCTTTTCACTCTTTGTGGGATAGCTCTTGTCATCTTCTTTACAACAAAATTGGTTTCACCTAAATCCGAGTTTCCTAACTCAAGTTGTTGCATTTTCCATATTGGAGGTTTTACCGGTTTGCTGTTTATAGATAGGTAAAACCTTTATCCATTTGTTTCTATCCTACTTTGCTGGACTATGATGTTTCTATGCATATTGTTGTAGAGCTCGTTGTTGTGATTTCAATGAGCCCAAGATCATCGAAATCGGAGTCCGGATTCAAAAGTTATTAAGGTTTTCGTATCGGGTGTTTGGGCAAAAACTGGGGGGCCGGAACTGCCGCCGGGAACACCCCGGCACTGCCGCCGGGAGCACCCCGGCACTGCCGGTGGCCATGGCCGGCACTGCCGGCCACCCCTGCACTGCCGGTGGAACAAGGCCGGCACTGCCGGCCTGTCGCGATTTTGGCCCCAACGGGCAGAAATCTGAGACCCCTATTTAAGCCCTTCTTCCTCCTCTTTCTCCCTACTTCTTCTTCCTCCTTTTGCTCTCCACCATTGTTGACCTTGAGAGCTTCCCACATCCCTCTACTCCTCCAATGATTCTTGAATCCATTTGAGGGAAAAGGAAGAGGAGATCTAGATCTATATTTCTACCAATCAAATCCATCTCTTTGTGAGTGGAACTCTCTAGATCTTGATCTTGGTGTTCTTTGTGAATTCCTTTGTTCTTCCTCTCTTATTCCCCCAATAGCTTTTGTAGCTTTGTTGGAATTTGATAGAGAAGGACTTGAGCATCTTTGTGGTGTTCTTGCCATTGCATTTGGTGCATCGGTTTGAGTTCTCCACGGTGATTCGTGGAGTTGAAAGCAAGAAAGTTGTTTCTCTTGGGTTCTTGGAACCCTAGAAGGATTCTAGACCTTTGTGGTGATTTGTTGGGAGCCTCCAATTAAGTTGTGGATGTGTGCCCCAACCTTTGTGTAAGGCCCGGTTTCCGCCTCGAAGGAAATCCCTTAGTGGAACCGTGACCTAGGCCTTTGTGGCGAGGGTCACCGGAGATTTAGGTGAGGCGCCTTCGTGGCGTTCGGTGTGTGGTGTGAGTACCGCATCTTGGGGTGAAGCCTTTGTGGCGTTGGTGTGCATCGAGCAACCACACCTCAAGGTGAGCCTCTTGTGGCGTTTGGGAGCACTAAGCAACCGCACCTCTCCACCGGAGATTAGCACTCGCAAGAGTGTGAACTCCGGGATAGATCATCGTCTCCCGCGTGCCTCGGTTATCTCTATACCCGAGCGCTTTACTTATGCACTTTACCTTGTGATAGCCATCGTGCTTGAAGTTATATATATCTTGCTATCACATACTTTCTTGTATTGCTTAGAATAAGTTGTTGGTGCACATAGGTGAACAATAGTATATAGGCTTTGGGCTTGACAAAGTAAACGCTAGTTTTATTCCGCATTTGTTAAGCCTATCTCGTAAAAGTTTTAAATCGCCTATTCACCCCCCTCTAGGCGACATCCGTGTCCTTTCATTTCCCCACTCCTCAGCTCTAGGTTTCATCCTTCCTGCAGTGTTAGAACGATCCATATCCCAACTACTTGGTAACGCTGCCTTGGGAATCCTTTCAATTTGACTATTATGAATTAAAGTGTGGAAAGGGTTGTCGATGCCTGGAGGAGATGTCCTTGAAGCTAGAAGCGACGTGGGACTCTTCCTCTGGTGGTAATCCGTGCGCTTCTCTTGGTGTTGAACGGATTTGCCACCACCCCGATGCTTGCAACGGTAGCACGCGGGTATACACGCGAGTCTTCCTCCACTTCTCTTTCATCTTCACTCTCGACTTCTTCTTTCAATTCGGGGTCTTGAATATCTTCCTCCGAAAGCTCTTTGCCCTTGTTGTTGGAGACCATGGCGCTTCTAGATCAAAAACAGATCCTGGCAGAAAACAGCTCGAAACAAAACACGACGAGAAAACGATATACGGACCTCTGGGGATCCAGGGGATTATATAACAAGAATTTTCACGACAAAAGGAAAATCCCAGGTCGAAAACGAGTAGAAGAGGGACTCCGAGGAGCCATCACCATAGGGCGGCGCGGCCAGGGTGGGGCTCGCGCTGGCCTATGGGGACATGCCCTCGTGCGTCTCCTCCGCTCCGATTCGATCTCGTAATATTTCATATTTTCTAAAAATAGAAGAAACATTGTTCGGAAAGTTAAACGCGGACTTTTTATTACCAGAACTGTTACCTATTCGAAGTCGAACTCTGTAGAACTATCAATTTGATCTTTGATGAAAGCTTTCGGAGTCACCACTTGAATAACATCAATATCTTCATTATAAGAATCTCCGGAAATATAATGCTTGAGTCTTTGTCCATTCACCACTTGTGTGGCATCACCTTTCAGAGAACCAATTTTTATTGCCCCTGAACAATACACCTCCACAACGACATATGGTCCTAACCATTTTGAGAGTAATTTCCCTGCAAAAAATCTGAGACGAGACCGATACAGTAGGACTTTATCTCCAACATTAAATTCTCTTTTAATAATTCTTCTATCATGCCATTTCTTAACTTTCTCCTTAAAAAGTTTAGCATTTTCATAAGCTTCACTTCTCCATTCATCTACAGAACTCAATTGTAGCAACCTTGTCTTACCGGCAAGTTTAAAATCTTTATTAAGTTCTCTTACAGCCCAATAAGCTTTGTGCTCTAGTTCTAAAGGTAAATGACAAGCTTTCCATAAACCATTTTATAAGGAGACATACCCATAGGATTTTTATAAGCAGTTCTATAAGCCCACAATGCTTCCTTCAACTTACTAGCCCAATTTTTCCTAGATTTATTAACAGTCTTTTGCAAGATAGATTTAATTTCTCTATTTGATAATTCTACTTGCCCACTAGTTTGAGGATGATAAGCAGAAGCAATCCTATGATTAATACCATATTTAGCAAGAGTTTTTCTAAAACCACCATGAATAAAATGAGAACCTCCATCAGTCATAATATATCTAGGTACTCCAAACCTAGGAAAGATAACATCTAAAAGCATTCTTAAAGAGGTCTCACCATCAGCACTTTTTGTGGGTATGGCTTCCACCCATTTAGTAACATAATCAACAGCAACAAGTATATGAGTATTACCTTCTGAAGAAGGGAAAGGACCCATGAAGTCAAATCCCCAACAATCAAATGGTTCAATAACAAGAGTATAATTCATAGGCATTTCATTGCGTCTAGAGATATTACCAACTCTTTGACATTCATCACAAGATAAGATAAACTTCCTTGCATCTTTAAAGAGAGTCGGCCAATAAAAACCTGACTGTAGAACCTTTTGTGCGGTTCTATCTCCAGCATGATGTCCTCCATAAACACTACCATGGAACTTACTCAATATCTCTTGTTGTTCATATTCTGGGACACATCTTCGCATAATACCATCCACTCCTTTATATAAGTGTGGGTCATCCCAAAAATAATGCCTCAAGTCATAAAAGAATTTCCTCCTTTGCTGCACTGAAAAGGTTGGAGGCAAATACTTGGAAAC
The DNA here is from genome assembly GCF_019359855.2 of Lolium perenne. NCBI lineage: Eukaryota > Viridiplantae > Streptophyta > Magnoliopsida > Poales > Poaceae > Lolium > Lolium perenne. Next base: position 91,744,340 of record NC_067245.2, on the reverse strand, counting down.
AATAAAGTTAGCATAATCAGCATACCAAGGACTATCCCGCGAGCTCACCTTTATTACAGCCAATTGTTCATTTGGAAAACTATCATTAACAGGAACAGGATCATAAGCAATATTTTCCAATCTAGACAAATTATCAGCAACAGGATTATCAGCACCTTTCCTATCTACAATATGTAAATCAAATTCTTGCAAAAGAAGCACCCATCTAATAAGCCTTGGCTTAGCATCTTTCTTTTCCATAAGGTACCTAATTGCAGCATGATCAGTATGAATTGTGACTTTTGAATCAACAATATAAGGTCTAAACTTGTCACAAGCAAAAACTACAGCTAATAATTCTTTTTCAGTTGTAGCATAATTTCTTTGAGCAGCATCAAGAGTTTTACTAGCATAATGAATAACATTCAATTTTTTATCTACTCGCTGTCCAAGAACAGCACCAACAACAAAATCACTAGCATCACACATAATTTCAAAAGGTAAATTCCAATCAGGAGGTTCAACTCTTTGGAGGCGGTTGTTAAGGCTTTCTTTAGAGTTTCAAAGGCTTCCTTACAATCATCATCAAAAACAAAAGGTACATCTTTTTGAAGAAGATTAGTAAGAGGATTTGAAATTTTAGAGAAATCTTTAATAAATATCCTATAAAAACCAGCATGACCAAGAACACTACGAATACCTTTAACATCCCTCGGATAAGGCATCTTCTCAATCGCTTCAACCTTAGCTCTATCAACTTCAATACCTCTTTCAGAAATTTTATGTCCCAATACAATTCCTTCATTAACCATAAAGTTGCATTTCTCCCAATTAAGAACAAGGTTAGTTTCTTCACATCTCTGCAAAACGTTATCAAGATTTCGCAAACAATTATCAAAAGAATTCCCATAGACAGAAAAATCGTCCATGAATACCTCTACAATCTTTTCACAAAAGCCATGAAAAATAGCAGACATGCATCTTTGAAAAGTAGCAGGAGCATTACATAAACCAAAAGGCATACGCCTATAAGCATAAGTTCCATAGGGACAAGTGAAAGTGGTTTTCTCTTGATCTTTAGTTCTAACAGCAATTTGTGAAAACCCAGAATAACCATCAAGAAAGCAGAAATGAGTATTTTTAGATAACCTTTATAACATTTGATCAATAAATGGTAAAGGGTAATGATCCTTCTTAGTAACTTTATTAACTTTTCGATAATCAATGCACATTATATACCCTACAACTACTCTTTGAGGGATAAGCTCATCATTATCATTATGTACAACAGTTATTCCAACTTTCTTAGGAACACAATGCACAGGACTAACCCATCTACTATCAGCAATAGGATATATAATACCAGCTTCAAGAAGTTTCAATACCTCATTCCTTACCACATCCTTCATCTTAGGAATTAAACGACGCTGATGTTCAACAATAGGCTTTGCATCATCTTCCATGTTGATGGCATGTTGGCAAATAGCGGGAGAAATCCCCTTCAAGTCATCAAGAGTGTAGCCAATAGCTCCTCGGTGTTTCTTCAATATTTCCAATAATCTCTCTTCCTCAAAATCTGAAAGCTTAGCACTAATAATAACAGGATATGTTTTCTTATCATCAATATAAGCATACTTAAGATTATCAGGCAACAGTTTCAAATCAAAAACAGGATCTTCCTTTGGTGGTGGTGTTGTACCTAGATCTTCAACCGGTAAGTCATGTTTAAGAATAGGTTGACGAAGGAAAATTTCATCAAGCTCATTCCTTTCTTCCCTAAAGACTTAACTCTCATGATTCTCCAAATGTTGCTGCAAAGGATTACTAGGAGCAAGAGCAATAGATGCAAGTTGTTCAACTCTAAAATCATTATTAGGAAATTCAGCTTTATAAGGAACTTTGGCAAATTTAGAGAAATTAAACTCATAAGATTCACCAGCAAATTTAGTCACAATTTTCTCTTTATTGCAATCTATAATAGATCCACAAGTATTTAGAAAAGGTCTACCAAAAATGATAGGACAAGTCTTACTAGCAGCAGAACCAAGTACCAAAAAGTCAGCAGGATATTTAATCTTACCACATAGAACTTAAACATCTCTAACAATACCAATAGGAGAGATAGTTTCTCTATTAGCTAGCCGAATAACCACATCAATATCTTCAAGTTCACAAGAACCAATTTCATGCATGATTTCCTCGTAGAGCTCATAAGGAATGGCACTAATACTTGCACCAATATCGCATAAACCATAATAACAATGATCACCAATTCTAACAGAGAGCATAGGAACACTGGCTTTCCTAGAATTATCAGGATGGGAAACAATATTAGAAGCATCTTCACAGAAAATGATGTGTCCATCTTCTATATTTTCAGTCACAAGGTCTTTAACTATTGCAACGGTAGGTTCAACATTTATTTGCTCCTCAGGTTCTATAGGTTTCTTTGCACTTTTATTAACCACACTAGTTATGACAGAATACTCCTTCATTTTAGCAGGGAAAGGAGTTTTTTCAATATAAGCTTCAGGAAGAATATGATCAACAATTTTAATTTCAATACATTTACCTATAGGTGAATCAGTTTTATCTTTATAAGGTTCATGATACTTATCAAAATTCTTCCTAGGCAATTCAAAATGAGAGGCAAAGGCTTTATAAAAATTTGCAACAACTTGAGAGTCAAGACCATAAGTAGCACTCATATTACAAAAGTTATCAGTATCCATAAAAGTTTCAATGCATTCATAATCATAATTTATACCTGACTCTCTACCTTTGTCGTTCTCCCATCCTTCAGTATTCTCTTGGATCCGATCAAGAAGGTCCCATTTAAACTCTACTTTGTTGCGTGTGAATGATCCAGAACAAGCAGTATCCAGCAAGGTTTTATCTTGAAAAGAAAGTCTTGCATAGAAATTATCAATGATGATATTACCAGGAAGCTCATGAATGGGGCATTTGAGCATTAAAGACTTCAATCTCCCCCGTGCTTGGGCAATACTCTCTCCATCATGAGGCCAGAAATTATATATGCGGTTCCGGTCTTTGTGAATTTCACTTGGAGGATAAAATTTAGAATAAAATAGAGGCACAATATCCTTCCAATCAAGAGAATTCCCTTTCTTCAGCAATTTATACCAATGTGCCGCTTTACCAGACAGCGATATAGAGAACAGTTTCTTCCTAACTTCATCCATAGAAATACCTATGCACTTGAATAACCCGCATAATTCATGTAAAAACAGTAAATGATCTCCAGGATGGACAGTCCCATCCCCTTCATAGCGGTTATCCACAACACGTTCAATAATTTTCATAGGTATTTTATACGGAATCTCTTTCTCACCTGGCGCCTCATCCACTACCGTTGCAGTAGTAGTAGATTTTCCAAATAGGCAAGAGAAGATCTCTCCATAATGAATTATAGCAGCAGGCAAAAATAAAAACAACACGTACATTAAAAGTTTTCCTTACCAATAGCGCTTCACTCCCCGGCTTGATGACCCACAAGTATAGGGGGTGTATCGTAGTACTTTCGATAAATAAGAGTGTCGAACCCAACGAGGAGCAGAAGGTGTTGACAAGCAGTTTCGATGAAGGATTCACCGTAAATGCTCACAGACAAGTTTTTAGGGGGTTTTGATATAGCAGATAAATAAAGTACAAGTAAGTAAACTGCGAGAGTAATAGTTGCAGCGAGTGGCCCAATCCTTTTTAGCACAAAGGACAAGCCGGTTTGTTTACTTATGATGACCAAACGTTCTTGAGGACACACGGGAATTTAGTCTAGTGCTTTCGCTTCATATAGTTGATTAATCTTCATTGTTTTGATAAGTGTTGTGTGGGTGAACCTATGCTAATGCACCGCCCTTCCTAGGACTAATACATACTTGTGATTAAACCCCTTGCAAGCATCCGCAAATACAAGAAAGTAATTAAGATAAATCTAACCACAGCCTTAAACTCTGAGATCCTGCTATCCCTCATGCATCGATATACCAACGGGGGTTCAGGTTGCTGTCACTCCGGCAACCCCACAATTAGCAAACGAATACAAGATGCATTCCCCTAGGCCCATAAAGGTGAAGTATCATGTAGTCGACGTTCACATGACACCACTAGAAGAATAACACCACAACTTAAATATCAAACCATTAAACATTACTCAACATAGTTCACTACTAACATTTAGACTTCACCCATGTCATCAAGAACTAAACGAACTACTCACAAGACATCATATGGAACATGATAAGAGGTGATATGATGATGAATAACAATCTGAACATAAACCTTGGTTCAATGGTTTCACTCAATGGCATCAATAACAAGGAGTAATCAATACCGGGAGAGTTTCCCCTATGAAATAATCAAGATTCAACCCTAGATGTTACAACGGAGACGAGGTGCAGCGGTGGAAATGATGGTGTCGGCGGTGGAGATGACGGTGATGATGATCCCAATGAAGTCCAGCTCGATGGCGGTGACGATGGCGACAATTTCCCCCTCCGGGAGGGAATTTCCCCGGCAGATTTCACCCTGCCGAAGAGCTCTTTTCTCTCTGGTGTTTCTCCGCCCCGCAAAGGCGGCTGTGTCTATTCTCGATGTCTCTCCATGCCTTAGGGTTTTCGGGAGATGAAGTACGCGAAGGAGAGATGGCCGAGGGGGGTCGTGGGCCCCCTCCCCACATGGCGGCGTGGCTAGGGTGGAGCCCGCGCCGGCCTATGGGGGGCATGGTGGCCCTCCTCAGCCTCCCCTTTTGGCTGGCTCCGTCATCTGGAAAAATAGTAGCTTCCGTATATTTTCCGTCAATTGTTGATCTTCAGAAATACTGTATCCTGACGGTGCTTTTTCCAGCAGAATCCTGACTCCGGTGAGTGATTCTCCAATAATCATGAAACATGCAAAATAGGTGAAATAACATAAGTATCATCTCTCAATATGAAATATATCAATGAATAACAGTAAATTATGATATAAAATAGTGATGCAAAATGGACGTATCAGTTATGCATATGGACAAGGGGGATGAGGAGTGACTCACTAAGCTCATATCAATATCCATGGAAAAAACATTAATTTTGAGGGATCTGAGTGGCTTGCTTACGATCATTGTTGTGGTTATTCGGGATGAAACATCAAATGGCTTATTGATACGTCTCCGACGTATCGATAATTTCTTATGTTCCATGCCACATTATTGATGATATCTACATGTTTTATGCATACTTTATGTCATATTTATGCATTTTCCGGCACTAACCTATTAACGAGATGCCGAAGAGCCAGTTGCTGTTTTCTGCTGTTTTTGGTTTCAGAAATCCTACAAAGGAAATATTCTCGGAATTGGACGAAATCAACGCCCAGGGTCCTATTTTTGCACGAAGCTTCCAGAAGACCGAAGAGAAGATGGAGTGGGGCCACGGGGCGACGACACGCCAGGGCGGCGCGGCCTGGGCCCTGGCCACGCGACCCTGCTGTGTGGGTCCCCCATGACGCCCTTTGACCTGCCCTTCCGCCTACTTAAAGCCTCCGTCGCGAAACCCCCAGAGCCGAGAGCCACGATACGGAAAACCTTACTGAGACGCCGCCGCCGCCAATCCCATCTCGGGGGATTTAGGAGATCGCCTCCGGCACCCTGCCGGAGATGGGAATCATCTCCCGGAGGACTCTTCACCGCCATGGTCGCCTCCGGAGTGATGAGTGAGTAGTTCACCCCTGCACTATGGGTCCATAGCAGTAGCTAGATGGTCGTCTTCTCCTTATGTGCTTCATTGTTGGATCTTGTGAGCTGCCTAACATGATTAAGATCATCTATCTGTAATGCTATATGTTGTGTTTGTCGGGATCCGATGGATAGAGAATACTATGTTATGTTGATTATCAATCTATTACCTATGTGTTGTTTATGATCTTGCATGCTCTCCGTTATTAGTAGAGGCTCTGGCCAAGTTTTTGCTCTTAACTCCAAGAGGGAGTATTTATGCTCGATAGTGGGTTCATGCCTCCATTAAATTTGGGATAGTGACAGAAAGTTCTAAGGTTGTGGATGTGCTGTTGCCACTAGGGATAAAACATTGATGCTATGTCCGAGGATGTAGTTATTGATTACATTACGCACCATACTTAATGCAATTGTCTGTTGTTTGCAACTTAATACTGGAAGGGGTTCGGATGATAACCTGAAGGTGGACTTTTTAGGCATAGATGCATGCTGGATAGCGGTCTATGTACTTTTTCGTAATGCCCAATTAAATTTCACTATACTTATCATATCATGTATGTGCATTGTCATGCCCTCTATATTTGTCAATTGCCCGACTGTAATTTGTTCACCCAACATGCTATTTATCTTATGGGAGAGACACCTCTAGTGAACTGTGGACCCCGGTCCTATTCTTTACATCGAATACAATCTACTGCAATATTTGTTCTTTACTATTTTCTGCAAACAATCATCATCCACACTATACATCTAATCCTTTGTTACAGCAAGCCGGTGAGATTGACAACCTCACTGTTTCGTTGGGGCAAAGTACTTTGGCTGTGTTGTGCAGGTTCCACGTTGGCGCCGGAATCCCTGGTGTTGCGCCGCACTATACTTCGCCGCCATCAACCTTCAACGTGCTTCTTGGCTCCTCCTGGTTCGATAAACCTTGGTTTCTTTCTGAGAGAAAACTTGCTACTGTCTGCATCACACCTTCCTCTTGGGGTTCCCAACGGACGTGTCGATTGCACGCGTCAAGCACATTTTCTGGCGCCGTTGCCGGGGAGATCAAGACACGCTGCAAGGGGAGTCTCCACAATCCAATCTCTTTACTTTGTTTTTGTCTTGCTTTATTTTATTTACTACTTTGTTTGCTGCATTATATCAAAACACAAAAAAATTAGTTGCTAGCTTTACTTTATTTACTGTCTTGTTCTCCATATCAAAAACACAAAAAAATTAGTTACTTGCATTTACTTTATTTACTTTTTTGTTTATTTCATCATATTTCCTCCTAAGTACACTCTAAAAGACATACCGGTAGGCCAAGGGTCTATAATTGGAAGAGATAATATAGAAGATTTTTTCACTCATGTTAGTACCGCTGAAGATTTTGAAGATAGACACTTGGTAGAACTTGCTCCTACTTATGAAATTGCTGCTGCTTCTTTAGTGCACATGTTGGAAACTAAATTTGTTAATCTCAACCCCATATTACAACATATGTTTCTTACACTCTCTGATATGGAGGAAGGAGAAAAGAAAGATTTTGTCTTAGAAACCCTTCTTAAAGAATTTGGTGGTGTAGCAAGAGAGGCTAGAAAAATCTTTATTAAATATAAGATGCTTGGTTCTTGCACCAACTTTGCTAGTACCCTTGAAAAGATGGACATTGATAGAATAAAGTACACTAATAATATTAATGATGTAGTGGATATTAAGACATCAATACCTTGCAAGCTCGCAGGAATGTTCGAGGCACTAGAAAAGAATTCTGATTGGATTGTTCCTGAAAATTTGTTTAATGAGAATAGCAAGCCTAAGAGTAATGAAAAGGGAACCTCTGAAACTTACATAGATAAGATAACATGCATTGTTGAGGTAACTCCCAACACCCAAGGTAATGTTGATGCTTCATCTCTTGATAACACTTGATACACACTTTCTGCGCCTAGCTGAAAGGCGTTAAAGAAAAGCGCTTATGGGAGACAACCCATATTTTTACTACAGTACCTTTATTTTATATTTGAGTCTTGGAAGTTGTTTACTACTGTAGCAACCTCTCCTTATCTTAGTTTTGTGCATTGTTGTGCCAAGTAAAGCCGTTGATAGTAAGGTTCATACTAGATTTGGATTACTGCGCAGAAACAGATTTCTTTGCTGTCACGAATCTGGCCTAATTCTCTGTAGGTAACTCAGAAAATTATGCCAATTTACGTGAGTGATCCTCAGATATGTACACAACTTTCATTCAATTTGAGCATTTTCATTTGAGCAAGTCTGGTGCCACTTTAAAATTCGTCTTTACGGACTGTTCTGTTTTGACAGATTCTGCCTTTTATTTCGCATTGCCTCTTTTGCTATGTTGGATGAATTTCTTTGATCCATTAATGTCCAGTAGCTTTGTGCAATGTCCAGAAGTGTTAAGAATGATTATGTCACCTCTGAACATGTAAATTTTTATTATGCACTAACCCTCTAATGAGTTATTTTGAGTTTGGTGTGGAGGAAGTTTTCAAGGATCAAGAGAGGGAAATGATGCGATATGATCAAGGAGAGTGAAAGCTCTAAGCTTGGGGATGCCCCGGTGGTTCACCCCTGCATATTTTAAGAAGACTCAAGCGTCTAAGCTTGGGGATGCCCAAGGCATCCCCTTCTTCATCGACAACACTATCAGGTTCCTCCCCTGAAACTATATTTTTATTCCATCACATCTTATGTGCTTTGCTTGGAGCGTCTGTTTGTTTTTGTTTTTGTTTTTGTTTGAATAAAATGGATCCTAGCATTCATTGTGTGGGAGAGAGACACGCTCCGCTGTTGCATATGGACAAATATGTCCTTAGGCTTTACTCATAGTATTCATGGCGAAGGTTGAATCTTCTTCGTTAAATTGTTATATGGTTGGAAACGGGAAATGCTACATGTAGTAATTTTAAAATGTCTTGAATAATTTGATACTTGGCAATTGTTGTGCTCATGTTTAAGCTCTTGCATCATATACTTTGCACCCATTAATGAAGAAATACATAGAGCTTGCTAAAATTTGGTTTGCATATTTGGTCTCTCTAAAGTCTAGATAATTTCTAGTATTGAGTTTTGAACAACAAGGAAGACGGTGTAGAGTCTTATAATGTTTACAATATGTCTTTTATGTGAGTTTTGCTGCACCGGTTCATCCTTGTGTTTGTTTCAAATAACCTTGCTAGCCTAAACCTTGTATCGAGAGGGAATACTTCTCATGCATCCAAAATCCTTGAGCCAACCACTATGCCATTTGTGTCCACCATACCTACCTACTACATGGTATTTCTCCGCCATTCCAAAGTAAATTGCTTGAGTGCTACCTTTAAATTTCCATCATTCGCCTTTGCAATGTATAACTCATGGGACAAAATAGCCTTAAAAACTATTGTGGTATTGAATATGTACTTATGCACTTTATCTCTTATTAAGTTGCTTGTTGTGCGATAACCATGCTCCTGGGGACGCCATCAACACTTTGTTGAATATCATGTGAGTTGCTATGCATGTTCGTCTTGTCTGAAGTAAGGGCGGTTTTCACAATCAAATGGTTTGAGTATGCATACTGTTAGAGAAGAACATTGGGCCGCTAACTAAAGCCATGAATCATGGTGGAAGTTTCAGTTTGGACATAAAACCTCAATCTCTTATGAGAATATTATCTGTTGTTGAATGCTTAAGCATTAAAAGAGGAGTCCATTATCTGTTGTCTATGTTGTCCCGGTATGGGTGTCTAAGTTGAAGAATGATCAAAAGCGAGAAATCCAATGCGAACTTTCTCCTTAGACCCTTGTACAGGCGGCATAGAGGTACCCCTTTGTGACACTTGGTTGAAACATATGTCATGCAATGATAATCCATGTTAATCCAAGCTAATTAGGACAAGGTGCGGGCACTACTAGTATACTATGCATGAGGCTTGCAACTTGTAAGATATAATTTACATGATACATATGCTTTATTACTACCGTTGACAAAATTGTTCCATGTTTTCAAAATAGAAGCTCTAGCACAAATATAGCAATCGATGCTTTCCTCTTTGAAGGACCTTTCTTTTACTTTTATGTTGAGTCAGTTCACCTATTTCTCTCCACCTCAAGAAGCAAACACTTGTGTGAACTGTGCATTGATTCCTACATACTTGCATATTGCACTTGTTATATTACTTTACATTGACACTATCCATAAGATATACATGTTATAAGTTGAAAGCAACCGCTGAAACTTAATCTTCCTTTGTGTTGCTTCAATACCTTTACTTTGATTTATTGCTTTATGAGTTAACTCTTATGCAAGACTTATTGATGCTTGTCTTGAAGTACTATTCATGAAAAGTCTTTGCTTTATGATTCATTTGTTTACTCATGTCATTACCATTGTTTTGATCGCTGCATTCATTACATATGCTTACAATAGTATGATCAAGGTTATGATGGCATGTCACTCCATAAGTTATCTTTGTTATCGTTTACCTGCTCGGGACGAGCAGGAACTAAGCTTGGGGATGCTGATACGTCTCCGACGTATCGATAATTTCTTATGTTCCATGCCACATTATTGATGATATCTACATGTTTTATGCATACTTTATGTCATATTTATGCATTTTCCGGCACTAACCTATTAACGAGATGCCGAAGAGCCAGTTGCTTTTTTCTGCTGTTTTTGGATTCAGAAATCCTACAAAGGAAATATTCTCGGAATTGGACGAAATCAACGCCCAGGGTCCTATTTTTGCACGAAGCTTCCAGAAGACCGAAGAGAAGACGAAGTTGGGCCACGGGGCGACGACACGCCAGGGCAGCGCGGCCTGGGCCCTGGCCGCGCGGCCCTGCTGTGTGGGTCCCCCGTGACGCCCTTTGACCTGCCCTTCCGCCTACTTAAAGCCTCCGTCGCGAAACCCCCAGTGCCAAGAGCCACGATACGGAAAACCTTACTGAGACGCCGCCGCCGCCAATCCCACCTCGGGGGATTCAGGAGATCGCCTCCGGCACCCTGCCGGAGAGGGGAATCATCTCCCGGAGGACTCTTCACCGCCATGGTCGCCTCCGGAGTGATGAGTGAGTAGTTCACCCCTGGACTATGGGTCCATAGCAGTAGCTAGATGGTCGTCTTCTCCTTATGTGCTTCATTGTTGGATCTTGTGAGCTGCCTAACATGATCAAGATCATCTATCTGTAATGCTATATGTTGTGTTTGTCGGGATCCGATGGATAGAGAATACTATGTTATGTTGATTATCAATCTATTACCTATGTGTTGTTTATGATCTTGCATGCTCTCCGTTATTAGTAGAGGCTCTGGCCAAGTTTTTGCTCTTAACTCCAAGAGGGAGTATTTATGCTCGATAGTGGGTTCATGCCTCCATTAAATCTGGGACAGTGACAGAAAGTTCTAAGGTTGTGGATGTGCTGTTGCCACTAGGGATAAAACATTGATGCTATGTCCGAGGATGTAGTTATTGATTACATTACGCACCATACTTAATGCAATTGTCTGTTGTTTGCAACTTAATACTGGAAGGGGTTCGGATGATAACCTGAAGGTGGACTTTTTAGGCATAGATGCATGCTGGATAGCGGTCTATGTACTTTGTCGTAATGCCCAATTAAATTTCACTATACTTATCATATCATGTATGTGCATTGTCATGCCCTCTCTATTTGTCAATTGCCCGACTGTAATTTGTTCACCCAACATGCTATTTATCTTATGGGAGAGACACCTCTAGTGAACTGTGGACCCCGGTCCTATTCTTTACATCGAATACAATCTACTGCAATATTTGTTCTTTACTATTTTCTGCAAACAATCATCATCCACACTATACATCTAATCCTTTGTTACAGCAAGCCGGTGAGATTGACAACCTCACTATTTCGTTGGGGCAAAGTACTTTGGCTGTGTTGTGCAGGTTCCACGTTGGCGCCGGAATCCCTGGTGTTGCGCCGCACTATACTTCGCCGCCATCAACCTTCAACGTGCTTCTTGGCTCCTCCTGGTTCGATAAACCTTGGTTTCTTTCTGAGGGAAAACTTGCTACTGTCTGCATCACACCTTCCTCTTGGGGTTCCCAACGGACTTGTCGATTGCACGCATCACTTATATGTGATGATATTATTATGGAGCTCTCCCCACTCATGTTATGAAGAAAGACATAGATATATCCTTTTACTTTTCAGTATTACTTTACAAACCAACCAATTCACTTTAAAACACTCTTACTTAGAATTAAGGGCAGCTGATACGTCCATTTTGCATCACTATTTTATATCATAATTTGCTGTTATTCATTGATATATTTCATATTTGGAGATGATACTTATGTTATTTCATCTATTTTGCATGTTTCATGATTATTGGAGGATCGCGCACCGGAGTCAGCATTCTGCTGGAAAAAGCGCCGTCAGAATGCAATATTTCGGAAGATCAACAATTGACGGAATTATATGAAAAATCCTATTTTTCCAGAAGACGAAGGGAGCCAGAAGGGGGAGCCGAGGAGGGCCGCCATGGGCCCACCTCATAGGCCGGTGCGGGCCAAGGCCTGGTCGCGCCGCCTTGTGAGGAGGGGGCCCACAGCCCCCTCTGGC